>NW_027507790.1:62909266-64263432 GCF_037356315.1 Lithobates pipiens | reverse complement strand
TGGACCTGCCCCAGGATACGGAAATTCTGGAACAATTTTTTCCATCTGTTGAGGAAAATTACGGGTACACCTATTCCACAGCTACCCGAGATAGCACTTCTTAATGCCAGTGTGGTAGGTACTCCCAAACACTCCCAAGCCTTAATTTTCTATATGCTATTAGGTGCTAGAATTACTATAGCTAAACACTGGAAAAGACCCACGGTACCCATGCACGACATGAAAAGGAAAATTTCTTGGATCATGGCCCAGGAAAAAATTGTTGCTACACTACTGGATACAACTCACAAATTCCAATTTATATGGGAACCATGGGCGAATTATGTCGGAATCTCCATAATTCCTGGGACATAGACTTCTTAAGCCGCAACTATCTGATTGGATGACCTTCTATCCCTATCCTTCCCTCTTCTCCTACTTCTTATGGACCTGCTATTCCTCTCTTACTTCCCTACCTCCTCTCTCTTTCTGATCCTGTTCCTTTTCCCTCTCTCTCTGGTTCCGATGGTTTGTTCCAGTGTTTGGATTTTTTATATCCAGATGCGACAGCAGGCAGAAGCCCCCTGGCACGGCCAGGTTTCCGCGCGCTCGCACCAAGTTCGCCTAGGACTTTCAGTTCAGCATTCCTGCTACAGGTGTAGGTTCCTCTCTGTCTCCTACACACAGCGATTAATTAGTCGACTGTCCTTGGGTTCAATTACATGCTTGATTTAAGAGATAGACAGCCCAATGAGGCACTGGCTCTTGCGAGCCTTTCGGGGATGGGGTTGGAGAGTGAGGCCGTCCCCACAGTGTGCTCCCCTTGGGGTGGGGTACGGCCTCCCCCCAACATGCCATCTTCCTGTCAGAAACAGGTTTAGCCTGAGTCTTCTTTAATGCATATTCCTCATAGATGCCTTTCTGGATTGTCACTACCATTACAATGTTAATGTAATTGTGATTGTTTTCTATTCTATGTAACACCTGTTAAACACTGGTATGTTAATATGCACTCCCTGATTTTTTTTTAAAAGGGGGGGTGCTATCTTTAGCTTGTTTTGTATTCTTCTTTGAAAAACCTTAATAAAAATTATTGAAAGAAAGTTCAAAATCTAAAGTGCTAATTTTAAAGGCTAATATGCAAGTTATTGTCCTAAAAAGTGTTTGGGGACCTAGGTCCTGCCCCAGGGGACATATATCAATGCAAAAAAAAGTTTTTAAAACTGAAGTTTTTTCGGTAGCAGTGATTTTAATAATGCTTAAAGTGAAACAATAAAAGTGTAATATTCCTTTAAATTTCCTACCTGGGGGTGTCTATAGTATGCCTCTAAAGGGGCGCATGTTTCCCGTGCTTAGAACTGGCCCTGCACAAAGTTTAATTTCTGCAGGAAAAAACGTCATTTGAAATCACTCGCAGCTATAATGAGTTGTTGGCTCCCCGTAATACACAGAACAGTCATTGAAAGTCATTGATAAAAAATAAAAAAAAGCATGGGGTTCCCCCAAATTCAATTACCAGGCCCTTCAGGTCTGGTATGGATATTAAGGGGAACCCCGCGTCAAATAAAAAAAATGATGTGGGGTTCCCCCTAAATATCCATACCAGACCCTTCAGGTCAAAAGGACAAAAATACATCTACCATTTCACAAAGAAAGTGTAAAAGAATGTTAAAAAAGACACACACACCATTGCAAAACTCCTTTATTAAAAATAAAAAAAATAAAAAAAAGATTCCAGCGGTGGTAATCCACTCTTGCTATCCAGCGACGGATGATCATCTCTCCTGGGTCCAGCGATGGCTGATCTGATCCAGCGACGGGTGATCTCTCCCTCCAGCATTCATGAACAGGTGAAAAGCCAATGTTTGAGTTGAACATGAGTTTGACTCGAACTCAAAGCTCATCCCTATCCTGCAGTAACACTGGTACTGTTCTCCCTGTTGTAGAGAGCTGCAGTGCAAAGATATATCTACTTCTGCTTTGTTCAATTTGTGGATCTGTGCTTTCTAAACCTTTGGTGTTGTTTGAATATTCTTCCATCAATCTTCACACCACCAGTCATCAGGTGTGCTCTGATATGAAAAAGCAAGCCTTGCCTTTACATAGATGGCCACCCCCACACAGAGACACAGACAGTGTCAGTTGGGAAACTGACTCAGCTGCAGGGAGACCGAAGTCAATACTGGTGACTAACAAAACAAGAGTTTTCCCAGTACACTTAATAGCTAGCCTTCAAAATAACAAATTACGGGCGTGGCTACCGCGCTGCTGGATGGACGCGTGAAGCACTAGCTCCGTATCGCCGAGAGCCCTAATCATACACCGGGGATCATACGGATTTCTACTGGCAGCGTTTGACGGCGAAACTCCTTCACACCTCGCCAGGATGACCCGCAAGCGTAAAGGCATGCCACAGCTGAAGAAACTACCGCAGTTCTTCCCGCGGACCCCTCGAGGCCTAGCCCAAGATGGCGCTGGCGGCGCCTCACCCTCGGCCTCCAGCAGTTCCGGATCGGAGACTCCAAGCCCGGGACTGCAAAAACGCTCACCGCCTGGGTCTCCGGGGATGTCTACTCCGCTCTCCCTCAGCCCAGCAAAATCTAAGCCGCGGATGGCGGAGACCTTCAATACCGAACAGGTTAGTGGTGAAGGCGAACAACTAGAGGATACTAGGGAAATCACTGACACTATTGACATGTTCCCCACATCTAACCAGCCCGTATCCGACACTACACTAAAGGACATGCTGGTCTCCCTACGCAACACTTTACATTCTGACATAATGGAGTGCATGAGGGGGTTCAAATCGGACATGAACGAAATGGGCGCTAGAATTGACCACGTGGAACATAAAATGGGTGAATTCGCGACTACCATTAATTCTGTGGTTGATGCTCACAATGACCAATCGGAGGAGGTGGCATGGCTAAAATCGAAAGTCGCAGACTTAGAGGACAGGTCTAGACGCAATAATATTAAACTTAAAGGTGTCCCTGAGCTGGTATTACCGGGACAACTACTACAATATGCCTAGGAACTGATGGGTGCCTTTCTACCAGACCTGTCAGCCGCGGATCTAGCGATAGATAGAATACATCGCCTGCCCAAACCATTGCATCTTCCTGATAATATACCAAGAGATGTCCTACTAAGGGTCCACTTCTTTCAGGTCAAGGAGAAGTTTACCTCAGCCTTCCGGACCAATAATAAACCGCCAGAGCGCTATGCGAATCTACAAGTATTTGCAGATTTATCACAGCATACTATGCAGAAGAGAAAAGCGCTGCTGCCCATAACTAAAGCTTTACGTAACCATAACATACTTTACAGATGGGGGTTTCCTTGCAAGCTTACCATATCAAGGGAAGGCCAAATGAAGGTGATCAACAATCTGGAAGAGGGCCTAGACCTGCTCAGACACTGGGATATACTCCCCTACCAGGAAGACAGCACTTCAACCTCACTGTCTAAATTACCATCGCAAGACAACTGGCAAGTAGTGTCGCGCAAAAAGAAAGTTTCGAACCGTAACAATTGAACCCCCAGGCAATGTCTCGATGTGAGACCTTTTACTCTCCTTAAGATGCTCTCTGTACTTAAGGGACTTTGCTAGTTCTTGTTTTTCCCCCTCAGTTACATGACGGGCAGTAAAACTGCCCACAGATTCCAAGTTAAATTGACCTTCTTACTCCCTTGGCGAATGCCAGGATTTCTAATCTGTTTACTTTTTTTATCTGTAATCCCTTCTCTTATTTTTGTTTTTGTGTTTTCTCTCCTCCTCCTTGAGTCTACCCTTCCTACCCATGAGATGGACTCCGCCATGCCAAGCTCTCTCCATCCGGAGATGTGGAATCACCTCGGTTTGGATGCCTACACAATCGTGGAACTGCTCTCCAATATAAGGAGGTATGCAGCACATCCTTATCTTTTTTTGCTTTTTCATCTTTTTTTTGATAGCTATTAATGCTGAATGTTGTTTCATTTAATGTTCACGGATTGAACCATCCTTCTAAAAGAGCATCGGTGTGGAAAGAAACACACAGATTACGTGCTGATGTACTCTGTTTACAGGAATCACATTTTCTAGCTTCGGACCCTCCATCTTTTCACCACAAAAATTTTCCACACCTTTTTTTATGCTTCTGCTCCTCAAAAACGCAAAGGTGTTATAATAGCCCTTAGAGACTCGGTCGCTTTTTCACATAGTCTCACGGTAACAGATCCTGAGGGCAGATATATCATCCTTGTGGGCTCTCTTAACAACAAGACTTATACTATTGTCTGTCTTTAGGCTCCCAACTCCCACCAGGCAAGATTTCTCAGAAGATTGCTCACGAGAGTCAACGAAGTACGACAGGGAGCTCTATTAATGTGTGGAGACTATAATGTCACAGCAGACTTCAAAATGGACACTACTACCAGGTCTCGTAGACCTCTCCCCTCATTACAGCGTTTGCTACATGAGGAGGGGTTGTACGACGTCTGGATTCCAATGAGAGGGACTATTCTTTTTACTCCTCTAGACATAATACATATTCCAGAATCGATATGATCCTGGTTGATCGATATTTATTACAAACAGTCTCCTCCTCCGCCATCCACAGCATTTCCTGGTCTGATCATGCCCCTGTCTCAGCAGTGGTGGCGGAGGGGAACACTCATAATCTGTCTGGCGTCTGGAGGGCGAGTGCGGGTATATTTAGGTCACAAGCTCAGATGACAGAAGTGACCAATAGTCTCAAATAATTTTTCTTAACAAACACGGATTCTGTTGATGATCCTATGATTCTTTGGTGAGCGCATAAGGCTTTTGTGAGAGGTATTCTATTACAAGCTAGTGTGAGACTCAAGAAGCAGAGAACTCTCAAATTAGACCGTATCCTAAGGGATATTGACCTTTTAGACCAACAGAATAAACTAACCCCCTGCCCCACGATAGCACATAAATTAGGTACCCTCCGATCCGAGCTCAGACTTCTTCTATTGGAGGACCATAATAAATATGTTAACCTTAAATTGACACACTATTCTGCAGGAAACAGAGCAGGTAAATTTTTAGCCCAACCTTTGAAAGACCAGAGAATCCGTACCACTATTCCCTACTTAATCAACCCATCAGACAGAAGCAAAATATATAATCCCAAAGGTATAACAGATTCCTTTGCCCATTATTATTCATCCCTTTATAATATTAAATCAGACCCTAAAACTCTGCAACCAGTAGAAGCAGATATTCAATCTTTCTTAGATGGTGTCTCCCTTCCCAAACTATCGGAGGAACAACTCTCCGCCCTTAATGCCCCTATATCCCGAGCAGAAATACAGAGGGTCATTAGGTCCCTGCCTTTGGGCAAATCTCCAGGTCCTGATGGCCTTCCGGGTGAATATTATGTACAATTTGGCGAACTACTGACCCCAACCTTACAAACAATCTACTCCCAAGCGACTGCCTCTTCTTCGTTTCCTTCGGAAATGCTAGGCGCATATGTTGTCACCATACCCAAACCAGGAAAATCCCCTGATACCCCATCTAATTTCCGCCCTATCTCACTTCTAAACACGGACGTTAAGATTTATGCAAAAATCCTGGCCCAGAGACTACTTCATATATTACCTTCACTTATAAATCCGGACCAAGCAGGGTTCACAATGGGACGACAGGCATCTGACGCGACTAGAAGGGTGATTGATGTTGTGTGCCATGCGAGGTCCTGTCGGACGCCTTCTCTGCTCCTTTCTTTGGATGCGGAGAAGGCGTTCGACAGGATACACTGGGGATATATGAGTTCCGTTCTACGTAAATTTGGACTTGAAGGCCCTATCCTTTCAGCAATATTGGCCCTTTATTCTACTCCCTCTGCTAAGGTGTATACCTCTGGTATCCTATCTGAATCCTTCGACATAACCAATGGCACACGGCAGGGGTGTCCCCTATCCCCCTCAATTTTCAATTTATTGATTGAACCCCTAGCGGAAAAAATTAGGTCACACCCGGACATTCGGGGTTTTACCTTCCGCGGCAAAGACCATAAAATAAACCTATTCGCTGACGACATTATCTTGTTTCTTACGTCCCCAAAGATTTCCTTAAAACATGCCCAGACTGTTTTAGATAATTTCAGCATTATCTCATACTATAAAATTAATGATACCAAGTCCCTTATCATTCCTCTAGATATCCCACAAGAGTTAAAACTTGAAATACAATTTTTTTTCCCTTACTCATGGAAAGAAGACAGTATAACCTACCTGGGCCTCCAAATTATGGCAGACCCAAATAGATTGGCAGATACCAATTATCTTCGGCTGCTTCAAAAGTTAACCGATGAGACCAAACGTATCTCTAAAACAGAACTAACTTGGTCAGGACGTCTGGCCTCCTTTAAATGCTTTTACCCCCACAGATTCTCTATGTGTTCTGTACGCTACCTATTCCTATTAAAGCCACACATCTTAAGTTACTCAACTCTCTTCTCAACAACTATATCTGGCAAAAGAAGAAACCTAGATGCTCTAAGGCTTTATTGATAAAACATAGGAGGGTGGGGGGCATGGGTTACATCGAGGTACAGGATTACTTTCAAGCAGTCGTACTCACCCAACTTAAAACTTGGTTCAACAAACAAGCACCTGCCCCTTGGCGGGATATTGAACAAACCATGTCCCCGACAGGCGACCTTCTTATCTTGTTGTGGCTCGACCGCTTGAAGCCCTTCCCTCTACATCATTTACCCCTCACAATTCAGGCTTCTCTTTGGGCATGGAGGGGTCTTGGGCGGATCGAAAAACCGGAATCGGGGGAAGTTGAGATCCCTTTAGGCATTGAGATACTCACTAAGGTTATTCCCAATCTTTCCCTTCAGAACTGGCAACTTAAAGGTATTACTTTAATATCTGATTTGCTCTGCGAGGGAAAAATCAAAGATTTTAATACTCTTAGGGCTGAATACGATCTTGAGGTAAGGGAGGTATATAAATATGGTCAAGTATCACATTTTCTGCGCTCGTTACCAACATACCAGTTATACCTACAAGAAGATATCTGGAAATTCTATATGCATATGTGTACATCAGTAAAGGGAGGCTCTCTCTTTTACGGCCTCCTCCAGCATAAGAGTGTTTTCACCAAGTCCTTCCCATATTTAAAGTGGGAGGGAGACTTGGGGAAAGTGTACTCACCGAAACAGTGGCACCATGCCATTAACTCAATTTACAAAGCCTCTAGATGCGTCAACCACTGGGAACTGTACCAAAAAATATCCTTAAGGTGGTACCTTACCCCATATCGGATGTCCAAATTTTCCGCTAAACACTCTAATTTGTGCTGGAGGGGTTGTGGGGGAGTGGGTACTCTCAAACATGTTCTCTGGTCATGCAAAAGCTTGACCAGCTTTTGGAACAGTGTGTTCAGGTTGTTATCCTCCTTTACCGTAATTATCTCTTCCTCCGAGCCAGGCCTAGCCCTACTAAATTTAGGAATTGAGACCTATCCCCCCCAGTACCGCACGGTTGTAACACATATTCTTTTGGCGGCCAGGTTACTTATAACTCAAAAGTGGAAATTGGACCAGATCCCCAATCTTTCAGAAGTAATTGCTATTGTTAAAACAAACTGTGTATATGAAACTTTATTGTTCCAAAGATTGAGGAATGGTATGAAACGTACTGATAATTGGAAATTATGGAGACTTAAATATCATTGAGCTACTTCTGCATTATTAACATGCATTATTAATATGCTTACAGCACCGGGTCCATCTCAATCCCCTTATCCCTTAATCTTTCCCCCCCCCCCCCTCTCCCTCTCTTCTCTATTCCCCCTAGAACTATCTGCTGTTTCCTTTCCTTTTTCCCTCTTTCTTCTTTTGGTTTCTTCTCCTTATGTTCCATTCCTTGTTCTATGCTTTCTATGATTTCAGTCTATCCCCTTCTCAATAGAGATACGAATGGATAGACAACAGATACTGAATAAGGTTTAGTAACATTATACATTATGGTATGTTGAAACTCTCCTGTTATCTCGGAATTTAAGAGATTATTTCAATATGCTTTTTTTTTTTCAAATCCGTCTAAACCTATGATTGTATAATACGTTACTGTTCAACCTGTAACTTCTTTTCTATGGAAGTTGTATGTTCTTTGTCCTTGTATTTCTGACATGTGAAAACCTTTAATAAAAACTAAATTCTAAAAAAAAAAATAACAAATTACACTGGCTAATAATTTACTTTAAAAACAAAGGGTTTATTTGTACAAAATTTGCAAATATATGTGGAAGCCAATAAATATATAAAAGTAACTGCGCCAAGGGAAAAAACACTACAAGAACCACTGAAAACAGAGTCCTAAAATAGACCCCTGTTACCCTAATTTTTGATAAAACAACAAAATGCAAGGACAGGGCAAGGACCCTGACATCACTGCACACACCAGATCATATTCACAGATCAGGATCCAACGGAGATGAGTGGCTGAATGATTGGGTGTTTTTACCCTAGTGTCGGCTGGACACTTTATAAATGTGAGTGGTATTCTTGTTTTAAATAAAAGCCTGTGTACATGATCTCACATGATGGAAGCTTCCTTCTTTCATATCCTCTATGTTGGGCGATCATTTTTTGGAGAGATGCTATTAAATAAAGCCGAGTCTAGATAGGAGTGGAGTCAATTATTGCACATTGGAGCAGTTTGGTGTTTGTGCTGGTTTATAACCCGACCAGCCTGAGAGTGGTGACAGATCACACTTCTGTGGAGTCTTATTTCTTTGAAAACAACACCATATTGAACAATATTGGGACTTTTTTTTATATGTTTTTGAACACTTATTTTTTATGATATGTTATAACACATATGGTTTGTGAATTAGTAAGTCATATTATTAGGCAATATAGACTATAAGGTGCAAACCAGCAGTACTCATATAATGACGTATATGTGGAGGCCGCACTGGCTCGTCAAGGCCCCCCCCCATAAAGTACTGTTCTTATTATAGTCTTTGTTAGTCTCCATGTTGGAGCATATACTGTATAGCAATTGCTAAATTAAAGACAGGTATGCCTGGAGGCTGGCCATTCCCCCTAAAGGTGCAGGAACACACTGGAAGCCAAGAAAAGCACAATGGCAGCTGAAAGCATCCAGTGTGTCCCTGCACCAATTCCAGCAAGCTGATCAAAATTGTAAATTACCCCAATTTATAACTACTGTAGCTTTAAAAGCAAGCTGCACAGGGCATACCTGCCCTAACTTATGCTTTGTGGAAATTCAAGGCACCACTCCAAGCACTGTGCATAAATCTCCGGCTCTTCACTGGCCAAGGTTCTGGCTTTCTAAGGCCCCGTACACACGGGTGGATTGTCTGTCCAACTAAGTTCGGCAGACAATCCGACAGACAGTCCGTTCAAAATTAGCATGAATGGACTTGACCACACACGATGAGCAGACAGTCCGCTGAAAGCGTGCGTGATGACGTGTACAGCACGTACGACGGGACTAGAAAAACGACGTCCTATACACTGCAATGCAACCTTCGGCCGTGTAAACCCTTTCTGAGCATGCGCCATACTTAGTCCGTCCAACTTGCCTACACACGAGCGGACTGTCCGCTGAAACCAAGTTTGGACGGACAAAACCAAGTTTGAACGGACTGTCTTACAGAAATTCCGTAAGACTTTGTTCGTCAGACTGTCCGCTGAAAAAGTCAGCTGAAGCCCACACACGAGCGGATTGTCCGCTGAAACACTGTTCAGCGGACTAAGTTGGGCATACAGTCCGCCCGTGTGTACGCGGCCTAAGAGTTCTCCCCAGTCACCTCTTGATATAAATAACAAGGCAGAAAATGAATCCTCACTCTATGAATGTCACACTGTAGGTTTTACTCAATGCAACCAGCTTCCAGACATAATCCCCACCCTAAGCCAGGTCTGCCTGATGCTTTTCACCCTGATTTCGTTTATTTGGGGTTAAATGGGTTTCACTCAAAATAAACAAAACCAGGGAGAAATGCACCAGACAGGCCTGGCTTATGGTGGGGATTATGTCTGGAAGCTGGTTGTATGGAAAAAAACCGAACAGCATGACATTCATAGAGTGTAGCTATATTTTCTGCCTTGCTAGTTTACGCACTGCTTTATATGCTCCAACATGAAAACGCTCAAAGATTAGAGGTAGGACTGCACTTTACAGAGGGAACTTGACAAAGTAGCTTGACTTTCACAAATATTTGCAAATTTTGTGCAACTAAAACCTCTTTTTTATTGCAAATTGTTACTGTTTTTTTTTTGTTTTTTTTTGCAGGCTAGCTGGTAAGTGTGCTCTATAAAAACTCTTGTTTTGTTTGTACTGTACAATGCCCTTCTGTGTACACTTTGCTTTAAAGTCTAAGTATAAATTGGGGTGGTTTGGAATATTTAATACTGGAGACTAGTTTGCCCTCTGTCTGCCCTTTTGGTAGAGTTGTCATAGTCCTCTTTAAAAATGTTTTGGGGTTGTTATTGACACCTGTGTGGGTATATACTTTGCCCCAGAGAGTCTCTGTACTGCCGTGCTCCAGGCTTTCCATTCTCCCAAGGCAGCTGGCCACCCTGGGAAGAATCAACCCATTTGGGTCAATTCTCAACAATTATGGTGGCCTAGTCTACGTTCTGATGTAACTGCCTTCGTAGCTGCCTGTTCCGTGTGTGCTCAGAGTAAGACTCCACGACACCTTCCAGTGGGCCTCCTACAACCATACCCAATGGAGAGAGGCCCTGGACCCATCTGTCTATGGATTTCATTGTGGAGTTACCCAACTCCCAGGTCAACACAGTAATCCTTATGGTGATTGACCAGTTCTCAAAGATGTGTCATTGTATTCCACTTAAGAAGTTGCCCACTTCTAAGGAACCGGCTTCTATCTTTGCTCGAGCCTTTTGTGCACAGTTGGGAATTCAGCTTGCTTTCTCCTCTGCATATCACCCGCAGTCTAATGGGGCAGCAGAATGAGCCAACCAGTCTTTGGAGCAATTCCAGTGTTGCTATATCTCTGACCATCATAACAACTGGTCAGACCTATTACCGTGGGCAGAGTTTTCTCACAACCATGCCTTGAATTCTGCTTCCCGATTGTCCCCGTTTATAGCGAATTATGATTTTCAACCTTCCATGTTGCCTGATTCATTGGTTCTGCAGAGTATTCCTGCATTAAAGGAGCATCTCCGTGGTCTTCGTTCCACTTGGGAACAAGTCCAGGAGGCTTTGGGTCATGCTAATGATAGTGACAGACTCCATACTGACCACAGAAGCTTGCCCGTGCCTTCCTACCAGGTTGGGGACAGGTTCTGGCTGTCATCTCATAACCTCCAACTACGTGCTCTCTCACTGATGTTAACTCCTCGGTTTATTGGGCCTTAGACCTTCCTTCTAATATGCGTATTTCAAATGTATTTCTTGTCTCCTTATTAAAACCTTTGATCTGCAACTGCTTTACCACCTTGGTGCCACGTCCTCACGCTGTACATGTTGAGAACCATGAGGAGTATGAAGTACAGTCTATTGTTGACTCCCATAAGTTCCGTAGGCACATATAGTACCTGCCTGGTGCATTGGAAAGGGTAGAGTCTGGAGGAACTATCTGGGGTCTCATCCTCAGATGTACATGCTCCTGTCCTCCTCCCTGATTTCTATAGGTGTTTTCCCTGCCAAGCCTGGTAGTCCTTCAAGGGGGAGGGGTCATTGAGGAGGGGGTACTGTCAGGGCTGGGCTCAGTCCTTCCTTCTCTGAGCTGGTCGCTCAGCTGTTGGCTAATTGCCAGCTCCCACAGTTACTCAGCTGTTGATGATATCCTGCTCATCAGTCCTGCCTACATAAGCCACCCAGTCCAGTGGCGCTCTGCCTTTGCAATAGTCAACATCACAGAAACTATCTCCTGCGATCCTGTTCAAGACTTGCTTTGCTGGCATCCCTTCTGGCTCCAGATCCTGCTTGCTGTTCCACTGTATTGATCCTTGACATCTGGCTTGGCTGACTATCCATTCCGGTTAGTCAGTTAGTCAGTGTAGCCTAGATCTACAGTCTACAGTGCATTCCGTGGTGTACTATTTCTAATCTACATCAGGCGGTGTATGTGATATTGTCATGAAAGGGTTCACCCGTTGGTGGCACTGTCAGTCTCTTGGATCGCAGTACCAGTGTCCACAGCGGGTGTCTTCCAACACCCAGGACCTGTAATAAGAGGACTCATCTGCTGGTGGCACTGTTGGATCCTTGAGTAGTACCAGCATCCACCAATGGGTGTATCCCGGCAGTGTGGAGCAGACAGCACCTCCTGCGTTCAGGTGTTATGTGAGGTAAATTACTGGCAGTCTCATAAATACCCAGCAAGCCCTCACATTCTTGCCTTGGTGTTTCCCTCCTTGGGCCCTGACCTTGCTGCATGTTACTCGTTTATGCATCTGACCTTGTTCCCAAATAGTGATGGACGAACGTCCGACGGGGCGTTTAGCGAACGCGGCCGATAGTTCGCGAACCATAACGTTCGCGGCGGGCCCCATTGACTTCAATGGGAGGCGAACTTTGCAAACCTACAGGTCAAATTTGCAGCCACAAAATAATTACTAGCTGTGCAAACATAGTCCCACCACATGGCCAATGACATAACACATGTATGAGGTGAATCTGGGATCGACAATTACAAGCATTCTTTTTTTATATGTGAAATTGTTGTGACAATTCAGGACTGTGGAGCGCATGAAGGCAATGGAGGAGAGGGAAGGTCAGGGTAGGCAAAGAAGAGGGTGCAGGAGATGATCACCAGCAGCGTGACATACAGCAATGACACCTGCACCGTGATAGAGTGATCTGACACCAGCACTGTGATAGAGAGCACTGACATCAGCAGCGTGACATAAAGCACTCACACCAGCACCGTGATATACAGCACTGACATCAGCAGCGTGACATACAGCAATGACACCTGCACCGTGATAGAGTGATCTGACACCAGCACCGTGATAGAGAGCACTGACATCATCAGTGGGACATAAAGCACTCACACCAGCACCGTGATATACAGCACTGACACCAGCACCGTGATATACAGCACTGACACCAGCACCGTGATATACAGCACTGACACCAGCACAGTGATATACAGCACTGACACCAGCACAGTGATATACAGCACTGACATCAGCAGCGTGACATACAGCAATGACACCTGCACTGTGATAGAGTGATCTGACACCAGCACCGTGATAGAGAGCACTGACATCAGCAGTGTGACATAAAGCACTGACACCAGCACCGTGATATACAGCACTGACACCTACACCGTAAGCAGCCCCAGGAGGAAGTCAGCATAGCACAGGGATGGTGGGAGCCCCTCATAAAGAGCATAGCACAGGGATGGTGGGAGCCCCTCATAATATGCACAGCAGAGGTACAGCCCCAGGAGGAAGTCAGCACAGCACAGGGATGGTGGGAGCCCCTCATAATAAGCAGCCCCAGTAGAAATATGACATCGCTCAACCTCTTCAAACAGGAGGGTACGGGCATATAGTACGGTGTGCTTTTTTTGGACAAGGAAGTGAGCCAAATGAAGAAAGAAGGTCTGTGTGCTCGATTAAAAAAATAGTTTCTAGACATATACATGGTCTACTGGTCACATGTGTTGAATTCCTCCGAGATCCATGCCTCATTCATTTTTAGAAATGTGAGGTAGTTAACACTGTTGTGAGCTAGGCGAGTACGCTTATCGGTCACGATCCCCCCTGCTGCGCTGAACGTCCTTTCGGACAGGACACTGAACGAGGGGCAAGCCAACAGTTCGATTGCAAATTGAGAAAGCTCTGGCCAGAGGTCAAGCCTGCCCACCCAGTAGTACAGGGGTTCATCACTCCTCAGAGCGTCCACATCGGCCGTTAACCCGGTGTAGTATACCCGATACCTGACGGTCTAGGCGTTTCCTGATGCTGGATTCGGATGACCCCTGTCGATGGGTCGGCTGAAAGAATGACCTCATATCCGAAGTCACCAACACATCTTCAAACCGGCCTCTTCTTGCAGGTGCTGTTGGATTGGTACCCGCAACTCCTTCTCTGGGAGTGGGAATTGCTCCTCTGCCAGCGCACGCAAAAGCAGAATTTTTCGAAGCAAGGCCTGGAAGTGCTCCATTCTGACAGCCCTCTGTGACGGCGGTAACATTTCCGCCATTTTGTGTTTGTACCGGGGGTCTAAGTACGTTGCCACCCAGTACTGGTCCTTGACCCTTATGCTTTTTATACGGGGGTCCCTATTAAAACACTGGAGCATGAAGGCCCCCATTTGCACTAAACTGGAAGCGGTGTGGTTGCCTGGCTCCTGCTCATCATCCAGGATAATGTCGTCCTCTTCATTCTCCTCTCCCCATCCACTCACAACAACAGGGATCCCAGAAAGGTTTAAAGCATGCTCTTCTTGCTCCTCCTCATCCGCCCCGACACCATCCTCCTCTGACTCCTCTTCAGACTCCTGTTGTTGACTTGTCTCAGATAGAGTAGCCCCCCCTGGGAATTCATCCAGCATTGCGACTTCCTCATCTTCCCGCTCCTGCTCCTCCACAGCTTGATCAATGACACGACGCAATGCACGCTCCATAAAGAAGGCATAAGGTACCATGTCACTGATGGCGCGATGGCTGCGACTGACCAGTTTGGTGATCTCCTCAAATGGGCGCAGAAGTCTGCATGCATTGCGCATTAGCAGCCACTGGCGTGGTGAAAAAAAACCTAGCTCCCCAGAACCTGTTCTGCCGCAGAGTTCATACAGGTAGATGTTAACTGCACGTTTATGCTGGAGCAGCCTATCAAGCATATAAAGGTTGAGTTCCATCGCGTCGGGCAATTGCAAATAAGACGTCTGACCGGCAGATTGTGTCACCACTGAATGTCAGCAAGGCGAGCCATGGCCGTGTAAGATCTTCTGAAATGGGCCGAGATTTTCCTTGCTTGCCGCAAGATGTCCTGGACCCCAGGGTATTTGACAACGAATCGCTGCATGGCCAAGTTTAAGACGTGTGCCATGCATGGCACGTGCGTAATTTTGCCCTGTTTCAATGCGCTAAGCAGATTGGCACCGTTGTCACACACCACTTTACCAACTGTCAAATTGAGCGGTGTTAGCCACTGATCTGCCTGTGAATGCAAAGCTGAAAGGAGTGCCGGGCCAGTGTGGCTCTTGGCTTTCAGGCACAACCAACGCAGCACGGCATGGCAACGTCTCATCTGGCATGTCGAATAGGTTCTGGGGAGCTTGGGCGGTGCAGCGGAAGAGACGCTAGCAGCGGAAAAGGAGGAGTCAGCAGAGGAGGAGAGGGAGGAGGATGGAGTAGGAGGAGGAGGGTGCCACGGGTTACATGCTTGACGGCCGTCAGAAGGTTCACCCAGTGGGCAGTAAAAGTGATATACCTTCCCTGCCTGTGTTTGCTAGACCATGTGTCTGTGGTCAGATGTATCTTGGCACCGACACTGTGTGCCAGAGATACATTCACTTGCCGCTGAACATGGCCATATAGCTCTGGGATGCCCTTCTCTGAGAAATACTTCCTTCCTGGGACCTTCCATTGTGGTGTTCCAATGGCCACAAATTTTCAAAAGGCCTCCGAGTCCACCAGTTTATATGGCAGTAGTTGGTCAGGCTATCAGTTCTGACAAGCCAGCCGTCAACCGTTAGGCAAGAGGGTTATCCGGCGTCATCATTTTTTACGCTCGAACATTAGGCCCACGGAAGCCTGCCTTTTTGCAGAAAAACGTGAGCTTGGCGTGATGGAAGGTGGAGTCGAGGACAATTGTGAGGAGAGAGGAGAAGGAGAAGTAGAAGACGAAGCTGGACGGTGAGAGCCTGGAGTGTGGCTTTGTGTGTTCCATTGCTCCCACTGGGCTCAGTGATGGCTGCTCATGTGCCTTCTTAAGGCGGTCGTCCCTAGGTGAGTGTTGGGCTTACCGCGACTAATGCATTGACTGCAAAGATTGCAGATGGCAACGCTATTGTCAGCAGTTGACACGTTAAAAAAAGCCCACACTGCGGAGCCATGTGCCGGCGTCCTGGGAGCGCCAGATGTGACCGAACATGGTCGATGACTCGCTCCTGATACATTAGCAGTCTGCTTTGTTCCTCCTGTGCAATGTAAGTTATTCCTGCTTCTCCCTATCTGCTGGTCCATATCTCCCTCTGAACTCCCCTCCTCTTCCTCTCTTGTGGGCACCCACGTGACATCACTAGACACGTCATCATCGACGTCACCTTCCCCACCGCTATAGTATAGATCTCGGAGTAGGCAGAAACACCGGGGACCAACCTCCTCCTTGGGCTGATCTGGGTACTGTCGTCAGACTGCTGAGTGGCGGTTGTTGCTACCTCCTCTTCCTGATCCAATACCAAGAGTGGCTGCGCATCAGAAATGTCTTGATATGGATCGGAAAATAATTCCTGTGACTCAAGCAGAAGGTATGTGGTGGTGGTGGTGGTGGTGTTGTTGGTGGTAGTGTCTTTGGGGGTGCACATAGCAGAGAGTGAAGAAGAGGGTGCAGATCGAGAGGATGAGGAGGGTGCAGAAGAGTAAGGCTGAGTGAGCCACTCAACCAAGTCTGGTGCGTCCTTTAAAGTATTTGAACGCACCTTCTGCAACTTCCCACTTTGGCTCAAGCCTGTTGCTCCTGCCCTACCCCTACCACCCCTGCGGAAGGGCCTGCCTCTTCCTCTGCCTGTCATTTTTTAAATGACCCTGTGACAAAACTCTCAGTCCCTATACTGATAAAGGACTGCTGCCCTATAGGGCAGCAGTCAGCAGTAGTGCACCTCAACCCTATGTATTGTGGACCTATACCAGTCCTTAAGGAATAGCAGACTGTACCTCACTCAACCCTATGTACTGTAGTACCCTATACCTTACCAGTCCTTATAAGGACCTTTGTGGAACAAGTAGGTTGTGAATGATTAGCAGACTGTACCTCAGTCCCTATACTGATAAAGGACTGCTGCAGCAGAAGGGCAGCAGTCAGCAGTAGTGCATCTCAACCCTATATATTGTGGACCTATACCAGTCCTTAAGGAATAGCAGACTGTACCTCACTCAACCCTATGTACTGTAGTACCCTATACCTTACCAGTCCTTATAAGGAAAATTGTGGAACTAGTAGGTTGTGAATGATTAGCAGACTGTACCTCAGTCCCTATTCTGATAAAGGACTACTGCAGCAGAAGGGCAGCAGTCAGCAGTAGTGCACCTCAACCCTATATATTGTGGACCTATACCAGTCCTTAAGGAATAGCAGACTGTACCTCACTCAACCCTACGTACTGTAGTACCCTATACCTTACCAGTCCTTACAAGGACCTTTGTGAAACTAGTAGGTTGTGAATGATTAGCAGACTGTACCTCAGTCCCTATACTGATAAAGAACTGCTGCAGCAGAAGGGCAGAAGTCAGCAGTAGTGCACCTCAACCCTATATATTGTGGACCTATACCAGTCCTTAACCACTTGCCGACCGCCGCACGACGATATACGTCGGCAGAATGGCACGGGCAGGCATATGGGCGTATATATAAGTCCCTGCCTTCCCGCGGGTGGGGGGCCCGATCGGGCCCCCCCGGTGCCTGCGGCGGTAGGCATTCGTTCGGGAGCGATCCGGGATGAGGGGGCGACCATTCATTCATGGCCACCCCCTCGCGATCGCTCCCGACGAATAGAAATGCTCCGTGACATCACTTCCTCTCCTCACAGGAGAGGAAGTGATGTAATCTCTCCTCCGTGTCGGTATTTTTCGTTCCGGCACCGAGGAGAGAGGATCGGTGAGTTGCACCAACACACCACACGTACAGTAGAACATGCCAGGCACACTCACCCCCCCCCTTTACCCCCCGATCACCCCCCCCAATTACCCCTGCTCCCCCCCCCCAGTCACAGTGACACCAATTGCATTTTTTTTTTTTTTTTTGCATTGGTGTCATTTGTGACTGTAATAACTGTTAGGGCAGTTAGGGTTAGCCCCCTTTAGTTCTAATGTGCCCCCCTAACCCCCCCAATAAAGGTTTCACCGTGATCACCCCCCGTCGCCAGTGTCACTAAGGCTGGGTTCACATTGCAGCGGCTTATGAGAACGAATGTGATTCGCACCGCACTGCAGTGCAAATCACATCCGATCTCTGTGCGATTCGAGTTCAGCCATACAGATAGTATGGCTGAATTAGCGCCGCAACGGCCGCACCCGCCGCAAATTCGCATGGGACCCTTTTTTTGGTCCGCAGCAGAATCGGATCGCATGGGTGTTCACACCATGCGATCCGAGTTTGCAGATTGCACTGCGATATGCGAACTGATCTGGGGGTGTCATTAACATTTCACTGACACTCCCAGCAGTTCGCATAGGGCAGTGTGAACTGCCGCCGGGAGGCATGCGATGCGGGAACCCGCCGCGGATTCGTGGCGTTCCCGCATCGCTCCAGTGTGAACCCAGCCTAATAAGCGATCATTTTTCTGATCGCTGTATTAGTGTCACAGGTGACGCTAGTTAGGCAGGTAGGTATTTAGGTTCACCGCAACTTTTTATAGCACCAGGGACCCCCATATACTACCGCATAAAGCCCCCTGATTGCCCCCTAGTTAACCCTTTCACCAGTGATCACCATATAACTGTTACAGGTGACGCTGGTTGGTTAGTTATTTTTTTATAGTTTCAGGGCACCCGCCATTTATTACCTAATAAAGGTTTAACCCCCTGATCACCCGGCGGGTGTCATTTGTGACTGTAATAACTGTTAGGGAAGTTAGGGTTAGCCCCCTTTAGTTCTAAGGTACCCCCCTAACCCCCCCAATAAAGGTTTAACCCCGTGATCACCCCCCGTCGCCAGTGTCACTAAGGCTGGGTTCACATTGCAGCGGTTTGAGAACGGATGTGATTCGCACCGCACTGCAGTGCAAATCACATCCGATCTCTGTGCGATTCGAGTTCAGCCATACAGATAGTATGGCTGAATTCGTGTCGCACCCGCCGCACCCGCCGCAAACTCGCACGGGACCCTTTTTTTGGTCCGCAGCAGAATCGGATCGCATGGGTGTTCACACCATGCGATCCGAGTTTGCAGATCGCACTGCGATATGCGAACTGATCTGGGGGTGTCATTAACATTTCACTGACACTCCCAGCAGTTCGCATAGGGCAGTGTGAACTGCCGCCGGGAGGCATGCGATGCGGGAACCCGCCGCGGATTTGTGGCGTTCCTGCATCGCTCCAGTGTGAACCCAGCCTAATAAGCGATCGTTTTTCTGATCGCTGTATTAGTGTCACAGGTGACGCTAGTTAGGCAGGTAGGTATTTAGGTTCGCCACAGCTTTTTATAGCGCCAGGGACCCCCATATACTACCGCATAAAGCCCCCTGATTGCCCCCTAGTTAACCCTTTCACCAGTGATCACTATATAACGGTTACAGGTGACGCTGGTTGGTTAGTTATTTTTTTATAGTTTCAGGGCACCCGCCATTTATTACCTAGTCTCACTAGTGTACCCCTAAATTTAGGGGTTTCTACTTTCCAAAATGGGGTCATTTGGGGGGCGTTTGTGCCATCTTGGCATTTTATGGCCTTCAAAACTGTAACGCCCTTAGAAAGCCTGAAGGCGGTGCTTGGTTTTCGGGGCCCCGTACGCGGCTAGGCTCCCAAAAAGTACCACATATGTGGTATCCCCGTACTCAGGAGAAGCAGCAGAATTTATTTTGGGGTGTCATTTCACATATGCCCATGGCATGTGTGAGCAATATATCATTTAGTGACAACTTTGTGAAAAAAATAAATAAAATAAAAAAGTTTGTAATTTTCCCGCAACTTGTGGCAAAATATAAAATATTCCATGGACTCAACATGCCTCTCAGCAAATAGCTTGGGGTGTCTACTTTCTAAAATGGGGTCATTTGTGGGGGTTTTGTGCCATCTTGGCATTTTATGGCCTTCAAAACTGTAATAGGTAGTGAGGAGTGAAGTCAAATATTTACGCCCTTAGAAAACCTGAAGGCGGTTCTTGGCTTTCGGGGCCCCGTACGCGGCTAGACTCCCAAAAAATCCCACACATGTGGTATCCCCGTACTCAGGAGAAGCAGCAGAATTTATTTTGGGGTGTCATTTCACATATGCCCATAGCATGTGTGAGCAATATATCATTTAGTGACAACTTTGTGTAAAAAAAAAAAAAAAATTTTTTTTTTGTCATTATTCAATCGCTTGAGGCAAAAAAATTAAATATTCAATGGGCTCAACATGCCACTTATCAATTTCCTTAGGGGGTCTACTTTCCAAAATGGGCTCATTTGGGGGGGGGGTTTGTACTGCCCTGCCATTTTAGCACCTCAAGAAATGAGATAGGCAGTCGTAAACTAAAAGCTGCGTAAATTCCAGAAAACGTACCTTAGTTTGTAGATGTGACAACTTTTGCGCAAACCAATAAATATACAGTTATTGACTTTTTTTTTTACCAAAGACATGTGGCTGAATACATTTTGGCATAAATGTATGACTAAAATTGAGTTTATTGGATTTTTCTAATAACAAAAAGTAGAAAATATCATTTTTTTTCAAAATTTGCGGTCTTTTTCCATTTATATCGCAAAAAATAAAAATCGCAGAGGCAATCAAATACCATCAAAAGAAAGCTCTATTTGTGGGAAGAAAAGGACGCAAATTTTGTTTGGGTACAACATTGCATGACCGCGCAATTACCAGTTAAAGCAGCGCAGTGCCAAATTGTAAAAAGACCTCTGGTCATTTACCAGCAAAATGGTCCGGTCTGAAAGTGGTTAGGGAATAGAAGACTGTACCTCACTCAACCCTATGTACTGTAGTACCCTATACCTTACCAGTCCTTATAAGGACCTTTCTGGAACAAGTAGGTTGTTAATAATTAGCAGACTGTACCTCAGTCCCTATACTGATAAAGGACTGCTGCAGCAGAAGGGCAGCAGTCATCAGTAGTGCACCTCAACCCTATATATTGTGGACCTATACCAGTCCTTAAGGAATAGCAGGCTGTACCTCACTCAACCCTATGTACTGTAGTACCCTATACCTTACCAGTCCTTATAAGGACCTTTGTGGAACAAGTAGGTTGTGAATGATTAGCAGACTGTACCTCAGTCCCTATACTGATAAAGGACTGCTGCAGCAGAAGGGCAGCAATCAGCAGTAGTGCACCTCAACCCTATATATTGTGGACCTATACCAGTCCTTAAGGAATAGCAGACTGTACCTCACTCAACCCTATGTACTGTAGTACCCTATACCTTACCAGTCCTTATAAGGACCTTTGTGGAAGTAGTAGGTTGTGAATGAGTAGCAGACTGTACCTCAGTCCCTATACTGATAAAGGACTGCTGCAGCAGAAGGGCAGCAGTCAGCAGTAGTGCACCTAGACCCTATATATTATGGACCTATACCAGTTGTTAAGGAATAGCAGACTGTACCTCACTCAACCCTATGTACTGTAGTACCCTATACCTTACCAGTCCTTATAAGGACCTTTGTGGAAGTAGTAGGTTGAGAATGAGTAGAAGACTGTACCTCAGTCCCTATCCTGATAAAGGACTGCTGCAGCAGAAGGGCAGCAGTCAGCAGTAATGCACCTCAACCCTATATATTGTGGACCTATACCAGTCCTTAAGGAATAGCAGACTGTACCTCACTCAACCCTATGTACTGTAGTACCCTATACCTTACCAGTCCTTATAAGGACAATTGTGGAACTAGTAGGTTGTGAATGGTTAGCAGACTGTACCTCAGTCCCTATACTGATAAAGGACTACTGCAGCAGAAGGGCAGCAGTCAGCAGTAGTGCACCTCAACCCTATATATTGTGGACCTATACCACCCCTTAAGGAATAGCAGACTGTACCTCACTCAACCCTATGCGCTGTAGTACCCTATACCTTACCAGTCCTTACAAGGACCTTTGTGGAACTAGTAGGTTGTGAATGATTAGCAGACTGTACCTCAGTCCCTATACTGATAAAGAACTGCTGCAGCAGAAGGGCAGGAGTCAGCCGTAGTGCACCTCAACCCTATATATTGTGAACCTATACCAGTCCTTAAGGAATAGAAGACTGTACCTCACTCAACCCTATGTGCTGTAGTACCCTATACCTTACCAGTCCTTATAAAGACCTTTCTGGAACAAGTAGGTTGTGAATGATTAACAGACTTTACCTCAGTCCCTATACTGATAAAGGACTGCTGCAGCAGAAGGGCAGCAGTCATCAGTAGTGCACCTCAACCCTATATATTGTGGACCTATACCAGTCCTTAAGGAATAGCAGGCTGTACCTCACTCAACCCTATGTACTGTAGTACCCTATACCTTACCAGTCCTTATAAGGACCTTTGTGGAAGTAGTAGGTTGTGAATGAGTAGCAGACTGTACCTCAGTCCCCATACAGATAAAGGACTGCTGCAGCAGAATGGCAGCAGTCAGCAGCAGTGCACCTCAACCCTATATATTGTGGACCTGTACCAGTCCTTAAGGAATAGCAGACTGTACCTCACTCAACCCTATGTACTGTAGTACCCTATACCTTACCAGTCCTTATAAGGACAATTGTGGAACTAGTAGGTTGTGAATGATTAGCAGACTGTACCTCAGTCCCTATACTGATAAAGGACTGCTGCAGCAGAAGGGCAGCAGTCAGCAGTAGTGCACCTCAACCCTATATATTGTGGATCTATACCAGTCCTTAAGGAACAGCAGACTGTACCTCACTCAACCCTATGTACTGTAGTACCCTATACCTTGCCAGTCCTTATAAGGACCTTTGTGGAACTAGTAGGTTGTGAATGATTAGCAGACTGTACCTCAGTCCCTATACTGATAAAGGACTGCTGTAGCAGAAGGGCAGCAGTCAGCAGTAGTGCACCTCAACCGTATATATTGTGGACCTATACCAGTCCTTAAGGAATAGCAGACTACCTCACTCAACCCTATGTACTCTAGTACCCTATACCTTACCAGTCCTTATAAGGACCTTTGTGGAAGTAGTAGGTTGTGAATGATTAGCAGACTGTACCTTAGTCCCTATACTGATAAAGGACTGCTGCAGTAGAAGGGCAGCAGTCAGCAGTAGTGCACCTCAACCCTATATATTGTGGACCTTTACCAGTCCTTAAGGAATAGCAGACTGTACCTCACTCAACCCTATGTACTGTAGTACCCTATACCTTACCAGGCCTTATAAGGACCTTTGTGGAAGTAGTAGGTTCTGAATGATTAGCAGACTGTACCTCAGTCCCTATACTGATAAAGGACTACTGCAGCAGAAGGGCAGCAGTCAGCAGTAGTGCACCTCAACCCTATATATTGTGGACCTATACCAGTCCTTAAGGAATAGCAGACTGTACCTCACTCAACCCTATGTACTCTAGTACCCTATACCTTACCAGTCCTTATAAGGACCTTTGTGGAAGTAGTAGGTTGTGAATGATTGGCAGACTGTACCTCAGTCCCTATACTGATAAAGGACTGCTGCAGTAGAAGGGCAGCAGTCAGCAGTAGTGCACCTCAACCCTATATATTGTGGACCTATACCAGTCCTTAAGGAATAGCAGACTGTACCTCACTCAACCCTATGTACTGTAGTACCCTATACCTTACCAGTCCTTATAAGGACCTTTGTAGAACTAGTAGGTTGTGAATGATTAGCAGACTATACCTCAGTCCCTATACTGATAAAGGACTGCTGCAGCAGAAGGACAGCAGTCAGCAGTAGTGCACCTCAACCCTATATATTGTGGACCTATACCAGTCCTTAAGAAATAGCAGACTGTACCTCACTCAACCCTATGTACTGTAGTACCCTATACCTTACCAGTCCTTATAAGGATCTTTGTGGAACTAGTAGGTTGTGAATGATTAGCAGACTGTACCTCAGTCCCTATACTGATAAAGGACTGCTGCAGTAGAAGGGCAGCAGTCAGCAGTAGTGCACCTCAACCCTATATATTGTGGACCTATACCAGTCCTTAAGGAATAGCAGACTGTACCTCACTCAACCCTATGTACTGTAGTACCCTATACCTTACCAGTCCTTATAAGGACCTTTGTGGAACTAGTAGGTTGTGAATGATTAGCAGACTGTACCTCAGTCCCTATACTGATAAAGGACTGCTGCAGCAGAAGGGCAGCAGTCAGCAGTAGTGCACCTCAACCCTATATATTGTGGACCTATACCAGTCCTTAAGGAATAGCAGACTGTACCTCACTCAACCCTATGTACTGTAGTACCCTATACCTTACCAGTCCTTATAAGGACCTTTGTGGAACTAGTAGGTTGTGAATGATTAGCCGACTGTACCTCAGTCCCTATACTGATAAAGGACTACTGCAGCAGAAGGGGAGCAGTCAAGTATAATATTCTTTCTATATTTGGTCAACAGTCAACAGTAGTGCACCTCAACCCTATATATTGTGGACCTATAACAGTCCTTAAGGAATAGCAGACTGTACCTCACTCAACCCTATGTACTCTAGTACCCTATACCTTACCAGTCCTTATAAGGACCTTTGTGGAAGTAGTAGGTTGTGAATGATTAGCAGACTGTACCTCAGTCCCTATACTGATAAAGGACTGCTGCAGCAGAAGGGCAGCAGTCAGCAGTAGTGCACCTCAACCCTATATATTGTGGACCTATACCAGTCCTTAAGAAATAGCAGACTGTACCTCACTCAACCCTATGTACTGTAGTACCCTATACCTTACCAGTCCTTATAAGGATCTTTGTGGAACTAGTAGGTTGTGAATGATTAGCAGACTGTACCTCAGTCCCTATACTGATAAAGGACTGCTGCAGTAGAAGGGCAGCAGTCAGCAGTAGTGCACCTCAACCCTATATATTGTGGACCTATACCAGTCCTTAAGGAATAGCAGACTGTACCTCACTCAACCCTATGTACTGTAGTACCCTATACCTTACCAGTCCTTATAAGGACCTTTGTGGAACTAGTAGGTTGTGAATGATTAGCAGACTGTACCTCAGTCCCTATACTGATAAAGGACTGCTGCAGTAGAAGGGCAGCAGTCAGCAGTAGTGCACCTCAACCGTATATATTGTGGACCTATACCAGTCCTTAAGGAATAGCAGACTACCTCACTCAACCCTATGTACTCTAGTACCCTATACCTTACCAGTCCTTATAAGGACCTTTGTGGAAGTAGTAGGTTGTGAATGATTAGCAGACTGTACCTTAGTCCCTATACTGATAAAGGACTGCTGCAGTAGAAGGGCAGCAGTCAGCAGTAGTGCACCTCAACCCTATATATTGTGGACCTTTACCAGTCCTTAAGGAATAGCAGACTGTACCTCACTCAACCCTATGTACTGTAGTACCCTATACCTTACCAGGCCTTATAAGGACCTTTGTGGAAGTAGTAGGTTCTGAATGATTAGCAGACTGTACCTCAGTCCCTATACTGATAAAGGACTACTGCAGCAGAAGGGCAGCAGTCAGCAGTAGTGCACCTCAACCCTATATATTGTGGACCTATACCAGTCCTTAAGGAATAGCAGACTGTACCTCACTCAACCCTATGTACTCTAGTACCCTATACCTTACCAGTCCTTATAAGGACCTTTGTGGAAGTAGTAGGTTGTGAATGATTGGCAGACTGTACCTCAGTCCCTATACTGATAAAGGACTGCTGCAGTAGAAGGGCAGCAGTCAGCAGTAGTGCACCTCAACCCTATATATTGTGGACCTATACCAGTCCTTAAGGAATAGCAGACTGTACCTCACTCAACCCTATGTACTGTAGTACCCTATACCTTACCAGTCCTTATAAGGACCTTTGTAGAACTAGTAGGTTGTGAATGATTAGCAGACTATACCTCAGTCCCTATACTGATAAAGGACTGCTGCAGCAGAAGGACAGCAGTCAGCAGTAGTGCACCTCAACCCTATATATTGTGGACCTATACCAGTCCTTAAGAAATAGCAGACTGTACCTCACTCAACCCTATGCGCTGTAGTACCCTATACCTTACCAGTCCTTATAAGGACCTTTGTGGAACTAGTAGGTTGTGAATGATTAGCCGACTGTACCTCAGTCCCTATACTGATAAAGGACTACTGCAGCAGAAGGGGAGCAGTCAAGTATAATATTCTTTCTATATTTGGTCAACAGTCAACAGTAGTGCACCTCAACCCTATATATTGTGGACCTATAACAGTCCTTAAGGAATAGCAGACTGTACCTCACTCAACCCTATGTACTCTAGTACCCTATACCTTACCAGTCCTTATAAGGACCTTTGTGGAAGTAGTAGGTTGTGAATGATTAGCAGACTGTACCTCAGTCCCTATACTGATAAAGGACTGCTGCAGCAGAAGGGCAGCAGTCAGCAGTAGTGCACCTCAACCCTATATATTGTGGACCTATACCAGTCCTTAAGAAATAGCAGACTGTACCTCACTCAACCCTATGTACTGTAGTACCCTATACCTTACCAGTCCTTATAAGGATCTTTGTGGAACTAGTAGGTTGTGAATGATTAGCAGACTGTACCTCAGTCCCTATACTGATAAAGGACTGCTGCAGTAGAAGGGCAGCAGTCAGCAGTAGTGCACCTCAACCCTATATATTGTGGACCTATACCAGTCCTTAAGGAATAGCAGACTGTACCTCACTCAACCCTATGTACTGTAGTACCCTATACCTTACCAGTCCTTATAAGGACCTTTGTGGAACTAGTAGGTTGTGAATGATTAGCAGACTGTACCTCAGTCCCTATACTGATAAAGGACTGCTGCAGTAGAAGGGCAGCAGTCAGCAGTAGTGCACCTCAACCGTATATATTGTGGACCTATACCAGTCCTTAAGGAATAGCAGACTACCTCACTCAACCCTATGTACTCTAGTACCCTATACCTTACCAGTCCTTATAAGGACCTTTGTGGAAGTAGTAGGTTGTGAATGATTAGCAGACTGTACCTTAGTCCCTATACTGATAAAGGACTGCTGCAGTAGAAGGGCAGCAGTCAGCAGTAGTGCACCTCAACCCTATATATTGTGGACCTTTACCAGTCCTTAAGGAATAGCAGACTGTACCTCACTCAACCCTATGTACTGTAGTACCCTATACCTTACCAGGCCTTATAAGGACCTTTGTGGAAGTAGTAGGTTCTGAATGATTAGCAGACTGTACCTCAGTCCCTATACTGATAAAGGACTACTGCAGCAGAAGGGCAGCAGTCAGCAGTAGTGCACCTCAACCCTATATATTGTGGACCTATACCAGTCCTTAAGGAATAGCAGACTGTACCTCACTCAACCCTATGTACTCTAGTACCCTATACCTTACCAGTCCTTATAAGGACCTTTGTGGAAGTAGTAGGTTGTGAATGATTGGCAGACTGTACCTCAGTCCCTATACTGATAAAGGACTGCTGCAGTAGAAGGGCAGCAGTCAGCAGTAGTGCACCTCAACCCTATATATTGTGGACCTATACCAGTCCTTAAGGAATAGCAGACTGTACCTCACTCAACCCTATGTACTGTAGTACCCTATACCTTACCAGTCCTTATAAGGACCTTTGTAGAACTAGTAGGTTGTGAATGATTAGCAGACTATACCTCAGTCCCTATACTGATAAAGGACTGCTGCAGCAGAAGGACAGCAGTCAGCAGTAGTGCACCTCAACCCTATATATTGTGGACCTATACCAGTCCTTAAGAAATAGCAGACTGTACCTCACTCAACCCTATGTACTGTAGTACCCTATACCTTACCAGTCCTTATAAGGATCTTTGTGGAACTAGTAGGTTGTGAATGATTAGCAGACTGTACCTCAGTCCCTATACTGATAAAGGACTGCTGCAGTAGAAGGGCAGCAGTCAGCAGTAGTGCACCTCAACCCTATATATTGTGGACCTATACCAGTCCTTAAGGAATAGCAGACTGTACCTCACTCAACCCTATGTACTGTAGTACCCTATACCTTACCAGTCCTTATAAGGACCTTTGTGGAACTAGTAGGTTGTGAATGATTAGCAGACTGTACCTCAGTCCCTATACTGATAAAGGACTGCTGCAGCAGAAGGGCAGCAGTCAGCAGTAGTGCACCTCAACCCTATATATTGTGGACCTATACCAGTCCTTAAGGAATAGCAGACTGTACCTCACTCAACCCTATGTACTGTAGTACCCTATACCTTACCAGTCCTTATAAGGACCTTTGTGGAACTAGTAGGTTGTGAATGATTAGCCGACTGTACCTCAGTCCCTATACTGATAAAGGACTACTGCAGCAGAAGGGGAGCAGTCAAGTATAATATTCTTTCTATATTTGGTCAACAGTCAACAGTAGTGCACCTCAACCCTATATATTGTGGACCTATAACAGTCCTTAAGGAATAGCAGACTGTACCTCACTCAACCCTATGTACTCTAGTACCCTATACCTTACCAGTCCTTATAAGGACCTTTGTGGAAGTAGTAGGTTGTGAATGATTAGCAGACTGTACCTCAGTCCCTATACTGATAAAGGACTGCTGCAGCAGAAGGGCAGCAGTCAGCAGTAGTGCACCTCAACCCTATATATTGTGGACCTATACCAGTCCTTAAGAAATAGCAGACTGTACCTCACTCAACCCTATGTACTGTAGTACCCTATACCTTACCAGTCCTTATAAGGATCTTTGTGGAACTAGTAGGTTGTGAATGATTAGCAGACTGTACCTCAGTCCCTATACTGATAAAGGACTGCTGCAGTAGAAGGGCAGCAGTCAGCAGTAGTGCACCTCAACCCTATATATTGTGGACCTATACCAGTCCTTAAGGAATAGCAGACTGTACCTCACTCAACCCTATGTACTGTAGTACCCTATACCTTACCAGTCCTTATAAGGACCTTTGTGGAACTAGTAGGTTGTGAATGATTAGCAGACTGTACCTCAGTCCCTATACTGATAAAGGACTGCTGCAGCAGAAGGGCAGCAGTCAGCAGTAGTGCACCTCAACCCTATATATTGTGGACCTATACCAGTCCTTAAGGAATAGCAGACTGTACCTCACTCAACCCTATGTACTGTAGTACCCTATACCTTACCAGTCCTTATAAGGACCTTTGTGGAACTAGTAGGTTGTGAATGATTAGCCGACTGTACCTCAGTCCCTATACTGATAAAGGACTACTGCAGCAGAAGGGGAGCAGTCAAGTATAATATTCTTTCTATATTTGGAAGAAAGAATATTATACGTGTACAAGCTTATTACCATACCAGTCCTGAAAAGAACCTTTGTGGACCTAATAGTAACAGCTACTGCTTAAACTGACTGTCCCTCACTGCCTCACACACAGCTTCCTGCCTGTAACGGAAGTCCGCCGGGCAAACGGCGGCAATAGTCCGCCGATCGGGCGGATGGCGAACAGCCGAAATTCGCCGCGAAACGACCACCAGGTGAACCGTTCGGCCATACCTATTCCCAAACTTTTCCTGACCCAGTCCCTCCTGTGTTCCTGTACCCTTACCTTTACCCTTCAGCTCGATCCATCCCCTTCCTGTCCTGTTAGTTCCCTGTCCCTTTACTACTGATCTCCCCGTGTATGACCTTGGCCTGGCTAATGTTTATGTTTCTAGAATATCCCTTGTCCTTCTGCTGATCTGCTGTGTATGACCCTGGCCTGGCTGACATCTGTGATTCTGGTACTGCCCCTTGCTGTATATACTATTGTTGCTGGTGGGTTTGTTGGGTTGTTTGTGCGCTGTTTGTATTTTCTTTTTTTAACACCTATCTTAATAAATATCATTACTATTCACTTTACATGCATTTTTGGTTATCTCTGTGCAGTCCACAAAGTCTGGTCTACTAATTCTCGAGACATATATATATATATATATATATATATATATATATATATTGTACAGGACGCCGTGACTGGGTCCTGGAAGGACGCTATATTTCCCCTCTATTTGGTTTATGGTCTCTTTAAGGGAATAAAATTGATTAACCCACCTGTTAAGGAAGTGTCTTTAAAAACAAGACAGGAAGTGGTAGATGGGTGTGGAGGAGTGGAGAAGACATGGTGGATGGTGTTTATTTTTGGGTTGCAGCAACTGAAGTGGACAGCAGTGTCCTGTTTGGAAGGCTCCTGGCAGGGGAAGCTACCTGCCATCAAGATCAAGCTCTGTTTTGATAAAGACAGCTATTCGGGACTTTGCAAGTCGGTGAGACTACAAACCTTTTTCCTTTTTGTTTTCGGCTGCTGTAAAGCTATTTAAGTTTAATAAACCCTTTGTTGTGTGAAAAGCCTGTGTCCTGCGATCTACCTGGTCCCCCGAACATTACAAGTGGTGCTCGAATGCGGGCAGGACAAAGTAACAGGCTTTTTTTTTTTTTTGCTATTTTTTTTTTTTTTTGCATTGGGTTTAAACTGACATTTAAAGGGACAGTACAGTGAATTTATGTCCTGGGTTAAAGCTGCACAACTGTTGAAAGCTGAAACGATGGAGGAGCTAATTAAACAGCTGTCCTTGGCTAATATGCAAGCGCAGACTCGCCATGAGGAAGCTAATCAGCGCTTAGCAGCCCAGCAAGCGATCCTACAAGAGGTTATGCAGGCTTAGATGGCTGTCTTAAAATAAGCAATGCAACAGCTTTCTCAGAGCCGTGAACAAGTGGCCGTTGCCCCTGGCAACCAGGTGACCATAAGGGCAAGCCATTTTTTGCAGAAACTGTGCCCGAGTGATGACGTAGAGGCGTTTCTGGCTACATTTGAGAGGACAGCAGAGAGAGAAGGGTGGCCCCAGGGCCAGTGGGCTGGCTTAATTGCTCCTTTCCTCACCGGAGATCATCAAAAAGCCTATTTCGACCTACCACCAGAAGACACTAAAGATTATCAAAAGTTAAAGGCGGAAATACTGGCTCGGTTGGGGGTGACTACGGCTGTCTGGGCCCAACGAGTGCACCAATGGAAGTATCGTACAGATCGGGCACCGCGGTCTCAAATGCATGACCTGGTGCAACTAGTAAAAAAATGGCTGCAGCCCGAAGTGTTGTCTGGTCCCCAAATTGTGGAGCGGGTCATGCTGGACCGATACTTAAGGTCACTGCCAGACGACCTTCAACGGTGGGTCAGCCATGGAGACCCCAAAACGGTGAACCTCCTTGTCGGGATGGTGGAACGATATACAGTGGTGGAGGATCTGCTTGGCCCTACCAAGCATCAAGGGCCCAGTCTGCCACGGCCTTTTCGACCAACTGCCACCCTTCGAAAGGATGTCCCCAGGAGCCCTGGAACCAATACCCCGGAAGGCCAAGAGTCACACCCGTTACCCCCTCAGCGACCTGTTCCTGTTCAGAGAGGAGGGGAGGTACAATGTTGGCGATGTCATGCCTGGGGCCATACCCGGGCCCACTGCCCATTGCAGGAAGAGCCCATGGAATGCGGGGTCCTTCGAAGGGGGTCGTTTTATGCCCATGAAGCCTGTACAACACATCTTGACCTTGGAGAGGGGAAGTTTGAGTGTGAAGTCCAAGTGAACCACCACCCTGCACAGGCTTTGCTGGACTCTGGAAGCATGGTAACCCTGGTTCACCCTAGAGTAATTGGGAAGATCGGTCCGGTAAGCAAAATTTTGCGGGTTGTGTGCATTCATGGGGACACTAGAGAGTACCCTCTCATCTCGGTGTCCATCTCCACAGCATGTGGCACTGGTACTCAAGAGGTGGGGGTGGTAAAGAACTTGGTACATGACGTTATCATAGGACGTGACTGTCCGTTATTTGCAAAACTCTGGAGACAAGGAGAACTATCTGAAAGGTCCAGAGACTGGGAAGAAACTAGTCCCTCTGTTCCTGTGGTTGAGGTTAATAACCCTGAGATGCCACATATTCTTAATATGGACCCAGTTGATAAAAATGCCAAGGCTTTGGTTAATAATGATGAAAATAGTGCTGATACTGTTAAGGATGTCAATATGTGGGGTTCTCAGACCTACCTGAACACTGAGGGGGGGGGGGGACCTTCCACGCTTCAGGTAATGCTGGGGGAAGAGGATGAGGAAATGGCCTCTACCCTGCCTTGCCAGATTTGGGTGTTCCCCAGGGGGCATTTGGTACTGCCCAGATGCAGGACCCCACTTTGGCCAGGGCACGGGAACAGGTTGTAGTAATAAATGGGGAGCCCCAAGAGCCAGGTGCTAATTAGCGATGGCCACATTTTTCAATATGTAATGAATTGCTTTATCGGGTTACTAAAGTGAGAGAAAACGTGGTAGAACAATTATTGGTACCCCAACAGTATAGACGCAAGGTCCTGGACCTGGCCCATGATGATGTTTTAGGGGGACACCTGGGAGTTGAAAAGACGGAGGCACGGATCGCCGACCGGTTTTACTGGCCAGGCTTGAAAGCAGAGGTAAGGAAATACTGTACCTCTTGTCCCACCTGTCAGTTGACCGCTCCGGCGACCCATTTCCGGAGCCCGTTGGTCCCTCTGCCCATAATTGAGGTCCCATTCGAGAGGATAGCCATGGATATAGTGGGTCCCTTGGTAAAGTCGGCTCGAGGTCATTCTTACATACTGGTGATCCTCGACTATGCCACTCGCTATCCTGAGGCGCTACCCCTGTGGAATACCTCCTCTAAGGCTATTGCACGGGAGTTATTCCAGTTGCTTACACGGACAGGTTTTCCCAAGGAAATACTCACAGACCAGGGCACCCCGTTTATGTCGAAGGTTATGGCTGATGTATGCAAACTGTTTCGGATTAAACAGCTGCGCACATCGGTCTACCATCCCCAAACAGATGGATTGGTAGAGCGTTTTAATAAGACCCTTAAGTCTATGCTCAAGAGAGTGGTACAAAGGGATGGGAAAGACTGGGACTGCCTGTTACCAGCTCTCCTATTTGATATCCGAGAAGTGCCCCAGGCCTCCACTGGGTTTTCACCCTTTGAATTGGTATATGGGAGGAGACCTCGTGGATTACTGGACTTTGTTAAAGAAGAATGGGAAAGTGAACCAATTCAGCATAAAAGTGTTCTTGAATATGTCTCTCAAATGCAGGAGAGGATCCGAACTGTGATGCCGCTAGTTAAGGAACATTTACAAAAAGCCCAGGAGGCTCAACGATGGGTCTATAATAGGGCAGCCAAAATTAGGAACTTCCAAGTGGGGGATCGAGTAGCAGTGTTGATTCCCACTGTGGAAAGTAAATTCTTGGCCAGATGGCAAGGCCCTTTCGAGGTTGTAGAAAAAGTGGGAGAGGTAAATTATAGAGTCCACCAGCCAGGCAAGAGGAAACCCTTCCAGATATATCATGTAAACTTGTTAAAGCCCTGGACAGACAGGGAACCAGTGACCTCCCTGTCTAGTACAAAACTTGAGCCTCGGGTTGGGGTGGAGAGTGTCCAAGTAGCAAATACCCTGTCTAAAACCCAAAGTCAGCAGGCAAAGGAGTTCTTGCAGAGAAATAAAGAGAGATTTTCAGACTTGCCAGGGCTCACTAGTGTCATAGAGCATGATATTGTCACAGAACCAGGAGTCAAAGTTTTTGTCCGGCCCTACCGCATCCCAGAGGCTCAAAGGAAGGCTGTTTCAGAGGAAGTAAAAAAGATGTTAGACCTGGGGATTATTGAGGAATCGCAGAGTGAGTGGTCGAGCCCGATCGTGTTGGTACCAAAGCCCAACGGGACTCTGCGATTCTGCAATGATTTCCGGAAACTTAATGAAGTTTCCCGGTTTGATGCCTACCCCATGCCCCGGGTAGATGAGCTTATCGAGAGACTAGGTCCAGCCAGGTATATCACTACGTTAGACCTTACCAAGGGGTATTGGCAAATACCGTTGACTAAGGTTGCTAGAGAGAAAACTGCTTTTTCTACCCCAGAGGGGAGTTTTCAGTACAAAAGGATGCCTTTTGGATTGCAAACTGTTTCAGCCACGTTCCAGAGAGCAATGGATAGGATTTTACGACCTCACCGGAAGTATGCCTCAGTATACTTGGAAGATATAGTCATTTTTAGCAAAGACTGGGAATCACATTTGCCCAAAGTGCAGGCAGTGCTGGACTCTCTTTGGAAGGAGGGGTTTACAATAAACCCTGAAAAATGTGCTTTGGGAATGGAGGAGGTGAAATACCTGGGTTATATCGTGGGTAGAGGGGTAGTGAAACTGCAGGTCAACAAGATAGAGGCTATACAAAAATGGCCCCGCCCCCTCACAAAAAAGCAGGTACGTGCATTCCTGGGCATGGTGGGATACTACAGGAGGTTTGTACCCAACTTTGCCACGTTGGCGGCTCCGTTGACCGATCTGACTAAGGGTCGGAAATCGGTCATGGTGGAGTGGAATGCAGACGCTGAGAAGGCTTTTTTGGAGCTCAAGTCGGCACTGTGCCAACACTCTGTCCTGGTAGCACCTAATTTTTCAAAAGAGTTTGTTGTCCAGACTGATGCTTCCGATGTAGGATTGGGAGCGGTGTTGTCACAGGTTATTCATGGCGAGGAACACCCGATAGTCTTCCTCAGCAGGAAGTTAACACCAGCGGAGAAAAACTATGCCATAATTGAACGAGAGTGTCTGGCCATTAAGTGGGCTCTGGAATCCCTTAGATATTACCTTTTGGGGAGGAAGTTTAGGTTGATTTCTGACCATGCCCCTTTAACATGGCTGAGACAGGGAAAAGGGACTAATGCCAGGGTTACCCGGTGGTTCCTGGCACTCCAGGAATTAAAATTTGTAGTGGAGCATAGGCCCGGGATACTGCATCAAAATGCAGATGCCCTCTCCCGAGTCCATTGTTTGAGCTCCACTGTTGCCTCCACCTCCTTGGCGTTGGGGCACAGGGGGGGGGGGGAAATGTACAGGACGCCGTGGTTGGGTCCTGGAAGGACGCTATATTTCCCCTCTATTTGGTTTATGGTCTCTTTAAGGGAATAAAATTGATTAACCCACCTGTTAAGGAAGTGTCTTTAAAAACAAGACAGGAAGTGGTAGATGGGTGTGGAGGAGTGGAGAAGACATGGTGGATGGTGGATGGTGTTTATTTTTGGGTTGCAGCAACTGAAGTGGACAGCAGTGTCCTGTTTGGAAGGCTCCTGGCAGGGGAAGCTACCTGCCATCAAGATCAAGCTCTGTTTTGATAAAGACAGCTATTCGGGACTTTGCAAGTCGGTGAGACTACAAACCTTTTTCCTTTTTGTTTTCGGCTGCTGTAAAGCTATTTAAGTTTAATAAACCCTTTGTTGTGTGAAAAGCCTGTGTCCTGCGATCTACCTGGTCCCCCGAACATTACAAGTGGTGCTCGAATGCGGGCAGGACAAAGTAACAGGCTTTTTTTTTTTTTTGCTATTTTTTTTTTTTTTGCATTGGGTTTAAACTGACATTTAAAGGGACAGTACAGTGAATTTGTCCTGGGTTAAAGCTGCACAACTGTTGAAAGCTGAAACGATGGAGGAGCTAATTAAACAGCTGTCCTTGGCTAATATGCAAGCGCAGACTCGCCATGAGGAAGCTAATCAGCGCTTAGCAGCCCAGCAAGCGATCCTACAAGAGGTTATGCAGGCTCAGATGGCTGTCTTAAAAGAAGCAATGCAACAGCTTTCTCAGAGCCTTTGCGGGACTTTGCAAGTCGGTGAGACTACAAACCTTTTTCCTTTTTGTTTTCGGCTGCTGTAAAGCTAATTAAGTTTAATAAAGCCTGTGTCCTGCGATCTACCTGGTCCCCCGAACATTACAATATATATATATATATATATATATATATATATATATATATATATATATGACACACTCTGCAGCATCCAGTTTAGCGTATTTCTACAGTGCGTTCCGTGGTGTACTGTTTCTACAATTTTTCTGGTGGTGTACACAGCACACAATACAGTGCAACCATAATGCAGTTGCTACTACTTTTCTGGTGGTGTGCACATTACACAATACAGTGCAACCGTAGTGCAGTTGCTACTACTTTTCTGGTGGTGTACACAGCACACAATACAGTGCAACCGTAGTGCAGTTGCTAATATAGAGAGCAGAAAAGACTAACCAATAAGAAATCCTGACAGCTCCTACCACATCCCAGCATCAGTGTCTGACAATGCATTGCCCCATGGGAGTGTATGGGTAGGAGGATTGGCAGGATTTGGAGAAAAATTATATACTTTGTGCTTTACAAAGTATATATATATATATATATATATATAAAAAAATGAAAGTTTTTATGAAATACTCAATTACAAATAAAGACAATACACATCTAAAGAAAAAAGAAAATGGTATCCCCAGAGTGGGGCTTTTTACCAGCAAAAATTTACCTGTACAATATAAATAATATTGACATGTAGAAAGTAGGCTAATGTTGTAAATATTTATTAATAAAAAAAGAGGATAAAAATAGGTAACCCAGTGGTCGAGGACTGAGCTCCACTCTATAGGTAAAAATGTATGGTATTACATGTATAAACAAAAATACACATATACATATGATTGTGATGCTTGAAACATAATATCAATACAATAAAAGATATATGCGTGTAGATAGTAAGAACCCTTTACGCGTTTCGACCCTCCCAGGGCTCTTCTTCAGAAGGTTACTATCTATTGTGAAAAAAGGGAAAAAAGGACAAGCATAAATATATATCAATACATGATACACTGTGTTGTGCTAAAGATAATCTGCTGTAGGCAGAGTATATATCAAAACGTTGTAAGATTACACAGTTAGCGATCAAATGATACACATTATAACAATAGATACCTATATTGATCACAAAGGAAATCCTCTTTAACAGACCGGACAAGATTCCGTCCACTCTCCCATAGTCTTCATGGATGTGCCGACCTTATGTAGATGGAAAATGATGGCTAGCTCTACCCAAAAGGGAGAGCAAGGAAAATGGATCCAAAGAGTAAAAAGCTTACAAGGGATCACATCCCTATTACCACCTCCAAAATATAATAATGGAGGCAGGTATGGGTATGGGTGAACAGGATTAGGAGAGAGGGCAACCTACAGAGAAAGAAAGAATATGAGACATATGTATATATATATGTATATATAGAAGGGCCCTATTCAGAAACTATCACCTCTGTATAGAGAGATAGAACATACCCGCATGCAGTGTCAATAGTATACACACGTCGGGGATACACATATGTCACAGTGAATCCTGCCATTTCAGAATGGAATATTACACTCAGTTAGAGTGTAGACAAATGCCCAGAAGAGAAACCAACGCCAAACCGAAACACCATATGCAAAAAGAATGAGAAGGGAGGAAGAACAAGGGACGAGGGAATAGGAAGAAAAGAAAGGAAAAAGAAGAAAAAGTGGGGTGGATACAATCTGGTGCCAAGCAAAAATGTGCAAAAGTGAACGAACAGTGAACATAAACTAAAAACGAAAGTGGAAGGGAAAAGAAAGTGGAATGGTGTAGCAACCTCCAAAATATCCCAGCGTGACCACAATGGTGCTGGGATAGAGCAATGTATATATACCTATAGCCAATTTCCAATGGGTCCACGTTGGGTAGCAGAGCCAGACGGAAAACACTTAGATAATTGGTGGTAAAGTGACTTGAAATAATGACCTTTACAATACAGCCCCTAACATTAATATGTTTCCATGGAGCGGGAGAGGTCTCATGTCTGCAAGTGAACAAGAGATAGTTTTATACTCCTGCCAGCAGAACTATATAGTGCAAATAGAAAGAGTGGAAAAGCATAAAGTAAAAGAACCCAGGGACTTACCCAGTTGCGTGAAAACGATATAGGTGTACTCCTGTAAATGAGGGAATAGTGTGCAGTGTGAAAGGGTGGGGTATAAATAGCCCAAGTTGGGTTGATAGGTCAATCGAAATCTCCACCTGTTGGCCCATAACCTCTATTGGTCGCCTGAGAGCCGACCGGATGTGGTCCCCTCGGCGTTCCGGAAATTACCCTCCTAGTATGGCGGGAGGGTGCACGGTAGCGTCGCACCAGCGTGACGTGGGTGCGTCACGTCGCACGCGTAAACCGCGCGTGCGCAGTGAGGCCACCAGTCCGATACCGTTCGGAATGCCGCCGACCAGAAATTATCGTCCCGGGAAGACGGGCAGCGCTAACCCGTTCGTATCCCGGGACCTAATGGGGAGAGGCATGCGCGCGCCAATGCCACACCCCTCTTCTGGTCGTGAAGCCATACCTCATTGGTCCATCCAATAGACATAGATAAGGACGAGAAATGACCTCGCATGGCACCATCCAGTGGAAAAAATGGGAAAGTGCAACCGGAACCTCCGTCGTACAGCATACAAGATAGTAAATCCAAGGAAATGTGTTTTAATAATAACATGTCAAAAGTAAAAAATAATAACAATAAAATAAATGAACATAAACAAAGAACATTTCATCATAGGCATGTAATCTACAGGTAAACTGGGCACATAAAAAGAGCAATCTACTGGTTGGTATATAAGGATATGACAAACTAGTAATCACGGGGCACAAAGTTGTATGCTGTACTAATGCATCACACACATGCACATACATCCCATCAGACACAACAGTGGACGGATGCAGGTAAAATGCACCCATTCCAAAGAAAGATGGGATGCATGAGCACGCGACATGCACACATGCGACGCATCACGCATGCGTACAACATAAATGTGTCACACACGTGCGCGTACCACCCATCAACCACAAAAATGGGCAGGTGCAGGTGGTCATTCCAATGAGCAATGGGGTGGCACATATGCACCATGCCTATGTGTAACACACCCTGCATACATGCAGCATAACCGGCCACATAGGTGCCCCAAAAGACCCACGCACGAAACAAGAAGGGAATAGGTCTGCAAGAAAAACAAAACAAGAAAAACAAAAACAAAAAAGGTTTATTGGAAGGACGACATGGAAAACACATGGCTAGTCTGCAGTGTGTCACTGTGTTTTGCCAGAGGTGAAACCCTTTAGGAATGGAGCAAAGGATATAGCTTCATTCAGGCCTGGAGAAACAGTAGCATTGAGCTTAAAGATCCATCCCTGTTCGAGTTGGAGAAGGGTCTTGTTCCAGTCTCCCCCTCGAACAGGGATGTGTATACGATCTAGGGCTACAAAGGAAATAGCGGGCATCTTGTAGTCATGTGTGGTTACTACATGTCGTCCAAGGGGTACATAAAAGTTACCAATCTCCATGTGATAAACGTGTTTGGCTATCCTTTTATGTAGTTCCAACTTGGTTTTTCCTACATAATACGACCCACATTCGCACTCCATGAGGTAGACGACCCCACGTGTTTGACAATTGGCGAAGTGGGATGGACGAAATGTTCGACCATTTGGGAGTTGGAAAATTTTATTCCGTTTGATGTACTTGCAGGTAGAGCAATGCCCACAGGGAAATGATCCCAAAACTGAGCAGTGCACTGCTCGTCTTGCTTCATCTCTATATTCACTTTGTACTAATTTGTCGCGGAACGAAGTGGCGCGTTTGTAGGTAATTAAAGGATGTTTCGACACTAGCTTGCCAATTTTGTGGTCATCTTTCAAAATAGACCAATGTTTTTGGATAATATGACGAATCGGGACATGTTGCCTGGAAAAACGAAGGACGATCCTGGCAAAATGCCTAACAGGGTCGTCCTTTGCTGCCCCAGGGTGTAAAAGATTGTTACGAGATTGGGCCAATGCTCGATTGTACGCCTTGCGTAGACATACCCGACTATAGCCATGGGCTAGAAGTCTTGTCTGTAATTGGGCAGCTTCGGCCCTAAAAAGGGCATCATCCGAACAGTTCCTGCGCAGCCGCAGGTACTGGCCGTAGGGTATAGACTTTTTAAGATTTATTGGATGGAAGCTGTCTGCATGAAGTATAGTGTTCCCGGCAGTGTCCTTGCGATACAAGGTGGTGAAAATTGAATTAGTAGGAGAGCGCCCAATTTTTATGTCCAAAAAGGTGATCAAATGAGGACTATATGACATTGTAAATTTTAGGTTGTATTCACTGACGTTTATTAGGGTTATAAATTCAAGTAACTGATCCTCCGTGCCCTCCCATATGACGAGGATATCGTCGATGTACCGCCGCCATAGGCGGACATGGCGCGTGAAACCGACGAACTCCTCGCCAGACAGGAGGGATTTCTCCCACTCCCCCAGGTACAGATTGGCGTAGGCCGGGGCACAACAAGTGCCCATGGCCACGCTCTGCACCTGGAGGTAGTGGGAGTTATTGAATACAAAATAATTGTGATGTAGGATGTACTCCAAGCCCTGTATGATAAAATCACTCAGGGTCTGGTCATATAATTCCCTATGTTGTAAGATGTTGCAAATAGCTTTGATCCCTTTAGTATGGGGTATTGAGCTATAGAGGGCTTCTACATCAATTGCTACTAACCAGGCATTGGTCGGTAGTGTCATATTGTCAATGATCTGCAAAAGGTGTATGGTATCCTTGACAAATGACGGCATCTCCATCACAAGGGGTTGCAGGAAGGAGTCAATTAACTTGCTGAGGTTCTCAGTTAACCCCCCCCTACCTGAAATTATGGGTCTCCCGGGTGGACGAGATGAATTCTTGTGAATTTTGGGAAGGCAGTAAAAAGTTGCTTCTGTGGGAAACTTGGTGTTGATGAAAGAGTATTGGTCTTTGGTGATGCTACCCATCTGCAATGCACCATCAATCAATTCATAAAATTGTTTTTTTTTTAAATCAAATAAGTTTTTATTGTAAAACACTTATGGTACAAACCAAACATAGGAGTGAAGTACAGTCTTACAGTAGCACCGGTTTTTACATCCAACAGTATACAGGGTATATAAAAATACAAATAGGTTCGGTTTGAAGACTGTTGAGACATGGAAAATAACAATAAAACCAGAAAATAAAGAAGAAAGGAGGTAAGAAGAGGGAACCAAAAGTAAAAACAAAAGTAACGTTCTCTCATAGACCACTCCGATTCAGGAAACAGCCACATAGGTACCTTAAATATATACTACGGCCCACAGCCCAACACACTGTCTCACTGGTGTCTCCCTACACCCCGTACGATTACCGGATAAGGGAGAGACAGAGAAGTAGACCCATCCTAGAAACATGACCATTTATGTACCTCCATGTACCGGTCTTAGGACCGTCAGTCAACCCTGTAAAAGCCTGTCTTGTATAAGTTGGTGGGGAGCTAGTCCCGGGACCTCAAGCCAACCCCCCCACATGGCATTAAATTTGTGCGGTGCGTTTCTATGTTGGTATGTTATCTTTTCTCTGATCAACATCTGGTTCACCTGTTCTATCCATTGCTGCCTGGTGGGAACCCTGTGGGTCATCCACAATCTCGCTATCAATTTTCTAGCTACATATAGTAACCTGATAATGGCTGTATGGGCCGAGGGCGTCAATGATTCCTCATCCAGGGCCCCCAACAGGCAGACCAACGGACACCGCGGAATACCAACAGAGAACACTGAGGATATAGTGTCGAAAATTCCCGCCCAATATCGTTTTAGTTTTGGGCACCTCCAGAACATGTGCATAAGATCCCCATGGTCCCGCATACATTTAGGGCAAAGGGTAGACTCTCTAACACCCCAACTGTGCAGTTTAACTGGAGTTCTATAGGTTCTATGTAGTAAATATAGGTGGGATAGCCTATGGGAGGCCGATACCGACACCAACGGAGCGGAGGACAAACAAAGGTTCCAGGTCTCCGCGTCCACGGGCCCCAGGTCCGCCTCCCACCTCTGTCGACATGGAAGACGTGCCGGGTCCTGCACCGCGTCAAGAAGCATAGCATACCCCCTAGAGATCATGCCTTTACGGTCAATCTGCATAAATATTCCCTGCACCACGGGATGGTCTGTTAGGGAGAGCTGCACACTCCGTGCCTGTGTCTGCAGCGCATGACGTAACTGTAAATATTTATAAAAATCCCTACGTGGGATGTCAAACTCGGCTTGTATTTCCATGAAGGACTTCAGTACCCGTCCACTATACAGTTGCGAGAGATACTGAAGACCACTCCTACTCCAGTTACCAAATCCCTTTAGCTTAAAAAGTTCACCATAATTAGCATTCCGCCAAATAGGGGTGAGGGCAAGAAAGCCACGTATTCGTAGCAGTTTTCTAACGTGAGACCACAGGGTATTCAGCAGTATAATCGTCGGGGAACCCCTGTCCATATGAGGGAAGCCTGCCTCCAGTCTAGACAATGCTGTGTCCGAGGCGACCGTGTCAGCCAGTATCCTCCGGATCGGGTCTAATGGGTCATCCAACCCCCACCCACCCAGGTGCTGGAGCTGCGAAGCCAAAAAATACATCCTAGCGTGTGGAAGTGCCAACCCCCCTTCGTCCTTATTATATTGTAAGGTTAGTAAACTGAGTCTGGCCGTCTTTCTACACCATATTAATTCCCTAAACTGAGAGTCAATTTTATCGAACCACCGTTTCGGGATCCAGGTCGGGGAGTTGTGACAAATATAGAGCAACTGCGGGGCCCACACCATTTTAATGAGGTTTACCCTACCCACCACCGATAGCGGTAGTTTACACCAGATCTTACATTTATCCCTGAACTTAAGTAACAATGGCATAAGATTCAGTTTGGCATATTCCGTCACCTCGGGGGATATCTGCACCCCCAGATACTTAAAGGATGTAACCGTCTGGATCATACTTGCACAAGGGGGTAAGGGAGCCGTTAGAGGGGACAGGGGCATCAGTACAGATTTGTCCCAGTTAATCTTAAAGCCTGACAGTGTACCAAATAGGGTAATCAGGTTCATGGTGGCCGAAAGGGAGCCCTGGGTGTCTCCCAGGTATATAAGCGTGTCATCAGCGTATAACGATACCACGTCCCTTCCAGTGGGCCTGCAGAAACCCACAATATCCGGAGCCGATCTCATTCTGGCTGCTAGTGGCTCAAGCGCCATGGCAAAGAGCAGGGGCGACAAAGGGCACCCCTGTCTCGTGCCTCTATACAGCACGAATGGGTCGGAGAGCTCCGCATTAGCTCTGATTCTAGCCGTAGGCTTGGCATATAACAGTCGGACCCAGCTAATAAATGTGCTGCCCAGCCCCATCCGCTCCATCACTTTCCACAGATAAGGCCACTCAACACTATCAAAGGCCTTAGCCGCGTCCAGCGAGAGGATAGCCTGATTACCGGGGTTATCCACAGGGACCTGTAGGTTTAAGAATAAACGGCGAATATTTAGGGCAGTGGAACGTGAGGGAATAAATCCTGATTGATCCCTATGGATCAGTTTGTGTATTACCAGAGATAATCTCGTTGCCAAGACCCGAGCCAATAGTTTAACGTCTGTCGTGAGCAAGGAGATGGGCCTATATGCGTCCGGTGATGTTGCTACCTTACCCGGTTTCAGAAGTACAATTATAATTGCTTCATTCATAGAAGCAGGTAGGACCCCCGTCTCTAAAGCATTGTTGAACACTTTTAAAAGGGTTGGCAAAAGAACACCGGCATAACGCTTGTATACCTCGGATGGGAGACCATCCGCCCCCGGAGCTTTGTTATTATGAGAATGTTCCAATGCAGAAGCCAATTCCTCCTCCGTTAAGGGGGCGTTCAACAGCTCTCCTTCCAACGCAGACAGGCATGGAATATCACAACCATTTAAAAAGTCCACAATCTCCCCATCACCGGGCTGCACCTTAGAGGAGTACAGGTCTGCATAAAAGGAACGAAATACCCGCAGGATCCCAGGGGTGTCCGAATGGGTCACTCCCTGCGAATCGCACAGTGAGTGAGTCATAGGCGCGGAACCCTGGGCCCTCGCCAGCAGGGCCAGCATATGGCCTGTCGATTCCCCCTCCTCAAAGTGTGTTTGTTGTAGGAAAAACCTTTTATTTTCTGCCAGTTGTAAAGTTACCTGTCTAGACATAGATTGCGCCCCCAACCAAGCCCTCTTAGTGTCCTCCGAGGGGTTATCAACATAGGCCTGCTCCGACTCTCTGAGTGCTCTACCAACCTCCATTTCCCAAGCTTTAGTGTTCCGTTTTATATCAGTTATAGTAGTGATAAATTGCCCCCTAAGGAAGGCCTTAGCTGCATCCCAGACTACATCTATAGATGCCGAGCCTAAATTGTCCTGCAGGAAAAGTTTAAGGGCACTTGCAATGGGGTCCGGCTGCGGGAATAATGCAAGCCAAAAGGGGTTAAGCTTCCAACTCCTAGGTGCGAGGTCAGTAGACAGGGACATCTCAATTCACAAAGAGGAGTGGTCGGATACGTGTCGAACCCCATAACCAGAATCTCTAATTAGGGGGAGAAGGGCAGAGTTTCCCAGTCCCAGGTCTATTCTGGACAAGCTCCCAGACGCTGGAGAGCAACAGGAATATAAACGGGAGTGGGGGTGGGCTTTCCGCCAGACATCAACCAACCCAAGTTCAGCTAGCAGAGCCGCAAAAGGAGTATCGCCATTAGGGCGTGAGGGGACTACCGGAGGAGTTGGAATCTTATCCCACAGGCCGTTGACATAGTTGTTAAAATCACCCATCGCCAACAGGGGTATGCCAGGGAACTGTGCCATGAACCCAGCTAAGCGCCTAAGAACCTCTGCCGAATACGGCGGCGGGATATAAACATTGGCAATAATGCATTGTATAGTAGCAAGCTTACATAGCAAAAAAATGTACCTCCCCCCCGGATCAATAACCTGTTGGGAGCAAGAGAAACGTGCATGCTGTCTAATTAGGATACTCACTCCTCTTGCATATGCAGAGTATGTGGAATGGTATTGGTGGATATACAGTCTAGAACCCAGGCTAGGAGTACCAGCAGGAGCGAAATGTGTCTCCTGCAGACACACAATGTCAGCTTTCATTTCTTTAAGGTGCCTAAGCACCGCCAGCCTCTTCACCGGACTGCCTAACCCCCTAACATTCCAAGAAAGAAATCTAATCTTAGCCATCAGGAATACAAAACATAAGTGCAAGTAGGAGTAACCATAATAACAGTCGTAAACCACCTGGGAGGAGAAAGGCAATGAGCACACATTTATCAGCAACTAGCGACTGGGAAGTCGCATCACCTGAGAAGTCCCAAAACTGGAGAGAAAAAAGTCCGACCGGAGCTGTCGCAGCTAGGAAGAAGAACCCAGAGGGGCGTAGACTGGCCGGAAAATAGTCCTTGTCCGTTGCGGTCCTGAGAGAGAAAAAATTAACCAAAAAGAAAAAGAAAGGAAAAACAGTTAAACAGCAAAAAACCGTAGCCTCTTCTGTATTAAAGCCCATGGGGCTCACACACGGGAAGGACAGTAGAATAATAGGCCCCATCCGAAACTTGGGGGCTGGGGGAAGGCCATGGAAACACCCAGAGAGGACTCTCCCAGATGACAAGCGGGGTTTCACATGTACAGGCATGTTGTAGTTCTAGTAGGGTTATAGTGGAACCACAAACCTCAGCCTTCCGCCGGTCTTGTAAAAATGGAAGTCCAGTCAGCCTGTCTGAAAATGCCGTTAGCGTGGAGGAGATCTTTGAAGTTTGGCGGCTTTGAGTGCGTTGTACTCCTGGTCAAGCCACTGTGCTGCCGCCGCGGGGCGATCAAAAAAGTGCGTTGAGCCCAGGGCCGTAACTCTGAGCCTGGCTGGATATAGCATTCCATATTGAACGTTAAGGTCCCGAAGGCGTCTCTTAACTTCAAGAAATGTTGCACGCTTTTTCTGGAGCTCTGCTGAAAAATCCGGAAATAGTGAAATCCTGGAATTCTCAATCTCCATCTTGTTCGACAACACCCGCGCTTTAGAAAGAATGGTGTCTCTGTCTCTATAGTTAAGGAGTTTAAACAAAAAGGGCCTGGGACGATTACCCGGAGGTAGGGGGCGAGACGGCACTCTGTGGGCATGTTCCACTGCAAAAAGCGGTGACAAGGATTCTTTACCAAAGGTGGCAAGCAACCAATTCTCAATAAAGTCTACCGGGTTTTTACCTTCAACACGTTCCGGAATCCCCAAAGCGCGTATATTATTGCGTCTCATGCGATTTTCCATCTCATCTAGTCGCAGAGCGTGCTGTTCAGTAAGATGGCAATTATATTTTAGATCCCTTTGCATGGGGGCCAGGTCATCCTCTACTGTACTCAGTCTTCCTTCCAATGCAGCCGTTCTCTCCCTGAGCTTTTGCATATCATGGCGGACAAACGTTATTTCAGCTTTAACCCCTTTAATGTCCTCAGAGAGGGCTGCAATAGAGTGATTACAGGAGGTGACAGCAGTGAATATGTCCCTTAGTGTAGGCTCATTTTCCAGCGCTGGGGAGGGGATGGTCTGTGTTTCAGGCCTAACACTGTCCCTGGGTGTACTCACTGTTTGCCATGCTGCAGACAATCCATCCTCATCCTCCAAGGGGACTGTGTCATCTGCCTCAGGAGAGCCTCCAGGGGTAGCTTGAGGAGAGGGCTGGCCTGCCAGGGCATCCTTGTATGATTTACCGCCATAGAGGAGCTTCTGTGCTGCTTCCTTGTATTGATCTTTGGCTGCACGCCGCGCGCCGGCGCCATCTTGGCCTGGGGGGTCTGTCAGCCCCTTCCCTCCGGTATGGCGTCTGGACATCACAGCGGGGGTCCCGGGACGTACCGCGGTGGTCCGGGATGCTTCACCTAGCGTTGCAGGAGGTGGGGGCCCCGAAAACGGCGTTTCAGGGCAGACTGGAAGGATGGAATCACGGATGGCCGGCGGAGCTCAAGGTAAGCACGTCTTCCTACATCCGCCGCTAAGCCACGCCCCCCCAATTCATAAAATTGTTGATGGTAGGTAAGTATTGCCCTGGTGGGGAGGTTAACTGAGAACCTCAGCAAGTTAATTGACTCCTTCCTGCAACCCCTTGTGATGGAGATGCCGTCATTTGTCAAGGATACCATACACCTTTTGCAGATCATTGACAATATGACACTACCGACCAATGCCTGGTTAGTAGCAATTGATGTAGAAGCCCTCTATAGCTCAATACCCCATACTAAAGGGATCGAAGCTATTTGCAACATCTTACAACATAGGGAATTATATGACCAGACCCTGAGTGATTTTATCATACAGGGCTTGGAGTACATCCTACATCACAATTATTTTGTATTCAATAACTCCCACTACCTCCAGGTGCAGGGCGTGGCCATGGGCACTTGTTGTGCCCCGGCCTACGCCAATCTGTACCTGGGGGAGAGGGAGAAATCCCTCCTGTCTGGCGAGGAGTTCGTCGGTTTCACGCGCCATATCCGCCTATGGCGGCGGTACATCGACGATATCCTCGTCATATGGGAGGGCACGGAGGATCAGTTGCTTGAATTTATAACCCTAATAAACATCAATGAATACAACCTAAAATTTACAATGTCATATAGTCCTCATTTGATCACCTTTTTGGACATAAAAATTGGGCGCTCTCCTACTAATTCAATTTTCACCACCTTGTATCACAAGGACACTGCCGGGAACACTATACTTCATGCAGACAGCTTCCATCCAATAAATCTTAAAAAGTCTATACCCTACGGCCAGTACCTGCGGCTGCGCAGGAACTGTTCGGATGATGCCCTTTTTAGGGCCGAAGCTGCCCAATTACAGACAAGACTTCTAGCCCATGGCTATAGTCGGGTATGTCTACGCAAGGCGTACAATCGAGCATTGGCCCAATCTCGTAACAATCTTTTACACCCTGGGGCAGCAAAGGACGACCCTGTTAGGCATTTTGCCAGGATCGTCCTTCGTTTTTCCAGGCAACATGTCCCGATTCGTCATATTATCCAAAAACATTGGTCTATTTTGAAAGATGACCACAAAATTGGCAAACTAGTGTCGAAACATCCTTTAATTACCTACAAACGCGCCACTTCATTCCGCGACAAATTAGTACAAAGTGAATATAGAGCTGAAGCAAGACGAGCAGTGCACTGCTCAGTTTTGGGATCATTTCCCTGTGGGCATTGCTCTACCTGCAAGTACATCAAACGGAATAAAATTTTCCAACTCCCAAATGGTCGAACATTTCGTCCATCCCACTTCGCCAATTGTCAAACACGTGGGGTCGTCTACCTCATGGAGTGCGAATGTGGGTCGTATTATGTAGGAAAAACCAAGTTGGAACTACATAAAAGGATAGCCAAACACGTTTATCACATGGAGATTGGTAACTTTTATGTACCCCTTGGACGACATGTAGTAACCACACATGACTACAAGATGCCCGCTATTTCCTTTGTAGCCCTAGATCGTATACACATCCCTGTTCGAGGGGGAGACTGGAACAAGACCCTTCTCCAACTCGAACAGGGATGGATCTTTAAGCTCAATGCTACTGTTTCTCCAGGCCTGAATGAAGCTATATCCTTTGCTCCATTCCTAAAGGGTTTCACCTCTGGCAAAACACAGTGACACACTGCGGACTAGCCATGTGTTTTCCATGTCGTCCTTCCAATAAACCTTTTTTGTTTTTGTTTTTCTTGTTTTGTTTTTCTTGCAGACCTATTCCCTTCTTGTTTCGTGCGTGGGTCTTTTGGGGCACCTATGTGGCCGGTTATGCTGCATGTATGCAGGGTGTGTTACACATAGGCATGGTGCATATGTGCCACCCCATTGCTCATTGGAATGACCACCTGCACCTGCCCATTTTTGTGGTTGATGGGTGGTACGCGCACGTGTGTGACACATTTATGTTGTACGCATGCGTGATGCGTCGCATGTGTGCATGTCGCGTGCTCATGCATCCCATCTTTCTTTGGAATGGGTGCATTTTACCTGCATCCGTCCACTGTTGTGTCTGATGGGATGTATGTGCATGTGTGTGATGCATTAGTACAGCATACAACTTTGTGCCCCGTGATTACTAGTTTGTCATATCCTTATATACCAACCAGTAGATTGCTCTTTTTATGTGCCCAGTTTACCTGTAGATTACATGCCTATGATGAAATGTTCTTTGTTTATGTTCATTTATTTTATTGTTATTATTTTTTACTTTTGACATGTTATTATTAAAACACATTTCCTTGGATTTACTATCTTGTATGCTGTACGACGGAGGTTCCGGTTGCACTTTCCCATTTTTTCCACTGGATGGTGCCATGCGAGGTCATTTCTCGTCCTTATCTATGTCTATTGGATGGACCAATGAGGTATGGCTTCACGACCAGAAGAGGGGTGTGGCATTGGCGCGCGCATGCCTCTCCCCATTAGGTCCCGGGATACGAACGGGTTAGCGCTGCCCGTCTTCCCGGGACGATAATTTCTGGTCGGCGGCATTCCGAACGGTATCGGACTGGTGGCCTCACTGCGCACGCGCGGTTTATGCGTGCGACGTGACGCACCCACGTCACGCTGGTGCGACGCTACCGTGCACCCTCCCGCCATACTAGGAGGGTAATTTCCGGAACGCCGAGGGGACCACATCCGGTCGGCTCTCAGGCGACCAATAGAGGTTATGGGCCAACAGGTGGAGATTTCGATTGACCTATCAACCCAACTTGGGCTATTTATACCCCACCCTTTCACACTGCACACTATTCCCTCATTTACAGGAGTACACCTATATCGTTTTCACGCAACTGGGTAAGTCCCTGGGTTCTTTTACTTTATGCTTTTCCACTCTTTCTATTTGCACTATATAGTTCTGCTGGCAGGAGTATAAAACTATCTCTTGTTCACTTGCAGACATAAGACCTCTCCCGCTCCATGGAAACATATTAATGTTAGGGGCTGTATTGTAAAGGTCATTATTTCAAGTCACTTTACCACCAATTATCTAAGTGTTTTCCGTCTGGCTCTGCTACCCAACGTGGACCCATTGGAAATTGGCTATAGGTATATATACATTGCTCTATCCCAGCACCATTGTGGTCACGCTGGGATATTTTGGAGGTTGCTACACCATTCCACTTTCTTTTCCCTTCCACTTTCGTTTTTAGTTTATGTTCACTGTTCGTTCACTTTTGCACGTTTTTGCTTGGCACCAGATTGTATCCACCCCACTTTTTCTTCTTTTTCCTTTCTTTTCTTCCTATTCCCTCGTCCCTTGTTCTTCCTCCCTTCTCATTCTTTTTGCATATGGTGTTTCGGTTTGGCGTTGGTTTCTCTTCTGGGCATTTGTCTACACTCTAACTGAGTGTAATATTCCATTCTGAAATGGCAGGATTCACTGTGACATATGTGTATCCCCGACGTGTGTATACTATTGACACTGCATGCGGGTATGTTCTATCTCTCTATACAGAGGTGATAGTTTCTGAATAGGGCCCTTCTATATATACATATATATATACATATGTCTCATATTCTTTCTTTCTCTGTAGGTTGCCCTCTCTCCTAATCCTGTTCACCCATACCCATACCTCCCTCCATTATTATATTTTGGAGGTGGTAATAGGGATGTGATCCCTTGTAAGCTTTTTACTCTTTGGATCCATTCTCCTTGCTCTCCCTTTTGGGTAGAGCTAGCCATCATTTTCCATCTACATAAGGTCGGCACATCCATGAAGACTATGGGAGAGTGGACGGAATCTTGTCCGGTCTGTTAAAGAGGATTTCCTTTGTGATCAATATAGGTATCTATTGTTATAATGTGTATCATTTGATCGCTAACTGTGTAATCTTACAACGTTTTGATATATACTCTGCCTACAGCAGATTATCTTTAGCACAACACAGTGTATCATGTATTGATATATATTTATGCTTGTCCTTTTTCCCTTTTTTCACAATAGATAGTAACCTTCTGAAGAAGACCCCTGGGAGGGTCGAAACGCGTAAAGGGTTCTTACTATCTACACGCATATATCTTTTATTGTATTGATATTATGTTTCAAGCATCACAATCATATGTATATGTGTATTTTTGTTTATACATGTAATACCATACATTTTTACCTATAGAGTGGAGCTCAGTCCTCGACCACTGGGTTACCTATTTTTATCCTCTTTTTTATTAATAAATATTTACAACATTAGCCTACTTTCTACATGTCAATATTATTTATATTGTACAGGTAAATTTTTGCTGGTAAAAAGCCCCACTCTGGGGATACCATTTTCTTTTTTCTTTATAACATACCAGGGGTGATCAGCGCCCTCTGACCCTAATTTTGGGGGTGTTACCGTTCTTTCTGTCTAATACACATCTAAAAACCTTTAAAATGAAACAGAACACATGCTAAATCAGCTACTCAATGTTGAGACGCACAAATATAACCGATGTGAAGTCAGATGTGGGTGGTAATCTCAACAGATCCCAACATGTTTCGTAAAATAAAGCCACAAGGCTAAATTAATGGTGTGTCCATATCCTTCCTCAGGGGTTATAAAGTAGCATGTTGACATTGTTATATTGAAAAATATATACAAATATGCACAGCACACAATACAGTGCAACCATAGTGCAGTTGCTACTACTTTACTGGTGGTGTACACAGCACACAATACAGTGCAACCATAGTGCAGCTGCTACTACTTTTCTGGTGATGTACACATTACACAATACAGTGCAGCCGTAGTGCAGATGCTACTACTGTTCTGGTGGTGAACTCATTACACAATACAGTGCATCCGTAATGCAGTTGCTACTACTTTATTGGTGGTGTACACAATACAGTGCAGCCGTAGTGCAGTTGCTACTATTGTTCTGGTGGTGTACACATTACACAATACAGTGCAGCCGTAGTGCAGTTGCTACTACTTTTCTGGTGGTGTACACAGCACACAATACAGTGTAGCCGTAGTGCAGGTTGTGGACATGGTGCATCCTCTGCAGGTGGCTATGGGGCACACTTGTCCTTTTTTTCTGCTGCTGGCTGTGTCATGGAGCCAGAAAATGCAGAAGGGTTGGTGGAGTGGATAACAAAGCCATCCTCATCCTCCGCATCCTCTTTCACCCAGGCTCAGAGTAGTTTGCCTTCCAATGCAGCTGCCAAAGCAGCCTATTCAACCAGCTCCTTGTCCACAGTTACTCCTTCCGTAGCCCCAGGGTCATGCACAGAGGAGTGCCCTGAACTATTCAACCACAGTGTTGGGTACATGCTGATGGAGGATGTGCAGTGATTAGAAGGCTCCAATGTTGGTTCCAAGGTTGAAGAAGGGAGTAACGTGATCCTAGAGAGAGGTGGTGCCCAAGAAGGACAAGAATCTAGCAGTCATGTTCCCCCAGCCGTAGCATACTGCCAAGTTTGCTCTAGTGATGAGGAGGGAGGGGATGATGAGGTCACTGATTGTACTTGGGTACCTGATAGAAGAGAAGAGGAGGAGGAGGATGCAGCACAACCCCAATGAGGCAAGATGTCCTCTAGGGGGCAACTTAAGGGCAGCCATGCTACTGAATCACACCGCAGAGCTCCACAAGTGCAGGGCGCTGCTGACTCCCAGCGGATTTAGAGAAGTTCCTTGATGTGGGCCTTTTTTGACACGCGTGCAGCAGATCACACCATTGCTGTTTGCAACCTATGTCTGAAGCGGATCAAGTGTGGCCAGAAGAGCAGCTGCTTGGGCACCACATGCTTGACCAGACATATAATGGCTTGGCGTGCAGTCCGTTGGCAACAGCACTTGAAACACCCACATCAAAGAAAAAGGTGGACTTCTCCTTGCTCCTGATCTGGGATCTCCAACCCTACTATACCTCCAGTCCTCTCAAAAACCTGCATTGAGAGGAATGAAGGTATAGCAAGTACTTGCAGCCAATCTGCTAGCAGTACACCACTATCTGATTTTAGCAGGCAAATTTCTCTATCCCAGTTGCTGAACCGTAAAAAGAAATTCGGTCCCAATCATTCGCATGCTCAGTTTCTAAATGCTAGCTTGGCCAAATTGCTAGTATTGCAACTGCTGCCTTTTAAGCTGGTAGACTCTGCACCCTTTCTTAAATTTGTGGAATATGCTGTAGCTCAGTGGCAGGTTTCAAAAAGCCATTTCTTTTCATGGAAGGCCATTCTGTCTCTCCACCGGTATGTGGAAGGCAATGTTTTGGCCTGGTTGAACAGGGCGGTCAGCAGTAAGGTGCATATTACCACTGACTCATGGTGCAGCAGGCAGGGGCAGGGATGTTACCTTTCCTTCATGGTGCACTGGGTAACTCTGCTGGCAGCTGGGAAGGATGCAGGACAGGGTTCAGTGTTGTTGAAGCTTGTTCTGCCACCACGCCTCCAAAATGCTAGTGATGATTCTGCCACAGCTCTCTCCTCCACCCCTCCTCTTTTTCTTCCTCTATGGCCTCTTCTGTAGATTTGTCCTCTGAACCAGCGGTGCTCCATAAGCGTTCAAGGGGCTACGCAAGCAGTCAGGCTAAAAGATGGCACGTGGTGCTTGAGTTGTTCTGCCTAGGGGACAAGAGCTACACTGGGGCAGAGATTCTGTCAGCTCTTTAGGGCAGTCTCAGAGGTGGTTGACGCCATGCCAGCTTCATCCAGGAATGGCTGAATGCAACAATGGCACCAACCTTCTCTCTGCCCTCCCACAGGGACACTTTACCCATGTTCCATGCTTGGCACACATCCTAAATTTGGTGGTGCAGTGGTTCTTGAGCAGGTGCCCAGGCTCACAAGATCTCCTGAGGCACGCCAGGCAAGTTTTTGTTATTTCTGCCAGTTGTATAATGCCAGTGCTTGGCTGGCTGACATTCAAAGGGAATGCAAACTGCACACCAGCCGCCTCAGTTGTGATATGCCTACCAGGTGGAACTCAACGTTGGTAATGCTGCAGTGGCTGTATACACAGCAGAGGGCCATCAATGAGTACCTGTGTGAGTATGGCACCAGGACAGTGTCAGGGGAGCTTGGCTTCTTTTTCACCACATGAGTGGCTACTAAACAAGGATGCATGCACTGTCCTTTCACCATTTGAGGAGGACACAAGGATGGTTTGCAGCAACAATGAATGCATCAGTGACACTGTCCCTTCAGTCTTCTTGCTGGAGCAAATGCTTCATGGAATAATGGACAGGGCACTTGAGGCAGAACAGCAGAAGGTAGAGGAGAACTTCCTTTACCCTGCGGGCCTTCCAAACACATAGGAAGAGGAGGAGGAGGATTGTGTCAGCATGGATGTTGAGTACAACACTTAGCAGCAGTCTTCAATGGATGGTTTTCAGTCCCCAGAAACCCAGGGAGGTGTACTTGGCTTGGAGGAGGTAGTTATGGCTAATGTGATCCTTAGTGTCCCAGAGGACTCAGAATCTAATGCCTCTGCAAACTTAAACTGTATGGCCTCCCTGATTCTGCAAAGCCTGCAAAGGACCCTAGGATTCGTGGTATCAAGGAGAGGGATCATTACTGGCTGGCAACCCTTTTTGATCCACGTTACAAGGGTAAAGTTGCAGAACTAATCCTGCCTTTGCAGAGGGAGCAGAGGAAGAAACATATTCAGAAGGCCTTGAAGAAAGGTTGTGCAATGCATCGTCAGACACTGATGCTGGACAACGTGTTGCTGAGGCTTTGTTCAGTCAGAGGAAGAGCGGTGGAGAAGTGGCCAGCTGACCGATGCCTTTAAACAATTTTTCAGTCCTCAGCACCAAGGTCTGATCGGTTTAAGCAACCATCACCAATGTCTGCATTATATGGTGCAGGGATATCTAGGGGCAAGAGCAGACTTGGAGACCTTTCCAACAGAGCATCCACTGGGCTACTGAGTCTTGAGCATGGACCACTGGCCAGAACTTGCTTAATATACCATTGAGCTACTGGCCTGTCCTGCATCCAGCATGCTTTCTGAATGCACATTCAGTGCTGCTGGAGGGTTTGTAATGGATAAAAGGGTGTGCCTGTCCACAGACTCCATTGATAGGCTAACATTCATAAACATGAATCAGTCTTGGATCAGTGGCTATCAAGCACCCGATGCTGATGAAACTGATTGAATTTGCTATGGATGTGGGATCCCTTGAAGACTGCCTATGCTGACTATCCTATTCCTCCTCAATCTTGATGATGCTAACTGTTTAACAGTATTACATGCATGTAATTACAATTTTTGATCTAATATTTCACAGCAGGGCCCATTCCTGCACCCAACAAGAGTAACTGTGAGGGATTATAGTGTTCTGGCGCCACCAAAACCAAAGGCCCAATTTTTCTGCCCCTTTTTAACAGGGGCATGTAATTAAAATTGTTGATATAATATTTCACAGCAGGGCCTGCTCTTGGATCCAACAAGAGTAACTGTGAGGGCTTACAGTGTTCTGGTGCCACCAAAACCAAAGGCCCAATTTTTCTGCCCCTTTTTTAACAGGGTCATGTAATTAAAATTTTTGATATAATAATTCACAGCAGGGCCTGTTCCTGCCCCCAACAAAAGTAACTCTGAGGGGTTACAGTGTTCTGGTACCACCAACTCCTAAGGCCCATGTTTTTCTACAGAGTATATAGGGCAGGCTGTATAGTATGTATACTGCTGTTCAGAGTATATAGTGCCTTGGGGACCCCCACGCCATTTAAAAAAAAAATTGGTGTGGGGTTCCACTTAATAACCATACCTAACCTGAAGGTTACATGCCTTTTTTTTGTATTTTTTGTATTGTTATCTATATTACTGGGATCCGACAATACATTACAGCCTCGAAGTTTTAAATTACATTTTTTCCTGTAGAAATGAAATTTTGCTGCAGTACTGTTATAAACATGGGGAAGATGGGCTATTTTCCATTCATATTAAGGACACCCCCCAGGCATGATATATATAGGAATATTTCATGTTAGTTTCACTTAAAGCATTCTTAAAATCACTGCTCCTGAAAAAAAGACAGTTTTTAAAACTTTTCTTGCATTGATACATGTCCCCTGGGGCAGGACCCAGGTCCCCAAACACTTTTTATGACAATACCATGCATATAAGCCTTTACATTTTATTTTTAACATTTGCATCCCATAGACTTTAATGGTGTTTGCGTGTTCGTACACATTTTTTGCCTATTCGCATGATCTACTACGAACTGAACCGGGGTGGTGTTCAGCTCTTCCCTACTACAGTGCACTGCTATTACTATGGGCATGACTGCCATGCCCATACATCAGGAAAGAAATAGGTAGCAAAATTACCAAGTGAGCAATCTACAAGCAGTGAAGCTAGTCAACTAATGTAATGAATGCCCTAGAAGGGTTACGTGTAACCAAAGATTTGAAATATGTTGCCCATAATAAAGGTATATTATGTATTCAGATTAAAGTCCCAGAATAGCAAATACATATTCTTTTGGTGCTCTTTTGTTAAGAGCAGTTAACTTCTGCACTAATATGTTGTGTTTTTTAATTCTTGTTTGTCACTTTTAGTGATTTTAGTAAGTATAAGGTAGGATTACATGGTTGGATCCTGGGCTGAGGCTGTCATACACCTTCTGACAGGGTTTTGCAGAAAGGTGTGACTTACAGGACTTTTACCTTTTCCATTAGATATCTAGAGCTGAGATTAGTTCTGTCCTTGTCTGCACTTCAAGCGGTTGCTACATAAGAGGACTCGATATAGCCTTGAGTGGTATCTGTCAATTTAGTTTAGTTTAGTTATGTAAAAAAAGTGTTAAAAGTGGATGTGACCCCATTTTTGCTCAGTTATGCAATAAGCAACTTATAGCCTTTGTGATGATCCTATGATATACTATAGTTCCCAATATCCCAACTATCTAGATATACTTATGTATAACACTATTAAGTTTTTTTTTTTTGTTAATCTAGAAAAAAAAAAGTCTGGGGTCTTTGAGGAGCTGGCATAGCATTCTTATCCATTATTCTATTCCATTTCCAATGACTAGCTCATCTTCTCCTTGTTGATTATCTTTGTATTAGATGTGACATTGGACGGTTATTACAGAATGAATGATAGCACTGTTTTGTTCTCTATCCTCTGTCACACGTGGTTCATCATAAATATTCCAGTACTTATTACAAAAAGCTGAATTGCTAATGACTGTAATCATCTGATAACATGCTAATGTATTCTGCATAATTATCAGTTGTACTGAGTATGTCCTGTTGGATACAGCAGCAGGATATTAACAGTGATGTGAACTTGTATGTTTAGTCAAGTATTTTTGCAACAACAATATGGTGGGAAAGATGGCATCTTTGCAAATGGTGATAATATTAATACAAAATAAAAATAACCAGTCAAAAGTTTGTTTCCCTTTCAGAAACTATGTTAAAACTGGAAGGCCTAAACAGTTGAACAGTGAAAATATTTTGTTTTTGTTTCGTTTTTTTTGTTTCAAATCTTTTTATTGATAAGTTCAGGCAAGTTGACATACATCTTTGTACAAAAGTGTTATTAACTTGGAACCTGGTACAGAGTTATTTTAAAACTGGACAAACGATTTAACTATAATAAACAAAACACATATATATTCAAGCAACTTCCAAGTTCGAATTATCCTTTAGCACTTTTGTTGTAAAGGATCTCCAAGTTAGATCAGATATGTTTCACGGTTCATACCTTTGATAGTATTCTTCCCACTTGGGGTCCTCCAACTTAAAAGTCTCTCTAATACTAAGTACCGTGGAAACTCGCTTGTTCCAGTTCAGTAAGAGTAACCTTTATCTGTGGTGGACTGGGCAACCTTGGGATTCTTAAATCCGTGCTGAAGAGTGATGTGTCTTATGTGTCTCCAACTTGTGTTGGGCCAATTTTCTATGTGGGGTATGTAGTGCTTTTCCATTCTGGAGTTTTGATGATGTCAACTAGCTTCTTCTGGTGTGGTTGAGTTAAAGTTATGATCAGGGGCGGGGGAATAGGGAAGGGTAGGGAGGGGTCAAGTATGCTATATCTCTTGATGGAGACAGGTGTAAAGGGTGGGGAGAAAAGAAGGGGAGAAAGAGTGTTGTGGTAGAAGGAGGTTTTGGGCATTGCCGTCCCCCGCCACCCTCCCTGGCGATGACCCCCAGGTTAGATGAAATTGTTAGAGCCTATCGGGTGTAGTGAGAGTGGCCACTATCCGGCTGATTGGATGTGTTTTCCATTCTACTACTCGATAAGGGGAAAGTAGTGTCACTATTTAAGCTGACTGATCTCTGTGTAGCGGTGTGCATTCCAAACAGCCGCATGCGTTCCAAACCTCACCTCCGCTAAGCCGGAACTGACTATCAAGGTATCCCAGCAGCGTCTACACCACTACACAGAGATACAGGGGTACACCAGGGGACACATTGGCATCCCTCCTCCATATATACGGCTGGATGAGCTTGGTGCCGGCCTATATGCACTGGAGCATGTGAGTTGAACCATATATGTTTGTTTTAAAACTTTTTAATAAATAATAATTACATACTATACTATGATGACTATCCATATGTCTTTTTGAGAAATATTAGAGCAAGAGGCTTTTAACATACTGTGCGGAAAGGCTGCTGGTGGATCCATCTAATAACGGAGTGGTTATCCTAAATGAACCAAAGGTGCATGTTCTGGTTTATCTGGTGAGTGGCCATTGCGCTAAGTGGTGGTGAAGTCACGTTTTAATTGGTGGACATATGAGCACTTAATGTAGAAGAAAAAATTAATATCGCACAAAAGTGATCACTCACTAAGGACATTCAATGTACTACGATAGAGGTATATATAATATTTTTTCTGTTTTTTTCAGCAATTTCACTATTGTTTATTTTTTGTTTATATAATTTTCTTTGATTTATGTGTGGCACTTACACTTTATAGGGATCAGTAAATTTGCAAATAGTGTATTGGGAAGTATCTAGATCAGTTGGCACAGGAGGATTAGTCGGCACAGGAGAATATGTTGATTTGTATATTCGAGAGTGGTAGTAGTTAACTCAATCCACATATTTTATACAGATTGGGATACACTGTTTAGCTGCATTGATTAGGTGCATCGCTAGTGATTTGTGGTAAGAATGTTGTCGTACCAGTGAGTGGTGTAAGATGAATTGGGCTGGATTGAAGGCTATATCATATGTTGAGACACTTAAAGTTATACGGTGTATTTCTACGATATTACCCCAGTATCCACGATTTATCTATAAAAGGGCACCAACTTTAAGGGATAAGATTGTGAAAAATAACCCTGACCCCCCCCTATAATGGTTTAACCTTTTTCACGGGCAAGGGATTTTTTCCGTGTAAACGCTGCTATGCGTGTACAAGAATAAAAAAAACAGTTGAAAAGAAATTTAATTTTACCTCTACAAGTACTGGAAACATGTATGATATTAAGGATTTTATATGCTGCAACACTAAGGGAGCTGTTTATGCCCTACAGTGTAGTTGCGGCCTACAATATGTTGGGCGAACCAAAAGGCCGCTGAGAGTAAGGATAAAGGAACATGTAAAAAACATCATTAGCGGCTTTGATAAACACAGTGTATCCAGACACTTTAGCACCCACCACAATAAGGACCCCACTCACTTGACCTTTTGGGGTATAGAACCATATAAAAAACACTGGAGAGGGGGTCATAAAGTCAGGACACTTAGCCAAGCGGAATCTAAGTGGATTTTTATTTTAGATACATTTACTCCCCAAGGTTTAAACATAGACTTTGATTTAAACTGTTTTATCAGTGATTTTTAATAATTGGGGACATTTTATTTTATTTTGAGCTATCTGTATACCATTTTTTTTATATCTGTTTTAATTTGATGATCTTGCAGTACTCATTTTTATATAATATATATATTTTATATACTTTTTATATTTATATATATATATCTTGATAGTATATAATAACATATATGGAAAAATACTGTGTTCATTCGAACATCATTTCCGGTGTCCGGTATAGATGATTCCAATAGGATAATCCCTTACCCTAACCCGGTCTTGGATATTTTAATATCTAAAACATAAGGGTAAATATAAATAACATAGGTGCATGATTATAAATGATTAGCTATGGACTGTTGGACTATTACATAAAACCCCATAATAGGAGTTAAGTAGCTATGGACTGGTGGACTATTACATAAAACCCCATAATAGGAGTTAAGGGGTGCCCCGCTCAAGGGAAACATAATGATAATATCTATTAACCCTGGGATAAAATGAAACCTTGTCACTTGTTATATATATTTTTTTTAAATACTTTTAAATATTTTTATTCTCTAGTTTTAAATATGGGACTACAACGCTTATGCGATTTATGGCACTTATTGATAATTTTTTAGTAGGCAGATATTGAATATATGATACTCAGTTTGTTAATACCCTCCCTCGTCCCCCCCCTTCTCTTTCGCTGTCCCCCGGCTGAAGCTGGGCCTGAACCAATGGAATTGCGGACTCATTTTAATGACATCAGACATAGAGGGTAATATAAGCGTAAATATAGTAGCCCAATAGGAATCTCCGCTATTCTATATAGATATATAAAAAATGGCTGTGGATGTAACTCACGGGAGGACTATGGGAAAATGGCCGATGAATGGACTAACGCAAAATGGCCGCGGGTGTAGCTTAGGAACCCAGCAAATGGCGTTGGGTGTAGTTTGACCTACAAAAGATGGCCGCACCATGTTAACCTATGAGAGACTTCAGAAAAATGCCCGCACTAATGTTAGTCTATGAGAGACTCTAAATAAATGGCCGCCATATACGTGAATATAAAAGACACTTCCATGAAACAGTATTCCATTCCCTGATGAAGTCACGTGACTAGTGACGATACGCGTCGGAACAGGAGGAACTAGGATACCGGAAGTGACGTTCACAACACGAGCGGAGCGCTCGTTCGTTTTTAAAGCTGTGTTTTTACTACATGTTTGTGAGTACCTTTTCAATATATTTCTTTAATAAAATTTACGAACGTACTTCACCATCGGAGTATACCGCTCTCTTTCCTATGAGACCTCTGTGGATGGTATTGAAGCTTAAGATCCATATGGAAATTATCTGAGGTGAAAAAATCCCAGCCGAGGGGGCCAGTACCCATCTACCAGGAATTAGGGCATAACCCCTGGACCCTGTTGTTTGTTTGGTTTGCTTTTTACCTTACAGCAGTAAGGTAAGGGGCCACTCTACCTGGTGTGCCGTGAACACTGCAGATACAGGAATCACAAAACACGGTTGCTGGCACCTGTTTTTGAGAAGCACTGAATAAGTCACTGGTCACTTTATTCATCTCAGCTCACATATAGACTTTATTATTGTACCTTTCTTATTAAGAAGATCACTGAACAAATAGCCACTGGTCACTGTATTTTATTTAATTTCACCAAAGACTTTATTACATAGCTTTCTTGTTTAAGCATGCATTGTGTGTTGCACGTTTTTAATATAAGGAAAAATATTTTATGAGTTTTTTTTCTTGGAGATATTCATTTGAATATTTAAAGCACTTGACACTTTTGGCCTATGATTTGTAACAGACTGGATATCCCTTTTCATTGATTATTCAAGGATTAATTTGTTGGAGAAACTTCACAACTTTGGATTATTTTCATATTTTTAATCGTGCATAATATTTAATTCTTATATTCGTACTATCACATATATTTATCTAAAGGAACAATTATCACTCAATAGAAGGAGACACTACTCCTGGGAGTGGGTCACTCATTAACACTATTATCTTCCATATAAGCACAAGGCACTTTAATTTTAATTCAGTATAGTTTAGCCTAACGTTTTCAGGTAGTGCAATACCATCTACCATTATCTATTATCACTTAATAACACTGTCACTATTTACATAAGCATAAGGCACTTTAATTTTATTTAGTTCAGGTAGCGCAACACCATTTATTTGATTTTTAAATATACTATCTGGGGGTTAGGGTTTATACCTCTGCCGGTGGTTTGCTGCAACCTACCCTTACAAATAGCTTAGGCCCTTGGTGACAGCGCGGGGATACTCTAATCTACAGTTTGGAAGATGTACAGCATCCGTCGAAGGGCATTCATTTTCAAGATTGCGGCCCTGCCAAACCATGAAAAAGATGGTTTGTCCCAATTTTTTAGATCTGCAGTCAGTTTGTTCAAGATGGGTAGGTAGATTTTTGTGTATAGGTCCGTTAGTTTGACCGTAAACTATATTCCCAAGTATGTAATAGCTTCTGATTTACATTGGAATGGGAAGTTTGTTATACATCGTGTTACTAGATGTGGGGGTAGGGAGATGTTTAGGGCATACGATTTGGAAAAGTTTATCTTGAGATTGGAAATTAAATTAAAGTGGTGGAATTCCTCTAATAGTATCGGTAATGTAGTATGTGGGTTTGTAAGGAATAGCAAGATGTCGTCTGCATATGCGGCGAGTTTGTATTCCTTCCTGGTTGTTTTAATGCCTTGTATATTGGGGATTTTGTCTTATGCAGCATAGAAAAGGCTCAAAGGTGAGGATAAAGAGAATAGGGGGCATCCCTGTCTCATCTTGTTTTGTATGGAGAAGGTATTCGACAGGGTGTTGTTTACTCTAATTTTCGCCGTTGGATTCTGGTATAGGGACCGAATGAACATAATTAGCTGGGGGCCGAAACCCATAGTTTGTAACACCGCAATCATGTAGCTCCAAGCTACCCTGTCAAATGCCTTCTCCATGTTTAAGGATAAGAAGAACCCCTTTTGTTTGGAATTTGTTATGTGGTGATGAAGGTTGATGGCCTTTATCGTGTTGTCCCTGGCATCACGTCCAGGGACGAACCCTACTTGGTCGTGGGAGATAATTGAAGGGAGAAGTGGTAGGAATCTGTTGGCCAGTATTTTGGAGAATATTTTAACGTCTACATTAAGTAGCAATATGGGTCTATAGTTTGCGGCTTGTGTAGGGTCCTTGTCCTCCTTGGGTATCATCACAATGTGGGCTTCTACCATCTCAAGGTTGAGGGGGTTGGATGCAGATATAGAATTGCAACCTTTCATGAATGGGGCCTCTAGTGTGTCGGTGAAAGTTTTGTAATACTCAGCTGATAGGCCGTCTGGGCCCGGGCTTTTGCCTGCTTTTATTTGTGTCAACGCCATTTCCCACTCTGGTTGGGTGATCGGGCCTTCAAGTTCATTGGAAATTCCCTGGTGGTGTAGCTTGGGGCAGAATTTGTCTAAGAAAGTATTAATCTTAATGTCCCTGTTTGCTTGAGATCGGGCAGAAGGGTTCGACTTGTTTATGTTATATAGGTTTGAATAAAAGCGTTCAAACTCCTGTGCTATGTCTTTGTTATTAGAGTAGATGTCTCCTCTGGGGAGTGTAAACTGTGCACGTTAGTCTTGGCCTTTCTTGAGTGCAGTGCTTGGGTCAGGAGATGACCGCTCTTATTATCAAACTCATAAAAATGTTTCTGAGAAAGTATGTATTTTTTCCCAACTCCTCTTGTATTAGGGTATGTGTGTCTATAAGATCCTGATGTGCTAGAGAGCCAGGGTGTGTTTGTGTTTTTTTTTGTTTTTTTGTTTTTTTTCCCCTAACATTATAGAGAATCACATATTCCCTTGTATCCTTTTTTAATGCCGATTTGTTTGTCTTGGTCTCTGATCCGAACACTGTGATGTGCAGCACGTCCTTCCCGTCCCCCTCACCCCACCTTTAGAGGTGGGATGGGAGGACGTACCATCTCCACATGTTGACATCGCGCTGCGTTTACATGGCACGCCACCCCTGTCTAGGTGTCTCCCATTGGGGGACACACGAGATAGGTTAACAGGCACTAATCGCCCGACGGCTGAGCCGCCCAGGGGAAAGCGTTCCTCTCTTGATTGATGTCTGTCCAATTGACGCTTGGGGCGGGGTTGTGGTAGATGCAGCTACTTAGGCACCGGTGTTGGGTCAGTTTGCAGGCAAATCTCTCACTCCACACATCCTGGATCACTTCCATTTACATCAATCATTCTTTCCATCTGTAATTCATAGGTATTTATTCACTATCCTAACCTAAAAAAACAGGGTATCTGACGCTTCCTATAATTAGGAAAAATTATAACAAATTATGGAATAGGGATACAAAGTCAGTATTTGTATAACCCTAAAGGTACCAACAATCTCATAAATTGTGCTTTATATTTCCAAAGCCTATATCAGATATCCTATTCCACCATCAATGGAAATGTTAGCCTCTAACAAGGACAGGATTCAATAATCCCAGAGCTGCTGGGTGCCAAAAACTCTATATAACTTAACCAATGTGATCCCCCTATGCGGTTTTAACAATAAAATATCATAGATATTGTTGAATGTAGCCTGGTCCGGAAATAATATGCGATTGTATCAAACGGGACCCGAACCTAGGATTCCAAACGGGTGACTATGTGCAAAAATTATATATAGATAGGTAATATGGTACTCACATGCAACTTATGCCAGAAATCGCATAGATGTTGCTGCATGTGACCTCATCCAACACCATAACCCCCTCATATGTAAACAAAAAAACTCCTAAAGTGCAAATGTGCAACAGATTGAATCAAATATACAAAGTGCACGTGCCTATATATACAAAGTAAATCAGGATTATAAAGTGCAAGTTACTGTAAACATAGACTCCAAATATTCATAGTGATACACCCCTACCCCAAAAAATATATGAGTAAGACTAAAAATAAAATAAAATAAAATAAATAAGACTTAAAGTGTAGATGTATGAAGCAAATCTCAAATCCGTGAAAAAAAGGAAGGAAAAGGGAGAAAAAAAAGCCAAAGATTATAAAAATATAAAAATATACAGGTATGTGTACCACAATACCCTTAAAAATATATATAAACAAAAACCAGAAACCACAAGAATCAAAAATAATGTATTAAATGTCCATTGTTGGAAAATCTTCTATTGTGCAAATCCAAAAATTAAATTCATAAAGTGACTTTCGTGCTTGCTGTGTATCCTTCAGGTGACTTCCGTGCTCCCCCACAAGGTTCCCCACTCACCAAAAGGATGCACCCCAGCAGGGGTAATTCGCCTTTAATCAGCTTTATGGAATTCCAGCTCCTTGCCCATATACGATGCAGTCCTTCCCATCCAGACGGGGGTCCTGTTTATCCCTCATGGGAAAAATATAAAACTTCCATAGTGTAGTATGTATATACTTGAGGAAAACGCTAATGGTTTATTTAATCAAAAAATAGTTTATTTCCACAAAAAAGTATAAAACAATATATAAAAAATATCAAAAACAAGCTTTGTATAGCATATATATATATATATATATATATATATATATATATATATATATATATATATATATATATATATATATATATGAGAAATTATAGTCCAGAGCACCCACTTTCTATAGTATCCGTGGGTCAATGACCATCAGAAAATCAGAAAGCCCACATACAGATCAAGAAATAAATAATTGTGGTTAGCAAGCCTCTCAGTAGTAAGTGGCCTTTAAATTCCAGGGCTGTCCCGTATGCAAAAGGCAATTGCGAGTTTCCCTATTGTAGGGCCATATATTTCAACTCCATAGCGTATATATAAATATACTGTGGGGTTCGCTCTGTGGATGCGCTGCGCTGCGTTAAACACTCACCGCTCACCTCACTCATTATTTTCACCTTTATAATCATTTCATATTCTACATTATTCAACTTTCTTATGCATTTATCTTGCATCTTAGGTTTTCCATCAGGCTCACTGCTTTTTCCTTTCACATGGTTGTCCATTCACACACACATGGCCCACGAATTGTCTATGCTGGTTGCTATCATCCTTTTGGAAACCGCAATGCCTGGAGATGAGACCTTGCGATTTTTTGGCGACTTTCGATTCTGCACTGCCGCTGAGCAGATGCAGATGTAGGTTCAATATGCAACCTGGTAACAAACCTCTATATACAATTTTTTTCTTTGCCTAACTAAAATCAATTATTCTTTTGACCATCTACAATTAATATTTTTTGTTTTTAGATATTTTCCATGGTTTATGCTTCTGATGAGCGGCTATAAGGCCACGAAATGCATCAAGCCTTACATTTTACTATCATTTTGCCATGGACCAATTTATATTCTCTACGGTTTTATTCATGTCTATAATCATTCAGCATATGAATTATGCTTATTTCTTTTCATTTTTATTTATTTTATTTATTTTTCTCCCCTCTTTTCATTTTTTTTTTTTTTTTATTATTATTTAGTTTTGTTTTAATTTACCTATGTTTATAAAAGTGTATCCATTGTCTGTTCTACAACTGTTTCAATGATTGCAGACTACTATGTAACTTATGTTGTAAATGATCAAATGCTTTTGGAGGTTATATAACCATTTAGTTGTATGTTCGATTATACAACATGAATAAACAGTATTTCTCAGTCACTTGACTTCCTTTTGTGCTGCTGTGTGCTTCATATAAAGTCCCACCACTTGCTCTTAATTTTATTCAATGATAGGGATGGAGGCAGTTACCCCTTTGGCTCCTGCCTGATTTAAAGTCCCACAATTTCTTTTATTCTCATTATAAACCAAATAGGGATGGAATCTCAAGGCAGCAGTCTATTATAAAGCCTTCTTAAACTCGGCCGCCCGAGGCCGACCCATCCCTCGGCTCTCGGGTCCCAGCACCGCCATCCTCACTAAGGGAAACACCTTCCCACTGCGCATGCGAGAGTCGCATAGTGCTTTGTGAATGGGAACCGTTGTGTTAGGAAACACACCGTTCCCAGAACACAGCACGCCCCCATTACCTAGAAGACAACGCAAGGAGGAGAGAAGACCGAAGATTAACGCGGAGTAGGAAGAGGCAGATTAGGCAGACTGCCTAGCAACAGGGATTTCTGGTAAGGTAAAAGCATTTTATTTTTTCAAATGTTTTTTTTTTTTTTTTTTTTTACAAATATTAATCAGACAGTTGTTGCTGTCAGTCCATTCAATAGCCTTTTTTTTCACATTGTTTGAGAGAAAAAAAATCCAAGAACAGTGTGCACCCAAACTATATATTATATAACTATTTTTAAAACATTCACAATATATTCTGTTTCTGTCCAAACACAGTTAGGCCTTATACAAAAAGCTGCATAAAAGCTAAATATTTTTCTTCTTGGTTTCTTTCCTTTTCCACAACAAAAAGGGGATTCAGCCACAAACAGTAGATTGTTTATCCACTTTAGCCCTGGTAGATTTTACCCCCTTCCTGACCAGAGCATTTTTTGCGATTCGGCACGGTGTTGCTTTAGCTGACAATTGCGCGGTCGTGCAACGTTTTACCCAAACAAAATCGACGTCCTTTGTTTACCACAAATAAAGTAAAGCTTTCTTTGCTGTTTGCTGAGTTTTTTTATTTTTTTTGCACTATAAACTTTTTGCTATAATAAATATCCCCAAAAAATATATAAAAAAACAAATTTCTTTCTCAGTTTAGGCTGATATGTATTCTTCTACATATTTTTGTTAAAAAAAAAAATAAAAAAAAATCACAATAAGTGTATATTGATTGGTTTGCGCAAAAGTCATTTTTTTTATATTAGTAATGGTGGCGATCTGCGATTTTTATCATGACTGTGACATTATGACGGACACGTCGGACACTTTTGATACTATTTTGGGACCATTGTCATTTATACAGCGATCAGTGCTATAAAAATGCACTGATTACTGTGTAAATGACACTGGCAGGGAAGGGGTTAAACACTAGGTAGCAATCAAGGTGTTAAGTGTGTCCTAGGGAGGTGTTCTAACTTTAGGGGAGTGGGCTACCAATGAAATGACAGAGATTACTGCTCCCGATGACAGGGAGCAGTAGATCCCTGTCATGTCCCTAGGCAGAATGGGGAAATGCCTTGTTTACATAGGCATCTCCCTGTTCTACCTCTCCACACAGCAATCGTGGGCCACCGGCAAACATCAAGCTCCCGGGACCCGCAGACACGCTCCCATGGTGTCCGGTGGTACACTAGCACCCAATAGGCGGCAAATTTAAAGGGACATACAGGTACGCCAATTTGCCTGCCTGTGCCATTCTGCCGACATACATTTGTGTGCAGCGGTCGGCAAGCAGTTAAGGAAAGTTAGTCAATGCATTCTCATCAAACTTCAGACAAGGGAGGGATGTCTACTTTAACAATCAGTAAATATTCATGGGATTTGTTCTGCTTGGCCTCCATGCAATCACTACAATGAAATCAGCTGGTTAGAAGTCCTTTTGCTTTGGCATTCACATCAACCCTTTTTAGATCAAGAGTCTCAATTGGTTTGAGTGGAATATCCTTGTTGCAAATGCAAAGCCATAACAAGATTTTTCATCTTTCCATATCTGTGCATAATAGATTGTCCAGCTTATGATTCAAAGTTATGATCAGTTAAAAGCTTTTCACTTAGTCTTGTCAAAGACTGTGCATGCTTTATTTACTTAAACAGAGCAGGAACAGCCTTACAAGGAATGCAGAATTAAAAAACTAAACAATTGGTAATCTGTAAATAATTTAATGACGGGGAAGGGGCCAATCAGGAACTAGGATGTATAAGATCAGATACCTAAAAAAAATAAAAAAAATAAATAAATACAAAAAAAAAAAAAAACGCACCAACCACACACACACACACACACCGCAAACATGCACTAGCCCCTTTCGCCATAGTCTCAAGTTACTTAAAACAGGAGTATAATACAATACTAAACCATATTCAGTCCGACTACTCAAAATCCACCTGGGAACAAGGTCACCTAACACTGCAGGCCGATCTTGATCAGTCCAACTGGGGGGGCAAGACTGTACCCCAAAAGGATTTAGAGCAGTTGTATCAAACTAGCGGCCCTCCAGCTGTTGTGAAACTACAAGTCCCATCATGCCTCTGCCTGTGGGAGTCATGCTTGTAACTGTCAACCTTACAATGCCTCATGGGACTTGTAGTTTTGCAACAGCTGGAGGGCCGCCAGTTTTAGACCCTTGATTTAGAGACAGCTAGCTACAGTTGCCACACTTTTGTGAATTTTTTGGAACATGCTCTACTACTTGGGGAGTTCCCCATTAATAATACAGTAAAGCATTTGAATCGTTGGAGAAGTAACATCTTTCCAGTGCAATAATATAACTTTTCATGCATAATACAAAACTGTATGAATTAAGATCTGAGCATGGGTTCTGTGTACATAGTAATTTAATAGTATACCTGTCATGGTTATGCAATAGAGTTCGCCTGCTTACCTGTCTCCATGTGTTCATTTCTAGAGACCAGCCGACCCTCACCTGACTGCTTTTATAATCCATCCTCTGGCATGGCTCCACCCTAGCTCCTATCAGAGAACTCTATATTAACCTGTGCACTGCAGGCCAGCCCTGCTGATCAACCTTTGTGTGTTAGCTTCCTGTTACCTGCCGTGTGCTCTGCTGTTATTCCGTTACCGACTTTGGCGTGTCCTTGACCATCCCTGTTTGCCTGTGATCCTGACCTTTTGGCATGTCCCTGACTATTCCTGTCCGCTTGTGGCCTGACCTTGGCTTTGTCCCTCACCATCCCTATCCTCCTGTTGCCTACCATGGGTGTGAGCTTGGGGACCCTGGGGGTCGCGACCTGGAGCCAGTTGCAGCCAAGTCCATCCTCACCACTCGAGGCTCTGGTGAACACCTGCTGGCTCTTAGACTCTGCGCCCCAGGGAATCTTATGCTCTAACCCCGGTGGGATCCATCTTGGTCTTCTGGCAGCCCTGCCTTCCTATCACCTTGACCCCCGTCCACAGCAGTCAGCCGTAGGGTCCACAACCTTGCGGTGCACTCCTGATCCCTACGGTGTGCATCTGTCACCTGGTCTCAAGGTGACCTGACAATACCTAAATTCTACAGCATGTTTTGTTCCAGGATTGGGAGTTTCTTTTTAACCATTTGAAGACCAAGCCTTTTTCTGACACTTGATGTTTACAAGTTTAAACCAGTATTTTTTGCTAGAAAATTAGCTGGAACCACTAAACATCTTATATATTTTTTTAGCAGAGAACCTAGAGAATAAAATTGTGGTTGTTACAATTTTTTATGTCACACGGTTTTTACGCAGCGGATTTTCAAATGCAATTTATTTATTTTGAGAAAATACAAGTTAATGAAAACAACATAATATATACTCCAATTGTGTATAATATGAAAGATCATGTTACACTAAGTAAATAGATATCTAACATGTCACTTGTTAAAATTAACGTTAACGGCGCCAAACAACAGTACTTAAAAATCTCCATAGGTGAGGCTTTAAAATTTTCTACAGGTTACCAGTTTAGCATTACAGAGGAGGTCTACAGAGTGCTCAAATTATTGTTGTCACTCTGATATTTACAGTGATACTTCACATGTGTGGTTTAAACAACGTTTACAAATGTGAGCGTGACCTACGTATGTGTTCACCACTGCATGCGAGCACATGGGGGACTGAGGTGCATTACATTTATTATTGTTATTATTATTTTTTTTATTCAACTTTTTTATTTTTATAGTTTTTTAATTTAGTTTTTTTTAATTACTTTTATTGTTATCGCAATAAATGTAAGCATCCCTTGCGATGGTAATACAGCATGAGGGGGCCCCTTTATGGAGAGATCTGGGGTCAATAAGAGCCCAAATCTCTCCTCTACCTTTAAAAGTAAAAGATCAAAAAAAAAGTTTACATAGCCTGAAAATCGGACGTTACGTCATGATGTTGCTCCAGTCCTCCAAGGGCATAGAGATGAGCAATGGCCATCTTGCCATTGCTTAGCTCTATAGCAAGTCACCACTGGCACTGGATAGTTTCCTGGGCTCAGTGATAACCCCGGGGACCAACGGGAAGCAGAGGGAGGGGGGTACCACTCCCAACACTTTTAAAAGTGATCACTTTTGTCAGAAAGTCCTGAGCCTGTGGGAAAAAAAAAATATTACGGTTATGCCATCTAGCTGCAGCCATAACCCCAGCATTTAACGTTCAACTAATTATGTATTTTCCCAGTTAGGCGATCAGCAAGTGGATATTCATCCTACAATTCTATGTTGCTTCTTTTAAGCAGATCTTTAATTTTCTGCTTGATTGCCTGCTTGATTTTTTTGGATCCCCTGCTCAGAAATTCTGAGTGTCTGCAGGAGCTGGACATCGCACCCCCAGTCTGCTGATCATGGGTGCAATGCTTTGAAGACTCCTTAGAAAAAAAATGTATTTATTTTTTTCAAAAGGTGAACTTAGCCTTTAACTATTAACCGCTTAGCTGTAAAGGCATGTAAAGCATCACCCATTGATAATTTTGGGTATGCTAATTTTTCATTGATTTGCAGTCCCAAAATGTTTGGTATCTGTTTATTGCACACAGCCTCATCTTTTATTTTATATAAAAAAATCTGGGATTACATTGTGTTTCTGTGCATTAAAATTCATTTTAGTGTAAATATATAATATACAACTGTTTAGCATTTGAACCATCCCTATAGTTAGTAATTGGTAAGACCTTCTTTATTCAAAATACCATTCAACAAACATTTCTTGTAGCTGCTGATCAGATTTTCAAAGCAGTTTAGAGGAATTTTAGACTATTGTTATTCACAAATTGCTTTCAGTTGTTTATTTTTAGGACTCCTTTATGTATGGCACTTGAAAGTAATTGAATGGTATTTCAATTGGGTTGAGGTCCGCATTTTGGTGTCAAAATTTGTCATAGCCTTTTTTACATCTTTATGCACAAAGTAATTTGATTGGATTATGATTCATATGAAATACTCTTTCTTGAGGTGAGTTAAATCCTGAGAATAACCAGGCTTATGCACATGGTGGGATAATGAATAGTTCTGGAGGGGAAGGCTTTGCTTTATCACAGCAGTGTGCTGACAACTGATCCTTCTAGGATGCTTTAATCCAACTCTCACTGGGCCTTTCTGGCACCATGGCTGACTTCTACCAATGCTCCAAGGTTTATCCTAATCAAAAGTGATAAGAATATGTATAAATTCTGATAATACTAAAAGTATAATGTAATAAAGGAAAGCAGCAAGCCAGCTAGAGGGATGACACCACAAATTGACACCACAAAAGAGCATCATATAAGTGGATGTAGGTTTCATGGTCCATCATATCTTTGACTTGATGCACTTCACTGTTCATGGAATTTTTAGTATGTATTTGGATTCTTTACTATGTATTCTGATTTATTTAGAATATTTATTTAAGCTTCTGAGGAAGTGGTTCGTCATGAAACATGTTAACTTTCAATGAGCTACACTGACCTTTGCCAAGCCCTGTTGGACTGTCACAGCCTTCAAGTCTCTTGGCTGATGTTTTTTGATACCTCTATGGGGTTGGTTTGGGTCTCCCTGATTTTATTAGTAAGCTTGATTTGAATATCTAATTGTATCTATGTTTTTTGAATGTTTTTTGATGGATATATGTTATCGAAATAATTTTTTTTTTAATACTTATTACCTATAAAGTCCATACTGTACGCTTTTTTAAGTAGACTTATTTGGGGCTTTAATTAATGGATTAACCAATTTTACTGTGGCAGGTTGGCCCGGATGGGAAAAATTAACGTTAGCTTACGTCGTTTTTCCTTGCGGCCGCAGTGTGTGACCAGAGCCGATCCAAGTGTCCAGCTGGCGCGATGGCTGCCGGGCACCCACGATCACTCATTACTAAGGATGAGCTGAACACCCCCCCTGATCGGTTCGCACCAGAACCTGCGGACAGACCTAAACTTCGTGTGAACTTTAGAACCCTATTAAAGTATATGGGACTCGAACATTCAAAATCTAAAGTGCTCATTTTAAAGGCTAATATGCAAGCTACTGTCCTTAAAAGTGTTTGGGGACCTGGGTCCTGCCCCAAGGGACATGGATCAATGCAAAAAAAGTTTTAAAAACTGCAGTTTTTTCAGGAGCAGTGATTTTAATAATGATTAAAGTGAAACAATAAAAGTGTAATATTCCTTTAAATTTCGTACCTGGGGGGTGTCTATAGTATGCCTGTGAATGGGCGCATGTTTCCCGTGCTTAGAACTGTTCCTGCACAAAGTGTCATTTCTGCAGGAAAAAAAGTCTTTTAAAATCACTTGCGGCTGTAATGAATTGTTGGCTCCCGTAATACAGAGAACACTCAATGAGTGTTCTCTGTATTACGGGAGCTGACAATTCATTCATTGATTTAAAAAAAAGCGTGGGGTTCCCCTAAATTAAATTACCAGGCCCTTCAGGTCTGGTATGGATATTAAGGGGAACCATGCGTCAAATAAAAAAAAAATTTACGTGAGGGTCCCCCTAAATATCCATACCAGACCCTTCAGGTCTGGTATGGATATTAAGGGGAACCCCGCGTCAAATAAAAAAAAAGACATGGGTCCCCCTAAAAATCCATACCAAACCCTTTATCCGAGCACGCAACCTGGCAGGCTGCAGGAAAAGGGGGGTGGGAGAGCAGCCCCCCTCCTGAACCGTACCAGGCCACATGCCCTCAACATTGGGAGGATGCTCTGTGACCCCTCAAAGCACCATGTCCCCATGTTGATGGGGACAAGGGCCTCATCCCCACAACCCTGTCCGGTGGTTGTGTGGGTCTGCGGGCGAAGGCTTATCAGAATCTGGAAGCCCCCTTTAACAAGGGGACCCCCAGATCCTGCCCCCCCCCCTGTTTGAAATGGTAAGGGGGTACAAAAGTACCCCTACCATTTCACAAAGAAAGTGTAAAAATGGTTAAATAAGACAAACACACTTTTGAAAAATTCCTTTATTAAAAATAAAAAAAATAAAAAAAATAAAAAAAGATTCCAGCGGTGGTAATCCACTCTTGCTATCCAGTGACAGATGATCATCTCTCCAGCGATGGCTGATCTGATCCAGCGCCGGTGATTTTCAGTCCAGCGCAGTCCATCTATGCATCCGTCTGAGGAGACACTGGGGGGATCCCAGGGCTGACGTTTCTTATATTAGGAGGGCGGGGCCACCTGTCTCCTGACCCCACCCCCTCTGACGCTAGTGAGGGAAGCCAGGGGTTCCCCAATGACGTATGGGTGACCCCGCCCCCCTCTGATGTAACACAGGTTGCTGTTACATCAGAGGGGGCGGGGTCACCCATACACTGTAGAAGCTGTAAATCTGAGGGGTAGATCTGAAATGAGGGGAAGCTCTGCTGATTTTATCATCTAATCATGTGCAAGCTAAAATGCTGTTTTTTATTTTACTTGCATGCCCCCGTCGTATCTACAGTGACTGCACTTCCAAGTGCACCTGAAGTGCAGAGGTGATCAAATACCACCAAAAGAAAGCTCTATTTGTGGGGAAAAAAAGAACATTGATTTTGTTTGGGTACAGCATAGCATGACTGTGCAATTGTCAATTAAAGTGTTGCAGTTCCAAGTAATAATAGATAATTAAATCAAATATGCTTTATTCTAAAGCAAATACTCCATATATGTACTAGGTTTTATTTTTTGCAAATGTAGCGCCGGCTCCTGAAGAGCACACACTATCTTTTTACAAATTTAAAGTTACACCTGAACTGCAGTTTGGTTTGGGTGAAATTGTCTAAATTTGGACCTCAGCATCAGTCTGACTGGACTATGGGATGTTCAGCCTGGCCACAGGGGGCATTGTCTCTTCTGGCAGGCATGGAACTACAGTCTGGTTGGGTGCTTTAAGATTACTCTCTCTCGGAGCTCGCCCAGTGGGAGTGGCACTCTTGCTGTGCTTTCTGGGAGAGGGTATTTAAGATGCGGACGTGACATGGTTCGGTGTTCCGGTCCAGAAGGAAGTGCTGACTTCATGGTCCTGGTCCTCCTGACCAGCCCCCAGGAAGGCTATGGCTTGGGGTGCGGATTCACCTGACTTGTTGTCTCGGGGCTGGCTAGCCCGTGGCAAGGAAACTAAAGGAGGATTCTGAGGTGGTTGGGTGCCGTCTCCAGTTTGGGAGAGACCCATTAGCTTCATAGCATTCCAGGGGATGACTCTTCAGAAGAAGACCATGTGTGGGTTGGTTTCTTAGCAAGAGCCTATAAGGGCTGAAGTACCAAAGTGAATCCGGTATCATGGATATCGCCAAGCTGGCTGAATGATCCAGGTATCACACTAGTCTTCTACAAGTTTAGTTTCCTACGTGTTCTACAACAACATCTGTGGCAGAGACTTATCCCTGTATGTTCTACAACATCTTTGGCAGAGAATTGTTCCTAAGTTAATGTAAGGGAAGTTTGGGTAACAGATGGTCACCTGCACACAAGAACGGGCACACCAGTGTGTATCGGCTGATACATGGGCGCGCACAGACGCGCGCGCCAACGCGTGTGCACAGATGTGCGCCAATGTGCACACAGATGCTCGCCCATGCTCGCACACAGATGCGTACCAATGCTCGCACACAGATGCACACCAATGCGTGCACGCCAAGTCGCATACGCGCACAAGTGCACGCACATGCACACGCCTGTGCACCAAGTAGTGTATTTAAACAGAATGCTGACACATGAGCCTTGCTGAGTGGTCTTTCAGCTAGTACCAGTTACCTGTATCTGATCTGTGCCAGTTTTCCTGTGTTTGACCCAGCTTGTACCTGAACCTTCCCATTGACTTCTGCCTGCCTTCCTGTGACCCCGGCTTGTGTTTGACCTTGTTCCTGCTTCATGCTCCTGTACTACGCTGCCCGACTGTGTACCGAACCCGGCCTGTATCCTGTCTTTGATTCCGTCTCACGTTCCGGTACCTGCTCTGCTCGGCTGTTGATGACCTCCTGGCTTATTTTCCTACCTCGACTCTGCCTGCTGATCCAGCAACACGGAGTTCCAGTCCTTGGTGCCCGTCTGGTGATCTGCAACTATCGGGTTCCTGCCAAGACCCATACTGAGCCATCTGCTACATCGGCCCTCGTGCCACTCTGTGTCTTTCACTCCCTGTCATCTCTACCAGGGGTGCTAGAGAGGAGGTGCAAGAGAAGCCCTGACGACTGCTAGACCTTGTGAGAGAGGGACTATCCAACCTCAGTGAACATCCAGTTGTGAATGGCTATTCTCTGGATGCAGTCAAAGTAAGCAAGTCCTTTCATTTTTGACTTTGACAATAAGAGTACCTGAACTTTCATCCTAACCCTCTGATCCCAATTTAAGAGACTGGTCATTGTTTACGTTTGCAAATAAAAACCCTTTATGCAGATTCTGTCGTCAGTCTCTCAAGTTACTGGGCCATCTGCCACGGGACGCCCCTGGATGTGAATTGAGGAAAAAAGGGTAACGGTGAGCCCAATTGAACCAGCAGTTCCTTCGGGAGTTAGTGCTACACAAAGAAAAAGTAATTATAATTGTTTTGCCTAAAACTACATCCATTCTTTATTTTCTAATGTTTTGTTTTATGGACATAATTTAGTTTAACTTATGTAAAGAATTTTTTTTTTTTTTAATATGAAATGAACGGTTGTTAGGAAAGCCAATGGGCTTATCTACATGCAATGAAAATGTAAATTTATTCCACATTGTGTATTTCACTTTCAGCACTGTCTGACTATGGTAGCTAACACAAAGTTCATTTACATAGCCTCTCAGTGAGCATGCCTTGAAAAAGTCCTTGACTATGATCTTTATCTAGGACAATAAAGGTCATTTATCAGTGTAAAGCAAATACAGTCCTGCAGCGATTTTTATTATTCACAAATATGCTTATCTGTCCACCTCACACATCAGCATTCTGATTTTGGATTTCTACACCTATATGAAAATGATAAACAGGAAAAATGTCACTTCGAATTCCAACCTACTTCACAATCACCACTTTCTTTAACACAGGCATTTCATTCTGTGTTCCATACAAAAATACTGTTTGACTGATCCCTATTTTTGTTTAAGGGACACTGGATATGTTTGGATATTATCAGACATAAATATATTTTAAATATGCTATACAATATATCAGTTGAGATATTGGAAATGTCATTTCTTAAAAGGTAGCATTCGTGAATCTGAGAATTGCCAAAGCTATCACGATATCAAGGAAACAGTCCATGTGGACCAGAAAACATTCCAGCTTGTTTATAAGCTGACAGGTATGGGGAAAGTGGTTGCTAAGGCTGGCCAAAGGTAAATCGAAAACTGAATCCTGAATCTTTTTAACTAATGACGCTGAACAATGAGAAGTGTTTATTTATTGGTGGTAGTAATCCCACAACTAAATGAATGACTTTCTGATGCATTTTCAGGCTGGAAAATTGGCCAAACAATTCAGCTGGTTTTTGAATCCTGAACATGCCATGTTTGGCATGAACTATGCATGGGGCGGAATCTAAACCCCATCCTTATTGCTGAGGGCAATGGATGTGTTTGTGAATGTTGGTGATGATTTAAGGACGTGGAGGAGTGGGACTAAGTGAGAATCTCTAACGTTAATTTCTTCTGGCAATGCTCCTGATTAGGGATGAGCCCGATGTCCGCCTGTTCGCCGAATAGCGAACAATTTGGGGTGTTAGCGGCAAATTCGAAAGCCGCGGAACACCCTTTAAAAGTCTATGAGAGAAATCAAAAGTGCTAATTTTAAAGGCATGGTATTGTCATAAAAAGCGTTTGGGAAGTCCCTCCCCAGGGGACATGTATCAATGAAAAAAAAAGGTTCAAAAAAGGTTTTTTTTTGGGAGCCGTGATTTTAATAATGCTTAAAGTGAAACAATAAAAGTGAGATATTCCTTTAAATTTTATACCTGGGGGGTATCTCTAGTATGCCTGTAAAGTGGCACATGTTTCCCGTGTTTACAACAGTCCCTGCACAAAATGATATTTCTAAAGAAAAAAAAGTAATTTAAAACTACTCCCTTCTCTAATGAACTGTCAGTCCCGGCAATACACATAAAAGTCTTTGAAAAAAACAGCATGGGATTCCCCCACAGTCCCTTACCAGGCCCTTCGGGTCTAGTATGAATATTAAGGGGAACCCCCAACCAAAATTCCAAAAAAAATGGTGTAGGAGTCCCCCCCAAAAATCCAGACCAGACCCTAATCCGAGCACGCAACCTGAAAGGCCGCAGGAAAAGAGGGGGGACGAGAAAGCACCTCCCCCTCCTGAACCGCACCAGGCCACGTGCCCTCAACATGGGGAGGGTGCTTTGGGGTAGAGCCCCAAAGCACCTTGTTCCCATGTTGATGGGGACATGGGCCTCATCCCCAAAACCCTTGCCCGGTGGTTGTGGGGGTCTACAGTTGGGGGGCTTATCGGAATCTGGAAGCCCCCTTTAGCAAGGGGACCCCCAGATCCCGGCCTCTCCCCTGTGTGAAATGTTAACGGGGTACAAATGTACCCCTACCATTTCACAAAAAAGTGTGAAAATTGTAAAAATTACATGACAGGGCTTGGGACAAGTCCTTTATTAAAAATGCACGCCACCACCGATCCACCTCCATGGGAGGCAATCACCATAATGACAGTCCTCTCAGGTGACAATTCTTTTATAACTGAGGGCGGGGCCACACGGTGATGTCCCCGGGTGGACCCCCCTCCCTCTGTATGTCACAGGTGGCGGGGTCACCCGTGTACGTAAACAGGTGGTCCCGCCTTCCTCTGACACCACGGGGAGGCCATTGGGAAGTCCCCGTGCGTTTAGAGGGGGTGGTGTTTCCCGGGTACATCACCATGTGGCCCTGTCCTCAGTTATAAAAGAATAGGGATGAGCTTTGCATTCGAGTCGAACTCATGTTCGACTCGAACATTGCCTGTTCACCTGTTCAGCGAACAGTGAACAATTTGGGCTGTTCGCGGGAAATTTGAAAAGCCGGAACACCCCTTACAAGTCTATGGGAGAAATCTAAAGTGCTAATTTTAAAGGCTAATATGCAAGTTACTGTCCTAAAAAGTGTTTGGGGACTTGGGTCCTGCCCCAGGGGACATGGATCAATGCAAAAAAAAGTTTTAAAAACGGAAGTTTTTTCAGGAGCAGTGATTTTAATAATGATTAAAGTGAAACAATAAAAGTATAATATTCCTTTAAATTTTGTACCTGGGGGTTGTCTATAGTATAATAACCTAGAGATAGTTTGACCCCATTATAGCAGAGTTGGATTTTGCTGCTTATATGTCTATGTATTAATATAAAACAAATATATTGGATTATTCTGTACTCCTTTTTTTTTCTACCATGTCTTTTTCTTATATCAATAAAAATATGATTGAATTAATAATGATTCAAATCAATGCTCTCTGCAAAACTGAATTTTTAAACTTTTTTTGCTCTGGTACATGTCCCCCCAAGCAGCACTCATTGTTTGACATTGACATTGACTTGCTTGTTAGCCTAAGATATGGCTCTAATACATTTCAATAGATTCTCAGAGTTTTACAAAAAAACCCTGAACCAAACCCAGGTATGTTCTTCTCATCACTGCAGAGTAAAAATGTTTAAACCCACTTACAGATTGCGCCATTGTAAAAGCTGCTTTGTTCTTCATTTCATAACTTATAGCCTTGTACTGTTATTTATACTCAGGGAAAGAACACGTAAAAAAATAAATAAATAAATAAATAAAAACATCAAAAAAGATCATTACACCGAGACTCCTTTAACAGGAATAATTGAGGTGTTCATGAAGACATGTGATCCTGCCACCTGTTACAGCAGAATTATTGTGCTACAAAAAAATTGAATTTTTATATACAGCTTACCTGTAAAATCCTTTTCTTGAGAGTACATCACGGGACACAGGAGCTTCATTACATAGTGGGTTATATAGGCACCTCTGGTGATTGGACACTGGTTAACCCCAATTAAGGAGATTTCCTCCCCTATATAACCCCTCCCATATGGGAGGCACCTCAGTTTTGTAGCAAAGCAATAAGAAACCACGTAAAACCCAAGAGGGGCGGGAGCCCTGTGTCCCGTGATGTACTCTCAAGAAAAGGATTTTACAGGTAAGCTGTATATAAAAATCCAATTTTCCTGAGAGTACATCACGGGACACAGGAGCTTCATTATATAGTGGGATGTCCCAAAGCAATGCTCAGATTGAGGGGAGGGAGACACAGATCATAATTATAGACCGCCAGGGACCGGAGGACCTAAACTGCAGCCTGCAGTACACTGCGCCCGAAGGCGATATCCTCTTGCCCTCTGACATCCACCTGATAGAATCTGGTGAATGTGTGGACTGATGACCAAGTTGCAGCCTTACAGATCTGAGCCAGGGAGGCCTGGTGATGCACTGCCCAAGAAGCACTTAAAGTCCTAGTAGAGTGCGCTTTCACTCGAAAAGGAGGGATTTTCCCTTTAACACTATAGGCTTGATAAATAACCTGTCTAATCCACCTTGAGAGAGTGGATTTTGACGCCGCCTGGCCCTTCCTAGGGCCTTCCGGCAAAATAAACAAGCAATCAGTTTTCCTTATCTGAGCAGTTGCTTGAAGATATATACTGATTGCTCTAACCACATCCAAAGTGTGCAAAGATTCTTCTTCTGCGGACTGTGGGTCCGGAAAAAAGGATGGTAGGATTACGTCTTGATTCAAATGGAATCCCGAAACCACCTTAGGTAGAAAGGACCTGTTGGGACGCATGACCACCCGGTCCTTATGAATAATTAGATATGGCTCCTTGCTGGAAAGAGCTGCTAGCTCTGATACTCTTCTAGCCGTGGATATGGCTACCAAGAAATCCAATTTTTTAGTCAGGAGAACTAATGAAGCCAGATGCAAAGGTTCAAATGGTTGCCCCTGCAAAGCCGAGAGAACCAAATTCAGATCCCATGGGCATACCGGAGGTTTGACTGGCGGTCTTATCCGCATGGCCCCCTGGATGAAAGCCTGCACCAGGGAATGCGATGCAAGTGGCTTCTGAAAAAACACTGACAGGGCCAAAATCTGCACCTTGATAGTGCTTATGGCCAAATTCATTTTTAGGCCTGACTGGAGAAAGGCCAAGATCCTGCTAATGACATACTTTCTAGGATGCCATTTCCTGAGTTCACACCAGGAAACATATGCCCTCCAGATTTTGTAATAAATAAGCCTGGAGGCCGGCTTTCTGGCATTGACCAGAGTAGAAAGGACTGGCCCCGAAAGGCCACGGTCTCTCAGAATGTGGGTCTCAGCAGCCAAACCGTCAAATTCAGACTGTGTAAAGCAGGATGGTAAATTGGACCCTGTGAGAGCAGATCTGGCCGGAGAGGGAGGATCCATGGCCTGCCTACTGCCAACTTCATGATCTCTGCGTACCACGGTCGCCTGGGCCAAGCCGGGGCCACCAAAAGGACCGATTTTGTCTCCCTCTTGACTCTTCCCAGGAACCGTGACAGAAGCGGGCTCGGGGGGAAGGCATAGATCAGATTGTACTGATCCCAGGGAACTGGGAGCATCTGACCCCTGAGCATGTGTATCTCTTGTCCTTGACACAAAATTGTCCAGTTTCCTGTTGAACCTGGATGCAAACAGATCTACGTCTGGAGTACCCCACCTGTGACATATGTTCCGAAACACGTCGGGGTGCAGAGCCCATTCTCCTGGGCACAACTGCTGGCGGCTCAGAAAATCCGCCTTCCAATTTTCCACTCCTGGAATGAAGACTGCAGAAAAGACACGGAACATGCTTTTCTGGCCAGACAAATATGCGATTCACCTCTTTTTGCGCAACCAGACTCCTGGTACCACCCTGGTGATTGATATAAGCCACTGCTGTGGCATTGTCGGACTGAACCCGAACAGGGAGACCTTGTAGTCTGTAAGACCACTTTATGAGAGCCATATAAACTGCCCGGATCTCCAAGACATTTATGGGAAATAGCTTCTCGATCGCAGACCATTTCCCCTGCGAGCACGTCTCCTCCAACACTGCTCCCCAGCCTGTCAGGCTGCATCTGTCGTGATAATCTTCCATGGAAGAGGAAGAAAAGTTTTGCCCTTCAGCAAATTCTTGGTTTGTAACCACCAGACGAGACTCTTGCGTGTCCCTGGGGATAGACGCATAGGAAGATCCAAGGATTGGGGCTTCCTATTCCAAGTCGCAAGGATGCATCTTTGCAGAGACCTTGAGTGGAACTGGGCGAATGGGATGGCCTCGAAGGAGGCGACCATTTTCCCTAACAGTCTCATGCACAATCGAATGGGGGAAGATCTCCTGCCCAGAATTAGGCGCACCAGATCCCCAATGGCCAAGGCTTTTGGCCTTGGAAGAAACACCTTGCCCTGAGCGGTGTTGATGACCATACCCAGGTATTCCAACCTGGTGGCAGGCTGTAGGGATGACTTTTCTAGGTTTTATAATCCAACCTAGGCGTTCCAGGTGTTCTAGCGTTCTGGTAACGCTGTGGTTCAGGAACGCTACTGTTTTCTCCATGAGAAGCAAATCATCTAGATGAGCCATGACGGCTATACCCTGAGCTCTTAGGTTTGCCAGGAGGGGGTCCAGAATCTGTGAAGACTCGAGGGGCTGTAGCAAGCCCAAATGGCAAGGCCACAAATTGAAAATGGAGCCACTCTACCGCGAACCTTAGAAATTTTTGGTGTGCGGGAAAAATTGGCACATGGAGATATGCATCCTTGATGTCTATTGATGCCATAAACTCTCCCCCTTGCAGGGAGGAGACCACAGTGCGGATTGACTGCATTCGGAAGGACCGGATGTGTAAAAACCGGTTCAGATCCTTCAGCTCTAGGATTGGTCTGGCACTTCCATTTGGCTTCGGAACGGTGAAGAGATTCGAGTAAAACCCTGAACCCTGTTCTTTTGGGTCCACTTCTACTATCACCCCCTGGGATAGTAAGTGATCTAAGGCCAGAAATAGCGTTTTTTGCTTTACTGGATCCCTGGGGATCCTTGACCTTAGAAAGCGAGAAGGTGGAATCTCCTGAAACTCTAGCCTGTAGCCCAGAGATACCGAAGAGATCACCCACTTGTGCCGGATCTCTTCCCGCCAGGCTCCTGCAAACTGCAGGAGCCTTCCCCCCACTCGGCCTGAGCGGGGGTGCCCCTTCACAAGGAAGCTTTTGGGCTCTGCTTGGCAGGCTTTCGCCCCCAAGTCTTTTTCTGCCCCTGGGCCTGGCCCTGAGCCTTTCCTGTAGAGGAGGGTTGAGAAGGCCGTCACCACTGCTTAGAGCTTGATGCTCCGGGAGAGAGAGCACGCCTAAATGAAGGACGCTTGCTCCTTTTGACTGGAAGGAGAGTAGATTTACCCCCTGAAATTTTTTGGACGAATTTGTCTAATTCTTCTCCAAACAAACGTTCCCCTTTAAACAGGAACCCAATCAAATGCTTCTTGCATGACAGCTCAGCTGCCCAATTCTTTAGCCATAGGGCCCTTCACATGTGTACCAACAGGAGAGACAAACGTGATGGTTGTTGGACAGAATCCAAAATCGCATCAATCATGAAACACAGAATATGAGGTATTTCTGCATAATTCTCTACTTCCTCACTGGGAAGGAGCCCAAGCATCTGCTTAACCTGTTCCTTGAGGAACTGACACAACCCCACGGCTGCGACTGTAGGTTGCACTACAGCGCCAGTCATGGAAAAGGAGGCTTTTAATAAGGTTTCCAGCTTCTTATTAGTTGGATCTTTAACCACTTTCAGACCGGACCATTTTGCTGGTAAATGACCAGAGGTCTTTTTACAATTTGGCACTGCGCTGCTTTAACTGGTAATTGCGCGGTCATGCAATGTTGTACCCAAACAAAATTTGCGTCCTTTTCTTCCCACAAATAGAGCTTTCTTTTGATGGTATTTGATTGCCTCTGCGATTTTTATTTTTTGCGATATAAACGTAAAAAGACCGCAAATTTTGAAAAAAAATGATATTTTCTACTTTTTGTTATTAGAAAAATCCAATAAACTCAATTTTAGTCATACATTTAGGCAAAATGTATTCAGCCACATGTCTTTGGTAAAAAAAAAGTCAATAATTGTATATTTATTGGTTTGCGCAAAAGTTGTCACATCTACAAACTAAGGTACGTTTTCTGGAATTTACGCAGCTTTTAGTTTACGACTGCCTATCTCATTTCTTGAGGTGCTAAAATGGCAGGGCAGTACAAAACCCCCCCAAATGACCCCATTTTGGAAAGTAGACACCCTAAGGAAATTGATAAGTGGCATGTTGAGCCCATTGAATATTTTATTTTTTTGCCTCAAGCGATTGAATAATGACATAAAATAATTTTTTTATTTTTTTTTACACAAAGTTGTCACTAAATGATATATTGCTCACACATGCTATGGGCATATGTGAAATGACACCCTGAAATAAATTCTGCTGCTTCTCCTGAGTACGGGGATACCACATATGTGGGACTTTTTTAGAGCCTAGCCGCGTACGGGGCCCCGAAAACCAAGCACCGCCTTCAGGCTTTCTAAGGGCGTAAATGTTTGATTTCACTTCTCACTACCTATTACAGTTTTGAAGGCCATAAAATGCCAAGATGGCACAAAACCCCCACAAATGACCCCATTTTAGAAAGTAGACACCCCAAGCTATTTGCTGAGAGGCATTTTGAGTCCATGGAATATTTTATATTTTGCCACAAGTTGCGGGAAAATTACAAACTTTAATTTTTTTTTATTTTTTTTTCACAAAGTTGTCACTAAATGATATATTGCTCACACATGCTATGGGCATATGTGAAATGACACCCCAAAATAAATTCTGCTGCTTCTCCTGAGTACGGGGATACCACATATGTGGGACTTTTTGGGAGCCTAGCCGTGTACGGGGCCCCGAAAACCAAGAACCGCCTTCAGGTTTTCTAAGGGCGTAAATATTTGACTTCACTCCTCACTACCTATTACAGTTTTGAAGGCCATAAAATGCCAAGATGGCACAAAACCCCCACAAATGACCCCATTTTAGAAAGTAGACACCCCAAGCTATTTGCTGAGAGGCATGTTGAGTCCATGGAATATTTTATATTTTGCCACAAGTTGCGGGAATATTACAAACTTTTTTTTTTTTTTTTTTTCCACAAAGTTGTCACTAAATGATATATTGCTCACGCATGCCATGGGCATATGTGAAATGACACCCCAAAATAAATTCTGCTGCTTCTCCTGAGTACGGGGATACCACATATGTGGGACTTTTTGGGAGCCTAGCCGCGTACGGGGCCCCGAAAACCAAGCACTGCCTTCAGGATTTCTAAGGGCGTTAAAGTTTTGAAAGCCATAAAATGCCAAGATGGCACAAACCCCCCCCCCCAAATGACCCCATTTTGGAAAGTAGACACCCCTAAATTTAGGGGTACACTAGTGAGACTAGGTAATAAATGGCGGGTGCCCTGAAACTATAAAAAAAAAATAACTAACCAACCAGCGTCACCTGTAACAGTTATATGGTGATCACTGGTGAAAGGGTTAACTAGGGGGCAATCAGGGGGCTTTATGCGGTAGTATATGGGGGTCCCTGGCGCTATAAAAAGCTGCGGCGAACCTAAATACCTACCTGCCTAACTAGCGTCACCTGTGACACTAATACAGCGATCAGAAAAACAATCGCTTATTAGGCTGGGTTCACACTGGAGCGATGTGGGAACGCCACGAATGCGCGGCGGGTTCCCGCATCACATGCCTCCCGGCGGCAGTTCACACTGCCCTATGCGAACTGCTGGGAGTGTCAGTGAAATGTTAATGACACCCCCAGATCAGTTCGCATATCGCAGTGCGATCTGCAAACTCGGATCGCATGGTGTGAACACCCATGCGATCCGATTCTGCTGCGGACCAAAAAAAGGGTCCCGTGCGAGTTTGCGGCGGGTGCGGCGGGTGCGACACGAATTCAGCCATACTATCTGTATGGCTGAACTCAAATCGCACAGAGATCGGATGTGATTTGCACTGCAGTGCGGTGCGAATCACATCCGTTCTCATAAACCGCTGCAATGTGAACCCAGCCTTAGTGACACTGGCGACGGGGGGTGATCACGGGGTTAAACATTTATTGGGGGGGTTAGGGGGGTACCTTAGAACTAAAGGGGGCTAACCCTAACTGCCCTAACAGTTATTACAGTCACAAATGACACCCCCCGGGTGATCAGGGGGTTAAACCTTTATTAGGTAATAAATGGCGGGTGCCCTGAAACTATAAAAAAATAACTAACCAACCAGCGTCACCTGTAACAGTTATATGGTGATCACTGGTGAAAGGGTTAACTAGGGGGAAATCAGGGGGCTTTATGCGGTAGTATATGGGGGTCCCTGGCGCTATAAAAAGCTGCGGCGAACCTAAATACCTACCTGCATAACTAGCGTCACCTGTGACACTAATACAGCGATCAGAAAAATGATCGCTTATTAGGCTGGGTTCACACTGGAGCGATGCGGGAACGCCACGAATCCGTGGCGGGTTCCCGCATCGCATGCCTCCCGGCGGCAGTTCACACTGCCCTATGCGAACTGCTGGGAGTGTCAGTGAAATGTTAATGACACCCCCAGATCAGTTCGCATATCGCAGTGCGATCTGCAAACTCAGATCGCATGGTGTGAACACCCATACGATCCGATTCTGCTGCGGGCCAAAAAAAGGGTCCCGTGCGAAGGTGCGGCGGGTGCGGCGGGTGCGACACGAATTCAGCCATACTATCTGTATGGCTGAACTCGAATCGCACAGAGATCGGATGTGATTTGCACTGCAGTGCAGTGCGAATCACATTCGTTCTCATAAACCGCTGCAATGTGAACCCAGCCTTAGTGACACTGGCGACGGGGGGTGATTACGGGGTTAAACCTTTATTGGGGGGGTTAGGGGGGCACATTAGAACTAAAGGGGGCTAACCCTAACTGCCCTAACAGTTATTACAGTCACAAATGACACCAATGCAAAAAAAAAAAAAGCAATTGGTGTCACTGTGACTGGGGGGGCAGGGGTAATTGGGGGGTGATCGGGGGGTAAAGGGGGGGTGTGAGTGTGCCTGGCATGTTCTACTGTGTAGTGTAGTGCTTGTGCAACTCACCGATGCTCTCTCCTCGGTGCCGGAACGAAAAATACCGACACGGAGGAGAGAATACATCACTTCCTCTCCTGTGTTTCCATTACAGGAGAGGAAGTGATGTCACCGGACATTTTCATTCGTCGGGAGCGATCGCGAGGGGGTGGCCATGAATGAATGGCCGTCCCCTCGTCCGGGATCGCTCCCGAACTAATACCGACCACCGCAGGCACCGGGCGGGGGCCCGATCGGGCCCCCGACCCGCGGGCAGGCAAGGACGTACATGTAAGCCCTTATGCCTGCCCGTGCCATTCTGTCGACGTACATCGTCGTGCGGCGGTCGGCAAGTGGTTAAATACCTGCGCATTATCCGAGGGACAAGTCAGGTTTTTATTCACGCAAGAAACAGCCGCATCAACAGATGGGACCCCCCACTTCTTGGTGAAACTTTCCTCCTGAGGATAATGGATAGAAAACCTTTTAGGACGAGCAAACAGTTTATCGGGATGTCCCCAATCCTCATACAACAATTTATCCATTAAGGGATGAATTGGGAAGGAATAGGCAGTCTGTGGGGCTTCCCTGACTCCCAGGGAAGAAACAGAGGACGTAGCGACTTCAGCAGCAGGCATTCTGAATGTGGTACACAGCAATTCAGTATAATACTGCACCTGTTTTCTGAGTGCCTGGGAGGAGGGGACTCTGAGAGAGGAATCTCAGCAGAGGGAGGGGATCTATCCCTTTTCCTGCTATCTTTCAGGGAAGCAGAAATACAATTCATTATTCTCCCTTCAAAACCCTCCAATGTAGCCCTAAGGGAGTCCTCAGTGACATATACCGGGGCTAACACATTAGGAGAGGCTGCAAAACCTGACAGGGGCACTGACTCATCCTGAGAGGCTGGCTCCAGTCTTGCAGTAAGTATGCATCAGGCTGCTCTTACTCCCTCTAGTGGTGGAAACCAGGTAAGACATACAACTACTCAAAATGAAGAAATCATCATATAATTATATATATATAGGATTAACTTCCCTTACCTGTCCTCGCCGCAGGAATTGCTGAAACAGACAAATTCCAGCCTTCACACATCATGGTGGGCAGTGTTAGCCAACCTTCAGGTTTCTCTGGGGCTCTTTCTCAGAAAAGCCTCCTACCTGGACCATGTAAAAGACTCTGCCAGAAACCTTTGTGCGCTCTGTGTAAACAGTACACCAAGTCTGGTTTTCCCAGAGCCCAGTCTTCCAATAGGAGAGGACTTACAGTCCAAACCTCGTTTCTTCGGCTGACGAGGCCTGGGTACCATACCATCTTGGGAGTCAAATATCGGCCTGAGATATGGATCCAGTTTGTTGTAGCCCTTAGGCCCCCTCAGGGACCTGCACAGAGCTTTCTTCATAGCACATGTTTTATGTGACCAACCACCATAGACACTGGCGAAAAAACTGAGGTGCCTCCCATATGGGAGGGGTTATATAGGGGAGGAATTCTCCTTAATTGGGGTTAACCAGTATCCAATCACCAGAGGTGCCTATATTACCCACTATGTAATGAAGCTCCTGTGTCCCGTGATGTATGATCAAGAAACATGCATTCTTATGTTTAAAGCTTGCATTTACTTAAATGGTTAAACAGGATGTAAAACAATTGGAACACACAGCTCAACACAATGCATCTAATAACCCAGAGGACTGTAAGCTAGTGCAATTGTCTGCCTGATTGGATACATTTTGCTGAGATGCTCAAACTATTGGAGCTATAGCCTGTGTTAATCACTGACATTTTTAGAAGCTCTAACCACGAGTATATAAGAGTCTCAAAGCAATGAGCCATCAGATAACATGATGCGTCTATTTAGACATACCAGGGTTTATTTATTATTATTATACAGGATTTATATAGCGCCAACAGTTTGCATAGCGCTTTACAACATGATGGCAGACAGTATACGTACAATACAAATCAATACAGGAGGGGCTAGAGGGCCCTACTCGTTAGAGCTTACAATCTAGAAGTTGAAACAAAAGTTAATAACTATGGCGGATGAGCTGATGGAGAAAATGAAAATACAGTTGTTAGGTGTGGGTAGGGTAGGCTTTTCATGGATCATTTAAAAGCTAATAAAGTAGAAGATAGGCGGACAGATTGGGGTAGGGCATTCCATAGAACTGGAGAGGCTTTGGAAAAGTCCTGGAGGTGAGCATGGGAGGAGGTGATGAGGGAGCTAGAGAGCAGGAGGTCTTGAGAGGAATGAAGAGAACGAGTAGTTTGTTATTTAGAGACTAAGCTAGTGATGTAGCTGGGGGCGAAGTTGTGGATGGCTTTATTAAAGCAGAACTCCATCTTTTCCTCCCCAAAACAATAAATGCATTGTGCTTATAAATGAAATCACAACCCCACTGTTATTTTATCTGTATCTTACCTACTTTAGCTGTAAAAGGCATATGTCTGTGATGTCACTCCTTCTCCTGGCTGAATTTCAAAGTTCTGTGACTTCCTGCTTCGTTCGTGTCCCAGTTCTAATACTACATGTCCCATCATTCTTTGAGCCTCTGTAGTTTCAGGGAGAGTTCATTCTCTGGGAGGGTGTGATCAGTGAGGCAGGGGAGGTTTGGACTCTTCTTGTAGGTGTGACTGGGTGAGACTGATTGCCAATTAGGATGTATTCCATTAGAGCTGTGAAGGAAGTGACATAATTTGCACAGACTAAAAGAATACAGAGGGGTGTGTTCTAGGCTAGAGATTGAGCAGGAAGTGTCTGGAAGGCACTCAGTATACATGCAGACTATACAGACTGTCACATGGTACAAAGCCGCAACTAAATGCAGAATATCAGAGAAGTTGATGACATCAGAGCAACATGGTACAGAGGTATGATCTATGCTGGGACTGACCATTTTATTCAGTTCTAGTGAAAAGAAAGTTGGAGTTTCCAGTTAAATAAATAGGCTGTTTCGCTTTTAAGAAGAAACTGTCAAGGAAATTTTGCTTGCTTCTAGTGGTAAAAATTCACTTGATAATGAATGTCCTATCACGTGCAAGGAAAATTAGGTTTTCAACAGAGATTTACCGCACTCACACTAAGGTCTCATACACACTACTTGTTTTCTTGTTTTTTATTCAACCCAGAATGAAAAATAAAAATCCTGACAGCTCAGGTCAGAGCTGCTGTGCCAACAATCTGATGTTAGTACAGCGATCTTACCTGCTGTGCTATTGTGTTCTGAGCCATTGGCTGAGAGTGCTGATCAGGAGCTTATCGGCAGACTTTTTTTTGGTCATGTCCCTTCGACAGAAGCCAACTGAAAGGCTGGCTTCTTTGGGACCGACTCCAGTACACATGGGTCAAATGTTGGCTGGGTACTGCTCATGTGTACTAGGCTTAAAGTGAATGTAAACCCTCTCCCAACCCAGTGAATTGAATAGCCTCGGATGATAGACAGAGATTAAACAAATTTCCCTACATAAGTTTTACATGCAAATCTGCTGTCTTCAGATTTCTATATTCTTTAGAACGTGAACATTGTGTTATAATTTTTACTTACTTTTCCAGCAGTGAGAGGGAAGTCTTGGAATATACTGTTTGGCAGCTGATTGAAGGAAAGCCCCCCCCCCCCCCCACATAGGAAGAGGAATGAAGAAACATGAAGTTGTGCAGTGAATAGATCAGCTCTCTGCTAATCTATTTATAGCAACCTCCCCGACACAAATTTTCAGCTGCTTTTATCTCCTGTGTTGGAGAGCTTGTCAGATGTGACTCTGCTGGGGGCGTGGCTTACGCACGATCGAGATGACCACTTAAGCCCATAGCTCGGACAGAAGACTGGGGAAAAAGCTACTTAAACAGCGATATACCGGTCATCGGGAGCCATCACAAAGCTCCACATCACAACAGGAGATCACTCAATGCAGTCCTGCAAACGGAAAGAAGAAAGACAGACGAAAAAAACTTAGACTTTTTCGCTATGCCAGTGACGGCCAGAGAGAACTGGCAAGATGGCAACGGTGGCGATCAGTCACAGACCTCATCCTGCTACACGAACCTCCCGGACGATAATCCTGAAGTGTGGGAGGCAGAAAACAATCTACCGCCTATACAAAGCTCACCAACTAACAGCCCATCGCCTAACAGCCCGGCAAAGGCATGGATGCGTCTGGATCCCACAGCACAGGCCCTCGGCGCGGCAAGCACAGCATTTCATCAGGACCAGGTAGGCCTCAATATGTTGTCCTCTATAGCAAATTATCCAACATCTGGCCAAACAGTCCTGGACACTGTAATGAAGGACATACTCCTTTCTCTACAAACTTCCCTCATGTTAAACATATCCACTATGTTTGGCAGTTTCACCTCTGAACTGCAGGGGCTGGGTGACAGGGTCCAGCACATTGAGTACAAAATGGATGCATGCACCACAACAATGACTGACATCATAGAAACACAGACGGAACACGCAGAAAAAATAAAATCAAAAAACACTGCGCTGTCAAAATATCCAATAGCAGCTAGCACAACAAAATAGATGTCTTTGTTCAAACGGCAAAAAAAAATTACATAAAGTGTAGCGCTAAAACAGTAAATAATGTGACCACATCTATCCACAAATATCACAAATACAGTATATGTGGAAAATATATGCAAAAAATTAAGTGAAAATATAGTGATTCATATACCATCAAATGTATATCACAGTGATTAGCATACCATCAAACGTGTATCACATTCAATTGAGAATGACATACCACTTCAATGTATACAATACACTTATATGTGCCCAAATGCATTAACTTAAAAAAATAAGTGAAAAAATAAATATGAAATTGTGTAAAGTCCTTTCAAAAAAGAAAGGAAAACAAGTCCCACGTGTAAGGTTGGGTATTAAATATCAAACAGACCACCGAATCCTTGGGATGCAACATGCAGCCACCGTGTGACAATACCACCACATCTATAGATGTGGGCTTACCAGATGATTCTGATCCAAAAGGACATATATTCCAAGGATCACATGCGCTCTTATTTTTTTTTGTTTCAATAGATTTTTATTGAAATTGTCATAGATAAACAAAACAAAACACAAGAAAGTAAAGAAAGGTAGGTTGGGTTACTGGACACAGTATACAAGACAGCGGATAATGTAAGACCATGCAGTACACACGATATAAGCACTTCACGTTCAATTGGTGGACAATTAAGTCAAAATTGTTACATCAATTAGTGACAGTGAAATTAAACAAGAGGATATTACCTTTTAACAAGGTTTAAACCTGGTGGTCCATAATTTCCGATCTTTGTCAAATTGTTTGCATGAAAAAAGTTAATTGCAATCAATCTTTCGAATGAGTAGTTCCTATTCACCATGGCAATTACTTCAGAGAAGTTAAGGGCTAGAGTATTCTTCCAGTTACGAAGAATCAGATTTCGTGTTGCCAGGAGAATGTGCGTTACCATAGCCCTATCTCCATGTGAAAAGGTATCTATGCCAATATGTAGAATGGCTAGATTAGGGTTGGGGGGGGGGGTCAGGATACCCGTGAGGTCAGAGATTGTTTGGAAGGTTTTGTTCCATAGGCTTCTTAAGCACGGGCAGTCCCACAGAACGTGTATCAAGTTCCCAGTGTGACCGCAATTCCGCCAGCAAAGGGGTGAAGAGGACGGGAACATGATATACAATCTGTAAGGGGTATAATGCCATCTATACAAGATTTTCAGGGTCATTTCCCAGTGACTCACGCAATGGGAGGATTTTTGGATGGTTTTGAAGGCATAGAGCCATTGTTCGTTAGTGAAGGTGGTTGCTAGATCCCCTTCCCATTTCTTGAGGGCAGATTGTTTATGAAACCGTCGATTGTCCTGGAAGATATTGTAAAATAGTGATATGCCTTTGGCATTGTGATGTGAAGTTGAATAAAAATCCCAGGCCTTAGTGGGCAGGGAGGTGGTGGGTATCGGGCATGATTTTAAATAGTGATGGGCACGAGTGCAAGAAAATTACGTGGAGTGAGATAAATCAAATTCCGACATAATTTGTATTGCCGATTTAGGTACCTTATCGTGGAATAAGTCCTGGATATAGCAGATATTCTTCGCTTTGAGTTGCGAAGTTTGTAGTGACACCTGTATAGTTGGGGACATATTGCTAGTGTTCCAGGGATCCCATGAATCACTAAATAGGAAGTCAGAGGGGTTATCTACGGGGAGCAGAGAAGTTTCTATGGCTACCCACTGTGGGCTTTCCACAGATCAGAACCAGTGTTTGAGTTGGTCAAGTCTTGTAGCCCACCTGTAGTCCTTGAGGTCCATATAACCAGCTCCCCCAATCGATTTATGAGGCAGGAGAACTCGACGAGGGCATCTGGCCTTTTTACCCCCCCCATGTGAATTTCCACATGCTTTTGGACAGCGCATTAACATAGTGGAGGGGTATTGGAATTCGCAAGGAGCAAAACAGGTATAGTATTTGTGGCAGTATGGACATTTTATAGGCCGCAATTCTGCCCAACCAGGATAACTCTTTTTCCTATGCCCGCAAGTTGTTGGTCTATTTTGGTCGATAACGGTTTAAAGTTTCTCTGAGCTAGGGTGGAGAGTGTATCCGTCAATGTCAGACCCAAGTAGGTAATGAAAAAATACAGTAGGTAATGCCCTTTTTTGACCAAGAGTATGGAAGGGTAGCTTGCAGGAATGTTTTTGCGGTTGGGTGGACTCCCAAAGTCTAAGATCAATGATTTGGTGGGATTAACTTTATAGTAAGAGACAGCCCCAAAGTCAGATAGGGCCGTGTGGGCTTGAGGGAGGGAATGTACATGTTTGGATCTACTAAAGGAGAAGCCCTTAATTAGATTGTTCGCCCGTATAGATTCTGCCAACGGTTCTATGATTAGGTTGAATATAGTTGGGGAGAGAGAGCACCCCTGGCGAGTGCCATTGGTTATAGAAAACAATTTGGATAATATGCCCGCCGTGTACACCTGTGCAGATGGGCATGAATAAAGTGCCAAAATGGCAGTGAGTATTGGTCCCCTGAAACCAAATTTATGCAACACAGCTTTCATATATGTCCAGTGCACTCTATCAAACGCCTTCTCTGCATCTACGGAGAGAAGCAGAGAAGGCGTTCTCGAGGTTTTAGCTTGGTGAATAACATTGATAATACGCCTGGTGGTGTCTGAGGTTTGCCACCCCCTCACAAAGCCCATCTGGTCTTTTGATATAATGCATGGGATGATGTTTGTCAGCCTTTTGGCCAGTAATTTTGCGTAGATCTTTATGTCAGAATTTAGAAGAGATATCGGCCTAAAATTTGCAGGTGTAGTAGGATCTTTACCCGGTTTTGGTAAAGTCACTATATGGGCTCTCAGCATCTCAGAGGGGAAGGAAGATGTCAGTTCTGCCTTGGTGAATACTTCAAGAAGTTATGGGGATAGCAAATCTTGGAAGACTTTATAATATTCATTCCCGAAGTCATCCGGACTCGGGGATTTACCATTGGGCATTGTGTATATAGTTTTGTTTATCTCCTGGAGTGTGAAGGGAGCATTTAGGTAAGTGAGATGATCCTCTGATAGAGAAGGGAGATTAATAGTCTGCAGGAAGGTTTGAATGTCTTGCGTAGACGGTTGGGGGGTGTTTGCATCGTTGTGTAGGTTATAGAGAGCCCCAAAAAAATCCGCAAATTGATCCGCTATATCCTGGGGGTTCACAATTTTGTGATGGGTTGTTGGATGTAGTAAGTGTGCAATTTTGGAGCGGGTACGAACTGCTTTAATTCTATGGGCTAGGTATTTTCCTGCTCGATTTGCGTGCGCATAGGAGTTGAGTTGTAACTTACGTAAGTGTCTATCAAATCTTTGCGTAAGGAGGTTTCTTAATTTGTTCCTAAGGTCAGTGAGTGTAGCCGCTATGGCGGGTGTCTAGTACTGTATATGTATTTCCTTCAAAACTTCCTGAAGTAGGGTATTGTATTTTTTCTTCTCTCTAGCCCCAAATTGTATAAGAATACCTCGCATGAAGGCTTTGTGAGTATTCCAAAGGATAAAGGGATCAATACATGGGGTAGAATTATTGTGGAAAAAATCCCTGAGATGCTGAGAGATAAGTGGAGCAAGCTTGGGTTCTTGAAGGAGCCTAATATTGCAGCGCCAGATAGGTGGTGAGGAGGCGGTTCCCTGTGAATCAATAGACAATGAAATTGCAGCGTGGTCTGACCACGTGATATCATGTATCACAGTGGCCCGGACCCTCTGCAGAAGCCATTTGTCAGTTAGGAACATATCAATTCGTGAGTAAGTACAGTGTCTAGCTGAAAAAAATGTATAGTCCCTTTCTGTAGCGTGATGACATCTCCAGACATCGAAAAGGTCTTTCGTGTGTAAAAAATTAGGTAGAGGTGATGATCTGCGTTGATGAGCAGCAGTTGTGTCCAAGTTATGATCCGCAATAAGATTAAAGTCCCCTCCAATGAGAAGATTGCCATAGAGCATAGATTCAGCCTTTTTGAGCACCCGTCTGAGGAATCTCAGTTGGTGAGAGTTGGGGGCGTACAGCGTTACTAAGGTGAAGGGCTGGGAATCAAAGTCACCCGTTAGTATTATGAATCTACCTTTGTCATCGATGAACGAGTCTTTAAGGAGGAAAGACACAGTATTCTTTATGGCTACCATTACTCCGCCTTTTTTCTTATCAGGGGTGCATGCTAAAACAAATGTGCGGGTAATCCTTGTGGGTGCAAATCTGCGTTTTCAGTAGTTGGAAGTGAGTCTCTTGAATGAGGAGAATGTCTGTCTGCTTTCTGTTTATGGGCCTCTCGCCATAGTGAAAAGCGTTTTGCAGGGTGGTTCAGTCCACGAACATTAAGGGACAAGCAAGTAATAGTCATTTATGGTGTGCAAGAAAGGTCTGCGAGGTTGTAAGTGCAGGGTACTCACTTTTACCGCGTCTTCTCAATGCATGAGAGGGTGCTGATGACTCATCCACATGGGTATCCGTTTTCCTGGCGTATAGTCCACCATGTCCAGAATAAAGGGAGAGGGGAAAGAAACAAAAACATGAGGCAAAAACATGCAACTGTTGTATAGTAAAAAAGGATCTTACAACTGATCCGCGTGCAGTCATGACTGCTAAACTTAGTAACAGGGTGATTGGAGACTAGTAACCGACTCCGTCTGCCAGAGAGATATAACATGAAAGTCGTGGAGTAGTTAGGAGCCACTCCCGGCCGGTTGTTTGTTGTGGCGCTTATGTTTGACCAACTGCCATTCTTCCCTAAGCGGAGGGGGTCGCAGTGGGGAGGCTGAGGTGGGTTGTGGGTCATGTAGGATTCCCCATTGTGTCAGGGCTGCGATGCCATCCTCCAGTTTAGTAATGGATTTCGTAAAACCCCATTGTGTGTGATGACAAGCGTGGCTGGGTACTTCCACTTGTGTGGAATTCTATGGTTTCTCAGAGCTTTTGTGATGGTGGCCAGATTGTGTCTTCTCTGCAGGGTGTGCCTAGAGAGATCCGGAAGGATTATGAAGTCAGCATACTGGGAAGGCATATTTTCAGGGTTGCGTGCGACTTGAAATATTTGTTCCTTAACATGGTAAAAATGAATCCGCAGGAGAGTGTCTCTAGGGGTACCCTCTGGTAGGAAGGAAGGTTTGGGGATCCTGTGAATTCGGTCCACTATCAAATCCTGTGCAGTCAGGTTAGGTAGCAGGGAGGAAAAAAGCGTTTGTGCGAATTGTAAGAGTTGCTGAGCTGGGACCAATTTGGGTATACCCCTCAATTTAATGTTGTTACGCCTGCTGTGGTCTTCAAGGTCTGCGACCTTGTCTTTTAACCAAGCTATGTCCTCTCCTTGTGCTGAATGTGCATCCACCATTACATTGTATGTGGCTGAGAAATGTTCCATCCTGCTCTCAACCCTGTCCACCCTGGCTCCCATAGCCTGCACTTCTCTGTGACACTGATTAATGCCTTGCACCATGTCGCTGTGAAGAGCTGACCGAAGTGAAATCAACATTTCCTTCAGCACAGTGTCTGAAATAGGCTGGTCAGTTGTGGGAAAGTCTGCTATGGGATCTGGGGCCTGTGCATGTGAGGCTTGTGCGGCCTGATCGCCTGTGGCAGCACTTACCTCCATGTCCTGATGCCTATCAGGGGAGAGCAGTCTGGGTTTGGACTTAGCTGGGCTCCTTGTCGTGGGGCTCGGTGTGCCTGAAGACGGACCGCTGCGAGAGTCTGCTTGATCTCTGGATGTGAGGAGACCTCCGCCCTCCACGCTGTTGTGTGCAGCCTGTTTCGCTGTGTGGTGAGGACGTGATCTGCCGCCATCTTATGGAGGCCCGTGGCATTTCGCAGAGAAAAAATGGGCCAGTTTTTGCGGCTGGAGGGTGTTCTTCCTCCGCCGCAACATGCCCCCGCTGTTCCGCCGAACGTTCCGGTGGGTCAGAGCTTAATTTGCGGCCGGTGAGCACTGGTGCGGCGTGTTCTCTCTGGCGGGCGAACGGAGCTCCAGAGTCAGACGTCCATCTTGGAGCTCGGTCGCCACGCCCCCCACATGCGCTCTTATGATGACAACAGATGAATGGAACTCCCAGATATTGGATTTCCAAGCTTTAAAAGAAGGTTTCTCTCCAAATACGAATATATGTTACCAGGCTCTCTCCAAACATAAAAAGCCAAACTCCAACTGATGAATTTATGGAATGGAAGAATAAGGCCATATAGCGTAATTCCGTATATAAAATAAAATTTATTAAAATGGTATCAAACTTACATTTAAAAGTAGTTTTCCAGCACTTTCTATATAAAAATGGCGGCAGTGGAGTCCTGCTGACGCGTTTCGTCCTCATCTCATTCTCAATTGAATGTGATATACGTTTGATGGTATGCTAATCACTGTGATATACATTTGATGGTATATGAATCACTATATTTTCACTTAATTTTTTGCATATATTTTCCGCATATATTTGTGATATTTGTGGATAGATGTGGTCACATTATTTACTGTTTTGACACAGAGTGGATAAAAGCAAAACTTGCAGACCTCGAGGACTGCTCAAGGAGAAATATTGTCAAACTTAGAGGTATACCCAAGTCGATTCCCCTGATCGGTCTGCAGAAATTTGCAGATGATCGCTAAAATAGTACCCAAGATAACACAGATTGAATGTACCATCGATCGAATTCACCGCAATCAAAAACCAAAACACTTGGAAGCATCAATTCCCAGAGATGTATTAATGAAAATCAATTTTTACCCCACGAAAGAGAAACTACTAACCAGAGCAAGAGCAATGCTTGAACTCCCTACTCCATACAATGGGATTCAACTGTATGCTGACCTCTCTCTGTACACCCTCAACAAGAGGTGCCAGATGAAATTTATCACAAAGGCCCTTAACAACCATAAGATACCTTAGAAATGACGTCACCCTGCTATTGTAGTGATTACCAAAAATGGTGCAGCTTACTCTGTCTCAAAACCCTAATGATGGATTACAACTTCTACAGACCTGGGGAATAATCCCAGAGTTCCCCATCTCTGAGCTGAAGTCTCCTAGGGGACCCCTGCAGCACAGCCTCCAACATAAGGTCTTTCATCACTCCAGAGGAAAGTGACATGCTCACAGGTATTTACATCACCTGCAACCTATATCCCCAGTCCTATGTCTAAGTAGAAAACATCTTTACTAAACTTTACTCCCACATTGCATCAGTACTTTACGTTTGCTTACTGACTTTTGAATTACAGTTTACAAGTTGAAGTTATTATTTGTTGTGACCTCCCCTGTGAGACACAGTGATCATTAGGTCATAAGCAGTGGAGTTCTTCTGTTACACAACATGAAGAAAAGCCTCCCTTCATATCTCCATTACTATCTGCGCCTAACCTGTTTTCTGTCTTCTAACCACCACAGACTTTACAAGTACAGTAGCTTACTACTTCTAGACTCTTGAGATTGCAAAGACTCCTGGAAGACTTCATCCAAAGAACACCTAAGAGACACTTTTCAACCCGCCAAAAGTGAGTTTTATTTTTGTTTCTTTTTTTCTCACCGCACCACACTCTCATCACCAACCACAAGTCGACAATGAACATCAACATATTGTCTATCAATGCGAAAGGCCTGAACCATCTGGCCAAGAGAGCATCCCTATGGAAAACGGCACTAGAGCACAAAAGCGGCATTCTATTCGTTCAAGAAATGCACTTCGCTCAGTACTACTTTTGAGGGATATGAACTCAATCTTAGGTAACTAAAGGCCAAATCTCACGTCACTAATAATAAATCCGGGAAAGAAATGGCCCGCCGTAGCAAAGGGCAGAGATTTAAAACCAGAATAGCACATTTGCTTTACCCTAATGCCCAAAATCATAAATCCACAAGCAATAGCTGATGCCTTTAGCTCCTATTACAGTGACCTATACAACCTTAAAACGGATCTATATACCCATTAACCCAATCAGGCAGAAATTCAATCATTCCTTAGCCATATCAACCTTCACTCACTAATGACCGATCAATTAGTGAGCTTAAACACTCCATTCACAGAAATTGAAATACAAGCAGCAATTGAAAGCCTACCTAAATCCAAATCTCCTGGGCCTGATGGCTTCACTGGGGAATACTTCAAAGCGTTCAAAACCATACTTTGCAAACATACATACATCTATGCAAACTGTTCAACCATGCTGCATCCTCCTCCTCCTTTCCTCATGAAATGCTATCTGCTCTAGTGATCACCTTGCCTAAACCAGGTAAAGAACCTGATAATCCTCAAAATTTCCATCCCATTTCACTTTTAATCTTAGATCTTGAATTATATGCCAAACTAATAGCAAACAAACTCATAAATATCCTCCCATCTCTAATTCACAATGACCAAACAGGATTCACTAAAGGCCGTCAGACCTCTGACGCTACCAGGTGGCTGATCAACCTTATCCACCACTCCAACTACACAGGAACGCCTTCTCTGCTTCTATCTTTAGATGCAGAGAAGGCATTTGACAGAGTCAATTGGACCTACCTGTCCATGGTACACCGTAAATTTCTGATTCGAGGGACGCATCCTTCAGGCCATACTAGCTTTCTACACTAATCCACTGGCCCAGGTCTACACATCAATCTACTACACCCCATTTCAAATAATGAATGGAACAAGACAGTGATGCCCTTTATCCCCCTTCATTTTTAACCTTGTGATGGAACCCCTGGCTGAGCACATCAGGTCCAACACCAATATATCCGGCATCACCATAGGGAAAAAAGTCCACAAAATAAGCCTATTCGCATGCGACGTAATATTAATATTAACCAGCCCCTCACTTTCCCTCCATGAAGTCCAAAAAATTTTACACTGGTTCAGAAAGGTCTCCTACTACAGAGCTAACCCAACAAAATCTCACATACTCAACTTGGGAGTAGATGCAGTGATGCAAAATTTACTGCAACAGCAATACCCATACACTTGGGCTGACAACAGTATACCATACCTAGGTATCCATCTTATTAGGTCCACTCTGTTTTCGCATAATTACATACCTCTTCAAGCCAAAATACAAGATGACCTGTGCAAAATGGCCAAATATGAGTTTTCCCGGTGGGGTAGGCTAGCCGTGTTCAAAAAGTTTATCTACCGCAAATCCTATATTTATTCAGAACTCTCCCCATCCCTATACCTTCCAGCTTCTTTAAATACCTTCAACTATGCTATCCAGATATGCATGGAATGGAAAAAAATCCCTGTGCTCCCACGTCAAACTAATCAAACACAGAGTGTATGGGGGAGTGGGTTACATAGACTTTCAGGATTACTTCTCGGCCTCTATTTTAACTCAACTAAAGGAATGGTTCCTTCCCTCTCCCCTACAATATGGGGCTCTATTGAATCCACCTACAGCTCCTATGGTGCAACAAATTCATGGCTCTTCGGGGAAACAACTGGGAGCAAAAATTCAGTCAAAATCTGGCTGAATCTTCTGACCCATAATTACCCAACCATGCCCACAAATAATATGGAAATTCCTTTAACGACTTTACACCACATTGTTAATCAAATTTATCTTAAATCCTGGCTTGTAAAAGGCATAAAATGTATTCACAATTTATACTCCCAGGGATCGCTTAAATCTTTCTATACTATCCAAAGAGAATTCAACGTACCTCAAACTGACTTCTACCAACTTACAAATCCAACATTGTCTAACCAAATTTCCAAGCACCCTTCATTCAATCCACACATCAGCCTGGTCCTACCTAACATCTAGCATACCATCTCGGAAGGGAATTACGTTATTTTACAACATCCTCCACCAAAAACAAACCTTCGTTAAAACTACCTCTCACGCCCAATGGGAAACGGACTTACAACAATCATTCACTACAACTCAATGGCTCAAAGCCTGCAGAATCACACAAAGAACCTTGAGTTGTTCCACCCTGTGGGAATTATCGGTCAAAATTAATCTTTGTTGGTACTATACTCCTGCCTCTTTGTCCAGATTCAATCCATACATATCTGACAAATATTGGAGGCATCGCGGTATACAAGGAGGCATCATGCATGTTCTATGGAAGTGCCCCAAACTGAACCATTACTGGCTGAAAATCTTTGCTATCATTTCTGATATTGCCCTTCAACAGGTCCCACTGAATCCAGCCTTGGTTATTTTATCCCTAGGGATAGACAACTTTTCTCCCAGAATACAACATACTATTGTCCACTTGCTTCTGGCTGCCAGATTAAAAATCGCTAGACACTGGAAAGACAATAACCCCCCCCCCCCACACACACACAATAGCTCAAGTAATAGATTTAACCCAACTGCATTACACATATGAACGGATGGTGGCAGGGGGAGCTAGGCCAATAAGCTACCAATGGCCAGCTCTACCATACTCCAAACCAAAAGGAAAAATACAATTGAATAAAGGATCGACAATCTGAACTTTCACAATAGATGTAATTTTTCCAATATTGCTTGGTTTACCGTCTGCATCGCAGTTTTACTAATGTCACTGTGTAACTTAACACCGTTATACCTACTACAGTTATATCTTGTATTCTTGTAATTATATTACAGAATACCAATAAATATATCTATTGAAATTTTTTTTTTAAAGTGACTCTGCTGATAACAGAGAAATTAAGCAGCAGAAATACATGAGACTTAGGGCTTTGGAGAAAGATACCGTATATACTCGAGTATAAGCCGAGATTTTCAGCCTCTTTTTTGAGGCTGAAAGTGCCCCCCTCGGCTTATACTCGAGTCATCGCTGTCTGCCCGCTCGATCAGCGTGTCGAGCAGACAGACAGCGGCCATTCTGATTCAAAAGCCGCGCCTCCGGCTCCCCCTTCGCCTGTGATAGGCGGAACACTGAATTTCCCAGCAGCCTGTGTTCCGCCTATCACGGACTTCGTATCATCCTCGTACTACGGACGAGGATGATACGATGTACGTGATAGGCGGAACACAGGCTGCTGGGAAATTCAGTGTTCCGCCTATCACAGGCGAAGGCGGCGGCGCAGCTTTTGAATTTTACAATGGCCGCCGAGGCGCCGACGAACGAAGAGGGCACGGGACGGAGGCAAGGCACAGGACGGCACGGCACGGGACCGGAGGCAAGGCATGGCATGGCGGCGAGGCACGGCGGCGAGGCACGGCGGCGAGGCACGGAGGCAAGGAGGCTCGGCACGGGACGGAGGCTCGGGACAAAGGCTCAGGACACAGGTAGGCTGGACACACACACACACACACACACACACACACACACACACACACACACACACACACACACACACACACACACACACACACACACACACACACACACACACACACACACACGGATGGACGGACACACAGGGATGGACGGACACACAGGGATGGACGGACACACACACAGGGATGGACAGGCATGTCTTACCCTCGGCTTATACACGAGTCAATAAGTTTGCCAGTTTTTTTGGGGGTAAATTGGGGGCCTCGGCTTATATTCGGGTCGGCCTATACTCGAGTATATACGGTAAGTAAATACTACAAATAGATGTGGCAAGATCTAATTGCATCAATCGGGTTTACATCCACTTTAAGGTAAAGGGAAAGTCCTTTGCAAAGTGAAAATACCCTTGCAAAGTAAACAGCTGATTTGCCCTTAGTAAATCACCCCCTTTGATCTGTCAGTTTTTTTATGTAGCAGAAAGTGAAGACAAAGCCACACTCTGTATAAATCACACCATAGGCATTATTTAGTGTAGCTGAGTGAGATGAACTTTTGAGAGCCAGCACCTGAATAACAAAACCCGAGGAGCAGTTTTACAGAACTTTGAGTGGTGAAGTTTCCTGTTGGACCACTGTATTTTTCAATGGAAGAGTTGTAGTATATTGGTATGGATGTGCAGCGACACTGCAGATGAAATTTCTGTATTGAAGTTCAGGACAGTGACAATATATTATGCTACAGAGAGGCTTTTTAGCCTTAAGTATTACGTTTCATTGTTGCATTTCAGTGCCATTTATTGTTAAAAGATATCTCAACAGAATAAGAAAAATGCAACATAATGCAGCTTACCAGTTCTAAGATACAGTATCAGCTTTAGTTTTCATTTTTTAGCCTAAGAGCATTTTCAGCAAGCAAGGAAAATACCTGTTGATTTTGTCAGAAATTCAGGGTCCTTGTCATTTACTGTGAACTGGAAGCTCAGACAATGCTATCATCCTTCTGTAAACTATTTTTATCTCAACTTCATCTAATGCAGATGAAGAGAAAGGTGAATACATGTTTAAATTCCAGCCTGGCTGACAACCATGACTCTTTTTGTAAATACAGTGGAGTGAATGACCCCCTGTCACTGTGTCATTCACAGTATTATCAGGTGGAAAAAGAGGAAATAAACTCCCCTTGCTATAGGTTGCAGATTACCAGGGCCGGACTGGGAATAAAAACCAGCCCTGGAAAAAAATTCTTACCAGCCCCACAGCATTATTATACCAGCCCAGCAGCATAACATCATTATTTCTTGTTCATGAAAGGGAAAACCATACATTTTAAAGCACATTTGATGAAGAGTGTATTACATATAGATATGAAATCACATAGGGCTATATATATATATATATATATATATATATATATATATATATATATATATATATATATATATATATATATATATATATACAAATTCAAGTTAAAAGTGATAAGTGGTCAATCATCAAGGGGGACCCCAGGAGCTCAGAACGTGGGGGGGGGGGCACCTTCCACAGAAAGAATACACTAAGGTAAGGGGGGTGGGTTACTAACATAAGACATAAGGGGGAAACCCTTTATATCAGTGCCCCCTTACATTATTTTATTCACTCCCCCCTTACATTATTGTATTCACTCCCCCCTTACATCAGTGTAACCCTCCCCCGGCAGTGCTGTCACTGACTTCTTCTCAGGTGCACTGTGCAGGACTCAGTCAGTCGGCTCAAGCTTGGTGGCTCTGGTTTTATCATATAGTCTTCTCTCTACAGTCCACACATGTCTGACTAATCCCATGACCCCCATCCCAGCAGCGATCCCACTCTCGACTCCTCTCTGGACTCCCTCAGAGACTGCAGACATGATACAGGAGATGGTTAGAGAGTGCAGACTTGATGCAAGAGCTCAATGCAGCCTCACCAGTGCCCATCAAATTTAGCCTCACTGTCCCCAACAATGCAGCCTCACTGTGCCCACCAATGCAACCTCACTGTGCCCACCAAATGCAGCTTTACTCTGCCCATGAATTCAGTCTCACTGTGCTCACAAATGCGGCTTCACTGTGCCCACCATTGCAGCCTCATTGTGCCTACCATTGCAGCCTCACTGTGCCCATCAAATGCAGCTTTACTGTGCTGTGAATGCAGTCTCACTGTGCCCATGAATGCAACCTCACTGTGCCCATCATTGCAGACCCTCCTGTGCCCCATGTCCCAGTCTGCAGTCCCTGTCTGTGGAAAGGTGTGTTGTTGATGCTCGGTACAGTACCTTGCATATCAGCAGGATATCCATGATGGCCAGCAGCAGGCTCGTTCTCGTTATGGATGGGGGCGGTGCTCCTTCCAGAGGATCTGTTCGCTGTGAGATGGAGTGGTCCTTGGCCACCTGCACCTTCAGCTGTCCTCATTTTCCAGCCCCAGTCAGCCTGTCCTTTGGTCCTGGGGAATTAGAGAGCACTGGGTGGGAGCTGAAGAAAAGGGGGAGCAGAGAGTACTGGAGGGGTTGGAGAACACATGGGTGGAGGCAAAGAGCAGGGGGAGTGGAGATCACAGGGGTGGGGAGTGGAGGGTGCTGGGGGGAACTTGAGAGCCCTGGGGGGGCAAAAAGAACAGGGGTGGTGAGCATGATAGGCTGAGAGCACCGGGGGGGGCTAAGAGTGTGGGGTGGTGAAGAGCACTGAGGGGGACAGAAAAAAGGGGTGGAGAGCATAGGGGCTGGAGAGTACTGGGGGGTACAAAGAGCAGAGGTGAGTGGAGAGCAATGGGGGCAGCTTGAGAGCACCAGTGGGGGCCAGAAAGAACAGGGGTGGAAAGCACAGGGGACTGGAGAGCACTATGGGTGGTGGAGAGCCCTGGCAGGGTCGGAGAGCATATGGGTGGGGGAAAAATGCAGGGGGGAGTGGAGAGTACAGGGGTGGGGAGTGGAGAGTGCTGGGGGGAGCCAAAAAGAACAGGGGTGGAGAGCACGGGGGTAGAGAGCACAGGGGGGGCTGGAGAGCGATGGGTGGAGCTTAAGAGTACCAGGGGGCCAGAATGAACATGGGTTGGGTGAATGGGGAGCTGGAGAGTGATGGGGAGAGCTGGAGAGCACTGGGGGTGAGAAAGAACAAGGGGGAGGCACTGGGGGAGTGGCGAGCACTGGGGGAGAGCACTGGGGGGAAGAACAGGGGGGAGAGCACTGGGGGGTGTGGAGAGCACTGGGGGGAGTGGAGAGCACTGGGGGGAAAGAACAAGGGGGGAGAGAACTGGGGTGAGTGGAGAGCACTGGGAGGTTGAGCACTGGGGGAGTGGAGAGCACTGGGGGGGGAGAACACTGGAGGGAGAGCACTGGGAGGAGTGGAGAGCACTGGGGGTAAAGAACGGGGGAGAACACTAGGGGGAGAGCACCGAGGGGAGTGGAGAGCACTGGAGAGGAGAACGGGGGGAGCGCACTGGGGGGGGAGAGCACTGGGGGGGGAAGAACAGGGGGGGTGGAAACCACTGGGGGGAAAGAACAGGGGGTAGAGCACTGGGAGGGAGCACTGGGGGGAGAACAGGGGGGAGAGCACTGGGGGAGTGGAGAGCACTGGGGGGAGTGGAGAGCACTGGGGGGAGAGCAGGGGGGAGAGCTCAGGGGGGTGTGGAGAGCACTGGGGGGAGCAGAAAGAACAGGGGTGGAGAAAACTGTGGGGGGGCAGGAGAGTGTGGTGGGGAGAAGAGCACTGGGGGGGCAGGGAGCACAAGGTGAACTAGTGGGGGGCAGTAAAATAAGTTGGATAGGAGAATTGGCAGGGGGGTCGCATATAAAGGAAATGAGCTTTCTATATTCCTCCATGCAGCTCGATTCTCTTCCTCTCACTCCTGCAAGCATTCAGCGGCTGCATGGAGGAATATAGAAGGCTCCCTCCCCATCGATCCTCCTATCCAGGCACACAGGGTGGGCTGTACAGGTGGGCATCTCCTCCTATGGATCACACAGAGCTGGTTGGGTCTGTGTCCAGCGGCCACGCTGTAACACAGCCCCGCCCCCCCAGACCGGCTCGTGTGATAGGCGCAACTTTGATTCTATCTACTAACACACGAGCCGGTCTGGGGGGTGGAGCTGTGTTACAGCCGCGGTCGCTGAACACAGACCCAGCCAGCTCCGTGATCGGCAGGAGAGAGGGGAGTAATGCAGAATAAAAATATTACAGGGAACACATGCAAAACTAAACTTTACCTCTAGCAAGGCTTTTTAAAAATACCTAGACATTTTCAAAAAGCATTATCCAAAAATATGGGGATTTGGTCACACCATATTGCTATATGGTGCTTAAGCCCACTTACTGTGACAAAGGGGAGAAATGCAGCCGCAACTAAAAGCGGCCACTGGGCAGGCGGCCTACCGGGAAATTTCTCGGTATCCCGGTAGGCCAGTCCGGCCCTGCAGATTACATCTGGTCTCTAGTAACCATTAGTATGTAAGTATAGCTCAAATGTATTCTCTCCAGTCCTTTAACAACAGTACATATTTTAGGAAAAGAAAATACTACAGTTAGAGTCTCTTGTCTGTGTTTCTCAGGGATTACACAGAACTCCTAGCATGAAAAGGGATGTGTTTAATAATGTAGCTGAGTAAGTCTGGCAATACTTATACAAAGCTGAGCCTTGGGCAGTGTTTGGGTCTCCTGATTCTATTTCAAATACCATATATAGGAGCTCAAAGTAAGTAACAATGTTCCACAAAAGAATATTTATAGATGACGTTTTGTTAAGATTTTACCTCCATATGCATATGCGGGTTTGGTTCTTATTTACCAAAGAATACAGTGGTGTGAAAAAGTGTTTGCCCCCTTCCTCATTTCCTGTTCCTTTGCATGTTTGTCACACTTAAGTGTTTCGGAACATCAAACCAATTTAAACAATAGTCAAGGACAACACAAGTAAACACAAAATGCAATTTGTAAATGAAGGTGTTTATTATTAAAGGTGAAAAAAAATCCAAACCACCATGGCCCTGTGTGAAAAAGTGATTGCCCCCTAAACCTATTAACTGGTTGGGCCACCCTTAGCAGCAACAACTGCAACCAAGCGTTTGCGATAACGTGCAATGAGGCTTTTACAGCATCCTGGAGGAATTTTGGCCCACTCATCTTTGCAGAATTGTCCTAATTCAGTTACATTAGAGGGTTTTCGAGCATGAACGGCCTTTTTAAGGTCATACCACAACATCTCAATAGGATTCAGGTCAGGACTTTGGCTAGGCCACTCCAAAGTCTTCATTTTGTTTTTCTTCAGCCATTCGGTGGTGGACTTGCTGGTGTGTTTAGGATCATTGTCCTGCTGCAGAACCCAAGTTCGTTTCAGCTTGAGTACACGAACAGATGGTCGGACATTCTCCTTCAGGGTCTCTTGGTAGACAGCAGAATTCATAGTTCCTTTTATCACGGCAAGTCTTCCAGGTCCTGAAGCAGCAAAACAGCCCCAGACCATCACACTACCACCACCATATTTTACTGTTGGTATAATGTTCTTTTTATGAAATGCAGTGTTCCTTCTACGCCAGATATAATTGGATACACACCTTCCAAAGAGTTCCACTTTTGTCTCATCGGTCCACAGAATGTTGTCCCAAAAGTCTTGGGGATCATCAAGATGTGTTGTGGAGAAATTGAGATGAGCTTTGATGTTCTTTTTGCTCAGCAGTGGTTTTCTCCTTGGAACTCTGCCATGCAGGCCATTTTTGCCCAGTCTTTTCCTGATGGTGGAGGCATGAACGCTGACCTTAACTGAGGCAAGTGAGGCCTGCAGTTCCTTGGACGTTGTTGTGGGGTCTTTTGTGACCTCTTGGATGAGTCGTCGCTGCGCTCTTGAGGTAATTTTGGGCGGCCGGCCACTCCTGGGAAGGTTCACCACTGTTCCATGTCTTCGCCATTTGTGGATAATGGCTCTCACTGTGGTTCGCTGGATTCCCAAAGCTTTGGAAATGGCTTTATAACCCTTTCCAGACTGATAGATCTCAATTACTTTCTTTCTCAATTGTTCCTGAATTTCTTTGGGTCTCGGCATGATGTGTAGCTTTTAAGGATCTTCTGGTGGACCTTACTTTGTCAAGCAGCTCCTATTTAAGTGATGCCTTGATTGTGAACAGGTGTGGCAATAATCAGGCCTGGGTGTGGCTAGAGAAATTGAACTCAGGTGTGGACAACCACAGTTATAGTATGTTTTAACAAGGGGGGCAATCACTTTTTCACACAGGGCCATGATGGTTTGGATTTTTTTTCACCTTTAATAATAAACACCTTCATTTACAAATTGCATTTTGTGTTTACTTGTGTTGTCCTTGACTATTGTTTAAATTGGTTTGATGTTCCGAAACACTTAAGTGTGACAAACATGCAAAGGGACAGGAAATGAGGAAGGGGGCAAACACTTTTTCACACCACTGTATATTGTCCATGATGAAGAAAAATGTGAAAAAAATCTGTTAAAATAATGTATAAACATGATGACCGTGTGTTTCACTTGCGGGGAGCTTCTAAACAATATTCTGAAAATATGATTGATTGTGATAGTCAGCATAGTAAAATGCTATTTTAAATACAATTTAAAATAATAATACTTCTGATATGCTAGAAAAACAATACAAAAGGGTCCCCTTAAGTTGGGTACACATGAATCAAAATTCGGCTGGTTCAGCAGGAACCAGCTGAATTTGCATCTGTGTTTGTTCCTCCCTGTTTAACATAAAATCATTCATTAGACCGGCTTCTAACAAATGGACCTTTTGGGAAACCAGCATTCAATCAGCCAGTGCAGCCAATTGCTGCATCGCTGATCAATGTATTTGTGAAAGGGAGGAGGGGATTCCCCACTGTCAAAATATAATAGTGCGGAGGGAGTGTGTGGGGGTATTGCTGCATGCACATTGCTCATGTGGATGCAGGGATTACACCCAGCTTTAGCTTCTCCTGCTTATTGCCCAGTACATCCTGCTGGGAACTGAAGCAGTTATAATTTTCAGGGTTGTTGGGATGGTGGATTGCTCAGTTTTCCTTTCATTGCTGATTATGCCTTGATTTCCACTTTTGCCTCTGCCTTTTCTTGCTCTGTAGCTTTTTCTCCCCTGCTCACTTTGGTATCTTACTGTGGTTCGCTCGATACCTTAAATGTCTAACTACTTATACATGTGTGTGTGTGTCAGTAATGATTTAGGTGGAATATATCTTAGAGAGGATTTCCAAGAGGCTTCATGACTCATGGGAGGGCCCCAGAGAGGAAGATCCATTGAAAAACAAACTTGGTGATCTTGGCGGGTGAGGAGAACCATAAGTAGTAATCCAAAGGCTTTCATTTATAATGAAAAGTAGTTTATGTTCGTGCAAGTGAAAATTGGGGGTGGGGGTTCTTAATAACAACATGCCACCAACCATACCTGGGAACTATTTATGATAGAATGTGTTTCCCCAGCTTCTGTGTTGCTATAATTCATGACAAATTTTCAAAATAAAACCCACTCATATCAGAAGGTTGCTTTTCTTCTTGCTATAAAAAGGCAGACTTGTTACCTCATGGGGGGACACCCATTCTCTGCCTCCCTTTTTCGATGTAGCTTTACCTAGCCCAGCCCTCCCTAACCTGATTAAGGAGGGCACAGGTACTTTATTTAGTACACAAAGGAGACTGACACTCCCACCACCATGCTTGACTGTAGGCAAGACACACTTATGTATGTACTACTCACCTGGTTGCCTCCACACACGCCTGACACCATCTGAACCAAATAAATGTATCTTGGTCTCATCAGACCACAGGACATGGTTTCAGTAATTCATGTCCTTAGTCGGCTTGTCATCAACAAACTGTTTGCAGGCTTTCTTGTGCATTATCTTTAGAAGAGGCTTCCTTCTGGGACGAAAGCCATGCAGACCAATTTGATGCAGTGTGTGGCGTATGGTCTGAGCACTGACAGGCTGACCCCCACCCCTTCAACCTCTGCAGCAATGCTGGCAGCACTCATACGTCTATTTCCCAAAGACAACCTCTGGATGTGACGTTGAGCACGTGCACTCAACTTCTTTGGTCGACCATGGCAAGGCCTGTTCCGAGTGGAACCTGTCCTGTTAAACTGCTGTATGGTCTTGGCCACCATGCTGCAGCTCAGTTTTAGGGTCTTGCCAATCTTCTTATAGCCTATGCTATCTTTATGTAGAACAATAATTCTTTTTTTAGATCCTTAGAGAGTTCTTTGCCATGAGGTTCCATGTTTAACTTCCAGTGACCAATATGAGAGAGTGAGAGCAATAACACCAAATTTTACACATCTGCCCCCCATTTACACCTAATATCTTGTAACACTAATATGTCACATGACACCGGGAAGGCAAAATGTCAAATTGGGCCCAATTTGGATATTTTCACTTAGGGGTGTACTCATTTTTGTTACCAGTGGTTTGGACATTAATGGCTGTGTGTTAAGTTATTTTGAGGGTACAGCAGATTTACACTGTTATACAAGCTGTACACTCATTACTTTACATTTCAGCAAAGTGTAATTTCTTCAGAGTTGTCACATAAAAAGATATAATAAATTTACAAAAATGTGAGGGGTATACTCACTTTTGTGAGATACTGTATATTATCGAATAGTATAAATTAATACACACAGCGCCTAGAGGCGATTCAGTTCGCATTGTGCGCTATACAAGTATTTCATTCATTCATTCACTTAAAAAGTTCTAGGTTATTATGTCAAATTCACTTTTCTGTGAAAGCTCAAATTGACCCATATCATGGTGTATCTAGTATTAGTCACTTTCAAATGAATGTATTCTGTAATGTTGAATACATTTCATAGCTTATCAAGCCGTTTTCTCAGTTCTAATGAGTGTCAGGAAAATACACTGGTATTTATATCCACACAGGTAGCACCCACATCTTGATCCAATCATCATGGACAGGCAGATGATGAGTGGGTGATGTAGAACACATAGAGGGATATTTTAATTTCGTATGCAGTTGGGAGTGCCAGAAAAAACTGAAGAGTCTTTCACAAGCAACATTTTCCTATGCTTTTCCAGCCCATGGGTACACTAAGGCCTTATACACATGGTTGGAAATTCCGACGGAAAATGTCCGATTGGACCGTGTTGTCAGATAATCCGACCGTGTGTGGGCTCCATCTGACTTTTTCTGTCGGAATGTCTGACCAACAGGAGAGCTGGATATAAAATTTACCGAGAACATGATCTGATCGGACTTTGTCCGATCGTTTGTAGAGAATTCAGATTGGACAAAGTGCCACGCATGCTCAGATCAAATTCCTAGACTAAAGCTATTGGCTATTAGCCTGAACGAAGTCCCGTTGTAACGAACGAACGTTATCACGTTCCGACAACTTTGTCCAACCGTGTGTATGCAACACCAGTTTCGGACAAAATCAGTTGGAAAAAATCCAACGGATTTTGTTGTTGGAATGTCCGACCGTGTGTACAAGGGCTAAGACACAAACTTGCACATCCAAAATACTCCCACACAAACAAAATAACTAGGTATATTCAGTTCAGTGAAGTGATAAGGGATGCAAAGACCTGTACATTAGGCAGATGAAAGATGATGCAACTTGTCAACAAAATAATTGCCCAATATAGGAGACAAATTCTACAGGTTAAGACTTCTCAGTTTTCCTTAAGTATTTTCTTACAGAAAATAGACATTCTTTTGAGGACAGTGATGTGCACATTTAGGACAGAGAGGACAAGTGGTTCACAAGAGGTGTGAAAGAAATCATCGACATCACACTGGAACAACCATGATTGAACACGGGTAGGGGCATTTTAAACCATCTGTTTTCCACTTATAATGCCAATTTAAACTCTCTAGCCCAGGGTCTTCACAACAATTCAAACCTTCAGCCATATAAATTGAAGTATACACACTTTTGAAGACTTCCTGATAACAAGGATAGCATTATATAAGCAGAATACGGTAGTTGCACAATTATTATTAGAAGTATATTTGCAGTATAATCTCTTGCACCCTATATCCAGTGGTTTCTCTGAAGACGGTAGGGCAGCGATTGACTGAAGAGGTGAGAATTATAGAAATACAGTTTTCCTACTATTCCATATTTGATACTATTCCAACAGTTGTAGTTAGGATGGCCATTAAATCAATAAAAGCTAGTCACCATCATTGCAATTTTATGGACTGCTTCCTATATATATATATATATATATATATATATATATATATATAATATATTATGAAAAAACCGATTTCATTAAGTTGTTAGCAGTCATTATTGCAAAGTGAGATGGTGCAACATCTAGCTCTCTTGAAATGGTGGGGAGATATCAGTTTATCTATTACTGGCTTTAGACTAGGATCCAGTATGACAATTGATAAATGACAGGCACGTTTGGTGACTCCTACTTTTAACATGTGCATGTATATGTTGTGTTTTCACAAGCTAAAATTCTACAATTTTATATATGTTGTTCATCCCACTGTAGTACATGCAGGGACTAAGTACACGTGATTAGCAACTACTAATTCAGAAGTGTTGCAGCCTCATTGCCACACCATCACAGGATGTTGCATTAGGTTAACTGGATCTACAGGTATATGTGGTACTTTGGAGGCTGCACATATTTTTTATGTGAGACCTTATTACTACTTTAAAAAAACCTGATGATGCTGATGGCACTTGACCTGGCGTAAATATGCTAATAAAAACTTGTATTCAGCCAAGTCTTTCTTCACTACTAGGTCAGACTCAAAATACTAACAGTACCAGTCAGCATTAAAGCCAGGCAACTAGCACTATCCCAAAGGACGTCAACATGACAGCCTACACATTCTTCTCATGACAGGTGTACCCAAGATAATACCAGGCTGTATTGTGGACACTATAATATAACTTTTTTTTTAAACTGTCAGTGTTTTATCGTCACCAGATGAATTGCTACAGTGAACTGACCTTACAGTGCATGTTCTGACTTTGTGAAAGTCAAACTTTTCACAGAGTTGGTCAAGTTCTCCCTGCTTCCATGTTACAGGTAGAGATGGACGAACTTCCGACAGAACGTTTTGCGAATGCGAACCGCGAACACGGCCAAAAGTTTGCAAACCGCAAAGTTCGTGGCGGGCCCCATTGACTTCAATGGCAGGCAAACTTTAAAAACCTGCAGGTCATATTTTTAGCCACAAAATACATACTAGCTGTGCACACATAGTCCCACCATATGGCCACTGACATAACACATGTATGAAGTGAATCTGGGATCGACAACTATAAGCATTCTTTTTTTATCTGTGAAATTTTGACAATTCAGGACTCAGGAGCGCATGAAGGCAATGGAGGAGAGGAAAGGTCGGGGTAGGCTATGAAGAGGGTGCAGGAGATGATCACCAGCACCGTGATATAGAGCACTGACACCAGCACCGTGATAGAGTGCACTGACACCAGCACCGTGATAGAGAGCACTGACACCAGCACCATGATATAGAGCACTGACACCAGCACCGTGATAGAGTGCACTGACACCAGCACCGTGATAGAGAGCAGTGACACCAGCACCGTGATAGAGAGCAGTGACACCAGCACCGTGATAGAGTGCACTGACACCAGCACCGTGAAATACAGAACTGACACCAGAACCATGATAGAGTGCACTGACACCAGCACCGTGATAAAGTACACTGACACCAGCACCGTGATAAAGTACACTGACACCAGCACCGTGATAAAGTACACTGACACCAGCACCGTGATATAGAACACTGACACCAGCACCGTGATAGAAAGCACTGACACCAGCACCGTGATAGAGTGCACTGACACCAGCACCATGATATAGAGCACTGACACCAGCACCGTGACAGAGAGCACTGACACCAGCACCGTGACAGAGGGCACTGACACCAGCACCGTGACAGAGAGCACTGACACCAGCACCGTGACAGAGAGCACTGACACCAGCACCGTGACAGAGAGCACTGACACCAGCACCGTGACAGAGAGCACTGACACCAGCACCGTGACAGAGAGCACTGACACCAGCACCGTGACAGAGAGCACTGAGACCAGCACCGTGATAGAGTGCACTGACACCAGCACTGTGATAAAGAGCACTGACACCAGCACCGTGATAGAGTGCACTGACACCAGCACCATGATAGAGAGCACTGACACTAGCACCGTGATAGAATGCACTGACACCAGCATGAAGTGAATCTGGGATCGACAACTAAAAGCATTCTTTTTTTATCTGTGAAATTTTGACAATTCAGGACTCAGGAGCGCATGAAGGCAATGGGGGAGAGGAAAGGTCAGGGTAGGCTATGAAGAGGGTGCAGGAGATGATCACCAGCACCGTGATATAGAGCACTGACACCAGCACCGTGATAGAGTGCACTGACACCAGCACCGTGATAGAGAGCACTGACACCAGCACCATGATATAGAGCACTGACACCAGCACCGTGATAGAGTGCACTGACACCAGCACCGTGATAGAGAGCAGTGACACCAGCACCGTGATAGAGAGCAGTGACACCAGCACCGTGATAGAGTGCACTGACACCAGCACCGTGAAATACAGAACTGACACCAGAACCATGATAGAGTGCACTGACACCAGCACCGTGATAAAGTACACTGACACCAGCACCGTGACAGAGAGCACTGACACCAGCACCGTGACAGAGAGCACTGACACCAGCACCGTGATATAGAGCACTGACACCAGCACCGTGATATAGAGCACTGAGACCAGCACCGTGATAGAGTGCACTGACACCAGCACTGTGATAAAGAGCACTGACACCAGCACCGTGATAGAGTGCACTGACACCAGCACCGTGATAGAGTGCACTGACACCAGCACCATGATAGAGAGCACTGACACTAGCACCGTGATAGAATGCACTGACACCAGCATGAAGTGAATCTGGGATTGACAACTAAAAGCATTCTTTTTTTATCTGTGAAATTTTGACAATTCAGGACTCAGGAGCGCATGAAGGCAATGGAGGAGAGGAAAGGTCAAGGTAGGCTATGAAGAGGGTGCAGGAGATGATCACCAGCACCGTGATAGAGAGCACTGACACCAGCACCGTGATATAGAGCACTAACACCAGCACCGTGATAGAGTGTACTGACACCAGCACCGTGATAGAGTGCACTGACACCAGCACCGTGACAGAGTGCACTGACACCAGCACCGTGATATAGAGCACTGACACCAGCACCGTGATATAGAGCACTGACACCAGCACTGTGATAGAGAGCACTGACACCAGCACCGTGATAGAATGCACTAACACCAGCACCATGATAGAGTGCACTGACACCAGCACCGTGATAGAATGCACTGACACCAGCACCGTGATAGAGTGCACTGACACCAGCACCGTGATAGAGTGCACTGACACCAGCACCGTGATGGAAAACACTGACACTAGCACCGTGATATAGAGCACTAACACCAGCACCATGATAGAGTGCACTGACACCAGCACCGTGATAAAGAGCACTGACACCAGCACCATGATAGAGAGCATTGACACCAGGACCGAGATAGAGAGCACTGACACCAGCACCGAGATAGAGAGCACTGACACCAGCACCAAGATAGAGAGCACTGACACCAGCACTGATACCAGCAACTCACTGCTGGGCCCCAAAAATATGACACCGCTCAACCTCTTCAAACAGGAGGGTATGGGTATATAGTACGGTGTGCTTTTTTTGTACAAGGAAGTGAGCCAAATGTAGAAAAAAGATCTGTGTGCTCGATTAAATAAATTGTTTATAGAGATATACATGGTCTACTGGTCACATGTGTTGAATTCCTTCGAGATCCATGCCTCATTCATTTTTAGAAATGTGAGGTAGTCAACACTGTCGTGAGCTAGGCGAGTGCGCTTAATGGTCACGCTGGGCAAGCTCTGGCCAGAGGTCAAGCCTGCCCACCCAGTAGTCCAGGGGTTCATCACTCCTCAGAGCGTCCACATCGGCTGTTAAACCGATGTAGTCGGACACCTGTCGGTCTAGGCGTTCCCCGATGCTGGATCTGGATGAGACCTGTCGATGGGTCGGCTGAAAGAATGACCTCATATCAGAAGTCACCAAAACATCTTCAAACCGCCCTCTTCTTGCAGACGCTGTTGGATTGGTACCCGCAACTCTTTCTCTTGGAGTGGAAATTAATCCTCTGCGAGAGCACGCATAAGCAGAATGCAGCATTTTTCGAAGCAAGGCCTGGAAGTTCTCCATTCTGATAGCCCTCTGTTACGGTGGTAACATTTCCGCCATTTTGTGTTTGTACAGGGGGTCTAAGTACGTTTCCACCCAGTACTGGTCATTGACCCTTATGCTTTTTATACGGGGGTCCTTGTTAAAACACTGGAGCATGAAGGCCCTCATTTGCACTAAACTGGAAGCGGTGTGGTGGCCTGGCTCCTGCTCATCATCCAGGATAATGTCATCCTCCTCGTTCTCCTCTCCCCATCTATGCACAACAACAGGGATCCCAGAAAGGTTTAAAGCATGCTCTTCTTGCTCCTCCTCATCCGCCCCGGCACCATCCTCCTCTGACTCCTCTTCAGACTCCTGTTGTTGACTTGTCTCAGATAGAGTAGCCCTCCCCGGGAATTCATCCAGCATTGCGACTTCCTCATCTTCCCGCTCCTGCTCCTCCACGGCTTGATCAATGACATGACGCAATGCACGCTCCATAAAGAAGGCATAAGTTACCATGTCACTGATGGCGCCATGGCTGCAACTGACCAGTTTGGTGATCTCATCAAATGGCAGCAGAAGTCTGCATGCGTCGCACATGAGCAGCCACTGGCGCGGTGAAAAAAAACCCAGCTCCCCAGAACCTGTTTTGCCGCAGAGTTCGTACAGGTAGACGTTAACTGCATGTTTCTGCTGGAGCAGCCTATCAAGCATATAGAAGGTTGAGTTCCATCAAGTTGGGCAATCGCAAATACGATGTCTGCCCGGCAGATGGTGTCGGCGCTTAATGTCAGCAAGGCGAGCCATGGCCGTGTAAGATCATCTGAAATGGGCCGAGATTTTCCTTGCCTGCCGCAAGATGTCCTGGACCCCAGGGTATTTGACAACAAATCTCTGCACGACCAAGTTTAAGACGTGTGTCATGCATGGCACGTGTGTAATTTTGCCCTGTTTCAATGCGCTAAGCAGATTGGCACCGTTGTCACACACCACTTTACCAACTGTCAAATTGAACGGTGTTAGCCACTGATCTGCCTGTGAACGTAACACTGAAAGAAGTGCAGGGCCAGTGTGGCTCTTGGCTTCCAGGCACAACAGACACATAACAGCATGGCAACATCTCACCTGGCATGTCGAATAGGTTCTAGGGAGCTTGGGCGGTGCAGTGGAAGAGACTCTAGCAGCGGAAAAGGAGCAGTCAGCCGAGGAGGAGAGGGAGGAGGATGGAGTAGGAGGAGGAGAAGAAGAGGCAGGCCTGCATGCAATCCGTGGTGGTAAAACTAAATCTACACGGGTGCCATGGGTTACATGCTTGACGGCCCGTCAGAAGGTTCACCCAGTGGGCAGTAAAAGTGATATACTTTCCCTACCCGTGTTTGCTAGACCACGTGTCTGTGATCAGATGTATCTTGGCACCGACACTGTGTGCCAGAGATACATTCACTTGCTGCTGAACATGGCCATATAGCTCTGGGATGCCCTTCTGTGAGAAATACTTCCTTCCTGGGACCTTCCATTGTGGTGTTCCAATGGCCACAAATTTTCAAAAGGCCTCCAAGTCCACCAGTTTATATGGCAGTAGTTGGCGAGCTATCAGTTCTGACAAGCCAGCCATCAACCGTTGGGCAAGAGGGTTATCCGACGTCATCATTGTTTTACGCTCGAACATTTGGCCCACGGAAGCCTGTGTTTTTGCAGAAAAACGTGAGGATAGCATGATGGAAGGTGGAGTGGAGGACAATTGTGAGGAGAGAGGAGAAGGAGAAGTAGAAGACGAGGCTGGACGGTGAGAGCCTGGAGTGTGGCTTTGTGTGTTCCGTTGCTCCCACTGGGCTCGGTGATGTCAGCTCATGTGCCTTCTTAAGGCGGCCGTCCCTAGGTGAGTGTTGGGCTTACCGCGACTTATGCGTTGACTGCAAAGATTGCAGATGGCAACACTATTGTCAGCAGCGGACACGTTTAAAAAAGCCCACACTGCGGAGCCATGTGCCGGCATCCTGGGAGTGCCAGATGTGACCGTACATGGTTGATGCCTCACTCCTGATACATTCGCAGTCTGCTTTGTCCCTCCTGTGCAATCTAAGTTCATCCTGCTTCTCCTCCCTATCTGCTGGTCCATATCTCCCTCTGAACTCCTCTCCTCTTCCTCTCTTGTGGGCACCCATGTGACATCACTAGACATGTCATCATCGATGTCACCTTCCCCATTGCTATAATTAGAGATCTCGGAGTAGGCAGCAACAGCGGGGACCAACCTCCTCTTTGGGCTTATCTGGGTACTGTCGTCAGACTCCTGAGTGGCGGTTGTTGCTACCTCCTCTTCCTGATCCAATGCCAAGAGTGGCTGCGCATCGGAAATGTCTTGATATGGATCGGAAAATAATTCCTGTGACTCAAGCAGAAGGTATATGGTGGTAGTGGTGTTGGTGGTAGTGTGTTTGGGGGTGCACATAGCAGAGAGTGAAGAAGAGGGTGCAGATCGAGAGGATGAGGAGGGTGCAGAAGAGTAAGGCTGAGTGAGCCACTCAACCAAGTCTGGTGCGTCCTTTGACGTAATGGCATGCACCTTCTGCAATTTGCCACTTTGGCTCAAGCCTGTTGCTCCTGCCCTACCCCTACCACCACTGCGGAAGGGCCTGCCTCTTCCTCTGCCTGTCATTTTTTAAATGACCCTGTGACAAAAATCTCTAGAGAAGTGCAGTATGTATGTGGAAGAAGGTATATAACACCCCGCTTCAATCTGTCGTTTTTGGAGGCCACTGGTTTATCACACCAGTTATAATACTTTTCTTTTTATTGCGTTTGTCACTCTTTGTAGTATCGCTGCAGAACCGCTGCACAGTGGAAATGCACTATACTATGCTTTCTATACGTGCAAGTATTTTATACGTGTATTACACACCTATATACTGCACACCAAATAGTACCCCTATACCAGTCCTTAAAAGGACCTTTGTGGACCTAGTAGCTAGTGACTGTCCCTCAGTCCCTATGCTGATAAAAGACTGCTGCAGAATAGGGCAGCAGTCAGCAGCAGTGCACTAGCACCCTATATATTGTACACCTATACCAGTCCTTACAAGGACCTTTGTGGACCTAGTAGCTAGTGATTTGCAGACTGACCCTCAGTCCCTACACTGATAAAGGACTGCTGCAGAATAGGGCAGTAATCTGCAGCACAGCCCTGCACCAGCACCCTATATATTGTACACCTATACCAGTCATTAAAAGGACCTTTGTGGCCCTAGTAGCTAGTGATTTGCAGACTGTCCCTGAGTCCCTACACTGATAAAATTCGCCGCTAACCGACCGCCGGGCGAACAGTTATGCCATCCCTTGTTACAGGGTTTGAGCTGTTATTTAAATGTGTACTGAGTAGAAGTATTAGTATTAGAAGTATATTTGCAGTATAATCTCTTGCATCCTATATCCAGTAGGTTTCTATGAAGACAGTAGGGCACTGTTGATTGACTGAAGAGGTGAGGATTAGGGATGGCCGAACTGTTCGCCCGGCGGTCGGTTCGCGGTGAATTTCGGCTGTCCACAAGCTATGGTGCCTATATATGAAAATTGATCACACCTGAAGTACTGACGGCCTATTTCAATTCTTGAGACCCTAACATGCCAGAAAAGTACAAATACCCCCCAAATGACCCCTTTTTGGAAAGAAGACACCAAGGTATTTAGTAAGAGGCATGATGAGTTTTTTGAAGTTGTAATTTTTTCCCACAATTCTTTGCAAAATCAAGATTTTTTTTTACTTTTTTTTTTTTCACAAAATTGTCATATTATCAGTTTATTTCTCACAAGGCATATGCATACCACAAATTACACCCCAAAACACATTCTGCTATTACTCCCGAGTACGGCGATACCGCATGTGTGAGACTTTTACACAGTGTGGCCACGTACAGAGGCCCAACATGCAGGGAGCGCCATCAGGCGTTCTGGAGCACCCAGGACAATTCTGACATTTCTCTCCTACATGTAAAAATCATCATTTATTTGCTAGAAAATTACATAGAATCCCAAAACATTATATATGTTTTTTTAGCAAACAACCTGGAGAATACAATGGTGGTCGTTGCAACTTTTTATCTCGCACGGTATTTGCGCAGCAATTTTTCGAATGCTTTTTTTTGGAAAAAAACAGTTTTGTGCTTAAAAAAAACAAAACAGTAAAGTTAGCCCAATTTTTACATAATGTGAAAGATGAAGTTACACCGAGTAAATAGATACCTAACATGTCACTCTTCAAAATTGCACAGGCTCGTGGAATGGCGGCAAACATCGCTACTTAAAAATCCCCATAGGCGACGATTTAATTTTTTTTACTGGTTATATGTTTTGAGTTACAGAGGAGGTCTAGGGCTAGAATTATTGCTCTCACTCTAACGTTCACAGCGATACCTCACATGTGGGCGGGACTTACGTATGCGTTCGCTTCTGCATGCGAGCACATGGGGACAGGGGCGCTTTAAAAAAAAAAAAAAAAATTATTGTTCATTTTACTTTATTTATTTTAGTTTGACATTTTTTTCCCCAAAAATAAATTTTTTGATCACTTTTATTCCTATTACAAGGAATGTAAACATCCCTTGTAATAGGAATATGGCATGACAGGTCCTCTTTACAGTGAGATATGGGGTCAATAAGACCCCGCATCTCACCTCTAAGCTGGGAAGCCTGAAAAAAAAAAAAAAAAGATTCTGGATTTGATCGTATTGGCGAGTCGGTAGAAGCACCGGAGGGCGGCGGGAGGGGGGGTGTCTATGGCTGGGTATTGCAGGGTATTACCAACTATGGCTGGGTATGGCTGGGTATCTCAGAGTATGGCTTTGCAGAGTATTGCGTTGCAGAGCATTGCAGGATATTGGCGGGTGTTGCAGAGCATTGCAGAGTGTTGCAGGGTATTGGCGGGTGTTGCAGAGCATTGCAGAGTGTTGCAGGGTATTGGTGGGTGTTGCAGAGCATTGCAGAGTGTTGCAGGGTATTGGCGGGTGTTGCAGAGCATTGCAGAGTGTTGCAGGGTATTGGCGGGTGTTGCAGAGCATTGCAGAGTGTTGCATGGTATTGCAGAGTGTTGCAGGGTATTGCAGAGTGTTTCAGGGTATTGCAGAGTAATGCAGGGTATTGCAGAGTAATGCAGAGTAATGCAGAGTATTGCAGGGTATTGCAGGGTATTGCAGGGTATTGCAGAGTAATGCAGAGTATTGCAGGGTATTGCAGGGTATTGCAGGGTATTGCAGGGTATTGCAGAGTATTGCAGAGTATTGCAGAGTATTGCAGAGTATTGCAGAGTATTGCAGAGTAATGCAGAGTAATGCAGAGTAATGGCAGGATATTGGCAGGGAATTGAGGGGTTAATTTTCGGTGAGCAGCGATGTGGGCACTGCAGATGCACCCCACATCGCTGCTGACACCGATCTCTTCCCCCTCCGCTGTTCCGATCGGTACAGAGAGGGGGAGGGAGCTATGAGCGGCCGTTTACCGTGATCCGTGATGCGCCGGGTCCTGTGGCCCCCGGCGGTCACGGATGCTCTCAAGTGCATGCCCCAGGGGGTGCGCGAGAGCGGAATTCTGGGAGGACATCATATGACTGCCTCCCAGAGTTAAGAAACCGCCCTGTAGCTGTCATTCGGCTATTGGGCGGTTGTTAAGTGGTTAAGGACTGGTATAAGTCTACAATATATAGGGTTGAGGTGAACTACTGCTGACTGCTGCCCTATTCTGCAGCAGTCCTTTATCAGTATAGGGACTGAGGTACAGTCTGCTAATCACTAGCCACTAGTCCCACAAAGGTCCTTCTAAGGACTGGTATGGTATAGCGTAGTACAGTATATAGGGTTGAGTGAGGTACAGTCTGCTAATCACAACCTACTAGTTCCACAAAGGTCCTTATAAGGACTGGTAAGGTATAGCATAGTACAGTCTATAGGGTTGAGTGAGGTACAGTCTGCTAATCCTTAAGGACTGGTATAGGTGTACTATTTGGTGTGCAGTATACAGTTGTGTAATACATGTATAAAATACTTGCACATACTTGACTTCCTCCTGGGGCTGCTTATTATGAGGGGCTCCCACCATCCCTGTGCTATGCTGACTTCCTCCTGGGGCTGCTTATTATGAGGGGCTCCCACCATCCCTGTGCTGTGCTGACTTCCTCCTGGGGCTGTACCTCTGCTGTGCATATTATGAGGGGCTCCCACCATCCCTGTGCTATGCTCATTATGAGGGGCTCCCACCATCCCTGTGCTATGCTGACTTCCTCCTGGGGCTGCTTATTATGAGGGGCTCCCACCATCCCTGTGCTGTGCTGACTTCCTCCTGGGGCTGTACCTCTGCTGTGCATATTATGAGGGGCTCCCACTATCCCTGTGCTATGCTCATTATGAGGGGCTCCCACCATCCCTGTGCTATGGTGACTTCCTCCTGGGGCTGCTTATTATGAGGGGCTCCCACCATCCCTGTGCTGTGCTGACTTCCTCCTGGGGCTGTACCTCTGCTGTGCATATTATGAGGGGCTCCCACTATCCCTGTGCTATGCTCATTATGAGGGGCTCCCACCATCCCTGTGCTATGCTGACTTCCTCCTGGGGCTGCTCATTATGAGGGGCTCCCACCATCCCTGTGCTATGCTCATTATGAGGGGCTCCCACCATCCCTGTGCTATGCTGACTTCCTCCTGGGGCTGCTTATTATGAGGGGCTCCCACCATCCCTGTGCTATGCTGACTTCCTCCTGGGGCTGCTTACGGTGCAGGTGTCAGTGCTGTATATCATGGTGCTGGTGTCAGTGCTGTATATCACGGCGCTGGTGTCAGTGCTTTATGTCAATCTGCTGATGTCAGTGCTCTCTATCACGGTGCTGGTGTCAGATCACTCTATCATGGTGCAGGTGTCAGTGCTGTATGTCACACTGCTGATGTCAGTGCTCTCTATCACAGTGCTGGTGTCAGATCACTCTATCACGGTGCAGGTGTCAGTGCTCTATACCACGGTGATCATCTCCTGCACCCTCTTCTTTGCCTACCCTGACCTTCCCTCTCCTCCATTGCCTTCATGTGCTCCACAGTCCTGAATTGTCACAATTTCACATATAAAAAAAGAATGCTTGTAGTTGTCGATCCCAGATTCACCTCATACATGTGTTACTTCATTGGCCATGTGGTGGGACTATGTGTGCACAGCTAGTAATTATTTTGTGGCTGCAAATTTGACCTGTAGGTTTGTAAAGTTCACCTCCCATTGAAGTCAATGGGGCCCGCCGCGGACGTTACGGTTCACGAACTATCGGCCGTGTTCGCGAAACGTCCCGTCGGAAGTTTGTCCATCACTAGTGAGGATTATAGGAATACCGTTTTTGTACTATCCCATATTTCACTCTATTCCAACAGTTGGATTTAGGGTGGCCATTAAAGGATCAATAAAAGCTAGTCACCATCATTGCAATTTTTGGAATGCTTCCTAACTATTTATGATGATAAAAAATATTTCATGAAGTTGTTAGCAGTCATTATTGCATAATGTTGCAATATATAGCTCTCTTGAAATGGGATCCAAGTGAGGGAGATATCAGTTTATCTATTACTGGCTTTAGACTAGGATCCAGTATGACAATTGATGAAAGACACACCTTCGGTGACTCCTGCTTTTAACATGTGCATTTATATGTTGTGTTTTTACAAACTAAAATTCTACAACTTTATATATGGTAATTAAAGATGACAATGATATAAAAATAAAGCATTGTTTAAACGCTAAATACTGTATTCTATTTTTAATAAATTTAACAGTAGGATTTTCAGCTTTAAATAATTCTAACATTTTTATAGTTCGAGCAACAGGAGCATTTTTTCTAGAACAAAAAAAACAATAATTTAGTTTGCGGATTTTCGTATTTTATGTATTTTTGTTGTTTCATAGGTCAGTTTCTTTTTTATAATATCAGACTTATTTTTGGTTTCAGTTAGTGGGGGAAAGCATTTTAACCTCTGTCAGGTTTTCATTGCCGTGAGTGTTTCTCTTGGGGAGACTTCACCAAAGTGTCATTATTTTTGTGCTCCTGTTTTGAGAGATTTTCAGCACCTTTGTCGCAGAAAAACTTTCCTCAATGCTTACAGAATAAGCAATAAAATAAAAAAAAACACCAACCTGATGATTTTAACCACTTTAGTTAACATTAGTGATAACATTTTTGTCTAGAGTTATACTTAAAACAAACAATTATAAAGTTATACTAGAAACTTTTTTTTTTGCGCAAAATTTAAGTACAGCCATTACTGATCAGCATTATAGTAATGCTTTTTAGCAAGACTATTTTCAGATATAATATATCACTTTTTCTTCATATGTACTTTATATCCTTGTATATTTTTAGAAATCTTTATCAGACTAATGCGGGATGCAGCAAGCTAGTGTCATGTAGCAAGTAGTGGATGAAGAGCTTATAGCGAGTGATAAGGAATATCACTTCCCTTCCACTGTGGTTCTTATCTTACGAGTCTCATTTCTGCAAGCTCTCTTCTCAACTACTGAACCAACACAAACAATGGCAAGATTGCTCTGGTGTTTTTACATGCTGCGAAGTTCTTTGGAGGACAGGGAACAAAACACTGACTGTATAAGCTAAAGGCCTGATTGATCCAGATACATCCTGGTGCTGCTTTAGTGTCATTACAGAGTTGTTTCCTCTGTCTTCCATTTTATATAAAAGCTAAAATCATTTTCACTGTTTGAAGACACAAGCTTGCCAGTACTTTTCTGTTGGTGCAAATGGCTTGAGAGTATGCAAGTGGGAAAGGAAGGTAAGGTTGCTCTCTCCGCTATAAGAAATGATGGGGCTGTAGAATGTCAAAAATAGTGTTTGATATATTAGCAAAATAAAATTTTCCTGCATTGAACTGACTGCTTTTAATGGCAGACATTGACTGGAAGCAATCAAGCTTCGCTGGGAAAAAAGCCTTCAGTGCTGTGACTGATTCATTGATTTATTGATTGATTGATTTGACAAGAATTGCACAAATAGTGCTCCTTATTAGTTAAGTGATAATGAGACAAAGGATCTTGTCAATGATCTATTGCCAGAACAGTTGACATTGTCAATCCCATCAGATCATTTTATTATTTTTTACATTAAACAAGTTTATTAAAGGCTTGTGAATAACAATGATAGAAAGTAACATAGCCAAGGCTACATATATATAGTAGAATAATAAAATATATGAAAGCATCTTTTATATTAGACAGAGTTTCGTTAGTTACATTTAAAAGAAAGTACTGAATATTCATAGCGAAAATATAATAATCTTTCTTAACCACTTGCAGACCATTTTGCTGGTCAAAGACCAGGCCACTTTTTGCGATTCGGCATTGCGTCGCTTTAACTGACAATTGCTCGGTAGTGCGACGTGGCTCCCAAACAAAATTGATGTCCTTTTTTTTCCACAAATAGAGCTTTCTTTTGGTGGTATTTGATCACCCCTGCGGTTTTTATTTTTTGCGCTATAAACAAAAATAGAGGGACAATTTTGAAAAAAAACGCATTATTTATTACTTTTTGTTATAATAAATATCCCCCAAAAATATATAAAAAAACATTTTTTTCCCTCAGTTTAGGCCGATACGTATTCTTCTACATATTTTTGGTAAAAAAAATCGCAATAAGCAATTATTGATTGGTTTGTGCAAAAGTTATAGCGTTTACAAAATAGGGATAGTTTTATAGCATTTTTATTAATAATTTTTTATTATTTTTTTTTTTACTAGTAATGGCGGCGATCAGCGATTTTTATTGTCACTGCGACATTGTGGGGGACCCATCGGACATTTTTGACACATTTTTGGGACCATTGTCATTTATACAGTAATCACTGCTATATAAATGCAGTGATTCCTGTGTAAATTACACTGGCAGTGAAAGGGTTAACCAGTGGGTGGCAGTGTAGGGGTTAAGTGTTCCTAGGGGTGTGTTACTAACTGTGGGGGGGTTGGGCTTTCATTTAGTGAACACTGATCTCTGCTCCAATCACATGGAGCAGAGATCAGCGTCACTAGTTGCTAGGCAGAATGGAGAAATGTTGTTTACACAGCATTTCCTCCATTCGGCCGCTCCGTGAGACGATCGCGGGCATGCCCGCGGCGATCGAGTCCGCGGGTCCCGCGACCGGACTCACGGGGGTCCCGACCAGCGCGGGAGCGCGCCGCCGGCGGCGCGCTCCCGATGGCAGGGTGGCATTGAATATTGGACGTACCTGTACGCCAATATGCCTGCCCGTGCCATTCTGTCGACGTACATCGTCGCGCGCTGGTCGGGAAGTGGTTAAGGAGAACCATCATCACATTGTACAAAGAAAATGTTTAACCGACTTAGAAGACTTTCTCTCAAATCAGTTGGGTTTTCTTAAGCCCAGTAAACACGGTCGGACTTTATAACGGAAAATGTGCAATCGGAGCTTGTCGGAAATTCCGACTATGTGTAGGCTCCATCTGACTTTTCCATCGGAATTTCCGACACACAAAGTTTGAGAGCTGGATCTAAAATTTTACGACAACAAAATCCGATCACGTAAATTCCGATTGTGTGTAGACAAGTCCGACGCACAAAGTGCCATGCATTTTTTTGTGTGTTTTGTGTGTCAACTTAACACAACACCATTATTATCTTGTATTTTTTAATCAACCGACCCCGGGACTTTAATGGTGTCTCAAATAAAGATAGATGGTTATAATACAATATCCATAAAATATATAAATTTAAACAAATTGAAAGAAAACAATAAAAATACAATTTCATGTGACATTAAAACGCATCAGACATAGGAGATTTCCTGAATAGGCTGGTTTCTAGCAATTCAACAAATACCACTCAACATGTTTTGCTCATTTGAACTTCCTCTTGAGTTTGGGTATATGATTCGATAAACTAGAAATACATAAAAAAAAAAAAACCCACAATGAAGCTTCAAGGCACATGTAAAATGTATACAATTTACAAAATGTACATATAAATACAGTGTTAATTACAATCAATTGGGTATAAACCAAAATCAGAATGTTGTTTAATGTATTCAAATAACAAATGTGTCCAAGTGAGAGCTTACCAGAAAAATCCAGAAATAGAGCATTCAACTCATGCCAAAGAATATTAATGATGCTAAAATAATCCAGCAATCACTAATCAGACAAAAACATCCATGTACGTGGCCGTGGAGACTCCCTCCGTCAACTGAATCAGAAACCCCTATTATTATGGGACAACAGGAGGATATAGAGTAGATGGCTCAATACTAGAAATTAGAATGAATAGTATTTATGGATATGATTATAGAGGGAAATTTCCATAGAGATATATATATGTAAAAAATGGAATGTATGAAAATAACAATCCAAAAAAACTATTAAATGAGTTGAATCCATAATTGAATTGCGATAAACAAAATCCTCACCACAGTCCTAAATGGAGATCTTTTCATTTTACACAGCAAAATAGTTCGGGGGCATCATTCCCACTAAGGCCAAATGTAAATAAGTCTGGAAATTTGGAAACAAAGTAATAACTCCATCAGTCCAATGATCCAAACATAGGTAATATACGTAAACCTTAAATAGAGAACATCTATTGGTTGCATTACCTGATGATTGTATAAATATAAAGCAAAAGTCCGGCAGCGGAACTGGAAATAGATGCAGGCTGGTATTTACCAACATGCAGCCCTGCCGACATCAGAGTAGCGGCCAACTGCCGCACACATATAATCCCCCTGTTCGCGGACAACCAATACGATTCTCCCATAGGGCGGACCTCAGGGTGGTACATTGAGAAATGGCGCCAAATCGTGCCATTGTATCCAAGGCGCATGCGCTGGAATGTATTATCAATTCAGAAGGCTAATAAAAGCCCAGCAAAGCTTTGGACGCCATCTTGGATAAGGGAAGCAGCAAAACTAAACGACTGCATCGCCATTCCAGTGATAGGCAAATTTAGCCGCATACATATTGCAAATGATAAAATTATATGCCGCTGGTGGCCGTTAACATATGGAAGATATTCTTTGTCGGGCAAAACAGCAACGGCAGTGGATTAGCCACAAATTTGCTGAGTGCCCTGGGTGTCCGTACGGATCCCACAAACAAGGATTAAGAACACAGAAGAAAAAAGAGGAAAACCACTGGCCACAATAGCGAATCCCGAAGATTCACATCTGCAATTATATATATATATATACTGAAAAGGATATACCATAAAACAGTTTTGCTTTTCTGAGACTGGTAAGCAAATTCACTTGGACTACAAATTAAATAAATAGCCAGAAAAAAAAAAACTATATAAAACAATGACTCAAAAAATAAGATGCAAAAAATGAACAAAAATGGAACACCGAGCACAGATTATCCAAATTTTTACATTTTAAAAAGCATTTAAAACGAAATCATCATTGAAGCCAGAATATTTAACCGCAGACAGCTCATCCATCTGGCTTCACGTTGCAAAAAGCAACCTATCATAGTTTGCTCCCAAAGTCCAATTCTTGTTCTATTCGCTAAAAGTTGGGATGCAGTGTCTAGTTTGATTTATCTGCCCCTCCCGTTTATTTAAGTAGTGTAGTGCCTCATAGTTTTAATGCGAGTAATAATTGGTTGGTATCCTCATCCTCATTACTTAATACAGAAAGGAAAAGGACAGATTTGACATGGACTACTCCAAAAATAGATAACCATATACCGTCAGTGGAATCGAGAACTATCTTGGTACCCAGAGATTTAAACAATGTATACAAATTACAAATATTTTATTTAGAATTTTTTTTATATTAAAAACATTTGTTGAAAATCAACCATATTACAGATTTATGCTTTATAACAAAAGACAAGTTTACAGTGAAGTGATACCCGACCTCCTATGGAGGGGAAGCTGGGGGTACAACAGCTTATGTCCAAGTTGATGAAATTTCTCTACTAGTTTTGCGACAAATGTTGCTTCTTCGGGAGATCTCTTGGCACATATCTAAGATTAAATAAATATGTTTACATAATTAGGATGATACATTGGTTAATACAACAGGGTAATTCATGACCTTATAAGATCAGTTGTGGAGTGTTTTTACAAAAACTTATTATAACAGCATGGCTCACCACTGGGGTCCCCAAAGAAAGCCCCAAAAACACGGCACGGGTGGCTCCCAACATTGGGGTCTACCACCCCCAGGGCGGACACGGGAGGCACATTGCACAGAGTAGGCTGTAATTATAAATGTAAGTCATATAAATAAATTGGGCCAGCATATGTGACAAAAAAAAAACGTGTCTTTTGTTATAAAGCATAAATCTGTAATATGGTTGACTTTCAACAAATGTTTTTAATATAAAAAATCTTTCTAAATAAAATATTTGTAATTTTTATACATTGCTTAAATCTCTGGGTATCAAGATAGTCCTCGATTCCACTGAGGCCGGGTACACACGCGCGGACTGTTTGTCCAACCTTGTTCGTCAAACAGTTTCGGCAAACAGTCCGCTCAAAATTTGCATGAGCGGACTTGCCCACACACGAGCGGACTGTTTCAACGAACTGTTTGCCAAACAGTCCGCTCAACTTTTGAAATGAACGGACTCGCCCACGTAAGGCGGAGGCAAATCCGCCCATTTCGAGCGCGTGTACAGGTAGGCGGGGCCCGCGAAGGAGACGTCGCGGGCTCCGCCGCCTGGAATGGGCTTAAAGGGGAACCCCAACGGCGAAAAAAATCGGCGTGGGGGTTCCCCCAAAGTCCACAACAGACCCTTGTCCGAGCACGCTACCCGGCCGGCCAGGAAAGGGGGGCGAGCGAGCGCACCCCCCCTCCTGAGCCGTACCAGGCCGCGTGCCCTCAACATGGGGGGGTGCCTTGGGGAAGGGGGGGCCGCGCGCCCCCCCCCACCCCAAAGCACCTTGTCCCCATGTTGATGAGGACAAGGGCCTCTTCCCGACAACCCTGGCCGTTGGTTGTCGGGGTCTGCGGGCGGGGGGCTTATCGGAATCCGGGAGCCCCCTTTAAGAAGGGGGCCCCCGGATACCGGCCCCCCACCCTATGTGAATGAGTATGGGGTACAATGTACCCCTACCCATTCACCTGTGAAATAAAGTACAAAAAAAAACACAACACAGGGGAAAAAATATTTTATTGCACAGCTCCGGGGGTCTTCCGTCTTCGGGGGTCTTCTCGCCGGACTCCTCCGCTATGTGTGTGTAGCTCTTTTACTAGCGGAGGAGTCCGGCTTTCTTCCTCCCCGCCGCCGGCCTCTTCTCCCGACTTCGGGGGTCTTGTCCCCCTCTTCGGTTCTTCTGCCGGGCCACCGCGCCTTCTTGTAGCTCTATTACAGGCGGTGGCCCGGTCTTCTGTCGCCGCTGCCTTCCGTTCTTCTGTCGCCGCCTTCGGTTCTTCTGCCGGGCCACCGCGCCTTCTTGTAGCTCTTTTACAGGCGGTGGCCCGGTCTTCTGTCGCCGCTGTCGCCGCCTTCCATTCTTGTTCTTCTTCTTGTTCTTCTTCTTCTTCTCCAGGCGATGTTGACACGTCGCTCCCTCCGGCCGGAATGCCAGGGACACGCTCCGCTGCCACTTATATAGTGACAATGGGGCGGTGTCACATGGTATATGTCACATGGGTTGGTTACATGGTGACCCCGCCCCCTTACGATGTCATAGTCCCCATGTGACATCAACCCATGTGACCAACCCATGTGACATATACCATGTGACCCCGCCCCATTGTCACTATATAAGTGACCGCACAGCGCGGCTCTGGCATTCCGGCCGGAGGGAGCGACGTGTCAACATCTCCTGGAGAAGAAGAAGAAGAACAAGAAGAAGAACAAGAACGGAAGGCGGCGACAGCGACAGCGGCGACAGAAGACCGGGCCACCGCCTGTAAAAAAGCTACAAGAAGGCGCGGTGGCCCGGCAGAAGAACCGAAGAGGGGGACAAGACCCCCGAAGTCGGGAGAAGAGGCCGGCGGCGGGGAGGAAGAAAGCCGGACTCCTCCGCTAGTAAAAGAGCTACACACACATAGCGGAGGAGTCCGGCGAGAAGACCCCCGAAGACGGAAGACCCCCGGAGCTGTGCAATAAAATATTTTTTCCCCTGTGTTGTGTTTTTTTTTGTACTTTATTTCACAGGTGAATGGGTAGGGGTACATTGTACCCCATACTCATTCACATAGGGTGGGGGGCCGGTATCCAGGGGCCCCCTTCTTAAAGGGGGCTCCCGGATTCCGATAAGCCCCCCGCCCGCAGACCCCGACAACCAACGGCCAGGGTTGTCGGGAAGAGGACCTTGTCCTCATCAACATGGGGACAAGGTGCTTTGGGGTGGGGGGGCCGCGCGGCCCCCCCTTCCCCAAGGCACCCCCCCATGTTGAGGGCACGCGGCCTGGTACGGCTCAGGAGGGGGGGCGCGCTCGCTCGCCCCCCTTTCCTGGCCGGCCGGGTAGCGTGCTCGGACAAGGGTCTGGTGTGGACTTTGGGGGAACCCCCACGCCGATTTTTTTCGGCGTTGGGGTTCCCCTTTAAGCCCATTCCAGGCGGCGGAGCCCGCGACGTCTCCTTCGCGGGCCCCGCCTACCTGTACACGCGCTCGAAATGGGCGGACTTTCCGAGCGGGAACAGTCCGCTCATTTCGAAAGTACAGTGGACAGGCCCACACACGGGCGGACTGTTCGCTCAAACACAGTTTCAGCGGACAGTTTTTCGGAATTTCCGAAAGACTTTGTCCGTCCAACTGTCCGCTGAAACTGTCCGCTGAAAGCCCACACACGAGCGGACTGTCCGCCCAAACACTGTTCAGCGGACAAGGTTGGGCGAACAGTCCGCCCGTGTGTACGCGGCCTGACGGTACATGGTTATCTATTTTTGGAGTAGTCCATGTCAAATCGGTCCTTTTCGTCCCTACCGTTTATTGTATTTACTAATCTCGAGGAGGTTGGTTGGTGTTGGTGTCCCTTGTTAGTTTGACTTTGTATTTTTGAAATGTACCTGCCTACTCACAAACAAACTGTCCTTTTTGAAGTAAAACGCATAGGCAAGTATTTCTTTAACCCAAAAAAACGTTATTAGGGGACATAACCAAATAAAGAGGAAGGCAATGCTGGAGAAACTACTGAAATTGGTGAAGCTGCCCCAGGGCACACATCAATTATTTAAAGGCAAAATTGGTGGCCTGAGGAGTCCATATATAAGGGAGTACAATCTGGTCCAAAAGTCCAAGAGATCAGGAACAGCGGCAGATGCCATACATGTCCCCAGGCTGGTCATACAAGACCCTGCATCTTTAGTCAGACCAGACTGAACCAAGGCCATCACTCTCTGGTCTTCCTTCCAGGCTGTGGCTGTGGTGTTGGAGATGTGGCAGAAGGAGGAGGATGGTCCAACTCACACAGGTGGGTTTGGTTGGTGAGGTGTCCCCTCAACCAATTATTTAGTGTGTGATAAATTAGTTCTTCACACATGAGGCAATGCCCCTCCTCCATTTTCTGCATTTTGCATGCATCCATGGAGGCAAAGGCCTCTTGAATAGTGGAGGTGGTTTTGAGGGCCGCAGAAGCCTCCCCAATCAGCCTGAGTGCTGACTCCTCCATGTTCCTCCCCTTCCTGGGCCTTTTGGTTGGAATGCTGAGGGGAGGGACCTGGGATACTGTTAGGCTCCTAGACCTGCCCACCTTCTGGCTGCCACTAACCCCTGCCTCCTCCTGGCTGCCACATTCCACAGCCACCTCCTTGCTGCCACATTCCACAGCCTCCTCCTGGCTGAGGTCTCCCCGTGTATGAAAAAGGGACATACTTTTAGTTTTTGGTTAATCACTCCCAATTTTCAGCTTAAGACTGTTGCAAATTGAATGTTAACAAATAGAAAAGACTATCATTCTGACTCCAGAATTTTTCATTCTTGTCACAATTATTTTTGGATACTAGTTAACATCATTCATTTTTACAAAAAATATGTAGAACAATACTATACCTGGCTCAAGCTGGGCTCCTCCACTTCTTCCTGGCTGGAAGTCCCAGGTTGGACATCGGAAGCCTCAGCTGGGGTGAAAGGAAGCATTGAAGGAAGCGTGGAAGGAAGGGTTGAGAGGGATTCCCTGATTTCAGTCTGGTCTAACAGAAAATGCAGTCTCTCATAGTACCACAGCCTGGGGACATAAATATCATCTGCTGACCTCTGGGAATCCTGGTCCTTCTTGCGCTCCCTAAGATAAGTGCCCCTCAGGCCACCAATTTTGGCTTTTAAATAGCTGATGGTTGCCGTGGGGACCACCGGCTTCACCAACTCCAGCAGTTTCTCCATCGCTGCCTGCCTCTTTATTTTGTTATTGTAATGCGGGTGTTTGACCTGCCACAGACAGGGCAGCTCCCTGTACTTGTCAATGAAGATTGGGAGAAAGCTGTGGTCTTTGAACCCATCCATTTTCTCTGCAAGACACAACACACGACAAACCCTAATGTCAGGCTAAACTCTCCTAATCTTGACCCAATATAGGCCTCAATCTATGAGCAGTATAGGCCACTGATGCACCAAGTTTAAACTGTACCTTCGTTATAATGACTGTCGCTTCCAATACTCCCTCCTCCACTCACAGATCGTACGTAAGAAGAAACATTGTTTGTCCGCCCACTAAAATACGATGTTTTGGGAAGTTGCAGTTAACTACATGTCTTCAGGCCTATATCTATTCAAAGAAGATTGTTGTCTAGATGGGTTTTTAACTAGAATGAAATGCAAACTTGATTCAGTGTAAAGGAGAGGACACTTAGCAGCTGTTTACACATGTGGACTCAGCAGCACTAGTGTGGGACACCAGAACACCCTTTTTATTAGGGTGTCCCACACATGTGCTCCAATGGATACTATAGGGGTGTCTCCATCTGTGAACAAAACAGGTAAGTATTCCAGCTTTAGAAAGTGTAAAAAATAATGTTTTCAGCTTTGAACTCAGCCAAAAAATACAATTGTACAACAAATCCAAGCAATGTTTCATATTCCTATTTCTGCCCCCAAATATCGGTGTGCTAAGTATACCTTGTTTACAATCTCATAGGGAAAAGAAGACTTGGGACATCTGAGGACATCAGGAACTCCACACCGCCCAAAGAAGGGGTAATCCAAAAACCAGAAGGAGGAGGAGGGAGAGGTTGTTGAAATTGGCAAAATTGTCACAACAGGTGAGTGTCTGAGGCCACAGCTTCAGGTAATAGATGGATGCCTGCATTTTTATAATACATGGTGTGTTTTTTGTTTATTTTTAGGTGATGTGGATGTTGTGGAGAAGAATCTAATTTTACCAGTGAAAGTGCCCAGATCCTCATTGGGGACATAACGGGGTGCAATCGCAATTCAGAAAATCTAAAGAAAAACATCAATGATGTTCAACAAAAAATGAAGAACATCATTGATGTTTTAGGGAGAATTGAAAACACACAAAACTAACTAGTATCAATTTGAGATTTTAAAAACCAGTTTAAATTTTTTAGAAAAGCCAAATTTTAAAGATGCACACAGTGGGGGTTATTTACAAAAGGCAAAGCCACTTTGAACTGCAAGTGCACTTCTAAGTGCACTCACTCTAAATCTAAGGGGTAGATCTGAAATGAGTGAAAGCTCTGCTGATTCTATCATCCAATCATGTGAAAGCTAAAATGCTGTTTTTTATTTTTCTTGCGTGTCCCCCTCGGATCTACAGCGACTTGCAGTGCAAAGTGGCTTTTCCTTTAGTAAATAACCCCCAGTGTGTCAACAAGTGCTATCTGCCATACCCGGAGATCAATGTACGCGTTTTCCCTTCCTCACTACTAAAGTGGCTGAGATTAAGGGGCTGCACCCCCAAAACACGTCCATTGATCCCCCATGATGAGGGAGCACATGTTGACATTAGGCATGGGATCAGGAGGAAAATGACCAGTTTGAATCCCAATTTGTATGCATCTTCAAAATTTGGCTTTTACGGGGGTGACATCACCCCATCTGATGAAGGCAATATCAAACACAATTTGGACATACTCATGTGTGATATTGCCTTCACTTTTCAAAGTTGAATATTGTAAGTTCCTGAATTGTGTAAAATAATGTTATATACACCAAAAATGTTGGTTTGTTGAAAAACTCTTTTATAAACGCACGTGTGAATGTGCTTTGAGTAAAAAGTTTTATCATCATCAACAATGAGTGGATTCTTCTTTCAATGTTAAAAAGCAGTTTTTGTAGTAAAGTTGGTGTTTTCAGTGACAATGGGGGTATGTGTGACAATGGGGGTTATTTACTAAAGAAAAATCCACTTTGCACTACAAGTGCAGTTTCAAGTGCACTTTTGCAGTGCACTTGTGCATAGTAGATTTGCCTTTATTAAATAACACCCACAGTGCTTTTTAATTTGCCCCAATCATGCCATTTTCATGACTGCACAAATTTCTGTCATGGTGCTGAAAATGATGAATATTTTTGTCAGTAATGCACTACATATGTTAATAACAAAAACAAGGTGTGTGTGTGTGTGTGTGTGTGTAGAAGACCCACAACATAATAATAATATTAGCTGAAGAAGAGACTGTCACCTCATGTTTCAAAGAAATGAAAAATGAATAGAAAAATGCCCCAAAAAAACAAAAAAACCTAGGAGACAGCTAAAAGAAACCCAAGCAGTAAATGAAAGCAATTATTATTCCAGTTTCAAATATGGCCAGGATGGCTAGCTTCAAGTGTTGTCAGGGATGTAGCATCTGGAAAGTTGGCCTAAGGCCCAACTGACGCCAGATAGTTTGGTGAATTTTTTCTTAGAAAATTGGAGTTGGTGGGTGGGGCTGTGTGGACATGTTTACCATCAATTGCACCTCCACAGTTGGGAAAGTCCCAACGGGTGGCAAAGTGGGAGGCCACAGTCTGCCATTCCTGTGGCATTGAAGGAAACTGTGGAGTCAAACAAGAAAAAATAATTTGTCATTTTGCACATGAACATTGCAAGCAGATTAGACACAAAATTTTTGGCCAACATAAGTATATCATTTATTGAAATGAGTATTTAAAGACAAAAGTATAAGGTCCACTTATCAGATTCCTCACCACATCTGATGGCCCATTGCAAAATCATAAGGAGGCGGGGTCACCATGTGACATCACCCAGTGACCCTGCCCCTTGTCCCTATATAAGTCGCTGCACAACATGTCCCTGCCATTGAGGCCAGAGAGAGCGTCGTATCAACATAGCAAGGGAGAAGAAGAGAAGAAGGCGACAGAAGACCAGGCCAACGCTAGTAAAACAGCTATAAGAAGATAGCGGAGGCCCGGCAGAAGAACCGAAGAGGGGAACAAGACCCCCGAAGAGCGGGACAAGACCCCGAAGTCGGAAGAAGACCCCCGGACAGCGGAGGTGATGAGGAAGAAAGCCGGGCTCCTCCGCTAGTAAAAGAGCTAGTAAAAGAGCAGAAGATAGGGGAGGAGTCCGGCGAGAAGACCCCCGAAGATGGAAGACCACCGGAACTGTCTAATAAATTATTTTAAAAACTTGTGTTGTGCTTTTTTATTTACACTTTTTCACCAGGTGAATTGGTAGGGGTACATCATACCCCATACTCATTCACATAGGGTGGGGGGCTGTTATCTGGGGGCCCCCAGATTCCAATAAGCCCCCCTGTCTGCAGACCACGACAACCAACAGCCAGGGTTGTCGGGAAGAGGCCCTTGTCCTCATCAACATAGGGACAAGGTGCTTTGGGGTGGGGGCCACAGGGCCCCCTGTTCCCCAAAGCACCCCCCATGTTGAGGGCACGCGGCCTGGTACAGCTCAGGAGGGGGGCGCTCGCGTGTCCCCACCCCCTTTCCTGACCGGCCTGGCTCCATGCTCGGATAAGGGTGTGTAATGGTGTGTAATGGTCTTTGGGGAGAATAAAAAAAGCAAATATTCATACTATCACTTTTTTAGGCACCACCACATGTTTATGGGGTTATTGATTCAATACACACATTTATGGATTTTTTATTTCCTTTCTCTTACACATAGTCACACATTTTTGTTTATTTGCATCACTAGTTTATTATTATTATTATTATTATTATTATTATTATTATTATTGTCATTTTTGAACTACATTCACATTATTTAGCATAATACTGATTGTCACAATATGGAATATCACACCAGTTTATTATTTGTTTAAACATTACTTGGAAAACAAAGTGGCATTCCCTCTCATTTCACTATTCCCACTTATCTATGCTTTTGTAGATTAACACAATATACGCAATACTCCAGTCAAATAACTAGTTATAATATACATTTTTCGTGATGTATTTGCTCCATATCATATCATATTGTATTTCATTATTTTTAGGTGTGGCCACCTTGGGTGTGCCAAGAACCTCCTCCTCTGTTCCTCTGATCACCCTGGGGAAACTCCAGACACTGTCAATTCTTGTAAGCTAGCGTTTGATGCCCCCGTGAAGTCGTGTTCTGCCTTTTTTCTCCCCTTTATTTGTCCCCCCCCCCCCCGTGTCCATCTTGGTGGGTGGCTGAGGTGGGTCAAAATAGTGGGGCAGCGGATCCATGATGACCCTTTGAGGGAAGGCACTGTTCCGTTTTTCAGATTTTATTAGAAGTCTCTGGTTGAAAAGCATTGGTTCGGTGGAACTGGTAAATATTATCGAAATAAGTTTTGATATTACATTAATTTTTCGGTTAAAACCTATTATATTGAAAGGCTTTTTTCTTTGATTACCTGCAGAATATACAATATAACTACTCCTTTCGCCAGGGCTTTGTTGCTTTTTACCCCCTGAAGAAGACCCTGACTCCCTGAAGGTCGAAATGCATTGGGGCAGCCCGGGTGCTATTTTGCAACTTTTGAAAAAGTGCTGTACTTGTAAATTGTTCCTGTAACCTATTTTGTATTAAATGTTGCATATACTGTTTATCCACTGATATGCTATAATATTATATACCAGAGCCTGTATTTTTAATCTATCATGGCAAATAAACCGTTGAATCAATAAAATAAATATAACTTTTTACGGATTTATGCTTCTTGTTGCTGCCTGAAAACCACAAGGGGGACTCTTCTTTTTTTATTCTCTCTAGAATACTTAGGGGTGTGCAGCTAGCTCGTTTTTCATTAATTTATTTATATTTATGCACTTTTTTCCTCCTTATGGTCTTTGGGGAGACCCTCGCTCAGTTTTTTCGGAGTAGGGCTTCCCCTTTAAGTCCATACCAGGTGATGGGGCTAGCGAGGTGTCAATCTCGCCGATCGACATTGACTTCCTTCGCTAGTCCCATCTACCTGGAGTCACGTTCAAAATGAATGGACTTTACTCCGTGTGTGGGCAAGTCCGTTCATTTCAAAAGTGCGGCGGACTAGCACACAGACGGGTGGATTGTTCACCGGACTGCCGAGTCCGGCCGGACAATTTTGAGTCAAAACTTCTAAGTCCGCCGGACTTTTGGGAACAAAAAGTCTGCCAGAGCCCACACACGGGCAGGTGGTCTGGTGGACCGGATAGTCCGATCGTGTGTATGTGGCATTAGTGTCAAAGTCAAAAAAAATTGAAGAACTTGCTTACTTTGATTGCATCCAGAGAATAGCTATTCGCAGCTGGACGCAGCTGGTTGGACAGTTCCTCTCTCACAAGGCCTAGCAGCCAACTTGTTGCTTACTCAGGAACAAGTCTCTGCCACAGACGTTGTTGCAGAAATGTACAAGGTAATGTCTCTGCCACAGACTATGTTGTAGAACTCGTAGGAAAACTAAGCTTGAAAACACTTGTAGGATACCTGGATCTTTCAGCCTGCTTGGCGATATCCACAAGACCGGATTCTCTCGGTTACTTCAGCTCTTCCAGGCTCTTGCTAAGAAAACCAACCTGTATGTGGTGTTCTTGTGAAGCGTCCTCCCCTGGAATGTGTGAAGTACACTGGGTCTCTCCCGAACTGGAGACGGCACCCAACCACCTCAGAATCCTCCTTTAGTTTCCCTGACTCGGGCTAGCCAGCCCCGACACAATAAAGTCGGGTGGATCCGCACCCTAGGCCACAGCCTTCCTGGGGGCTGGTCAGGAGGACCAGGACCATGAAGTCAGCACATCATTCTGGACCAAAACCAAGAACCATGTGACGTCCGCATCTTAAATACCCTCTCCCAGAAAGCACAGCGAGAGCGCCACTCCTACTGGGCAGGCTCCGAGAGAGAGCAACTCAAACACCCAACCAGACCACAGTTCTATGCCTGCCAGAAGAGACAGTGCCCCCTGTGGCCAGGCTGAACATCTCACAGTCTAGTTAGACTGATGCTGAGGCTCAATTTAGGCAATTGTACCCAAACCAAACTGCAGTTTAGGCAACTTTAACTTTAGAAAAACGCATAGCGCGTGCTCTTCAGGAGCCGCCACTACACACGTTTTATGGAAACGCCAGTGTTTCTTCCACAAGGTACCTTTGTACAAGGTATCTACTGCAAATCCAGTCCCTGATAAGCAAGGGTTAACTCAAGTTTTTAGTCTCTGTAATCTGAACAATTAATTGGCATGTTAAATGCCATCATATATAGATTAGGGTTTCCAGAGCTTGCCTACATCTCCAGCACAAACGATTGCGGAAACCACCTTTTGATTGGTGTAGCTTATCATTAAGTTAGTAGTTTATATAATGTTCCTTAAAGTGATTGTAAAGTCTTGTTAAGAAAAAAAAATAACAAAACATGTTATACTTACCTCCTCTGTGCAATTGATTTTGCAAAGAGCAACCCCGATCCGCCTCTTCTCGTGTCCCTCTGTGCTGCTACTGGCCCCTCCCGCCTATCGAGTGCCCCCACAGTCATCAGCTTCCTATGGGGGCACTGGAGCCGAGTCACAGCTCTGTGTTTCCATTCAGACATGGAGCCCTGCCCCGGCCCCACCCCCTCTATCTCCTTATTGGCTGACTTACTTTGACAGCTACAGGAGCCAATGGTTCCTCTGCTGCATCTCAGCCAATCAGAAGGAGTGTCCCAGATGGCTTAGACATTCATGGACATTGCTGGAGAGAGATGGGGCTCAGGTAAGTAATTAGGGGGTGGCTGCTACACACAAAAGGTTTTTTATCTACTGATAAATTTAAGAGTCTTTGGGAATCTGCACTACTAACTGAAATTTCGGATAGTAGAGAAAGGCTTATATTTTGGTGCACAAATGCTCTATCAGTACCCACACTTAAAGGAGTTGTAAAGGCAGAAAGTTTCTTTTTATCTTAATGCATTCTATGCATAGATGTGGCCCTTGATTGTTGCAGCCTAGCATAAGACAGGGGCGTGGCCTTTTAGACAGCATTACTGCGAAAACTAAATTTTCAAAAGGATTTAGAGTCCTAGTAAAAAAAAGAATAATAATAATTGGCTGGCCAGATAGTTACAGTATTTAAAATGCAGCTCTGAGGGCCCTGTGTTATGTCATTGGCCACATTTTATGCAGAAAAAGCTCCCAATAGAATAAAAATAGCAGCAAAGGCGTTTATTTGCCAAAAAAACTAGCTCTCAGATTTTTCCTTCCTAACTGACCCTAAATCACCCTCTATGCAGTTTGTCAGCTTTGCTTATTCTTTGCTTGTAACATTACATAGTGAGGGGCCTGAAAAACAAACAGGGACCCATTATTGGCCATTTAAGCCAGCTGACAAAAGTTAAAATGCCCTCACATTATCATTAAAGCGGTATTGGACTCAAAACCTAAAACAGAATATATTGCAACTTATCAATCATTAGATGTGGTGGCTGTATCAGTTTTCCTTTCTAACGCCGCGTACACACGATCGGAATTCTCGTCGGAAAAAGCTCTGATGGTTTTCCTGACGGAATTCCGACGGAATTCGGCTCAAGCTGTCTTGCCTACACACGGTCACATCAAATTCCGATCATTTATAACGCGGTGACGTACAACACGTACAAGGCGACTAGAAAAAGGAAGTTCAATAGCCAGTAGCCAATAGCTTCTGCCTCGTAGTTGAATCTGAGCATGCGTGATTTTTGGCATGTCGGAATTGCATACACACGATCGGAATTACCGATAGAAAGTTTTTCCATTGGGAAAATTGAGAACATGCTATCAATTTTTGGCTGGCAGAAATTCGGACAGCTAAATTCCGATGGAGCATACACACGGTCACATTTTTCGATGAAAATCTCTCATCAGTCTTTTTCTGGCCGGAATTCCGATCATGTGTATGCGGCATTAGAGTTTTTTCCCTCTATTATTACCTGGTTATCTGGCCAGTGACACACCTGCTGCATTACAGTGCCCCCAGCATGAATTCATAAAGAATTGTTCTTGCCAAACCTTCTATGAGAAGGTGAGTTGCCAGCTAGATAAAGGAAGGCCCGTAGATGTATCTGGATTTTACAAAAGCATTTGACACAGCTCCCCATAAACGCTTACTGTTGAAAATAAGGTCTGCTGGCATAGACCATAGGGTGAGTACATGGATTGAAAACTGGCTACAAGGGCGAGTTCAGAGGGTGGTGATAAATTGGGTGTACTTGGAATGGTCAGGGATGGGTAGTGGGGTCCCCCATGGTTCTGTGCTGGGACCAATCCTATTTAATTTGTTCATAAATGACCTGGAGGATTGGGTAAAAAAGTTGAATCTCTGTATTTGCAGAGGATACTAAGTTAAGCAGGGCAATAACTTCTCCACAGGATGTGGAAACCTTGCAAAAAAATCTGAACAAATTAATGGGATGGGCAACTACATGGCAAATGAGGTTCAATATAGAAAAATGTAAAATAATGCATTTGGGTGGCAAAAATATGAATGCAATTTATACACTGGGGGAAAACCTCTGGGGGAATCTAGGATGGAAAAGGACCTGGAGTCCTAGTAGATGATAGGCTTAGTAATGGCATGCAATGCTAAGCTGCTGCTAACAAAGCAAACAAAATATCGGCATGCATTAAAAAGGGGATCAACTCCAGACATAAAATGATAATTCTCCCGTTCTACAAGACTCTGGTCCGGCCCGCACTTAACCACTTGCCGACCGCCGCACGCCGATGTACGTCGGCAGAATGGCACGGGCAGGCATAAGCACATACATGTACGTCCTTTGCCTCCCGCGGGTCGGGGGCCCGATCGGGCCCCCGCCCGGTGCCTGCGGCGGTCGGTTTTCGTTCGGGAGCGATCCCGGACGAGGGGACGGCCATTCATTCATGGCCACCCCCTCGCGATCGCTCCCGACGAATGGAAATCCCCGGTGACATCACTTCCTCTCCTGTAATGTAAACACAGGAGAGGAAGTGATGTATTCTCTCCTCCGTGTCGGTATTTTTCGTTCCGACACGGAGGAGAGCGGATCAGTGAGTTGCACCAACACATCCCACACACAGTAGAACATGCCAGGCACACTCACACCCCCCCTTTACCCCCCGATCACCCCCCCAATTACCCCTGCCCCCCAGTCACAGTGACACCAATGTCATTTTTTTTTTTTTTTTTTTTTTTTTGCATTGGTGTCATTTGTGACTGTAATAACTGTTAGGGTAGTTAGGGTTAGCCCCCTTTAGTTCTAATGTACCCCCCTAACCCCCCCAATAAAGGTTTAACCCCGTGATCACCCCCCGTCGCCAGTGTCACTAAGGCTGGGTTCACATTGCAGCGGTTTATGAGAACGAATGTGATTCGCACCGCACTGCAGTGCAAATCACATCCGATCTCTGTGCGATTCGAGTTCAGCCATTCGCCGCACCCGCCGCACCCGCCACACCCGCCGCACCCGCCGCAAATTCGCACGGGACCCTTTTTTTGGCCCGCAGCAGAATCGGATCGCATGGGTGTTCACACCATGCGATCCGAGTTTGCAGATCGCACTGCGATATGCGAACTGATCTGGGGGTGTCAGTAACATTTCACTGACACTCCCAGCAGTTCGCATAGGGCAGTGTGAACTGCCGCCGGGAGGCATGCGATGCGGGAACCCGCCGCGGATTCGCGGCGTTTCCGCATCGCTCCAGTGTGAACCCAGCCTAATAAGCGATCATTTTTCTGATCGCCGTATTAGTGTCACAGGTGACGCTAGTTAGGCAGGTAGGTATTTAGGTTCGCCGCAGCTTTTTATAGCGCTAGGGACCCCCATATACTACCGCATAAAGCCCCCTGATTGCCCCCTAGTTAACCCTTTCACCAGTGATCACCATATAACTGTTACAGGTGACGCTGGTTGGTTAGTTATTTTTTTATAGTTTCAGGGCACCCGCCATTTATTACCTAATAAAGGTTTAACCCCCTGATCACCCGGCAGGTGTCATTTGTGACTAATAACTGTTAGGGCAGTTAGGGTTAGCCCCCTTTAGTTCTAAGGTACCCCCCTAACCCCCCCAATAAAGGTTTAACCCCGTGATCACCCCCCGTCGCCAGTGTCACTAAGGCTGGGTTCACATTGCAGCGGTTTATGAGAACGGATGTGATTCGCACCGCACTGCAGTGCAAATCACATCCGATCTCTGTGCGATTCGAGTTCAGCTATACAGATAGTATGGCTGAATTCGTGTCGCACCCGCCGCACCCGCCGCAAACTCGCACGGGACCCTTTTTTTGGTCCGCAGCAGAATCGGATCGCATGGGTGTTCACACCATGCGATCCAAGTTTGCAGATCGCACTGCGATATGCGAACTGATCTGGGGGTGTCATTAACATTTCACTGACACTCCCAGCAGTTCGCATAGGGCAGTGTGAACTGCCGCCGGGAGGCATGTGATGCGGGAACCCGCCGCGCATTCGTGGCGTTCCCGCATCGCTCCAGTGTGAACCCAGCCTAATAAGCGATCGTTTTTCTGATCGCTGTATTAGTGTCACAGGTGACGCTAGTTAGGCAGGTAGGTATTTAGGTTCGCCGCAGCTTTTTATAGCGCCAGGGACCCCCATATACTACCGCATAAAGCCCCCTGATTGCCCCCTAGTTAACCCTTTCACCAGTGATCACCATATAACTGTTACAGGTGACGCTGGTTGGTTAGTTATTTTTTTATAGTTTCAGGGCACCCGCCATTTATTACCTAGTCTCACTAGTGTACCCCTAAATTTAGGGGTGTCTACTTTCTAAAATGGGGTCATTTGGGGGGGGGGGGTTGTGCCATCTTGGCATTTTATGGCCTTCAAAACTGTAACGCCCTTAGAAAGCCTGAAGGCGGTGCTTGGTTTTTGGGGCCCCGTACGCGGCTAGGCTCCCAAAAAGTCCCACATATGTGGTATCCCCGTACTCAGGAGAAGCAGCAGAATTTATTTTGGGGTGTCATTTCACATATGCCCATGGCATGCGTGAGCAATATATCATTTAGTGACAACTTTGTGAAAAAAAAAAAAAGTTTGTAATTTTCCCGCAACTTGTGGCAAAATATAAAATATTCCATGGACTCAACATGCCTCTCAGCAAATAGCTTGGGGTGTCTACTTTCTAAAATGGGGTCATTTGTGGGGGTTTTGTGCCATCTTGGCATTTTATGGCCTTCAAAACTGTAATAGGTAGTGAGAAGTGAACTCAAAAAATTACGCCCTTAGAAAGCCTGAAGGCGGTGCTTGGTTTTCGGGGCCCCGTACGCGGCTAGGCTCCCAAAAAGTCCCACATATGTGGTATCCCCGTACTCAGGAGAAGCAGCAGAATTTATTTTGGGGTGTCATTTCACATATGCCCATGGCATGCATGAGCAATATATCATTTAGTGACAACTTTGTGAAAAAAAAAAAAAAAAAAAAAAAGTTTGTAATTTTCCCGCAACTTGTGGCAAAATATAAAATATTCCATGGACTCAACATGCCTCTCAGCAAATAGCTTGGGGTGTCTACTTTCTAAAATGGGGTCATTTGTGGGGGTTTTGTGCCATCTTGGCATTTTATGGCCTTCAAAACTGTAATAGGTAGTGAGGCGTGAAATCAAAAATGTACGCCCTTAGAAAGCCTGAAGGCGGTGCTTGGTTTTCGGGGCCCTGTACGCGGCTAGGCTCCCAAAAAGTCCCACATATGTGGTATCCCCGTACTCAGGAGAAGCAGCAGAATTTATTTTGGGGTGTCATTTCACATACGCCCATAGCATGTGTGAGCAATATATCATTTAGTGACAACTTTGTGTAAAAAAAAAAAAAAAATTTTTTTTTTGTCATTATTCAATCGCTTGAGGCAAAAAAATAAAATATTCAATGGGCTCAACATGCCTCTTATCAATTTCCTTAGGGGGTCTACTTTCCAAAATGGGGTCATTTGGGGGGGTTTTGTACTGCCCTGTCATTTTAGCACCTCAAGAAATGAGATAGGCAGTCGTAAACTAAAAGCTGCGTAAATTCCAGAAAACGTACCTTAGTTTGTAGATGTGACAACTTTTGCGCAAACCAATAAATATACAATTATTGACTTTTTTTTTACCAAAGACATGTGGCTGAATACATTTTGGCCTAAATGTATGACTAAAATTGAGTTTATTGGATTTTTCTAATAACAAAAAGTAGAAAATATCATTTTTTTTCAAAATTTGCGGTCTTTTTACGTTTATATCGCAAAAAATAAAAATCGCAGAGGCAATCAAATACCATCAAAAGAAAGCTCTATTTGTGGGAAGAAAAGGACGCAAATTTTGTTTGGGTACAACATTGCATGACCGCGCAATTACCAGTTAAAGCAGCGCAGTGCCAAAGTGTAAAAAGACCTCTGGTCATTTACCAGCAAAATGGTCCGGTCTGAAAGTGGTTAAAGAATGCTGTCCAGTCCTGGGCACTGGTCCTCAGGAAGGATGTACTGGAAATGGAGCGAGTACAAAGAAGGGCAACAAAGCTACTAAAGGGTTTGGAGGATATTAGTTATAAGGAAAGGTTGCGAGCACTGAACTTATTCTCTCTGGAGAAGAGACACTTGAGAGGGGATATGATTTCAATATACAAATACCGTACTGGTGACCCCACAATTGGGATAAAACTTTTTTGCAAAAGGGAGTTTAACAAGACACGTGGCCACTCATTAAAATTAGAAAAAAAGAGGTTTAACCTTAAACTACGTAGAGGGTTCTTTACTGTAAGAGCGGCAAGGATGTGAAATTCCCTTCCACAGGAGGTGGTCTCAGCGGGGGGGGCATTGATAATTTCAAAAAACTGTTAGATAAGCACCTGAATGACCGCAACATACAGGGATATACAATGTAATACTGACATATAATCACAAACATAGGTTGGACTTGATGGACTTGTGTCTTTTTTTCAACCTCACTTACTATGTAACTATGGAATTATGGATGATTGAGCACAGGGGGCACCTTTGGACAGCAACATTGTGGGAGGTGATCGTTTGATGTACTAGCAGATTATTTCAGTACACTAACAAATTGAAGCCAAACTTCAGCCATCACTTCATAAGTACATTAGTTACAGCAAGCAAGCAATTTGTTTTCCTTTTGGTATAAAGGTTTTACATAAATTAAAGCTGATCATTGGAAGCACCCCTGCTAGTTTCAAATGGTTTGTTTTATCTCTGTAACTGATACATTATGCTGGAGAGCTTGTTTTTTTTTTACTTACTGGCCATACAGCCATCATATCTCAGTAATCATAAGCTGCAATATAGTACATTTGTTTTTGGTTTGATACCACTTTAACCACTTGCTTACTGAGCACTTAAACCCCCCTCAGTCCCAGACCAATTTTCAGCTTTCAGCGCTGATGCACTTTGAATGACAATTGCACGGGCATACAACACTGTACCCAAATGAAATTTTTATCTTTTTTTTCCCACAAATAGAGCTTTCTTTTGGTGGTATTTAATTACAGCTGGGAGTTTTATTTTTTGCTAAACAAACAAAAAAAGATGCAAAAAAAAAAATCATGTTTAATAGTTTGTTATAAAATTTTGCAAACAGGTCATTTTTCTCCTTCATTGAAGTGCGCTGATGAGGCGGCATTGATAGGCTGCACTGGTGGGCACTGATAGGCTGCACTGGTGGGCACTGATAGGCTGCATTGGTGGGCACTGATAGGCTGCATTGGTGGGCACTGATAGGCTGCATTGGTGGGCACTGATAGGCATAATTAAGGCGGCACTAATAGGCACAGATAAGGCGGCACTGATGGGCACAGATAAGATGGCACGGATGGGTGGCACGGATGGGTGGCACTAAGGGGCACTGATAGGTACCACTGATAGATGGGACTGATGGGTACTGATAGGTGGCACTGATAGGTGGCTCTGATAGGTGGCACTGCTGGGCACTGATGGGCGGCACTGCTGGGCACTAATGGGCACTGGTAGATGACACTGATGGGCACGGATATGTGGCACTGGGGTGCAGCACCTTTGTTGAGGCAGATTGTGGGCACTGCTGGGTGGCAATGTGGGCACTGCTGGGTGGCACTGCTGGGTGGCACTGTGGGCACTGCTGGGTGGCACTATGGGCACTGCTGGGTGGCACTGACGGGGGGCACTTATTTTTGTATCACCTTTATTGATGAGGGGGCAGGTGGGCACTGGCAGGGGGCAGGTGGGCACTGGCAGGGCTGGCCGTGATCGGGACTTATGTCCCGATCACGGCCGCCGGTGATCGGCTTTTTTTTTCTGCTCGCGCTGTCAGCGCGAGGAGGAATAATAGCCGATTACCGGCTCCGTTATATCACATGATCAGCTGTCATTGGCTGACAGCTGATCACTGATAAGGGGTCGGGATCGACCCCTTGCTCTGATCAGTGATCAGGCGAGTCTCATAGACTCGCCGATCACAGAGCGCGCCGCTTGCGCCCCTCAGGGGGCGCGCAGGCCACTCGTGCCCGGGACTACGTCAATAGACGTAGTCCCAGAAAAGGAGATCCGCACTGTAGCCGTCATTCGGGTATAGCGCGGGTCCCAAGTGGTTAAAGTTAATGGTGGCCCGGGAAACTGGGCCTTGATCCCATGTCTAACCTAAACCTGAATCCCATTCTTACTAATGACAAACTAAGAATTTTACCTAAGCATTTTATTACTAAAATATTACACTTTTATTTTCTCATCTTGTTAATGCGGAGTTCCACCCAAAAGTGGAACTTGCTTTTAACTGATTCCCCCCCGCCCCCTCCTCTGCCACATTTGGCACCCTTCTGGGGGGGAGGGGGAAGCAGATACCTGTCTTTGACAGATGCCCTGTCCCTACTTTCGGGAGACTAGGCCGTGAAAAAAAAAAAAGAATGTCACAGGTCAGTCCTCCTCCTCCTCCCTCCCCTTCTGCTGGGCCACTGAGAGAGCATAGCAAGCATCGCGTTGCGCAGTAGGTGCCCGCCCGTGAAGCCACTACACTGCTGGGTTTCCTTAATGGCAATGGCGGCAGCATCACCCGACAGCATCGAAGCGTCAGCTCCAAGACAGGTAAGTGTCCTAATGTTAAAAGTCAGCAGTTACAGTATGTGTAACTGCTAACTTGTAATCTTTAAAGGGCAGGATGGACCTCAGCTTTAATCACTTGACAACTGGACACTTAAACCCCCTTCCTAACCAGACCAATTTTCAGCTTTCGGTGCTCTCACTTTGAATGACAATTTCTCAGTCATGCAACACTGTACCTATATGAAATTGTTGTCCTTTTTTCACACAAATATAGCTTTCTTTTGGTGGTATTTAATCACCGCTGGATTATTTATTTTTTGCGCTAGTATTGGCGAGTATTGGCAGATTATTGGCGAGTATTGGCAGACTATTGCAGAGTTGCAGAGTATTGGCGAGTATTGCAGTGTTGTACAGTGTTGCAGAGTATTGACAGTGTTGCAGAGTGTTGCAGAGTATTGGCACAGTATTGCAGAGTATTAACAGAGTATTTCACAGTGTTGCAGAGTATTGGCAGAGTATTGCACAGTATGGGCAGAGTATTGGCACTGAGCAGCGCTGTGGGCACTACACATCCAGCCCACAGCACTGCTGCCATCTCTCCGCCTCTCCTTTCGCCCAATCGATACAGAGAGGGGAGGGAGGAACCATCGTCATGACATGACGGCGTTTGCTTACAAGTGATCGCTCCATCAAAATCACCTGGTAAACGGCCGATACCAGTGGCTGTTTACCACGATCCGTGATGTCGGTCTTCTGGACCTGGCAGTCACGGATATTTGAGGCAGTGTGCCCCAGGGGTGCCCACCCAGAAAAACACGACCACGCTGTAGCTGTCCTTCGACTACGGTGCGGTCAGCAAGTGGTTAATATGGAACTAAATTTGGTGGGGCTACAGTGGCAATTACCCAGTATAATACAAGCAGACTTTTATTTGCCCTTCTGCCCTCCTTCAGTAGTGAAAGCTCCATACTCCATTGTTCTGCAACCATCTCCTCTGTGCTTCTTCTGTATCTGATGTCTTTTGGGGGGATAAAACATATCAAGCGTGACTTCAGGAACTTAATATGTACAGTCTGGAGGAAAGAAGGGAAAGGGGAGACATAATTGGAACCTTTAACTACATCAAGGGAGTAAATAAGGATCAGGAGGCCATTTTTTTCAATAGGAAAAAAAACTGCTCCCTTCTGAGGTCGCCAACCCAGCATGCACCTGTCCTTTATAAGAACTGTCAAATAGCGGAGCCTGCAGTAGGCGGACAGCCTTCACGAACAGCGAGTGCCGTTTTACTTTTTATATTTTTAGGGTCCTTTTTTAATAAAGGAATTGTCAAAAACTGTCTGTATTTTTATTACTTTTTGACACTCTTGTGGTGAATAGGTACTCGTTCACATGGGGGAGCCAGGATCTGGGGGGCTTCCAGATTCCGATAAGCCCCCTGCTCACAGACCCCCACAACCCTTGTCCCCATCAACATGGGGACAAGGTGCTTTGGGGTGGAGGGCAGATTTCCCCCCGCCCCATAGCACCCCATGTTGAGAGCATGTAGCCTGCTATGGTTCAAGAGGGGCACCCTGCTCACTCACCCTCCCTTTTCCTGACCTGCAATGTTGCATGCCCAGATAAGGGTCTGGAATGGATTTTGGGGGGAACGCTGTTTTTTTTTGGCATGGGGTTCCCCTTAATATCCAACTGGGGGGCACCCCACACCATTTTTTTCTTTATTCTTTTTCAATAGCCAGGTGCTGGCACTTGCATGTGATCTGACTTGTTTTTTTTTTCTTTAGAAATGTCTCTTTTTGGTACAGCATGTTCTATACATCCTGCAGATGTGTTACTTTACAAGCAGATTAAGAGGACCCCCCAGGCACTATATTTTGTGTGAATTTTTTGTTTTTATTGTTGCACTTTAAGCATCATTAAAAATGATTGCTCTTGTAAAAATCATTGTTTTTAAAAAACATTTTTGCATGGATATATGTCACCCAGGGCAGTACCCAGACCCCCATACCCTTTTATGGGCAATTACTTGCATATAAGCCTTCAAAATGGGCACTTTTGATTTTTCCTGTCCGGACCATTTCTATTTGCAGTCACATAGGCCTGGCAATTGGGCAAAGTAGACAGCAGTTAATGCTCCTGCAGGAAGCTTATTCACCTCTGGGTGTCTACACTTCATGTTAGTCAGAAGATTTTTTTTTTCCTTCAACTATCTAAACCAATCCCACGATTTTTGCTAATGCCGCATACACACGACCGGACTTTCCGGCGGAATTAGCCCGACGGAATTATGCCGTCGGACATTCCGATCATGTATGGGCTTCACTGGACTTTTTTTTCAAAAAATCTGACGGACCTAGAAATAGAACATGTTTTAAATCTTCCCGCAGGAACTCCACCGGACTCAGTTCCTATCAGGAAGCCTGTTCATCTGTATGCTTGTTCGACGGACTAAATACAATGCTAGGGCAGCTACATCGCCTGCCCACGAGAATGTTTCCAGCACGATCCTATCACACTGGTTCTCGGCTATAGGGTACTGTACATCTCACGCTCGCTGCAATAGGAAAAACACATTTTCACGGCGAAAGATAAGCGACAATGTCCCTTAGGTCTGGTATGGATTTTAAGGGGAACCCCCTATGCTGAAAAAACGGTGTGGGGGTCCCCCCAAAATCCATACCAGGCCCTTATCCGAGCACATAGCCTGGCCGGTCAGGAAAGGGGGTGGGGATGAGTGAGTGACCCCCCTCCTGAACTGTTCCATGCCTGGGGGTGGGTGCTTTGGGGAAGGGGGGCCCCTGCAACCCCCCACATCCCAAAGCACCTTGTCCCCATGTTGATTAGGACAAGGGCCTCTTCCCGACAACCCTGGCCATTGGTTGTCGGGGTCTGTGGGCGGGGGGAATTACACAGTATTACAGCAGGAGAGAGTGTCGTGTTAACATCAGAAGAAGAGGACAGGGAAGAAGATGACGGAAAAGACCGGGCCACCACTACAGAAGAGCGGAAAAAGAGCAGAAGATAGCGGAGGAAAACGGGAGAAGAATCTGAGACCGAAAGAAGAGGCCGGAGAGCGGGAGAGAAGGCCAGAGAGAGCAGACGAGTCGGAAGAGTCCGAAGACCGAAGAGACCCCCGGAGTTGCCTAATAAATTACTTTAAAAACCTGTCTAGTGTTTTTTTTTTATTGAGACTTTTTCCCCCAGGTGAATGGGTAGGGGTACGATGTACCACATACTTATTCACATAGGGTGGGGGCCGGGATCTGGGGTCCCCCTTATTATAGCTTGGAGGGAAATTTCCGATGGAATCTGGTCACCAAACATGGGGCTGAGACATCGGTGGCAGGAACCAAAGGCCTCTCCTCTGGACCATTGCCCTTCCAATCAATGAGTTAGAGTAGCCTACCCGGGAGTACTTGGAGTCCAATATTTCTTTAATCTCATACTGATCTGAGGTATCAGCCACAGGAGCAGCGTGAGAAGAAGGGCGAGAGAAGTGACGGAGGACCAGTGGCCTGAGCAGGGAGACATGGAAGGCGTTGGGTATTCTGAGATAAGAGGGCAGATGGAGTTTGAAAGCAACTGGATTGATCTAACGGAGAATAGGAAATGGACCAATGAAGCATTGTGCTTGGTAGAGAGCCAAACTCTATCGCCAGGCAGGAGCTTAGGAGCCAGATGGCGATGACAATCTGCTGCCGTTTTATGCCTGGAAGCAGTTAGATGAAGATTCCCAGAGACTTCTTTCCAGATTGAGTTAAAAGGACCTTTGGGTCTTAGCTGCTACTGGTCAAAGAGGAGAAATGGGAACAGGAAAGGGAACAGATGGATGCTGCCTGTAAACAGTGAAGAAAGGAGATTTTCCAGAACTGGCATTGGAGTGATGGTTTAAGGCAAACTCTGCCCAGGGCAAAAGGTCCACCCAGTCATCTTGGTGAGCTGATAAGAAGGCACGGAGAAAACATTCTACATTTTGATTGACACGTTCTGTTTGCTCATTGGACTGGGGATGAAAGGCAGATGAAAAATCCAATTTAATCTCAAAGGAGCTGGCCAAGGCTCTCCAAAACCAAGCAGTAAATTGAACTCCTCTGTCAGAGATGATATGTGAAGGCATCCCATGAAGACGAAAGATCTCCTTAATGAAAGTTGTGGCAAGACTGGGAGCAGAAGGTAGGCCTGGGAGAGGAATCAAGTGACACATTTTGGAGAACCGATCCGCCACTACCCAGATGACTGTAGAACCTGTTGAGGGAGGCAGATCTGAGATAAAATCCATGGAAATAAAACGCCAAGGTATATCGGGCACTGGTAAGGGCAAAAGCAACCCAGCAGGGGCAGACGTGGAAGATTTGGATAGTACACAAACCGTACAAGCTTCAACACATTCCTTGACATCCTTACGAAGAGAAGGCCATCAATAATGACGCTGAAGAAGATCACAAGTACGAGGTATGCCAGGATGTCCAGAGAACTTGGCGTCATGTGCCCAAGCAAGGAGTTTGGGATGAAGTGTGGGAACTACAAAATTTTTACCAGGAGGAGGCTGCGTAGACTGGAGCCGAGTAGTGGCTAGAATACGATGCGGAGGGATGATGGGACCAGGATCTAGGGGATTCTCAGAATCATTAACATCAAACCACCTGGACAAGACATGGGCTCAAAGGTTTTTGGCACCTGGAAGAAAAGTAATGTTACTGTAAAATTGAAGCGGGCAAAAAAAAGAGGGCCCAGCAAGCTTGACGTGGGTTCAAGCGTTCCGCGGATTGTAAATACTGCAGATTTTTTGTCAGGTCACCTTGAGGCGAGGTGACAGGTGCACACCGTAGGGATCAGGAGTGCACCGCAAGGTTGTGGACCCTACGGCTGACTGCTGCAGGCAGGGGACAGATCCCACTGGGGTTAGAGCGTAAGATTCCCTGGGGCACGGAGTCTAAGAGCCAGCAGGTGTTCACCAGCACCTCTGGTGATGAGGATGGACTTGGCTGCAACTGGCTCCAGGTCGCGACCCCCAGGGTCCCCCAGCTCACACCCACAGTAGGCAACAGGAGGATAGGGATGGTGAGGGACAAAGCCAAGGTCGGGGCCACAAGCTTGCTCCATGATGGTGGCTTGCATGTGGATTTTGTGAACACAAGTGGATTTTTTTGAACTAAAGTGGAAAGTTAATAACCAGGAGTTGAAAACAGGAGTTAAGACAGAAGTCTCTAACCTCTATCCTACCTCCATCCTCCCCTCCATTTTAAAGATCCCACTGCAAGGGGCAACCAGACAGCTCTCCAGAAACATCAGGCTGACAGCAAGCCAGATTCACCGGAACCAGAGTGTTTAACGGGGACCACTGCAGCCAGGTAAGCTCGCACCTCCACTCCCCCCCCCTAGTGATTGTTCCAGGGACTCTGTCCGACTGCCTACGGGGGTCAGGAAGGAATTTTTGCCCCACTGGTGCGTTTGGCTGCTACTGCCAGGGTTTTTTTTTTCGCCTTCCTCTGGAACAAACAGGAACAACCGTAGGTTAGCATACCCCTACCTCCGGCCTCCATTCCATTTTTCACACTATCCTAGGACGACTACTCCAGATCACAGCCAGACTTCTTTTCTGAGCGGAGACCTTCACCTCAAGTAAAGGTAGCCGGAACAGCCAGCAACTGAATACAACAACTCCTTCCGCATCCATATAGGCATCCCCTGATCAACTTGCGTGCTAATAGCCTCAAGCACGGCAGCAATTCTGATACCTAGCCCCTCCTCAGGATCAATACCCTGATCAGGATTAGGGATGAGCCGAACACCCCCCGGTTCGGTTCGTACCAGAACTTTCGAACGGACCCCAAATTCGAACGAACTTTAGAACCCCATTGAAGTCTATGGGACTCGAACGTTCGAAATGAAAAGTGCTAATTTTAACGGCTAATATGCAAGATACTGTCTTAAAAAGGGTTTGGGGACCTGGCTCCTGCCCCAGGGGACATGGGTCAATGCCTAAAATGTTTTTAAAAATGGCCGTTTTGGCAGGAGCACTGATTTTAATGACGATTAAAGTGAAAAAAAAAGTGAAATATTCCTTTAAATATGGTGCCTGGGGGGTGTCTGTAGTATGCCTGTGAATTGCCACGTGTTTCCCGTGTTTAGAACAGTTCCTGCACAAAATGACATTAAACGGAAATAACACCATTTAAAACTGCTTGCGGTTTTAATGTTATATCTGGTTCCTGCAATATGGTTGAAAATCATTGAGAAAAATGGCATGGGTAGCCCTCCCTGCCCATTACCAGCCCCTTTAGGTCTTGTACGCATATTAAGGGGAACCCCGTACCCATATTAAAAAAAGGAAATGCGTGTGGCCCCCAGGCCCTATATACTCAGAACAGCAGTATACAGGCGGTGCAAACAAGACAGGGACTGTGTAGGTTTGTTGTGTTAAGTTGAATCTGTTTGTAATTTTCAACTGGTACATTTTTAAAGTGTAGCTCCAGTCAAAAAAACTATTTTTAAGCTTTTTGGAAAACATAGGGAAGGGTTATCACCCCTGTATAATTTGTTTTGTCGTCCATCTTTTTTCATCTCACTTGCTGTTGTCTCCTTCCGTTTGCAAGTAGGAGATGTTTGTAAATTGGATGTTTGAAAGTAGGGGCCTGCCCTATATGCTCTGCAGAAATGACGGAACAAGGTGTTGGTTTTGCCACAACATTGTAAGCCCTCAAAGTGACTCTTGCTGGGCGCTGGAGCGCCCTGCTGTGAACGATTATATCAAGAATTGTAATTACATGCCATTGTTGAACAGTGGTAGAAAAATTGACCTTTGGTGGTTGTGGTGCTGGTGCCACAACACTATAAGTCCTCACAGTTAATCTGGGTGGGCACAGGAACGGGCCCTCCTGTGAAATATTATATCAAGAATTGTAATTACATGTCCCTGTTAAACAGGGGCAGAAAAATTTGGCCTTAGGCACTGCTGCTGGTGCCACCACTAGGGATGAGCCGAACACCCCCCTGTTCGGTTCGCACCAGAACCTGCGAACAGACCTAAACTTCGTGTGAACTTTAGAACCCTATTAAAGTCTATGGGACTCGAACGTTCACAATCTAAAGTGCTCATTTTAAAGGGTAATATGCAGGTTACTGTCCTAAAAAGTGTTTGGGGACCAATGGATCAATGCAAAAAAAAGTTTTAAAAACGGCCGTTTTTTCAGGAGCAGTGATTTTAATAATGATTAAAGTGAAACAATAAAAGTGTAATATTCCTTTAAATTTCGTAGCTGGGGGGTATCTATAGTATGCCTGTGAAGGGGCGCATGTTTCTGGTGCTTAGAACTGTCCCTGCACAAAGTGTCATTTGTGCAGGAAAAAAAGTCTTTTAAAATCACTTGCGGCTATTGTCGGGTCCCGTAATACAGAGAACACTCAATGAGTGTTCTCTGTATTAGCCGACAATTCATTCATTCATTGATTGAAAAAAAAAAAGCGTGGGGGTTCCCCTAAATTCAATTACCAGGCCCTTCAGGTCTGACATGGATATTAAGGGGAACCCCGTGTCAAATAAAAAAAAAAAATTGATGTGGGGGTCCCCCTAAATATCCATAACCAGACCCTTTATCCGAGCACGCAACCTGGCAGGCCGCAGGAAAAGAGGGGGGGACGAGAAAGTGGCCCCCCCTCCCTCCTGAACCGTACCAGGCCACATACCCTCAACATTGGGAGGATGCTTTGGGGGTCTGTGACCCCTCAAAGCACCTTGTCCCCATGTTGATGAGGACAAGGGCCTCATCCTCACAACCCTGGCCATTGGTTGTGAGAGTCTGCGGGCGGGGGGCTTATCAGAATCTGGAAGCCCCCTTTAACAAGGGGACCCCCAGATCCCGCCCCCCCCTGTTTGAAATGGTAAGAGGGTACAAAAGTACCCCTACCATTTCACAAAGAAAGTGTCAAAATGGTTAAATAAGACAAACACACTTTTGAAAAATTCCTTTATTAAAAATAAAAAAAATTAAAAAAAGATTCCAGCGGTGCTAATCCACTCTTGCTATCCAGCGACGGGTCTCCGGGGTCCAGCGATGGATGATCATATCCAGCGACGGGGGATCTCTCAGTCCAGCGCTGTCCATACATCCTTCTTATGTCTCCACTCCGGAGACACTGCAGAGAGCCCAGCGCTGACGTTTCTTATATTAGGAGGGCGGGGCCACCCGTCACCTGACCCCACCCCCTCTGACGCTGGTGAAGGGAGCCAGGGGTTCCCCAGTGACGTGTGGGTGACCCCGCCCCCTCTGATGTAACGCAGGTTTCCGTTACATCAGAGGGGGCGGGGTCACCCACACGTCACTGGGGAACCCCTGGCTTCCCTCTCCAGCGTCAGAGGGGCGGGGTCAGGTGACGGGTGGCCCCGCCCTCCTAATATAAGAAACGTCAGCGCTGGGATCTCTGCAGTGTCTCCGGAGTGGAGACAGAAGAAGGATGTATGGACAGCGCTGGACTGAGAGATCCCCCGTCGCTGGATATGATCATCCATCGCTGGACCCCGGAGACCCGTCGCTGGATAGCAAGAGTGGATTAGCACCGCTGGAATCTTTTTTTTATTTTTTTTATTTTTAATAAAGGAATTTTTCAAAAGTGTGTTTGTCTTATTTAACCATTTTGACACTTTCTTTGTGAAATGGTAGGGGTACTTTTGTACCCCCTTACCATTTCAAACAGGGGGGGGGCGGGATCTGGGGGTCCCCTTGTTAAAGGGGGCTTCCAGATTCTGATAAGCCCCCCGCCCGCAGACCCTCACAACCAACGGCCAGGGTTGTGAGGATGAGGCCCTTGTCCTCATCAACATGGGGACAAGGTGCTTTGAGGGGTCACAGACCCCCAAAGCATCCTCCCAATGTTGAGGGTATGTGGCCTGGTACGGTTCAGGAGGGAGGGGGGGGGGCGCTCTCTCGTCCCCCCTCTTTTCCTGCGGCCTGCCAGGTTGCGTGCTCGGATAAAGGGTCTGATATGGATTTTTAGGGGGACCCCCACGTCAATTTTTTTTAAAATTTGATGCGGGGTTCCCCTTAATATCCATATCAGACCTGAAGGGTCTGGTTATGGATATTTACGAGGACCCCCACGTCAATTTTTTTTTTAATTTGACACGGGGTTCCCCTTAATATCCATGTCAGACCTGAAGGGCCTGGTAATTGAATTTAGGGGAACCCCCACGCTTTTTTTTTTTTTTTTTTTATCAATGAATGAATGAATTGTCGGCTAATGCAGAGAACACTCATTGAGTGTTCTCTGTATTACGGGACCCGACAATAGCCGCAAGTGATTATAAAAGACTTTTTTTCCTGCACAAATGACACTTTGTGCAGGGACAGTTCTAAGCACCAGAAACATGCGCCCCTTCACAGGCATACTATAGATACCCCCCAGCTACAAAATTTAAAGGAATATTACACTTTTATTGTTTCACTTTAATCATTATTAAAATCACTGCTCCTGAAAAAACGGCCGTTTTTTAAAACTTTTTTTTGCATTGATCCATGTCCCCTGGGGCAGGACCCGGGTCCCCAAACACTTTTTAGGACAGTAACCTGCATATTACCCTTTAAAATTAGCACTTTAGATTTCTCCCATAGACTTGTATAGGGTGTTCCGGCTTTTCGAATTTGCTGCGAACAGCCCAAATTGTTCACTGTTCGCTGAACAGGCGAACAGGCAATGTTCAAGTAGAACATGAGTTCGACTCGAACTCGAAGCTCATCCCTAGCCACCACACTGCAAATTCTCCCATATACTCTAGTTTTATTGCAGGAATTAGCCCTGCTGCAAAGCATTGCATCAAAAATTGTAATTAAACGCCCCTGTTAAACAGGGGCAGAAAAATTGGGCCTTAGGCACTGGTGCTGGTGCCACCACACTGCAACCTCTGCCATATACTCTAGTTTTATTGCAGGAATTAGCCCTGCTGCAAAGCATTGCATCAAAAATTGTAATTAAACGCCCCTGTTAAACAGGGGCAGAAAAATTGGGCCTTAGGCACTGGTGCTGGTGCCACCACACTGCAACCTCTGCCATATACTCTAGTTTTATTGCAGGAATTAGCCCTGCTGCAAAGCATTGCATCAAAAATTTTAATTAAACGCCCCTGTTAACCACTTGCCGACTGCCGCACGACGATGTACGTCGACAGAATGGCACGGGCAGGCATATGGGCGTACCTGTACGTCCCTGCCTTCCCGCGGGTGGGGGGCCCGATCGGGCCCCCCCCGGTGCCTGCGGCGGTCGGTATTCGTTCGGGAGCGATCCGGGATGAGGGGGCGGCCATTCATTCATGGCCACCCCCTCGCGATCGCTCCCGACGAATGAAAATGCTCCGTGACATCACTTCCTCTCCTGTAATGTAAACACAGGAGAGGAAGTGATGTAATCTCTCCTCCGTGTCGGTATTTTTCTTTCCGACACCGAGGAGAGAGGATCGGTGAGTTGCACCAACACGACACTACACAGTAGAACATGCCAGGCACACTCACACCCCCCCGATCACCCCCCCAATTACCCCTGTCCCCCAGTCACAGTGACACCAATGTCATTTTTCTTTTTGCATTGGTGTCATTTGTGACTGTAATAACTGTTAGGGCAGTTAGGGTTAGCCCCCTTTAGTTCTAATGTACCCCCCTAACCCAATAAAGGTTTAACCCCGTGATCACCCCCTGTCGCCAGTGTCACTAAGGCTGGGTTCACATTGCAGCGGTTTATGAGAACGAATGTGATTCGCACCGCACTGCAGTGCAAATCACATCTGATCTCTGTGCGATTCGAGTTCAGCCATACAGATAGTATGGCTGAATTCGCGCCGCACCCGCCGCAAATTCGCACAGGACCCTTTTTTTGGTCCGCAGCAGAATCGGATCGCATGGGTGTTCACACCATGCGATCCGAGTTTGCAGATCGCACTGCGATATGCGAACTGATCTGGGGGTGTCATTAACATTTCACTGACACTCCCAGCAGTTCGCATAGGGCAGTGTGAACTGCCACCGGGAGGCATGCGATGCGGGAACCCGCCGCAAATTCGTGGCGTTCCTGCATCGCTCCAGTGTGAAGCCAGCCTAATAAGCGATCATTTTTCTGATCGCTGTATTAGTGTCACAGGTGACGCTAGTTAGGCAGGTAGGTATTTAGGTTCGCCGCAGCTTTTTATAGCACCAGGGACCCCCATATACTACCGCATAAAGCCCCCTGATTGCCCCCTAGTTAACCCTTTCACCAGTGATCACCATATAACTGTTACAGGTGACGCTGGTTGGTTAGTTATTTTTTTATAGTTTCAGGGCACCCGCCATTTATTACCTAATAAAGGTTTAACCCCCTGATCACCCGGCGGGTGTCATTTGTGACTGTAATAACTGTTAGGGCAGTTAGGGTTAGCCCCCTTTAGTTCTAAGGTACCCCCCTAACCCCCCCAATAAAGGTTTAACCCCGTGATCACCCCCCGTCGCCAGTGTCACTAAGGCTGGGTTCACATTGCAGCGGTTTATGAGAACGGATGTGATTCGCACCGCACTGCAGTGCAAATCACATCCGATCTCTGTGCGATTCGAGTTCAGCCATACAGATAGTATGGCTGAATTTGCGTCGCACCCGCCGCACCCGCCGCAAACTCGCACGGGACCCTTTTTTTGGTCCGCAGCAGAATCGGATCGCATGGGTGTTCACACCATGCGATCCGAGTTTGCAGATCGCACTGCGATATGCGAACTGATCTGGGGGTGTCATTAACATTTCACTGACACTCCCAGCAGTTCGCATAGGGCAGTGTGAACTGCCGCCGGGAGGCATGCGATGCGGGAACCCGCCGCGGATTCGTGGCGTTCCCGCATCGCTCCAGTGTGAACCCAGCATAATAAGCGATCGTTTTTCTGATCGCTGTATTAGTGTCACAGGTGACGCTAGTTAGGCAGGTAGGTATTTAGGTTCGCCGCAGCTTTTTATAGCGCCAGGGACCCCCATATACTACCGCATAAAGTCCTATGATTGCCCCCTAGTTAACCCTTTCACCAGTGATCACCATATAACTGTTACAGGTGACGCTGGTTGGTTAGTTATTTTTTTTATAGTTTCAGGGCACCCGCCATTTATTACCTAGTCTTACTAGTGTACCCCTAAATTTAGGGGTGTCTACTTTCCAAAATGGGGTCATTTGGGGGGGGGGGGGCTTTGTGCCATCTTGGCATTTTATGGCCTTCAAAACTGTAACGCCCTTAGAAAGCCTGAAGGCGGTGCTTGGTTTTCGGGGCCCCGTATGCGGTTAGGCTCCCAAAAAGTCCAACATATGTGGTATCCCCGTACTCAGGAGAAGCAGCAGAATTTATTTTGGGGTTTCATTTCACATATGCCCATGGCATGCGTGAGCAATATATCATTTAGTGACAACTTTGTGAAAAAAAAAAAAAAAAGTTTGTAATTTTCTCGCAACTTGTGGCAAAATATAAAATATTCCATGGACTCAACATGCCTCTCAGCAAATAGCTTGGGGTGTCTACTTTCTAAAATGGGGTCATTTGTGGGGGTTTTGTGCCATCTTGGCATTTTATGGCCTTCAAAACTGTAATAGGTAGCGAGGAGTGAAGTCAAATATTTACGCCCTTAGAAAACCTGAAGGCGGTTCTTGGCTTTCGGGGCCCCGTACGCGGCTAGGCTCCCAAAAAATCCCACACATGTGGTATCCCCGTACTCAGGAGAAGCAGCAGAATTTATTTTGGGGTGTCATTTCACATATGCCCATGGCATGTGTGAGCAATATATCATTTAGTGACAACTTTGTGAAAAAAAAAATTAAAAAAAATTAAAGTTTGTAATTTTCCCGCAACTTGTGGCAAAATATTAAATATTCCATGGACTCAACATGCCTCTCAGCAAATAGCTTGGGGTGTCTACTTTCTAAAATGGGGTCATTTGTGGGGGTTTTGTGCAATCTTGGCATTTTATGGCCTTCAAAACTGTAATAGGTAGTGAGAAGTGAAATCAAAAATGTACGCCCTTAGAAAGCCTGAAGGCGGTGCTTGGTTTTCGGGGCCCCGTACGCGGCTAGGCTCCCAAAAAGTCCCACATATGTGGTATCCCCGCACTCAGGAGAAGCAGCAGAATTTATTTTGGGGTGTCATTTCACATATGCCCATAGCATGTGTGAGCAATATATCATTTAGTGACAACTTTGTGTAAAAAAAAAAAAAAAATTTTATTCAATCGCTTGAGGCAAAAAAATAAAATATTCAATGGGCTCAACATGCCACTTATCAATTTCCTTAGGGGGTCTACTTTCCAAAATGGGGTCATTTGGGGGGGTTTTGTACTGCCCTGCCATTTTAGCACCTCAAGAAATGAGATAGGCAGTCGTAAACTAAAAGCTGCGTAAATTCCAGAAAACGTACCTTAGTTTGTAGATGTGACAACTTTTGCGCAAACCAATAAATATACAGTTATTGACTTTTTTTTTACCAAAGACATGTGGCTGAATACATGTTGGCCTAAATGTATGACTAAAATTGAGTTTATTGGATTTTTCTAATAACAAAAAACAAAACAAAAAATAGAAAATATCATTTTTTTTCAAAATTTGCGGTCTTTTTACGTTTATATCGCAAAAAATAAAAATCGCAGAGGCAATCAAATACCATCAAAAGAAAGCTCTATTTGTGGGAAGAAAAGGACGCAATTTTTTTTTGGGTACAACATTGCATGACCGCGCATTTACCAGTTAAAGCAGCGAAGTGCCAAATTGTAAAAAGACCTCTGGTCATTGACCAGCAAAATGGTCCGGTCTGAAAGTGGTTAAACAGGGGCAGAAAAATTGGGCCTTAGGCACTGGTGCTGGTGCCACCACACTGCAACCTCTGCCATATACTCTAGTTTTATTGCAGGAATTAGCCCTGCTGCAAAGCATTGCATCAAAAATTGTAATTAAACGCCCCTGTTAAACAGGGGCAGAAAAATTGGGCTGATGGCATAAACCAGAACCAGAAATGTTCTTCCAACATATCAGCGGAGGAGGAAGAGGATAGATAATCAACATAACAGGACAGTCACTCAGCATCAGCATAGGCAGTCTTGAAGGGATGTGATATTTCAAAAAAAATTATTCTGTTACATCAGCTTCAGGTGCTTGGTAGCTGTGGGTGATCCAAGACTGATTCATCTTGATGAAGGTCAGTCGATCAACTGATTCCGTGGACAGGCGCACCCTGTGATCAGTAACAAAGCCACCAGCAGCACTGAAGGTGCTTTCCGAAAGAACGCTGGATGCAGGACAGGCCAGTAGCTCAATTGCATACTGTGCAAGCTCTGGCCAGTGATCCATCCTCAAGACCCAGTAAGCCAGAGGATTTTCGGTGGGAAAGGTGTCCAAGTCTGACCTTGCCCCTAGGTATTCCTGCACCATGTAAATCAGACGCTGGCGATGGGTGCTGGAACCGATCATACCTTGGGGCTGCGGACTAAAAAATTGTCTGAAAGCATCAGTCAGACGGCCACCTTCTCCACCGCTCCTTCTGACCGATGCCTCAGCAACACGTTGTCCAGGACCAGGAGTTTGTAACCTCCCAGTCTCTGGGAACGCGTTGCACAGACCTTTCTGCAAGGCCTCCCAGAGATGTCTCATCCTCTGCTCCCTCTGCGATGGCAAGATAAGGTCGGCAACCTTACCCTTGTACCGTGGATCAAGGAGAGTGGCCAGCCAGTAATGGTCCCTCTCCTTGATCCAAAGAATACGAGGATCCTTCCGCAGGCTTTGCAGGATCAGGGAGGCCATGCAGCGTAGGTTAGCTGAGGCATTCGGTCCGGAGTCCTCTGGGTCACTAAGGACAACATGATCCGCAGCTACCTCCTCCCAGCCACGTACAAGTCCACGTGTTTCTTGGGACTGTAAATCATCCCTACAAGACTGCTGCTGCTGCTGCTGATGCGGAGTGCCAGCCTCCACCTCCATGCTGACACAATCATCCTCCTCCTCCTCTTCCTCCTCCTCATCCTCTTCCTGTGTTATGGGTGGCACAGCAGGAACACTGTCTGGATAAAGGGGGCCTTGAGAGGCAAGGAAGTCCTCCTCTTCCTGCCTCTGTTCTGCCTCAAGTGCCCTGTCCATTATTCCACGCATCGTATGGTCCAAGAGGTGGACAAGAGGTACAGTGTCACTGATGCATGCACTGTCACTGCTCACCATCCTTGTGGCCTCCTCAAACGGTGACAGGACAGTGCATGTATCCCTGATCATGCCCCACTGGCGTGGTGAGAAAGAACCAAGCTCCCCTGACCCTGTCCTGGTGCCGTAGTCGCACAGGTACTCATTGATGGCCCTCTGCTGCGTGTGCAGCCGCTGCAGCATGGCCAATGTTGAGTTCCATCTGGTGGGCATGTCACATATAAGGCGGTTCTTGGGCAGGTTCAACTCCTTTTGGAGCTCAGCCAGCCGAGCACAGGCATTAAATGATCGGCGGAAATGCACACAGACTTTCCTGGCCTGCTTCAGGACATCCTGTAAGCCGGGGTACCTGCCCAAGAACCGCTGCAACACCAGGTTAAGGACGTGAGCTACACAGGGCACATGGGTCAGTTGTCCCTGTCGGAGGGCGGAGAGGAGGTTGGTGCCATTGTCGCAAATCACCATTCCTGGCTTAAGCTGGCGTGGCGTCAACCACCTCTCGGCCTGCCCCTGCAGAGCTGACAAAACATCCGCCCCAGTGTGGCTCCTGTCCCCCAAACAAACCAGCGCAAGCACGGCATGGCATCGTTTTGCCTGCGTACTTGCGTAGCCCCTGGAACGCCTACGGAGCACCGCTGGTTCTGAGGACAGAGCACTGGAAGAGGCCATGGAGGAAGAAGAAGAGGAGGGGGTGGAGGAGAGAGGTGTGTCACAACCAATAGTAGCATTTTGGAGGCGTGGTAGCGGAACAACCTCCAACACTACTGCACCTTGTCCTGCATCCTTCCCAGCTGCCAGAAGAGTGACCCAATGGGCCGTGAAAGACAGGTAACGTCCCTGTCCATGCCTGCTGGACCATGAGTCAGCGGTAATATGCACCTTACCGCTGACTGCTCTGTCCAGCAAGGCAAGGACATTGCCTTCCACATGTCGGTAGAGAGCCGGAATCGCCTTCCGTGAGAAAAAGTGGTGTTTGGGGACCTGCCACTGAGGAACCGCACATTGTACAAACTCACGGAAGGGGGGCGAGTCTACCAACTGAAAAGGCAGCAGTTGAAGTGCTAGCAATTTAGCCAAGCTAGCATTCAACCGCTGGGCATGTGGATGGCTGGGAGTGAACTTCTTTTGCCGGTCCAGCAGCTGGGGCAGGGACATTTGCCTGCTATAATCGGAAGTGGGTGTAACGCTAGCAGAGTTCCCGGAAGCACTTGGCTGTGACACACCTAATTCTACACCTTCATTCCTCTCAGAGCAGGTTTCAGAGAGGACTGAAGGTCTAGTGGGGTTGGAGATGCCAGCTGATGAGGAGCAAGGAGAGGTCCGCTTTGTTCTTTGGTGTGGGACTTTGAGGTACGCTTGCCAACGAGCTGCATGGCAGGTCAACATATGTCTGGTCAAGCATGTGGTGCCCAAGCGGCTGATGTTTTGGCCACGTGAGATACGTTTGAGACATATGTTGCAAATAGCAGCAGTGCGATCTGATGCACTCGTCTCAAAAAAGGCCCACACCAAAGAACTTTTAGAATAACGCGCAGAGGCAGCGCTCTGCACAGGCGGAGCTCTGCGGTGTGATTCAGTCGGTGTGCTGCCCCTAAGCTGGCCCCCGGAGGTCATCCTGCCTCGTTGGACATGTGCCTCCTCCTCCTCCTCCTCCTCCTCCTCTCTCCTTCCAGGCACCCACGTGGAGTCAGTGCCCTCATCATCCCCTCCCTCTTTATCGCTGTAGCAAACCTGGCAGTATGCTGCAGCTTGTGGAACATGACTGCCAGATTGCTGTCCTTCTTGAGCATCCCCTCTCTCTGCGCTCACGCTACTGCCTTCCTCTAGCTGAGTGTCATCATCAGAGCCCACAAAACACTGGGCATCCTCCTGGAGCATGTACCCAACACTGTGCTCAAAGAGTTCAGGAGACTCCTCAGGAGGACGTGGTGGGTCTAGGGAAGGAGTCACTGATGATGACATTGAGAGGAGGGAAGACGATGCGTTGGCAGCTGCTTTGCTAGTACCCTGAGACTGGGTGAGAGAGGATGAGGAGGATGAAGAGGGCTTGGTCATCCACTCTACCAAGTCGTTGGCATGTTGCGGCTCAACATGACCAGCTGCCGAAAAGAAGGACAAGCGTGTCCCATGGCCACGTGCTGATGACAATGCACCGCGTCCATGAACAGCACTGTTGTCTCTAGACACAGAGCCTGCTTGCCCTCTTTTATCGGCTCGCGCCTGTCTGCCTCTCCTTGCTGGCCTTCCAGACATGGTAATGGCCTGAAGGGAGTTGGGTAAAAAAGCAGTTGGGTAGTGTATATTGTGCTAGAGGCACACAACACCCACTAACTCCTGCAGATGCCTTTATTATAGAACACCAGAGATAAAGGGGTATATACAGATGTATACTGTGCTGTGCTGGAGGCACACACAACTTCCAATAACTCCTGCAGATGGCAAGTGGTCTCAAATAGAGAACAGCTATGTAGGTGGATATAGCGGTATGTACTGGGTACAGAGCACGCAGACAGCACGCACTATCTCCTAACACTACTGACTGCAAGCTCTATTATAAAAGATAGATCACTAGCTATATAGGTGAGGTGAATATAGCGGTGTATACTGCGGTCAGGGCACGCAGACAATAACCACTACACAACAGCAAGATCGAAAATCGGCCGAAAACGATCGGTGTGTACTGTGTTGAAGGTACACAGAACACCCACTGCTTCAGACGCCAACACACTACACAAGGCCGCCGCACTGGCGGCCTTATATAGTGTGGGGCGTGCACTACACAGCCTGAGCTATGATTGGCCACAGGCATCCTGCCTGTGGCCAATCATGGCTCTCCTCGCTGCTGGCGCTGCGATTGGCCAAGCATGCGGGGTCACAGTGCATGCTTGGCCAATCATGAGCCAGCAATGCACTGCGCCATCGCAGTGCATTGTGGGCCGTGAGCGCCACACGAATTTGGCGCGAACGGACCAAAATGTTCGGACTTCGCCGAACGGACGAATAGCCAATGTTCGAGTCGAACGTATGTTCGACTCGAACATTGGCATGATGATCCCTAATCAGGATCATCATCTTAGGCCCATAGTACCATCAACAGCATCCATAAAATATGTGCTACTTCAAATACTCAGCTGAAGTTCTGCACAGACTAAGGAACATCAACACCACATTGCCATCTTCCATACAAAAAATACTTCAAAGAGAACAACTATTAAAAACCGGAAGACAAGCAGCTCCCAACCATAGGAAGACATCTACTTGACCACTACAATTAGATTGCGCCTTGATTAACGCCAAGTCTGCAGTCAAACATAGACTGGAAGTACACGACTTCATCATCAAGAACAATGTAGACTGCCTCTTCATCACCGAAAGCTGGTTAACCTCTGACTGCAACACCATCCTCACCGAATTGGTGCCGGAAAACTACAGGATCCTAACCAAACACCGGATAGGGAAAAAAGGAGGAGGCCTAGCAGTGATCTTTAAAGGTCACCTGGATCTCACTAAACCATCATCTCAGAACCCAGTGCCTTTTATGGAAACCCTGACGCTACATCTTCAACAAACATCCCATGACACCACTCATATTCTACTGTGCTACAGACCACCAGGACCAAAGTCCAATCTTCTTTTGCCCCTCACGGAATCCTTTGCAATGCACACCCTAAAATTCAAAAATTTCCTGGCACTCGGAGATTTCAACCTTTGGGCAAACGAGCCCAAAGACCCCATTGCGACTGCCTGCATCAATCAACTAGAAGAACTGGGTCTCCAGCAACTGATAAAGACTCCCACGCATGGGTCAGGACACACCCTGGACCTCATCTTCAAACAGAACATTGACGTCAACATACTCGACAACATAACATTGCCATGGACGGATCACCACGCCATCAAATTCAAAATAGCTACCAACATCACCAACGAAAAACGGAATCCTGTAACAACAACGCACTGGACCAGATCGTATAAAAAACTGTACTCCGAATCCTTCAAATCCACTCTGTCCAACAAGATAACTACAATAACCTTAAACCACTCTACGGAGGAAACACTCAACTCCCTGAACAGGGCATTGCTGCAATCAGCAGACTCGGTAGCATCAAAACGCAGGGCTCTCATCAGGAAGAAAAACTCTGGATGGTTTAATAGCTCCCTCGCCGTACTAAAGCAAGAACGCAGAAGAGCGGAAAGAACATGGAGAAGAAATACCACAGAGGAAAACCACTTTAACTACAAAGGTCTCACAGAGAATTATCGGAAAGCAATCTTCAAAGCCAAAAAGGACCACTTCTCATATACAATCTCAACGGCTGCAAACCAACCACGGAAACTGTTTAAACTGGTTAATCAATCAATGAATCCGGTGTGCCTAGAACCCCCAGAAAGTGAATCCCAGGATTACTGTGACAAACTGTCGGATTTTTTCATCGATAAAGTCAAAACCATCAGGGAAACAATCTGTCAGAAGAAAACATCCAACCTCAGCCAGCAAATACATAAAGAGGATGTCTGCACCAACATACCGCAACCGCCAAAATTTTCACTATCCCCAATTACCGTAGACACCGCAAAAAACATCATTAATAAACTGCGTGACAGTACCTCACCTATTGACATCATCCCCACAAAACTACTGAAAGAATGCTCCGACATCGTGGCTCCAACCATAACCCACCTCATAAACAGATCATTCCACAAAGGGATTGTTCCCAGCATCCTCAAACAAGGCATCGTCAAACCTTAACTCAAGAAACCAAACCTGGACCCTCAGGATCCAAACAACCGTAGGCCAATTACAAGCCTCAACACCATTTCTAAGATCATGGAGAAAGCTGTAGTACATCAGCTACAACTCCACCTGGATACTCAGAAACTCCTGGACCCCCTGCAATCAGGCTTCCGCCCGGGTCATGGAACAGAAACAGCTCTCCTCAAGATTTGGGATGACGCCCTCGAAGCAGCAGATGACGGAGAGCCGTGTCTCCTCGTACTGCTAGACCTAAGTGCAGCGTTTGATACAGTAGATCACAATACTCTACTCGTCCACCTCACAGAAGTAGCCGGAGTCCAAGACATAGATCTCCAATGGTTCGCGTCCTTCCTAGGAAATCGGTCACAGACAGTGAAACTAGGAAAATTCCTCTCCGAAACTCGGACAGTCACCTGCAGAGTCCCTCAAGGCTCTCCTTTGTCACCCGTTCTCTTCAACATTTACATTCGCCCACTCCTTCAAATCATCAGATGCTCAGATCTCTGCTTCCACTCTTACGCTGACGACACGCAACTTTATTTCCGGATCAATGGAAAAAAAGATCACCAACAACAACTTGAAAACTGCCTCAAATCAATAGAGGACTGGATGACCACTAACTCCCTCCAGCTGAATGAATCAAAGACAGAGCTTCTTATCTTACACCCAAATCATAAGCCGGCAACCAAAACCTCCTGGTCTCCACCAACCGTCTTTGGGCAGACTATCTCCCCAAAGACCAAAGCCAAGAGTCTCTGGGTTATTTTAGATGCACAAATGTCAATGGATGCGCAAATAGGATCTGTAGTCAGTGGATCTCACCATCTGCTGTGCATGCTTCGCAGACTCATCCCTTTTATCCCAAAGAATGACAAAGCAGTGGTTGTTGGAACAATCATTAATTCACGACTGGACTACGCAAATTCGCTTTACATAGGATTACCACAATATCAACTTGCGCGATTACAACTGATCCAAAACACGGCGGCAAGGCTGATAACGGGGAAAAAAACCCTGGGAATCCATCTCTCCTTCGCTGAGGAGCTTACATTGGCTAACCGTAAAAAAATCGGATCACGTTCAAGACCCTTTGCCTCACCCACAAATGCGTGCATAGAGAAGCTCCGCAATACCTAATGGAGAAAATAAATCATTACACACCAAACCACTTGCTTCGATCAGCCAACAAAAACCTCCTCCTTGTGCCTAAAGCCCGGTACAAATCTAAGGGGGATCGGAGATTCGCTGTCCAAGGGCCTCGGCTATGGAATGCTCTACCAATCAACATCCGCCTGGAAGAAAATCACCTGGCTTTTAGGAAAAAACTCAAGACCTTCCTCTTTTAGCAGATGATCAAAGCTCGCCACAGCGCCTAGAGGCGATTCAGTTCGCATTGTGTGCTATACAAGTATTTCATTCATTCATTCACAAGCAGACAAGAATAGTCGGGTACACGCCAAAAGGTCAGGATCACAGGCAAACAAGGATAGTCAAGACACGCCAAAGTCGGTAACGGAAAACAGTAGCAGAGCACACGGCAGGAAACAGGAAGCTAACACACAAAGGAATACACAATGGTTGATCAGCCCTGATGGCCTGCAGTCCACAGGTTAATATAGGGCTCCCTGATAGGGCCTGGGGTGGAGCCATTCTTAGAGGAGAGGTTATAAAAACCACCAGGTGGAAGTGGCTGGCTTCTTAGTCTGAAGACATGAGGGGAGGTAAGCAAACACAGGAAGATCACTGCATAACCATGACATTTTTATGATCAGTATAGATGGTAATACAATGGGGAGTACCCTCTAGAAGATGTCGCCATTCTTGAAGAGCTAGTTTAATAGCGAGTAGCTCACGGTCCCCAATGGTATAGTTTTACTCCGCATCAAAAAACTTCTTGGAAAAGAATCCGCAAAAGGCTGAGACTTGCCCTGCTGAGCTTGGAGTAGGACAGCACCGACTCCTACTGTAGAGGCATCTACCTCCAAAGAAAAGGGTTTAGCAATGTCTGGACGTAGAAGAATTGGGGCAGAGAGGAAGGCTGCCTTGATTATGAGGAAAGCATCAATGGCTTCAGGGGACCAGAGCCAAGCATTGACACCTTTGCGGGTGAAATGTAATAGGGCCACCAAGGTGGAGTAGTTACGAATGAATTGGTGATAGCAATTGGTGAAGCCCAAAAAGCTTTGGGTGGCTTTAAGACCAGAGGGCTGGGGCCACTCGGAGATGGCCCGAAGTTTTGGCTGGGTCCATGAGGAGGCCTTGTGACAAGATTATGTAGCCCAGAAATGGAACTATTTCTCCAATTTTGAATATAGACAATTGTCCCTTAGACGCTGTAGCACAGCTTTCACATGAAGATGATGGGTAAGTAAGTCTGGTAAGAAAATAAGAATGTCATCTAGATATACAATAACACAGACATACAGAAGGTCACAAAAGATCTCATTAACACAATTTTGGAAGACCGCTGGGGCATTGCATAACCCAAAGGACATCACAAGATACTCATAATGTCAGTCCCTGGTGTTAAAGACGGTCATCCATTTGTCTCCTTCCCGGATTCTATTAAATTGTAGGCCCCTCTAAGATCCAGTTTAGTAAAAACATTAGAACCTTGCAGTCTGTCAAAGAATTCTGAAATTAAAAGGAGGAGAGTATCGGTTCTTCACGGTGATGGCATTAAGACCCCTGTAGTCGATGCACGGACGGAGTGAACCATCTTTTTTCGCTACAAAGAAGAACCCGGCTCGGGCAGGTGAGTTAGATTCTCTGATGAAACCTTTTTGCAGGTTTTCCCAAATTTATTCAGACATGGCTTGTGTCTCGGGGATAGATAGAGGGTAGACTCGGCCTCGGGAAGAGAGGTCCCAGGTAAAAGATCAATGGAGCAAAGTCTCTGTGAGGATCAGCGGACTTTTTGCAGAAAACATCTCGGAAGGACTGATATTGGGCAGGCAACATGGGAGTTGTGGAGGTCTCAGCAAGAGGAATGGAAGGAGGAGGTAGCACCTTGGAAATACACCATTGCTGACATGGAGGACCCCAAACCAATACTTGTCCAGAATTCCAGTCGCGATGCGGGGAGTGTTTTTGCTACCATGGAAGGCCCAGAATGATGGGACTGGAGGATTTAGGCAAAACCCGATGCATAACTCAATAGGAGGGGTTTTAAACCGGATAGGACTCATAGGCAAGAAGGAGCATCCACGTATGCAGAGAGTTGGTAGGCATTTTGAGCCCAGTGGATAGCCACGGGAAGGTTGAAACAAGGGAAGCGGACAAAATTAATGGATCGGTCTAGATCACCTCCCTCCGAGTGACCTAGACCCTGGAGGGCACAAGCCCAATCCCATGCGTCGGGCACGTTCCTCAGGAGTGAGGCGGGTTCGCCCAAGCTTCATAGGTTCTTTCAACACGTGAGAGGTTGAAGATGGAGAGGATTGCACAGGTCTCTGGACTACCTGTGCTGGACGGCCAGCAGGAGGATGACTGGATCTGGATTTCTCCAGGGCCTGCTCCTGGAAGCGAATGTCTATTTGAATGCTTAATGCGATTAAGTCATCAGATGTGGTAGGAATGGAATGGTGGTCCAGAGAGTTCATTCTTGACATGGTCAGATAGGCCTTGCTTAGAAGGTAGCAGTAAGGGCCTCATTATTCCATTTGAGTTTAGCGGCTAGCGTACGGAATTGAACCGCGTATTGGTTGACTGTCATTCCTTGCTGTCGAAGACGAGGGCCCTGGAGAAATCCAGATTCTAATAAGCCCCCCGCCCGCAGATCCCGACAACCAACGGCCAGGGTTGTTGGGAAGAGGCACTTGTCCTCATCAACATGGGGACAGGGTACTTTGGGGTGGGGGGGCCACAGGGTGCCCCCTTCCTCAAATCACCCACTCCCCATGTTGAGGGCATGCGGCCTGGTACGATTCAGGGGGGGGGGCGCTCGCTCGTCCCCACTCCCTTTCCTGACTGGCCTGCATGCTCGGATAAGGGTCTGGTATGGATTTTGGGGGGACCCCCCACACCATTTTTTCGTTGTAGGGGGTTCCCCTTAAAATTCATACCAGGCATTGCCTCCCATGACGGGGCTCGCAAGGTGTCAATCTTTCCGATAAAAGCAGCGAGATTGACTTCCTTTTATAGTCCCATCCTACCTGGAGTCACGTTCAAAATGAACAGACTTTAGTCCGTGTGTGGGCAAGTCCGTTAATTCGGAAGTCCGTCGTAACTCCGTTGGGAAGATCGTCAGACCTAGTCAGACCTAGTCAGACCTAGTCTGCTGGAAAGTCCGTTCATGTATGCGCAAGTCCACTCGTCCGGAAAGTCCTGTCGGAACTCAGGCCAAAGTCAGTCGGGAAGACTTTCGGACCTAGTTTGCTGGAAAGTCTGGTTTTGTGCATGTGGCGTAAGAGTTGGGTTTTACTGCTGTAGGACAGCTGGCACCTGTTGTTCCACTAGCTGGTGTTCAGCTCTGTGCACTCTGCAGCTATGGCTGTTGCCGCCCCTTACCTGTTACCTAATATATGTTTCCTTCCTGCTACTTCCTGTCCAGCCCCTCATGTGCTTCTCTATTTAAATCCCTTTCAAACCAGCTACTGGTTGCTTGAGCAACATTTGTTTCTGCGCTCCCTTTGTGTAACCTGGTTTACCTGACCGCTCGGGAACTGATCTCTTGTGTACCGACCCGGCTTGCTCTGATTAAGTTGCCGCCCGCCCTGACCTTGGCTCACTATCCGGCTCTTCTTTGCTTCATCCATCCATCCTTGTCTAACAGTGTCTTTTGGTACTTCCCTAGCGAACAGGGTGAACCCGGGGGTCGTGACCTGGGGTCAGCACGCAGCTAAGCCCAAACCCTCATGAGGGGGTCCCTGGTGAATACAGGCTGGCCCTTAGACTCCACGCCCTGGGGATCCTGTCTCACCTGCTCGCCGGTGGGCTCACTGTAAGTAGTACCGTGACAAACTCACTTAAACAACGCATCTACCACTAGGGCTAACCTACCCTGATGGCTATATATCTATAGTCCAAGACCGGTTTAGAGGGACTCACGGGTCTTGCAGAGGAGGAAGATCAAAAACAGCTTGTTTTTATTGTCAACGTTTCAATAAAGCTCAGTCCATCTTTCTCAAGATGGTGTGTATAGATAGATAGATAGATAGATATAGACAGTATCTCACAAAAGTGAGTACACCCCTCACATTTTTGGAAATATTTTATTATATCTTTTCATGTTACAACACTGACAAAATTACACTTTGCTACAATGTAAAGTACTGAGTGTACAGCTTGTATAACAGTGTAAATTTGCTGTCCCCTCAAAATAGCTCAACACACAGCCATTAATGTCTAAACCGCTGGCAACAAAAGTGAGTATACCCCTAAGTGAAAATGTCCAAATTGGGTCCAAAGTGTCAATATTTTGTGTGGCCACCATTGTTTTCAAGTACTGCCTTAACCCTCTTGAGCAAGGAGTTCACCAGAGCTTCACAGGTTGCCACTGGAGTTCTCTTCCGCTCCTTCATGATAACATCACAAGGTGGTGAATGTTAGAGATCTTGCGCTCCTCCGCCTTCTGTTTGAGGATGTCCCACAGATGCTCAATAAGGTTTAGGTCTGGAGACATGCTTGGCCAGTCCATCACCTTTACCCTCAGATATGATGAAGAAGCGGATTTTTGGAAACATTATCTCCATGTTCTGACGTCACTTTTCCAATGCGACTCGGAGTGTGTTCCATGCTGGTTCCGAGGTGGCAAGACGGATTTCTGGTTGGTTGTTCCATTCCTCTCGTGTTAACATCCACACACCACCATCCACTGAGGACCCACTGGGGAACCATCTAGAATGCAGGCTTTTCAATCAAAGCAATGTTTATTAAACTTAACCACTTGTCGCCCGCCAATAGTCAAATGACGGCTGCGAAGTGGTTTCAAAATCCTGACCGGATGTCATAGGACGTCCTCAGGATTTTAAGCCGCTGCACGCCCCCGGGGGCACGCATCGTGGCGATCGTTGTTGCGGGGTGTCAGTCTCACACCCCGCAACTACAATCTTGGTAAAGAGTCTCCGATGGAGACTCTTTACCATATGATCATCCGTGTCCAATTACGGCTGATCACAGTGTAAATTGGAAGAGCCGGTGGTCTGTCAGACGCGAGTAGAGGAGAGCCAATCAGCTGCTCCTCTGACAGGGGGGTCTGTGCTGATCGATTGTCAGCACAGCCCCCCCGAAGATGCCGACACTGGACCACCAGGGATGCCACCAGACCACCAGGGATGCCCAGCACCAGGTATGCCACCCTAGACCACCAGGGATGCCAGTCAGTGCCCACAATGGATGCCAATCAGTGCCCACAATGGATGTCAACCAGTGCCCACAATGGGCATCACTGATTGGCATGCATTATTGTTTGGCACTGATTGGCATCCATCAATACAAAATACAATACAATGTCGCCTATCAGTGCCCATCCGTGCCACCTATCAATGCCCATACATGCCAACTATCAGTGCCCATCCATGCCCATCTGTGCCACCTATCCATGCCCATCTGTGCCGCCTATCCATGCCCATCCGTGCCGCCTATCCATGCCCATCCGTGCCGCCTATCCATGCCAATCTGTGCCAGCTATCAGTGCCAATTTGTGCCACCTACCAGTGTCCATCCGTGTCACCCATCAGTGCCACCTATCAGTGCCGCCTATCAGTGCCGCCTATCAGTGCCACATATCAGTGCCACATATCAGTGCCCCTCAATGTTACTCATCAGTGCCACTTCATTGGTGCCACCTCATCAGTGCCCATCAGTGCCGCCTTATCAGTGCCCATCAGTGAAGGAGAAAACGTACTTATTTACAAAGTTTTGAAACTGAAACAAGAGTTTAGCAAAAAATAAAAACCGTAAAGGTGATCAAATACCACCAAAATAAAGCTCTATTTGTGGGGAAAAAATGAAAACATTTCATTTGGGTACAGTGTAGCATGACCGCGCAATTGTCATTCAAAGTGCGACAGCGCTGAAAGCTCAAAATTGGTCTGGGCAGGAAGGTGTTTAAGTGCCTGGTATTGAGGTGGTTAAAGTGGTGTTCCACCCAAAAAAAAAAGAATTAATGAGTGTGCCTTAAAAAAATTGGAATTTTTTTTTTTACTCACCTCTAAATGGCTCTTGCTAGGGGGTCCCTCGTAGTCTGTCTCCTTCAGTGCCTGGGCTCTTGATGTCACTTCCCCTCAGCGCAGGAAGGGCTCAGCTCTGCCCCCTCCCTCTTGTCAATCATCTGGGACACATGACAGGTCCCAGATGATTGCGCGGCCAATCACATCGCGTGAAGCCACAGCCGGGCACCCACAGTTACAATGCCAGCACCACCGAGACAAGTGGGGCTTCGATCCCCTGCATCGCTGGACCCTGAGACAGGTAAGTGTCCGATTATTAAAAGTCAGCAGCTGCAGTATTTGTAGCTGCTGACTTTGAATTTTTTTTTTTTAATGGGAACACCACTTTAACCACCTCAGTACAGTGCAGTTACACCCCCTTCCTGACCAGACCAATTTTCAGCTTTCAGCGCTCTCACAGTTTGAATGACAATTACTCAGTCATGTAACACTGTACCCATATGAAACTTGCGTCCTTTTTTCCACACAAATAGAGCTTTCTTTTAGTGGTATTTAATCACTAGTGGGGTTTTTATTTTTTGTGCTATAAATAAAATAAAACGTAAATTTTGTGAAAAAAATGCCTTTTTCTTAGTTTCTGTCATAAATTATTGCTAATTAGTAATTTTTCTTCATAAATTTTGGCCAAAATTTATACTGCTACATATCTTTGGTACAAATAACCCACATTAGTATATATTATTTGGTCTTTGTGAAAGTTATAGAGTCTACAAACTATGGTGCCAATCACTGAAAATTGATCACTTCTGATCAGGCCTTCAGTACATCAGGTGTATCTCATTTCTTGAGACACTAACAAGTCAGGAAAGTACAAATACCCCCCAAATGACCCCTTTTTACAAAGTAGACATCCCAAGGTATTAAGTAAGTAGCATGGTGAGTTTTTTTAAGTTGTCATTTTTTCCCACAATTCTTTGCAAAATGAAGATTTTTTATTTTTTTTTAATTTTTTTTTACTAAATTGTCATATTATCAGGTTATTTCTCACACACAGCATATGCATACAACAAATTACACCCCAAAATACATTCCGCTACTCTTCCCGAGTACGGCGATACCACATGTGTGAGACTTTTACACAGCCTGGCCACATACAGAGGCCCAACATTGATGTAGTACCTTCAGACGTTCTACGAGCAAAAATGACGCATCTCATTTCTCAACCACCTATTACACTTTTGAAGTCCCTGGAGTACCAGGACAATGGAATTTCCCATAAAATGACCCCATTTTGGAAAGCAGACACCCCAACGTATAATCTGTGAGGCATAATGAGTCTTTTGAATGGTTAATTTTTTTCCAGAAGTTTTTGGAATATGTGGAAAAAAATTAAAACGCATTTTTTTTACACAAAAATGTCAATTTATAAGATATTTCTAACACATAGCATGTATATAGCAAAAATGTAACCCCAAAATACATTCTGCTACTCCTCCCGAGTACGGCAATACCAAATGTGTGTGACTTTTACACAGCCTGGCCACATAGAGAGGCCGAACATTGAAGTAGTACGTTCAGGCATTCTAGGAGCATAAATGACACATCTTATTTCATTCCTACCCATCACACTTTTGAAGGTCCTGGACCACCAGGACAGTGCAATTACCCACAAAATGACCCCATTTTGGAAAGCAAACACCCCAACATATATTCTATGAGACATGGGCTGCAAATAGGTACTCGGGTACTCTGATGGGCTGGAGATAGGTACTCGGGTACTCTGATGGCCTGGTGACAGGTACTCGGGTACTCTGATGGCCTGGTGACAGGTACTCGGGTACTCTGATGGCCTGGTGACAGGTACTCGGGTACTCTGATGGCCTGGTGATAGGTACTCGGGTACTCCGATGGCCTGGTGATAGGTACTCGGGTACTCCGATGGCCTGGTGACAGGTACTCGCGTACTCTGATGGCCTGGTGACAGGTACTCGGGTACTCTGATGGCCTGGTGACAAGTACTCAGGTACTCTGATGGCCTGGTGACAAGTACTCAGGTACTCTGATGGCCTGGTGACAAGTACTCAGGTACTCTGATGGCCTGGTGACAAGTACTCAGGTACTCTGATGGCCTGGTGACAAGTACTCTGATGGTTTGGTGACTGGTATTTGGGTACTCTGAAGGGCGGTGACAGGTACTCATATGGACTGTGACAGGTACTCGGGTACTCAGATGGACTGTGACAGGTACTCGGGTACTCAGATGGACTGTGACAGGTACTCTGGTACACAGATGGACTGGAACAGGTACTCGGGTACTCAGATGGACTGTGACAGGTACTCGGGTACCCTGATGGACTGTGACAGGTACTCGGGTACCCTGATGGACTGTGACAGGTACTCGGTACTGTAATGGACTGTGACAGGTACTCGGTACTCTAATGGACTGTGACAGGTACTCGGTACTCTAATGGACTGTGACAGGTACTCGGGTACCCTGATGGACTGTGACAGGTACTCGGGTACTCAGATGGGCTGTGACAGGTACTCGGGTACCCTGATGGACTGTGACAGGTACTTGGTACTCTAATGGACTGTGACAGGTACTCGGGTACTCTAATGGACTGTGACAGGTACTCGGGTACCCTGATGTGCCGTGACAGGTACTCGGGTACCCTGATGTGCCGTGACAGGTACTCGGGTACCCTGATGTGCCGTGACAGGTACTCGGGTACCCTGATGTGCCGTGACAGGTACTCGGGTACTCTGATGTGCAGTGACAGGTACTCGGATACTCTGATGTGCCATGACAGGTACTCGGGTACTCTGATGGGCCGGGACGGGTACTCGGGTACTCTGATGGGCCGGGACGGGTACTCGGGTACTCTGATGGGCCGGGACGGGTACTCGGGTACTCTGATGGGCCGGGACAGGTACTCGGGTACTCTGATGGGCCGGGACAGGTACTCGGGTACTCTGATCGGCCGGGACAGGTACTCGGGTACTCTGATGGGCCGTGACAGGTACTCAAATACTCTGATGGGCTGTGACAGGTACTCAAATACTCTGATGGGCTGTGACAGGTACTCTGATGGACTGTGATTGACAGGTACTATGAGGGGTGGTGACAGGTCCTCTTTATTGGGGGGGGGCAATCAGTATGTTTGGTGTACACTGTATGCGGTAACGAGATGTTGCCGCAATCTCCTCCTCACACACGATCGGTGTGTGAGGAGGAGAACCCGGTAACATCCCGTTACCGCGGTTTGTTTACATTTGAGTGATCGGCTGTGAAAGGATCACAGCCGATCACGTGGGTAAACAGCCGGCCAATGGCTGTTTACCAGCGTCGGTGACGAGCAGTGTTCCCGGGGAACACGCTGCCACCGACGTGCACGCGCAGCGCGCTCGCGATCGCGCGCATGCGCCGTGCACGTTCGGGGTGTTACCATCTGTGATCGGCCGTGACTTCATCACGGCCGATCACGTGGTAAACAGCCATAACGAATGGCTGTTCACCCCCTTCGGTGGCGAGCGGTGTCTCCGTGACACGCCGCCACCGAAGAAACAGGGATGCGCGCGCACGATCGCGCGCATTCCCTGTTTAAACGGGAGGCCGTCATATGACGGCCTCCCGCCACAATAGCTGCGCCGCCTGGCCGTCATTTGACGGCCGGCGGTCAGCTACTAGTTAAACAGCTTCACGGCAGAAAAATAATAGAAAGAGATATAAATCTCACCGACTTGCAGAGTTCAGAACTGCCATCGCAGTTAAACAGTCCCAGATTGCAGAGGGTAACTTCCACTGCTAGCAGGTTTCCAGGCAGGACACAGGCATGCACTTTCACAGCTGCACACCAATTCACCATCCACCATCCTCTGTCTCCTCTGTGCTCCTCCGCCAACAACTTCCTATCTTTTTTTTTAAACCCACTTCCTTTGACCAGTGAGTCAACCCTTTATTCCCCTTAAAGGGACCACAGTCCAAAACAGAGAGGAAATATAATCTCCTATCAGGACACAGCCACGGCGTCCTGTACAATACATATACATATATATATTAAAAACTGTGCATTTATCTGGTAGTCAGGAATTCTGCTAAAAACTGAAGATCCTGGTGCAGAAGATTTAAGGCTTGTCTTACAGCTGATGTTGTTAAAGATAGATTGGAAACATTTTGATGATTCAATATTCTAGGGTTCACTAATACATCACCTATGATATACTATTGTGTTGTACATTAAACTGGCAATAGAAAGGGTTAAAAGGATTGTTAAATTATATTTTTAGCATCTGAAGAGAATGCACAGGAAATCCTCTAAAGATTAGATTCGTGTTCTGTTAAAGACCTTTGAGTTGCTGTCACAACACTTCCGAGCTGGCAGAAGAACAAGACATAAGTACTCTTCCTAATTGGTTTGTGTTTTATTATTTGGGGGATTGAGAGCCTCAGAATCAATGCAATGTAGAGAAACTCTTTATTATCTGTATTTCCACCATGTTGTCTTATCAGTTAAGTTATTGGGTTGCTTAAAATTGTTCACTGGTACAATGCCAAATTTTTGTGCAGAGGCATACAAATGATGTTAAATAGTATGACGGTGAAAAAAAAAAACAGAATAGTTTAATTATAGTTAACCACTTGCCGCCCGCCCTATTACAAATTGACGGCGGCAAAGTGGTTTCATTATCCTAACCCGACGTCATATGACGTGATTAGGATAATAAGCCGCTGCGCGCCCCCGGGGGCGCGCATCGCGGCGATCGTTGTTGCGGGGTGTCAGTCTGACACCCGGCAACTACGATCTCGGTAAAGAGTCTCCGACGGAGACTCTTTACCATGTGATCAGCCGTGTCCAATCACGGCTGATCACAGTGTAAATGGGAAGAGCCGGTGATCGGCTTTCCCTCACTCGCGTCTGTCAGACGCGAGTAGAGGAGAGCCGATCGGCTGCTCCTCTGACAGGGGGGGTCTGTGCTGATCGATTATCAGCACAGCCCCCCCGAGGATGCCCACACTGGACCACCAGGGACACCACTAGACCACCAGGGAAAAGGTAATAAAAATACATAATCCTCCCTAGACCACCAGGGTGCCAGTCAGCACAATGGGTGCCAATCAGTGCCCATAATGGATGCCAATCAGTGGCCACAATGGGCATCACTGATTGGCATGCATTATTGTTTGGCACTGATTGGCATCCATTACTATAACACCGATGCCGCCTATGAGTGCCCACCTGTGCCGCCTATGAGTGCCCACCTGTGCTGCCTGAGTGCCCACCTGTGCCGCCTGAGTGCCCACCTGTGCCGCCTATCCATGCCCACCTGTGCCGCCTATCTATGCCCACCTGTGCCGCCTATCTATGCCCACCTGTGCCGCCTATCTATGCCCACCTGTGCCGCCTATCCATGCCCACCTGTGCCGCCTATCCATGCCCATCCGTGCCGCCCATCCGTGCCAATTTGTGCCACCTATCAGTGTCCGTCCGTGTCGCCCATCCGTGTCGCCCATCCGTGTCGCCCATCAGTGCCGCCTATCAGTGCCGCCTATCAGTGCCACTTCATTGGTGCCACATTGGTGCCCATCAGTGCCACCTTATCAGTGCCCATCAGTGTAGCCCCATCAGTGCCCATCAGTGAAGGAGAAAACATACTTATTTACAAAGTTTTGAAACTGAAACAAAAAAAAACATTTTTTTTTTCAAAATTTTCGGTATTTTTTTATTTGTAGCGCAAAAAATAAAAACCGTAGAGGTGATCAAATACCACCAAAAGAAAGCTCTATTTGTGGGAAAAAAATGATAAAAATTTCATTTGGGTACAGTGTAGCACGACCGCGCAATTGTCATTCAAAGTGCGACAGCGCTGAAAGCTCAAAATTGGTCTGGGCAGGAAGGTGTTTAAGTGCCCGGTATTGAAGTGGTTAATTACAGAAAGAATAAATATACTTTATTTTAGCCTCTTTTTTGTTATTATTGGGTTATATTATATTTGACCCCCCTTTTCCCTTTTTCATTAACCCATTAGGGATGGAAGCATGCGCCCATACTTAATATATTTCAATATTCATTGTACCTTCCATTGTCAGCAATAGTATAGGTGTCTATTAATCATTTAATTACTATTTTTTATTTTTCCAATTTTCGGGCCATTATCTAAGTCGAATTTGAGGAGTGTAGTTTCACATTTAATTATATATTGGTTATCCAGTTACTCCCTTTACCATGCAGACCGCATGTTCTGCATTGCGGTGTGCTGGCTGGTTGGTACGGCTGTTTGTGCACAGTCCCAGGAGCTGCAATGCACTCTGGGGGCCTTCCGCTTCCCTCTCTCCTTTGGGTGACATGGGGGTTTGAGCGGGCATCCCGCTACGCATTGACAGCACACCCCCAGCACCATGAGTGCTGCATTATCAACTGATGACGTAAGTGCCCTGGCGCTGGGATTCGTTCTTGGTGCCCTACCGGAGGTTATTTGATGCCAGCTGGTGTGCGGTGATGCATTGCTCAGCTGTTGACACCATACCTCCAATCAGCTGCCAGCGTGGCATTGGTGGTTGCCCATGGTCACTTTGGAGTGTCCATACTCCTTCTAGCCTATTCAAACACTTTCCTATGGTGTTTGTCCCTGTGGACACTGTGCACCAACTTGATTTCACTGCTTTATACAGGTATATCTGTGGTAGTTCCCTTTTTTCTGCCTTTTTAATTTCTTTATTGTCTTATCCTTATATCTGTTTCCCTAGTATGTGGTCCGAATATGTTCACTATTTTCCCCCTTGATGGGGTATACTATATTATATTTTCTCATCCTTTTTACACATATGTAACTCTTGGCACAGTTTTACTTTCCTTCTATCTTTTTTCCATGGTCACAGCTACATCACATTTTTCCTTTAGATATATTCATCTTTTTTTATACCCTACATATATTTCACATAATTAAATTTACTTTTTTTATAGATGGGTATGCTGATACAATTCACACATGGGGGTTCATATCTGGGGACTTCTGTCTTCTGCTGGCAATTTCCATCACTGTGCCATGGGGTTTACCACTTCAGCTCCCGGGGCTGATGACCCCTCCAGCCGTCCTCCAGCTCTGCACACTTGGACCCAGTTTCATAGTTGGTCTATAAGTATATTGGGGGCATAAAATTTTCCATCTTCTTTCTCTTTTCCTCCTATTATAGATAGACACATTAAAATAATCTCCTTACCATAGCAATATTTTAATATTCTTATACACTCCCATTTGTGTCTTTACTCCTGATGAGTTGTGGTGGCCACAAAACACGTAGAGTCATCGGATGCCCTTCTTAAGAATTTTTCCAAGAATAGTACCAACAATATACTGACTAAGCTTACTGGAATGTACCATTCTACCAAGATTTTATTATTTTTATACTGTGGAGACACACGATAATGAGTTTGGTGATTTTTATCAATGTTTATAGTATGAACTAATATATTATTATGATACTGTTTACCATGTTATTGTATATTCTTTAAGGAAATAAATTATATATACCTTATTTTCTTGTCATATATTATCCTACTATATTACATATGCGGTTTTTATGTACCTATTACCCACCAGACAAATTTTTGCAGTGTCATTTCCCTGGTGGCATGCTTCATATAAAGTCTCCTCCATAATTTTCAGTTAATAGGGATTGAGGCAATTGCAATATGTTTGATGCCTCATATAAAGTCTCAACCCCCCTTTTCCCTTTTTCATTATATTTGACCAGTGTTTTGTTGCTCAAAGCCATTAGATTCTCCTTTCTCTCACCTGTACGAAAAATGACAAGATGCAAAGATTCAAATGCTTTCCTCGTGTTTCCTTTTTTCTTAGAGGAACTCCAGTCTTTTGCTAGCAGTGAAAACTGAGAGAGTCACAATAATAGAATCAGGTAAAAAGAAAAAAAATCTAGGATATAACTCATGGTGTATAAAAGGTGTGACTGTCTCTAAGCCCCTAAGTCTCCAAGCCTTTTAAGACCTATAGCGTTGGGGCTCATTCATATCAGCCCCGGCCTATAGTCATATGATGCCCACAGATGGGATCTCCCATCCTGGGTGGGCATCATATGATGTCCTCTGATTCCCGGCGGCCGCGATGTCCGCTGGGCACCCGCAATTTCCCGGGAACACAGCAGGACCATGGATCTGTGTATGCAAACACACAGATCCACATCCTGCCAGTACAGAGGAACACCGATCAGTCTCCTCCCCTTGTGAGTCCCCTCCCCCCACAGTTAGAATCCCTCCCATAGGGAAAATATTAACCCCTGCAGCGCCCCCTGGTGTTAACCCCTTCCCTCCAGTCACATTTACACAGTAATCAGTGCAATTTTATAGCACGATCGCTATGTAAATGTGAATGGTCCCAAAAATGTGTCAAAAGTGTCCGATGTGTCCGCCATAATGTTGCAATCACGAAAAAGTCGCAGATCGCCACCATTACTAGTAAAAAAGAAAAGAAAGCTATAAATCTATCCCCTATTTTGTAGATGCTATAACTTTTGCGCAAACCAATCAATAATCGCCAATTGCGTTTTTTTTACCAAAAATATGTAGAATATGTATCAGCCTAAACTGAGGAAAAAATATATATATTTTTTTTTAAATTGGATATTTATTATTGCAAAAGGTAAAAAATATTGTTTTTTTTTTTTCAAAATTGTCGCTCATTTTTTGTTTATTAGCGCAAAAAATACAAACCGCAGAGGTGATCAAATACCACCAAAATAAAGCTCTATTTGTGGTAAATAAAGGACACCAATTTTGTTTGGGTGCAATGTTACATGACCGTGCAATTGTCAGTTAAATCGACGCAGTGCCAAATCGCAAAAAGTGCTCTGGTAAGGAAGGGGGTAAAATCCTCCCGGGCTGAAGTGATTAAAGCTCATCTGTAGTCACCTCAGTTTAACTGTATTTATATTTCTTGTTTCCAGTTGTATTGGGAAAAATGTTTATTACCTGTGAATCCTGAGGCTTTGTATTTAAAAGTTCCATATTGTCCTATTGACAGGTCTTGTGGAATAGCAGAGAAATGTATGTGTGGATAACACATTAGAACATTTCAGCCACTTGCGTACCCAATTTCCATCCACATCAACATAAAAAAAAATCAAAAATACACTTCTTTTTATTGAGATTATAGAAAACACAACAATGCCCACACAGGGGCCAGAAAAGCATAGTCTCAAGCTCAAAAACTACCAAAAACAACCCAAAACATTTTTTTGCACATTTCCTCAGCAAATAAACATGCCTGTGCAGAGTCCATTTTGACAGAAAATTTTGTTAAAGGCTTTTGATAATGTCCAAATATAACAAGCAGGGCTACTGTACTTGGTTTCCCCCAGGACTTATACACAATGCTATAGTGCCTGGCTACCACACTAGGGCTGACGCCAGCAGAGCAAACAACACACTACTTGCAGTTTAGCAGACAGATAGCATGTTTCTAAGACGGTCCAGGTAATAAGGCAGTCTGAGTTCAGGGAATAGTCCAATATCCAAACCGGGTCATACACAGGGAGATCCAACAACAAAGCAAAGCAGACAAACATGAGGCCTGATCAAGAACAATGCAGGTAACCGTGTCTCTATCATAAGCAAGGGATAGAGTGTTCAGTTTGCTTAACCACCTCAATACCAGGCACTTAAACACCTTCCTGCTAGGGATGAGCCGAACACCCCCCGGTTCGGTTCGCACCAGAACTTTCGAACGGACCCCAAATTCGAACGAACTTTAGAACCCCATTGAAGTCTATGGGACTCGAATGTTCGAAATGAAAAGTGCTAATTTTAACAGCTAATATGCAAGATACTGTCCTAAAAAGGGTTTGGGGACCTGGCTCTTGCCCCAGGGAACATGGGTCAATGCCTAAAATGTTTTTAAAAATGGCCGTTTTGGCGGGAGCACTGATTTTAATGACGATTAAAGTGAAAAAAAAAAGTGAAATATTCCTTTAAATATGGTGCCTATGGGGTGTCTGTAGTATGACTGTGAAGTGCCACGTGTTTCCCGTGTTTAGAACAGTCCCTGCACAAAATGACATTAAACGGAAATAACACCATTTAAAACTGCTTGCGGTTTTAATGTTATATCTGGTTCCTGCAATATGGTTGAAAATCATTGAGAAAAATGGCATGGGTAGCCCTCCCTGCCCATTACCAGCCCCTTTAGGTCTTGTACGCATATTAAGGGGAACCCCGTACCCATATTAAAAAAAGGAAATGCGTGTGGCCCCCAGGCCCTATATACTCAGAACAGCAGTATACAGGCGGTGCAAACAAGACAGGGACTGTGTAGGTTTGTTGTGTTAAGTTGAATCTGTTTGTAATTTTCAACTGATACTTTTTTAAAGTGTAGCTCCAGTCAAAAAAACAATTTTTAAGCTTTTTGGAAAACATAGGGAAGGGTTATCACCCCTGTATAATTTGTTTTGTCGTCCATCTTTTTTCATCTCACTTGCTGTTGTCTCCTTCCGTTTGCAAGTAGGAGATGTTTGTAAATTGGATGTTTGAAAGTAGGGGCCTGCCCTATATGCTCTGCAGAAATGGTGGAACAAGGTGTTGGTTTTGCCACAACATTGTAAGCCCTCAAAGTGACTCTTGGTGGGCACTGGAGCGCCCTGCTGTGAACGATTATATCAAGAATTGTAATTACATGCCATTGTTGAACAGTGGTAGAAAATTTGACCTTTGGTGGTTGTGGTGCTAGTGCCACAACACTATAAGTCCTCACCGTTACTCTGGGTGGGCACAGGAAGGGGCCATCCTGTGAAATATTATATCAAGAATTGTAATTACATGTCCCTGTTAAACAGGGGCAGAAAAATTTGGCCTTAGGCACTGGTGCTGGTGCCACCACACTGCAACCTCTCCCATATACTCTAGTTTTATTGCAGGAATTAGCCCTGCTGCAAAGCATTGCATCAAAAATTGTACTTAAACGCCCCTGTTAAACAGGGGCAGAAAAATTGGGCCTTAGGCACTGGTGCTGGTGCCACCACACTGCAACCTCTGCCATATACTCTAGTTGTATTGCAGGAATTAGCCCTGCTGCAAAGCATTGCATCAAAAATTTTAATTAAACGCCCCTGTTAAACAGGGGCAGAAAAATTGGGCCTTAGGCACTGGTGCTGGTGCAGCCACACTGCAACCTCTGCCATATACTCTAGTTTTATTGCAGGAATTAGCCCTGCTGCAAAGCATTGCATCAAAAATTGTAATTAAACGCCCCTGTTAAACAGGGGTAGAAAAATTGGGCCTTAGGCACTGGTGCTGGTGCCACCACACTGCAACCTCTCCCATATACTCTAGTTTTATTGCAGGAATTAGCCCTGCTGCAAAGCATTGCATCAAAAATTGCAATTAAACGCCCCTGTTAAACAGGGGCAGAAAAATTGGGCCTTAGGCACTGGTGCTGGTGCCACCACACTGCAACCTCTCCCATATACTCTTGTTTGATTGCAGGAATTAGCCCTGCTGCAAAGCATTGCATCAAAAATTGTACTTAAACGCCCCTGTTAAACAGGGGCAGAAAAATTGGGCTGATGGCATCAACCAGAACCAGAAATGTTCTTCCAACATATCAGCGGAGGAGGAAGAGGATAGACAATCAACATAACAGGACAGTCACTCAGCATCAGCATAGGCAGTCTTGACGGGATGTGATATTTCAAAAAAAATTATTCTGTTACATCAGCTTCAGGTGCTTGGTAGCTGTGGGTGATCCAAGACTGATTCATCTTGATGAAGGTCAGTCGATCAACTGATTCCGTGGACAGGCGCACCCTGTGATCGGTAACAAAGCCACCAGCAGCACTGAAGGTGCGTTCCGAAAGAACGCTGGATGCAGGACAGGCCAGTAGCTCAATTGCATATTGTGCAAGCTCTGGCCAGTGATCCATCCTCAAGACCCAGTAAGCCAGAGGATTTTCGGTGGGAAAGGTGTCCAAGTCTGACCTTGCCCCTAGGTATTCCTGCACCATGTAAATCAGACGCTGGCGATGGGTGCTGGAACCGATCATACCTTGTCTGAAAGCATCAGTCAGACGGCCACCTTCTCCACCGCTCCTTCTGACCGATGCCTCAGCAACACGTTGTCCAGGACCAGGAGTTTGTAACCTCCCAGTCTCTGGGAATGCGTTGCACAGACCTTTCTGCAAGGCCTCCCGGAGATGTCTCATCCTCTGCTCCCTCTGCGATGGCAAGATAAGGTCGGCAACCTTACCCTTGTACCGTGGATCAAGGAGAGTGGCCAGCCAGTAATGGTCCCTCTCCTTGATCCGAAGAATACGAGGATCCTTCCACAGGCTTTGCAGGATCAGGGAGGCCATGCAGCGTAGGTTAGCTGAGGCATTCGGTCCGGAGTCCTCTGGGTCACTAAGGACAACTTGATCCGCAGCTACCTCCTCCCAGCCACGTACAAGTCCACGTGTTTCTTGGGACTGTAAATCATCCCTACAAGACTGCTGCTGCTGCTGATGCTGGGTGCCAGCCTCCACTTCCATGCTGACACAATCATCCTCCTCCTCCTCTTCCTCCTCCTCATCCTCTTCCTGTGTTATGGGTGGCACAGCAGGAACACTGTCTGGATAAAGGGGGCCTTGAGAGGCAAGGAAGTCCTCCTCTTCCTGCCTCTGTTCTGCCTCAAGTGCCCTGTCCATTATTCCACGCATCGTATGGTCCAAGAGGTGGACAAGAGGTACAGTGTCACTGATGCATGCACTGTCACTGCTCACCATCCTTGTGGCCTCCTCAAACGGTGACAGGACAGTGCATGTATCCCTGATCATGCCCCACTGGCGTGGTGAGAAAAAACCAAGCTCCCCTGACCCTGTCCTGGTGCCGTAGTCGCACAGGTACTCATTGATGGCCCTCTGCTGCGTGTGCAGCCGCTGCAGCATGGCCAATGTTGAGTTCCATCTGGTGGGCATGTCACATATAAGGCGGTTCTTGGGCAGGTTCAACTCCTTTTGGAGCTCAGCCAGCCGAGCACAGGCATTAAACGATCGGCGGAAATGCACACAGACTTTCCTGGCCTGCTTCAGGACATCCTGTAAGCCGGGGTAGCTGCCCAAGAACCGCTGCACCACCAGGTTAAGGACGTGAGCTACACAGGGCACATGGGTCAGTTGTCCCTGTCGGAGGGCGGAGAGGAGGTTGGTGCCATTGTCACAAACCACCATTCCTGGCTTGAGCTGGCGTGGCGTCAACCACCTCTCGGCCTGCCCCTGCAGAGCTGACAAAACATCCGCCCCAGTGTGGCTCCTGTCCCCCAAACAAACCAGCGCAAGCACGGCATGGCATCGTTTTGCCTGCGTACTTGCGTAGCCCCTGGAACGCCTACGAAGCACCGCTGGTTCTGAGGACAGAGCACTGGAAGAGGCCATGGAGGAAGAAGAAGAGGAGGGGGTGGAGGAGAGAGGTGTGTCACAACCAATAGTAGCATTTTGGAGGCGTGGTGGCGGAACAACCTCCAACACTATTGCACCTTGTCCTGCATCCTTCCCAGCTGCCAGAAGAGTGACCCAATGGGCCGTGAAAGACAGGTAACGTCCCTGTCCATGCCTGCTGGACCATGAGTCAGCGGTAATATGCACCTTACCGCTGATCGCCCTGTCCAGCGAGGCAAGGACATTGCCTTCCACATGCCGGTAGAGAGCCAGAATCGCCTTCCGTGAGAAAAAGTGGCGTTTGGGGACCTGCCACTGAGGAACCGCACATTGTAAAAACTCATGGAAGGGGGCCGAGTCTAACAACTGAAAAGGCAGCAGTTGAAGTGCTAGCAATTTAGCCAAGCTATCATTCAACCGCTGGGCATGTGGATGGCTGGGAGTGAACTTCTTTCGCCGGTCCAGCAGCTGGGGCAGGGACATTTGCCTGCTATAATCGGACGTGGGTGTACCGCTAGCAGAGTTCCCGGGAGCACTTGGCTGTGACACACCTAATTCTACACCTTCATTCCTCTCAGAGCAGGTTTCAGAGAGGACTGAAGGTCTAGTGGGGTTGGAGATGCCAGCTGATGAGGAGCAAGGAGAGGTCCGCTTTGTTCTTTGGTGTGGGTCTTTGAGGTACGCTTGCCAACGAGCTGCATGGCAGGTCAACATATGTCTGGTCAAGCATGTGGTGCCCAAGCGGCTGATGTTTTGGCCACGTGAGACACGCTTGAGACATATGTTGCAAATAGCAGCGGTGCGATCTTATGCACTCGTCTCAAAAAAGGCCCACACCAAAGAACTTTTAGAATAACGCGCAGAGGCAGCGCTCTGCACAGGTGGAGCTCTGCGGTGTGATTCAGTCGGTGTGCTGCCCCTAAGCTGGCCCCCGGAGGGCATCCTGCCTCGTTGGACATGTGCCTCCTCCTCCTCCTCTCTCCTTCCAGGCACCCACGTGGAGTCAGTGCCCTCATCATCCCCTCCCTCTTCATCGCTGTAGCAAACCTGGCAGTATGCTGCAGCTTGTGGAACATGACTGCCAGATTGCTTCTTGAGCATCCCCTCTCTCTGCGCTCACGCTACTGCCTTCCTCTAGCTGAGTGTCATCATCAGAGCCCACAAAACACTGGGCATCCTCCTGGAGCATGTACCCAACACTGTGCTCAAAGAGTTCAGGAGACTCCTCAGGAGGACGTGGTGGGTCTAGGGAAGGAGTCACTGATGATGACATTGAGAGGAGGGAAGACGATGCGTTGGCAGCTGCTTTGCTAGTACCCTGAGACTGGGTGAGAGAGGATGAGGAGGATGAAGAGGGCTTGGTCATCCACTCTACCAAGTCGTTGGCATGTTGCGGCTCAACATGACCAGCTGCCGAAAAGAAGGACAAGCGTGTCCCATGGCCACGTGCTGATGACAATGCACCGCGTCCACGAACAGCACTGTTGTCTCTAGACACAGAGCCTGCTTGCCCTCTTTTATCAGCTCGCGCCTGTCTGCTTCTCCTTGCTGGCCTTCCAGACATGGTAATGGCCTGAAGGGAGTTGGGTAAAAAAGCAGTTGGGTAGTGTATATTGTGCTAGAGGCACACAACACCCACTAACTCCTGCAGATGCCTTTATTATAGAACACCAGAGATAAAGGGGTATATACAGATGTATACTGTGCTGTGCTGGAGGCACACACAACTTCCAATAACTCCTGCAGATGGCAAGTGGGCTCAAATAGAGAACAGCTATGTAGGTAGATATAGCGGTATGTACTGGGTACAGAGTGGCACGCACTATCTCCTAACACTACTGGGTACAGAGCACGCAGACAGCACGCACTAGCTCCTAACACTACTGACTGCAAGCTCTATTATAAAAGATAGATCACTAGCTATATAGGTGAGGTGAATATAGCGGTGTATACTGCAGTCAGGGCATGCAGACAATAACCACTACACAACAGCAAGATCGAAAATCGGCCGAAAACGATCGGTGTGTACTGTGTTGAAGGTACACAGAACACCCACTGCTTCAGACGCCAACACACTACACAAGGCCGCCGCGCTGGTGGCCTTATATAGTGTGGGGCGTGCACTACACAGCCTGAGCTATGATTGGCCAATCATGGCTCTCCTCGCTGCTGGCGCTGCGATTGGCCAAGCATGCGGGGTCACAGTGCATGCTTGGCCAATCATGAGCCAGCAATGCACTGCGCCATCGCAGTGCATTGTGGGCCGTGAGCGCCACACGAATTTGGCGCGAACGGACCAAAATGTTCAGACTTCGCCGAACGGACGAACAGCCGATGTTCGAGTCGAACGTATGTTCGACTCGAACACGAAGCTCATCCCTACTTCCTGCCCAGACCAATTTTGAGCTTTCAGAGCTGTCACACTTTGAATGACAATTGCGCGGTCATGCGACGCTGTACCCAAATGAAATTTTTATCATTTTTTTCCCACAAATAGAGCTTTACTTTGGAGGTATTTGATCACCTCTACGGTTTTTATTTTTTGCTAAACAAATAAAAATAGACCGAAAATTTTGAAAAAAAAAGGTTTTTTGTTTCAGTTTCAAAACTTTGTAAATAGGTATGTTTTATCCTTCACTGATGTGCACTGATGGGGCTGCACTTATGGGCACTGAAGAGGTGGCTCTAATGAAGTGGCACTGGTGAGGTGGCATTGAGGGCCACTGATATGTGGCACTGATGGGCACTGATAGGTGGCACTGATGGGCGACACGGATGGACACTGATAGGTGGCACAAATTGGCACTGATAGCTGGCATGGATTGGCATGGATAGGCGGCACAGATGGGCATGGATAGGCGGCACAGATGGGCATGGATGGGCACTGATAGGCGGCATTGATGGGCACTGATAGATGGCACAGATGGGCACTGATAGGCAGCATTGTATTGTATTTTTTTGTACTGATGGATGGCAATCAGTGCCAAACAATAATGCATGCCAATCAGTGATGCCCATTGTGGGCACTGATTGGCATCCATTGTGGGCACTGACTGGCATCCCTGGTGGTCTAGGGTGGCATACCTTCTGCTGGGAATCCCTGGTTGTCCAGTGTGGGCATCCTCTGGGGGGGGGGGCTGCGCTGATAATCGATCAGCACTGACTCCCCTGTCAGAGGAGCAGCCGATCGGCTCTCCTCTACTCGCGTCTGACAGACACGAGTGAGGAAAAGCCGATCAACGGCTCTTCCTATTTACACTGTGATCAGCCTTGATTGGAAACGGCTGATCATGTGGTAAAGAGTCTCCATCGGAGACTCTTTACCGAGATCGTAGTTGTGGGGGGTCAGACTGACACCCCGCAACAACGATCGCCGCGATGCGCTCCCCCGGGGGCACGCAGCAGCTCAAAATCCTGAGGATGTCATATGACGCCCAGTCAGGAATTTGAAACCACTTTGCAGCCGTCATTTGCCTATAGGGTGGGCGGTAAGTGGTTAAATCAGGCGACTGAGCAGATCAAACACTAGGGATGAGCCAGGGGGCATGTATCAATGCATTTTTTTTTTTAAACAGACGTTTTTTCGGGAGCAGTGATTTTTTTAATGCTTAAAGTAAAACAATAAAAATGAAATATTCCTTTAAATATCGGACCTGGTGGGTGTCAGGTAGTATGCCTGTGGCACATTTTTCCCATGTTTAGAACAGTACCACAGCAAAATAAAATTTCTAAAGGAAAAATTGTCATTTAAAACTGATTGCGGCTGTAATGAATTGTCGGGTCTCGGCAATATAGATAAAACTCATTGAACCAAAATTTTAAATAAAAATTGCGTTGGGGGTCCCCCAAAATGCATACCATGCCTTTCAGGTCTGAAATGGAAATTAAGGGTAACCCTGCTTCAAATTTAAAAAAAATGGCGTTGGGGTCCCCCAAAATCCATACCAGACCCTTGCAGGCTGCAGGAAAAGAGGGGGGACAAGAGTGCACCCCATTCTGAACCGTACCAGGCCACACGCCCTCAACATGGGAGGGTGCTTTAGGGCCTGACCCCAAAGCACCTTGTCCCCATGTTGATGGGGACAAGGGCCTCATCCCCACAACCCATGCCTGGTGGTTGTGGGGGTATGCACGTGGGGGGCTAATCACTGCTCCCAAAAAAACTGCTGTTTTTTTTAAATTTTGCATTGATACATGTTCCTTGGGGCAGGACCCAGTTCCCCAAACACTTTTTATGACACCAACTTGCAAATAAGCCTTGAAAATGAACACTTTTGATTTTTCATGTTAGTGTCCCATAGACGTTAATGGTGTTCCCTCAGCTTTCAAATTTGCCACAAAATATTGTTCGGTGTTCGCAAAACATCCGAACATCCAAAGTTCGGCCCAAACTTATGCTCGGGCTGAACTGTTCACCCATCCCTAGTGAACACAGACAGGGAGAATGCAATAGCCACCACCTGGATACTGGAATGGGAAGCAGGAGCACTTACGTGATCCTGACACATTCTTAATGTACAGCATTCACACCTGCCTAAAACTTTTGTACAGTACTGTGTGCGTATAATATATATATATATATATATATATATATATATATATATATATATATATATATACACATATATTTAACCACTTCAATACCGGGCTATAGTCATATGATGTCCGCAGATGGGATCTCCCATCCTGGGCAGGCGTCATATGATGTCCTCGGTACCTCGTCTCTCTCGGTGATGAGGTGTGTCCCTCTCGAACACAGTCCATCCCAAATCGGGGTAAAGCACCAATGAAATTGTCGCTTTACCACGTGACCGTCTGTGTCCAATCACAGCCAGTCACAGAATGTAAACACCCCACGGTAACGAGATGTTACCGGGTTCCCCTCCTCACACACCAATTGTGTGTGAGGAGGAGATTGTGGTAACATATCATTACTGCTTACAGTACACACCAAACACACTGATTACCCCCCTAATAAAGAGAACCTGTCATTGCCCATCAAAGTACTTGTCACCAGTCATCAAAGTACCTGTCACCACCTCATCTGAGTACCTGAGTACCTGTCCCAGCCCATATGAGTTCCCGAGTATCTGTCACAGCCCATCTGAGTACCCCAGTAACAGTCACAGTCTATCTGAGTACCCAAGCACCTGTCACAGTTTATCTGAGTACCCGAGTACCTGTCACAGCCCATCTCAGTACCTGTCACAGTATATCTGAGTACCCGAGTGCCTGAGTACCTGTTACAGCCCATCTGAGTACCCGAGTACCTGTCACAGTCCATCTGAATATCCAAGTACCCGAGTAGCTGTCACATTATATCTGAGTACCTGAGTACATGTCACTGCCCATCTGAGTACCTGAGTACATGTCACAGTTCATCTGAGTACCCAGTTACCTGTCACAGTTCATCTGAGTACCCGGGTACCTGTCACAGTTCATCTGAGTACATGAGTACCTCTCACAGCCCATCTGCGTACCTAAGTACCTGTCACAGCCCATCTGAGTACCTTTCACTGCCCATCTAAGTACCTGTCAGCACCCATCAGAGTACCTGAGTACCTGTCGCCAGCCCATCAGAGTACCCAAGTACTTGTCTCCAGCCCAACAGAGTACCTGTTGTCCATCAGATTACCCGAGTATCTATCTCCAGCCGATCAGAGTACCCAAGTACCTGTCACCAGCCCATCAGAGTACCCGAGTACTTGTCTCCAGCCCAACAGAGTACCCGAGTACTTATCTGCAGCCCATGCATCATAAAATATACGTTGGAGTGTTTTCTTTCCAAAATGGGGTAATTTTGTGGCTAATTCCACTGCCCTGGTGCATAAGGACCTTCAAAATTGTGATGGGTAGGAATGAAATGAGGTGTAATTTATGCTCCTAGAACGTCTGAAGGTACTACTTCAATATTGGGCCTCTCTATGTGGACTGGCTGTGTAAATGTCTCACACATGTGGTATCGCCATACTCAAGACAAGTAGCAGAATGTGTTTTGGGGTGTAATTTTTGCTATATACATGCTATGTGTTAGAAATATCTTATAAGTTGACAACTTTGTGTAAAAAAAAAAAAAAAAAAAAAAAAAGATTTTAATTTTCTTTCCACGTTTTCTGAAGACTTGTATAAAAAAAATGAACCATTCAAAAGACTCATTATGCCTCATAGAATAGACGCTGGGGTGTTTTCTTTCCAGTGCCTTTAAAAGTGTAATAGTTTGTTAAGAAATTAGAGGTTTCATTTATGCTTCTAGAACACCTGATGGTGCTCCCTGCATGTTGGGCCTCTCTGTGTGGCCAGGCTGTGTAAAAGTCTCACACATATGGTATTGCCATACTCATAAGGACCTTCAAAATTGTGATGGGTAGGAATGAAATGAGGTGTAATTTATGCTCCTAGAACGCCTGAGGGTACTACTTCAATGTTGGGCCTCTCTATGTGGACTGCCTGTGTAAAAGTCTCACACATGTGGTATCGCCATACTCAAGAGGAGTAGCAGAATGTGTTTTGGGGTGTCATTTTTGCTATATACATTCTTTGAGTTAGAACTATTTTATAAACTGACCACTTTGTGCAAAAAAAAATATATGTTTTATTTTTTTTCCACAAGTTCCAAAGACTTGTGGAAAAAAACGAACCATTCAAAAGACTCATTATGCCTCATAGAATAGACGTTGGAGTGTCTTTCCAAAATTGGGTCATTTTGTGGGTAATTCTACTGTCCTGGGGCTCCAGGGCCTTCACAAATGTAATAGGTGGTTAGGAGGTGTAGAGGTGTAATTTTATGCTCCTAGAACCCATGATGGTGCTCCCTGCATGTTGGACCTCTCTGTGTGGCCAGGCTGTGTAAAAGTCACACACATGTGGTATTGCCATACTCAGGAGGAGTAGCAGAATGTATTTTGGGGTGTAATTGGAAGTATGCATATGCTGTGTGTGAGAAATAACTTGTTATTATGACAAGTTTGTGAAAAAAAAATTTTTTCCCAAGAATTGTGGGAAAAAATTACAACTTCAAAAAACTCACCATGCCTCTTGCTACATACCTTTGACTGTCTACTTTTCAAAAAGGGGTAAATTGGGGGCTGTTTGTACTTTCCTGACATTTCAGGGCCTCAAGAAATGAGATAGGCCATCAGTGCATCAGGTGTGATCAATTTTCAGTGATTTGCACAATAGCTTGTAAACTCTATAACTTTCATAGAGACTAAATAAAATCCAATAATTTGGGTTATTTTTACCAAAGATATGTAGCCGTATAAATTTTGGCCCACATTTATGAACAAAAATGACTTAATTGCAAAATTTTATCTTAGAAATTTTTTAAAAAGTGTTTTGTTTTTTTCAAAATTTTTGCTCTTTTTTCACTTATGTCGCAAAAAATAAAAAACCCAGTGGTGATTAAATACCACAAAAAGAAAGCTCTATTTGTATGAAAACAATTATAAAAATTTTGTTTGGATACAGTGTTGCATGACTGAGTAATTGGAATTTAAAATGTGAGCGCACTGAAAGCTAAAAATTGGTCTGGGAAGGAAGGGTGTATAAATGTCCTGTATTGAAGTGGTTAAGGAACACAGCTAATTAAAAAATATAGCAATTTGCTTATTGATAAACTACACATCCTACCTACCTAATGTTTTTTTTTTTTTTATATGTTATTTGTATGGTGCACGTATCTACCCTGCTAGCTAAGTCTATGGAGTTACATAGATGTATAGTTAGCCCAGTTGAAGAAGGATACAAATCTATACAAATCAATTTAACAAATATAAAAAAACAAACAAAAAAAACGGTTGATCCAGAGGAACCCAATAAAGCATAATACAGTTTTTAAATCGTTTCTATAGTTCCTGTCAGTATCTTTTCATGGCCTTGATTTAAAGGATTATCCTCTGATTTACCTCACTGACCTCCAACTACTGACCACATACAGCACGGAGCAGTAAAGAATCATGTGAAAAAAAGGCAGCAGTGTCACCTACAATGTGAGAATTTGATTACTCTGGATGCATTGGATTTTGTAAAGCAAAGCTCTGGTTTGCACTTTTACTGGCCTTGCTCTTTAAATAATTAAAATTTCGCTCAGATGTACCATGGTTACGGGCGATTGTCCTAATATAAATAGATAGAAATCTCACTGCATTCTATCTTACATAGCTTAGGACAAAGCCAATCAATAAGAAATACACAATTGCAATACACATATCCTGGCTTATAATTATGCTGCATAGAAAGAATGAAAAGACTACAAAACAGCAAAATGGATATAGAGAGATCACGAGCTACGTCAAGAGCAAAAGGCCTCAATAGTTACTGGCAGAGAGAAGCAATGTTCCAACCTTTTCTGTAGCATGCATCAATAAAGAATGTTCCCACTGGTCTAGAGAAAAATGGGTTTCAAGGAGACTTGTATAAATGGGTAATTTTCTGCATTATAAATGACCTGAACATATTGATCAAAAAGCATACCATTATTGCAGCATTCACTAGGTAATCAATGTATCTAGAAATTTTACCATGCTATATTCTCTACTCTGCAAAGTAAAAAATAAACAGCATTATGTGTATATATAAAGAAATTCAAAAAACCCCAACTGCAATGTGTCTTTGTTGCAAAGGTTTGTTGCAGTTGGCAGCCAAAAGTAATTTGCATTAGCTGATCATTTCTTTCAACCATCGACATGCTTTATTACACTCTTACCCAGATGGTTTGGCGCGGAAGGAGAACTTAATAGATGATGTAGGGAAGATGTTTTTAAATAGTAAATGATCCAGTCTATGTCAATTTCAAGCTATTTTCAGAAAGATTTAAATTTGTACTTAAGTTTTTCAGACTTGCAGGTAAATTGGCATTTTATGTGATGAAGGCTATTGTTACATTAGGAAAAAAGCAGCTTAACTCAAAAGTTAATCAGTGACAAGGGCTGGAGCAGTTCCAAATCACAGCTTTAAAAAGGCTATTGGTTACTAGTGTCGCTGGAATGAACTAGATCTACAATGAACACTACATAGATTTTAGGAGTAGGACATATGAACAAAGTGGTACATTTGCATAAATGTTCAATTTTATTCTTTCTGGTAATTGTATTCTATTTTTTTTATGTAAACAACCGATTCTGGTTTTATTCATTGCATTTGATTTTATAGTAAGTTAGATAGATTTTGTACTTGACTGTTAATTTAAATTACATTGAAAGCACAGACTTTGTTTAAGTTTCGAATAGATTAAACCAATTCTTTGGAATTTTCTAACAATCAACAGTAGATGAACTAATGACAATTTTCTAAGTAAAAAACTATTAAAAAGTCCATTCATAACCCATAATCCATTCAAACACCATTATGATATAAAGCAAATTATCATTTTACATCACATCTACTGACTTAGCCCATATTCATTTTTTTTATCCAGCATGTACATCCAGAACTTTGTCAATAGGAGTTTGGCTTGTTTACTGAAAAGTTGTCATGGTTGACATATTTTCATAAACACCTAAAGCAAATATCAAAAAATCTTTGAAAGGGATTAATAGTTTATTATCTAACTGTACATACAATAGAAAGTTTAATTGTGAAACTAACAAGAAATAAAAAAAAAGTAGTTATTACTATCTTCTGGTCACCCACAAATACTTGCTGCAAGTCCTATCATTACAAATAGATGTGATTTCCTTCTCGAACCATGCTTCCGTCCATTTAACCTTGAATCTGGCCCCTGGGTGACGTAATTCTGTTACGAAACGTGTAGGGTGGAGCGACGTGCTGACGTCACCTTGTGTGGAGTAGTCTGTATTCAGGAAGGACGGGTTTGCTGATGTTTGTCCTGTACACTGTAAGTGTAACTTATATTTTATTGGAATAATTAAAACATGGCCACCTAAATGAGTTCAGAATTATATTTTTGCAATGTGCACCTCATCCCAAATTATATAAATCTAAATGGATGAGACCTCTGGTCTCCAAACAGAGGTGTCAAAAGAATGTGAGCTGGGGGGACTATTGCGGTGCATGTAAATTGAATAATACATCACATGAGAAAAAACAAATTTTGCATAAAAATGTAGTACAGTTTATTGAATAAAACCATTACAAAATTCAACATATCCAGAGTTCGTGGAGCAGGTGAGGTATTTCAACTAGTTTCGCTTTTCAGCTTCCTCAGGAACTACCTACATCTAAAAATACATCAATTATTCATAAATCTATAAAGACTATCTACAGAAGTAATAAAATCACAGACCATTAAGATAAGTATTAAGGAGACAGTTTGCAAAATAAAGAGAGAACAGACTCTTACCTAGACAACCCCGCCCCAAGACAGGACAGAACCCTGCAGGGGGAAGTCTCCCCCGGCGACTGGGAGAGATATAATACCCGAATGCCGACCAATATCTATATAGAAAATATATATTGATATTCAGTTAGACGTTTAGAAAAAAGAAAAAAGGGGGACACCTCCGGTGATAAGGAGTGCTAATCTGGTGATCAGGTATATATGACCAGTAATGGTCGAAAATTGTGATTAAGTGGTGGTGGAGGTAAGTGACCAGTAAAAGCCAATATAGCGTGTACAGAAAAATTGGGAGAACTAGAACCAAACAAACAAAAGGGATAAGTAAGACAATCAGTCAAAATTCAATCCACTGAGGTAATAATAAACGACCCGTCATCACAAATAGAAATAAGGTGATAAATTGAAGAGAATGTGAAATAAAGAAGGGACATTGTGGAGGGGGCCCATTATATACAATTATAGTTACCAATGTGCATTTGCGACTCAATTAATAAGTGAACAAATAAAGGATCCAGGGACCGAACTGGAGTTGGCCAAGGTAAGATGAAAGGAACACAGCCTAATAGATCGCATCCAAGTGTGGAGTGGGCAACTTCCAGTAGGGCACCACTATAAGGTATGAGCCATCTATATCAGTACAAGGGTAAAATGGTAATCAATAAAAATGGTATAGAAGGCAACGAACGTAATATAAGTCATAGCAAGTCCCCATGGTGCCCAAAGTCTGAGTCATCCACTCACCGATCACTCGGATGCCATGGAGGTCCTTTAGGTCCGGTCGGCATGTAGGGACAGCGGCCATCGCCGCTTTCTTTTTTTTTTTTTTTTTTTTTTTTTTTTTTTTAAGTTTACATTTTTTATTGAAGTATAGCAAATAATACATGAACTTAGCTCCCTCGCAGGGGATTACAATGACGGTGTTGCAAGACAGGAATAAAAGCTCGGAGAGCAAAATGACAAACATAAGAAAAACACTGAGAGACCTAAGGAGGAGATATGGACCCCTCCCAATAAGGAGGGGGCTCCCCGCCCGACACCAACAGTACCGTCCGAATAGTAAATTTCCATGTTCTGAGTAAACATCAATACGTGAGAAAAGTAAAAAAAAAAGAAACCTCCAGTCAACATAAGAGACAAAAAATAAAAAAATCCAACAAGAGGCCGCATAAAATACATGAGCAGACGGAAACAACCTCTGGGAGGATCAAGGCCCCGACACCCCGACAGGGATCACGCTGTGTCGGGGTCTCGAAACCCCCCTAACCTGTCGATGTAACTGGAGGACTATATGCCTAACATTAGCAAAAATTGACTGGGGTAAATAATAGATCAAGAGAATGTACAGTGAACTAGGTGCAGGCCTCTGAGAGTCCCAACTACTAACATAGCTACAATCGGCTTATGAGGAAAAGGCCCAGGCGTAGTGGGACCAACAGTGCGAAGCTAGTGAGTCTAAGGCCACAAGGTGATAGAGCAGTAAAAATAAAATAAAATAAATAAAAAACTGCTATGACCTGTCCTGAGTCCTAAAAATCCCCAAAACCCGGCTGAGCAGGGCATGGAGAGGGAGAGGATGTGGACGAGGTAGAGAAAGGAAAGAATAGGAAAGAGAAAGGGGAAAAAGAGAGAGAGAGATAGGTGTACAGAGAGGGGTGCCTGGACCAAGGAGAGACCGTGGATAACATGATATAATATGGAACTGGGGGCTAAACAAGAACCGATCCCTAAGTCTGGTCTTATAGAAGGATCCCAATAAAGTTGGCCCAAGGTTCCCACACCCGCTTAAATTTGTCTATTTTGTCCAAAATTGAATGAGAAGTTTTTTCGTTGAACATAATCCAAGTAATTTTTTGTTTAAGTAATGGGAAGGAGACCCTGGGGGACTTCCAAGACCTGGCTATCGTCATTTTAGCACCGATAAAGAAAAAATGAATCAGAACTCGGCTATGTTTAGAGGTTAGGGGTATCGTTTGATTCAGAAGGGCAATTGCAGGGGATTGCGGAATAACAAGACCAGTGACCCTACGAATAAGGCCAAAGGTCTTGTTCCAGAAGCTTCTAATCCTGGGGCACTCCCATAGGATATGGAGGAGCGACCCTAGATGGCCGCAGCCCCTAAAACATAGGGGCGAGGATTGGGGGTAATATTTGGCCAGACGAGTCGGGACCAGATACCAGCGCGAGAAGACTTTGACGTCTGCCTCCATCAGAGAAATGTTAAGGATCCCCCTGAAGGCACTCGAGAAACAGGAGTTCCAAGTGTCCAGGTCCCAATCAATATCTAGGTCACGTTCCCAGCTCAGCATGTAACTCGCTTTTTCCTTTGGATCGACCAAAGCAGAGTAAATCAGGGAAATGCCCCCCCTCACGTCCATGGCTGACGAGCACCAAAGTTCATATGGGGAAATAGAAAGGGGGAGGGGATGATGGGAGATCAGAGTGTGTAGGAAATGGGCAATTTGGCGGAATCGAAATCTTTCTGAATCTGGCATCTCCAGTTTAGATATGCAATGCCCAAGTTTGAGTGGCCCAGACTGGTTGAGAAAGTGCCCTATTCTATAAAGGCCTTTATCTATCCACCACTGGAAATCTCTAACATCCCTCCCAGGTGGGAATGAGGGGTTATTGAAGAGATGTGTAAGAGGTCGCCATTCTGAAGTGAGAATGTTGGTCTTGTAAAGCGTGTCGCAGAGAGCAAAGGAATGGGAGAGGGTAGGGGCCATGATCGGGGGTCTAGATTTCGGGGGGCGCCACAGCAGGTAATCAATAGTGTGTTTGGGGATGGCTTGTCTCTCCATTAGGAGCCAATCAGGCTTTGGTCCTCTGGAAAATACATTAGAAATCTGGCAGAGTTGTGCTGCTTGGTAGTACCACCAAAGGTTAGGCAGCCCAAGGCCGCCTTTCCGTCTAGGTCTAAATAGCGTTGTCTTGGGGAGTCTGTGGTTAGATTTGCCCCAGGTGAATCTAATGATCACTGACTGTAGGGTTTGGATGTGGGATTTGGGGACAGGTATCGGCAATGATCGGAAGAGATATAATAGTCTAGGGAGAAGAGTCATCTTGACCGCATTGATCCTCCCAATCCATGACAGCTTGTGGAGGGACCACTGCTCCAGGTCCTGTTTGAGTTTCTTAAACATGGGTGGGTAGTTATGTTTATATAAGTGTTCGATGGTGTGCGTAAGCTGGACCCCTAGATAGGTAATGGACGGGGTGCTCCAGGAGAATGGAAAATGCTCCTTGAGCCTGTTAACAAGGTCTGAGGGGACAGAAACATTGAGGGCTGTCGATTTGGCCATATTAACTTGCAACCCAGATACCTCCCCAAATTTTCGGAGGAGTTGGAGAATGTTAGGAGTCGAGGTGAGGGGAGAGGTTATAAAGAGGAGGACATCGTCCGCAAACAGAGCGCATTTATGTGTTACCGTTCCGCATTTAACTCCCTGAATGTCTGGGTGGTTCCTAATGGAGATAGCTAAGGTTTCAATGCCAATGGCGAAGAGGAGGGGGGAGAGCGGGCACCCCTGTCTAGTACCTTTCCGAATCAGAAAGGGTTCGGAAAGGTGGCCCTGGAGTCTGATTCTTGCCTTGGGTTGGGAATACAGGGCTCCCAGGAGATGAAGGAAGTGTGGGCCAAAGCCCCATCTTTCTAGCACACTAAAAAGGTATGACCAAGTGATAGTATCAAAAGCCTTTTGTAAATCTATAGAGAGGAGGAAGCCTTCCTGTGAGGGTCCCCCGTCCCAACCTGACTTAAGTAGAGACATAATATCAACCGCCCTTCTTATCTGGTCTGGTCCCTGCCTTCCTGGGATGAAGCCAACCTGGTCCTTATGGACATATGCTCCAATAAAGGAGCCCAAACGGTTCGAGAGAATTTTAGTCATTATTTTTAGATCGTTATTAATCAACGAGATAGGTCTGTAATTGCTGACCAGGCTCTGGTCTTTCCCCGGTTTTGGGATGACCGAGATGTACGCTAAGTTGGCTTCAGGGTCCAAGGGTGACGCTTTGTTCAGGGAATTGAAGAACCGGGCCAGATAAGGGGACAGGATCTCAGAGTAGGTCTTGTAGTAAGATGTGGAGAACCCATCAGGACCAGGGGCGGAGTTGTTCTTAAGAGTCTTAATGACTGCTTTAATTTCAGCTTCAGAGATGGGGGCTTCCATCATTGTTCGGTGTGCTTCCGAAATCTTGGGGAGGGGAATGTTATCCATAAAGGTGTTAGATGACTGAGTGTTGTCAGGGTCAGGGCTGGAATAGAGCTTCGAATAGAATGCATGGAACGCATTCAGAATATGTTTTGGGTTTTGTGTGAGCGAGCCTGAAAGAGATTTGATTTTAGGGAGGGCCTGGGTTCTAAATTTAGGGGACAGCTTTGCTGCAAGGAGAGGACCGAATTTGTCCGAATTAAGATAAAATCTGCCCTGCATCCAATGCAAATGTCTTTCGGCGCTAGAGGTAAGTGCAGTGTTGAGGGCAATTTTGGCTGCATCCAGCATAGCCAGGGAAGAGGCCGTGGGATGCTGCTTGTGTGCTTTACTTAAGGCCCGGAAATTTTTCTATAGGTTAAGAATGTCGATGTGTTTTTCTCGCTTAAGACGTGAGGCAAGTTGTATAAACTTGCCCCTCATCACCGCTTTATGTGCCCCCCATAACACCCCGGGGGATATGTCTTCAATATCGTTGGTGTGAAAGTATTCCTTGATGTCACATTCAAGGGCAGTACGATGAGTAGAGTTGGAAAGCAATGTTTCCTTCAGCCGCCATTGTGGAGTATGTGATTGGGAAAGGCAGCCCGAGATTTTCAGAATAACCAAGGAATGATCCGACCAAGGCACATCAACAATAGTAGCGGGAAGTGCATGGTGGATATCTGAGGAATGTAGGAAAATATGGTCTATACGTGCGTATGTCCTATGTGGAGCTGAATAGTGGGTGTAGTCCTGGGACGAGGGATTGAGTTCCCTCCAGGAGTCGATCATGCCCAAGGCATGAAAGAGTCTAGCAATGCGGAGACTCTGTTTGGGAGGTCTTTTCAGGAGGGCTTTATTAGGGGCAGACTTGTCTAGCACATGATCAAAGGCGATGTTAGAGTCACCACCCATGAGAACCTTCCCTTCCAAATGAGGGGAAAGAAAGGTTAGCATGGAGGAAAAGAATTGAGATTGACCCTTGTTGGGAGCATAATAAGACACAAAAGAGAGGAGGGATCCATTGATATGTCCCTTGACTAAAATATATCTTCCCTCCCCATCCCTAATAACTTGGGACAGTGTGAAAGGGGTGCATTTTGAAATGAGGACAGCTACTCCCCTCTTCTTGTCATCTGCATTGGCCAGAAAAAAGGTAGGGTAGTTTCGGTGCAGGAAGGAGGGGTTAAAGCTTTTAGGAAAATGCGTCTCTTGAATGAGGACGATATCCAGGCTCTTGGAATGGTAGCTGTGCAGGGCTTTGCGCCTTTTCATGGGAGAGTTTAGGCCCTGTGTATTATGAGATGCGATCCTTAGTGGTTGTGGTTTGGGGTCGTCATCAGCCATGGGTGTGAGGGAAAAAGTGCGAGTGCATGCCGGCTCTGCTTACCTGAACCAAGCGATCAATGGTCCCGACTTGTGGGATCCGATCATGACCCAGTATCCTAAAGGGTGTAAACCAGCTCGCTCTCCTTGGAGGCACCTGAGTGGGAAGAGAACCGTAAGTACCAGGCAGAAGGAAGGGACAGAGGAAACGAGAGAAGAGAAAGGAGAAGAAAGATGGAGAGTCCAGACGGAAAAGATGTCTGGATTCCCCAGGAGAGGTAGGGGGGGTTGCAGGTCCAAACCTGCTCCAATTCCCTCTGAGTGGCAGGGATCGGAAGGAGGGCAACCCGGATCTGGGTTGCGGTCCTGGTGTCACCAAGGGGGGGATAGGCCCCAGGGTAACAGCAGGTGGAGTGGCAAGCAGGCCCGCTCCGGCCGTGCGGCACTCGCCAATAAAAAGAAAACAATAAAATGACACCTATAGCAGGAAAAAAAACACAACGTTATAAACATTAACAACTGGAATAACATGTAGGTGTGACAACTTTAACATACACTTAGTAAACCTAGTGTGGGGGAAGGCCCCTAGGAAAGAGACACTCATGCCCTGCGGGCAAAATGAAGAACACTAACAGTGAGACTTTGTTGCAAAACAGGCATTCAGGGGCCTGTGGACAACCTCTATGGAAGGGAAGGGGGGGTAGAAGGAGGGGGGGGGGGCGTGGGCCAGGTAGGGACACTGTGGCCCTTCAGGAGAAATAAGTTGGGGGGGACCCTCAAGTACACCTGGCCTGTAATAGAAAAAGAAAGTTATCCACAAAAAAAAAAAAAACAGGAGGGGGGGGGGGGGAAGTGGAAGAAGTCAGTCCGAGGTGACTCAAAAGTCAAGGACGTGAGGACATCACTTCCAAAGGATCCGGTTAGGATATAAAGAAGCAAGCAGACCCTTAAGGGTCAGAGGTGGAAGACGTTCATCTTGGGGGGACCGTGTCACGCTGTCTCTTGGGTTGCTGCTTGACCCAGAGGGGGGTCAGAGGGCTCGATGGAGGAGGTCTTTTGGAAGAGGCCGGGCGTGTTTCCATTTGTTCGGGAGAAGAGTCCTGGGAGATGAGTCCTAAGTGGAGGAGCAAGCGTTCGCCACTCTGGAAATCCGTGAAGCTGTGCGACTTTTCCTTATAATGAAATTGTAGGCGGAAGGGGAAGGCCCATCTGTATTTAATCATCTTCTGGGAGAGAACATCAAGTAAAGGTTTTAGAGCCCTCCTTTTTTGGATTGTTGTGGGGGAAATGTCTGCAAAGATTTGGATTTTGACGCCATTAAAAAAGATATCATCCTTGTTGCGTGACCTTTTCATTATTTCCTCCTTGACCTCATAGTAGTGTGGCTTGACCACGATGTCCCGAGGAAGGCCGTCTTTACGGGGAAGTTGCAGGACTCTGTGAGCTCTGTCTAATTCCAGCCTCTGGTCCGGGATGTCAGGGATAAGGATTTTAATCATGGTTTTAACAGTGTCATGTATATCCTCTTGCGATTCCGGGATCCCTCTGATGCGAAAGTTATAACGTCTGCTCCTGTTCTCTAAATCGTCGATTTTCGAGAGGGCAGTGTCCAATTGATCTTGTAGCGTCTGGATACAAGCAGAATTCTGATTGGTGCGGGCTGCATTGTCATCCATTGTCTGCTCAATTAAATCAATTCTGCTCCCCAAGCTCTGGATGGCAGCCTTAATAGCTGCTGTAATCTGAGCAGCATTCTGGGCCAGACCCACTGCCAGCATGTCAGAGAAACTGTTCAATAGCTGAGACACATCAGGGGGGTAGTTGAGCTGAATGGGGGAAGCTTGAGGAGACTCAGCCATGCAGCTGGGTGGGTTGGAAAGCGGGGAGAAAGGGTTTTCCGACTGCAGCCTGCCCAGGAGAGATTCTGTGGATGCAGGAGAGGGGGAGAGATGCTGAGGGTTACTCACTGGAGCAGAAGGAGATGTCCCCGAAGTTGTCCCAAGTGAGGGGATTGCGGCCTCGCCGCGCGTTGCTTTAGCCGCCGCCATCTTGGGAGGCTGAGTGTCCGTCAGGCCGAAGTGAAGTTTGCGGCTTACGTCTTTCCTAGACGTCTTCCCCGGCATTCAAAAAGTTGCCCCAAATGTTCCGGAGCACGGGGATGGTCTCCCCGAAGGTGTCCGCTAAAGAGAGCGCCGGGAAAGTGCCGCGGAAGGCCGGAGCGGTGCGGAGCTCCCGTTCAGAGCGTCTTCCCGGAAGTCCCGCGCATGCGCACTCCCCATTGACGCTTTCTTATACTCTTCAACCCCTCATTGACCTCTGCGCCGGTTCGCCGGTGCATAACGTCATGGGGGCCAGTGACTCAACAGCGCATGCGCGCGGATACACTCCGCGCATGCGCACTGCAAGCCGGGACACCAAAGTCATGGCCGCGCGCGGTGGTATCTCGCAGGCAGCCAGACCAACCCCGGCCGGACGGCGCACGCGTGGAACGCCCGCATATGCCGCTGCGCCTGCAGCCCTACGGCTCACACAATGTAGCCAGGCTGCCAGCAAGGGGAAAAGGACACCCGACCCACACAATAGCAGGCCGTCAGCCATATCCCCCTGAATCACACCAGTCGCCAGGGGGAGAAAACGCACCCACAGGCCCAGGCCAATCGGGGGAGGGGGGCCATAGAAGGCAAGAGTCTGCTAACAATCAGATCATGTTCAAATAGGCAATATTATAAAGCACAGTTATCCATAACGTAAACAATTTAATAGTATACAAAATCAGGGACCAATAATTGTCCCTGCGGTAGCATATGTCATATAATTCTTCTAATGTAAACGATACCGTATCCACCCATGTGTTCTCAAACCCCGCCAGTACTCTCTGCCCCCCCTTCTCTCCAGCTCCCACCCAGTGCTCTCCACTTCCCCAGGACCAGTGGACAGGCTGACTGGAGTCGGAAAATGAGGACGGCTGAAGGTGCAGGTGGCCAGGGACCACTTCATCTCACAGCAAACAGATCCCCTGGAAGGAGCACGTCCCCATCCAAAATGAGAACAGACCCTGCCTGCTGCTGGCTGTCATGAATATCCTGCTGGCATGCAAGGTACCATAAGGAGCATCAACAACACACCTTCCCACAGACAGGGACTGCAGACTGGGACATGGGGCACAGGAGGGGCTGCAATGATGGGCACAGTGAGGCTGCATTCATGGGCACAGTGAGACTGCATTCACAGGCAGAGTAAAGCTGCATTTGGTGGGCACAGTGAGGCTGCATTTGATGAGCACAGTGAGGCTACATTGGTGGGCACAGTGAGGCTGCATTTGATGGACACTGGTGAGGCTGCATTGAGCTCTTGCATCAAGTCTGCAGTCTCTGTCCATCTCCTGTATCATGCCTGCAGTCTCTGAAGGAGTCTGGAGACTATAGGATAAAACCAGAGCCACCAAGCTGGAGCTGACTGACTGAGCCCTGCACACTGCACCTGAGAGGAGGTCAGTGACAGCACCGCCAGGCCAGTCGGGGGGGGGTCACTGATGTAAGGGGGGAGTGAATACGATAATGTAAGGGGGCACTGATATAAAGGGTTTCCCCCTTATATTAGTAACCCAGCCCCCCTTAACTTAGTATATTCTTTCTGTGAAAAGTGTTTCCCCACACGTTCTGAGTTCCTGGGGTCCCTTCTGATGATTGACCACTTACCACTTATAACTGGAATTTTTAACATGGGCATGGAATTAAAAATGTGGATCTAATATTTCACAGCACGGTCCGTTCCTGCACCCAGCAAGAGTATCTGTGAGTTGGTACAGTGTTGTGACACCACCACCCAAGGCCCAATTTTTTGCCCCTGTTTAACAGGGGAATGTAATTACAATTTTTGATATAATATTTCACAGCAGGGCTCGTTCCTGCTTACAGTGATCTGGCACCACAAAAAGTAAAGGCCCAGTTTTTTTGCCCCTGGTTAACAGGGGCATGTAATTACAATTCTTGATATAATATTTCACAGCAGGGCTCGTTCCTGCACCCAACAAGAGTAACTGTGAGGGCTTACAGTGTTCTGGTACCACCAACACCTAAGGCCCAATTTTCTGCAGAGTATATATAGCAGGCCCTATAGTATATATACTGCTGCTCAGAGTATATAGTGCTGGGGGGCCTGGGGGACCCCACACCATTTTTTTAAATTTGGGTGCGGGGTTCCCCTTGCTATCCATACCAGACTTGAAGGGCCTGGTATGACTTTGGGGGTGACATTCATGCAATTTTTTTATTTTTTGTATTTTTGGTGTTTTTATCTATATTGCCACAATTCGACAATACATTTCTGCCCCAAGCAGTTTTAAATGCCATTTTTTCTTTTAGAAATGTCATTTGGCTGTGGCACTGTTATAAACATGGGAAATATGCTCTACTTTACAGGCATACTAAGGACACCCCCCAGGTACGATATTTAAAGGAATATTTAATTTTTATTGTTTCACTTAAAGCATTATTAAAATCATTTCTCCAGAAAAAAACTGATGTTTTTAAAACTTTTTTTCACATTGATAAATTTCCCCTAGGGCAGGACCCGGGTCCCCAAACACTTTTCATGGCAATAACTTGCATATATTGTAAGCCTTTAAAATTAGCACTTTAGATTTTTCACATTTGCGTCCCATAGAACACGTCACATAGAACGATGTTCGCACACATTTTTTGCCTGTTTGCATGTTCTGCTGTGGGGTGTTTGGCTCATCCCTACCCACTACATCATTTATTCCTCATTTCTACACTTTTTCTTTATTTTCATATTTATCACTATTGGTTTATCTTACTTATTAATTAATTTTTGTTTTGTTTTGTTTTTTATTGTAATCATTCTTTTTTATATACTACTATATTATATTATGTTGATAATTTTCCTCCATTTTCGTTTTTTCTTGTTTCCTTGTCCTTTGAATTTTATTATACATTTTCTGTTTCTTATTTAGTTATCATCTTTGTTTTTTTTTTTCTGCCAAACCACATGCTGAGCTGTCGGCCCCTGTACACAGGGCAGCACACTCCGATGATCTGATGTGCAGTTATGTTATTAATATGTGAAGGCACAATGCATGCATTCTGTTTGAATTGTGAAGTGCCATTGTCACAATTGTCTAGGAGAGAAGTGAAGTGCGATCTCTCCATCGGGAAATATTCAGAAAAAAAGACTGATATAGGAGCAGATTTAGGTCTATTTATTCCTGTTTTTTCTCCAAAAAAAGGTTCTTATTTCAAATGCTGTTTGTACATTGATATACCTCCCAAGATTGAATTTTGTCTGGTCAGTTTGGTCACCTACAGATTCAGTACCCTTTACAGACAGCTAAATACTTCAATAGCCACAAATTTAAATCAAAAGCAATTTTACTTCTCAAAGTGCATTACAAAGAATGCTTTTCCAATCTTTTAAGTTAAAAAGGCAATGATTCTTTCAGTCTTGTGTCTGCTATGAAGACAAGGTAGGGAGGGACTAACTATGTGAGTTTCTAAAGTAAAAAATCCAAAAGACTTCCCTTTTACAGAGAAGTCTAAAGACATTGTCACCCTGTTTGGGTGTATGAATCTTCTCTATAATTTTCACACCAACAGCCGAGGTATTACCTTCATGAAATTGATTAAAATGTTTGGCTACATTAGTGGAGAATTTCTTCTCTATACTATATAGATGTTCTTGAAAGATCTAAGGCGTCTTGTGGTGCCAGAGATGTACTGTACATTGCAGATGATACATGTGACAATATTTATTACATAATGGGTGTTGCGGTTATAAAAGGATGTTAATTTATGTTGCTTACCATTAGAATATGAACATACAGCATTCCCCTTAGTAATATGTGTGCAGCAAGAACACACGGTCGCACCACAGCTATAATTGCCCTTGTAATGCAACCAAGTTTGTGATCTGATTATGTCAGATGCAAAAACACTTGGTAAAAGATTGTTTCCCAAAGTGGATGCATGTCTGGAGACAAAGTTAATACCGTCTTTAAGTAAATTAGCACAAACCCCATCATCAAATAGGATCCGTAAATACCTGTGAACAATTGTCTTAATGTCATTAAATTCCTCACTAAACAAAGTACTAATAGTAGGTCTCCCTTTGTTAAAAAGCTTCACTCTGTTCCTGTTGTCGCCGGTACGGGTCCGTTTTAAGAGTTCATTCCTATTTTTGGAATTGGCAATAGAAATTGCTCTATCTAGGATGTATCTGGGGTACCTTCTCTCTAGAAAATGGGTGTAAAGGGCCTGCACTGGTTTTAAAAGGTATTCCGAAACATCCAAAATAAACAGGCTGCAGGAAATATCACATGTGAGAAAGAAACCGACAGCTTCTAAAGCTTGAGTATGAGGGATGCTGGATTAAAGGCTAGAAACATCGCAGGTGACCCAGAGTGAGCGATCATCCCTGTGATGTTTAGCAAGTGGTTGGTGTATTTTAGAACACTGGGAAGATTAGCAACCAAAGGTTGTAACACATGATCAAGCCATTGACCCAATCTTTCATTGAGGGAATTTATGCCATAAATAATAGGCCTCCCATGCAGGGGGTCTAACCTCTTATGGGTTTTAGGCAAATAGTGAAAGATTGATGCAACGTGAAAATTCAGGAATTAAATTGGCTGCAGTTTTGTTTTCAAATAGGTTGGACTTATGCCCAAGCATGACCCATCATTTACCAGAGAAGTTAAAATCATTTTAAGCTTTTTATTAGGATCACTTTTTAATCTTTCATAAATCTCATCATTAGAAAGTTGTCTCTCTCAGATCACACACTTGGTTGCCTTGCAGGGGCAATTATAGCTGTGGGACGACCGTGGGTTCTTGCTGCACACATATTACTAAGGGGAATGTTGTATGTTCATATTCCAATGGTAAGCAACATAAATGAGCATTCTTTTATAGCTGCAACACCCATTATGTAATATATATTATCACATGTACCATCTGCAATGTACAGTACATCGGTCGCACCACAATACGCCTTAGAGATAGGATTCAGGAGCATCTATATAGCATAGAGAAGATATTCTCCACCAATCTAGCCAAACATTTTAATCATTTTTATGAAGGTAATACCTCGGCTGTAGGTGTGCAAATTATAGAGAAGATTCATATACCCAAACGGGGTGACGATGTCTTTAGACTTCTCAGCAAAGAGGAAGTCTTGGATTTTTTACTTTAATACTCGCATTCCGTTTGAGATGAACTTCGAGTGGGATATTACACATTATTATGACTAGTGTTCCCCAATCGGAATAAGGAATTTTTTTCCCTTGCTTCGTGGTTCATTGCTTTATATTTTAGTCTATATTTTTTTACTTTAAAAAGGAAGTGATTTTGGGCGTTTCCACCTTCTATGCCCTCCATTTAAGTTTTTGCATTGTAGTTTTTGCATTGTGGATATTGTCTCTGTCTCCATAGTGTACTCCACTAGAGAGACACATTTGATACACATTGAATGTCTCCTTGGGTTATTCTGTGTGGAATATCTGTAATACATATCTAATATCCATAGGTGAAAAATGATTCTCTTAATTAATATAGTAAAATACGGTGGCTATCTATGTGTATATGTGTTTCTCTCATCATACATACAGTCTTGCACTTTATCATTCTCCTCTATCCTTGAAGAGATTTTAAGAATTCTTTAAAATAAAATAAAACGTGATATATAGTGATATATTTGATTCAAATTGTTTAAATATTTAAACTATATGATTTTTCACTCATTTTCTCATTTTTGTTTTTAACATATTTGTTTACACTTTCTATTTTTGTTTGACTATTTAGTAACCATATGTTTTAGCAATTAAATGATTTTATGATAGTGAAGTTTTATGTTGATTGCTCTCTAATTGCAGTTTTGGGTTAGGAGTTTGATTTGATACATACCTTTAAATAGCTTGTATTGAGAGCATTTCAATTGTTGTAAACAAGCACGGTTCTTTTGTGTGAAACACGCCAACTAATCATCCTTGCAACTTTGTCTGGCTTATGACAATAAAGAAATTTCAACAGCATCCTTTAGATTTGAGTGTGTGATCAATTTTCTCCTCCTCTTCTTTTTTTTTTTTTTTCCACAAAATTTTATTGAGATAATATAAACATACAGAAAACAGTCGACCAAAAAGGTAACATGTCAATATTGTCATGGCACTGTAAGTAGATACAAAGAGGTATATAGAGAAAAACATTGAAGTAGGTGAAAGTACCTAACGTATTTCCAATTGTGTAGAATACAACAAAGAGAATCATGGACAGCTTTAGAGTTGGCTCAGGAGCAGCAGAAGTATGGACTCGTCTAGGTAAAAGAGTATTCAAAAGCATCTGAAACCTACTGTGGACAATAAATTAGCACATGGATATCTGTTGTGGTGGGTAGGAAGGGGGGATGGCAAGACTGGGGAAGCAGGAGTAAATTGAAAGAAATATAGTTTCGTGTATGGGAGACATTTAGCCAGTTTGTGAAGAATAAGCGTCTGTAAGTTTGAAACGTCGCCAATCATGCCAAATTGCTGAAAATTTGGAAACTGTGTCATTGGAGATGCTAATTAATTCTTCAAAGGTCTCAGTGTTGTTCAATCTGCGGAACCACTCGGCCAAGGTTGGTACCGAAGAGGAGCTCCAGTGGCATGGGACGCATTGTTGCGCTGCATTGATCATGATCATATTGAGGGATTTAAGGTAGCGTCTTTTGGGGATTTTGGTGTAGTGAAGTAGATAGGAGGCTGGGGAGAAATCATTGCGTTGGGATGTAACTGCAAATATGATATCGTGGACCGACCTCCAGAAGGTTTGGATGGAAGGACACGACCACCAAATGTGGAGCATGGTGCCCTCAGCCATGCCACAGCGCCAGCATTTGTTTGAGGTGGCATCCGAGAATTTTTGAAGCAATGAAGGGGTCCTATACCATTTGGAGAGAATTTTGTATCCGCATTCCTGAGTAGCTACATTAAGGGAGCCTTTGTGTATATATGTACATATAGTTTCCCATTCCGAATCAGAGAGTTTGATAGCTAGATCTTGCTCCCATGAAGAATAAGGCTTGCTGGAGAACGCTGATTTGTCCCTGAAGAGAAATAAGTAAAGGATAGAAATGAGGTGTCTTTGAGGTGTGTGTTGTGTACATAGTTCCTCTAGAGTATTTAAGTCTCTCGTCCAATGGTCAGTAGTATTTCGTCTTACCAGGAAATGGTGAAGTTGTCTATAAGTCCAGTCAGAGATGTGGGTAGGGGAAGTCGTGGTGTTCAGGTCAGCAAGAGATCTAAAACCCCCTCTTCTGGTGAAAAATTGTCTTGCAATGAGTTCCTTGTGGGGCCAGATGTTGGCAAGAAAGTTGACGCTCAAGCTAGGAGGGAATTCAGGGTTGCCCCACAGTGGTGTGAATGGACTTAACCACGGGTGCGGATAGAATGTCTTTAATGCGTTATGGAGAACATGTAGTGTGGGTCCAATTAAAGGGTGTTGCTTGTTGTGTATTTGTATATGACGTGGATGTATCCAGGGTAAAAACCTTAGAGATTGTGTAGTGATTGAGTGCTCTAGTAGTACCCAATCCTTAACGTCCCGGTGCACATTCCAGTCCAAAATTCTAGCTAAGTGTGTAGCCCAGTAATAACAACGTAAATCAGTAAGAGCTATTCCACCTTTGGTTTTCGGAAGGGTGAGACGAGTGTATTGAATTCTTGGCTTTTTATTTTGCCAGATGAAGGAGGAACAGGCTTGTCGAAAGGATTGGAAAAAGGAAGAAGGGATGCTTATTGGGATCGTTTGCAATAAATAAAGAAAACGCGGTAAAATCGTCATTTTGAGGAGTGCGGCTCTGCTAAACCAGGAGACGTTTAGAGATCTCCAATTTTTAAGATCTGTTTTGGCCTCTTGCAACGCCAGGGTAAAGTTTTCTTTAAAAATATTTGAGAGGGACGTTGGTATTTTAATGCCTAAATAGGTGATTGAATGTTTGGCCCAATTGAAGGGGAAATTGATTTGACATTACGATACAGTCGCTGTGGGAAGGGTTACGTTCAAAGCATTCGATTTGGAATAATTTATTTTAAGATTTGAGATGGTCTGAAACAGCTCTAAGTCGTGAAGAAGATTGGGGATCGAGATATGCGGGTTGGTTAAGAAGAGGAGAAGGTCATCCGCAAAAGCGGCTATTTTATAGGTGCGGCTTTTAATGGTTATGCCATTGATGTCCGGATTAAGTCTTAATTTATTGAGAAGGGGTTCGAGAGTGAGGACAAAGAGTAGGGGCGAGAGGGGGCAGCCCTGCCTGGTACCATTACGGAGTCGGAAGGCGTCTGACAGATGGCCATTGACCCGGACCCTAGCGGTCGGCAGAGAGTACAGTGCCTGAATGTAAGATAAAAACTGATCCGGCAACCCTATAGCTGTGAGGACTGAGTCAATGTAGTCCCAGGCCACTCTGTCAAACGCCTTCTCAGCATCCAGAGACAGGAAAAACCCCGGTTTTCAGGTGGAGGTTAACCAATGGTGAATGTTCAGTGCTTTAATAGTGTTGTCTCTACCTTCCCTTCCCGGAATAAATCCCACCTGATCTAAAGAGATCAAGGACGGGAGAAGGGGCAATAAACGGTTCGCTAGGATTTTGGCATAAATCTTGACGTCCACATTGATGAGCGATTTGGGGCGATAATTTGTTACCAGGGATGGGTCTTTGTCCTCCTTCGGAGCTTCAAGTATTTGAGGGGGGGCTTGCGAGGTAGAAGCAAAGGATCTAAAAGCTGAGAGAAAGCGGGGTTTAAGTATGTCCGGAAATGTTTTGTAATACAGTAAAGAGAGGCCGTCTGGGCCCGGCGCCTTACCGACTTTCATATCCTTTACCGCCTCGTCAAATTCTTCTTCAGATAAGGGAGTATTTAACTTTTGGGCAACTTCTTGGGAAATAGGGGTCGGGCCAAATTTGGAAAGAAAATCTCTAATTGAAAGCTGTCTCGTGTCAAGGCTACAAAGCTTGGCGGATTTGGATGGGATGTTGTACAACATTTGTTAAAGCGGTAGTAAACCCGCAAATTATTATTTTTTTTTTTTTAAACCTGCAAAGCAAAAGGCATAATGAGCTAGTATGCACCGCATACTAGCTCATTATGAAATACTTACCTTCGAATGAGGCCCCGACATCTGGCCCGATCCACGCCGAGGGAGCTGACATGCTCCCTCTGCGTTTCTTCCGGGTATCGCGGCTCCGGCGCTGTGAGTGGCCGGAGCCGCGATATCGTCACTCCCACGCATGCGCGCGGGAGATTTCATTCCGGCCGGTCGGCCACTGCCGGATTTTCAGGCCGAGAATCCCCTTGTGCGCATGCGCCGCTGCAGTCAGCGGCGCATACCGAGGGGAATATCTCCTAAACCTGTACCTATTTTTTTACCTACAGGTAAGCCTTATTATAGGCTTTCCTGTAGGTAAAAGTTAAAAAATTTAGTTTACAACCACTTTAATACTCTTCGAACCTTTGGGCTATAGCTTCGTTTGAGGTATGAACCTTACCGTGTTTGTCAGTGATATGATGCACAGTTGTGCTATGTTTTTTTGTTTTGGACTGCTCTGGCAAAGAGAGTACCAGCTTTGTTACCCTTTTCGTAGAAGAGTTTATATCTTAAGACATATTGCCTCTTAGTTTTCAAGTTAAGTTCTTCCAGTAACCTTTTCCTGGCTTGGGTCAAAGCTTGGTAAGTCTGTATTGCGAGAGTCTGTTTGTGCGTGGCCTCCAGCGAGCGTATTTGGGACATAAGTTGTGCTATTTTGGCCTGGTGTTCCCTTTTAAAGATAGAGGACAATTTGATAAATTCTCCTTGGATAACGGGTTTGTGAGCTTCCCATTGTATTAAGGTGGGGGTTTCAGGAATGTCATTGAATTTGAAATAGTCTGTAAGACAAGTGCCTATTCTGGCTACATTAATTGAATCTTTTAGTAAAGAAGGATTAAGTCTCCACGTCTTAGACTTGGTAACTGTCTCGGGAAATTCTAGAAGGATGGTAATCGGGTGATGGTCGGAGAAGGTCATAGGTTCTATCGTGGCCTGTGTTAAAAGAGGGATGTCAGATTGTGAAATGAAGAAATAGTCAATTCGAGAGTATTTTCGATGGAGAAGTGAGAAGTATGTGTAGTCTTTCCCTTGTGGGTTCAGCGTTCTCCAGGTATCATGTAGCAAGAGATTTTGAAATTGAAGTTTGATTTGCTTCAAGGCTTTGTATGGCATGGCTGAGGGACCAGAGGATGAATCTAAGATAGGATTCAGGGGAATATTAAAATCTCCTCCAAGAATGAGAATACTAGTTGAGAAGGATGATAAGAGGTCACAGACGGAGCGAAAAAATGTGACTTGTTTGGTGTTGGGAGAATATATGTTTGCAATGGTGATTGGTTTGGAATAGATGGTCCCTTTAAGGAATAAATATCTCCCTTCCGAATCGCATAGCGAGTCCGTTAGTTGAAAAGGCGTATTTTTAGAGATAAGGATCGACACTCCTTTTGTTTTGGATTGGTTATTGGTCGACTGGAAAACCGTGGGGAAGTCTTTATCCGATAATTTAGGAGTTTTGTCTGTCATGAAATGCATTTCTTGTATAAATATTATATTCGCTTTAAGTTTATGGCATTCGCGTAGAAGTTGGGATCTCTTCTCCGGTAAATTGAGACCTTTAGCATTGATAGAGGCCAACTTCAACGAGAGGGCCGTGGAGCGAGACTTGGAGAAAGAGGCGGCCATCCTCGCTTCGTGAATGTGGGAGGTGTGTGGGGCGTTTATGTGTGTGTGACGCGGTGAGACGCACTAGGCACTGGGCGACTGAGGTTAGTAAGGAGACTTGAGACTGGCGTATGTAAAGATTTGTGCAGAACTAGCGATATAAGGGAGAGAAGGTGGAGAGATCAGGGATGGTTGGAGGGGGAGGACGAATGCTCGAAGGACCTAACAATCGGTGGTTTGGAAAAAGGTGCAGTCGAGAGTAGTATAGGATTTGACTTGAAGTTGGTTTATAGCGAGAACCTGCTCGCTGTACCCTGTGCAATAAAAACTGTGGACAGGGTTAAACCAGGACAGGTCAGAGATATTCCAATAATGTAAGTTAGCTAGAGCAATAGAGTAAATCGGAATATCACTGCGTGAGACGTAATTCGGGGCTGTGAGGAGTGGAAATAGAAAATAGAGAGATGCTGACAGCTGAACGGAGGGAAGGAAATGAATGCTGAAGTAGGAGGAATAAACACAGTTTAACAAGGGACAGTCTAGACCGTTGGCTATGAGAAAGAGGGTAATGTGTGTTAATTATGTCTTTTCATTATGAGAGACCATTTATCTAAAGGCGCGATCATGGGAGACATAATAGGATAGGGGACGATAGATGCATTCTCGCTGGTACATGGTATGAATCAGAGGTACCTATCATAGACGTACAGACAGGGGTCAGTCAAAAAAGAGTGATATACGGCAAGCCATGGAACATAAGGTAAACTGTATTATAGCTAAACAGAAAACAATAAACAGCAGTTAAATCTGAAGCAAGTGTATCAGTCTAAGCTGGCATCCTATAACATAAGTGCAGAACTAACTCTTCCCAGAATTGAACTAGAATAACCTTGGGGACTAAGCTAAAGTGTTCCACTGGGAGCATGTCTCTGACCGCTGGATTAGGTGGACTGCTCAGAATGTGCCAGAGAGGGCATATATGTGTAGCTTACATGGGATGGTGTTATATTTTGTTGGGATAGGAGATTGGTTCACACAGTTACAATAAACCGCATGTTTTGCAAGGTTTGTGACCCCACAGGGAAGGGGAAGGGTATGCACAAAATTGACCCCTTCCCAAGGTAGGATAAACATTGTGATATAACACAGGCTGCTTTTAATAGTGAGTGCTAGCAGGGAGATTGGTAAATAAGCATAGTGCCCAAGTGGGTCAGGCTGTGCTCGTTATGTCCCTCCAATGCCCATTGGCACAATAGGCACCGGGTTGGTTATCAGGAGGGGGGCAACCCAGAGATCTAGTGAACGATTGGAAACCGATTAGAGAATGGGACCTAGGTGTATATGATGACAACACATTAGAAAAATACAAGTCCTAATACATTCTGACATATTGATATCATAGAAAGATGAGGGGACGATCCACAGGGACCACAGCGCATAGTCATGAGAGGAAAGGGGTGAAGGCAGAGGATCGCCCGTCTGATTAGACAACCTGCGAATATTGGAATCATAACTGTGGTACTGTAAAGTACCTGGAGGAAGGACTGTGTGCAGTCTCCATATGCGGGAGTCCCATGAGGATCATTGCATTGGGTCCGTGTAGATCGTACCTGCTAAAGGAATAACATATCATAAAAAAAAAAAAATTCTCCCTTACGAATAGGAGCAGTTCAGGGAGGAAAACATGGGTCCAGATCAAAGTTATAGGTGTCAGTTCCTGTGTGTACGGGACGAAAAAAAGAAAAAAAAAAGGGGGGGGGGGGTCAAGATGCACAGCGACAGTTAAGTGAGAGGTCCTCAGACATGCAACCATAATTGGAAGGTTCAAAATTCAGTTAGAATCCCCCGAGGAACATTGCGGCCATAAAAACCCGACCAACAGGAGGATGGAAGAGAAACAGCAAAAAACTGGGGAGGCCTGCTTAGCAGCTCAGTTGAAAGCATGGAGATTCTGTGTCGCTGATTAACGATCACGGCGAGGTCTTCTCATGTGCGGAGCCTTCAGCAGGCTGGTGCTGTGAGTAGAGCCGGTCAGTGAGCCGTGAAGTCGATCTTCAGATGGCGAGCGTTGTCTGCGGTTGCGATGCTCCTGAGTCTCCATCGGTTCGTGCTCTTGCTGAGGGCGTCTCGCGGTTTGTGGGCGGAATTCCGCGTACCAGTCAGGTATTTTAGTGTAGGGGATCTCCAGAGTGGTACAGAAGCGACGCAGGTCCTCCGGGACCCGAAGCATAGCAGAACGGCCTTGCGAGGAAGCTGATAGCGCGAATGGGTACTTCCATCTATACTGGATGCCCTTGGCGCGGAGAACCTCCAGAAGTGGGCGGAGTTCTTTGCGGTGCTGTACTGTAGTGTAATGGAGGATAGGTCTTGGAATAAGCGAATCTCCGCGTCTTTGTATAGCAGCGGGTTCTTGACCTGCGCTTGTCTGAGAATGTCCTCCTTAAGCTGGTAGTCGATCACACAACAGACCACATCCCTGGGGGGGTCAGTATCTTTGCCCCGCGGGCGTAGGGCGCGGTGGATGCGCTCCATTCCTATAGGGGTCAAGGTGTCCCGATCCAGGATAGAGTTGAATAGGCCCGTTACTTCAGATTGTAAATGATCAGCTTCGATCAATTCAGGGAGTCCGCGGAGACGCAGGTTGTGGCGTCTGCCGCGATTGTCCAGATCTTCCATATGGCGGTTCAGGTCTCTGAGTTGCAGGGTGTGAGTGTCTATGACCTGGCAGGACCGGCGGATCACCGTAGAGTGTTGCGCCGCTCTGTGTTCAACCTCCTGAACTCTGCCCGCAATCGCTTGTATGTCAATGCGGAGCTCTGAGATCACTGCTGTCAATGTATTCTTTATGTTGTCCGCCACAGATCTAAGGTCGGTGAGGCTGGGATGTTGTTGCGGCGCGAGAACTATCTCGCCGTTAGCAGAGGAGGGCCGCACAGATAGTGTATTGCTGTGAGGTGGAGGCGAGCCTCGTGAGGACGCCATATTGCCGGCCTGAGAGCGGAACATCTCGGGGATGTTTTGGCTCGCTCTGTGAGACAGATCTCGAGGAGATCTAGATCGGGATGCGGAGGACTCACGGGAGGACGTGCCCATGTCGGTCGGTAGACTGTGGAGTCGAATTTACCTCCAGTATTGACTGCTTTCCCTCCGTATCAGCAGGAGCTCACAAGTTAAGCTGCCATTCTCCTCAGCGTCCAGACCACGCCCCCCCTCCTCTTCTTCTTATTGCTCAATTACTGAACTATTGCATTTTAATAATCCTGATGTACATTCCTGAACTGAACACTAAGTCCTAGAAAAATAACTCAGTAGACCCTTTTCACCCTTTTCTTAGATAAAATTTGTATCTAAGACCTCCTAATAAAATTTAAAGTGATAAAGGATTTTTTTTTTTTTTTAATAGCAAACATGAAGATATAAAACCACTTTAAATTCATAGATTTTTTCTACTATACACATGATATTGTGGATCCAACACCTTGATCAACTTCCCAAAGGGATAACTCGGTGGCTTCAGGAGTGGAGAACGGTTAAAAAAGGATGGGTGGAGGTATGAGGAGACACAGATATGGGTGAGAATATTTTACATTGCTATTATTCAGTTGAACTTGCTGATTATCTGTGGACTGGCAACATCAACTCCCCCTGTACTGTGTCCCCCCCTCCCCAAATTTGCCTGTGATGGATCAGTGAACTTTTAAATGAGTATTATACTTAAGGCTGGGTTCACACCGCTGCGGCAGCGAGAACCGGATGTTATTCGCACCACACTGCAGTGCAAATCACATCCGATCTCTGTGCGATGTGAGTTCAGCCATACAGATAGTATGGCTGAATTTGCATCGCACCCGCCGCAAACTCGCACGGGACCCTTTTTTTGGTCCGCAGCAGAATCGGATCGCATGGGTGTTCACACCATGCGATCCGATTCCTGTCCGAGTTTGCAGATCGCACTGCGATATGCAAACTGATCTGGGGGTGTCATTAACATTTCACTGACACTCCCAGCAGTCCGCATAGGGCAGTGTGAACTGCCGGCAGGAGGCATGCGATGCGGGAAAACGCCGCGGATTCGCGGCGTTCCCGCATCGCTTCAGTGTGAACCCAGCCTAAGAAGTTTTACCCCCCGCAGCCTTGCTTACTGGACACTGCAGCCTATACAATTAAGCCACCTGTGTCTCCAACAGACAAATCAGAGCCCCTAATCCTATGTGCCACATTTGGATTTGTATACTAATGATTTAGAACGGCCCATGATATATCCACTTGTTTGTTTATGCGCATCCACATTTCAATCAGTTTACAGCTACATATCCTGTTTGGGATGACCATAATCCACTGCTTAATTTGGAACGAGGACAATAGTATATGCAATATATTGGTCAAGAATACTTCAATCAAATCCCATCCTTTGAGCTGTGTGTATGTCTGGTTGTGTGGATGTGTGTGCAGCTGCAATTCCTCTTTTTAAATGATAACATTGTCTTTTTTTTGGGGAAAGTTACCCGTAGACCGCTATTTTTGGTATTTTGTCATATTTGATATTATGGTGTGTTTTTTTCTAAATAAAATTGAATGAAATTCAACCGTAGTGTTCAGTTACTGCCACCCCTTTGGAAGGCCTTGTCCTTTTTTTCATAGATGAGAACCTCGCCTAAGGAGAGTTTAGGAGCGTTTAGCATTTTGTTCTGCCAGAAAACTGCTCTCAGAAACGAAAAACAGAATTATTATTTTTTTTTTGTTATGCGTCTAAACACTGAGCTTAACATATGCCTCTAAATGACCTAATGTGCATAGGCACATAGGATAACATGAATTGCTTCTACAGGCAAAACGCTAAACTCCTCTATTAGCAATGTTTTATAAACCATTGTGCATGGACCCTTAGATAATGTTGCTATTGCTGCCATGCCATCTTGTCCCTATAATTACCACATACCCATTCCACAGGGGCTGTCACAGAAACAGGACATGGGGGAAAATCTCCCCAATGAGAACATAGACAGAAGAAATGGCTACAAATTTGCACTCATCCCTACCGTTTGAAACTAAAGTAAATCATGTTGGCTGAAGTTAACCTTTAACACGAACCTGCATGGGCAAAGCAGAGATTCATTTAAAGCAAGAAAACGTTTCATTAGCAGAGGTTGTAAAAGAGATTAGGAAGAAAGTATAAAGATGCATTTCTACACAATTTATAACATTTCCAGTTATAGTTAGTGTCACTAAGATGAACAATATACTTAATGTAAAACTGCCAGCTACTAGAACATGTTTAGTAAGATTTTAACATTAGATTTTACAGTCTCAAAAGGGCAAAAACTCAGAAAATGTTCTAGACAGTGCAGTACTTTTATAGTTTTATTCATTAACAAAGGTTAAAGAAATCCTACTCCATATACTTTTACTACCTGGTTTAATTTTGAAAGGTGCATATAGTAAATGTACACATTGATGTGATGTATGAGTCTCTGCACACACCCACAGTATTCTACCATGTATTATTTCAGACAGTCTCACATGCCCAGATAGGAATAACACATCCTCTGTCACTGTGCAAAGCTGTTTGCCTTCATGCTTGTATTTTAAAATGAAGGGTTAAAGTGAAAAGAACCCAATTCTGATATACTGCTATGTAAAAAGAGGTGAAGTGAGCCTGCGTTCATTTCAACTATCCAATCACGTGCAGGTGAGTTTTGAAAAAAATAAAAATAAAACAGAGCTTTTTCTTCACATGACTGCATGTTACATGAACACAAGTTCCCTTCACATATACAGTGCAAACCCCGGAAAGTATTCACAGCGCTTCTCGTTTTCCACATTTTGTTTTGTTACAGCCTTATTCCAAAATGGATTAAATGAATTATTTTTTTTCTCCAAATTCTTCATAATGACAATGTGAAAGTAATTTGTTGGAAATCTTTGCAAATAAAAAAAACTAAAAAAATAACATGTACATAAGCATTTACAGCCTTTACCATAACACTCAAAATGTAGCTCAGGTGCATTCTGTTTCCACTGATCATCCTTGAGATGTTTCTGCAATTTGATTGGAGTCCACCTGCGGTAAATTCAGTTGATTGGACATGATTTGGAAAGGCACACCTGTCTATATAAGGTCCCACAGTTAACAGTGCATGTCAGAGCACAAACCAAGCCATGAAGCCCAAGGAATTGTCTATAGACCTCTGGGACAAGATTGTATCGAGGCACAGATCTGGGGAAGTGAACAGAAAAATGTCTTCAGCATTGAAGGTCCTAATGAGCACAATGGTCTCCATCATTCGTAAACGGAAGAAATTTGGAACCACCAGGACTCTTTTTAGAGTGGGCCGTCCAGCCAAACTGAGCAATTGGGGGAGAGGAACCTTAGTCAGGAAGGTGATCAAGAATCTGATGGTCACTTTGACAGAGCTCCAGCATTTCACTGTGGAGAGAGGAGAACCTTCCAGAAGAACAACCATCTCTGCAGCACTCCACCAATCAGGCCTGTATGGTAGAGTGGCCATATGGAAGCTACTCCTCAGTAAAATGCACATGACAGCCCATCTGGAGTTTTAAAAAAGGCACCTGAAGGACTCTCAGACCATGAGAAACAAAATTCTCTGGTCTGATGAAACAAAGATTGAACTCTTTGGCCTAAATGGCAAGCGTCACATCTGGAGGAAACAGGCATGCTCATCACCTGGATAATATAATCCCTAGAGTAAAGCATGGTGGTAGCAGCATCATGCTGTGGGGATGTTTTCAGCGGCATGAACTGGGAGACTAGTCAGGATTGAGGGGAAAAATTAATGCAGCAAATTACAGAGACATCCTTGATGAAAATCTGCTCCAGTGCGCTCTGGATCTAAAACTGGGACGAAGGTTCATCTTCCAATGGGACAATGACCCTAAGCACACAGCCAAGATAACAAAGAAATGCTTACGGGACAATGCTGTGAATGTCCTTAAGTGGCCCAGCCAGAGCCCAGGCTTGAACCCGATTGAACATCTCTGGAGAGATCTGAAAATGGCTGTGCATCAACGCTCCCCAATAAACCTGATGGAGCTTGAGAGGTCCTGCCCAGAAGAATGGGAGAAACTGCCCAAAAATAGGGGTGCCAAGCTTGTAGCACCATACTCAAAAAGACTTGAGGGTGTAATTGGTGCTTCAACAAAGTATTGAGAACATGTGACATGTCCCAGAAGATTGCAGGGCGGGAGGGGGAGAAGAACGGTCTGAGCAGAAGTCTGAGCGGGTTCTTGTCAAAACTAAGTACCCACTCCCTCCCCCCCAAAAAAAATACATTAAAAATGTGGCATAGGAGGGGAGAGGAGTGCTTAAATCAGAAATTCCCCTTTTGGGTAGAGCTCCGCTTTAAAGGGTAACTTCACTTTCACGGGAAAAAAAAACACAAACCATATTGTAATTGAATGTAATTAAAAAATACCTTTCCTTTTCAATCTGCAGCCACTGTCATTTTCTAAAATTGCAGTATGGCTACCCGAAGGTGTTCTGTACACACAATGTGTACAGAACGCCCCCAGAAACATAATTTCCTGCTTGTGTGATTGGCTCACTGTTTTTTCCAGAAGTCTACACTAAGATACGTCCGATTTCAGACATCCCCTGAACAAAAATGTAATTTTTGTGAGATCCTCCCAATAGGAGCATGTCTACAGGGATGCAGGCCCAGCAACTTTCCTCAGTAGAGCTCTGCAGCAGCTTATTAATTAATATGAAACCCCTCCCATGAAACTCTCAGGAGCACAGAGGAACACGCAGTGATTTCTTAAGAGTAACAAAAGGTAGGAAGCTGCAACAAAGTTTGTTGAAATGGTTGCAATGTACATAGATCACCCAGAGGGGAGTGTTTTTTCTCAACAAAAGTGGAGTTGCACTTTAAAGGGAAACTTCATTTTTTGCTGTTTTTCGAGGGCACACAATTTTGAGTGTACAGTTTCTTCTTTATATTTAACCCATAGACAATGGCCCTGTCATCATCCCAGGCCAGTTACTTACAACCATTGTACTGGCTAAAACCTAGAAATCTAAAATATACTTTCTTATTTTTATGACCATACATTTGTCAAAACTTACACATATTTGGGTTCCTGTTAGTTAGGATAAATAGGAGAAAAAAATATCTATATGTATTTGTATATTTAAAATCCAAACGATAATGCACCACTCACTGGACTTGAAAGGTGAACACACAGTGATAAAGTTTTACTTTGATGTCTCAACAAGAAACAAGCTCATCTTTCTCAGGACAAAACAACATATAAATCCTAAAACAGGGATCCTCAAACTACGGCCTTCCAGCTGTTGCGGAACTACACATCCCATGAGGCATTGTAAAACTCTGACATTCACAGACATGACTAGGCATGATGGGAATTGTAGTTTCTGAACAACTGGAGATCCATAGTTTGAAGACCCATGCCCTAAAAGAAAGCCTCCCATCATTACCACCCACATGTGATGTTATCATCAAGTGTAAAGGTCAAAGATCCAGCTAAAATGGTGGGCAGATGTCCAAATGGAAAACACAGAAAAACAACACCAAAGTAGTACATATAGAATGGTCATACAGAGCAACAGAGCACTGTGTTACGTAAGCTAGACAGCAATCAAAGCTGAATTAGTGCTGAAATATGAGAAAATGGTGGACAATTCAATGTACAGGAAAAAAGCAAGGTGCTCCAGGTGGCCCTGAAGTCAAGAAAGAAGCCCTAAAACAGACATAATCCCGGTGTAAAATCACTGAATAAATTTGATAAAAGTGAAAATAAACAGAACTGGGGAAAAAATAAAATAGCAGCAAAGCGTATAAAATAAAGAATTTATTCAAATAACAATAACTAAAAAAACAAAAGATATAAAACTCCCATACTTAAATGAGTATATGTTTTTTTCCCCTTTAAGAATAGGACTGAGGGCCGCACAAAATCAGCCACTTACAGCATAAAAAAAATGAAAGAAATAGAATAATGCAGATGGATATGCAGATCAAGGCTATGTCTTATGGAAATGTGCTTTGCAACTTTACTGGAGACATGCACATTAAGCAAACTTGCGACTAGCTCTGTTATACTATATGTAAATGATATTGTGCTGAGCTATTTCCTTTCAGCAAGTTAAACTCCTTTACTTTTTAACAGTGTCTCTAACTCATGTTGCTTATTCTACACACATTTTGGAAATGAGACTACAGAATGTTTTGTGACCTGCTCAGGCTAAATCTCTAATGTAATGTAACTATTTCCTGTGAAAAGCAATCAGCCTCACGGTTATGAAGGAATCTAGCAAATGTCACCAGTAATGGCAAGGTAAATGGCAAAATACAAAGTGAATGTTGGATAAGTAGTTTCAATAAATTAAAGGAGAACTGATTTTAAAGCCTACCACTCCACCAGAGATTATCAGCTGTGATGATGATTGTGTTACTAGAGAATGATGCAGTTTGAAATGAGCTAACGATTCTGCAGAACAATGGAAATGAAAAACCAAGATGCCAGGTATCTTATTATTAAAGTGGTACTAAACCCAGGACCCTGCATATACTATATCCAGTCTCCTACAGTACACAGAACATGGAAATGCAATAGTTTTAGTAAATATAAAGTGCTAAATACTTTTTTTCATCAGCAGTTAGAGCAGTCTTGTGACTTCTATCGGTGACTGGTTAAAGCTAGTAGGAGGAGTGTTCATTCTGCTCTGACTGTCATATGAGACTGCAGGGCACCTGTTTGGACAGTGCTGATTGGCCCTGTGCTGATCACATGCATGTATACATTGAAAAAAAACTTCTGTCAGTGTCTGGTTAAAGCGTGTAGGAGGAGTTTACATTCTGCCCTGACTGTCCTATAAGGCTATAAAAAAAACTCTAAAACAAAAAAATTCTTGACATACATTTTAACCCATTAATCTAATGTGTAGCCAATGTAGCTTTTTCTGGTCTCTATTGAAAGGAATGTACCTTTTATGTATCAGATTGACACATACCTTGGAGGTAAGCCTGACGTGCAGAGGGAGAACTCTCGTACAACCCTGGTTCCGGGATCACTGGAGTGGGGACAGTGATCGTCGGAGCACAGTAAGGTATGAGTGCCTGCAGGATTCACTTGGTTGGAGATGATGTCAGCAAAAAGCAAGGACTGACCGTAACAGAATGTCTGGCATTATTATAAGCGAACTCCGCCAAGGGTAATAGTCCTACCCAATCGTCCTGGACAAATGTGGTAAAGCATTGGATATATTGTTTGAGGGTCTGGTTTGTCCTCTTGGTCTGTCCGTTAGTTTGTGGATAGCAAGCAGAAGACATGGATAGCTCAATTTTCAGGACCTTGCATAGTGCTCTCCAGAAGCGGGAGGTGAACTGAACCCCTCTGTCTGATACAATGTTTGTTGGAATTCCGTGCAATCTGACAATTTCCCTGATGAAAACCTGGGCAGTCTCCATGGCTGAAGGTGTGTTCTTTAGTGGTATAAATTGGGCCATCTTAGACAAGCAGTTGATAACTACAAAGATAGCCGTACACCTTTCAGACAGGGTAGTTCTATGGGGTGCATTAAATCCTTAAGATCAAGGTGCTGGGAAATGATGGCCCCTACCGCTGTTTCTGAGGTATCTACCTCAATTAGATAAGGTAAGGAGGGATCTGGATGACTCAAGATGGGGGCAGAGGTAAAAAGTCCTTTTAAGGTTTTAAAGGCAGTTTGAACCTCGGAACTCCTGTGGAACCGGACGTTCTGTGTTGTCAACTGGGTGATTGGAGAAATGATGGTAGAGAACCCTTGATGAACCTGCGGTAAAAGCTTGCAAAACCAACAAAACACTGTACCCCCTTCTTGTCTGATGGTGCAGGCCAGTCCAGAACAGATGTAACCTTCTGCGGATCCATCTTGAATCCCTCAGTGGACATCCTCAGACCCAGGAACTGTATACTCTGCTGCTCTAATTCAAATTTTTCGGGTTTGGCGTATAGTCCATGTTGACGGAGTCGGCAGAGTACAATCTTAACATGCTTCTGGTGTTGATCCATGGATGTGGAAAAAATCAAGATGTAATCAAGATAGACAATTACAAAGATATCTATAAAGTCTCTGAAGATATCATTAACAAAGTGCTGGAAGGTTGCAGGGACGTTACACAGACCAAAGAGCATCAGTAAGTACTCATAATGGGCAATTCTAGTACGGAAAGCTGTCTTCCACACATCTCCTGAATTAATTTGCACCAAGTTGTAGGCCCCTCACAGATCTAGTTTAGTGAATACAGCTGTAGTACATAGTCTTTGAAAGAGCTTGGGTACCAGGGACAAAGGGTATAGGTTTTTAACAGTAACTTTATTTAACTCCCAGTAGTCCACACAGGGCCATAAAGTGTGATCATTTTTCTCTACAAAAAAAGATTCCTGCTCCAGCCGGAGAAGTAGATGGTGTGATGAACCCCCTCTTAAGGTTTTCGCCCACATATTCCTTCAGTACCTCCAACTCGCTCAGGGAAGATTTGTCCAAAAGGCATCTCTGCCCCTGGAAGCAACTCAATTGAGCAGTCGTATGAGCAGTGGGGAGGAAGAGTCTCGGCCCCCCATTTACTAAAAACATCCAGAAACTCAGGATATGGCTCAGGTACTATTGTGCGTATCTCTGAGTCAGATTCCATACACAGGAGGGGCAAGAAGCTTTAGAGGTGTGGGCAGGTAATGTTCCTGGCAATAGGAAGATTGTAACTTGATACTTCCAGAGACCCAGTCAATTTGCGAGTTATGGGCCTGAAGCCATGGTAGGCCCAAGATGACTAGGAATAGCGGGGACGCAGTTGCATTCAGACTCAAAGTTCCTTGTGGTCTGACCCATCTGCTAGAAAAATGGAGAGTCTTTGTGCCATGGGTCAGAATAGGATGAGTTGTTGGTATGCAAAGTTCAAGTCAATAAAACAACTGCATGCCTCAAAATCAATTATTGCAATAACCGGTATAGTTCTTCCTGGAAGTTAGAATGAGATGGAGAGAGCCAGGTGCATGGTGTTGGCAGCAGGTGCTGAGTAACTGGACGGAGAGATGGATAGACATCTATGGAATTTTGCTGGACAGGAGTTATTATCTTCTATTGACCTGGGTCAAGGAATGGAAAGGCTAATGCCTTATCGTGAGGCACATGGGACTAGATGACAAATTTAATTTCTTAATGACTTTAAATAAAAATAAAACTAATAACTCACTTCTGTGGTATGTATGGCCGCGGCCCTTTATTTTTATTGGCATGACGATATATATATTAACCAACTTAACATTAACATATACACACATTGACGATATAACCTTTATAATCATCTTTAGATTATAAAATACCAAAAAAGGTTCAGCTTTGAAAGCTCAAACCCATAAAGTAATAACAAAACATTATACCAACAATGAAAATTAAAAGATGGGCTACCAATTAAAAAGGGGGGGGGGAAGGGGAAGGACCGCGACATTGGGAGGGGAGGGTGGGCGCCTTTTTCTTCTGCTGCAACCGTCGTTCTGATAAAATTAGTTGGTTGTTTTCCTTTTATAACCTTCTGTTTATTTTCATAGGTTCGTTGGATCACCAGATGTAACTGAAATATTCTGGAAGATTGATCATGTGACCAGGTAAGTAACCAATTAATTACTGATATGAAATATAACTGAAATTCCCTTGTCCCTATTCCCATATGTAGGGGGCGCTAGTATGCTCCCCCTACTCTCATTCTCACTGGGCTGTAAAATGTATATTTGTGTATTTATAAATATATATAAATATGTACAGTAGGTGACCGCGATATTGTGTCAATCTCGCCGCTTTTATCGCCAGCGTCGAGCCGGCTCGCATCAGGAAAGGAAAAATGTTTCTTTTCCTTTCCCAATAAGCGACAAGCTTCGCTTGTTTTTGTTACCGGACCCAAGGGCCTGGTATGGCTCCGGAGGGGGAACCCATGCCGTTTTTTTTTTTTAATTTTGATGTGGAGTTCTCCCTTAGGATTCATACCAAATGCAGTGCCTGGTATTGGCGGGAATCCAATTCAGATCCCTGCACCAGTGTGAACCTGGTCCCAGCGTCCTGGAGGATGCTGGGACTGTGACATTATAAGGGGCGGGGTCACCATGTGACATCAACCAGTGACCCCACCCCTTGTCCCTCTATAAGTCTCCACACACCGCGTCCCTGACATTGTGGCCGGAGAGAGCGTCGAGTCAACATCTCAAGAAGGAAGAAGCAGAAGAAGAAGAAGAACGGAATGCGGCGGCGGCAGCAGCAGAAGAACGGGCCACCGGTAGTAAAAGAGCTGGAAGAAGAAGCGGTGGCCCGGCAAGAAGAACCGAAAAGGGGGACAAGACCCCCGAAGTCGGAAGAAGGGGCGACAGAAGACCGGGCCTCCGCTAGTAAAAGAGCTAAAGGAAGAAAGCGGAGGCCCGGCTAGAAGAACCGAAGAGGGGGACAAGACCCCCGAAGTCGGAAGACCCCTGGGCGGCGGCGAGAAGACCCCCCAAGACGGAAGACCACCTGAGCTGTGCAATTAACAATTTTTAACCCTTGTGTGTTGTGTTTTATTTACTTTTTTTTTCACCAGGTGAATGGGTAGGGGTACATGGTACCACAATACTCATTCACATAGGGTGGGGGGCCGGTATCTGGGGGCCCCCTTCTTAAAGGGGGCTCCCAGATTCCAATAAGCCCCCCACCTGCAGATCCCGACAACTAACGGCCAGGGTTGTCGGGAAGAGGCCCTTGTCCTCATCAACATGGGGACAAGGTTCTTTGGGGTGGGGGGGGCGCAGGGCCCCTTCCCCCAAAGCACCCACCCCCCATGTTGAGGGCACGCGGCCTGGTACGGCTCAGGAGGGGGGGGGGGGCGCTCGCTCGTCCCCACCCCCTTTCCCAACCGGCCGGGCTGCGTGCTCAGATAGGGGTCTGGTATGCATTTTGGGGGGACCCCATGCCATTTTTTTATGCGTAGGGGATTCCCCTTAAAATTCCTACCAGACATAAGGGCCTGGTATGCCCCCGAAGGCATGCAGGCTTCAATAGTTAAGCAACATTATCGCCACTCGCTACTATAGGAAAATGAAATTTTCCTATTGCAGCCAGCACGAGAACCAGCGCGACGGGTTCTCGCTGGTTAGAGAAGCCTGTCGCTGGGAAACACAATATCGGGGGCACCTACTGTACTGTATATATCTATATATACATATAGGCAAGTGTTTTGATGGAGATATATTGTCCAACGGCAATGCTTGTTATGTCTATTTCGAGATAACACTGTGATATTGTCATATATTTTTATTTATTTGTTTTCTTTGTGGTTTTAGTTGCATTCAAATATGGAGTAAACTAATATAATGCCCCGTACACACACACATCCAACAAATGTTGGATGTGAGCTTGTTGGCGGAAAGTCTGACTGTGTGTATGCTCCATTGAACATTTTTGTCAACAAATGTTGGCTAGCTGGTTCTCAAATTTTCCGCCAACAAATTTTTGTTGTCGGATTTTCTGATCATGTGTACACATGTCCGTCACACAAAAGTCCACGCATACTTTGAATCAAGTATGAACCAGAAGTGCTCGGCCTTCTAAAACTAGCATTTGTAATGGAGATATCACGTACATCTTATATGTCACTACGTTCGGAATTGTTGGCCAACATTTGTGTGACCGTGTGTATGAAAGACAAGTTGGAGCCAACAACCTTCGAGCAAGAATCCACAGTTTTGTTGTCGGAAAGTCCGATTGTGTGTAAGGGGCATTATAGTAAATTATTATTATCCTATGTTATTACCTTGTGTAGTTTCACTGTGCACAAGATCAATCTATATTGTTTTCTATTTATTATATTGTTTTGTACCCCTAGAGCACACTAGTGGGCGCTTCGGTGCCTCCTCTGGCGATTTGGAGTACCTCCTCTGAGTGCCTCTGATGGGCTTAGTCATGTGTGCGGCCACCCAGGTCATGGAGGCTGCATTATATTCCCACCATGGTGGCTCATACCACCTGTGTGGGAAAGTTAGGTGCATCTATCCTCTGCAATCCAGGGCCTCCTTGGCGCCCCTGTACTCCAATGCAGATGCCCGAACCTACATAGCACTAGGACCTGGCCAGTCGGGCAAAATCCTGGTGCATATGCGTGGGTAGCGGGCACATGCACGGTGAGGTGGAGGCCGGGTGATGTCAGATGCATATCTGCTGCATGATGCCCGGCCGGGACACACTAATAGAGGGGTCAGTTACGCCATTACACTAGACGTTGCGAGGGACACGGATGTCCCCTCTCATCTCTTCCCCAACTCCGGAGGCTATCAGGATTGTGGACCCACATCCCTTTCACAGGTAGAATGGATATCTTGGAGACAGATTTTCTCTTCCCCTAGATCTATCTATCTCTCTAGCTCTATCTCTATCTCAACCTTGGGTTTCCCTGGCTTGAGTCCCTATGTGATCTTGCTTTTTCTTGTTCTTGTACTCTATATCTGTTCAGCCTCTATCTCAGCAGGATAACAACAGTATGCTTAATATATCCATATGCACCCTTAAAGGACCCAGGTCCAGTGTAACTATATTTTGTGCAACTACCAATCTTTCCAGGTCTTAACATTTTCCCTATGGATCCAATACCTGTTTAGGTCAGAGATACGTAACTAAGGTGTATTCTTTCCTCATTTTAAGGTAGTGGTAGGTTATTTTGGCCTTAACATCCTAGTTACTTAGGTCTATCACATATTTTACCCTGTAGGTCTGGTGACCTTCTAGAGAAATAAATCTATCTGTATTGGTGGAGATATACATCCCTATAATACAATATGCAAGTATTTCACTGATAGATAACCACTTCAGCCCTGAAAGATTTGGCTGCTCAATGACCAAAGTAATTTTTGCTATACGGCACTGCGTCATTTTAACTGACAATTGCGCAATCGTGCAACACTATACCCAAACAAAATTGACGTCCTTTTTTTCCCACAAATAGAGCTTTCTTTTGGTGGTATTTGATCATCTCTGCGGGTTTTATTGTTTGCGCTATAATCAAAAAAAGAGCGTAAATTTTGAAAAAACACAATATTTTTTACTTTTTGCTACAATAAATATCCCCAATTTAAAAAAAAAAAACTATTATTTTTCTCAGTTTAGGCCAATATGTATTCTTACACATATTTTTGGTAATAAAAATCACAATAAGCGTATATTGATTGGGTTACGCAAAAGTTATATCGTCTATACAGTAAAATAGAGGATAGACTTATGGCATTTTTTTTTATTTTTTGGCGGCGATCTGCAATTTTTATCATGACTGGGACATTATGGCAGACACATCAACCACTTTTGACACGTTTTTGGGACGATTGACAATTATACAGCGATCAGTGCTATAAAAATGCACTGACTACTGTATAAATGTCACTGTCAGGGAAGGGGTTAACACTAGGGGCGATCAAGGGGTTAACTGTGTTCCTTGACTGTGTGTTCTAACTGTAGGCGGAGGGGACTGACTAGAGGGGGTGACAGATCGTGGTTCCTAGCTATTAGGAACTCACGATCTGTCTCTCCTCACAGAACAGGGATTTGTATGTTTACATACACATGCCCCTGTTCTGGCTCTCTTGCCCACGATTGCTCTGGGCCAGCAGTCATCGCAACCATTGGCCACGAGCATCGGCACCCCCGCAGTGCAGTGGACGCGTGCATGCGCCTGCTTTCCCGCTTAAAGGAGCCAATGTATAGCTACAACAGCTCGCGGGAACATGCCGACCTGCTGCAGTATAATGACGGCGGCTGGTCAGCAAGTGGTTTAACTACTAGGAAGTATTGGTTATTTTGTTGCTACATCTTAGGAATCTTTTCTTGCAACCCCTATAGTTCCACCCTTGTGTCCCCACATTTTGATGAATGAGCCTTTGTCTGGTTCCTTGGGAGGTCCCCGTTTGGCCACGGGAAAAGCAACAAATCTCTTGTGTAAATCATGCAAGTGAGTGTCCGGGGCGTGGAAAGCAATGTATATGTATATGCATAGGCATCATCTCTATGTACCTGAATCTGCACAAGTTGAACCACTTAGATTGATTTATGACTCCAAACTTGCTGGCCATTTTGGTTTTTCCAAGACAGAACTTCCTTTTGGTGGCCCGATATCAAGAGCTATGTGGCCTTGTGCCTGACCTATGCACACAATAAGACACCCCAGTCTTCTTTTTTGGGGTTGCTCCAGTGACTCTCTGAAATTGACCATGGGGTCAATTTCTATGGACTGTGTTAAATTTACATTCTTCAAAAGAAATGACCACTTTCATGGCAGTCGTCTCACCAGAATACCCCCCTTATAACAATTATAGAGGGTACCCACTGCTGAAAAAACGGTGGAACTGATGATTTGGAAAGTATTTAAACTACATGGAATCCCTGAAGATGTTGTGTCAGACAGAGGAGTGCAGTTTACTTCAGAATTCTGAAAAGGCTTTTTCTCAGCATTAGGTGTTACAATTAATCTGTCCTATACTTTTCATCCCCAGTCTAATGGTCAGAACGTGAGGACCATTTAAATCTTCATGATGATAGGTTGGACTATCTTCTTACAGCAGTATTGACTTATACCATTCCTAAACATAGCTCTGCTGCTCAAATCTTTTTTCTTAAACACTGGGTATCATCCCGTTTTTACTCTTGACCTCCTTTTTCCAACTATGATTCCCGCTGTTCCTAACAGATTAACTACATTGCAAAAGATTCAGGAGAAATTGATCAAGATTTTGAAGGAGGCTCAGGAATAGTACAAAGAGACTGCTGACAGACATTGCAGATCACTTCCTACCTTTCACATTGGTGACAAAGTTCAATTATTAACCCAAACATGCAAAGCTGGGCCTAAAATGTGTGGAACCTTTCAAGATTTTAGCTCAAATTAACCCAGTCACTTTTCTCTTAAAGTGTTACTAAACCCACATCAGTCTGTATATACAGTAAAGCATGCGTGTTATACTCCCTGCCGTACCTAAGGGGTTAATACTCTGCACTGTGCAAAACGGCTGTTTGATCCTGTCTTCTCTGTTCCTCCCCTTCTTACCAGAGGACGTCGTGGTGACGAAACGCATAGGGCGTGGCCATAGGACGCACACTCTCCACAATCAGCTGTAGCAGCCGGCAGACAGTTTTATATACATCTTTACATAAATGGGAGTAGGAATTTTTAATATAATAAAAGTTTTGTTAAAAAACAGGTCACACTATGGACATTCTTCTTTCCCATTGAGAGCCTAGTGAAATTTCCTCAGCGGATGACAAATGAACTCCCCAGAAAATCTACAAACAGGAATACAGGGGCTCACACTGTGGAGGCTATCCCACCCCAGCAGGGGTAATAAATCTGTTGAGGGCAATATCAATACTTGTCACACGCACCGGGAAGTTGCTGCATTAGTGAACACATACCTCCTGCACTGCTTGCTTCTACATTCTTTGGAACTTTTTTCTATCAGCGTCTTTCTGTAATATTATTATCGCATATTGTCTGGCGATTTATGGACTGATTCTACCTTTCTTTTTACCATCTGGTTTTTATTAGCATCTAAGTTTAAGATTTTTTTCATAGTATAGTTGTACAAATAATATACATACAAATACACTAATATCATTATATATTTTACAAAAAAAATATTATTTTTTTCTCACAAGTGATAATGTCACACTTAGGGGATTTGTAATTACATAGTTTCCTATTTTAGATTGGGGACACGCCCCTCACTTTAATATTCACGTTACATATTTCTCTCATTATTTATTGCTCTTTCACTGTTTATTGCTGGAATATATTTTTGCTTTTACCCTTACAAATAACACTATTAATATTTGGTCATATCACTATATTTACAGGTATAGCACCTGGTCTACTTTTCCTTTTTCTAATTTATTTTCACCTATTGGGTGGTAATATTAGGTAGAGGCAGCTCATACCATCGATACAACTGTTACACCATAGCGCAATCTCTTCTTTTTATTTTCTCCTTCTTACGCTGTCCCCAATCAATCTCCTGATAAGACAGAGGTTAGGGGACAAGCTGCTCATGCTCAGTTTGGTGGTATTGGTAAAGAGTTTTTTTTTCTTGGGAGAGTGCATGTGATCAGCATAAGGCCAATCAGAACTGTCCAGACAAAGGGTCAGGGCCTTATAGGACAGTCAGTGCAAAATGAAAACTCCTCCTACAAACTTTAACCAGACACTGATAGAAGTCACAAGACTGTTATATACTGCTGATGAGAAAAGGTATTTAGCAGTTTATATTTACTAAAACGACAACATTTCCATGTTCTGTGTACTGTGGGGGGCAGATCTAGTAAATGCAGGGTCCTGGGTTTAGTAACACTTTAAAACCTCCTGACAGTAGAAAGACTCACCCCATGTTTCATGTACTATATCTGTGCTCAATCCTTTTCATGAAAACCCTCTCTCTGGGAGAATTCTCCCACCCCTCCATCTGTTGAGGTGCAAGGTGAAGAAGAATTTGTGGTTGACAAAATTTGATTCCAGGATCTTTAGGAATAAATGTAAGTATCTGGTTCAATGAGAAATTTATAAGCCAGAAGAAAATTCTTGGGAACCTGCGGAGAACGTTCAAGCCCCTAAATTAATAAGAGAATTCCACTAAAGGGTTCTTCACAAAACTTGGCCCTTAAGACATCCAGACGATGTCCTGGAAGGTCATAAAAAGGGGGGAATTGGGGAATTTTGGACTTTCAATGAAGCCATGTCCAGGTATGGTCATGTGCCTCCATCCCTATCATTATGAGAAAAAGGAGCAAAAATACAGCAGGAAAAGATGCAACAAAAAGAGTGGGACTTTATATGAAGCTCATGGTAACAAAATGAATAGAATGGTGGATAGTAAAATATTTAATAATACATATATACATTAAATTTCATATACATAGAAATGCACACTTCCATAGTGCCAATTTCTAAAACAGTAATATCTGGTAGTAACATATTTTTAAACATTAATCACATGATAAGATTAAGGATACCACCAACATTCATGATTGGATATACACATATTGAAAGATAGCATCTGCACGTTCTATGGTCTTTTTGATCCCTGTCACAATCTTATCATGTGATTAATGCTGTCTTCAAGAGAGACCTTCTACATATGGTCTATTCCCTTGTCTGTCCCTGCACCATGCTGATCTACTCACCTTTTCTCCTTGCGCCTTCTCGCTACCTTACTGGCATTATTCCTTCCACCACCTCCTTTGTTAGGATCCTTCCAGGCCAGCTTTCCTGAGCACCCAGCCCGAAGCAAGGGTATCCCTCAAGGGCCAACAACAGCCTCTCCTCAGCACTGCTTCTCCATCTTCCACCCAACTCCTCTGCTGAAATGGCCCATGTCTATTCTTGTCGTTGTCCCAGTCCCCTGCCAGACCACTTCTGGAGATTGCCTGAAACCCCATACATATTCATGGCAGCTTATCGTAACCCCCACTCTCTAGTTCTAGAAGTTTCTCCAACCTTCCAGATACCAGAGGGAGGCACCATGGAGCTGCCAGGATGAGTCACCCAGCCCTGGCCTCTAGTAATCGTGACCCAATTCAGTGACTCAGATTATTCCTGACCAGAAATATGCTTTTTAGGTACTCTCGCTTCTAGGAGCACATACTTTATTTTTTTTCTCCTCTGCTATGTGTCTCTCATGGTCTATTTTAGCTGCCCTGATTGTGTTCTTACATTTCTTATTCTATTATTTGTAGAGTGAGCTCTTAGCCTTATATATTTTAAGAGACAGTTATTTGTTTCTAGAATTTCATCCGATTTAATCTTGTTTAGTATGGAGTGCAGCTTATTAAAGTTGGCTCTTATGAAATTTAGTGTTGTTGTCCTATCCCTGTATCTCCTTTTCCCATGATTTAAGTTGAACGTAATTACCCTGTGATCACTGTTTCCTAAGTTATCCCTTACTTCCAGAACTGCAACCAGCTCTGAGGTGTTTTCAATTAATAGGTCTACCAAAGCAATATTTTTAGTTGGGGCATCCACCAACTGACACATGAAGTTGTCCTGCAAGACATCTAAGAAATGATGAGCTTTTGATGAGTGAACAGTTCTGTCTGCCATGCTAATATCTGGGAAATTGAAGTCCCCCATGATAATAACATTACCCTTTTTCACCACCACGTATGACTGTAAGAGGAGATCAGTCTTCTCGTCATCCTTCAGGTTAGGGGGCCTTTATCATACACCCATTATTAATTTACTATTTGTTTCCTCCCTTTGAAGCTCCTGTCATAAGGATTCCACCTCCTCCCTTGCCACTTTTTTTTTTTAAACAGAAAAGTTTTTATTTATGTCAAAAAAATAAAAAAATAAAGATATAACACAATACAAAAGAAACATAAGGCACATAGTTTCACATCACTACAATAACCATATTACATAGTACAAGGTAAGTTCTTTGCAGTGTATGTTGTACATCTTCCAGAGGAACAGCATCGACAACCGATCTCCATTGCACAATTGTGGGAGGGTCAGTCTGCTTCCACTTTGACAAAGAGGACCTTCCTGACATAAAATGCCACATAAAATACAAACAACTGCTTGCGTGTACTGAGATCAACAGCATCACAGATTCCTAAAAGAAGTATCCTAGGATCCATGCCCACAGACAGACCCCCCACCGAATTTAGCTCATCCACCACAGCTTACTCATTTCCTACTAGCTTCATGTGAGAACCTCTGCCCTTCTATTTATACATCCCAGGCATAATGACAATAGGGAATTGTCTAATTTTAATTGCAGCTATAACAATAGGGGGATCAAGAAAGTGTTACTTTGGTGCACTTGACACTGTGCTGATTTTGGTGCCATAAAGTGCACAGCTGTGTAATAATAGGCAGCTTTGTTTTTTTCATGAACGTGTTCAAAATACCCCTGATTTTTCACTTGTCCTCCAATGATTGTAATACAGTGGGGCATATAGTAAAAGGGGTGTGTGAAAGCAATCCGGCATATTCCAGACACCAGATGTCTTCTATGTGACAGCCAGCACTGAGCCTGTCAGTTATACAGTCCTGGTGACTGCAGCCACTGGGAGTGTGTGACAAGTCCTCCACTTCCACCTTCTTATGACATCTGTCAGGGGCAGTGAAAATGTTAAGCCAGAAGTTTATTTTTTAGTTTTGGACAGAAAGCCCTCTTTGAAGCCCTAGGTGGAGGAAGGGCATGACTGTTGAGGCAAAGATAAGTGGGAGCCATTTACTGGCTTTAGTGAGATAGGAAAGTATTTTAAGTGAGAGAACAAAGTAAAAGAGCTGAGTTGAGTGAGCTCTGCTGTTAGGCATTTAGCTCAGGTCTAGACCTAGCCAGGCTTAAGGCTCCACCAGGATGGACAGCAACTTGGAGACCCTGCTGTAGATGATTTGGTTCAGCAACAGTTGTTTTATATCCCCTCTGTGCCACCTGTTGATTCTGAGCACAGAAGGAGGATCAGGCTGTTGGAGTATTTGAGCTGAGCAGGGACACGAAAAGAGGAGACAGTGATTAGCTGGAATGGCTGATGATATGACCCAGTGAAAAGGGGGGTGGGGCTCCACCACCACACTACTGATGTGCTGGCATGGTGCCCATTAAATGAGAAGTCACACAGTCCAGATAAGAGAGTCCACTAGCAAGGTGCTCAACACTCTACTGGGAAGTGAAGAGGTTGTGTTTAAACAGAGCTCAGCCTGCAAGACTCACAGAGATGCTGCTCCAACATCATAAAGCAGGAGTGGCCAGCCGCAGATCTGCCCTTAAACTGGTGGTCAGTGTAAATCCCCCCTTACATTGGTGGGCAGTGTAAATTCCCCCTAACATTGATGGTTGTGTTGAAGTGTCACCTTACATTGGTAGTCAGTACAAATCTCCTCGACAATGGCTGTCAGTGTAAATTCCTTCTTACACGGAGGTCATTGTATATTCCTCCTTACACTGGTGGTTGGTGTAAATGCTCTTGTTACATTGGTGTCAGTGTAGAAATCCCTCTTTTCTATTGGTGGCTGGTGTAAAATCCCCCGTTACATAGTGGTCAGTGCAAATTCCCCCTCACATTAATGGTCAGTGTAAATGCCCCCCCCCACATTAGTGCTCTTTGTAAATTCCCCATTACATTTGTAGAATCCCCCACTATATACTTGCCAAAGATTTCCAGCTTTGCTCTACATGATTCAAAATTTGCCACAGTGTACTGCCTCCTAACTAATCCCATATCCCCACTACTGCCACTGATCCCATTAAGCCCCCCAGCATTGCCACTGATCCCAGGAGTTCTAGGATTCCCAGGAGTCCTAACCTCTGGCAACCAATCGCAACTGCTACCTGATTTGATTCAGTAAACATATTTTTAGTCTAGTTGCTATTTATTGTATGTCTCAAAGCATGTGGAGAGCGAAATTGCATGGAAGAGGGGGCCCAAGAAAATGTTTGCTCAGGGTCCAGTCAATATTAAAGACGGCCCTGCATTTATCAGGGACCCAGATGGTACTGGTAATATTTATATTGTTGCACTATTGTCATAAGGAATTTATTTTGAAAGTTAATGGGTAATTTACTGTATAGTGAATGTTTTCTTATGATTTAATATTTGTAAATCGCTGTGGCCGTTCCTTTCCAATATTAGATAAAGTATTTGCCTGTTAAAATGTTTCAGTATTTTTATTTTTACATAGTGGAGTGAAGATACCTTGTTTTTGCATTCAAGTGTATTTAGCACCTCTATCAGTTTTTTTTTTTTTTTTGCTGTATCCTTGCTGGAGTTATTTGTCCTGTGACCATTGTCTCCAGTGTAGAAACTGCTGGGAAATCTTTAATTTTAAAGTTGCCAATGGAACAGGATTAGATGGGAGCTTTTAAAGTGAGGACACCTGTTCCGAAGACAACTGCCTAAAAGGGGAGGTTCTGTCTATAGGGATATTCCCTCGCTCTCATACTCCTATATCTGTGAGACAGATATTGGAGAAGAAATCACCCAGGAGACACACAGCAAAAAGAAAAACCTGACATGGGACTTATTTATTCCCTACTCTATCCAAAGTAAAAAAAAAAAAAATATCTGGCTTCATGCACACTTGATTTGAGTTCTGTATTTTAAAACAGCAAACTTTCAGTCTTTTTTCTCATCTAATTTAACCTCTGTCACACTTTGTTTATATCTTTTTAAGTACACAGGGTGTATAGATAATTTTTGTTACATTAAAATAATCTATAACTTATTTAAACCAAAGCTAAATACAATTGTAAAAAATAAATTACAAAAAAAAAAAATAGATTGTGTTGATACTATAATGGATCAATAATAACACTGACCAGATTTTTCAGCTTTTAAAAAAAAAAAAAATACAGTCAATATTGTCATGTGCGAAATACAGTACAGATTGCTTCTAAAATAACCAAGGATTCAACAGCCTCTTGTTTTGACTGAATGCCACATTGATTTGAACCTGGTCACACAAAGGGAAATACAGTCTGCTACAGCTTAAATGTGCACTTGTCACAGTGCTTGAACTGGAAAGTAATGGCTTAAGAGAGGTTACATCAAAAACAGTTATAGTTGTCCTTTTCGTTTTGCAGGACTGAAAAACAATGGTAGTTAATTTTAAGGTAGCAACATTTGCATCGGCTTGATATAGCCATACATTGTAAAACAAGTTTGGCATATGTCAAGGCACATTCTTTATACACTTATTATGCAAGCAGATTATCATCATTCTTTTAACTGATTCTGAACAATTACTGTATAGTCTTAGAAACAAAATGTGTAGCAACATTGAAAGTTTAAAGCTTTATAAACTGTAATACCATCCCCTTTATTTTACTGAGGCAGTCAATCAAGTCAATAAACATTTAAACCATTACCTCAGGTGTTGTTTTATGGAGAATACTGATGAGGCCCAGACAGTGTATGCATTTAACTAAACTAAAACGGAAATTAAAACATTGTAATCAATTAGCCACTAGGGCTCTTTTCTTAAAGCGTAGCATGCCCAATTCTTCATATACCACTTAAAGGATCACCAAACCAGGAGTTGGGATATTTGACATCATATTGTCAGGGACTTCCCCTTTAATTCAGTTGGCTAGTGGAGTCTCTACCATGGAATATTTAGTTGCCTCACTCTGCAAATACATTTTCCTTGACTTATCGGATCCTCCTGCTGAGTTCACATGCTTTAATCAACATTCCCTGTAATTACTTACTTCATACTGACCTCCTGCAGGGCAGAGGCCAAGAACACTTACATGGCAGTGCACACCGGCATGTATTCTAGGGTGGTCGGGGTTTGGCAAACTAATTTTTTTTACTATAGATGTGGAGGGGAGTAAAAAAACAAACACTCAATGGGATCGAGAGACAACAATGATGTATGGCAGTAGATTCTGACTTGGATGTCCATTTGAGATTTGAAATATTCGATTTCAACAGCCACCTTTTGGGGTTTTTTATCCTCATATGTGTCAATATGATATAGGATATGTCATCCAATTGACACTTTTGGGTTATCTTGGGATCAGGAAATAGCCCCCCTCCCCTCCCTTTTCATGTCAGTATTGGGATGACAGTATGTTGTATGTTACATTCCTGGCTATAAAGCACTGTGATTGCTTTTTTAAGTCCACCTAGTCATATCCCCGAATGGGTGTCTCTTAATTGCCTCCTCACAGCCTGGGAGGTGGTGACTATCTTCCTCCGAGTATTATAGTTTTCTAAAAACATGTACAGTGACTTGAAAAAGTATTCATACCTCTTTACATTTTCCACATTTTGTTATGTTACAACCAAAAACGTAAATGTAATTTATTGGGATTGTATGTGATAGACCAACATAAAGTGGCAAGTAATTGTGAAATGGAAGGAAAATTATAAATGGTTATCAATTTTTTCTTTTATAAATAAATATCTGAAAAATTTGGTGTTCATTTGTATTCAGCCCCCTTTACTCTGATACCCCTAACTAAAATCTAGTGTAACCAATTGCCTTCAGAAGTCGCCTAATTAGTAAATAGAGTCCACCTCTGTGTAATTTAATCTCAGTATAAATACAGCGGTTCTGTGAACCCCTTATAGGTCTGTTATAGAACCTTAGTGAACAAACAGCAAGGCCAAGGCCAAGAAACACACCGGACAGGTCGGGGATAAAGCTGTGGAGAAGTTTAAAGCAGAGTTAGGTTATAAAACAATATCCCAAGCTTTGAACATCTCACAGAGCACTGTTCAATCCATCATCCGACAATGAAAGAGTAGGGCACAACTGCAAAACCACCGAGACATGGCTGTCCACCTAAACTGACAGACCAGGCCTGGAGAGCATTAATCAGAGAACCAGCCAAGGGGCCCATGGTAACTCTGGAGGAGCTGCAGAGATCCACACCTCAGGTGGGAGAATCTGTCCACAGGACAACTAATAGTCATGTACTCCACAAATCTGGTCTTTATGGAAGAGTGGCAAGAAGAAAGCCATTGTTGAAAGAAAGCCATAAGAAGTCCTGTTTTTAGTTTGCGAGAAGCCATGTGGGGGACACAACTAACATGTAGAAGAAGGTGCTCTGGTCAGATGAGACCAAAATTTAACTTTTGGCCTAAAAGCAAAACGTTATGTGTGTCAGAAAACTAACACTGCACATCACCCTGAACCCACAACCCCCACTGTGAAACATGCTGGTTATGGCATCATGTTATGGGATGTTTTTCCTCAGCAGGGACAGGGAAGCTTGTCAAAGTTGATGGGAAGATGGATGGAGCCAAATACAGGGCAATCGTAGAAGAAAACCTGTTAGAGACTCCAAAAGACTTACGACTGGGGAAGAGGTTCACCTTCCAGAAGGATAATGACCCTAAGCATACAGCCAGAGCTACAATGGAATGGTTTAAATCAAAGCATATTCATGTGTTAGAATGGCCCAGTCAAGTTCCAGACCTAAATCCAATTGACAATCTGTGGCAAGACTTGAAAATTGCTTTTCACAGATGCTCTCCATCCAATCTGACAGAGCTTGAGCTATTTTGCAAAGAAAAATGGATAAAAAATTCACTCTCTAGATGTGAAAAGCTGGTAGAGACATGCTCAAAAAGACCTGCAGCTGTAATTGCAGCAAAAGGTGGTTCTACAAAGTATAACGTTTGGGGACTGAATACAAATGCACGCTACACTTTTTAGATATTTATTTGTAAAATATTTGGAAAACCATTCATAATTTTCTTTCCACTTCACAATTATGTGTCACTTTGTGTTGGTCTATCACATAAAATCCCAATAAATTACATTTTCATTCATGGTTGTAACATGACAAAATGTGGAAAATTTCAAGGGGTATGAATACATTTTTCAAGGCGCTGTACATACAAGGCATCTGTCACATGTGAACATTGAGTGCCACTTTAGGAGTGGCACTAACCATGAAACGTGCTGGCAGTGTGACTTATAACAATTCAAGCCATTCAAATTATTATGCAAATTTCTATGTATTGGAGTTATAATAAATGTAATCAATGTTTGGATGGTTTTATAATATTTTTGGAATAAACAATCATATTTTTGATTTGGTTGTGATGTGTACTGTACATACCGGTTGACCATCCTTGAACACCACTTATAGCCTCTTCTTAGGTTCAATTTGCGGGCACGCTCATTAACTGCACCCAAAAGGTCAGAAAAAAATGTGCAAATTGTGAACATTAATGCAAGCTGAATAAACTCAATGCAACCAATTGAGCCCCACTAAAGGCACAATGGTTGCTAGCATGCATCCATTGGCATCCTAGCAACCAATTAACCTTGAGTTGGAAGCAGTCACATTCAGTGTTTGTAGCAGATGCCTTCTTTATTCTTAGGGATGAGCCCGATGTGAGAGTCGAATGTAAGTTTGACTCGCACATTGGGTGTTCACCCGTTTGCCAAATTTAGAACATTGTGGGGCTTTTGCAGGAAATTTGAGCGCCCATAGAATGTCCCATAAAAGCAGGGGGCCTTTGGCCAATCATGGCTCAGGGGGCTAAGTCCACGCCCTACACTATGTACACTATCTAAGGCTGCTTACATAGCGGCCATACATAGTCTAATGATTGAGAGCAGCAAAATGACACATCTAAAGGAAAAAAATGTAATTTAAAACTGCTCGTGGCTGTAATGTATTGCCGGATCCTGGCAATATACATGAAAATCATTGAAAAAACCTCCATGACATTTTTTTTTTACATTTTGGTAGGGTACCAGACCTGAAAGACCACTTTTATCTGAAAGGGACCGCCACTCTTGAAGAGGATACAAGGGTTATGGCAGCTATCTGCTGCCATAACAACGGTATTCCTCTTCAAACTGCCGACGCACAACGAGGGTGGGTGGTCCTTCACCACAGAAAAACAGAAAGAGGTGCCAGATCAAAACCAGATGAAAGAGTCCAAGATAAAAATAAGTGTTGACAAAAAAATTGTCATATAAAACATCAAATGTGTTGTCAAGTTGTTACTTCATGTGAAGAGTTCATTGCTGGTTCAGAGGTCCATCCTGTATTGATCCCTGGTGAAGGGGAAATGGTGTTGCTCCATAACACATTGGAAGGTTTTATATGACTTTTTACCAACAATTAAAATTATGTTTGACTTTTCAATCCAGTTTTAGTATGGTGCTTCTTTCTGTATTTATAAGGTCAGGAAGTACAATTGCAGACTTGTTGTTGCTCTAGAGCTGTCAACTTTATGCTTGCTTTACTACTGTAGCCATGGCACCAACCTCTGAAGAACTGATCATGCACTTCAGGGTCAGCAAGAGCTGACAATATCACAGTGTGGGTCACTAGGCATAAAGGGTGCAGAGTAGTGTAGATTAAGTTGGACGCCAGACACTTTGAGGATGCAGGACAAAAGAGAAGGTGCAAGAACACTTAGCAGACTCTGAGACTCACAAAAGGTAACTGGCATATGGGTTATATAGCTCCCGGCACCTTAAAGCTGAAACTGCACCTGAAAGAATTGTTTCCATTAGCAACTGAACTGGTATTTTGACTGCAACACAGATCTGTACACATACCAACTTGGTATCCACTTTGTATAGGATCTGGTTTCCATCTCGCAGCCTCCCGCTGTAGCTTCTTGAACTTAAACTCACAGTCTGTCTAGAAGATTCCTCTGAGCCACTGCCACTCCCTTGAACTTCACACAGCCAACTGCTGTATCTTCCGAGTACTACCCACGATAACCTGCAGGGTCCTTTACTCGACTCTTCAACCCAACTGATAAACTCTCTTGCAACTGTCATTCCTGCTATCCTGCTGGGTCCCTGGCTTGACTTCTGCTGAGGCTTTCCCAAACTCTTCCCCGGTTAGTGAAAAAAGTTGCTCTGGTACTCTCTCTCAGACTATGAACTTTGGCCTCTGATGATAGGAGCGTTGTCCCTTGAAGACAACAGTTTCCCCTTTATCTCTGACCTTGGTTCAAGCTTTGCCTCTGGCGACAGGAATGGTTGTCCTCCATTAGCAACTCTGTCCTTCACCTCCGCCAAAGAGGGGTTCTCCGGCTGGTAGAACCCTTGCAACTTGGTCAGGCTTCCGACATGAAGTCCCAACCCTACGCTGCTTCTTCTGTCCCTGGATAGTCCTCAACTGACAAGCAACCAAGGAACTTCCAGATAGGCCTCAACTGCCTAGCAGCCAGGAGCTTTTAACACACGTCCACCCAGACAGCCGCCCAGGTTGCACCGAACACCCCAATCACCTGACTCCTCCCAAATAAATAGGCTCTCCGAACAGGCCATGGGGCTCAAGAAAACCCCTGCCAATTGGCTAGAGCAACATATCCACTCATATTCTAAGTTCATATGCACCTTATCATTCCACCCAGCGGCAGAAGAGAGAGATGCATCAAACTCAGAAGTAGGAAAAGAGTCAAGAGATCCCCTAACAATTGGCTAGGTTAGTTACCACCTAGCAGACTAGATTTGACAGCATCCTTGTTCAAGACCAGGGTGCTACACTATTTAGTAATTTGCTGTTCTGGAACAAGCACCCAGCCTCTGCAGTATTGGGACACTACACACCAGATATGCAAATGCTGTACTTGTTCTAAGTAAGAGACTCTCCAGAGCTGACATGGAACACAATTACAGCGAGTTATGCGCTGTAGGGATATAAAAATAATAAATGTTCTAATGCTTTCTTCAAATGATTACAGCTTGGAAATGCTACTTTTACCTGAGAGAAAAACATCTTGATGAAAACAGAAACATGAATAAATATAGCTGTATTTCAATAATTACTTGATGTAGTAACTACTGTATTAAGGACATGTATAAAAAAATAAAATAAAAAACCTTAGTACTGCTTTGTACAAAATGAATGGTTTACACAAGAATTCAATCTTTATGTGTGACATCAGCAGAATATGTGCAGCTCTATCAAGACTGTGGCTATTCTATTTTCTAAATTAGCTGGAAATCATTTTTCTTGGAATAGATACATAATGTCTCTGAAAATAGTTATTAGTTATGAATTGGTAGACTGTAATGGGTTTGAGATACAGATAATTATATTTCTAAAAGGCTGATGTTCGGGTTTGTGCATTATTTTTTTATGATTTCTATTTAACTTGTAGCTTTTCTCTTGATCAACAGACGAAAAAGAGAAAAAAAAGCTTGAACATAATAAAATTAGTCAGTTGCTTAAATCCTTTATTACTCATTAAAAACAATACTAGCTTTAATTTACGTGATTAATTATGCCCTAAACAGAACTATCAAATCCACTGAAAGATTTAAAACAGCAAAAGATTTTTCACTTTTATTTATGGTAAAAGAGATGAGGAGATAGAATGAGTCCAGGGACAGACAACAAAAAACAAAACAAAAAAACAAAGATCTGGAGGATAAAATATATCAGGAGAGACTATACTAAACTTAGTATGTACAGTCCCGAGAAAAGCAGGTAAAGGGGGTGGCATAACCTTTAACCACTTGCTTACTGGGCACTTAAACCCCCCCTCCTTTCCAGACCAATTTCAGCTTTCAGCGATGATGCACTTTGAATGACAATTGCGCGGTCCTACAACACTGTACCCAAATGACATTTTTATCATTTTTTTTCCCACAAATCGAGATTTCTTTTGGTGGTATTTGATCACCTCTGTGGTTTTTATTTTTTTATAAAAAAAATTAAAAAGACCGAATTTTTAAAAAGATTTTTTATATTTTTTTATATTTTATTATAAAATTTTGCAAACAGGTAATATTTTTTCTCCATTGTTGTACGCTGATGAGGCGGCAGTGATGGGCATGATAGGTGGCAGTGATGGGCACTGATGGGTGGCAGTGATGGGCACTAATCAGCACTGGTTGGTTACACCGATAGGGAAGCACTGCTAGATGGCACTGATTGGCACCACTGGCATTGATAGGTGGCACTCATGGGCATTGATAGGTGGCACTGGGGAGCACTGTGGGTACTGGTGGGTGGCAATGGCAGGGGGTATTGGTGGCACAGATGTGGCAGAATTGCCTCTTTCTCTTCAGGACCGATGTCCCTTGCAGGTAAGCCAGTGATCGTCTTTTTTTTCTCCTCACGCAGTCAGCATGAGGAGAAAAAAACAATTACCAAGCTTTTGTTTAGATCATGTGATCAGCTGCGATTGGCTGACAGCTGATCATGTGGTAAGGGGACAGGATTCGGATCTGTGATCACCCAAGTCTCGGGGGGGGGCGCATGTGCGGGGTGCGATGCAAAAGGGGAGGACGTCATATGACGGCCTCCCGGAAATTCAGCTCCACGCTGTGGCCGTCATTTGGCTATATCACGGACGGCAAGAGGTTAAATACATAAAAGATGTGAATTAGGTTTAGAAGGGCAGGACTTTTAATATGGGGCTAAGATGAAGAACATGGGGGCATGATTCCAAACTAACAGGAGGATTGTGCAAAAATAACCTTAGAAAGTATTATTTCACCAAAACAGTCAGTCAACAGAGAGTGAAGAGAGAATTTAAACATGATTGGGATTGGGATAAAAAAAATCCCCAACGAAAGCTAGAAAAGGGCAGACTCATTGCATCACTTTGTCTTTTAATAAAATAAAATAAACATATTTCTATGTTTGAAACTTACCATAAATATATATCTGTCAGATTGTTGGTGTTATGGTAGAAGAATTGCAGACACATGGGGCGTGATCAGTATCAATAAGTGATGGATTTGGGGCGAGGGTGGGGAATTCATTCGGCTGCACACAATGTTTATAACATTTGTCAGCAAAAAATTGTTATGGCACAGACTTTATAATGCCCTAGGCCAGTGATGGTGAACCTATGGCACGCGTGCCACAGCTGGCATGTCAAGCCCTCTCTGTCGGCACACCAGGGAAATCCCCAGTGACGGTGCAGAAAGGGAAGAGCTGGCTCCCTTTCTTGCATCAGTGACACCGGCAGCGTGATGGGCAGCCAGTCATCTTGTTCCATGTGTGCCGTTTAGGAGGGGTGTAAAATTCTTCTTCCTCCACCGTCACAACTGTTTGGCAGCTTATTGCCTCCCCCAGACCCCTACACTTCTGGTAAGGCATTCAGGGATTTGTTTCTGCAGGTACCCTATTTTAGCTCCCCCTGCTCCAGGATGACTTTGGTTCAGTCTGTCCTAGTACAGCCTGTGAAAAAGCAGAGGGGGAGGAGCGGTGCTCAGAGCTGATCTTCAATGGGGAGAGGTGCAATGGCTGCTAGCTGACATCCAGGCGGCAGGGATATGAGGAACGGCTGGCTGCCGGGGATTCCTTCAATACCGCCTGAGGAGAGAAGGATGATGAGGCAATGGAAAGGTAAGGAGCCTCCAGTGGTGAGGATGGACTTCGCTGCAGTCTGGCCCCTAGGGTCTCACAGCTCACACTCATGGTAGACTACAGGAGAAGGAAACAGCAGGCTGGAACAACAAGGATAATAAAGGGATAAGGTAGAGGTCAGGGCAACTAGCAGACAGGAACAGAGTGCACGCCAAAGGTTCAGAGTCACGGACAGCTCAGGGGCAAGTCCATATTGCTCCATATGAACAACAGAGCGGCAGTGGCCTATGTTCAAAACCAAGGAGGGACGGGCAGCAGGTCCCTAGCCAGCGAGGTAGCCCCAATTATATCTTGGGCCTAAAACAATTTGATCGATCTCTCGCTTACATCCCAGCCTCCGAGAATCAGCTAGCCTCTTAAGTTCTTTCAGCAGCCACATTGAGTGGTCACTAAATCCACAAGTGTTTCGCTGGATATGCCAACAGTGGGGTACTCCCCAGATAGATCTTTTCACTTCCCCGCTCAACGTGAAAACTCCTCTGCTGTTTACGAGATCCCCATTCCCAAGGTCAGCAGGGGTGGATGCCCTAATCCAGCCCTAGAACTCCCAGAAGGGGTATGCATTTCCCCCGGTTCCTCTGATACTGAGGTTCCTCCAGTGGCTGACTTTGGAGAAAGTCACTACCCTGGCGGTCATCCGATACTGGCCGAAGAGACCGTGGTTTTCCTCTCTTAGTCAAAATGGCTCTGTGCAACCCACTTCCATTTCCCCACTGGGACAACTTCCTATCTCAAGGTGACTTTTTCCATCTGCATTCGGAGATCCTGAACTTGAAGGCCTGGAAATTGACTGGAAAAGACTGGGCAACCTAGGGTGCTCACATGAGGTTATACAAACATTGTTGCAAGCAAGTAAGTCATCTAACAATGCCACCTACTACAGAATATGGAAAAAATGTACCCAGCTGGCAGAATCCAGCCATTTCAATCCGCTGGATCCTGGAGTCCATAATGTCCTACTCTTTTTGCAGTCAGGCCTGGACCTAGGCTTAGGCCTAAACACGCTGAAAGTTCAGGTTTCGGCCTTATCAGCTTTAATGGACACAAGCTGGGCACTAAATCCCCTTGTAGATAGTTTCCTGAGAGCAGTGCTAAAGTTATTTGGGTTAAGGTATCCCTGCGCTGTCGTCAAGGGCCTAAGCTATTTGAAAGGGTAGGTTGCAGCAAACTACCGACAGGGGTATGAACCCTAACCCCCAGATAATAAAAGTGAAAATCAAACAGATGGTGTTGCGCTACCTGAACTAGATATAAATATAAAGAGCCTAATACTGGAAGAAATAAAATCTAGCTATAAATCAACTAGCCTATCTTAAATAAAAATTAAAGTGCCTTGTGCTATGAAAAATAGTAACCAGTGTATTAAAAACTTAAATTCCAGAAATCATGTGTTTATATATCAACATAAATAACTCTAAGTAAAAGGGGAAAAATATTCCATAAAGTGCAAATATCTTATATTAAAACGTGCAATTCATAGTGCATGATTACAAAAAGTTGGTAAAATACAGTCTTTAGTGAAATTAAATAAAGTGCCAGTGATTATTAGTTCCGTAATCTTCTTAATAATAAAAAATTAAATATTCTTAATAATAAGAAAAAATAAAATATGTATATAAGACAGTCTATATATAAGCTGAAATAAGTGCTCAGTGACTTGTTCAGTGCTTCTCAAAAAGAAAAACAGGTGCCAGCAATCGTTTTGTAATTTCTGTGTCTCCAGTATACACGGCACACTAGGTAAAATGGCCCCTTACCTTACTGCTGTAAGGTAAACAGCAAATCAAGCAGCAAAAACAAGGGTCCAGGGATTCTATCCCAATTCCTAGCAGGTGGATATTGGTCCCCTCAGGTAGGTATTTTTCTCTCAGATAGTTTCCATATAGATCTTTGGCTTCAGTATAACTCCCAGAGGTTGTCTGGAAAGTGTTCTCCTCCTCCTCTCCAGCCTCTGAGTGGCGCCTGCCGCTCCTCACCTCTCCGGAGTCTGACCACCGGAGAGGTGAGGAGCGGCAGGCGCCACTCAGAGGCTGGAGAGGAGGAGGAGAACACTTTCCAGACAACCTCTGGGAGTTATACTGAAGCCAAAGATCTATATGGAAACTATCTGAGAGAAAAATACCTACCTGAGGGGACCAATATCCACCTGCTAGGAATTGGGATAGAATCCCTGGACCCTTGTTTTTGCTGCTTGATTTGCTGTTTACCTTACAGCAGTAAGGTAAGGGGCCATTTTACCTAGTGTGCCGTGTATACTGGAGACACAGAGATTACAACACGATTGCTGGCACCTGTTTTTCTTTTTGAGAAGCACTGAACAAGTCACTGAGCACTTATTTCAGCTTATATATAGACTGTCTTATATACATATTTTATTTTTTCTTATTATTAAGAATATTTAATTTTTTATTATTAAGAAGATTACGGAACTAATAATCACTGGCACTTTATTTAATTTCACTAAAGACTGTATTTTACCAACTTTTTGTAATCATGCACTATGAATTGCACGTTTTAATATAAGATATTTGCACTTTATGGAATATTTTTCCCCTTTTACTTAGAGTTATTTATGTTGATATATAAACACATGATTTCTGGAATTTAAGTTTTTAATACACTGGTTACTATTTTTCATAGCACAAGGCACTTTAATTTTTATTTAAGATAGGCTAGTTGATTTATAGCTAGATTTTATTTCTTCCAGTATTAGGCTCTTTATATTTATATCTAGTTCAGGTAGCGCAACAGTGCTAAAGTTATGTCTTCCCAGGAAAACTCTTTACCCCAAATGGGATCTGACAGTTGTCTTCAACGCCTTAGCCAGCCCACCCTTTGCACCCACCGAAGAATGTGCATTGGAAGAGATTACCTAGAAAACAACCTTTTTGATTGCCATAACATCAGGGCGCATAGTGTCGGAAATTCAAGCTCTAGGAGCTAAAGAGCCCTACGTCATGTTTTTTGCAGACAGGGTAGTTTTGCAGCCAATTCACCAATTTGTCCCGAAGGTACCATCAGTTTAACATCTCAATCAGGAATGGGTTCTCCCGGCCTTCGGAGAAGATCCAACCTCCTCAAAACTACAGGAATTGGATGTGGCCAGGACTCAGAGGCGTTATCTAGAGTTGCCACAACAATTGCGCAAAGATCAGAGTCTATTCATTATTCCCAAGGGCGCAAGGAAAGGGATGGCGGCCTCCAAAACGACCTTGGCCAGCTGGATCGTGAAACTAATCCAGAAGGCATATCAGGCTAGTGGTCTCCCAGTACCAATTGCGGTGAATGCTCACTCAACACGAGGAATGGCCTCTTCCTGGGCAGCTTTGGCTCGGGTCTCCCCTGAGACGATTTGCAGGGTGGCTAGTTGGTCGTCCTTCAACACCTTCATGGCACACTATAGCCTAGATCTGGCAGTCCTCACCTCCCGAGACTTTGGGAAAAGGAACTTAGAACAATCAGTTCTGTAAACTCATTAAAAATTATTATTGCAGTTCCCTCCCTGTAAGCTAATTATTTACCATTGGAATGTTGCTATGGGGGCACCAGGAAAAGGGAAAATGTAATATTCACCTTTCCATAATTTTCCTTTTCTGGTGCCTACCCATGGCAGCATACACCCTCCCTTCAATAATCCTTAAAGTTCTGAAGACTAGTTACAAGAATACCTGAGGGGGGAGTAATAGAGTATAGAGTTACGTGGTCCTGTGGGTTGATCGAGGGCGGAGCCATCAACAATTGGTATGCTGCCATGGGTAGGCACCAGGAAAGGAAAATGACGGAAAGGTGAGTATTCAATTTTCCGTTTTCACATGGTCTATAATCTAAGCCTGTAGTGAAAGCAGAAATAGCTGCACGTCTAGAAAGTGCTTTGTAATTCCCCTTGTCTGGTCATTGATACCACTCCATTTGGGCTTGTTCACACTTGCTCAAAATACTGAAGCTTGTCAAACATGCCTATAGCATTAACCCCTTCACTGCCAGTGTCATTTACACAGTAATCAATGCATTTGTATAGCACTGATTGCTGTATAGATGACAATGGTCCCAAAAATGCACCATAATGTCACAGTCACGATAAAAATCACTGATCGCCGCCATTACTAGTAAAAAAAAAAATTATTAATAAAAATGCCATAAAACTATCCCCTATTTTGTAAACGCTATAACTTTTGCGCAAACCAATCAATAATCGCTTTTTGCTATTTTTTTTACCAAAGATATGTAGAATACAAATTGGCCTAAACTGAGGAAAACATTTTTTTTTATATATTTTTGGGGGATATTAGCAAAATGTAAAAAAATAATGCTTTTTAAAAAAAATCTCTCTCTTTTTTTGTTTATAGCGCAAAAAATAAAAACCACAGGGTTGATCAAATACCACCAAAAGAAAGCTCTATTTATGAGAGAAAAAGGACGTCAATTTTGTTTGGGAGCCACGTCGCACAACCGCGCAATTGTCAGTTAAAGCGATGCAGTGCGGAATCGCAAAAAGTGATTTGGTCTTTGGCCTGCAAAATGGTCCAGGGCTTAAGTCGTTAATTTTACTAAAACAATGAAATATTAATACGAATGTAAATAAAACATGAAATTAGTATCCATTGATGCAGGCCCTTTTACACATAGCTGATGGTAGCCCAAAAGGGATTGTAAAATCAGAATGTACAGTGTTTGGTCAGCCTTAGACAATAAAGAGATAAAAACTTACTAAACAGAAAAAAAGAAGGGCAAAAAGGGTAATCTGTCACCAGGACCAGGATTTTCAAAAATTCTGCTGTTTACCTAGTGGGAGACATTGTGGATTGAGTTAATAAATTGTTGGGTGGGGCTGGGGAAGTCCCAGCTGTCATTGCATACATTGGTAATGACATGGTTCAGTGCTGGGACCCTTACTTTTTAATATCTTTATAAATGAAATTGGGTCTGGGATCAAAAGTAACATTTCCGTATTTGCAGATGACACCAAGCTTTGCAGTGGAATAACGCCCTTACAGGCTGTCTCCAATTTACAAGCCGACCTCAATGCTCCGTCTAATTGGGCGACTATGTGGCAGATGAGGTTTAATGTTGAGAAATGTAAAGTTATCCACTTGGGGGTTAAGAGTATGCATGCATCATACATCTTAGGGGGAGTACAACTGGGGGGATCCATAGTGGAGAAGGATCTGGGGGTTTTGGTAGACCATAAGCTCAATAATAGCATGCAATGCCAAGCTGCGGTTTCCAAAGCGAGCAAAGTCCTTTCTTGTATTAACATAGGTATGGACTCCAGAGAGAGAGATATCATTTTGCCCCTGTTCAAATCATTAGTAAGACCTCATCTGGAATATGCAGTTCAGTTTTGGGCACCAGTTCTCAAAAAGGATATTGGGGAACTGGAGAAAGTGCAGAGAAGGGCAACCAAACTGATAAGAGGCGTGAAGGAGCTCAGCTATGAGGAAAGATTAGAGGAACTAAATTTATTCACTCTTGATGAGAGGAGATTAAGGGGGGGTATGATCAACATGTACAAATATATAAGGGGTCCATATAGCAAAATTGGTGTTGAGTTATTCACTTTACAGTCAACAAAGAGGACAAGGGGGCACTCTTTACCTCTAGAGGAAAAGAGATTTCAAAAAAAGAAAAGAGATTTCATCTCCAAATATGGAAAGGTTTCTTCACAGTAAGAGCTGTGAAAATGTGGAATAGACTCCCTGCAGAGGTGGTTCTGGCCAGCTCAGTAGATTGCTTTAAGAAAGGCCTGGATTATTTCCTAAGTATATATAATATAACTGGGTACTAACATTTATAGGTAAAGTTGATCCAGGGAAAATCTGATTGCCTCTCGGGGGATCAAGAAGGAATTGCTAATTTGAAATTAGCAAATTGGATCATGCACTGCTGGGGTTTTTTGGCTTCCTCTGGATCAACTGTGGGTAAAGAATTGGGTTATATATATGGTATTGTATGAAATTATTATTTCTATTTTTTTTTATTTTTTTTTTTGTGGTTGAACTAGATGGACTTATGTCTTTTTTTCAACCTGACTAACTATGTAACTATGTAACATGGACATTTATAGATAGGCAACGCCTATCCTCATATTGATTAGTGGTTCCAAATGAATAACTACTGCAGTAGGGAACAGACACAAAATATACAATCTGCATCTTTCCAAATAACTGTTCTGCTTTATTTTGACACCATTGAAGGTTTTTATACACATGATTACGTAGGTATCACATTAATATTACAATGTTTATGGTAACAAGGAGCATAACATAGGCAGACTAATTCTAATCAGAACTCGAAAGAATGCAAATATGTCATGAAAACATTATTAGTTCCGTGTGCACAGTGAGGGCAGTGTGCAAAACATACAAAATAGAATAAAATTATATACAGAACTTACAATTTTCCTTTACAGTAAAAATTACAAAGTTTGAGGAAAATAGAGCATCCTAAAGAATTATTTCAGAGGCTTAAGAATCATGCTAAGGAAAAGGACCTCCAAGGTGGTATCTTCAGAAATACAGTACTCCATGCGGCAGACTCCATGTACAGTACTCACCAGTGAGAGACAACAGAAGCTAAAGGAGTGGGTCAAGTGGCTGGGAAATTAGTGTAGTAAGGAGATTTTAGGCTTCTGTAGCACTGGGCTGACTTTTCTGTCTCCTATTGACTTGAGTGTAGGGACAACATGCACTTAAATGGGGAAGAATAAGTTGTGCAGGGGGGGGGGGGGGGGGGGTTAAACTAGAATTTGGGTGAAAAAGATAACAAAATAATATATCACCTAGAATCTAGAGAGCAAGAGTCAAAAAGGGGACTATATATAGAGGTTGGTAGAATAGGGGGAGAAGTGGGGTCCAAACTGGACAACTGTCAGGGCTGGCTTGGCCCTTCCATCTCTGGACTGGCTGCTCAGCTGTCTGCTAATTGCCAGCTCTCATCTCTCTCCACAGTTACCAAGCTGTTTATGATCCTACTCATCTGACCTGCCTACTTAAAGCTGCCCAGCTCACTTCATCTCTGCCTTCACCTTGGTAACATTACAAGAAACCATCTCCTGCGTTCCTCTTGAAAGACTCCTTATCCTGCTTGCTGTTCCTCCACTTGGATCCCTGACTTCTGGCTTGGCTGATTACCCGATCTGGTTATTGAACTCTGGCCTGGCTGACTACTCGATCCGGTTACTGGACTCTATCTATGCTTTGACTATGCTTACTCTATTTACCTTTTTTTTTTTATTATTAATAAACAAGGTTAATTTAATTTTACATCTGTCAAGGTCTGGTGCATGGTTTCTGACAACAACATGGGTAATTGGATTATCCAAGTCCAATATAAAAAGTGTCATACAATCACAAGAAACACAAGAAGACTTTCAAATAAGATGGAACTTGTTAATCCATGATAAATTTGATTTTGTCGGAGCACCTAGCTGCATGGCTTACATGACTGGGCTACTAATATCCAGGGCTACACTCTCTGGAAGGGACAGGATTGGTAGGAGAGGTGAAGGGGTATACCTGTATGTGAAGAGTAATATGAAAGTGAATGGGAAAGATTGTATCACTAATAGATTGTTCAATGGTGCATCAAATAGTAAGTTGATTGTGGAAATGTGTTATAAGCTCCCTATCCTAAAGTGTGAGGAAAAATTTTAACTCCATTCCACAGACTGAAATGACATTGAAATATGGCAATATTATTATTATTATGAGTGAATTGAAGTAACCTTATATTGATTGGGCAACTATAAATATACACTCAACAAAAGCTAGTCATTTCTTGAACTTATTGCAGGACAATTTAATGCATCAAATAATTGAATTCTTAAAAAGAAAAAAATGCTCTGTTGCATCTATTAATTTCAAATAACACAGAGCTCAATACAAATGTGCAAATTGGGTAATAATGATCATAATACAATTACATAAGTTACTGGAAATAGAGGCATGCTGGTACAGTATGGCAATCAATGTTACTAATTATTCTTAACAAACAGCAAAATCACAAGTGTGAATGTTTTAACCACTTGCTTACTGGGCACTTAAACCCCCCTCAGTCCCAGACCAATTTTCAGCTTTCATCGCTGATGCACTTTGAATGACAATTGCGCGGGCATACAACACTGTACCCAAATGAAATTTTTATCATTTTTTTCCCACAAATAGAGCTTTCTTTTGGTGGTATTTAATTACAGCTGGGAGTTTTATTTTTTGCTAAACAAACAAAAAAAGATGCAAAAAAAAAAATCATGTTTAATAGTTTGTTATAAAATTTTGCAAACGGATCATTTTTCTCCTTCATTGAAGTGCGCTGATGAGGCGGCACTGATAGGCTGCACTGGTGGGCACTGATGGGCTGCATTGGTGGGCACTGATAGGCTGCATTGGTGGGCACTGATAGGCTGCACTGGTGGGCACTGATAGGCATAGTTAAGGCGGCACTAATAGGCACAGATAAGGCGGCACCGATGGGCACAGATAAGGCGGCACTGATGGGCAAAGATGGGCACAGATAAGATGGCACAGATGGGGGGCACAGATGGGTGGCACGGGTGGGCACTGATAGGTACCACTGATAGATGGGACTGATGGGCACTGATAGGTGGCACTGATAGGTGGCTCTGATAGGTGGCACTGCTGGGCACTGATGGGCGGCACTGCTGGGCACTGATGGGCGGCACTGATGGGCACGGATATGTGGCACTGGGGTGCAGCACCTTTGTTGAGCAGATTGTGGGCACTGCTGGGTGGCACTGTGGGCACTGCTGGGTGGCACTGCTGGGTGGCACTGTGGGCACTGCTGGGTGGCACTGTGGACACTGCTGGGTGGCACTATGGGCACTGCTGGGTGGCACTGACGGGGGGCACTTACTTTTTATTAATGTGACACTGGCAGGGGGCAGGTGGGCACTGGCAGGGGGCAGGTGGGCACTAGCAGGGCTGGCCGTGATCGGGACTGATGTCCCGATCACGGCCGCCGGTGATCGGCTTTTTTTTTTTCACCTCGCGCTGACAGCGCGGGGAGGAATAATAGCCGATTACCGGCTCCGTTATATCACATGATCAGCTGTCATTGGCTGACAGCTGATCACGTGATAAGGGGTCGGGATCGACCCCTTGCACGGATCGGTGATCAAGCAAGTCTCATAGACTCGCCGATCACAGAGCGCGCCGTGCGCGCCCCTCAGGGGGTGCGCAGGCCGCTCGTGCATGGGACTATGTCAATAGACGTAGTCCCGGAAAAGGAGATCCGCGCTGTAGCCGTCATTCGGCTATAGCGCGGGTCTCAAGTGGTTAAGCATGTATTAAACAACTGCACATGCAAACATATTCCAATGAGCTACAAATATAAACAAAACCAAATAAAACCTATGTGGCTCATAGTTTAAAAAAAGTTATTTAATGAGAAAACTGATCTATAAAAAAACAGGAAAACACACAGTTACAAGGATTGCAATAAGAAAGCAATCAAAACAGCTAATAGAGAAAATTATAAAACATATTGTACAATAAAACAAACCCAAAAATATTTTCAAATGTATCAGTGGAAAAGGAAAAAAATATGGCCCCTTAAAGGATAAACCTGGATATTTGATCATGAAGGATAAGGAGAAGGCATAAGCACTTACTATTTATTTTTTTAAAGCCTGTGATGTGTGTACTGCAAAAACTCCACCCGGTGTAAAAAAAATTGCACACAAAAAGTACACATATGGTCCTCCAAAATCGAAGGACCTCTCCCTGATCACCCGTGGCATTAGGCTTCAGGCATTGACTGTGGTACTTTCACATGGTCCATCGGGCAAAAGCCAGACAGACCTGTTCTCTGGAAGGTCTGCAGAAATAGACCACCCCAAGTACTAGGTGGGCTCACGAGAGAGTGCGAACTGAGCCAGAAGGCCACGTCCACTCCCTCCCAAGACTTTCAGGGCAGGCCCAAGGACTACACCCTACTCATCAAATGTTAAACAAATTGTACATACCTAACAACCAAAAATAATACATAAAGTGACACACAAGACAAACAACATAAAGGTGGGGAAAGGGGAAGTGGAGAGAGTGCAATTTTTGTACCATTGTATGGTACAATGGCCTGCCTTCTGACCAGGAATTAAAAATCCTCTGGTCCCAGCAAAAAGGCCCGGCCCAAGAGGCAGGTGTGAAAAAAGTGTGTGGTAGTGCTGTGACCTTGGTGCCATAATTCAAAGTGACCCTTACAGTGAATTTGCTACACCCCTGGAATGCCACTCCAGGGGCACATACAGCACAAGCTTCTTTCGGACCTGGCCCTTCAGGCAGACCAGTGCAGCCTCCATCCCTGCCACATGCACTGGTTACGGCTCTCACTGATACAAGCCTTCCAGACATCATACTGGTGGATTTGCATGGCAACACTCCGACCCGCCCAAAGGTCAGGGTGACATCACCTCCACTCGACACTGACAGAAGCAGAGACCACACCAATCCTAGCCAAAAGGCCGAGATGACCTGGCTTCCAGCCAGACCAGTGCAGCACCCATCCTCACCAGGGTGAGCACCAGCGCCTCCACTGGCAACTGATAAGAACAGATTTTTATTTATTTTTTTCTCACAAACTTTTCAGATTGGATATCTCTGCCAAACTTATTTCTCATCAGTTCTCCCATGAAAACCTAGAAAGCTCCAACATTGATGTCATCATTACAGTTATTTATTATCTTAATATATGTAAACAATCTTTATAACACACAAAAAACACTGTATATATCTAAACTCCTACATCTATACATATATCAACTATTCTAACCTACTTATAATCACACACCCCTAAACCTTCCATCTACTCCTCCAAAAGTCAGAAAATTAGCACTTTTTATTTCGAACGTTCGAGTCCCATAGACTTCAATGGGGTTCTAACGTTCGTACGAATTTGCGGTCCATTCGAAAGTTCTAAAGCGAACCGAACCGGGGGGTGTTCAGCTCATCCCTATTGGGCAGGTACCCGGGCTTACAGGATGTCCTGAAGCAGGCCAGGAAAGTCTGTGTGCATTTCTGCAGATCATTTAATGCCTGTGCTCGGCTGGCTGAGCTCCAAAAAGAGTTGAACCTGCCCAAGAACCGCCTTATATGTGACATGCCCACCAGGTGGAACTCAATGTTGGCCATGCTGCAGCGGCTGCACATGCAGCAGAGGGACATAAATGAGTACCTATGCGACTACGGCACCAGGACAGGGTCAGGGGAGCTCGGTTTTTTTATCACCACGACAGTGGGGCATGATCAGGGATGCATGCACTGTCCTGTCACCGTTTGAGGAGGCCACAAGGATGGTGAGCAGTGACAGTGCATGCATCAATGACACTGTAACTCTTGTCCACCTGTTGGAGCATACACTGCGTGGAATAATGGACAGGGCACTTGAGGCAGAACAGAGGCAGGAAGAGGAGGACTTCCTTGCCTCTCAAGGCCCCTTTATCCAGACAGTGTTCCTGCTGTCCCACCCATCACACAGGAAGAGGACATTACTGGCTGGCCACTCTCCTTGATCCATGGTACAAGGGTAAGGTTGCGGACATTATCTTGCCATCGCAGAGGGAGCAGAGGATGAGACATCTCCGGGAGGCCTTGCAGAATGGTCTGTGCAACGCGTTCCCAGAGACTGGGAGGTTACAATCTCCTGGTCCAGGACAATGTGTTGCTGAGGCATCGGTCAGAAGGAGCGGTGGAGAAGGTGGCCGTCTGACCGATGCGTTCAGACAATTTTTTAGTCCGCAGCCCCAAGGTATGATCGGTTCCAGCAACCATCGCCAGCGTCTGATTTACATGGTGCAGGAATACCTAGGAGCAAGGTCAGACTTGGACACTTTCCCACCGAAAATCCTCTGGCTTACTTGAGGATGGATCACTGGCCAGAGCTTGCACAGTATGCATTTGTGCTACTGGCCTGTCCTGCATCCAGCGTTCTTTCGGAACGCACCTTCAGTGCTGCTGGTGGCTTTGTAACCCATCACAGGTTGCGCCTGTCCACTGACTCGATTGATCGACTGACCTTCATAAAGATGAATCAGTCTTGGATCACCACCAGCTACCAAGCACCTGAAGCTGATGTAACCGAATATTTTTTTTTTTAAATATCACATCCCTTCAGGACTGCCTATGCTGATGCTGAGTGACTGTCCTGTTATGTTGACTGTCTATCCTCTTCCTCCTCCGCTGATATCTTGGAAGAACATTTTTGGTTCTGGGTGATGCCACCAGCCCAATTTTTCAGCCCCTGTTTAACAGGGGCGTGTATTTACAATTTTTGATGCAATGCTTTGCAGCAGGGCTCATTCCTGCACTACAAATAGAGCATATGGGAGAGGTTGCAGTGTCGTGGCACCAGCACTAGTGCCACCAGCCCAATTTTTCACCCCCTGTTTAACAGGGGTATGTAATTACAATTTTTGATGCAATGCTTTGTAGCAGGGCTCATTCCTGCACTACAAATAGAGTATATGGGAGAGGTTGCAGTGTCGTGGCACCAGCACCAGTGCCACCAGCCCAATTTTTCAGCCCCTGTTTAACAGGGGCCTGTAATTACAATTTTTGATGCAATGCTTTGCAGCAGGGCTCATTCCTGCACTACAAATAGAGTATATGGGAGAGGTTGCAGTGTCGTGGCACCAGCACCAGTGCCTAAGGCCCAATTTTTCAGCCCCTGTTTAACAGGGGCGTGTAATTACAGTTGTTGATGCAATGCTTTGCAGCAGGGATCATTCCTGCACTCCAACTAGAGTATATGGGAGAGGTTGCAGTGTCGTGGCACCAGCACCAGTGCCTAAGGCCCAATTTTTCAGCACCTGTTTAACAGGGGCGTGTAATTACAATTTTTGATGCAATGCTTTGCAGCAGGGCTCATTCGTGCACTCCATCTAGAGTATATGGGAGAGGTTGCAGTGTCGTGGCACCAGCACCAGTGCCTAAGGCCCAATTCTTCAGCCCCTGTTTAACAGGGGCGTATAATTACAATTTTTGATGCAATGCTTTGCAGCAGGGCTCATTCGTGCACTCCAGCTAGAGTATATGGTAGAGGTTGCAGTGTATAGGCCCAATTTTTCAGCCCCTGTTTAACAGGGGCAAGTAATACAATTGTTGCTGCAATGCTTTGCAGCAGGGCTCATTCCTGCACTCCAACTAGAGTATCTGGGAGAGGTTGCAGTGTTGTGGCACCAGCAAGCAGTGCCTAAGGCCCAATTTTTCAGCCCCTGTTTAACAGGGACATGTAATTACAATTCTTGATATAATATTTCACAGCAGGGCCCGTTCCTGCGCCCACAGAGAGTAACTGTGAGGACTTACAGTGTTGTGGCACCAGCACCACTAACACCACCACAACCACCAAAGGCCCTATTTTTCTACCACTGTTCAACAATGGCATGTAATTACAATTCTTTATATAATTGTTCACAGCAGGGCTCTCCAGCTCCTACCAAGAGTCACTTTGAGGGCTTACAGTGTTGTGGCAACACCAACACCTTAGGCCGCGTACACACGCGGGGACTGTTCGCTCAACTTTGTCCGCTGAACAGTGTTTCGGCGGACAGTCCGCTCGTGTGTGGGCTTTCAGCGGACAGTTTCAGCGAACAGTCTGCTGAACAAAGTTTTTCGGAATTTCCGAAAAACTGTCCGCTGAAACTTTGTTTGAGCGGACAGTCCGCTCGTGTGTAGGCTTGTTCGTCAAACTAAGTTCCGCGCATACTCAGAAAGAATTTACAGGGCGGAAGCACTCGGTCTTGTAAAACTAGTGTTCGCATTGAAGCTAGCATATTCGTCATGCTGCTAATTTTGTGGTTTTTTAATATAGCCCGTTCTTTTCTTCTTCGTAATGCAAGAAAAGTGAAGTAGCTTTGCTGCTTATATTCACACAGAGTTATACTACATGTTTTTATTCATCCTCATCCTATGATTAATCTTCCAATTATAGAAAAAATATATTCCAAATTAAAAAACAAAACAAAAAAAACCCTCTAAAAAAAAAAGAAAATAAATTATATATATATATATATATATATATATATATATATATATATATATATATATATATATATATATATATATATATATATATATATATATATGTGTCTATCTTAAAAAAATATATATATAAAATAAAAAAAATAAAAAAATTATATATATATTTTTATTTCTGAAAAAAAAAAAAATAGAATTTATCTATTACTATATATTTTTGGAACTACTATTGTCATATTTTTTTTTTTTTTTTTTTTTGTGGGGGGTTTGAAACAAGATGGACTTGCATTTTTTTTGGCCAAGCAGGACTATGCAAGTAGAGATAGATAGATAGATAGATAGATAGATAGATAGATAGATAGATAGATAGATAGATACCCAAACCAGCATTTTAGCTTACACATGATTGCATGTTCAAAATCAGCAGAGCTTCCCCTCATTTCAAATGTTAAGCCTCAAATTTACAGCGACTGCACTTCCAAGTGCTTTAAAAATTGCACTTGAAGTTAGCACATTTACATGAACGTGTGTTTTGTAAATAACCCCCAGAGTCTTTTGACATGTATCTGCCTACTCACAAATAAAGTTTGTTTTTTAAGCCAAAATTATACAAAAATATTGAAAAAAAAAATAAATAAAAAAAAAACATACAAGATTTTTTGTAAATAATACATTTTTATTTTTCCTCAGAACCAAAATAAATCAAGAGGGAGGCAACACTGGAGACAATTTTGACGTTTGTGAAGCCTTTTGTCCCCCAGGCACACATCAAGTGAGTGGACACCAAAATTCCGAACCTGCGTAGCATGTAGATAGGGAGCAAAACCAGGTCCTAGAATCCCAAAGACCAGGAACAGCAGCAGATGAGATCTATGTCCCCAGACTGTGGTACTACAACAGCCTGCGTCTTCTTTCAGAGCAGACTGAAGCCAGGCAGTCACTTCTGACTCTTCCGTCTAGCCTTCCCTCCACGCGTCGCTGGAGGCTGTGCCTCTAGTGGTGGAGTTGTGGTAGGAGGAGGAGGAGGAGGAGGAGGAGGAGGAGGAGCAGTAGGGTCTGTGTTGTAAAGCTTAGTGGTGGGTGTGAGCTCACCCTTCAGACCCCGTTGGATGGCATCAAAAAAGATTGCCTCACACAAGTTTCGCTGTGGTTTGTCCATTTCTTGTAGCTTGCTTGCCAGATAAGTGGCATAGGCCTCCTCCGGATTGGGGGGTTTTGACAAAATTTGTGTGGCTTGCCGTATCAGCACCAAGGACTCCTCCTCTGTACGGCCCATCCTCCTGGGCCTTTTGCTGGCTAGGCGGAGGGGAGGGACCTGGCTTTCAGTCCGACTCCTGCTGGGCCCAGCTAGCTCTTGTGTGTGGCTGGTCCCGGCCTCCTCCTCCATACCACTGGTCCCGGCCTCCTCCTGGGTGAGCTCATCCTGTGTAAAAAAACAAAGCAATCAATAACTAAAATATGTCTATATTTAGAAATCATCAATCACTAACAATTTTACAGTTCTCACTTGCAAATACATTTGTCTTGAAATACAAAAGGCTATCATTTTGACACCATCATTTTTCCATCAGTTCACCAAGATTTGAGCCACATTTGTGTAAACTACTGTATCCTTCTATCTAATTTAATTTGTGATGAAATCCTAGATTTGGAAGCAATTCAAACATTGAACTTGACATCATTAATATTTGAGTAATCCAAACTTTAGAAAATAAAATATACCTGGCTCCAGCTGGGCGCATCAACTTCGTCCAGCAAGGAAGGGTCTGGATCTTCCAGGGATGGCTCACCTGAGGCGGAGGGAAGGGTGGAGGGACGGGTAGACGGAAGAGTCGAAAGTGACAGCCTGGCTTCTGACGTGTCATCCAGAAAACGCAGCCTGTCATAATACCACAGCTTAGGTACATAGACCTGACCTGCTGCTGCTCCTGATGTTTGGGACTGTAGGATCTTTCTTTGCTCCCGCCTATACACACTACGCAGGTTCTTAATTTTGGTGTTCACAAAGTCAGTGTCTGCCTGGGGGACTCGGGTTTTCACAAACGCCAAAACTGTCTCCAGTGTCTTCTTCCGGGCAGCACGGCTTGGATATTGGGGGTGTTTTGTATCCCACAGATTGCTGTGCGACTCCACTAAATCGAGAAATGTTGAGAGGAAGGCCTCCTCCTTAAAGGGGTCTGCAGTATACCTTTGCATTTTCTGAAAAACAACCAAAAAAAAAACAAAAAAAAAACAAAAAAACAAAAAAACAAACAAAAAAAAAAAGTCAGACCAAATGCACACTATATTGTGACAATGTAGGCGAGACACACACTACTACACACGCTACCCCCCACACACACACTACCCCCCCCCCACATACACACACACACACACACTACCCCCCCCCCACATACACACACACACACACTACCCCCCCCACACACACACACACACACTACCCCTCCCACACACACACTACCCCTCCCACACACACACACAAACACTCCCCCCCCCACACACACACACTCTACACACACTACTGCCCCATACACATACACACACACACACACACACACACACACACACACACACACACTACTGCCCCATACACACACACACACACACACACACACACACACACTACCCCTCCCACACACACACTACCCCTCCCACACACACACAAACACTCCCCCCACACACACACACACACACTCTACACACACTACTGCCCCATACACATACACACACACACACACACACACACACACACACTACCCCCCCCCACACACACACACACACTACTGCCCCATACACACACACACACACACACACACTACCCCCCCCCACACACACACACACTACTGCCCCATACACACACACACACACACACACACACACACACACACACACACTACACACACTACTGCCCCATACACAAACACACACACACACACACACTACCCCCACCCCCCTATACACCCACCTCCACCCCCACACTACCACACAAAACACCAAGCCCACTCAACCACCAACCCACATAAAAATCAATTAAACATCAATAAGATTAAATTTCAATATACACATTCCTAACGCAGGCTTAAAATCAAAATAAAATAAAATGATAACTATCTTACCGTCGCGTGTAGCACTCGCTGCTTCCGTTCGGACAAGCGTACGGCCTCGTGGTAACGCTTTATATACAGCGCATGCGCTCAGGCTCCGCCTGCATCGCCCGCCCCTGACGTTCCTTGCGACCGTGTTTCCCCGCCCCTTTTACCCTCGTTCCACTGTGGGTGAATGAGAGGAGAAAATGGCGGACGCAAATTCTAGGAGCAGCGTGAGCAGCGCGGAGGAAAGCCATGGGCCCCATGCTTCAGGAGCAAGGAGGAGATATAAGGCCACCAATATGGCCTTTGAAGAGATGGTGGAGATGGTGGCTATCTTAAAAAGGGAGGATTATGATGGGGAACATGGCCCTTACCCAAAACCTAATGTCTGGAAAAGCGCCATCTTGGATGAGGTAGTCACAGCCTTGGAGACGAAATTTGGGGTACGAAGAGGCAAGGACCAGCTCCGGAAACGATGGTCGGACATCAAGTCCAGGGAGCCGGACCAATATTACCGCATCAAAAAGGTCCTGAAAAAAAGTGAGTAAACTCCGCGTTTCTCGTGACTGTCGGACATAATAGTTCGTGTAGGCATTGAAAATCTGGCGGATTTTAACGTAATCGTTCGTGTAGGTAGTGTATGAAAACTGGCGGATTTGAGCGTAATCGTTCGTGTAGGCGGTGTATGTAAATCTGGCGGATTAGATCGTAATCGTTCGTGTAGGTAGTTTATGTAAATCTGGCGAATTTGATCGTTCGTGTAGTTAATAGTTCTTGTAATGAGCGCATATGGTTGTTCGTATATGTGGGCGTAAATAGCATGAATTTGTGTATGGTGTAAATTTATCTGGTGTTGGATTAGATTTTAATTAGTTATTATTTTTTTGGTATTGTTCATGATAAACTGAATTGTCACGCTCAGTTTATAGGATATAAATTTTTACTAAAGTTTCATAAATTTATTCAGTGCAATGTAGACTCAATTAAAAAAATGAGATAGATAGATAAAATGCTGGTTCAACATCTGGACTAGGAAACTTTTATAAGTGTAGTTTGGGCCATCATAGAACATTTTTGACATAATCACACACAGGTACTCCAGGCGATGATTCGAGTGTGTCCGTCTGTGAAACTTGGACAAAAGATATACAGTATCACAGTTTGGTTAAAGGCTAGGTTCACATTGCTGCAATGTACGAGATCAAATGTGATTTGCACCGCACTGCAGTGCAAATCACATGTGATCTCTGTGTGATGCGATTTCAGCCATGCATATAGTATGGCTGAATTTGCATCGCATCTGGCACAAACTTGTACATGGCCCTTTTTTTAGTCCACAGCCGAATCGGATCACATGGGTGTTCACACCATGTGGTCCGATTCCTGTCCGAGTTTAAAGATTGCACTGTGAAATGAGAACTAATTTGGAGGTGTCAATAAAACTTTACACTGATACTCCCAGCAGGTCACATAGGGCAGTGCGAACTGCGCATGCGATGCGTGAAACCACAGTAGATTTGCAGCGTTCACACATCGCAGCAGTCTGAACACAGCCTAACTAAAAAAAAGTCATTTTAAGGATGTATTAAACTAGGATCTTGTAATAACCAGCTAATAATTTTACAACACTTCAAACCAATGTTTCATATTCAAATTTCTGAACTCAAATATCACTATGCTTAAAAGTATTTTTTTTTTTTTTTCATTCTCATAGGGGAACAAAGACTCAGACAAGAGGCGGAGCAGCCCAGGACCCCCCGACCTCGCCAGCCTGATTGGGCACTTAGCCCCAGCCCCGCATCAGTATTGGAGCTGCCCAGCCCAGTGTCCTCGAGGGAGCAGCCAAGCTCGGTATCCTCCGCTGGACCAAGCTCTGTAGCTCCACTGGATGAGCCCAGCCCAGGGCTAGATGTGGAGGAGGAAGAGCAGGTGGAGTTACACACCCCACAAAGTGAAAGTGAGTGTCTGACAACCCAGCTTAAGGTAAACAATTAATGGCTGTATATTTTAACCAATTTTTTATCTACACGTGTTTTTAGGTGATGATCTGGTTGTGGTTGGAGAAGCCGCGGAGCCATTTTCAGTGGACAGTGCCCAGAGGCTAATTGGTGACATCATGGCCTGGAATGGGCAGATTGACCGGATGGAGAACCAGATTCTCAATATTCAAAGAGAACTGGTCACTATGAGGCAGGGAATGAAGAACATGATCGATGTTTTAGGGAGAATCTAAGCCCCTTTTCCCTAAAACCCAATCGATCATGTTCTTCATTCCCTTGTAAAAACGTTTTTAATGTTTTAAAAACAGAGTTTTTAGAGGCCAAATTTTGAAGATGCACACGGTGTGTCAACATGTGCTATGTGCCATCAGAGGATCGCAATGGACGCATTTGGTGTTTGCAAACCCTTCCTCATTCTAGTATGTGAGAGGAAGGGATTGCACACACCAAACACGTCCATTGATCACTCATGATGGTACATAGCACATGTTGACATTACCAATTTTTGGTGCGCATCTTCAAAATTTGGCTTTACCCCTTGTTTTATGTAAATAGTTAAAAATCTGATTTTATTTTTTTTATTTTTGTGATAATTGTATTTTAGATATATCTATATATTTCTATGTTTACCAAAAAAGAAAAAAAAAAAAAAAAAAAAAAGAATTTCTAAAAAAAAAAAAAAAAATACAATTTAAAAAAAAACAATTTCCCCCAAAAAAAAAAAAAAAACACACAAAAAACAAAAAAAGATCTAAAAAAGAGGCACTGGTTGGAATGTGCACTATTAAAAAATCAAAAAAAAAGATGTGTGTGTGTGTGTCTACTTCTTTCAATACTCAATACCAGTTTGGGAAGTCATTTTGTGTTTTCTGTCACAAAGGGCCTTATTTCCTATTGTCAAAAACCACTTTGCTATACAAATGCACTAGGACAGGAATATGCAATTAGTGGAAATCCAGCTGTTGCAGAACTACAAGTCCCATGAAGCATAGCAAGACTGACAGCCACAAGCATGAGACCCAGAGGCATGATTGACTTGTAGTTTTGCACCAGCCGGAGGTTGGCCAATTGCATATCCCTGAATTAGGACAATGTAGGATACAAGCAACGTGAAAAGCAAACAAGAACCAAACTTCAAAATTTGAACAGACAAGACATATTTCAAGAAAAAGAATTTTTTATTGGTCAGCTGGCATTGGAATAGCCCCCCTACCATTAAAATAGCTGACATAGCGGTCACGCACCTCACGTGCTGTTTGGGGGGCTAAGCCAGGAAGGGCATGATCCAGCCCTGTCAGTTCTGGAAGCCTGAGTCCGGCCTCAGGCCCAATAGGCTGCAGGTACTGGTTACCTGAAAATTTCCTTAGAAAATTGTGCAGAATGCAGCAGCACAGAATAACATAGTTCAGTTTATATTCTGCCAGGTTGATGGCTGTCAGTAACAGACGGAACCGGCTGGCCATAATGCCAAAGGCACTCTGCACAACCCTTCTTGCTCTGGCCAGCCGGTAATTAAAAATCCTCCTCTCCGGGGTGAGGGTCCTTTGGGGGAAGGGTCTCATGAGATGTTCACTCAGACCGAACGCTTCATCAGCCAGAAAAACAAACGGGAGCCCCTCCACATTCTCGGCATCTGGTGGCAAGTCCAGGCCACCAGTGGTAAGACGGTGGCAGAACTCGGTCTGCCTAAAGACTCCTCCGTCAGACATCCGGCCGTTCTTCCCCACATCCACATAAAGAAAGTCACATTGTGCCGACACCACCGCCATTAGCACCACACTATGGAACCCCTTATAATTCCAATAGTAGGACCCCGAATGGGGTGGGGGCACAATCCTCACATGTTTCCCGTCGATGGCCCCTCCGCAGTTGGGGAAGTCCCAACGGGCAGCGAACTGGGAAGCCACAGTCTGCCATTCCTGTGGCGTTGAAGGAAGCTGGGGAGTCAAACACATGAAACAAAAAAAAATTAGTCATTAAATTAAAACAATTCATAACAAATAAAATTCAAAAACATTTTGGAACAACAGTTAAACAGAAATATTGCAAATTTGTTTTCTGCCAAAAAAAAAAAAAAAAAGTAGGCGGACCAATTCACAGATTAATCAGCCCTCTGATGGACCAGGGGACATAAATTAGGTGGGTAAGTGGGGTGGGGGGGACTAATTACTAAGTATACAACACCTGCAACCAATTTGAGTGGGGTGGGGGGGGACTAATTACTAAGTATACAACACCTGCAACCAATTTGAGTGGGGTGGGGGGGACTAATTACTAAGTATACAACACCTGCAACCAATTTGAGTGGGGTGGGGGGGGACTAATTACTAAGTATACAACACCTGCAACCAATTTGAGTGGGGTGGGGGGGACTAATTACTAAGTATACAACACCTGCAACCAATTTGAGTGGGGTGGGGGGACTAATTACTAAGTATACAACACCTGCAACCAATTTGAGTGGGGTGGGGGGGACTAATTACTAAGTATACAACACCTGCAACCAATTTGAGTGGGGTGGGGGGGACTAATTACTAAGTATACAACACCTGCAACCAATTTGAGTGGGGGGAATAATTAATGAGTTGACAATCCATATCTATATCTCTATATATCTCTATATATCTCTATATATCTCTATATCTCTATATATCTCTATATATCTCTATATCTCTATATATCTCTATATATCTCTATATCTCTATATATCTATATATATATATATATATATATATATATATATATATATATATATATATATATCTATATCTCTATATCTCTATATATCTCTATATATCTCTATATATATCTATATATCTCTATATATATCTCTATATATATCTCTATCTATATATCTCTATATCTCTATATATCTCTATATATCTCTATATCTATCTCTCTCTCTCTCTCTCTCTCTCTCTCTCTCTCTCTCTCCACACACAGGGTGTATACACAAAAAAGGTAAAAAGCTAAAAAAAATGACACAAAAAAAAAAAAACATTTAAAGAAAAAAACAAAAAAAAAAAAAATGCATGCATTCATATAAAGGGGACATTCACATCATATTCCTGTCATGGATATTAAAAGTCATGATGAAATGAATACAAACATACAATGCATATAATGCATATAATGCAATATTAAAAGAACAAACTTACCTTCATATATTCCTTCTGCAGGACCCGAATAATGGCAGAACAGGTCTCTGGAATAATGATCCCCAGAGCCTGGGGGGAGATGCCTGTCGAGAACTTGAGGTCCTGAAGGCTTCTCCCTGTCGCCAAGTAGCGCAACGTGGCGACGAGCCTCTGCTCCGGAGTGATGGCTTGCCGCATGCAGGTATCCTGCCTGCTGATATAAGGGGTCAGCAAAGCCAGCAGACGGTGAAAAACGGGGTCTGTCATCCTGAGATAATTCCTGAAATCATCAGGATTATTCTCACGGATCTCACGGAGTAAAGACATACAGTGGTGTGAAAAAGTGTTTGCCCCCTTCCTCATTTCCTGTTCCTTTGCATGTTTGTCACACTTAAGTGTTTCGGAACATCAAACCAATTTAAACAATAGTCAAGGACAACACAAGTAAACACAAAATGCAATTTGTAAATGAAGGTGTTTATTATTAAAGGTGAAAAAAAATCCAAACCATCATGGCCCTGTGTGAAAAAGTGATTGCCCCCCTTGTTAAAACATACTATAACTGTGGTTGTCCACACCTGAGTTCAATTTCTCTAGCCACACCCAGGCCTGATTATTGCCACACCTGTTCACAATCAAGGCATCACTTAAATAGGAGCTGCTTGACACAGTAAGGTCCACCAGAAGATCCTTAAAAGCTACACATCATGCCGAGACCCAAAGAAATTCAGGAACAATTGAGAAAGAAAGTAATTGAGATCTATCAGTCTGGAAAGGGTTATAAAGCCATTTCCAAAGCTTTGGGAATCCAGCGAACCACAGTGAGAGCCATTATCCACAAATGGCGAAGACATGGAACAGTGGTGAACCTTCCCAGGAGTGGCCGGCCGCCCAAAATTACCCCAAGAGCGCAGCGGCGACTCATCCAAGAGGTCACAAAAGACCCCACAACAACGTCCAAGGAACTGCAGGCCTCACTTGCCTCAGTTAAGGTCAGCATTCATGCCTCCACCATCAGGAAAAGACTGGGCAAAAATGGCCTGCATGGCAGAGTTCCAAGGAGAAAACCACTGCTGAGCAAAAAGAACATCAAAGCTCGTCTCAATTTCTCCACAACACATCTTGATGATCCCCAAGACTTTTGGGACAACATTCTGTGGACCGATGAGACAAAAGTGGAACTCTTTGGAAGGTGTGTGTCCAAGTATATCTGGCGTAGAAGGAACACTGCATTTCATAAAAAGAACATTATACCAACAGTAAAATATGGTGGTGGTAGTGTGATGGTCTGGGGCTGTTTTGCTGCTTCAGGACCTGGAAGACTTGCCGTGATAAAAGGAACTATGAATTCTGCTGTCTACCAAGAGATCCTGAAGGAGAATGTCCGACCATCTGTTCGTGTACTCAAGCTGAAACGAACTTGGGTTCTGCAGCAGGACAATGATCCTAAACACACCAGCAAGTCCACCACCGAATGGCTGAAGAAAAACAAAATGAAGACTTTGGAGTGGCCTAGCCAAAGTCCTGACCTGAATCCTATTGAGATGTTGTGGTATGACCTTAAAAAGGCCGTTCATGCTCGAAACCCCTCTAATGTAACTGAATTAGGACAATTCTGCAAAGATGAGTGGGCCAAAATTCCTCCAGGACGCTTTAAAAGCCTCATTGCACGTTATCGCAAACGCTTGGTTGCTGTTGTTGCTGCTAAGGGTGGCCCAACCAGTTATTAGGTTTAGGGGGCAATCACTTTTTCACACAGGGCCATGATGGTTTGGATTTTTTTTCACCTTTAATAATAAACACCTTCATTTACAAATTGCATTTTGTGTTTACTTGTGTTGTCCTTGACTATTGTTTAAATTGGTTTGATGTTCCGAAACACTTAAGTGTGACAAACATGCAAAGGAACAGGAAATGAGGAAGGGGGCAAACACTTTTTCACACCACTGTATGCGAGAATTGGTCACGCTGGCGCAACCAATTCTTTGTCCATGAACTCCTCCTCACCCTGTTCACAGACTGGGCTTGGGTCAAAGTATTAACCCCAACACCAAGCCCCCATATAGCACGAACTCGTTCCCGAGTACGTCCACACTCCATGGCTTTGAAACGGTCGGCTGGACAGACAAGCTCAACTGAACGCACTGAAGAACAGCCAGACCTATGAAGAACGACCTGAAACCCAGAAACGAGCGGACCAGAAGCGCCTAATAACAGGTACAACTGATCCACGCGTACCGAAAGACAGATACAAACCTCACAGGTAGACTGCGCCGCAGCGAACGGACAAATTAAGCTGAAGTCTGAAAAGCGCGAATCGTCTCTAACCAAACTTCTACTAACGCAAAGTCAGCAGAAGGAGCCCAAAGGGTGCTTTGCTGTGTCTTGGACCTCCTATTTCTAGTCCCGTCGTACGTGACGTACGTCATCGCGCACGGTTTCAGCGGACTGTTCGTTTGTCGTGTGTGGCCAAGTCCGTCCATGCTAATTTTGAGCGGACTGTCCGCTGAAACTGTTTGACGAACAAAGTTGAGCGAACAGTCCCCGCGTGTGTACGCGGCCTTAGGAGAAAATTTCTGCAGAGCATATAGGGCAGACTCCTACTTTCAAACATCCAACTTACAAATGTCTCCTACTTGCAAACAAAAGGAGACAACAGGAAGTGACATGAAAAAATACGGACGGCAAAACAAATTATACAGGGGTGATAACCCTTCCCTATGTTTTCCAAAAAGCTTAAAATAGATTTTTTGACTGGACCTACACTTTAAAAATGTACCAGTTCAAAATTACAAACAGATTCTACTTAAAGCGGGAGTCCGCCGGGACTCCGCGTTTTTTTTTTTTTTTTAAAAGCCAGCAGCTACAAATACTGCAGCTGCTGACTTTTAAAATGGTGACACTTACCTGTCCAGCGCGCCCGCGATGTCGGCACCCGAAGCCGATCTCTCGATCGTCTCTCGGGTGCTGCTGCCGCCATCTTGGGTATGGGAATCAGGAAGTGGAGCCTTTCGGCTTCATTTCCTGGTTCCCTACTGCGCATGCGCGAGTCGCGCTGCGCAATAAGGATGGACCCGCTGCCTCTGGGATCTGTGTGTTTCCCAGCAGGCAGCGGGGGACTTTCGGAAAGGGGCGTAATCTACGCCCCTTTCCGCAGAGAACTATCCCGGAAGTGGGTGCAGATACCTGTACTGTACAGGTACCTGCACCCCCCTCCCCCCTGAAAGGTGCCAATTGTGGCGCCGGAGGGGGGGAGGGTTCCGATGAGCGGAAGGTCCACTTTAGGGTGGACCTCCGCTTTAACACAACAAACTTACACAGTCCCTGTCTTGTTTGCACCACCTGTATACTCCTGTTCTGAGTATATAGGGTCTGGGAGCCCCACGCCTTTCCTTTTTTTAATATGGGTATGGGGTTCCCCTTAATATGCGCACAAGACCTAAAGGGGCTGGTAATGGGCAGGGGGGCTACCTATGCCATTTTTCTCAATGATTTTCATCCATATTGCCGGAACCAGATATTACATTAAAACCACAAGCAGTTTTAAATGACTTTTTTTCTGTTTAATGTCATTTTGTGCAGGGACTGTTCTAAACACGGGAAACACATGCCACTTAACAGGCATACTATAGACACCCCCCAGGCATGATATTTAAAGGAATATTTCACTTTTTTTCACTTTAATCATCATTAAAATCAGTGCTCCCGCCAAAACGGCAATTTTTAAAAACATTTTAGGCATTGACCCATGTCCCCTGGGGCAGGAGCCAGGTCCCCAAACCCTTTTTAGGACAATATCTTGCATATTAGCCATTAAAATGAGCACTTTTTATTTCGAACATTCGAGTTCCGATAGACTTCAATGGGGTTCTAAAGTTCGCACAAATTTTCGGTCCGTTCGAAAGTTCTGGTGTGAACTGAACCTGGGGGTGTTTGGCTCATCCCTACCACCTAGTCTTCGTCCTCTGGGCCCCATGCACCATACCACCATACCTACCTTTCACCATGTCCGAAAACAAATAAGCCTTTTTGACAGTCTTGTACAGTAATGCCACGTACACACGTTTGGAATTTCTGACGGGTAATATTTCGAAGTGAGCTTGTTGTCGGAAAGTCGGACCGTGTGTATACACAAATCTTTGAGAGCAGGTTCTCAAATTTTCCAACAACTTCAAATTCAAATCGTGTGTACTCAAGTCCAACGCACAGAACACCCTTTTTAGGGTGTCCCACACAGGTTCTCCAGTGGATACAAGGGTTCTCTCCATCTGTGAAACTTTAATAACAAAAAAGGTAAGTATTCCAGCTTTAGAAAGGGAAAAAATGTTTTCAGTTGTGAACTCTGCCAAAACAGACAATTGTACAACACTTCCATGCAATGTTTCATATTCCTATTTCTTGCCTCAAATATCTGTGTGCTAAGTATACTTTTTTTTTTTTTTTCAAAAATAATTTATTGAGATATATCACAATAACATGTATTCGATAATAACATATTGTACACTACATGTTAAAAGGCATGGAATTTTAGGACCTGGTGTACATTTACACAATAAATATTCAGTAGGGAATGTATGCTGCTAGTACCTGGGATCACAGGCTTGGAGTCCTGCAGCTACGGTCCACGATCTGTGAGCGGTAAGGTCCGGTAAATCCGGAGGTGACCCATCCCCCCCAGACACCCCTATGTGCTGTGTCCAGGGGGGATGCAGCACCACCTATCAATGATAAGACAAGTCTGACCATGTGTAAAACATAGTCCCTCAATATAGAGGAGGAGACTGAAGAAGATAACTAAGAGCTTTAGGTGAAAACCAGCGAACTTATAAATGATAGATAAGTAACAAAGGACAACAATCAGGTGATTCTCACTGCCGGCTCTATCTGGTCTGGGTGGAATGCAAAAAGAGGTCATGTAAGGTTTATGCAGCCTGGGTGGGCCAGCCAGGAGGACCAGTGTTTGTCAAATCTAGGTTCTATCATGTTAACTTTTGAAAAAAGAAATTCCATGCGACAATGTTCATTGAGGGTAGCTATGAGCTCACTAAGGGATGGAGGGAGGGGGTTTTTCCGCGCACGGGCTATGAGCAGGTGTGCTGAAATTAGTATATGATGTACCAGAGGTAGACTGGTGATGGGCAGTATACCTTTTTTTTATTCACATAGTGGAGAAAAGAATCGGGACATCTGAGGACACCATGAACCCCACTACTCATGAAGAAGGGAAAATCCCCACAGACCATGAAGATGTGGAGGGAGAGGTTCATGAAGTGGGCAAAATAGTGACCACAACAGGTCAGTGTCTGAGACCACAGCTTCAGGTAATAGATGTATGCCTGCATATTTATAATAGGTGTGTTTTTTTTATTTTTAGGTGATGTGGCTGTTGTGGAAGAAGAAACTCATTTCAACAGTGCAAGTGCACAGATCCTCATCGCTGAGATCATGGTGTGCAATTGTGATTTAGAGGAGGTCAAGGAAAACATCAATGATGTCCAAAAAAAAATAAAAATGACCAACATCATGGATGTTTTAGGCAGAGTCTAAAAACAACAAAAATTTTAAATTTGCTGGTTGTATTTTATCTTTTTTTTTTAATATGATGACGGCAAAATCAACACAATTATGACATACTAATGTCACACATTGCCTTCACTTTATCAAAGTTGAACTTTGTAAGTTCCTGAGTTGTGTATGTTATGGTTTCAAACATGCCTGTTTAGCCCAAAAAGGCTACCGTATATCTACTGTCAAACATAAATGTTACAAAACCAATCTTGTTTTGTTAAAAAACCCTTTCTTTTCTTACATCAGGGGACACAGAGCCATAGTAATAACTATGTGGGTTATATCGGCATATCAGGTGCTGGACACTGGCACGCCCCTTATGCCCCGTACACACGAGCGGACTTTTCGACATCCAAACTCCGACGGACTGAGTCCGGCGGACTATCCGATCGTGTGTGGGCTGCAACGGACTTTAGCGAAGCTAAAGTCTGACGGACTTTAGAAATGAAGCATGCTTTAAATTTTCCAGACGGAACTCCGCCGGACCCGGTCCCCTTTGAAAAATCCGCTCGTGTGTGTGCTACTCCGACGGACTAAAACCGACGCTAGGGCAGCTATTGGCTACTGTCTAGGAACTTCCTACGTCGAATCCAGTCGTACGTCATCACGTTCGACTCCGTCGGAGTTTGGTGTGATGGTGTGTGGTCAAGTCCGTTCGGTCGAAAAGTCCGCCAGAACTCCGTCGGAACTCCGGCGGAACTCCGGCGGAACTCCTTTGGAGGTCTGTCAGACTTAATCCCTCTCGTGTGTACGGGGCATAAAAGTGTGAACTTCCCCCATATAACCCCTCCCATTACTGGGAGTCCTCAGTTTTTTTCGCCAGTGTCTAAGGTGTTGGGCACGTGTAAGGATGTGTGTACTGAGCTCCACGGGCAGTAATCCTTTGATGAGAGCCAGCCATCCTGACTGGATCCGTTCTGATGTCTCCATAATAGACTAAGTGAACGGTACCCGGGCCTCGTCATCCAAAGACACAAGGTTTTGCTTGCGAATGCTTTTAGAGCTGGGCCCTGGGATCCAGTACTTTATGGTAGTAAGGCCAATAAAAGTTTACTGGCAGGATCTTCTCACAGGTCCAGGATTGTGGGATTACCTGAGTGTACCCCTATTCCTGAAGGTTTCCGTTCAAGGTCTCAGAGCCTACCGTGAAGGGCGAAGATTGTTTTTTTTTATCTCTGACAAACCCTGCTGCAAAGAAAGGTAGGGGAGATAATATCTCCTTCCATGTATTGTGTTGTCATTTCATGTCTATGTGTCACCACTGGAGGCTGTATTAAGCACTCATCATTCTGACGCTGGAAACAGCAGAAGCTCCACTCTCCTCTCTGTTCAAGCCAGCTCAGATTTTCAAGTATGAAGGGGGGTCTGACCACTTCCTAGGCCCTCAGATTGGCAATTTTAATCTATTTGAATGCCAGCCAGCTGCCTCTTTTTCTTAAAAAAAAGGAAAAAAGTTTATTTTGGGCAAGTTGCGGCCGCTCCCGAGCGCAGGATTTACAACCCCCCCCCCCCACCCATGATGCCGGTGCTCACGTAGGAGATTCGCTTCCCTGTTTGAAACGGGAAGGAAGGCATTTTCGCATTGGGGGCGTGGCTAAACGGCGTCAGATACCCACCAAACGTGTAGGAAGTAGTTAGAGATCTGCTAGAGAAGCTACTGCCTGGCGGTGGAGGGACAGAGCAGAGTGTTTGCTGGTCAGGTTTGGTGACACAGGCATTTTATTTTTGGCAACATTGTACTGTATAGCTAGGATTAATAGCAGTTATTGTACTGTACTATAGCCTAGCAAGTGAAACATTCTTTTGCTGGTACTGCCTCTCCTTTTACTGTAAGCTATGAGTGACAAAGATACCAGGAACCCCTCTAAGCCCTTGTAGACACGGACGATTTTGTCTGACGGATTTTGTCCGAAACTGTTGCATACACACGGTCGGACAAAGTTGTCAGAAAATCCAATTGTACATAACGTGATGATGTTATTTCATTACGACGGGACTACGTTCAGGCTAGTAGCCAATAGCTTTGGTCTAGGAATTTGATCTGAGCATGCGTGGCACTTTGTCCGTCGGAGTAGGCTACACATGATCGGAGTATGTCCGATCGGAGCATGTTGTCGGAAAATTTTATAGACAAGTTCAAAAACTTGGTCCGTCGGATATTCAGACGGAAACAGTCCGATGGAGACCACACACAGTCAGATTATCCGACAATACGGTCCGATCGGACACATTCCGTCGGAATCTCCGACCGTATGTACAAGGGCTAAGGGTTCTAAGGGGTTAATGGTATACAACAAACTAAAAACCCTTCCAAAAGAATGTCTTCCTCCCCGAGAGGTAAAAAGAAAAATACGGCCAGTCAGATGAAGCCGTCAAGGGTAGAACACTTCTGTCCCTGTATATTTCATACAAACAGGTCTTTCTTCTACCGTTTAAAAGATTATTGCTATGATGTCTCTCCATAGTAGGACTAAACATAGCAGATTCCCATTTAGTCCTCTGGGCTCTTTTGTTGAGGCGCAGGAGGCTGGGGATCAGGTAGATCTTCCCAAATATTGGAAGATACTTATTTTTCCTCTTCAGAGGATCCTAACAGGGAGGGAGTAGCTGCACAAGTCAGGTGTTTGTCTACTCCCTTACTTAACCCTTTTGTTGCCCACCACAGGCTCTTGAGGTATCTACCTCTAATAGGGTTCATTTGAACTTCCCCCATCTGGGGATGTTTTTTCCTATTCATGCATAGCCTATGTATTCTGAATGGGAACATTTCTATGAAAGAAAAGGGGGGTTCCAGCTATTAATGCTACAATCACCTCAGTGAGCAGAGTCTCACATGTCCAGTGGATAATGCACTGATGTTAAAGGATCCAGCAAGTTAAGGTTGGATTTTCTTTTAAAAGACAAGATGGATTTTGCAGTTCTGGAGTAGCTCAGTCCATTAACCCTTTAACGTCTGCTCCTCTATTGTGGTGGAGCACATTTTGAGTCACACCAATGCATTGGAATGTGGACTCCAAGGGGTTAAGGAACAGGAGTGAGATACCTGAAAGTTCTGCCTGATCAGCAGGCCCGGCAAGGGGCTGGTGTATTTGATGCACTGTGTCTCACAGATGCTGTGAAGGACTCGATCGTTTAAGCCCTATGGCTTATACCTGGACTAGTACATTTTTGCAGAGGTCCATGGCTGAGATATAGATCAGCCGAAGCACCAGGTGAAAACCCTTAGCCAGTCTGTGTCCCTTCTTGGGGTATGACTATTTAGAGTGGATAAGTACATCCTAAAGGGGTAAAGCTCTCTTTAGCAATAAAGTAGGTTCAAACAGTTCTCCTTTAATCATGCAGCCTCTCCTAATGCCTGGGGTATCTGCCTTTAGGCGATCTTGACAGGGGCAGCACCAGGATCTTGGGGCAGAAAGCCCATGAAGCAGAAGGCTAAGGCCTTCTCATGAAGGAGCACCCCCACTCGTTTGAGTGAGGGGAAAGGTACTGTGATTCTCAAAGTCTGGCAGGAACAATGTTAAGAGCAGGGTGATTTCTGCAATTTTTTTTCTCTAGGTTACATCTAGAGTTTGAAGAGCCCGCATGGCCCAGTCGGCTTTCGATCTGACTGGGGGGTTCGAGTCCTGTTTGGGTGCTGCCTGTGGGGTCCTTGGGGCTGCTGATGTGGCAGTCTTTATGCAAGAGTGTCCATCTCCTCAAAGAATTCTCCTAAGGTTCCAGAGAAAGAAAAAGACAAAGAAAGAAGAGAGGTGTGAGAGGTGTGAGAGGTCTTTCTAGTCTCTGGATCAGCTGTTATCCCAGTCGGTGATATCAGATACCCTTAGTGGAACAGGGTTTTTTGGCTCAAACCTTTTAAGGTCCCAGAGCCAGGCAGAGAGGTAAGACCCACTCTAGATCTTGGAGATCTGAATCGGCACTTAAAAATCCGATCCTTTCATAATTCGATTGGCTGTGTTCATCCTGCAAGGAGGGGAGTTGCATCTCCATGTGCCACAGTTTCCCGCTTACCAGAAATCTCTGCGGTTTGAAATATAAAATTATTTTTATCACTGCCATTCGGCTTAGCCACAGCACTACTAGTGTTCTGAAAGATTCTGGCACCTCCTTTAGCCAGGTTAAAGGCCCAAGGCATAGCGGTCCTAGCCTATTAGAAGATCAAATTTGAATAGATCATTCAGTCTCAGGTCTAAAACCAGAGTCTGATCTCAGCTGTAGATAGCTGAAATCTCTAGGTTGGATTCTCAGCCTAGGAAGATTCTCCTTAAAACCATCAAGGAGGTTACCAGGGGGCTGGTTATAGATACCATACAGAAGAAGGTATTTTTACCCCAGGCGTGAATCAGTTCCATTGTAGGACTAATTCAACTTATCAGGAAAGGAAAATTCCTTCATTTTGGCTGCAGGAGATTTTTAGGGGAAATGGTGGCCTCCTTCAAGGCCATCCCTTACGTGCAGTTTTATTCAAAGACTGCTTCAAGACACCATCCTGTTGGTCTGGAATAAAGAGGATTCAGGCCTTGTTTGTTTCCAATATGCTTGGCTCCCAACATAGGTCAGAGCCTAAATTGGTGGTTGTTATCTAGCAGGAGGGAAAATCTTTATCCTGCAAGGTGTTAACAACAGATGACAGCCTTCTAGGCTGGGGAGCAGCCCTGGAAAAAGATTCTGTCCAGGGGAGATGGTCCAGGTTAGAGGAAATTGCCTATCAACTTTGTTGGAAGTTTCAGGCAGTACATCTGGCCATAGAATCTTGGTGGTCAGATTATGGGACTGTCCTGACAGGATTCAGTCTGACAAAGCCACGGCGGTGGCTTACATCGATGACCAGGGGAGGCGCGAGAAGTCGTGCAGCCCAAAAAGAGGTGAATAATGTTCTAGCTTTGGCAGAACACAATTCTCCTTGCCTATCGGCAATTTTAATGTTTCAGGAGTACTACTTGAGGCGCCAACAATTATTTCCGGGAGAAGGATCTTTTCACCCCAACATCTTCCTAGCAATGTGTCAGGTGGGGTATTCCAGACATGGACCTATTCGTGTCCAGATTCATTAATAAGGTCAACAACTTTATGTCAAACAAGGGGTCCTCTACCAGGCGGAACAGACGCATTAGTCTTTCCAGGGGATCAGTTTTCACTGATCTATGCATTTCCTCCAGCTCTGCTACATTCGCGCCTTCTCCGCAGGATTAATCAGGAACAGAAGGAGGTGATTCTGGTGGCCCCAACGGGTCCCAGAAGATTTAAATTTATCGAGATCTTAAAAAGAACAGTTGAAGTCCTTTGAACTCTGCCATTATAGCCAGACCTTCTTGCACAGGGTGCGGTATTTCATCCTACTTTACGGACAAGGAGTTTAACAGGTTTGATTGTTGAATCCCACTCTATAAAAGATTGAGGGTGATCTCCTTTGTGTCAGGTCACCTGAGACCAGGTGACAGATGCACTCTGTAGGAGTCCGAAGTGCACCGCTAGGTAGTGGACCTTAGGACTGACTGCTGCAGATTGTACCCAGGGAGATTCAGGACACAGGTCTACAGGATCACTAACACAGATCTCAATGGATCATAGCTGGAGCATAGATTCCCCAGGGCGCGGAGTCTAAGAGCCAGCGGGTGTTCGCCAGAGCCTCCAGTGGTGAGGATGGACTTCGCTGCAGTCTGGCTCCAGGTCGCGACCCCTAGGGTCTCACAGCTCACGCTCACAATAGACTACAGGAGAAGGAAGCAGCAGGCTGGAACGACAAGGATAGTAAGGGGATATGGCAGAGGTAAGGGCAACTAGCAGACAGGAACAACAGAGTACACACCAAAGGTTCAGGGTCACAGGCAGACAGGGATGGTCGGAGACATGCAAAAGGTCAAGGTCACAAGCAGACAGGAATCGTAGGGAACACGCCAAGGTCGGTAACAGAGTCAACCGTAGAGCACACGGCAAGCAGGAAACAGGAAGCCAAACACACCATGATATACAATGGTTGATCAGCACTGCTGGCTTGCAGTGCACAGGTTAATATAGGGTTCCCTGATAGGGCCTGGGGTGGAGCCATGCTTAGAGAAGAGGTTATAAAAACCACCAGGTGGAAGTGGCTGGCCTCTTAGTCAGAACACATGGAGGGGAGGTAAGAAAACAGAGGAAGATCACTGCATAACCATGACACTTTGGTAGTGTCTACTTTGAGTAATGCCAAGAAGCCGGCTTCCAGAATCACTTACTATAGAATCTGGAATGCATAGGTTTCTTGGTATGGATCCAGGGGTTGGCAATAGGCAGGATTCCTGCATATGGGATCTGAAATTAAGCTGGCCTTGATTTTTATCAAGAGCCAGATCCAGGCCGTGTCAATGTCTTTTCCTACGGCCTCTTGCTTCCTACTCTTGGTGCGTAGCTTATTCAGGGGGTAATACGGTTTATTCCCCCTATCAAGGCACCTCTAAATCCTTAGGATATAAAATTGGTCTTGTCGGCTTTGTTAAATCAGCCGTTTGAACTCTACAAGAAACTCTACAAAAAAGATAATCTTTTTTGTTTGCAATTTATTCTGCTAGAAGAGTATTGAAACCAATGGCTCGGTCTTGCAAGAGCCATATTTCATCATGCATAAGGACGAGGTGGTTTGATGTCCTGAATTCTTACCAAAAGTGGTAACGGGTTTTCATTTAAACCAAGAAATTATTCTTCCTTCTTTCTCCCAGAAGCCTTAATCTGGGAAAGAGAAAGCTCAACAGTCTCTTGATGTAGTAAGAGCGATCATAATCTATTTAAGGGCGATTGCTCAGGTTCGCAAAACACAGGTTTTGTTTGTACTGCCAAAGGGTCCAAGATATGGACAGGCAGCGTCAAGATCCACAATTTTCCAAATGGATTTGTCAAGTGATTGATCAAACTTCAACTTAAAGAAGAAAATTCTTCCTTCTCATATTAAGAGCACATTCATCTAGGGTGATTAGTACTTCTTGGGTGGTGCATCATCAGGCCTCTATGGCTCAGATCTGTAAGATCGCAGCATTGGTCTTTGGATCAGACATTTATCTGATTTTTTCAAATCGATATTAAAGGTCATGAGGAGATTGCCTTTGGGCACCGCATACACTACAGGCTGCAGTATGAGTCCTCTGACCTCCTGTTTCCTTGATTCTGTCTCCCCCCTTCAGTTGCCATTGCTATGGGCCATCCCACATAGTTATTACTATGGCTCTGTAACCCCTGATGTACATCAAAGAAAAGGATTTTACAGGTAAGCTGTTTTAAAAATCCTATTTTTATAACGCACATGTGAATGTGCTTTGAGTAAAATGTTTTATACTCAACAATGTGTGGCCTCTTCTTTCAATGCTCAATACCAGTTTGTGGAGTAAGTTGGTGTAGTTACAGTGACAAGGGGGGTTATTTACTAAAGGCAAATGCACTTTGCACTCCAAGTGCACTTTCAGTGCAGTTTCAGTGCACTTTCAAGTGCACTTACAATGCACTTGTAGTGCAAAGTGGATTTGCCTTTAGTAAATAACACCCACAGTGCTCTAAAATGTACCCCTCTCAAGCCATTTTAGGGACTACAAGCAATTAATTAATGGTGTTGATTTTTTTTATCATTAATGCATTACATACATTAACAACAAAAACAAAGTGTGTGTAACAGGCCCATAGCACAACATAATAGCTGAAGAAGAGATTGTCACCTCTAGGGATGGGCTTTATGTTCGAGTCGAACATGAGTTCGACTCGAACATTGACTGTTCGCCAGTTCGCCGAACAGCAAACAATTTTGCAAATTCGAAAACCGCGGAACACCCTTTAAAAGTCTATGGGAGAAATCGAAAGTGCTAATTTTAAAGGCTTATATGCATGGTATTGTCATGAAAAGTGTTTGGGGACCCCAGGGGACATGTATCAATGCAAAAAAAAGTTTTAAAAACTGCAGTTTTTTTCGGGAACAGTGATTTTAATGCTTAAAGTGAAACAATAAAAGTGTAATATTCCTTTAAATTTCTTACCAGGGGGTGTCTATAGTATGCCTTAAAGTGGTGAATGTTTCCCATGTTTAGAACAGGGGGGGGGCCAGGATCTGGGGGTCCTCTTGTTAAAGGGGGCTTCCAGATTCCGATAAGCCCCCCTGCTCGCAGACCCCCATAACCACCGGGCAAGGGTTGTGGGGATGAGGCCCTTCTCCCCATCAACATGGGGACAAGGTGCTTTTGGGGGGAGGCGCTACCCCAAAGCACCCTCCCAATGTTGAGGGCATTTGGCCTGGTACGGTTCAGTTGGGGGATGTTCTCTCGCCCCCCCTCTTTTCCTGCGGCCTGCCAGGTTGCATGCTCGGATAAGGGTCTGGTATAGATTTTTGGGGGGACCCCGCGCCATTTAAAAAAAATAATAAATTGGGGGCGGGGTTCCCCTTAAAATCCATAACAGACCTGAAGGGCCTGGTATGGAATTTAGGGGACCCCCATGCATTTTTTTTTGGGTTTGGGGATCCCGTGTGGGGAAATTCCATGCCGTTTTTATCAATGATCTGTTATGTGTATTGTCGGACCGACAATTCATTATAGCTGCGAGTAGTTTTTAAATGACTTTTTTCCTTTAGAAATGTAATTTTGCTGTCAGACTGTTCTAAACATGGGAAACATGTGCCCCCTTACAGCAATACTATAGACACCACCCAGGTATGAAATTTAAAGGAATATTAAACTTTTATTGTTTCACTTTAAGCATTATTAAAATCACTGCTCCCAAAAAAAATAGTTTTTGAAACTTTTTTTGCCTTAATACATGTCCCCTGGGGCAGGACCCAGGTCCCCAAACACTTTTTATGACAATACCATGCATATAAGCCTTTAAAATTAGCACCTTTGATTATTCATGTTCCATAGACTTTAACGGTGTTCGCGTGTTCTAGATGCAAATGTTCTAGATACAAACCAAACAGGGGGTGTTCGGCTCATCCCTAGTTACCTCGTGTATCAAATAAATTACGTTTGCACCATTGAAGAAAATGGGCAAAAATAAAAGGCCATTGGAGAACCAAGGAGACAGATAAGAAACACAAGCAGTAAATCAAATGAAATATGAGTTTAGTTTATAAATAAAAAATGTATTTTAAACAGGTTTATCGATTCTCTGGCATATCAATGCACTCCCTACACACAAAGTACTCTGGATACTTTTGGCAAACTTTGTGGGTGCTTTGGGGGGGCAAGCCAGGATGGCCAGGTTCAAGAGCCTTCAGATTTGTTGGATCCGGTAATAAGTCCCAACTGAGGCCACATAGTTTGATGCATTTTTCTTAAAAAGTTATGTAGTATGCAGCATGCAAGAACGATGTGATTGATTTTATATTCTGCCATGTTGATAGCTGTGAGAAATAGGCGGACCCAGCTGGCCATTAGTCCAAAGGCATTTTCAACCACTCTTCTCTGGCTCTGGCCAGCGGGTAATTAAAAACCCTCTGGTCCGGGGTGAGGGTCCTCATAGGGAATGGCTGCAGAAGATAGTCCCTTGGTGCAAGCGCTTCATCCGAAAATGAAGACAAGCAGGAGTCTCCCCACATTATCTTCAGGAGGTGGCAACTTCAAGTTGCCATTCTGGAGCCGTCTGAAGAACTCCATCTGGGAGATGACTCCACCATTCAAAATCCAGCCATTTATCCCCACGTCCACATACAGGAATTTGTAAGTCGCCGACACCACCGCCAACAACACTATAATATTATAATAGTAGGATCCCGAGTTGGGGGGTGGGACGATGCGGACATGCTTCCCATCTATTGCCTCTCCACAGTTGGGGAAACTGGAAGGCCACAGTATGCCATTCTTGTGGGTTTGAAGGAAACTGTGGAGTCAAACAAGAAAAAAAAATAGTACTTTTGCACATAACAATGCAAGCAGATTAGACACAAACATTCTTGGCCAAAATAAATATAACATTTATTGAAATGAGTATTTAAAGGCAAAAGTATAAGGTCCACTTATCAGATTCCTCACCCCCTCTGATGGCCCAGTGTATACATTTTAGAGGGGGGGAGATGTTTTGAACAGGTAGCTCTCTCCACTTCATTGAGAGCTGAATGCCTAAATAATGTGCATTACTTTGGCCAGCCCCTCCTCATTTACACTATTGGCAGCCCACTGGACAGGTAAGAAGTGTCATAATACAAAAAATAGGAATACACACTGTCCAAATTGAAGCACATTTTTACATTCTGCAATTACCTATCAAGATAATAGGAGAACAAAACTTTAAATATTACCATTTGAAAGTATTCAGGCAGGCCCTTGCACTACATTCCTTGGTGAATTCATCCATAAATCTGACCACAAAAGAGGTAGATATAGTGTGTATGGGTTTGGCAAAGTCAGCAGATAGAGTATTGGTATTGGATGACTTAGCAGTTGGGGGGAGGGAGGTTTCTAAATGAGTTTGGGTCTACAAAAAAAAAGCCTGCACTAAGCCTGAATTTAAGGACAACAAGAACACTTGGACACATTTTAGGAGGGGTTTAGGGTAAACACTATAATGGAGCTGGCAAAATACATTATTAACTGACTAGTGACTAGGCTAGGTGTTCTGTGTTTGTTGTATGTGTCATTTATGTATGTCCTGTTGGTAGTCTGTCTTTCTTGATATATGTACTGTCTATTTAAATATGGGTATTTCTTATGAATTGCTTCTTGGTTTTTTAGTAATTTAATTATGGTTACTATTGTAATTTAATATATAATAATAAAAATACAACAATTTTTTGAACGAATTAACTTTACCCTGAATAATTTTTTGGTGCCCAAAAGTAACCTCTTTTGCAGTTTGAGTCTTTTCAAACTGTGTTTTTTCTTTTTCTATATGCTGTTTGGTTACGGCACCAATACCTTAATTAAGGATTTAATTGTGGTCAAATAAAAGTGACCCATTACTAGTGGTTAAACTTGGGCTTTTTCCCCTTTCCCCTTTTTCCTTAAAATAAATGTAGGTGTGTATGGGCCCAGGATAACATGCTGGGGAGGTTAGTGAAGGTAAATATGCATGAAGGACAAAAAAGGAGCATTAAAAGCTTCCAGCATGCATGAGGACAAAAGAGGACATTCACAGCATATTGCAGTGAAATAAATACAATACATTAGCAATCATTAAATACATAGAATGTGATGTTATAGGAGAAAACTTACCATAATATAGTCCTTCTGCAGGACTTGAATTATGGCAGAACAGGTCTCTGGCATAATGATTCCCAGAGCCTGGGTGGAGATTCCAGTCGTAAACTTGAGATCCTTGAGTCTTCTCCCTGTCGCCAAGTACAGCAAGGTGGCTCGGGAGTGATGGCTTGCCACATGCAGATGTCCTGCTTCATAATATAAGGGGACAGCAAAGCCAACAGATGGTGAAAAACGGGGTCTGTCATTTGGAGATAGTTCCTGAAATCATCAGGATTATTCTCCTGGATCTCCCGCAGCAAAGGAATGTGCGAGAATTGGTCATGCTGGAGCAACCAAATCTTCGTCCATGAACGCCTCTTCACCCTGTTCATGGACTGGACTTGTGTCAATGCAAGAAATCCAACACCAAGCCCAAGCACAGCGCGAACACTACGACAAGTGTGTACCCGAAACATGGCTTCAAAACGGTCGGCTGGTCAAACAAACTAACAGAATGCACTGAGAAGAACGAGCTGAAAATCAGAAACGAGCAGACAAGAACACACTGAAAAACAGATACAAACTATGAAATAGAACACACTGAAAGACAGGAACAAATTGACAACATGCACTGAAGAACAGACATAAACTCACAAGCACAAACTGACAGGCAGTAATGAACTGAAAAGCACGAGGCTGAAAAGCGTGATTCGTCTCTCATAAAACTTCTACTAACACGAGATAAACACAAGATTAGCAGAAGGAGCCCAAAGGGTGGCGTACTGCCTATTGAACTTCCTTTTTTATAGTCCAGTCGTTCGTGTTGTACGTCACCGCGTTCTTGAAGTTTGGAATTTACGACAACATTTGTGTGACTGTGTGTATGCAAGACAAATTTGAGCCAACATCTTTCAGAAAAAAATCCACGGTTTTGTTGTTGGAATGTCCGATCGTGTGTATACGGCATTAGTCTCATGGCATTAGTTGACGTGCTAAGTGGCCTGTCTTCTTACATATATCACACACCCGATTTTCCCGACACTGAGACTTGATGATCTCCACCACAAAATCGACATCTCAGTCCTTCGCATGACCACATTACAGACAGTTTCTACAGTACATAGGCTGACCCAGGTAAAAAATAAACACTTTTTCTCCTCCCACCGAAAAAACAACAGGGGGCCTACACTGCCAATACAATCAGGGTCATCTTTTGAAGCACCCAACAAAATGGTATTTACCTGACCAAATCCCAAATTGTATTTCTCACCTTTTCTCCTCCCCTGAGATCTTCACAATACGAAAATAGAAAGGCTATAATCAATGATACGTCCGCAAATGGGTTATAGAGATGTACCGTTATTACCTTCTCCTCCCTCTGAAATAGTGGCAGTATCTGACATTTTTTCACCAACAGTACTTCCATCAACCATTTCATAGCCCTTGTACACATGGTCAGACATTCTGTTGGACAATGTCCGATAGGACTGTGTTGTCGGATAATCCGACAGTGTGTGGGCTCCATCGGACTGTTTCCGTCAGCTAAAATTTTCCGACAACATGATCCGATCGAACTTTGTCTGATCATGTGTAGAGAATTCCGGTCAGACAAAGTGCCACGCATGCTCAGATCAAATTCCTAGACCAAAGCTATTGGCTACTAGCCTGAACGTAGTCCCGTCCTAACGAAATAACGTCATCACGTTAAGTACGATCGGATTTTCTGACAACTTTGTCTGACTGTGTGTATGCAACAGTTTCGGACAAAATCCATCGGACAAAATCCATCGGACAAAATCCAACGGATTTGGTTGTCGGAATGTCTGACAGTGTGTACAAGGGCTTACACATTCCAGCAGACCTCAGAAGAGATGAAGGTTACATCGTAAATTTCCTGGGAAGGGAAATCCTGCAAGCATAATATCTGCCTAGCCTACACATTCAGTTTCCCCTTCAACAAATCAATGACCCCATCCTGCAGAGTCACTGCTTCTCCTTCCTTCACCCGGAAATGAATCATGTCCCGAAGACCAAGGCTGGCCATTTTACCTAAGGCAAGAAGACAGTATCGTCAATTCTTTGGAGCCCGGAGGAGCCAATCTCTGAGTAAGCAAAGAAAGCACGCCCTTAAGCCTAGATCCAGATACGCATCTAATATTCAGACGATCACCACTCGTGCACACTCAGCAGTGGCCTGCCCAATAGCAGTAAAAGATGCAACTCTAGGGAAGCATCTTAAGGCCGAGCAGGTCGGGTGCTAGACATTATGGATGACCCATCCTCCAGCCAGACCAGTTCAGTACCCATCCTCAGCAGGGGCACCCTCTTTTATAGGAGTAGCACAGTGCCTCCTCTGGCAGTTAAGAACGCTCGTGTTCGGTTCCTGCTGATACAAACTGTCTAGGTACCATTACACTAGAGGTTTTGCATAGCCAGCTCATCTCATATAGGAGTAGCACAGCGCCTCCTCTGGCAACTGATAAGAACAGATACTACACTTGATCTTAGCCAAAATAGCACCCCCAGCAGGACACTGAAGTAAAACGAGAAGCTCTGGTGTAAATGAGGGGACATAAGTGTGAGATTCTAAAACATTTAGGGCAAACACATAGTGCTAAAAAATAAGCTTAAATAAAATAAAGCCTAATAAAATAAAAGCATGTGATTATCCCCATTACAATAGTGAGTAACGTCCTACAGGAGTGGTGATGTGGCCCGGTGCACATCTTGCTCTATGTACAGTATGTTCTTTGAACAATTGTTCAAGGGTGAATACTACTGTCCTAAATGTGAGCAGGTTTATTGTATGGAAGCCCAGATCCTGGATCTAGAGAATCAGCTGGCAACACTGCAAAACTTCAGCAAACTGTATAGGAGTGTGGAACCTACCCATCATGTGATGGCTGGAGCCAGTATAAAGGAGGGTGTTGAAATGTAGGTGCAAGCATCAGACATAGGTAGCTGGGTTACAGTTAGAAGATGGGGTAGAGGCAAGAGTGTTAGAGAGCTAGTCCTGAGTTGATATATTAATTGTATATAGGCCCCTATACATTAGGATGGAAAAGGAGACCTATCTACTTTTACACCACTAAGAGATGGCAGGGAGAAATTATATTCATAGGGGACTTTAACTATCCTGATAATGATTGAGCAGATGAAATTGCTCACTGAACTAAGGGTTGACTTAGGGGCCAGAGAGTGGTGATTAATGGCACATTTTATGAATGGTCTGGAGTTGGGAGTGGGGCTCTGTCCTGTGACCAGTTCTTCATAAACAATATAGAGGTTGAAATAAGTAGTTCAATCTCAATATTTACTGATTGTTTAAAACTAAGTAGGGCAATAACTTCACAACAGGATATAGCAACTTTAAAGGAAGACCTAGTTAACCACTTAAGGACCGCCTCACGCCGATATACGTTGGCAGAATGGCACGGCTGGGCACAAGCACGTACAGGTACGTTGCCCTTTAAGTGCCCAGCCATGGGTCGTGCGTGCGCAGATGGGTGTGCACTTGCGACCTGGTCCTGAGCTCCATGACCGTGGCCATGGGACTTGCGGACCCAATCGCCGCCGGTGTCCCACGATCGGGTCACAGAGCTGAGGAACGAGGAGAGGTAAGTGTAAACAAACCTCTCCTCGTGCTTCCTAGTGAGCCTGTCACTGATCGTTTGTTCCTTGTCATAGGGAAAGATGATCAGTGATGTCACACGCCAAGCCAGGCCCCCCTACAGTAAAAAAATACACAAACACACACACTTAACCCCTACAGTGCCCCTAGTGGTTGACCCCTTCACTGCCAGTGACATTATTACAGTAATCAGTGCATTTTTAATGGCACTGATCGCTGTATTAATGCCAATGGTCCCAAAATGTGTCAAAATTGTCCAACATAATGCCATAATGTCGCAGTTACAATAAAAATCGCTGATCGCCGCAATTACTAGTAAAAAAAAAAAATCCTTAAAACTATCCCCTATTTTGTAGATGCTATAACTTTGCGCAAACCAAACAATAAACGCTTATTGTGATTTTTTTTTTGCCAAAAATATGTAGAAGAATACATATCGGCCTAAACTGAGGAAAAAAAAAGTTTTATATATTTTTGGGGGATATTTATTATAGCAAAAAGTAAAAAATATAGCATTTTTTTTCAAAATTGTCGCTCTATTTTTGTTTATAGTGCAAAAAATAAAAACCGCAGAGGTGATCAACTACCACCAAAAGAAAGCTCTATTTGTGGGAAAAAAGAACGGCAATTTTGTTTGATAGCCACATCGTATGACCGTGCAATTGTCAGTTAAAGCGACGCAGTGCCGAATCGCAAAAAGAGGCTTGGTCCTTTAGCTGCATATTGGTCCGGGGCTTAAGTGGTTAAAATAGAAGGGTGGGCAGCTATACGGCAGATGAGGTTCAATGTAGGAAAATGTCAAGTAATGCACTTGGGAGCAATAAATATGTACGTAGGTTACACACTGGGGGGGTGGAACGGACTCTGGGGGGGAATCGAGATGGAAACGTTTCTGGAGGTCCTAGTAGGTGACAAACACAGCAATAGCATGCAATGCCAAGCTGGAGCAAGCAAGGGTAGCAGAGTATTATCAGGCATTAAAATGGTATATAATACTATAATTCTACCACTTTACAAAACCCTGGTTTGGCCACTTCTTGAGTATGCCATCCAGTTCTGGTCATCCATCCACAGGGTGTGCTTGAACTGGAGAGAGTCAGAAAAGGCAACAAAGCTAATAAGTATGCTGGAGGACCTCAGTTATGAGTAGGAATGAGCTACCTCTGGCGTCCCGTGTCCTCCTCCCTCTTTCCGGGTCCTCCTCCCTCTCTCCGGGTCCGGGTCACTGGGTCCTCCTCTGGTCCTCCCCCCTGTCCCGGATCTGTCAGGATGGAGAGTGGAGGAAGGAGCTGGCATATATGTAACTTACCTGCTCCTTCCTTTTCTGAATGCACAGAGTCAGTGATGACTGACTCTGTTCATTCATAACAATGCTTCAGTTTATGAAAGGAGAGGCGCTTCTGTCCATTCATCTTCAGTGCAGCTGAGGCTGCAGAGAAAGGGACTGAGGAATCTGTATCCTCAAAAGGGACTGATATAACTCACCAAAGCCCCCCCCCCCCCCCAATAGTGCTAATAAAAAAGAAAAGAAAAAGAAAATAATAAATAAAGGTTAAATTGTAAAAATAATAAACAAAAAAAAAAAAAACACTGACACTGTCCACCCCTCCCCCCCCATATAATTTATAAATTATAAAAAAAAATAACAAAAACAATTCATTGTAAAAAATAAATTTGTGAAAAAAAAAACTATTTAAATTTTTTTTTGTTAATTGGTATTGGCGAGTACTTAAAAAAAAAGTATTGGTACTTGTACTCGGTCTTAAAAAAGTGGTATCGGTGGAGCCCAAATTTATACTTACATATTGTTAGTTGTAATACTTTAATACTATAGATTAAGATATGGTCACATTTCAGTCACTTCATGTTTCAGCAATAAATGTACTGTAAATAAAAGCAATCTGCACAAAAAGTGTTATTAATTCTTATGAGATATTTTATGAACATGTACCGATTCTTCCATCAGTCTTTACAATCAGGCAGTCATTTCGACACTGAAAATAACATTCTTGAATATTATTATCATGAAAACATGCAAAGATTGTATTCTTCTGCAGCACTAACAGAATGGGAAAATCCAGAGGCCTAGATTTAATATATACCATGACAATGATACATGTAGCAAACACCATGACAATTACTATGCTTTCTAAAATGAATACTTGATGATTACAGTTTAGCACTTGCAGAAATAGTGGGGTGCAATTGCACAATATCCAGACACTGCAATTTGAAGCTGCAGCAGATTGCTGTCATGTAATTTTGGCCATTATCAGGTATACATTTGACACCATGAGACTTTACATTCATCATCTTGATCGATCATGGTCAAAATACACATGAAACACTGAGTGCATAAAAAAGAAGGAATATTTCTCTTGCAGAATTGATGGCAATGTTTTTTCAGTGTTTATTTGTGCACTTTTGCATTTGTTATAAAGAAAACGCCAGTAATACAATGTTTATGTCAATTTTAATACAGTACCCCTCCATACAACTAGTATACATCAGCTATCCTCCTAACAAGGGATTAAACATCTGCCTGATCTGGGATTCACAGCACATCAAGTGGCTCCTTAAGGCTCACATTTGCATATTTTTGTGATCTGTCTGTCTATCATATTAGTTTATAACTGAACTGTGAAAGGAATCTTACCATGTCAACAAAATGCTGCTGGCTACGTTTTTGGGATCATTCATGCACATGAATGATCCAATATGGCCTGGTGCATGGTTGTGTGGGTGTGTTGTGTCATCAATGATGTAACTACAATGTTTTGTAATTACATCCCCCTAAGGTCAAGCATTGTGTCATCCTAACAAGCGCAGGGCAATAAAAGGTTTGTTTACTGTAGCGCCGGGATCCTGAAGAGCACACGCTATGTTTTTCAAAGTTAAAACTTTGCCCAAATTACTGTTTGGTTTGGGTCTATTTGCCTAAATTAGTCTTCTGTGTCAGTCTGACTGGGCTGTGAGATTTTCAGCCTGGCCGCAGGGGGCACTGTCTCTTGTGGCAGGTGCTTAAGTTACTCTCTTTCGGAGCCAGGTCATTTAAGATACGGACATCACTTGGTTTGGGGTTCTGGTCCAGTATGATGTGCTGATTACATGGTCCTGGTCCTCCTGACCAGCCCCAAGGAAGGCTATGGCCTGGGGTGCGGTTCCACTCGACTTTAATGCCTCGGGGCTGACTAGCCCAAGGCATGGAAGCTAGAGGAGGATTCTGAGGTGGATGGGTGCCGCCTCTTGTCCGGGAGAGACCCATTGAACTTCGAGCATTTCAGAAGATGACTCTTTAGAAGAAGACCATGTACGGGGGTTTTCTTAACAAGAGCCTGGAAGGGCTGAAGTAACCGAGAGAATCCGGTCTTGTGGATATCGCCAAGTAGGCTGAAAGATCCAGGTATCCTACAAGTGTTCTACAGCTTAGTTGCCTATGTGTTCTGCAACAACGTCGGTAATAAAGACTTTGTTCCTGAGTTAGTGCTACATTACTCAAACCCAAAGTCAGCAGAGAGTAGGCTAAATAGACCCCTTTACCAGTTAATTTTGGCTTAACCAGTTGCCGACCGCCGCACGCCGATGTACGTCGGCAGAATGGCACGGGCAGGCATAAGGGCTTACATGTACGTCCCTTGCCTCCCGCGGGTCGGGGGCCCGATCGGGCCCCCGCCCGGTGCCTGCGGCGGTCGGTATTCGTTCGGGAGCGATCCCGGACGAGGGGACGGCCATTCATTCATGGCCACCCCCTCGCGATCGCTCCCGACGAATAGAAATCCCCCGTGACATCACTTCCTCTCCTGTAATGTAAACACAGGAGAGGAAGTGATGTATTCTCTCCTCCGTGTCGGTATTTTTCGTTCCGACACGGAGGAGAGCGGATCGGTGAGTTGCACCAACACTCTACACACACAGTAGAACATGCCAGGCACACTCACACCCCCCCTTTACCCCCCGATCACCCCCCAATTACCCCTGCCCCCCAGTCACAGTGACACCAATGTCATTTTTTTTTTTTTTTTGCATTGGTGTCATTTGTGACTGTAATAAATGTTAGGGCAGTTAGGGTTAGCCCCCTTTAGTTCTAATGTACCCCCCTAACCCCCCCAATAAAGGTTTAACCCCGTGATCACCCCCCGTCGCCAGTGTCACTAAGGCTGGGTTCACATTGCAGCGGTTTATGAGAACGAATGTGATTCGCACCGCACTGCAGTGCAAATCACATCCGATCTCTGTGCGATTCGAGTTCAGCTATACAGATAGTATGGCTGAATTCGTGTCGCACCCGCCGCACCCGCCGCAAACTCGCACGGGACCCTTTTTTGGTCCGCAGCAGAATCGGATCACATGGGTGTTCACACCATGCGATCCAAGTTTGCAGATCGCACTGCGATATGCGAACTGATCTGGGGGTGTCATTAACATTTCACTGACACTCCCAGCAGTTCGCATAGGGCAGTGTGAACTGCCGCCGGGAGGCATGCGATGCGGGAACCCGCCGCGCATTCGTGGCGTTCCCGCATCGCTCCAGTGTGAACCCAGCCTAATAAGCGATCGTTTTTCTGATCGCTGTATTAGTGTCACAGGTGACGCTAGTTAGGCAGGTAGGTATTTAGGTTCGCCGCAGCTTTTTATAGCGCCAGGGACCCCCATATACTACCGCATAAAGCCCCCTGATTGCCCCTAGTTAACCCTTTCACCAGTGATCACCATATAACTGTTACAGGTGACGCTGGTTGGTTAGTTATTTTTTTATAGTTTCAGGGCACCCGCCATTTATTACCTAGTCTCACTAGTGTACCCCTAAATTTAGGGGTGTCTACTTTCCAAAATGGGGTCATTTGGGGGGGGTTTGTGCCATCTTGGCATTTTATGGCCTTCAAAACTGTAACGCCCTTAGAAAGCCTGAAGGCAGTGCTTGGTTTTCGGGGCCCCGTACGCGGCTAGGCTCCCAAAAAGTCCCACATATGTGGTATCCCCGTACTCAGGAGAAGCAGCAGAATTTATTTTGGGGTGTCATTTCACATATGCCCATGGCATGCGTGAGCAATATATCATTTAGTGACAACTTTGTGAAAAAAAAAAAAAAAAAAAAAGTTTGTAATTTTCCCGCAACTTGTGGCAAAATATAAAATATTCCATGGACTCAACATGCCTCTCAGCAAATAGCTTGGGGTGTCTACTTTCTAAAATGGGGTAATTTGTGGGGGTTTTGTGCCATCTTGGCATTTTATGGCCTTCAAAACTGTAATAGGTAGTGAGAAGTAAACTCAAAAATTTACGCCCTTAGAAAGCCTGAAGGCGGTGCTTGGTTTTCGGGGCCCCGTACGCGGCTAGGCTCCCAAAAAGTCCCACATATGTGGTATCCCCGTACTCAGGAGAAGCAGCAGAATTTATTTTGGGGTGTCATTTCACATATGCCCATGGCATGCATGAGCAATATATCATTTAGTGACAACTTTGTGAAAAAAAAAAAAAATAATAAAAGTTTGTAATTTTCCCGCAACTTGTGGCAAAATATAAAATATTCCATGAACTCAACATGCCTCTCAGCAAATAGCTTGGGGTGTCTACTTTCTAAAATGGGGTCATTTGCGGGGGTTTTGTGCCATCTTGGCATTTTATGGCCTTCAAAACTGTAATAGGTAGTGAGAAGTGAACTCAAAAATTTACGCCCTTAGAAAGCCTGAAGGCGGTGCTTGGTTTTCGGGGCCCCGTACGCGGCTAGGCTCCCAAAAAGTCCCACATATGTGGTATCCCCGTACTCAGGAGAAGCAGCAGAATTTATTTTGGGGTTTCATTTCACATACGCCCATAGCATGTGTGAGCAATATATCATTTAGTGACAACTTTGTGTAAAAAAAAAAAAAAAAAATTTTTTTTGTCATTATTCAATCGCTTGAGGCAAAAAAATAAAATATTCAATGGGCTCAACATGCCTCTTATCAATTTCCTTAGGGGGTCTACTTTCCAAAATGGGGTCATTTGGGGGGGTTTTGTACTGCCCTGCCATTTTAGCACCTCAAGAAATGAGATAGGCAGTCGTAAACTAAAAGCTGCGTAAATTCCAGAAAACGTACCTTAGTTTGTAGATGTGACAACTTTTGCGCAAACCAATAAATATACAATTATTGACTTTTTTTTTACCAAAGACATGTGGCTGAATACATTTTGGCCTAAATGTATGACTAAAATTGAGTTTATTGGATTTTTCTAATAACAAAAAGTAGAAAATATCATTTTTTTTCAAAATTTGCGGTCTTTTTACGTTTATATCGCAAAAAATAAAAATCGCAGAGGCAATCAAATACCATCAAAAGAAAGCTCTATTTGTGGGAAGAAAAGGACGCAAATTTTGTTTGGGTACAACATTGCATGACCGCGCAATTACCAGTTAAAGCAGCGCAGTGCCAAAGTGTAAAAAGACCTCTGGTCATTTACCAGCAAAATGGTCCGGTCTGAAAGTGGTTAAGGAATATAAAAGGCCAGCTTTAGACCTCTTTCACTGGGTCATTTTGCAGGCGCTCAAGTTCAATATCTGACATGTTCCATCTGACTTTTGGAGGAAGCTCTCTGTCAGCTGGATGTCCCATAGGGTCCCTGAGTTGTCTACAAGGCACCACAAGGATGAGAGCAATGCAAAGCTTGTTTCAGTACAGTAATATTTTCATTTTCCCCAACAGAGAAAAAAAACACAGTTCAGGGGGTCAAAACTCTCCCTTCACTTGGACTTGTGAGCTGGCAATGGGTTCAAACTTGTACTGGGCAACAACAAAACAATATGGACAATATGATTTTTTTTCATTTTTTTTTTTTAAATAGCACACATGTTACACTTATTTGCTCTGTGGAATGGTTTTCCACAGAGCAACCCTGATCCTCCACTTTAGTGGTCCCCTGCTAGCGCTCCTGGCTCCTCCCTCCTGCCAAGTGCCTCCATAGCAAGCTGCTTGCACTGGGAGAGCTCATGACTGCTCACTCCTGAGCTGGCTCTGTGTGTCCATTCACACACAGGCCATTGCTTAGCCCCACCCCCACACCCTTCTCACTGGCTGTGATTGACAGCAGCAGGAGCCAATGGGGAAGGAGAGAGAGAGCTGAGAGCTTGTACACATCACTGGATCAAGATTGGGCTCAGGTAAGTATTTAAGGGGGTGGGGGCGGGGCTGCATGGAGAAGATTTTTTCATTAGAATGCATTAAAATAGCATACTAGCTCATTATGAAATACTTAATTATGAAATACTTAAAGCGGTTGTATAGTCAATTTTATTACTTTTACCTACAGGTAAGCCTTTAATAAGGCTTACCTGTAGGTAAAAAGAATATCTAAACCTTTTTGGTTTAGGAGATATTCCCCTTGCAATGAGCCACTGACTTCAGCGACACTTGCGCACAGGGTATTCTCGGCTGAAAGCCTGGCAGACGCCGGACCTTGCCGGAAAGAAGTCTCCTGCGTGCATGCACGGGAGTGACGACATCGTAGCTCCAGCCACTCACAGCACTGGAGACGCAATACCCGGAACACATGCCGAGGCAACATGTCAGCTCCCTCAGCGTGGACCAGGGGAGTTACCAACGCCTTATTCTAAGGTAAGTATTTCATAATGAGCTAGTATATGGTGCATACTAGCTCATTATGCCTTTTGCCTTACTGGTGTATAAAAAATTTTTTTTTGGGGGGGGGTATACAACCACTTTAATCTAAGGAAATACTTACCTTAGATCAAAGCCCCCACAGCGGTCCCGGCATGCCCCTGTGGCCGCTGGAATGTCTCCCAAAGTTATTTACGGGGATATCGTGGACTCTGGTGCTGTGATTGGCCAGAACTGCGATGACGTCACTACCGCACATGCGCGTGGGAGCTACCAGTAACAGCACAGTAGCTGAAGAAATGACGCGAGTGAGCTGTTTCTTCAGTGCACATGTGCCGATGATGTCGGCACATGCTGATACAGTGAATGTCTCCGAAACGGTACAAGTCAGGAGATATTCTCAGTACCTACAGGTAATGCCGCATACACACGACTGGACTTTTCGAGGGACTAGGTCTTTCCGATGGACTTTCGGTGGAGTTCCGACGGACTTTCCGAATGAACGGACTTGGCCATACACAATCACACCAAAGTCCGACGGATTCGAACGTGATGACATATGACTGGACTAGAATAAGGAAGTTCATAGCCAGTAGCCAGGGTTACAATTGTTATTGTATGGTGTTAATACAAAAGGGAAAAAATATTATTATATTACTTCTCCACATCATCAGTGTTCTGTGTCTTCCTCCTGTGCCCCTTTCACCTCTCCACAGGTCAGGACAGCACATTAGTCTCTGTCCACTACATGCCACAGCTTCACCCCCCCAGCTCCCAGTATAGTCCTCCCCTCTGTCCCTTTTTGCTATCCCCCCACAGTTTCACTCTCCTCTTCACCCCTTCTTGGCTCAGCTCCTCTGCCTATGGCGAGTGCACACATGCTAGTTGCCGTGGCACTGCCAAGAATGAGTGGTCTCTCACTGGTGTCTATTCAAAAATGGCACCAGGCGGCGCCATTATGTTACTGCACATGCGCAGCCTGGCCGAGCACAAACTAGCTTTCCCAAGCCCGGCCATCTTCAGAAAGGCGCATGCATAAGTTGCATGGTCAGCTCATGGCCATCTTTTTTTTTTTTTACTTTCAAAAGGTTTTTATTTTCCATATCAACAAACATATACATGAGTGGCAATTGGTTGACAGTATGCAGGGATCAGGAAATAACATGGGATGTTAGATATCACTATGACCAGTACACAGAAAATAAAACCACAAATAAAGAAAGGACAAGAAATTCGCAATACATAGCTTAGGGGTTGCCGGACTGCGACTGGATCAGTCATGGTTATATCACACCTTAACTTAGGGCATGAGAGGATTCCCACGCTTTTGTAAGTGACCCACCTGAGGTAGGTGTGTGGGACTGAGATGTGTGCTTGAATGGTAAACTGCCGGCGGAGGAAGGAAGGAACAGGGGAGCCCCCTTTATACACCCAGCACCCCCTGTGGGAACATACTGTGCTGAGTGGGGGTCTCGACCCCGGAACCCCCCGCTCCCACCGCGCGACCCATGCTGATCTTGAGTCGGTCCTAAAGGTCTTGATAGCATCTGAAATTTGGTGGTTTGTTTAAGGTCTACTGTCAACTCGATTAAACAGGGGTATTAGGAGAGGAGAAGTAGAGTAGAATTGGAGAGAGAAGGGGAGGGAGGAGAGGGATTGGATGCTGGTCTGTGTTGTCTATCATTTAGTATGTGTCGTCTGAGATCGTGGAGTCTCACCTTGTCTTACTGACAGGGAGAAGGGAAAGGCCCATATACTGGGCCCAAGGTTCCCGAATGCCTTCAAATTTGGAACGGGTGTCTGAAAGTATACTAGATAGTTTCTCTTGGGACATTATCCATGAGATCTTCCTTTGTGTGGTCCTGATGGAGACGTTAGGTTGTTTCCATGCTTTTGCAGTTGTAAGTTTAGCCCCTACTAAAATAAAATGGATCAGCTTCCTGGTGTGCGCGGGGGAGTTAGGAATCTGTTCATTGAGAAGAGCTATTGTTGGGGATCTGGGAACCTGTCTATAATGTTGAAGATTTTTCTCCAGAAGGGGCGTATCCTGGGGCATTCCAACCAGATGTGAGTCAACTCTAAAGCACAGAGGGTCAGCAGAGGCGTACATAGAGGCCAGTCTGGAGGGGGTATAGTACCACCGTAAGATAACTTTTGTACCGGCCTCTGTGATTGATGTGTTTAGGATCCCTTTAAAGGATTTGAAGAGCGCCGAGTGCCAGGCCCCCAGGCCCCAATTGAATTGTAGCTCCCTTTCCCACTTTTCCATAAATGGGGCTTTAGAGTCTGGGAGTACCAGTGATGAGTAAATGATCAATATTCCCCCCCTCTGCTCCGGGCCCTGACCACACCATATTTCATATGCTGTAAAATTAGGTGGGAGGGTTTTTTCGAAACATATGGATTGTAGGAAGTGTGAGATTTGTTGGAATCTGAAATGTTCGGTCGGGGGTAGCTCTAGCTTCTTAATATAGTGATTGAGGGAGTAAGAACCTACAGAGGAGAAGAAGTGCCCAATCCGGTACAGCCCCTTGTCCAGCTACCATTTAAATGTGGTAATATTTTGGCCTGGCGGGAAGTCAGGGTTGTTGAACATGTGAGCGAGCGGTTTGTTGGCTGAGGTTAGAGCTTTAGAATTGCGAATCCTGTCCCACAGTGCTAGAGAGTGGGAGAGGGTGGGCGCCATTATTGGTGGACGGGCTTTTGGGGAAGACCACATTAAAAAGTCAATAGTGTAACGAGGTATGACTTGCCTTTTAATCCTAACACAATCTGGTTTTTCGTATCTCGAATATATGATAGAAATCTGAGCTAATCTGGCTGCCAAGTAATATTGCAGTAAATTGGGGAGTCCTAAACCCCCTTTTTTTTCTATGGTGATTAGGGATGAGCCGAACACCCCCCGGTTCGGTTTGCACCAGAACTTTCGAACGGACCCCAAATTCGTACGAACTTTAGAACCCCATTGAAGTCTATGGGACTCGAACATTCGAAATTAAAAGTGCTAATTTTAACGGCTAATATGCAAGATACTGTCCTAAAAAGGGTTTGAGGACCTGGTTCCTGCCCCAGGGGACATGGGTCAATGCCTAAAATGTTTTTAAAAATTTCAGTTTTGGCGGGAGCACTGATTTTAATGACGATTAAAGTGAAAAAAAAAGTGAAATATTCCTTTAAATATGGTGCCTGGGGGGTGTCTGTAGTATGCCTGTGAAGTGTCACGTGTTTCCCGTGTTTAGAACAGTCCCTGCACAAAATGACATTAAATGGAAATAAAACTGCTTGCGGTTTTAATGTAATATCTGGTTCCTGCAATATGGTTGAAAATCATTGAGAAAAATGGCATGGGTAGCCCTCTCTGCCCATTACCAGCCCCTTTGGGTCTTGTACGCATACTAAAGGGAACCCAGTACCCATATTAAAAAAAAGGAAATGCGTGTGGCCCCCAGGCCCTATATACTCAGAACAGCAGTATACAGGCGGAGCAAACAAGACAGGGACTGTGTAGGTTTGTTGTGTTAAGTTGAATCTGTTTGTAATTTTCAACTGGTACATTTTTAAAGTGTAGCTCCAGTCAAAAAAAACTATTTTTAAGCTTTTTGGAAAACATAGGGAAGGGTTATGACCCCTGTATAATTTGTTTTGTCATACATCTTTTTTCATCTCACTTGCTGTTGTCTCCTTCCGTTTGCAAGTAGGAGATGTTTGTAAGTTGGATGTTTGAAAGTAGGGGCCTGCCCTATATGCTCTGCAGAAATGGCGGAACAAGGTGTTGGTTTTGCCACAACATTGTAAGCCCTGAAAGTGACTCTTGGTGGGCGCTGGAGCGCCCTGCTGTGAACGATTATATCAAGAATTGTAATTACATGCCATTGTTGAACAGTGGTAGAAAAATTGACCTTTGGTGGTTGTGGTGCTGGTGCCACAACACTATAAGTCCTTACAGTTACTCTGGGTGGGCACAAGAGCGGGCCCTCCTGTGAAATATTATATCAAGAATTGTAATTACATGTCCCTGTTAAACAGGGGCAGAAAAATTGGGCCTTAGGCACTGGTGCTGGTGCCACCACACTGCAACCTCTCCCATATACTCTAGTTTTATTGCAGGAATTAGCCCTGCTGCAAAGCATTGCATCAAAAATTGTACTTAAACGCCCCTGTTAAACAGGGGCAGAAAAATTGGGCCTTAGGCACTGGTGCTGGTGCCACCACACTGCAACCTCTCCCATATACTCTAGTTTTATTGCAGGAATTAGCCCTGCTGCAAAGCATTGCATTAAAAATTGTAATTAAACGCCCCTGTTAAACAGGGGCAGAAAAATTGGGCCTTAGGCACTGGTGCTGGTGCCACCACACTGCAACCTCTCCCATATACTCTTGTTTTATTGCAGGAATTAGCCCTGCTGCAAAGCATTGCATCAAAAATTGTAATTAAATGCCCCTGTTAAACAGGGGCAGAAAAATTGGGCTGATGGCATCACCCAGAACCAGAAATGTTCTTCCAACATATCAGCGGAGGAGGAAGAGGATAGACAATCAACATAACAGGACAGTCACTCAGCATCAGCATAGGCAGTCTTGAAGGGATGTGATATTTCAAAAAAAAATATTCAGTTACATCAGCTTCAGGTGCTTGGTAGCTGTGGGTGATCCAAGACTGATTCATCTTGATGAAGGTCAGTCGATCAACTGATTCGGTGGACGGGCGCACCCTGTGATCGGTAACAAAGCCACCAGCAGCACTGAAGGTGCGTTCCGAAAGAACGCTGGATGCAGGACAGGCCAGTAGCTCAATTGCATACTGTGCAAGCTCTGGCCAGTGATCCATCCTCAAGACCCAGTAAGCCAGAGGATTTTCGGTGGGAAATGTGTCCAAGTCTGACCTTGCCCCTAGGTATTCTTGCACCATGTAAATCAGAGGCTGGCGATGGTTGCTGGAACCGATCATACCTTGGGGCTGCGGACTAAAAAATTGTCTGAAAGCATCGGTCAGATGGCCACCTTCTCCACCGCTCCTTCTGACCGATGCCTCAGCAACACGTTGTCCAGGACCAGGAGTTTGTAACCTCCCAGTCTCTGGGAACGCGTTGCACAGACCTTTCTGCAAGGCCTCCCGGAAATGTCTCATCCTCTGCTCCCTCTGCGATGGCAAGATAAGGTCGGCAACCTTACCCTTGTACCGTGGATCAAGGAGAGTGGCCAGCCAGTAATGGTCCCTCTCCTTGATCCGAAGAATACGAGGATCCTTCCGCAGGCTTTGCAGGATCAGGGAGGCCATGCAGCGTAGGTTAGCTGAGGCATTCGGTTTGGAGTCCTCTGGGTCACTAAGGACAACATGATCCGCAGCTACCTCCTCCCAGCCACGTACAAGTCCACGTGTTTCTTGAAACTGCAAATCATCCCTACAAGACTGCTGCTGCTGATGCTGAGTGCCAGCCTCCACCTCCATGCTGACACAATCATCCTCCTCCTCATCCTCTTCCTCCTCCTCATCCTCTTTCTGTGTGATGGGTGGCACAGCAGGAACACTGTCTGGATAAAGGGGGCCTTGAGAGGCAAGGAAGTCCTCCTCTTCCTGCCTCTGTTCTGCCTCAAGTGCCCTGTCCATTATTCCACGCAGCGTATGCTCCAAGAGGTGGACAAGAGGTACAGTGTCACTGATGCATGCACTGTCACTGCTCACCATCCTTGTGGCCTCCTCAAACGGTAACAGGACAGTGCATGCATCCCTGATCATGCCCCACTGGCGTGGTGAGAAAAAACCGAGCTCCCCTGACTCTGTCCTCGTGCCGTAGTCACACAGGTACTCATTGATGGCCCTCTGCTGCGTGTGCAGCCGCTGCAGCATGGCCAACGTTGAGTTCCACCTGGTGGGCATGTCACATATAAGGCGGTTCTTGGGCAGGTTCTACTCCTTTTGGAGCTCAGCCAGCCGAGCACAGGCATTAAATGATCGGCGGAAATGCACACAGACTTTCCTGGCCTGGTCAGGACATCCTGTAAGCCCGGGTACCTGCCCAAGAACCGCTGCACCACATGGTTAAGGATGTGAGCTACACAGGGCACATGGGTCAGTTGTCTCTGTCGGAGGGCGGAGAGGAGGTTGGTGCAATTGTCCCAAACCACCATTCCTGGCTTAAGCTGGCATGGCGTCAAACACCTCTCGGCCTGCCCTTGCAGAGCTGACAAAACATCCGCCCCAGTGTGGCTCCTGTCCCCCAAACAAACCAGCGCAAGCACGGCATGGCATCATTTTGCCTGCGTACTTGCGTAGCCCCTGGAACGCCTACGGAGCACCGCTGGTTCTGAGGACAGAGCACTGGAAGAGGCCATGGAGGAAGAAGAAGAGGAGGGGGTGGAGGAGAGAGGTGTGTCACAACCAATAGTAGTATTTTGGAGGCGTGGTGGCGGAACAACCTCCAACACTACTGCACCTTGTCCTGCATCCTTCCCAGCTGCCAGAAGAGTGACCCAATGGGCCGTGAAAGACAGGTAACGTCCCTGTCCATGCCTGCTGGACCATGAGTCAGCGGTAATATGCACCTTACCGCTGACCGCCCTGTCCAGCGAGGCAAGGACATTGCCTTCCACATGCCGGTAGAGAGCCGGAATCGCCTTCCGTGAGAAAAAGTGGCGTTTGGGGACCTGCCACTGAGGAACCGCACATTGTACAAACTCACGGAAAGGGGCCGAGTCTACCAACTGAAAAGGCAGCAGTTGAAGTGCTAGCAATTTAGCCAAGCTAGCATTCAACCGCTGGGCATGTGGATGGCTGGGAGTGAACTTCTTTCGCCGGTCCAGCAGCTGGGGCAGGGACATTTGCCTGCTATAATCAGACGTGGGTGTACTGCTAGCAGAGTGCCCGGAAGCACTTGGCTGTGACACACCTAATTCTACACCTTCATTCCTCTCAGAGCAGGTTTCAGAGAGGACTCAAGGTCTAGTGGGGTTTGAGATGCCAGCTGATGAGGAGCAAGGAGAGGTCCGCTTTGTTCTTTGGTGTGCGTCTTTGAGGTACGCTTGCCAACGAGCTGCATGGCAGGTCAACATATGTCTGGTCAAGCATGTGGTGCCCGAGCGGCTGATGTTTTGGCCACGCGAGATACGCTTGAGACATATGTTGCAAATAGCAGCGGTGCGATCTGATGCACTCGTTTAAAAAAGGCCCACACCAAAGAACTTTTAGAATAACGCGCAGAGGCAGCGCCCTGCACAGGCGGAGCTCTGCGGTGTGATTCAGTCGGTGTGCTGCCCCTAAGCTGGCCCCCGGAGGGCATCCTGCCTCGTTGGACATGTGCCTCCTCCTCCTCCTCTCTCCTACCAGTCACCCACGTGGAGTCAGTGCCCTCATCATCCCCTCCCTCTTCATCGCTGTAGCAAACCTGGCAATATGCTGCAGCTTGTGGAACATGACTGCCAGATTGCTGTCCTTCTTGAGCATCCCCTCTCTCTGCATTCACACTACTGCCTTCCTCTAGCTGAGTGTCATCATCAGAGCCTACAAAACACTGGGCATCCTCCTGGAGCATGTACCCAACACTGTGCTCAAAGAGTTCAGGAGACTCCTCAGGAGGACGTGGTGGGTCTAGGGAAGGAGTCACTGATGATGACATTGAGACGAGGGAAGACGATGCGTTGGCAGCTGCTTTGCTAGTACCCTGAGACTGGGTGAGAGAGGATGAGGAGGATGAAGAGGGCTTGGTCATCCACTCTACCAAGTCGTTGGCATGTTGCGGCTCAACATGTCCAGCTGGCGAAAAGAAGGACAAGCGTGTCCCATGGCCACGTGCTGATGACAATGCACCGCGTCCACGACCAGCACTGTTGTCTCTAGACACAGAGCCTGCTTGCCCTCTTTTATCGGCTCGCGCCTGTCTGCCTCTCCTTGCTGGCCTTCCAGACATGGTAATGGCCTGAAGGGAGTTGGGTAAAACAGCAGTTAGGTAGTGTATATTGTGCTGGAGGCACACAACACCCACTAACTCCTGCAGATGCCTTTATTATAGAACACCAGAGATAAAGGGGTATACTGTACTGGAGGCACACAACACCCACTAAGCCCCGCAGATGGCTCTATTAGAGAACAGCAATAAAGGGTAGATACAGGTGTATATTGTGCTGGAGGCACACAACACCCACTAACTCCTGCAGATGCCTTTATTATAGAACACCAGAGATAAAGGGGTATACTGTAATGGAGTCACACAACACCCACTAAGCCCTGCAGATGGCTCTATTAGAGAACAGCAATAAAGGGTAGATACAGGTGTATATTGTGCTGGAGGCACACAACACCCCCTAACTCCTGCAGATGCCTTTGTTATAGAACACTAGAGATAAAGGGGTATACTGTAATGGAGTCACACAACACCCACTAAGCCCTGCAGATGGCTCTATTAGAGAACAGCAATAAAGGGTAGATGCAGGTGTATATTGTGCTGGAGGCACAAAACACCCACTAACTCCTGCAGATGCCTTTATTATAGAACACCAGAGATAAAGGGGTATATACAGATGTATACTGTGCTGTGCTGGAGGCACGCACAACTTCCAATAACTCCTGCAGATGGCAAGTGGGCTCAAATAGAGAAGAGCTATGTAGGTGGATATAGCGGTGTGTACTGGGTACAGAGCACGCAGACAGCACGCACAAGCTCCTAACACTACTGACTGCAAGCTCTATTATAAAAGATAGATCACTAGCTATATAGGTGAGGTGAATATAGCGGTGTATACTGCGGTCAGGGCATGCAGACAACAACCACTACAGAAGATCGAAAATCGGCCGATAACGATCGGTGTATACTGTGTTGAAGGTACACAGAACACCCACTAACTGCTTCAGACGCCAACACACTACACGATGACGCAGTGCATTGTGGGCCGTGAGCGCCACACAAATTTGGCGCGAACGCCCCATAATGTTCGGAATTCGCCGAACGGGCGAACAGCCGATGTTCGAGTCGAACGTATGTTCGACTCGAACATGAAGCTCATCCCTAATGGTGATATAAGGAACCTTGTGGGATCCCAAATCCTTTCTTGCCCCAGATAAATTGGAGTATCTTACTCTGAAAAGATTTTACCTGGCTTCTATTGATTGGGATGGGGAAGGAGCGAAATAGGTACAGGAGTTTGGGGAGGAGTGTCATTTTTATAGAATTTATCTTGCCTATCAAGGAGAGATTATGGTTAGCCCATATTTTGAGATCTGTAGTAAGTTTCTTGAATATAGAGGAATAGTTATTGCTATATAGAAATTCTATTTTGGGTGTTAAATGAATTCCCAGGTATTTGATAGATTTATCGTTCCACTCGAAGGGGAAGGATTTTTGGAGTTGGGTAACAGTTTGCGGTTTGAGTGAAATATTCATGGCTAGAGACTTGGAATAGTTCACTTGGAGCCCTGAAATTGTGGAAAATTCCTCTAGAGTCTGATGTAGGTTTGTCAGTGACGTGATGGGGGAAGTGAGAAAAAGCAGAATATTGTCCGCGTATGATCCACATTTATGCATTTGTGTCCGGCAAGTTAATCCCTTAATGTTTTTTGTTTTCCCTCAGAGAAATAGCAAGGGTTTCGATTGCAAGGGCGAAAATTAGTGGGGAAAGTGGGCAGCCTTGTCTGGTGCCTTTTGATATATGAATGGGATTTTAATAATGTCCCTGGAGACGTATTCTAGCTTGGGGAGTAGAGTAAAGGGATTTGATCAGCCTCATAGACCTGTCTCCAAACCCCCATTTTTCTAATAGTGTGAAGATGTATGGCCATGATACAGAGTCAAAGGCTTTTTTTAAGTCTAGGGAAAGTAGAATACCTTCTTGTTTGGGCCGTCCATCCCAGTTTGATTGTAGGATAGAGATTATATCAATCGCCCTCCTAATTTGGCCTGGGCCCTGTCTGCCTGGGATGAATCCCACTTGGTCTTTGTTGATATATTTAGATATGATGGATGCAAATCTGTTAGCTAACATTTTGGTTAATATTTTAAGGTCGTAGTTAATAAGAGAGATTGGGTGATAGTTTTCTTCTTCTTCGGGGTTTTTATCCGGTTTGGGGATTACCGCAATGAATGCGGAGTTGAGTTGCGGATCTAGTGGCTCTCCTCGGGTCTTAGCGTTGAAGAATTTGGCTAAGTGTGAGGCTAGAATTGTAGCAAAAGATTTATAGTAAGGGTTGAACAGTCTGTCCGGGGCCGGAGCAGAGCCACTTTTTAGTCCCTTGATGGTGTCGAGAACCTCTGCTTCTGTGAAGGGAGCTCCTAGTAATTCCTTATGATCCTTGGATATGCATGGGATGGGTAATTTGTCTAAGAAGGTATTGATGACTTCATTGTGTTTTGGGGGGGAGGGTGTGTAGAGTTTCATTTAAAAGGTTTGGAAGGCTTGTAATATCTTCTCTGGATTGGACGTCAGGCCAGAGCCAGGAATTCTGATTTGGGGCATTGTGTGTAGTTTGGTTTGGGTGATAGAATCGGTTCCAAGCTAGCCACCAAACTATATTTTTGTGTTAATATTTATTTTTACTCTTATGCTTTTTTCAGCGTGTGCAGTGAGGACTTTGTCACAGATCAGCTGCGGAGGTCGGCTGGCATCTGTTGTTCCACTAGCTGGTGTTCAGCTCTGTGCACTCTGCAGCTATGGGTGTCGCCACCCATCACCTGTTGCCTAATATATGTTTCCTTCATGCTACTTCCTGTCCAGCCCCTCTTGTACTTCTCTATTTAAATCCCTTTCTAACCAGCTACTATTTCTTGAACAACATTTGTTTCTGAGCTCCCTTGTGTAACCTGTTTTACCTGACTCCTCATGAACTGATCCCTTGTGTACCAACCCGGCTTGTTCTGATTACGTTGTCTGCAACCCGCCCTGATCTTGGCTCTCTATCCGGCTTAGCTTCGCTTCATCCATCCATCCTTGTCTAACAGTGTCTTCTTGTACTTCCCTAGCGAGCAGGGTGAACCCGGGGGTCGTGACCTGGGGTCAGCACGCAGCTAAGTCCAAACCTTCATGAGAGGGTCCCTGGCGGAACACCGGCCGGCTCTTAGATTCCTCACCCTGGGGGAATCCCGTGTCACCTGCTCGCCTGTGGGCTCACTGTAAGTAGTACAGTCACAGACTAAGTTAAGTTCCAATTTGACTTTATCTATTTGAGGGATGTTATCTTTCGAGGGGTTTTTCTTGTGTTGAGATCTTAATGCTGCTTATTCCTTTTCTAATCTCACAATGTCAGCGATTCTTTGCCTCTTAATAAAGGCCTTATGTGCCGCCCATACTGTTTCCATGGAGGTGTCTCTTGTTGTGTTTAGCTTAAAGTATTCTGATAGTAACTTCTTTAGCATGGTGACTCGGATTCTATCTGTTAGGAGGGATTCATTAAACCTGTATTTGGGGTTGTGAGGCGTATGGACATGCTAACTAACGCGTGATCTGAAAGAATCGTGTCTCTGAGGAGATTGTGTGACTGCAGGAATCAAGTGATTATGTTGTAAAATGTGGTCTATTCTGGAGAATTTATTGTGTGGGGCAGAATAGTGTGTGTTGTCTCCTGTAGCTGGATTCAGTTCCCTCCAAACATATGTCAGACCCTGCGCATGAATCAGTTTGGCTATTTTGTGGCTGGCTTTGAGAGGGCATGTAAACTGTTGGCCTAGGAGTTTTGTTCTGTCTAGCCCTTGATCAAAAGCGATGTTCGAATCACCTCCAAAAATTACTGTTCCTTCTAACATGGGATTGAGGGTGTGAAAAAGGCAGGAAAAAAACCTTGCTTGTCCTTTGTTTGGAGCATAATAGGAGACTAGGGAATATATTTGACCCTCTATCGTGCCTTTAACTAGTATGAACCTACCCTCCTTGTCTCTATAGTCTGAGGTCCAGTTAAATTTGCAGGCTTTTGAGAAAAGGATGGTCACCCCTTTCGTTTTATTTTCTGCGTTTGCGAGATAGAATTTAGGGTATTGGGCGTGGATGAATGTCGGACTGTACCGGATCGGGAAGTGAGTCTCCTGTAGCATAACAATATCAAGTTTGAGGGATTTATAGAATTTTAAGATCTTCCTACACTTTAGGGGGGGTTCAGACCTTGTACGTTGTGATAGGCGAGCCTCAATATATTTGGTGTGGTATTAGCCATGGGAGCAGAGGGGAGGACCCTAGATACATTCACCATAACTTACCATTGGGCGTCTTCTTCCAAGTTTGGGTGTTCCTATGAGGGTCTCCTTGGGCTCCATAGAGTATTGGTTGTTCAGAATCCTGAGAACTTGGGCATCTGCTGAGGATATGATTGTTAGTAGAGTCATGATACACAGCAAGTGGGGGGGGGTATCTGGGGAAGGAGAGGAAGAGATAGAGAAAGTCTTCTCCCTAGGAAAGTGATAGAACCCAGGGGGGAGAAATAAACCCCGGGATCTAATATGACCAAGAAGTATTGGAAAGTGTCCGAGCTTATCATCTCGGATGACCTAGCCCCTGGAAGCCATGGGGGTTTGAGGGGATAGGTGGAGGCACGTGTGAACTGCCCCGGACCAAGGGGCTCATATATAAGAAAGTGAAGGAATAGTTATGCCGCGTACACACGAGCGGACTGCATGGCGTACTTAGTTCGTCATACAATCCGACGGACAGTCCGTCGTACTTTCCACTGTACGGACTTGACCACACACGGATACCCAAACAGTCCGTCGAAAGCTTGCGCGATGACGTGTACAGCACGTACGACGGGACTAGAAATAGGAAGTCCAATACACAGCAAAGCACCCTTCCGCCGTGTAAATCCTTTCTGAGCATGCGCCATTCTTAGTCCATCGAACTAGCATACTGACGAGCGGATTGTCCGCTGAAACCAAAGTACGACGGGCAGAATTTTGAAAAATCCGAAATTCTTAGTATGCCGGACTGCACGCTGAAAAAGTCCGCTGAAGCCCACACACGAGCGGATTGTCCACTGAAATGTGTTTCGACGGACTAAGTACGCCATACAGTCCGCTCGTGTGTACACGGCATAAGTCAGCATTTTAGCAAATATTTGCTTGAACTCACTCGGGAGGAAAGCTAGGGTAATACAATTCAACCTGAGAACATTAGGGGGAGGGGGGGTAGAATTACTCAAACAGAATTTAGTAATGAACAGTTAAACCCATGATGTGTCCCAAAATGGGGACTTTCCGTCACCTAGAGTGTTCATAACGTTTCCTAAGGGAGAGTCATTATAGTGATCGTGGAAAACCAGGTCTCTTGAACCAGGGGGGTCAAACCAAGGTGAGGGGAGGGGGTGAGGATAATAGTGGTAGGAATAGGGGGTGCCATAGAGTACGGGGCACTGGATAAGCGACTGTTCATATTGCAGTATGTTAGGAGTGCTCCATTTACACCTTTTTGGAATACCTTAGCAACGGAGCTTAAGATTAGAGAGAGTTTGAGTGCCTCAATGATGGGGTCCTATTTAGGGGGGAGGGAAAAAAAAGGGGGAAAGTTCCGAGCCCCTCAGTGCACTTGTGTGTAAGCAATTGCAGTGTGGGAGCAGTCTCAAAGTTTTGATGTTTCAGGAAGCCATCAAAAAATGTGTCAGGTATCCCGACCATCAATACGATGAATAGATGCGACCATGATCAGTTCTGATGACCTTCAAGTATGACCGTTGTCTCCGGATCTTCTTGACTTTGACTTTGACCATAGTGGGATCGAAGGGCTGATGGGTGGGGGTCTTTTAGTAGAACTTGTGGGAGCAGCAGACGTGTCCATTCCAGTGTCTTGGGAGATGATCTTTAGGTGTAGTAGGAGTTTTTCTCCAATAGTAAAGTTGGCGAAGGAGTAATTTTGGCTTTTGTATGTGAATTTAACCGCAAATGAGAATGCCCACTTATATTTGATGTCCTTCTGGGCCATGGCGGTCAGCAAAGGCTTCAAGGTGCGTTGTCGTTGGATGGTTGAAGGTGCAAGGTCTGCAAAGATCTGAATCGCATGGCCTTGACATGTCACCTGGGCTGAAGCACGAGCCTGTTTCATCACATCTTCTTTTAGGGCATAGTGATGCGGTTTGACGATTATGTCTCTAGGTAGGCCATCTTTCCTGGGGGGGCCCAGGGCTTTGTGGGCTCTGTCCAGTTCTAAACGCTGTGGGTTGATGTTAGCTAATAGGTTTTTAATCAGGTCTTGGGTTGCTGCGGTCACATCCGTGACTGTTTCTGGTAGTCCCCTGATCCTGAAGTTGTATCGCCTGAACCTGTTCTCGAGGTCGTCAATGCGTGATAAGGAGGTTTCTAGTTGATCCTGTAAGGTTTGGATAATGTCAGTATTCTGGTTGGATACTGCAGCAGTGAGATCCAGTTTGCTTTCTATTGCATCTATTCTGTATCCTATGTTTTGCAGGTCAGATTTGATGTCTCCTGTTATTTTAGCAGCCGTTGTTGCTAATCCCCTTTCCAGTAATATTGAAAGTTTGTCAAAAAGATCCGCTGTGGATAAGCCATGTTCTTGGGGATGCAGTTCTGCTGTGGGAAAGCCAGAGTATACAGGCCTGTTAGGCTCTGTGGAGGAGAGGGCCTGTTCAACCATGGTGTGGCCTATGAGAGACTCTGTAGAGGTAGGTGAGGGGGTGATCACTTGTGGAAAGTTCCTAGGCATGATAGGGGTATATGTCAGGCTGGCTGGGGTGAGGACTTACCTGTGATCCAGGGTTCCGTCCATGCTGGGAGCATGAGGCTGCTTGTGTGCCTCAGCCACGGCGGCCATCTTGGTACACCCTGTGTAGGAGGATGCCTCAAATTGTGGCCCTAGATCGTGTCGTGCGGCCGAGTTGTTCATTCACGGGGGGTCACCGGGGCTTCGGGTGATGGATCCCCTGTTTGTCCGCTCTCCCAGGTTATGCAGGGCCATGCTGGGAGCTCCGTTGGTCCGGCAGGGTGCGGAGGATCAGGCGCTGGTGGTCATCTTGGATCCCTCGCGCATGCGCACTCCCCACAGCCATCTTTTTTTATAGGCCTCGATGCCCATAATGAACATTTACGGACAGCCTGGACAGCGCGGACAGCTCCAGCGATGTAATTGTGCAGAGCCACTGAAACCGCGTTGCAGCCATGCTTTGTCAGTGCTTTTAACCCTTTTTTGGGCACTAGCGGGGGTTAATACGCCCCACCAGTGGCTTAAAAGCGCTGCTAAAACTACAGTAAAGATTTGCTTTACTGCCAATGCCTGGGCGCTGTGAGTGTGAAAGTGCCCTTAGTGTGGCTTTTGGAGGATTACTCAGCGTATTTCTTTGAGCAGAGCACTATTCAGCATGTTCCCAACAGGTGCTAGTGGAGTGTGTTAATGCAGCACAGTTTCTTGTCAGATAGGCAGTATGTAAACTGAATTTTGTTCAGCCATTACTACAAGCATGGTCAGATATATTGCACTCAGCCTCAGTCAGCTTGCAACAACCCATTCCTGCTGCCAGACTCCTGCCTGCTCAAATGTCTCTCTCTCCATCAACCTTAGTCTCAGCCCAATATACCCTGCTACCAACTAAGTATCAATACCCTGTTTCCACTTGCTGTACCTACCCCGCCTTTAACCCATCTGGCTCTTCTCTGCTGCCTGCAACAATCCCACAAAAATCCCCCTTAACCACTGCTCCCTCTTTTTTACCATACTCCAGCTCTTATCTTCAATCAGCTGCACCCCTACTTACAGCCCTGCAGTCACTTACAGAACTTCAGTGGCTAAACCAAAAAAGAAACTGAAGTTTTTCCTGACCCATACAACCCTGCCTTTATCCCAGTCTGCTTCCACACCAGTGGATCTGCTCCAGCCTGCTGCCACACCAGCGGGTCTGCTCCAGCCTGCTGCCACACCAGCGGGTCTGCTCCAGCCTGCTGCCACACCAGCGGGCCTGCTCCAGCCTGCTTCCATGCCATCAAATCTGCTCCAGCCTGCCTCCATGCCAGCCGATCTGCTCCAGCCTGCCTCCATGCCAGCCGATCTGCTCCAGCCTGCCTCCATGCCAGCCGATCTGCTCCAGCCTGCCTCCATGCCTGCCTCTATGAATAATCCTCTGCCCACTGTCCAGCCTGATGTTCCAGTGCCTGCTGCCCAACCTGATGTTCCAGTGCCTCTGCCTGCTGTCCAGACTGGTGATCCAGTTCCTGATACCCAGCCTGATGTCCCAGTGTTCCCTGTTCAGCCTAATGTTCCGGTGCTTCTGCCCACTGTCTAGCTTGATGTTCCAGTACCCACTGTCCAGTCTGATTTTCAGGTGCCCGCTTACCAGTCTGATGTTCAGGTGTCCATTTCCCAGTTTGATATTCCAGTGTTCGCTCTCCAGCCTGAGGTTCCAGTGCCTCTGCCTGCTGTCCAGCCTGATGTTCCAGTGCCCACTGTCCAGCCTGATGTTCCAGTGCCTCTGTCTACTTCTCAGCCTGTTGTTCTGGTGCACACTGTCCAGCCTGCTGCTCTGGTGCCTGATGTCCTGTTCCTGATACCCAGCCTGGCGATACATTTTCTGATGGTCCGGTTCCTGATGTCCAACCTGATGTTCCGGGGGCCCACGGACCAGCCTGTTCTGTTGCCCACTGCCCTGCATGCTGTTCTGGTGCCCGATTTTCAGCTTGATGATCCGATGCTCAACTGGATGATCCCGTTCCTGATACCCAGCCTGATGATTCAGTTCCTGATAACCTGGTTCCTGATGCCCAATCTGATGTCCCAGTGCCCATTGTCAAGCCTGGTGATCCTGTGCCTGTTGCCCAGTCTGATGTTCCAGTGCCTGCTGCCCAGCTTGATGTGCCACTGCCCAGCTTGATGTGCCTCTGCCCGCTGCCCGGCTAGATGTGCCTCTGCCCAGCTTGATGTGCCTCTGCCCAGTTTTATATTCTACTGCCCACTGCCATGTTTGATGTGCCACTGCCCAGTTTGACATGACTCTGCCAGCTGCCCAGCTTGATGTGCCTCTGCCCAGCCTGATAATCTAATGCCTGTTGATCAGATGTCTGATTTCAAGCCCACCGCTGAAGATCAGCTTTTTGGTAATGTCCCTCTACTTACCACCCAGCCGGCTTCTACTGACTTTGTTGCGACGGCTCAATTAGCACTTACTGACTCTATGCCTACTGCCCAGATGGATTGTCCTGCAGAGGGGAGGATTCCATCTACCTTTGGGTCTGACACTCCTGAGTCTTTGTGTGACTGGTATATGGGGTGATCAAGGGGTTAAACCTTTATTAGGGGAGGTTGGGGCTACCACTAAGTACCCAAACACGGATTAGTGTCACAAATGACACCAGTACAGTGAGCAAAAAAAAATATAAACACTGCACTGGGTGAGACAGTGACAGGGAGAGAAGGGGTTAAGTGCATGGCCGAAGTAAGGTAACGTCGATTTGCCCAGCCGAGCCAAAATGTCATAGTAAAACTTCGGCGGCTGGTCCAGAAGTGGTTAATGCTCATATGTAGCTAATAGATGTTTGTAACAAGGACTTGAAGTTGCCGGATCTTCTCTCTTATATATAGTATGCTAAAACCACATGAGTTATTAAAATCAAATATACTCACAAACGTTACAGAGTAAGGCCGCGTACACACGGGCGGACTGTCTGTCCAACTTAGTCCGCTCGTGTGTGGGCTTCAGCGGACTTTTTCAGCGGACAGTCTGGCGGACTAAGTCTTTCGGAATTTCCGTAATATTGTCCGTCCAACTTTGGTTTCAGCGGACAGTCCGCTCGTGAGTAGGCTAGTTGGACGGACTAAGTATGGCGCATGCTCAGAAAGGATTTACACGGCCGAAGGTTGCATTGCAGTGTATTGGACGTCGTATTTCTAGTCCCGTCGTACGTGCTGTACACGTCATCGCGCAAGCTTTCAGCGGACTGTCTGTTCATCGTGTGTGGTCAAGTCCGTTCATTCAAAAGTAGGACGGACTGTCTGTCGGATTGTCTGACGGACTTAGTTGGCCAGACAGTCCGCCCGTGTGTACGCGGCCTAACAAAGGGAAAGCACACCACACCAGGAATCAGCAGTGGGTGTACAACATCATATGTCACTGGCATCACACTAATAGAATTTTGTCTGGTGCAACAGACATCTTCAGGCTAACTAATGTTTAGTAAGCTGCAATATATTGTATTTTTGATTTTGGGTTTAATACCACTTTAACTCCTCAGTTATCTTTAAACTGCATACCCAAACAAATTAGCACAATGACTTTCCTATAATACAAATATACATAGCCTATAAAAAAAATCAACTCCAGACAATTGAATACTTTAAAAACAGCAAATATTTTGGCTACAGGAGAAAACAATTGCGAATTTTTATCACTAGCCAAAGGCAATAGAAGATTTCAATACTGCAGACAACAATAAAAAAAAAAAATGGGTCCCCGGTGAGCAATCCGATTTATATCTATGTACACTTCTGGTTGTGAAACAGAATAAACTTTAAAAAGTGTTCGTTTTGACAGTTTTGTTTTGCTTGAAAACACCACGATAGAAACTGGAATTTCCCTTTAGGTTTAAATTTTCCACTATGTGTGAATTATGGAGCATTCTCTTAATATTTATGCCATAATGTGTTGGCTTGTGGTATGATATCCTGACAATTATGTTTTTCATATGCTTTTCTTAAGAACTCTGGAGACATCAACAAGGTTGAAAAAATGTTTAAACAGCTCTACTGTTTACTGCTATTCTCTTGAGGATACCACATGTTCCTGAGTTCTTGCAACACAAAATTGGAGCTAACAGTAAACAGGATAGACCTGATGAATATTTATTGACCCTCCTTAATTCCTTTGGTGGAGTAGGGTCATGGCACAGTTGTAACAAATTTTTGCGATATATGAAGAAAAGATGACACTTAACCTCTTGTATATAGCATATATATTCCAAGAAGGGCATGTGCAGTGTCATTTAATTTTTAGTAGTGAGTGTTACACTTTGCTTTAGACATTTTTCTGCATAAATATAGCGTCTTTGTGCATGTGAAAGAAGAGATCTACTAATTCAGAGAGGTAGCACACTCTATCATGCTTTATCTCTGCTTTTGTTTCGCAGTCTCTTTTAATTGCTATGTAAATTTAAAGTAGAAGAAACATTAGGTAAAAAACAATGCATTTCACCCCTGAAAGCCTAACATCCTGTCCATACTAAACCTACCACCCATTTTGATAGCGCTCCTCACTGCATATCAACTGTGAATATTTATATCTACTATGCACACACTAGAAACATCTAAAAGCATTCTAATGACCTATGCACACCCTTTGTTGATACATTATCATATTCTTTAACCACTTGCTTACAGGGCACTTAAACACCTTCCTGCCCAGACCAATTTTCAGCTTTCGGTGCTCTCACAATTTGAATGACAATTACTCAGTCATGCAACACTGTACCCAAATGAATTTTTTGTCCTTTTTTTCCCACAAATAGAGCTTTCTTTTGGTGGTATTTGATCACCTCTGGGGTTTTTATTTTTTGCGCTATAAATGAAAAAAGACCGAAAATTTTGAAAAAAAAACGCATATTTCTTTGTTTCTGTGACAGAATTATGCAAATTATTAATTTTTCTTCATAAATTTTGGTCACAATTTATACTGCTACATGTCTTTGGTAAAAATAACCCAAATTAGTGGATATTATTTGGTCTTTGTGAAAGTTAGAGAGTCTACAAGCTGTGGTGCGAATCGCACAAAATTGATCACATCTGATGTACTGGTGGCCTATCTCGCTTCTTGTGACCCGAACAAGTCAGGAAAGTACAAATACCCCCCAAATGACCCCTTTTTGGAAAGTAGACATTCCAAGGTATTTAGTAAGAGGTATAGTGAGCTTTTTGATGTTGTCATTTTTTTCCCACAATTCTTTGCAAAATTAAGATTTTTCATTTTTTTTTTTTTTCTCCACAAAATTGTCATTGTAATAGGTTATTTCTCTCACGTGGCATGTGTATACCACAAATGACACCCCCCAAAAAATTCTGCTACTCCTCCTGAGTATTACAATACCACATGTGTGGGACTTTTTCACAGCCTGGCCACATAGAGAGGCCCAACATGCAGGGAGCGCCATCACGTGTTCTAGGAACATAAATTACACATCTAACTTGTTGACTATTTATTACACTTTTGAAGCACCAGGACAATGACACGTGACACTGATGACAGATGGCACTGATACGTGGCAATGATGACAGGTGGCACTGATGACAGATGGCACTAATATGTGGCACTGATGACAGATGGCACTAATATGTGGCACTGATGACGCGTGGCACTTATACGTGGCACTGATGACACGTGGCACTAATACGTGGCACTGATGACACGTGGCACTGAAACGTGGCACCGATGACAGATGGCACTAATATGTGCCACCGATGACAGATGGCACTAATACATGGCACCGATGACGCGTGACACTGATGACAGATGGCACTGATAAGTGGCATTGATGACACGTGACACTGACAACAGATGGCACGTGACACTGACAGGTGGCACTGATGACAAATGGCACTGATACGTGGCACTGATGACAGATGGCACTATGTGGCACTGATGACACGTGGCACTGACGGCAGGTGGCACTGACGGCAGGTGGCACTGGGGGCAGGTGGCACTGGGGGCAGGTGGCACTGACGGCAGGTGGCACTGGGGTGGATGGCACTGGGGGCAGGTAGCACTGGGGTGGATGGCACTGGGGGCAGGTAGCACTGGGGTGGATGGCACTGGGGGCAGGTAGCACTGGGGTGGATGGCACTAGGAGCAGGTAGCACTGGGGTGGATGGCACTAGGGGCAGGTAGCACTGGGGTGGATGGCACTGGGGGCAGGTAGCACTGGGGTGGATGGCACTGGGGGCAGGTAGCACTGGGGTGGATGGCACTGGGGCAGATAGCACTGCTGGGGGCGGATGGCACTGCTGGGGGCGGATGGCACTGCTGGGGGCGGATGGCACTTTTTATTTCATTTTTTTAATTTTTTTTTTTTCCAGAATCAGAACGGCTGCCGCTGCAGCCGTTCATCTCTCCCCTCTCGCACTGTCTGTGCGAGGAAGGAGAGCGGCGCTGCGAGATGATCTCATATGTTTACATATGAGATCATCTCCCATTGGACACGCCGATCACGCTGTAAACGGCCGCTGTGATTGGCCGTTTACAGCGATCTGTGTTTACCTGTCCCCGGGGGACACGGCGAACACAGAACTTCCGCGATGCGCGCCCGCGGCGGCGCGCATTGCGGAAGTAAACATCAGGCCGTCCAGGGACGACCGCCCGAACGAACGCGCCTGCTCTACGGCCGTAATTCAGCTATAGGGCGGGCGCGAGGAGGTTAAATGACTATTCATCGTCAGCTATGTTTTTTGTAAATTGAAAAACTTATAATAAAATAAAAAAAAATAAAAAAAAAAAAAAGAATGCATTTCTATAACAGTAAAGGTGTAAAAAGGCAATTTAAATGGTGTACATTACAGGCATACCCCACTTTTAAGTACACAATGGGGTTTATTTACTAAAGCTGAAAAGTGCAAAATCACGCTCACTTCTGCATTGAAACCAATGAGCGTATAACCCCAGCTTGTTCAATTAAGCTTTGGTAATAAAACCTGGAAGCTCATTGGTTTCTATGCAGAAGTGAGCCTGATTTTGCACTTTTCGGCTTCAGTAAATAAACCCCATTGTATACTTAAAAGTGGGGTATGCCTGTACTTTTGGCAAGGGGGCTGTGTTAAAGAATTGAGTTCATACACACATGAATAAAATAATGTATGCAAAGAAAAACACAGCAAGCGAACACTAAAAATATTTTTTTCTCTGCTTTTACCTAGATTTTTTTTTAGTTGGTGATAGGGTTTCTTTAAGTTGTAAACAATGTTCACTTAACTTAGTAAATGCGGCAGAGCCATTTTCTCTTGAAATATTTCAATAACCCATTGTGAGCAAAAAACTAATAAAAAAGGATTTGTGGCTGAGTTTCATAGAACAATTGATGTGAACGCAACATAATGCTATTTACTAAGCTAAGTAAACTTTTATTTTGCACAGTGAACATTTTCTACTCCTAGAGTGTGCTTGTGGTTATGTATCTAGTATCTCTCTTTCAATGTTTTTATTTTACAGTGATACAGATAACATGTTAAGCAAAGAAACAGCAGAGATGGTATAACAAAAAACATAGTCACGTATGAACAAATATCCCTTAATTAAGAAATATATGTACACTGAGCAAAATTCTAAATGCAACACTTTTGTGTTTGACCCTATTTATAATGAGCTGAACTCAAAGATTTACATCTTTTTCTATGTACGCAAAAGCCTATTTCTCTCAAATATTGTTCACAAATCTGTGATAGTGAGCACTTCTCATTTGCCGAGATAATTTATCCACCTCACAGGTGTGGCATATCAAGATGCTGATGATTATTGCACAGGTGTGCCTTATTCCACGTGTACACGATCGGGCTATCTGGCGGACTTAGTCCCGCGAACAAACCGCCGGACTTCGTAGCGGAGGTCCCCGGACTTTCGGAATGAGCGGACTTGCCCACACACGACCGGACTTTTCTGGCGGACAATCCGCTGGACTATGGCGGGAGTCCGCCGGACTTTTGAAATGAACGGACTTGCCCACACAAGGAGAAAAGTCCATTCATTTTGAACATGACTCCAGGTAGCCTGGACTAGCGAAGGAAATCAATGTCGCCGCCTTCATCGGCGAGATTGACACCTCGCTGGTCCTGTCACCTGGTATGGACTTAAAGGGGAAGCCCTATACTGAAAAAATGGCGTGGGGGTCCCCCCAAAGTCCATATCAGACCCTTATCCGAGCACGCTGCCCGGCCGGTCAGGAAAGGGGGTGGGGACGAGCGAGCGCCTCCTGAGCCCCTCCTGAGCCATACCAGGCCGCGTGATCTCAACATGGGGGGGTGCTTTGGGGAAGGGGGGCCCTGCCCCCCACCCCAAAGCACCTTGTCTCCATGTTGATGAGGACAAGGGCCTCTTCCCGACAACCCCGGCCGTTGGTTGTCGGGGTCTGCGGGCGGGGGGTTTATCAGAATCCGGGAGCCCCCTTTAACAAGGGGGCCCCGGATTCCGCCCCCCTACCCTATGAGAATGAGTATTGGGGTACCATGTACCCCTACCCATTCACCTGGTGAAAAAAATGTATATAAAAAAAACACAACACATGTTTTTAAAATAATTTATTGGACAGCTCCGGTGGTCTTCCGTCTTGGGGAGTCTTCTCGCCGGACTCCTCTGCTATCTCCTGCTCTTTTGCTAGCTCTTTTACTAGCGGAGGAGCCCGGCTTTCTTCTTCATCACTGCCGTCTTCTGGGGGTCTTCTTCCGACTTCGGGGATCCTGTCCCCCCTCTTTGGTTCTTCTTGCCGGGCCTCCGCAATCTTCTTATAGCTCTTTTACTAGCGCTGGCCCGGTCTTCTGTCGCCACCTTCTCTTCTTCCGACTTCGGGGGTCTTGTCCCCCTCTTCAGTTCTTCTTGCCGGGCCTCTGCTTTCTTCTTCCAGCTCTTTTACTAGCGGTGGCCCGGTCTTCTGTTGCCGCCACCGTCTTCTCGCCTTCTCTACTTCTCTTCTTCTTCCTTGAGATGTTGACTCAACGCTCTCTCTGGCCGCAATGACAGGGACGCATTGTGCGGCGACTTATATAGGGACAAGGAGCGGGGTCACCGGGTGATGTCGCATGGTGACCCCGCCCCCTTATGATGTCACGGTCCTGGAGGATGCCCGGAGGAGCCCACACACGGGCAGATTGTCCTGCGGACTCTGGTCCGCCGGACCAAGTCCGCCAGATAGTCCGATCGTGTGCACGCGGCATTAGACAAATGCGTGGTTCCCTCTGCCCAGTCTATGTCTGGATAATTAAAATCCCCCATTATGATAACACTTCCCATCCTTATTGCACTTTAAGCTTGGTGCACATTTCTTGCTATTTTTGCACATTTTTTTTGCTGTTTTGAACATATTTAATTGTTATTTGCACAAATCCATATTTTGTCACAATTTTACTTTTTATTTTTGTTTTTTATCCCATCAATTTAAGAATGTTATTAGTGACTCAGCTATTTGCTAATTTTGCACTTTCTTTTTTTGCACACGTGTTTTCTGCACATTTACACTGGATGAATATTGATTTTAGTTACCGTATTTATCGGGGTATAACACGCACCGGCGTATAACACGCACCCCAAGTTTAGGAGGGCATTTTAAGGAAAAAAAAACTTACATTTAAATGCCCATCAATGCAGCCTTATCAGTGTGCATCTGCAGCCTTGTCCATCATTGCAGAATGATCAGTGTCATTTGCAGCTTGCCCACCGCTGTTTGCAGCCTTGCAGAGTGTCATTTGCAGCTTGCCAGTGTCATTTCCAGCTCGCCCAGCACCGTTTGCAGCGTTCCATGTTTAAATATCCCGCCGCCGAGACAGACCAAGTGAGCGCCGCCGAAAAAGACTGAGCGGCGCCGAAAAAGACCGAGCCGTCTGCTCGGCTCCGCTCGTAGTCCCGCCTCCCTGCTGTTTCTGGAGCGAGTGCTGCCGAAAAAGACAGAGCCGACTCTACTGTGTATTCGGCTTGGCTCGGCTCGCAGTCCCGCCCAGTCCCAGACAGTGGGGATCGGCGTATAACATGAACCCACGACTTTCCCCCGATTTTAAGGGGGAAAAAGTGTGTGTTATACACCGATAAATACGGTATATACGTATATTTTTTAAATTGATTACGATTTTGTACATCTATTGATTTATTTACTTAATTTTTCTATGATACGTTATTTTTAATTACTCATTCACTTTTAAGATTATTATTGAGGATTATTCCTATGAGAACACTATATTTATTTTGAGAGTCTATATACAGTGATTATTGAAGGTTTATTGATTATTGAGGAATATTCTTTATGAGAGGACTATTGAGTTAATTTAGTTATTTGGAGAGCTTATATATAGTGACTTGGAGGCCTTTAGTAATGTGTATTGTTGTTTCATCCTTGCTTCCTCACAATTGTGTGATTGAAGGGGAAGAGGGGGATTGCTCATCGATTGGTGGAGGCTGTTACAATTTGATTGTTGTCTATCCATTATTCATGAGATATTAAGCCTCAGACACTTATAATCCTTGTGGAGATATTTTCTTTGTAGTACTTCCAGGGGATCATTGTACTTTATTTTTAGATTTATTTTTTAGATTGGTAAGTGCCACATTCATACCCATTATTATCAGCTTGTTATCTGGTGTGAGAACACCTTGATGTTGGCAGCTGCCTGTTGATCTCTCTCCTGTTGGTTTGCACATTGATCTCCCCTTATTTACTTCCCATCCTTGCTGCTAATCCAACTTGTGGTAGGAGATCCTTCTCCCCCTCCTCCCTCAGGTTAGGGGACCTATAGAATACTCCCATTAATATTTTCCAATTAGCTTCATCCCTTTGGAGCTCTACCCATAAGGATTCCACCTCCTCCCTAGTTCCCTAAGGCCGCGTACACACGGGCGGACTGTTCGCCCAACCTTGTCCGCTGAACAGTGTTTGGGCGGACAGTCCGCTCGTGTGTGGGCTTTCAGCGGACAGTTTCAGCGGACAGTTGGACGGACAAGGTCTTTCGGAAATTCCGAAAAACTGTCCGCTGAAACTGTGTTTGAGCGAACAGTCCGCCCGTGTGTGGGCCTGTCCGCTGTACTTTCGAAATGAGCGGACTGTTCCCGCTCGGAAAGTCCGCCCATTTCGAGCGCGTGTACAGGTAGGCGGGGCCCGCGAAGGAGACGTCGCGGGCTTCGCCGCCTGGAATGGGCTTAAAGGGGAACCCCAACGCCGAAAAAAATCGGCGTGGGGGTTCCCCCCAAGTCCACACCAGACCCTTGTCCGAGCACGCTACCCGGCCGGCCAGGAAAGGGGGCGAGCGAGCGCGCCCCCCCTGCCGAGCCGTACCAGGCCGCGTGCCCTCAACATGGGGGGTGCCTTGGGGAAGGGGGGGCCGCGCGGCCCCCCCCACCCCAAAGCACCTTGTCCCCATGTTGATGAGGACAAGGGCCTCTTCCCGACAACCCTGGCCGTTGGTTGTCGGGGTCTGCGGGCGGGGGGCTTATCGGAATCCGGGAGCTCCCTTTAAGAAGGGGGCCCCCCGGATACCGGCCCCCCACCCTATGTGAATGAGTATGGGGTACAATGTACCCCTACCCATTCACCTGTGAAATAAAGTACAAATAAAAACACAACACAGGGGAAAAAAATATTTTATTGCACAGCCGGGGGTCTTCCGTCTTCGGGGGTCTTCTCGCCGGACTCCTCCGCTATGTGTGTGTAGCTCTTTTGCCAGCGGAGGAGTCCGGCTTTCTTCCTCCCCGCCGCCGGCCTCTTCTCCCGACTTCGGGGGTCTTGTCCCCCTCTTCGGTTCTTCTGCCGGGCCACCGCGCCTGGTCCGGTGGCCCGGTCTTCTGTCGCCGTCTTCCGTTCTTCTGTCGCCGCCTTCGGTTCTTCTGCCGGGCCACCGCGCCTTCTTGTAGCTCTTTTACAGGCGGTGGCCCGGTCTTCTGTCGCCGCTGTCGCCGCTGTCGCCTTCCGTTCTTCTTCTTGTTCTTCTTGTTCTTCTCCAGGAGATGTTGACACGTCGCTCCCTCCGGCCGGAATGCCAGAGCCGCCCTGCGCTGTGACTTATATAGTGACAATGGGGCGGTGTCACATGGTATATGTCACATGGGTTGGTCACATGGTGACCCCGCCCCCTTACGATGTCATAGTCCCCATGTGACATCAACCCATGTGACCAACCCATGTGACATATACCATGTGACACCGCCCCATTGTCACTATATAAGTCACAGCGCAGGGCGGCTCTGGCATTCCGGCCGGAGGGAGCGACGTGTCAACATCTCCTGGAGAAGAACAAGAAGAACAAGAAGAAGAACGGAAGGCGACAGCGGCGACAGAAGACCGGGCCACCGCCTGTAAAAGAGCTACAAGAAGGCGCGGTGGCCCGGCAGAAGAACCGAAGGCGGCGACAGAAGAACGGAAGACGGCGACAGAAGACCGGGCCACCGGACCAGGCGCGGTGGCCCGGCAGAAGAACCGAAGAGGGGGACAAGACCCCCGAAGTCGGGAGAAGAGGCCGGCGGCGGGGAGGAAGAAAGCCGGACTCCTCCGCTGGCAAAAGAGCTACACACACATAGCGGAGGAGTCCGGCGAGAAGACCCCCGAAGACGGAAGACCCCCGGCTGTGCAATAAAATATTTTTTTCCCCTGTGTTGTGTTTTTATTTGTACTTTATTTCACAGGTGAATGGGTAGGGGTACATTGTACCCCATACTCATTCACATAGGGTGGGGGGCCGGTATCCGGGGGCCCCCTTCTTAAAGGGGGCTCCCGGATTCCGATAAGCCCCCCGCCCGCAGACCCCGACAACCAACGGCCAGGGTTGTCGGGAAGAGGCCCTTGTCCTCATCAACATGGGGACAAGGTGCTTTGGGGTGGGGGGGCCGCGCGGCCCCCCCTTCCCCAAGGCACCCCCCATGTTGAGGGCACGCGGCCTGGTACGGCTAAGGAGGGGGGGCGCGCTCGCTCGCCCCCCTTTCCTGGCCGGCCGGGTAGCGTGCTCGGACAAGGGTCTGGTGTGGACTTGGGGGGAACCCCCACGCCGATTTTTTTCGGCGTTGGGGTTCCCCTTTAAGCCCATTCCAGGCGGCGGAGCCCGCGACGTCTCCTTCGCGGGCCCCGCCTACCTGTACACGCGCTTGAAATGGGCGGATTTGCCTCCTCCTTACGTGGGCGAGTCCGTTCATTTCAAAAGTTGAGCGAACTGTTTGCCCAACCTTGTTCGTCAAACAGTCCGCTCGTGTGTGGGCAAGTCCGCTCATGCAAATTTTGAGCGGACTGTTTGATGAAACTGTTTGCCGAACAAGGTTGGGCGAACAGTCCGCGCGTGTGTACGCGGCCTTAGAGATGTAATCTCTCACATTCACTTGTAGATTATTCTTGATATATAGGCATACCCCTCCCCATTTTTTACCCTCTCTATCCCTGCGATAAAGGGTATACCCTTGAATGGTTGCCAGCCAATCATGAGAGCTGTTAGCCGGGTCTCTGAATTTTCCACAAAATCCAAATCCTCCAACAGCATCTCTAGTTGGCTAATCTTGTCCTCCAGGCTCCTGACATTGGTGAACATGCAACGTAGTTTAGACTGGTCGCATACTATCCTCCTATTGGGCGTTCTGAGATTGCAACTAGGACTTGTTACTATATTTACCTTGGGTTTATGTACTTTAGTCAATCTACCACTAATGCCCCTAATACTACCCTCTGGAATATGTTCCACACTGACTATCTCTACCTCTGGGCCCTCCCCCCGTCGCCTAGCTTAAAAACCCCTCTAACTTTTTGCCCATCTTTACTCCAGGCTGATCTCTCCCTCCTTATTTAGGTGCAGTCTGTCCCTTCTATAGTACTGGTGATCGAATGAGAAGTCGGCCCAGTCCTCCAGGGACCAAAACCCCTCCTTACTACACCAGCTCTTCAGCCACTTGTTTACTTCCCTAATCTCCCTCTGCCTTTCTGGTGTGGCTCGGTGTACTGGTAGTATTCCTGAGAATACTACCTTGGAGGTGCTTTTCCTCAATTTAACTCCCAAGTCCCTAAAATCGTTCTTTAGGACACTCCATCTGCCTCTGACTTTGTCATTGGTGCCAACGTGCACCATGACAGCCATGTCTTCCCCAGCCTCTCCCAGTAATCTGTCCACCAGATCTGTGATGTGCTGAACCCGAGTGCCGGGTAGACAACATACAGTTCGACACTTCAGGTCTTTGTTACAGATTATCCTCACTGTCCTAAGAATTGAGTCCCCAGTATCTGTCTTTACTTTCCCTTTGCTTCCCCCCCACTCTCATTGGAGGAGTTCTTCCCCCAACATTTAGGAGAGTCCCTCAGCTCCAGCGGTGCTAGTTCCTGACTGGTTTAACCAATGTCACTCAATAGAGCTTACTTATTGGGATGCTCCATCCCTGGATCGGCCTCCCTTCCACTTCCCCCTCTACCCTTCCTGACTGTCACCCATGTACTCTTTCCTAGAGCCTGTGCCTCTTTGTCTCCACCCACCTCTGGCCCCTGCTGGCACTTGCCGTGTACTTTCCTGCCTCTCCTTTAGTATCGAGGGACTTTTCAGTGCTGACAGTTGCCACAGATTCAGAACCTGGGCTTCCAGGGAAACAATGTGCTTACATTTTGCACAGTAGTATTTTCTCTCAACCACATGATCAAGGAACGCATACATGCCGCAAGATGTACACCTAGTCACATCTCCACACCCACCAGGCATCGTACCTACTTATTTAATGAGGATTGTGGATTATACCCTGTCCAAATTACCTAACAACCAGCTTCCTGACACTAATACTCAACTAGACAATACACAGGTACTCAACCAGACAATACACAGGTACTTGCCTACCAACGTGCACTCGCTGACCAACATGCACTCGCTGACCCACGTGCACACACACACACAATACACAAGTACTAATGATCCACACACACTACTCAGACAACACTCAGGTACTTACAAATCACAGGTACTACCTGACACTGATCAGGGCCGCCATCAGGGAGGTACAGTTGGTACACATGTAAGGGGCCCACCCATCTGAGGGGCCCGGACCACAGGTCACAACCCAGACCATCCTTAACAGGAGGCAGCTGCCATCAGAGCGGAACTGCTGCCAGGATGCAGGGGAGGGTGGAGAGGTGGGCGGATCCCACATGTGTGCAGGTCGGGGCCCGCTGTCAGACGGGTGGGGTGACATCAGGTGCCAGGTTGGAGGGCCCCATGGAGGACATCAGGGGGAGGAGCCCCTCCCCGCTCTTTTGTGTACAGGTTGGTGGGACCCATTGAAGAGGAGGTCGAGTGGAGGAGCCCCCCCTCTTTTGTGAATGCAATCTCCTTTCTGGTCAGGTAGCAGTGTGCGCCAGGCTGTGTGGGGTGGTTGGCCAGCAGAGAGCCCCATGGAGAAGGAGGTCAGGGTGAAGAAGCCCCCCTTTCTTGCAGCTCCCACTGGTGGAGAGGGAACATAGGCTTTGCTACCCCTCTTGGCACTGCTGGACATGTGAGAGCTGGGAGGACTGGTGCTTCTCTAGGTGTGTGCAACACTCCATCCCACCTGTTCCGCTGCACCCCACCTGTCCCACTTCCCCCTACCTGTGACACTGCCACCCATGTGTCCCGCTGCCCCCTTACCTGTGACACTGCCTCCCACCTGTCTTGCCCCATCCCACCTGTCTCACTGCCTCCCACCTGTGTGGACGAAGAGGACATGGGATAGAGGACATGAGATGTAGAAGGAGGGTGTGGGATGCCCAGTGGGTGGATTTGATGGAACAGCAAGTGGGCAGGCCCTGGGGAATGTTGGCGGTCAAGCCCTGGGGGAGGGGGCCCGGGCCTAAAGCTGTGTAAGGGGCCCCACCATTTCTGGTGGCTGCCTTGACACTGATAATCAATAAAGCCCACATGCACTAGCAGCACTCATGTACTTACAATGCACAGATGCACACTCACCCTACACAGGTACTTAACCCCTGTTGCAACCTCTTGTTTTCAACTCTGGTTTTTTAACTCACCACTTAGTCCAGTTCCACTTGGTCTAAGTTCCAGCAAGCTCAAAGATGAGCAGGCTCACAATGAGTTCTACAGAAGGTTATATTGGCCTCAAGCACCTGTGGACAATTAGCCACTCTCCTTAATTAGTAGGCTCAAGAAAGCAAAGAAAAAACAAAGCTGTTTAAAAAGTGACAGAAAAAGGTGTTAAAAAGCTACAAGGGAAAGCCCTGAAAAGAACCTAAAAATGCAATCCAGCAATTACCAGCAGTCAAAAAGCAGTTTTAATAAACCAAGTCCAGTGAGTGAATGGTACCAATCACTTACTGCATTCATTCTGAAAAGGAAGGGCCCGATAAATGACATATTTTCAAGCCCTTTCCCTGGTCTCCATCCTAAAACATCCCCCACAGCAGCCAGCAGGAGAGGAGAGGAGGGAATCTCAAAGGGCTGTGGCAGAGGGAGACTGGGCAGCAGGAGGAATCTGCATTGCACGGGGTGATTAGGGAGTGCCTAGGCACACCCTGTGTGCACACCTATGCACTTACTGTATATCTGATGAAATATTTCAATGAATATTTAGTAGATATTACATTTAAAGATCGTCATTCCATCTTTGCCAGTGTAATGTGAATATAGTAAGTATTTTACATTTGTAAGCCAAGAACTTCATGAGATACTAGATACAGAGGTGCATGCATCAGGTCCCTACACTGACAAAAGACAGCTGCAATCACCAACACAGCAGTGCACTGAACCCTATATACTGTACTACACCTATACCGGTCCTTAACCTCCCTGGCGGTATGATTCAGTCTGGAATTAGGTGCTGAAAGCGGTACAATTATTTTGCACGGAAATCTGGCTTTTATTTTGTAGTCCTGTAATTCTTAGGAATAACGCTCTTAAATCTGTTCAAACCAGAGTCTAGCAGACATCCCGGGTATGATAAAGTTTATAATATAATAAAGAATAATAAAAATTATTCAATAATGTAATAAAATCCTAAAACACTGAAAAATTTACACTTTTTGGTTGCTATGGACAATCTCCAAATTCCAGGCAGTAAAAAACAGTATTTATAATATAAAAGTGCATGCAGGGCATTGCACAGACCACTAGGGACAAAGGGGGGTGTGTATTTTTTAATACAGCACTGTAATCTGTAAGATTACAGTACTGTGTGTGTTTTGTGTGTTTTAACTTTTTTGAATTTGCTGCCGTTCTCCGCTCCCGTGCGCCGTAACGTCGCAGGGAACGGAGCTCGGCGGCATTCGGCACTGTGAATCGAGCGGAGGACAGCTCGATCGCACAGCGCGGCGGACATCGCTGGATCCAGGGGACAAGGTGAGTAACGCTCCCTGTGTCCTCCCCTGCATTGAGCGAAGCCATCCCGAGTCTGGCTCGGGGTTACCGCTCCTGTCAGTATATTCCTACCCCGAGCCAGACTCGGGATTACCGCTAGGGGGGTTAAAAAGACTTTTGTGGACCTAATAGCTAGCGATTTGTGTCACTACAGTCTCTCCCTGCTCCACACAGCGTCCTGATCCCTACACTGACATAAGATGTAAAATGACCGCCAGATCAGGTCTATTTATAAGGTAGGGGGAATGTCCAATTGTCCATGTGCTGAAATGTCTCAATTGGCTGTCCTGTACCCCATGATGGATGTGTCATCATGGGTCAAAGTTCTTTCACACTGTAAACACATATATCCATCGGGCGAACAGCGGCAATAGTCCGCCAATTGGGCGAATCGCGGACGCGCGAACCAACCGCCGGACGAACAGTTAGGCCATCCCTACTGGAGAGCCACCACACAGATGTCTGTCGTGTGTTTCAGAAACTAGGTGAGAACAATCTCTATTGTAATCTGGAGAAGTGCAAATTCCATCATGAACAGGTTAAATTCCTCGGCTGTGTCATTTCCATTGCTGGTTTTTCGATGGACCCAGAGAAACTTTCAGCAGTCCTACAGTGGCCCCGCCCTGTGGGTTTACATCCTCTGCAATGTTTTTTGGGCTTTGCCAACTATTATCTTAAGTTTATTCATATCTTCTCGTCTCTGGTCAAGCCCCTGACTGATATGACCAGAAAGGATGGTATCCCACGGAGTTGGTCTCCAGAGTCCATTAAGGCGTTTGGGAGTCTCAAGGCTGCCTTTGTTTCTGCTCCTGTGTTGGGATATCCTTGGGGTTGATGCTTCTGAGACTGGTGTTGGCCCTCTTCTGTTTCTACATCCTACCTCTGAGAGGACAATGCATCCTTGTGGCTACTTTTCCAAGAAATTGCCACCTGCAGAGTGCAATTACGAGATTGGTGACAGAAAGCTGTTGGCAATCATTTTAGCCCTGAAAGAATGGAGATATCTCCTTGAAGGTACCACTTTGCTGGTTCTCATTCTTACTGACTCACATTCTCGTCTGAGGCTAAACGCCTCTCTCTCAGAAGGGCGCAATGGGCTCTTTTCTTGTCAAGTTTCAATTACATTGTCTCATTCTTTCCCGGTACTAAGAATCTAAGGGCTGATGCCTTGTCACAACAGTTTTTCTCCCCTTCCAAGTTGGAGTCATTCTGGTTCCTGTGATTCCTCCTGACCGTACTCTGGCTACGGTTCGCACCAGTCTCATTTCTCCTTTGGGTGACACAATTCTTGCTGCTCGGGTCCATGCTCCTCCTGAGAAACCTTGTGACTGTGCCACGCACCGTGACTGGCCGGGCAATCATCTGAGACCTGTGATGTATCCCAGATGATTGCAGAGAGGGAGGGGGAGAGGTAATCTCCCTTCCGGTGCTGCATTGCGCCGGGAGGAAGTGGAAGCTGGGACCCTCTTAAAAGAGGGTATCTGCTCCCTTCCCCCAAAAAATGACATGCCAAATGTGGCATGTTAGGGGGGCACCTCCCTTATCCATCCCCCCCAAAAAAATGATATGCCAGATGTGGCATGTCAGGGGGGCATCTCCCTTAAAGAGGAGGTTCCATATTTGGGTGGAACTCTGCTTTAAAGAAGTTTTGCAACAGGTTGCTGCTCTGTGAAATACTGCTCCGTGAAATACTGTGCTCATCTCTGGCACAGTATTTCACAGAGAGTGCATCTCCTGATACTACTCCTCTATTATGAGAGGCCCACAAGGCTACGATGAGAGGCAGACTAATTGAACTTGGTGAGAGGAAAAAGAGACAGCATGGTCATTAGCTTACGATATACGTCGGCAGAAGGGCACGTACAGGCATCGTAATGTACCTGTATTTTGCCCTTTAAGACGCAGTGTCATGGGTGTACGTGAACCGCTGCGAGCTCCGTGAGTATGATTGTGGGTCACGCGGACTCGATGTTCACGGGGATACCCGTGATTGTCTCACGGAGAGGAATAATGGGGAAATGCTGATGTAAACAAGCATTTCCCCATTCTTCCTAGTGACAGGACCCTGTGATCGGGAGCGGTGATCAATGTTGTGTCACACGTAGCTCACCCCCCCACAGTTAGAATCACTCCCTAGGACACACTTAACCCCTGCAGTGCCCCCTAGTGGTTAACCCCTTCACTGCCAGTCACATTTACACAGTAATCAGTGCATTTTTAATCGCACTGATCGCTGTATAAATGTGAATATTTCAAAAATAGCTCCAAAAGTGTCCAATCTGTCGTCCATAATGTCGCAGTCATGATAAAAATCGCAGATCGCCACCATTACTAGAAAAAAATATATATATGAATAAAAATGCCATAAAACTATCCCCTATTTTGTAGACGCTATAACTTTTGCGCAAACCAATAAATATACGCTTATTGAGATTTTTTTTTACCAAAAATATGTAAAAGAATACATATTGGCCTAAATTGAGGAAAACATTTTTTTTTATATTTTTGGGGGATATTTATTATAGCAAAAAGTTAAATATATTGCGTTTTTTTCAAAATTGTTGCTCTTTTTATAGCACAAAAAATAAAAACCGCAGAGGTAATCAAATAACACCAAAAGAAAGCTCTGTTTGTGGGGGAAAAGTACATCAATTTTATTTGGAAGCCCAACCGTGCAATTGTCAGTTAAACAACGCAGTGCCGAATTGCAAAAAACACTCTGGTCTTTGGGCAGCCAAATGGTCCGGGGCTGAAGTGGTTTAAGAAGTTTGCAACAGGTTGCTGACCTAGACAAGCAACACAAATTAGTTTTACACATAACGCACCTTGAGACTTTTATGCAAAAAAGAGAAGAACTCAAATGAGATGTCCAGCCTGAGCTTTTTAAACTGGGCTTCTCCTAAAGGTCACAGAAGTAAAATTCATTTGAACTCCTGTGACCCGTTTTTGGCAAATGGTCTGAAGTCCGCTCTCCGCTGATGTTACTGGCAGGGCCTCTCAGCGAGCCGCTGAGAGCCTGAGATGGTTGCTCCCCGCCCTTCCACATCTCAAGGTTCCAATGAGCGTGGAGGAGCAGAGTAGAAGAGATGCTGACTAACAGTCAGCAGCTCTCCGCTCAGGGAAGTGAGAGAACCGAGCCATCGGCAATGTTCAGTGGCTCAGTGCAAAGATGCCAGGGGACAGCTATAGCTTCGCTCTGATGCTGCATCCACCCAGGTAAGTATGAATATGCAAAAAAAAAAACATTCTTCTCTTTTAAAGTTCTTCTAGACTAGACTTCTAGAAATGAAAAAGAAGTTTCACCTTATCTCACAGAAAATGTATGAGTTGGGGGATAAACCTGGCAGACAACTTGCACATTCTCCCTGAACAAAAAAAAACGTCGTCCTGTATTCCTAAAATTAAACTCCAAATGGTTCTCCTCAAATCGACAAGGCTTTCAGAGCATTCTATACCAGCCTTTACAATATCAAGGGTGACCTAGCATTGTTAGATCCGGAAGAGAAAAGCAAATGTATACTTTCCTACTTAAAACAAGCAAGACTTCCCAAACTCTCACGTAAGACTCAGACATATAGAATCCGATTTCGCTATTGGAGAATTCCAAAACACACCAAAATCACACTCCTAGGTAAAGCCTTAGGCCCAAACCGGTTTACAGTCCTTTATAAACATTTGATGACATCTTACTCCCCAGAATAACAGCTTACAAACAGCTTACGCTAACTCTATTTCTAGTACTATAGGCCTATGTCCAGAATCCCTCTCTGCCCATATAACAATTATTCCCAAACCGGGAAAAGACCCTACTCACTGCAGCAGTTATCAACCTATTTCTCTACTGAACGTAAATACTAAACTATTTGCCAAAGTCATGGCCACTAGACTACTCCCTCTCCTTCCCAGGTGGATCACGGCAGACAAAACAGGTTTCCTACCTAATAGGGAAGCTAGAGATAACTCCTTACTTTCTCCCTCATTAATTCATTATGTTCGCAGATATGCCCAGCCCACTCCTCTCTCTACAGATGCTGAAAAAGCATTTGACAGGGTGGACTGGGATCTCCAGACGACTCTACAGTATTTTGACCTAGGTCCCAAGATATATCACCACATTTCTTCCCTCCCTTACTCTCATCCTTCTGCACAAATTCATAATAACGGGTTACTAAGTGATCCCTTCACATTGCACAATGGCACTAGGCAGGGCTGCCTTCTATCACCCTTACTATTTGCTATCCCAATAGAAACCTTCCTTGCCACAATTAGACATAACGATAGTATTCAAGGTATGAAAGCAGGCCCTAGAGTACATAATACACAGCATATGCGGATGACATTCCATTTTATTCGTTATCCAACAGCCACGTATCTCACTATCAAATTTAATGTCAGCTTTCCATACCTTTCAAACACTCTCCAACTAAAATTAAATATTAATGTTCCCATTCAGAGGCTGCCCAACTGAAACCTCTCTTCCCCTTCCACTGGAAGTCAGAGAACCTGAAATATTTAGGTACTCCGGGGTCACCCTCAGCTATATAAGAACTGTCCCCTAGAAGAAGAGGGGGCCAGGTTTCCGATAAGCCCCCTGCACGCATACCCCCGCATCCACTGGGCAAGGGTTTTGGGGATGAGGCCCTTGTTCCAATTAACATGCAATGTGCCTTGAGGGGCTACTCCAAAGCTCCCTCCCCATGTTGAGAACATGTGGCCTGGTACAGTTCAGGAGGGGAGACGCTCTCTTGACCCCCTCTTTTCCTGCGGCCTGCCAGGTTGCTGGTTTGGATAAGGGTCGGGTATGTATTTTTGGGGGACCTCTACGCCATTTGTTTTTTACATTTTGGCGCAGGGTTCCCCTTAAAATCCATACCAGATATGGAGGGTCTGGTATGGATTTTGGGGGACCCCTACACCATTTTTATTTTCAATTTGGTACAGGGTTCCTCTTAATTTCCATACAGGTCTGGTATGGATTTTGGGGGGACACAAGCAATTTGTTTTACATTTTAAGTTTGGGGTTCCCCTTAGCCACCTCAATACATCCCTGTCGCATTTTGAATGACAATTGCGCAGTCATGCAACGCTGTACCCAAATAAAATTTTTATCATTTTTTCCCCATAAAGAAAGCCTTCTTTTGGTGGTATTTGATCACCTCTGCGGTTTTTATTTCTTGCGCTATAAACAAAAGAATAGGGGCAAATTCGAAAAAAACACAATATTTTTTCCTTTTTGCTGTAATAAATATCCAATTTTTTTTTTAAACAAATTTTTTCTCAGTTTAGGCCGACATGTATTCTTCTGCATATTTTTGGTTAAAAAAAATCGCAATAAGCGTATATTGATTGGTTTGCACAAAAGTTATAGCGTCTACAAAATAGGGGATAGATTTATAGTATAGTTATTATTATTATTTTTACTGGTAATGGCGGTGATCTGCAATTTTTATCATGACTGCGATATTGGGGCGGACATATCGGATACTTTTGACACATTTCTGGGACCATTCATATTTATACAGCGATCCATGCTATAAAAATGCATTGATTACTATATAAATGTGACTGGCAGGGAAGAGGTTAACACTAAGGGGTGATCGAGGGGTTAAATGTGTGCCCTAAGGAGTGATTGTAACTTTAGGGGGTGGGGATTGACTGGGGGGAGGTGACCGATCGGTGTCCCTATGTAAATGGGGACACACCATCGGACTCCTCTCCTCTAACAAGACGTGGATCTGTGTGTTTACACACACGGATCCATGGTCCTGCTCAGTTACTGGGCAATCGCAGGTGCCTGGCAGACACCGCGGCCATCGAGCACACGCATTATGGTGGCCCAGAATGAGAGCTGCCTCATCCCGCCGTCATATGACAGTGGGCGGACAGCTCAGGGGCAGATCCAGGGGGGGAAACAAGGCAATTGCCCCCTCCGAGAATGCGGGTGGTTCTGCGGGTGATAGCGCGGGCGGGCGGCTCCACGGGTGACAGCGTGGGCTTGCTTGTCCATGGGTGTCATTTTGCGGACGGGCGGCTCTGCGGGTGTCAATACACGGGCAGGCGGCTCCGTGGGTGACAATGCGAGTGGGTGGCCTCGCGGGTGACAACGCGAGCGGGCGGTTCTGTGGGTGACAGCGCGGGCCGGCAGTTCCACAGGTGACAGCGGGGGCGGGTGAGGGGGGGCAGCTGGGCGGCTCGGTATTGAGCGGGCTGTCACTGGTAGGAATGAATCAAAGAAAAGACTGGATGGCCACACTCTGTTATACGCCGATAAATATGGTATTTGGAACACTATATGTATATAGTTTATATTTTTATATATTTGTAGCCACACATGTAGAATTTTGTAGACACTCCTGTAGGAACGCTAATACGATTCCATTTATAACCCCTGCCTGTATACTGTTTTTATTTTTTCACATATCGGTACAGATTTAGTCTGCATGTTTCCATCAGCTTGCTTTCATACATTTCCTATTTGTATATCCCCATGGGATCCCCTATTTATATAAGATTTCAAGGATTTTTTGCATTAAATAAGATTATTAACAGACTAAACCTATGTTATTCCTCCTATACTGTGATTATCACAGTTATATGTATATAGTAGTACTGGAATCAGAGACTTATTTTGCATTAGAATATCATTGATATATATATATATATATATATATATAGAGAGAGAGAGAGAGAGAGAGAGAGAGATACACACATATATTGATTATATTTAGTTTTTTTTCTTTCCGGTTACTCTATGCTATATAGAACAAACACAGAAAAACCAAAAGACAAGGGGGGTTATTTACGAAAAGGCAAATCCACTTTGCACTGCAAGTTCACTCGCTCTAAATCTAAGGGATAGGTTTGAAATGAGTGGAAGCTCTGCTGATTTTATCATCCAAACATGTGCAAGCTAAAATGCTGTTTTTTATTTCCCCCCCTCGGATCTACAGCTACTTTACTGCCAAGTGCACTCTCAGTGTACTCGCAGTGCAAAGTGGATTTTCCTTTAGTAAATAACCTCCAATGTGCTTCAGTGTGTTTTATTTTATTTCATTCTTTTTAATATGCATTTGTATATATATGCACGATGGTACTAGGTTTTTCCTTCTTTTTCCCTTTTTCATTTGTGTATTCACTCTTTCATTATTCATTTTTTCTTTTTCATACGTTTTTTCACTTTTTTCATATTTTGTTCATTGATTAATTTGTTGCAAATTTTAAGTATGAATAATTACATATTATGTTTGTTATTCATGCATTTTTGTTTTGCACGATACATCAGGTATGTCTATCAGGTTATTTTGGGATGTCGTGTTTAAGTTAATTGATTAAGTTATCCCACGCACCTGCATGACTCCAGGTGTTCCATATGTGTCCAGGAATTTGAACTGACCTATCCATGTGGGTGAGTAAACCAAAAAGATGGGGAAACCCCGTGCTTGAACTAAATGTAGTGAATATAAAAAGAAAAGCTGCTCCCCTCAAAGTGCAATGTGTTGACTTTGTAAATTTGTGGGTTGTAAGTGATAAAGGAGGCGCTTAATACAATATACCCAAATAGCTAATACTGGGACAAATAAAGTGCACTAGTGCTTAATGATGAAACATTCACATTTTAACACATCTTGTACATAATACCGTGCATACACCAAATACAGTAAAGAGCATAATCCAATATTTAAATTAAATTAATATCAACAAAATAAATTAACTCGAACAAAAAGTCCATATTATTGAAGAAAATAGCTGAAGTGAATGGATTCTATGCACCGTCACCACTTGGGCATAATAGGAACACAAATGCGTCACCCATTGGATATATGGTAAGTAGACTACTAACCAACTAACCATGACCCTTTTAATTAAAAAGACAGGTGAGGTGAAGCTTTGACAAATTAAGGAACTGCCGCCTTTTATGGAGAAATACTGCTTTGATAAGCCTGGAGTATTACTTCAATCCATAGTTACTCGGGAAAAACAAAGAGAGAGTGGGACCATGGTATATTATCATTTTATTTAAAAATAGAACATGGCCTCTTACTTTAAAAAGTGCCTTCCCTCGGCACTGAAGGGAACGAGCTTATCAGACCGGGTGGGTTGTGAACTAGCCATGCCACTTCCACTGCTTGAATCGGCATGCGTTCCACCCCCTGAACGATCGGAAACCGGATGTTCGGATCAAACGACGTGACTGGTACAAGATGTGTTGAAATGTCAATGTTTCATCATTAAGCACTTTTTAGTACACTTTATTTGTCCCAATATTAGCTATTTGGGTATATTGTATTAAGCGCCTCCTTTATCACTTACAACCCACAAATATCCATGTGGGGTGGCCTATCAGAAGAATTTCCTGTTTGATCGACCTTTATCTCATCCCCATATATATGGATGGTCATTCCATCTTCCAACAGCTATGACTAAGCACCCCATAGTGGTGTGAAACATGTCAACTTTTCATTGATCCTGTGCCTCTGATGTCTTTGTATCAGAAGAATTTTTAAACCGTTTTCAATAAAGGTGTCAACAGAGTGCAGCCGTCCAGTCTTTTCTTTGATGTTTGGAGGTATTGTCATGCCTGCTCCAGTGACAGCTAACCCACCCTGATGTGCTGCAGATTCCTCCACTGACATCATCTGGAGGGGGAGCCACAGGACTGGGAGGAACTGTCTGCAGGACTGGAAAACCCGAAGGTGTGGGTGATGGTGGAGGGATGTGTTAGGGGAGAGGTATGAGGAGGGGGTGTGATCCGAGTGGGGAGATATGGGGGCTGTAATGAGACTGGGGGTATCTGGGGTGCTGGTGATCAGGCTGGGGGTGGTGTTATCAGATTGGGGGTATCTGGGGGTGTAATCAGGGGGGGGGGGCACATGGGGCTCTGACAGGGACACAGACATGCAGAAAGGCTCTGACAGGGACACAGACGTGCAGAAAGGCTCTGACTGGGACAAAGATGTGCGGAAAGGCTCTGATGGGGACACAGACATGTGGAAAGGCTCTGATGGGGACACAGATGTGCAGAAAGGCTCTGAAGATATTATTTACATTTTATTCATTTATTTATAAATAACACATTTTTTCAGCCCACAAATATTTATATAATCTACAATGTGGCCCTCAAGCTAAAAAGTTTGGAGACCCCTGTTTTAGAGTGTCAGATAAACTGAGGCGAAACTGGTATTGGCAAGCTCATTCATTCCACTGGGTATTGGTACTCCATAAATGGAAGTCAGTCACATCATTTTCTACAGGCCTTTGACCCTGCTGCAATTTGTTGAGCATCAGTTCAGCAGTCTGACAGCAGAAAGGGTTAGAGTATAGCTGAGACATGGCAGAGAAAAAAAGAGTCCATAGATGCCAGAGCTGGGTTTTGTTGCTCATGAAGGTTATAAGTCCAGGATTGGGGCTAATCCCGAAGAAGGGAGATAATGAATCCCACCCTAACATATTGTGTAGAGAAAGTTTGTGACAGGAGGGAAAAATACAATTCACAAGAGTTACGAAAAGTCCGAAAGTTCCTGCGATCTCCAGAGAAGCGTTCAGATTGGGCACTCGGGGGTTCAGGTGGAAGAAAAGCCCCACTGGGTGTGCTGGTGTCCGTCTGGGTAGCTTCATCTGTGTCAGCAGGAGGACCTGAAAGTGGCAACCTCTGTGCCGGCTGACAATCGCTCTTCCATGCGATTATGTTTTCCTTGCAGGCTTTGCATGATGTAGGATAGTGCAGAGATCGATCGACAAATGTCCTCTAATGGAGGGACTTCCCTTTCAGACTCCATCATTGGCTGACTGATACTGTCATGTACCTGATAGGAGACTGAGTTGATGAGGTTGGCCTCTCTTATATATCCTGACCTTGCCCCACTGAGGATGAGACTGAGGGACAGGAGGGACACGAGTGCCTGATGTGGCTGACTTCAGGCTGGCAGCTTGTCAAGACTCTGGAGGCTGGAGCATACAGTGGTGTGCAGAGCTGGAACAGAAGACAGCCAGGCAGACACCTGCAGGTTAACAGAAATTAGAGATTCTCAATAGCCGAGATCGTCAGCAGGCGGGCAGTGGGATACCAAGTCATTAGCAGAGTCAGAGTCAGGAACGGAGCCAGGTCAACGGTAAATGGCAAGACAGGAACAGGATACACAGCCAGGGTCAAAGAACAATCCAGGTCAGCAATCAAGCAAAGCATACAGGATAAACTGGAATACAGGACACAGCTGAAGATCAGCTAGCCAAGAATAGGAGACTGGGCTCCCTTTAAATAGACCATCTGGTGCTAAGAGGGATTGTACCTGCACTAGTTTGCATGCGTACTCACGATTGTGGATTTCCCCATGCCTGTTGGATGGATGAGCGTGGATGGGGATGGCTGAGCGTGGATGGGGATGGATGAGCTGTGGATGGGGATAGCTGAGCGTGGATGGGGATGGATGAGCTGTGGATGGGGATGGCTGAGCATGAATGAGGATGGCTAATTATGGATGAGCATGATCGAGCATGGATCAGGATGGCTGAGTATGGATGAGGATGGCTGAGCATGAATGAGAATGAATGAGCATGGATGAGGGTGGCTGGGTATGGATGAAGATGAGTGCAGGAACGGGCAGAGATCAGCACTGTGGGCACTATAGATCCAGTCCACAACGCTGCTGCACCGGATCTCTCCCCTCTCCTCTTACACTGTACCGATCGGTACGAAGAGGGGAAGAGCTGAAGCGTGCATGCACCGGCTTGTTTACAACTGATAGCTCCATCCGCTGTCATCGGTCCCCTTACCGTGATCCGTGATGTGGCAGGTCCGGAGAACCCAGCGGTCACGGATATTCCCAGGTGCGCGCCCCAGGGGGCGTGCAGGAGCGCAATTCTGGGAGGACATCATAGTACACCCTCCCAGAGTTCTCCGACTATGCTGTAGCCACCCTTCAGCTATGGCCCGGTCGGCACGTGGTTTTTCGGAGTTGTAAAGGCATCCTATGCATTAAGATAAAAAAACCTTCTCAGTGTAGCAGATTCCCCAGCACCCGCCGAATTACTTACTTGAGCCCTATCTCGCTTCAGCGATGTCGACCAATATCTTAGCCATCCGAAACTCTCCTCCTGATAGGCTGAGACACAACAGTTGCGCATTGGCTCCCGTGGCTGTCAATCAAAGTCAGTTAACCAATCAGGGGACAGAAGGGGCAGGGTTGGGTCAGGGCTCCATGTCTGAATTGACACATGGAGCTGTGACTTGGCTCGAGTGCCCCCATAGAAAGCTGCTGACTGTGGGGGCTTGCTTTAGGAGGGAGGGGCCAGGAGCAGTGAAGAGGGTCCTGAGAAGATTAGGATCTGGGATGCTCTGTGCAAAAAACAACTGCACACAGCAGGTAAGTATAACATGTTTGTTATTTTTATTTTTATTTTTTTAACAAGACTTTACAATCACTTTAACTGCAGCTAGTATGTTCACTTTTCATAGTTCAAATCCCTATGTTAAAGGTTTACAGTGTGTTTTACCTTTATTACGACGTTCATTGTGCCATACAGCTGCCTGCTACACAGAGCTGTGTGACAGACATAATTTCTAGAGCACAGCAGTCATTTCAATTCCAACATGTTCTGCAATTTAGCAGCAGTAAGTAAATAGGCTGTAGATGTGAAATGTATTCAGAATCGGCATATAAAATATGCATGTGTTAATCAACTTAAAAGCAGGTCTACATGGGCTCTGAGGCTTTCTGTTCCTCTATAACAATAACTTTAAGAGAATGCTCTGAAATAGCATATGCAATCTCAGGGGGCTGGTATTGATTTATTCTGTTAATACAGTGATAATAATCAAATGGACGCAATCAAATAATAGCTTCGCTCTCCTTCAAATGACAACGTCGCTCTGTACGAATGGCTCTGCAGCTATGTTGCTTGTACTTTCAGTCACTCCTTACAGCTGCAATATCATGTGGAATATCTAAGTATACAATATAGAGTCAACCTGTATGCCCTGCATAAATATGAACTAAGAGCAAAAGTGTGTATTAAATAGTCACTGATCTACTTTTAATTCTTTAACTACCCTGTACTGTGAGGGTCTGCTTCTTATTGGAAGTTGTTGAATATTACATAACACCGCTTCTTGGATTTTCCTTAATAGGATATAGAAGTTGAAAGTCTAATGCTGCATACACACGACCGGAAATTTCTCGACGGACTAGGTCCGACGGTCTTCCCGACTAACTTTCAGCGGAGTTCCAATGGACTTTCCAAACGAACGGACTTGGCCACTAGTGATGGCCGAACGGTTCGCCCGGCGGTCGTTTCGCGGCGAATTTCCGACTTTCGCCGTCCGCGGGTTCGAACGCCTTTTTCCGTCGTTCGCCCCGGCGGACTTACGTGTTTAATGTATACAAGAACTTTAACCTTTCGTGACACGTTTATCATGTGTTACAGGACAACCAATTGAGACATGACAGCTCATGGACACTTGGACATTCCCCCTAACCTATAAATACACCCGATCCGGTGGCCATTTTACATTCTTTCTTCTGTCACTGTAGGGAAAGGATCCTGTGTGGAGTAGGGACAGAGAAAACGCTAGCTATTTGGTACACAAAAGTTCTTTTCAGGACTGGTATAGGTGTTAGGTCAGCAGCCTGAGTTTCTTTTGTCAGTTTAGATAAAGGGACAGAGCGCTGTATGCTGCTATTTTAGGGACAGCTCAGCCAGATTAGTCTTTCTTCATCATCATCATCATCATCATCATTAGCTGTTACTATCAGGTCCACAAAAGAGCTGTTCCAGCTAATCGTTCCAGCCTACTCTTTTTTGCCAATTTGTATAGGGACAGGCAGGAAGCAGTGTGTCAGGCAGTGAGGATAATTTTAAAGACTTGCTGTTACTATTAGTTCCACAAAGGTTCTTTTCAGGACTGGTATCAGTGGTACGGTAATAGGCTTGTACACGTATAATATTCTTTCTTCCAAATATAGAAAGAATATTATACTTGACTGCTGCCCTTCTGCTGCAGTCTGCTAATCATTCACAACTCACTTGTTCCACAAAGCTCTTTATCAGGACTGGTAACTTGGTCTGTCTAGGGTGCTACGGTACATAGGCTTGGGTGCGGTACAGTCTGCTGTTCTGTAAGGACCGCTATCGGTCCACAATACATAGGGTTGCCGTGCACTACTGCTGACCGCTGCCCTATACTGCAGCAGTCCTTCATTGGTATAGGGACTGACGTACAGTCTGCTAATCACTAACACACAACCTGCTTGGTCCACAAAAGTTCTTATAAGGACTGGTAACTTGGTATAGGGTGCTACGGTACATAGGCCTGAGTGCGTTACAGTCTGCTGTTCTGTAAGGACCGCTATCGGTCCACAATACATAGGGTTGCCGTGCACTACTGCTGACCGCTGCCCTATACTGCAGCAGTCCTTCAGCGGTATAGGGACTGACGCACAGTCTGCTAAACACTAACACACAACCTGCTTGGTCCACAAAAGTTTTTATAAGGACTGGTAACTTGGTATAGGGTGCTACGGTACATAGGCCTGAGTGCAGTACAGTCTGCTGTTCTGTAAGGACCGCTATCGGTCCACAATACATAGGGTTGCCGTGCACTACTGCTGACCGCTGCCCTATACTGCAGCAGTCCTTCATTGGTATAGGGACTGACGTACAGTCTGCTAATCACTAACACACAACCTGCTTGGTCCACAAAAGTTCTTATAAGGACTGGTAACTTGGTATAGGGTGCTACGGTACATAGGCCTGAGTGCGTTACAGTCTGCTGTTCTGTAAGGACCGCTATCGGTCCACAATACATAGGGTTGCCGTGCACTACTGCTGACCGCTGCCCTATACTGCAGCAGTCCTTCATTGGTATAGGGACTGACGTACAGTCTGCTAATCACTAACACACAACCTGCTTGTTCCACAAAAGTTCTTATAAGGACTGGTAACTTGGTATAGGGTGCTACGGTACATAGGCCTGAGTGCGTTACAGTCTGCTGTTCTGTAAGGACCGCTATCGGTCCACAATACATAGGGTTGCCGTGCACTACTGCTGACCGCTGCCCTATACTGCAGCAGTCCTTCATTGGTATAGGGACTGACGTACAGTCTGCTAATCACTAACACACAACCTGCTTGGTCCACAAAAGTTCTTATAAGGACTGGTAACTTGGTATAGGGTGCTACGGTACATAGGCCTGAGTGCGTTACAGTCTGCTGTTCTGTAAGGACCGCTATCGGTCCACAATACATAGGGTTGCCGTGCACTACTGCTGACCGCTGCCCTATACTGCAGCAGTCCTTCAGCGGTATAGGGACTGACGCACAGTCTGCTAAACACTAACACACAACCTGCTTGGTCCACAAAAGTTTTTATAAGGACTGGTAACTTGGTATAGGGTGCTACGGTACATAGGCCTGAGTGCGTTACAGTCTGCTGTTCTGTAAGGACCGCTATCGGTCCACAATACATAGGGTTGCCGTGCACTACTGCTGACCGCTGCCCTATACTGCAGCAGTCCTTCATTGGTATAGGGACTGACGTACAGTCTGCTAATCACTAACACACAACCTGCTTGGTCCACAAAAGTTCTTATAAGGACTGGTAACTTGGTATAGGGTGCTACGGTACATAGGCCTGAGTGCAGTACAGTCTGCTGTTCTGTAAGGACCGCTATCGGTCCACAATACATAGGGTTGCCGTGCACTACTGCTGACCGCTGCCCTATACTGCAGCAGTCCTTCAGCGGTATAGGGACTGACGCACAGTCTGCTAAACACTAACACACAACCTGCTTGGTCCACAAAAGTTTTTATAAGGACTGGTAACTTGGTATAGGGTGCTACGGTACATAGGCCTGAGTGCAGTACAGTCTGCTGTTCTGTAAGGACCGCTATCGGTCCACAATACATAGGGTTGCCGTGCACTACTGCTGACCGCTGCCCTATACTGCAGCAGTCCTTCATTGGTATAGGGACTGACGTACAGTCTGCTAATCACTAACACACAACCTGCTTGTTCCACAAAAGTTCTTATAAGGACTGGTAACTTGGTATAGGGTGCTACGGTACATAGGCTTGAGTGCGGTACAGTCTGCTGTTCTGTAAGGACCGCTATCGGTCCACAATAGATAGGGTTGACGTGCACCACTGCTGACCGCTGCCCTATACTGCAGCAGTCCTTCAGCGGTATAGGGACTGACGCACAGTCTGCTAAACACTAACACACAACCTGCTTGGTCCACAAAAGTTTTTATAAGGACTGGTAACTTGGTATAGGGTGCTACGGTACATAGGCCTGAGTGCGTTACAGTCTGCTGTTCTGTAAGGACCGCTATCGGTCCACAATACATAGGGTTGCCGTGCACTACTGCTGACCGCTGCCCTATACTGCAGCAGTCCTTCATTGGTATAGGGACTGACGTACAGTCTGCTAATCACTAACACACAACCTGCTTGGTCCACAAAAGTTCTTATAAGGACTGGTAACTTGGTATAGGGTGCTACGGTACATAGGCCTGAGTGCGTTACAGTCTGCTGTTCTGTAAGGACCGCTATCGGTCCACAATACATAGGGTTGCCGTGCACTACTGCTGACCGCTGCCCTATACTGCAGCAGTCCTTCAGCGGTATAGGGACTGACGCACAGTCTGCTAAACACTAACACACAACCTGCTTGGTCCACAAAAGTTCTTATAAGGACTGGTAACTTGGTATAGGGTGCTACGGTACATAGGCTTGAGTGCGGTACAGTCTGCTGTTCTGTAAGGACCGCTATCGGTCCACAATAGATAGGGTTGACGTGCACCACTGCTGACCGCTGCCCTATACTGCAGCAGTCCTTCAGCGGTATAGGGACTGACGTACAGTCTGCTAAACACTAATACACAACCTGCTTGGTCCACAAAAGTTCTTATAAGGACTGGTAACTTGGTATAGGGTGCTACGGTACATAGGCTTGAGTGCGGTACAGTCTGCTGTTCTGTAAGGACCGCTATAGGTCCACAATAGATAGGGTTGACGTGCACCACTGCTGACCGCTCACCTATACTGCAGCAGTCCTTCAGCGGTATAGGGACTAAGAGTTTTGTCACAGGGTCATTTAAAAAATGACATGCAGAGGAAGAGGCAGGCCCTTCCGCAGGGGTGGTAGGGGTAGGGCAGGAGCAACAGGCTTGAGCCAAAGTGGGAAGTTGCAGAAGGTGCGTTCAATTACTTTAAAGGATGCACCAGACTTGGTTGAGTGGCTCGCTCAGCCTTACTCTTCTGCACCCTCCTCATCCTCTCGATCTGCACCCTCTTCTTCACTCTCTGCTATGTGCACCCCCAAAGACACTACCACCAACAACACGACCACCACCACCACCACCACATACCTTCCGCTTGAGTCACTGGAATTATTTTCCGATCCATATCAAGAGGACATTTCTGATGCGCAGCCACTCTTGGTATTGGATCAGGAAGAGGAGGTAGCAACAAGCGCTACTCAGCAGTCTGACGCCAGTACCCAGATCAGCCCAAGGAGGAGGTTGGTCCCCGGTGTTGCTGCCTACTCTACTTATAGCGGTGGGGAAGGTGACGTTGATGATGACGTGTCTAGTGATGTCACGTGGGTGCCCACAAGAGAGGAAGAGGAGGGGAGTTCAGAGGGAGATATGGACCAGCAGATAGGGAGGAGAAGCAGCAATGACTTACATTGCACAGCAGGGACAAAGCAGACTGCAAATGTATCAGGAGCGAGTCATCGACCATGTACGGTCACATCTGGCGCTCCCAGGACACCGGCACATGGCTCCGCAGTGTGGGCTTTTTTTAACGTGTCCGCTGCTGACAATAGCGTTGCCATCTGCAATCTTTGCAGTCAACGCGTTAGTCGCGGTAAGCCCAATACTCACCTAGGGACGACCGCCTTAAGAAGGCACATGAGCAGCCATCACCGAGCCCAGTGGGAGCAACGGAACACACAAAGCCACACTGCAGGCTCTCACCGTCCAGCCTCGTCTTCTACTTCTCCTTCTCCTCTCTCCTCACAATTGTCCTCCACTCCACCTTCCATCACGCCAAGCTCACATTTTTCTGCAAAAAGGCAGGCTTCCGTGGGCCTAATGTTTGAGCGTAAAAAAATGATGACGCCGGATAACCCTCTTGCCCAACGGTTGGCGGCTGGCTTGTCAGAACTCATAGCCCGCCAACTACTGCCATATAAACTGGTGGACTCGGAGGCCTTTCGCAAATTTGTGGCCATTGGAACACCACAATGGAAGGTCCCAGGAAGGAAGTATTTCTCAGAGAAGGGCATCCCAGAGCTATATGGCCATGTTCAGCGGCAAGTGAATGTATCTCTGGCACACAGTGTCGGTGCCAAGATACATCTGACCACAGACACGTGGTCTAGCAAACACGGGCAGGGAAGGTATATCAGTTTTACTGCCCACTGGGTGAACCTTCTGACGGCCGTCAAGCATGTAACCCGTGGCACCCGTGTAGATTTGGTTTTACCGCCACGGATTGCATGCAGGCCTGACTCTTCTTCTCCTCCTCCTACTCCATCCTCCTCCCTCTCCTCCTCAGCTGCCTCCTCCTTTTCCGCTGCTAGCGTCTCTTCCACTGCACCGCCCAAGCTCCCCAGAACCTATTCCACATGCCAGGTGAGACGTTGCCATGCCGTGCTGCGTCTGTTGTGCCTGGAAGCAAAGAGCCACACTGGCCCGGCACTCCTTTCAGCTTTGCGTTCACAGGCAGATGAGTGGCTAACACCGCTCAATTTGACAGTTGGTAAAGTGGTGTGTGACAACGGTGCCAATCTGCTTAGCGCATTGAAACAGGGCAAAATCACGCACGTGCCGTGCATGGCACACGTCTTAAACTTGGTCGTGCAGCGATTCCTTGTCAAATACCCTGGGGTCCAGGACATCTTGCGGCAGGCAAGGAAAATCTCGGCCCATTTCAGAAGATCTTACACGGCCATGGCTCGCCTTGCTGACATTCAGCGGCGACACCATCTGCCGGTCAGACGTCTTATTTGCGATTGCCCGACGCGATGGAACTCAACCTTCTATATGCTTGATAGGCTGCTCCAGCAGAAACGTGCAGTTAACGTCTACCTGTATGAACTCTGCGAAAGAAACGGTTCTGGGGAGCTGGGTTTTTTTTCACCGCGCCAGTGGCTGCTCATGCGCGACACATGCAGACTTCTGCGGCCATTTGAGGAGATCACCAAACTGGTCAGTCGCAGCCATGGCGCCATCAGTGACATGGTACCTTATGCCTTCTTTCTGGAGCGTGCATTGCGTCGTGTCATTGATCAGGCTGTGGAGGAGCAGGAGCGGGAAGATGAGGAAGTCGCAATGCTGGATGAATTCCCAGGGGGGGCTACTCTATCTGAGACAAGTCAACAACAGGAGTCTGATGAGGAGTCAGAGGAGGATGGTGCCGGGGCGGATGAGCAGGAGCAAGAAGAGCATGCTTTAAACCTTTCTGGGATCCCTGTTGTGCGAGGATGGGGAGAGGAGAATGAAGAGGACGACATTATCCTGGATGATGAGCAGGAGCCAGGCCACCACACCGCTTCCACTTTAGTGCAAATGGGGGCCTTCATGCTCCAGTGTTTTAATAGGGACCCCCGTATAAAAAGCATGAGGGTCAAGGACCAGTACTGGGTGGCAACGTACTTAGACCCCCGGTACAAACACAAAATGGCGGAAATGTTACCGCCGTCGCAGAGGGCTGTCAGAATGCAGCACTTCCAGGCCTTGCTTCGAGAAATGCTGCATTCTGCTTTTGCGTGCGCTGGCAGAGGAGCAATTCCCACTCCCAGAGAAGGATTTGCGGGTACCAATCCAACAGCGCCTGCAAGAAGAGGCCGGTTTGAAGATGTGTTGGTGACTTCGGATATGAGGTCATTCTTTCAGCCGACCCATCGACAGGTGTCATCCGGATCCAGCATCAGGGAACGCCTAGACCGTCAGGTGTCCGACTACATTGGGTTAACGGCCGATGTGGACGCTCTGAGGAGTGATGAACCCCTAGACTACTGGGTGGGCAGGCTTGACCTCTGGCCAGAGCTTGCCCAATTTGCAATCGAACTGTTGGCTTGCCCCTCATCCAGTGTCCTGTCCGAAAGGACGTTCAGCGCAGCAGGGGGGATTGTGACCGATAAGCGTACTCGCCTAGCTCACCACAGTGTTAACTACCTCACATTTCTAAAAATGAATGAGGCATGGATCTCGGAGGAATTCAACACATGTGATCAGTAGACCATGTATATGTCTATAAACAATTTTTGGAATCAAGCACACAGACCTTCTTAATTCATTTGGCTCACTTCCCTGACCCAAAAAAGCACACCGTACTATATGCCCCTACCCTCCTCTTTGAAGAGGTTGAGCGGTGTCATATTTCTACTGGGGCTGCTTATTATGAGGGGTTCCCACCATCCCTGTGCTGTGCTGACTTCCTCCTGGGTGTTCTTATTATGAGGGGCTCCCACCATCCCTGTGCTGTGCTGACTTCCTCCTGGGGGTTCTTATTATGAGGGGATCACACCATCCCTGTGCTGTGCTGACTTCCTCCTGGGGCTGCTTACGGTGCTGCTGTCAGCGCTGTATGTCACGGAGCTGCTGTCAGCGCTGTATGTCACGGAGCTGCTGTCAGCGCTGTATGTCACGGAGCTGCTGTCAGCGCTGTATGTCACGGAGCTGCTGTCAGCGCTGTATGTCACGGAGCTGCTGTCAGCGCTGTATGTCACGGAGCTGCTGTCAGCGCTGTATGTCACGGAGCTGCTGTCAGCGCTGTATGTCACGGAGCTGCTGTCAGCGCTGTATGTCACGGAGCTGCTGTCAGCGCTGTATGTCACGGAGCTGCTGTCAGCGCTGTATGTCACGGTGCTGCTGTCAGCGCTGTATGTCACGGAGCTGCTGTCAGCGCTGTATGTCACGGAGCTGCTGTCAGTGCTGTATGTCACGGAGCTGCTGTCAGCGCTGTATGTCACGGAGCTGCTGTCAGCGCTGTATGTCACGGAGCTGCTGTCAGCGCTGTATGTCACGGTGCTGCTGTCAGCGCTGTATGTCACGGAGCTGCTGTCAGCGCTGTATGTCACGGAGCTGCTGTCAGCGCTGTATGTCACGGAGCTGCTGTCAGCGCTGTATGTCACGGAGCTGCTGTCAGCGCTGTATGTCACGGAGCTGCTGTCAGCGCTGTATGTCACGGTGCTGATGTCAGTGCTCTGTATTACGGTGCTGCTGTCAGTGCTCTGTATCTCCTGCACCCTCTTGTTTGCCTACCCTGGTCCCTGACCTTCCCTCTCCTCCATTGCCTTCATTAGCTCCATAGTCCTGAATTGTCAGAACAATTTCCCAAATAAAAAAAAAATGCTTGTAGTTATCGATCCCAAATTCACCTCATACATGTATTATGCTATTGTCCAGGTGGTGGGACTACGTGCTACCCCCTAATAATTACCCCGTGGCCGCAAATTCGACCTAAAGGTTTGCGAAATTCGCCTCCCATTGAAGTCAATGGAGCCCGCGGCGAACGGTCGTTTTCGCGAACGTTTGTGTCCGTTCGCGTTTCGCGTTCGCGAAACGTCCCGTCGGAAGTTCGTCCATCACTATTGGCCACACACAAGCACCTCATGTCCGATGGATTTGAACGTGATGACGTATGACCGGACTAGAATAAGGAAGTTCATAGCCAATAGCTGCCCTAGCGTCGCTTTTCGTCCGTCGGACTAGCACTTTTCAACCAGACTCGAGTCCGTTGGAAAGATTTGAAACATGTTTTATTTCTAGGTCCGTCAGACTTTTGGGGAAAAAAAGTCCCCTGGAGCCCACACACGATCAAATTGTGCAACGTAATCCGGTCCGCCGGAGCTAGTCTGCCGGAAAGTCTGATCGCGTATACGCGGCATTAGAGGCCCTGTAAGTATGTTTCTTCATAATCTGATATTTATTGGCTTTACTTGGTATGAGACTGGCTCAGTGGTTTAACAACAGTTGCTTGTGTTAATCTTGGTCGAGCATCCTAGGTTCCAGAATATACATTTAGTCCTGAGTCAAACTTCCTTTGCTTTGCCCATTTTTACAGAGCTGAGATTCTTTTCCTGTAACTTACCGTATCATTTCAAATTATGGTAAAATCTGTTCAAACAAGTTTTAATGTGTTTCTAAACCTGAAAAGGCTGTTTTAGTTTTGGATAGGATAGGATTAGAACTTCTCTTAGGTTTTATTGTTGTTTGTGTATGTATTTGAGATCTTTTCCTGGCATGTGCACTGCACAAAGAGATACTTCGTCACTCAATTGCTTATGGAACATTTAGTGTATGATGAAACAAAGCAGTCTCCATGCCCCCTATGATGTCAGTTGTGAGGAAATGCATAGGGAAGAGACAAAGCCTGATATCATGACATCACTCTAATGCCGTGTACAGACGATTGGAATTCTCGTCGGAAAAAGCTCTGATGGTTTTCCCGTCGGAATTCTGATGTAATTCCGCTCAAACTGTCTTGTCTACACACGGTCACACCAAATTCAGAACGCGGTGACGTACAACACGTGCGACGGGACTAGAAAATAAAGTTCAATACCTAGTAGCCAATAGCTTCCATCTCATAGTTGAATCTGAGCATGCGTGAGTTTTTGCGCATCGGAATTGCATACACACGATTGGAATTTCCGATAGAAAGTTTTTCCATCGGTAAAATTGAGAACATGCTATCAAATTTTTGCTGGCGGGAATTCGGCCAGCTAAATTCCGATGAAGCATACACACGGTCGCATTTTCCAATGAAAAGCTCCCATCGGTCTTTTACTGGCCGAAAATTCCAATCGTGTGTACGCAACATCACAAGGAAGTAATGAGCGGGTACCAAACATTGAGGTTTTATAGTGCTATTACTGAGAATACATGTACATGGATATTATTTTTCTGGTAGGCTTTCATGTGTGACACCAGGATGATGCAGAGCTTATGTGAATAAGCACCTTTGATAATCACTCTTCAGTCTTCAAGCTTATATTTTGACACTGCATGGAGTTATTGTGATACTACCATGGACTTTTTGTTCACCTATTGTCATTCACATTGGCTTTTGGTTTAAATATATTTGCACTTTTTCGCACTGACATTTAAATATACATTTGGTGTAGCACAGTGCTAAATTTTCCACCCCGTGTGAAGAGATATTTAATTTTGCAGTCTGATATAGCTTTGTGTATGGCTATCCCCTAAACACCAAGTTAAAAATCAGAAGATAATATAGGTTAATAACATAATAACTTCAAGCAAGAGTGGAATTTTAACTCAGCACTTTGTAAAAACAGTGTAATGCACATACATTCAAAACATAGGGGGTTATTTTCTAAAAGCAAATCCACTATGCACTTGAAATTGCACAGAAAAGTGCACTTGAAAGTGCAGTCACTGTAGATCCGAGGGGGACGTGCAAGGAAAATAAAAAACAGCATTTTAGCTTGCACATGATTGGATAATAAAATCAGCAGAGCTTCCCCTCATTTCAGATCTTACCCCTCAGATTTGCAAAGACTGCACTTCCAAGTGCACCTTCAGTGCAATTTCAAGTGCACTTTGCACTTGTAGTTTGCACTTGTAGTGCAAAGTGGATTTACCTTTCGTAAATAACCCCCATAGTTTCCAACATCTCACATTTACTGCATCTGTCTTCCACCTCCAGTATCTCCTTGCATTGCTCTTCTCTTCCTATGCCCCCTGAATTGCTGCTTTTCTCCAGTGTTCCTATACAATGTTCCTTTCCTTTTACTGTTCCTGTATTGTCCCTCAGCTCCTTCAGCATCCCCACTGAACTGCTTCTCTTTGCCTTTAATATCTCTTCTTTTCTTCATCTCCAGCAATACTCCTGTATTGTATCTTTTGTATGTTGTGGTAGTGTGGTACCCCACCAGTGTATGGGTTCAGGATTCTCAACCAGGTCGGTCGAGGTACTCCAGTGTATATGCTGGTTCGGGAGGAAACTGGCTTTTCAGTTTCCTCATTATTTAGTAAAGTCCACTTTGGGACCTGGAGCCAAGGGATTTTGTAGAGATCCGGGTGGGATGAAATCCCTAGTACTGGGTCTGGGTTTTGATACTCAGTGGCACACTGATTGTTCAGGTGTGTGTGGGCCTGATAGTAGAGTCAGGACCGTGGTTCTGGGCTTCACCCTCCCGAGGAGTCCAGGCTTGTGAGGGAGAACCCAGAGAGAGCAGGTGTGTGCTGGAGTATCCAGAGGAGACCCGAGCCTGACAGGGGTCAAGAGGGCTCCGTGTGGGAGCCTAAACAGTGGTGCTAATGCTGAAGAGAGCCAGGTGGCTCTGTATTTTTGTTTGGAATTTTGCATGTGTGAGCCAGGAGGCTGAACATACTGTCATTTAATGCTGATGGTGAAACCCAGAGGGAAATCACGTTTGTTTTCATTTCTGGAACTTTGTTTGATTTTCTTTAATAAAAGTGAGCCAACAAGCCCAGAAAAGGAAATAGTTGTGTGGACTGTTCTCACTAGCGGGTGCTACACTTGAGCTAAACAACCCCCAATGTTACAATCTCTTTAAGACCCTTGCTGCCTGGCCTCTCTAATCCACATTCAACAAGTCCACTGCGTTGTCCCTCTTTTCCCTCTCCAGCATACCCATTAGTGTGCCTTTCCAGTGACTGACATAGTATGCCTTTCTAACATCCTGTCTAAAATTATGTAGCCACTGGCAGATTCCCTTGCTAGCCTGTGGAGGCATTTTAATAAACATCTGAAACCCATCTAATTTTCAGGATCCATAAGAACATAGAAAATGTTACCATGACCTTCAACTATATTCAATAAAAATTGGGGCAAATTGGGACATTGTATTACAAAAAAAACAATTATATTGCTAAATATATCTTGACGTTCTATAGTAGTGGTCATCAACCCTGTCCTCAGGGCCAACTAACAGGCCAGGTTTGCAAGATAACTGAAATATATCACAGGTGATATCATTTTCTGCTCAGTGATTGTAGTATTCTAGTCTGCATCTCACCAAGGTAATACATAAAACCTGGCCTGTTGGTGGGCTCTGAGGATAGGGTTGATGACCACTGTTCTATAGTATTGTCTGTTTTTGGGTACATTATACTATGTTGAACTATGGTGTGTTTTTCATATGAATTGTTTGTTTTGTCATAAGCGTAGATCTCCTATAGTTAGAATTATACATGGTGATCTTGAAGTTATATATACTATTGATTTTTGAAAATAAGGCTTTTAAACTGTAGCTGTCATAGATAGCAATTCACATTCAATAACAAACAATAGTGATTCGTGGGGAAATCCCTCATCAAACACTGAAGGTAATGATAGGGGCGATTCTGCAACTGAATTTCAGTGTATTTGATTACATTATTGAATAATTATTATTATTATTTGTTATAATTATATATTATATTATAATTTACGATTTTGTGTTTCAAACTTTATCATACCCGGGCTGTTTACTAGACTCTTGTTTGGACAGATTTAAGTGAGTTATTCCTAAGAATTACAGGCCTACAATATAAAACGCCAAATTTCCATGCAAAACATTGTACCGCTTTGAGCATCAAAAATCTGAAATGATCATACCGCCAGGGAGGTTAATCAAAAGATACTCCATATATAGGATCCTGTTTTAACAGCCATGGGTATCCATAAGGCCTTCTCGTAGAAATTGAATATATACAATATAGGAATAATCTAGCGTTGTATAAAACTTTATGTGGGCTTAGCAACACAAGGTGGTTAGTTGCATATAGCTACCAAGTACTACTATACTATATTACCAAAAGTATTGAAACACCTGCTTTTACACACATATGAACTTTAGGGGCATCCCAGCCTTAGTTCTTAAGGGTTAATATTGAGTTGGCTCACCTTTTGCAGTTATAACAGGTTTAACTCCTCTGGGAAGGCTGCCCACAAGATTTAGGAATATGTCTATGGGAATGTTTGATCATTCTTCCAGAAGCACATTTGTGAGGTCAGGCACTGATGTGGACAAGAAGGCCTGGCTCGCAGTCTCCGCTCTAATTTAATTTCAAAGGTGTTCTGTCGGGTTGAGGTCAGGACTCTGTGCAGGCCAGTCAAGTTCATCCACCCCAAACTCGCTCATCCATGTCTTTATGGACCGCTTTGTGCACTGGTGCGCAGCCATGTTGTAACAGCAGGGGGCCACCCCAAACAGTTCCCACAAATTTGGGAGCGTGAAATTTTCCAAAATTTCTTAGTATGCTGACACCATAAGAGTTCCCTTCACTGGAATTAAGGGGCCAAGCCCAACCCCTGAAACACAACTCCGCACCATAATCCCTGCTCCACCAAATGATTTGGACCAGTGCACAAAGCAAGGTCTATAAAGACATGGATGAGAGAGTTTGGGGTGGAAGAACTTGACTGGCCTGCACAGAGTCCTGACCTCAACTCAATAGAACACCTTTGGGATGAATTAGAGCGGAGACTGTGAGCCAGGCCTTCTTGTCCACATCAGTGCCTGACCTCACAACTACGCTTCTGGAAGAATGGTCAAACGTTCCCATAAGCTGCGTACACACGTAGCGGTATGTCCGACGTACTTAGTCTGGCGGACTTCCCGCCAGACTGTCCGTCGGACTTTCCGAACGGGCTACTTGCCCACACACGGCACTTTTTGAGCGGACTAATACGGCGTACTAAGTCCGCCGTACTATCCGCCCTACTTTTGAAATAAACGGACTCGCCCACACACGCAGAGGAAAGTCGGCTCATTTCGAGCGCGTCTCCAGGTAGGCAGGGCCCGCGAAGGAGACGTCGCTGGCCCCGCCGCCTGGTATGAACTTAAAGGGGAACCCCAACGCCGAAAGAAATCGGCGTGGGGTCCCCCCAAGTCCACAACAGACCCTTGTCCGAGCACGCTACCCGGCCGGCCCTCCTGAGCCGTACCAGGCTACGTGCCCTCAACATGGGGGGTGCCTTGGGGAAGGGGGGCCGCACGCCCCCCCCCCACCCCAAAGCACCTTGTCCCCATGTTGATGAGGACAAGGGCCTCTTCCCGACAACCCTGGCCGTTGGTTGTCAGGGTCTGCGGGCGGGTGGCTTATCGGAATCCTGGAGCCCCCTTTAATGAGGGGGCCCCGGATACCGCCCCCCCCCACCCTATGTGAATGAGTATGGGGTACAATGTACCCCTACCCATTCACCTGTAAAATAAAAGTACAAAAAAAACACAACACACGAGATAAAATACTTTATCGCCGCCGCCGCCTTCCGTTCTTCTTCTTCTTATTCTTCTCCAGGAGATGTTGACTCGACGATCTCTCCGGCCGCAATGCCAGGGACGCGCTGCGTTGCCACTTATATAGGGACAAGGGGCGGTGTCACATGGGTTTATGCCACATGGGTTGGTCACATGGTGACCCCGCCCCCTTACGATGTCACAGTCCCGGAGGATGCTGGGACTGTCGCCATGTGACATCAACCCATGTGACCAACCCATGTGACATAAACCCATGTGACACCGCCCCTTGTCCCTATATAAGTGGCAGCGCAGCGCGTCCCTGGCATTGCGGCCAGAGAGATCGTCGAGTCAACATCTCCTGGAGAAGAAGAAGAAGAAGAAGAACGGAAGGCGGCGGCGGCGACAGAAGACCGGGCCACCGCTTGAAAAAGAGCTATAAGAAGGCGCGGTGGCCTGGCAGAAGAACCGAAGAGGGGGACAAGACCCCCGAAGTCGGAAGAAGAGGCCGGCGGCGAGGAAGAAAGCCGGACTCCTCCGCTAGCAAAAGAGCTACAAGAAGATAGCGGAGGAGTCCGGCGAGAACACCCCCGAAGACGGAAGACCCCCGGAGCTGTGCAATAAATTATTTTATCTTGTGTGTTGTGTTTTTTTTTGTACTTTTATTTTACAGGTGAATGGGTAGGGGTACATTGTACCCCATACTCATTCACATAGGGTGGGGGGGCCGGTATCCGGGGGCCCCCTTATTAAAGGGGGCTCCCGGATTCCGATAAGCCCCCCGCCCGCAGACCCCGACAACCAACGGCCAGGGTTGTTGGGAAAAGGCCCTTGTCCTCATCAACATGGGGACAAGGTGCTTTGGGGTGGGGGGGGCCATGCGGCCCCCCTTCCCCAAGGCACCCCCCATGTTGAGGGCACGCGGCCTGGTACGGCTCAGGAGGGGGGGGCGCTCGCCCCCCTTTCCTGGCCAGCCAGGTAGCGTGCTCAGACAAGGGTCTGTTGTGGACTTGGGGGGGACCCCCACGCCGATTTCTTTCGGTGTTGGGGTTCCCCTTTAAGTTCATACCAGGCAGCGGGGCCAGCGACGTCTCCTTCGCGGGCCCCGCCTACCTGGAGACCCGCTCAAAATGAGCGGACTTTTCTCCGGGCGGGAAAAGTCTGCTCATTTCAAAAGTACGGCGGACTGGCATACACACGGCCGGATTGTCCGCCGAAATGCGAGTCCGGCGGGAAGATTGGAGTGCAACACGGCATTCTAAGTCCGCCGTACTTTCGGGTCAAAAAAGTATGCCGGAGGCTACACACGGGGGGATTGTTTGGCGGACTTTTAGTTTGCCAGACTTTTCCACCGGATTGTTTGATCGTGTGTACGCGGAAATAGGCACACTCCTGAACCTTGTGGACAGCCTTCCCAGAAGAGATAAAGCTGTTATAACTGCAAAGGGTGGGCCAATGTTCATGTGTGTGCAAAGGCAGGTGTCCCAATACTTTTAGTAATATAGTGTACTCTATGTACAAGCACATTACATACGGTACTTTAGACTTGTTCAGATTATACAAATCCACAACTTTTTTTTGTGGTTGCATTAGTAACATGTCCTTTTTTTTTTTTTCTGTTGCATGTTTTGCTTATCCTGGTAGTATGAATAATGCCGCGTACACACGACAGGACTTAAGTCCGGCAGACTTTCGACGGAGTTCTGACGGAGTTCTGACAGAGTTCTGACGGACTTTCCGAATGAACGGACTTGGCCACACACAATCACACCAAAGTCCGACGGATTCGAACGTGATGACGTATGACTGGATTAGAATAAGGAAGTTCATAGCCAGTAGCCAATAGCTGCCCTAGCGTCGGTTTTAGTCCGTCGGACTAGCACACACACGAGTGGATTTCTGGGTCCGGCAGAGTTCTGTCGGAAAAATTTGAAACATGTTCCATTTCTAAAGTCTGTCAGACTTTTGCAAATCAAAAGTCCGCTGCAGCTCACACACGTTCGAATAGTCTGCCGGAATCATTCCGTCAGACTTTTGATGTTGAAAAGTCTGGTCGTGTGTACGGGGCATTATAAATCACTTACATACAGTACAGACTAATAGACATGCAAGCTCTCTAGGTAATCACCGTAACTGGCACTGTGACTGAAGAGCTCCCAAGCTAACCACATTATTGATGTAGGGGCAGTGGAAGGAACCAGCACACTCGGAGGTTTGTCAGTTGCTGAAGCTTCCTTAGGCACTGTAGCTCTTGAAGAGAGTAATGTTAAGACTTGCCACATGCCAGAGAGGTAAGAACTAGAATTCTTCTATTTCAGGGTGCTTTATTTTGAATTTCTTTTTTTGTGAGAATAGTGTTTCTTTTTGGTAGCATGCAGTCACACATCCTTTTTCCTATTACTTTTAGAAAATCTCTGCCTCAGGGAATTTCAAAGGTGCCCCAAGCTAAATCAACTGTAAAGCTGCATACACACGAGCGGAATGTCCGACAGAAAAGTCAGACGGAAGCTTTTCATCATATATTCTGATCGTGTGTATGCCTCATTTGGACTTTTTTTTTACTAAAATTCTGAAGGACCTAGAAATAGAACATGTTTTAAATATTTCTGAACCAATTCCTATCGGGATAACCGCTCGTCTGTATGCTGTTCTGACGGGCCAAAAACGATGCATGCTCTGAAGCAAGTACAAGACGGAAGCTATTGACTACTGGCTATTGAACTTTCTTTTTCTAGTTCCGTGGTACGTGTTGTACATCACCGCGTTCTTAACGATCAGACTTTGTTGTGATCATGTGACAGTTTCAGTGGAACTCTGTCAGAACTCCGTTGGAAAAACCTTGAGTTTATTCCAAAGGGAAAACTGGTCCTGTGTATGCGACATAAGGGGAAACAGGCTCAACTGATATTGGCAGCAGTAAACCATGCATTAGACAGGGACACACAGGAACAGTCCGAGCAGGTCTGTCCTACACCTTTGTTCAGTGAGGCAGCAAACAAAAATACAGTTTTGATGCACTAGGACTTTGCAGAGCAAGTCCATAGTATTAAACAAACTAAACATCTGCTCTTCTGAACCACTAAGTAAACCTATGTTAGCTCCTCACCAACAGGATGCCCCACAAGTGGGTTCCCAAAATGAACAGACAGATATTATACCTTTTTAATGTTCTGTCAGTCAGCATTTTCACCTGGTATCAATCTCTCACAGCAGAAAGAGTGAGATAGAGAGCTGAGCATTAGTCAGCTCACATATAAAAAGGTATGTGGACAACTGACATTAATTAATGAGGTCTGGCTACTAGGTACGATGGGGACCTAGGAATAGAGGCTTTAATCCACCTAAAGCACTCCAATGCCTCCTTGCTCCAGGATCTAAAGCAGAGTCAGGAAAAGGGGGGGGGGGGGGGTAAGGTTGTCTCAAGCAGGAAACATCCTAGACTAGGTCCTCTTAATATTTATATCATTGCTATGTCATGCCTACATAACGACTGGTAGCTTAGGTGCACATTAACCAAATTTGACAAATATATGGGTAGTTTTAAAGATCGTTCATACCAATGCATTTTTAATCTGAAGAAACCTGATAAAAGATCTCTTCTAAACCACTAACTAAACCTAAAGTCAGTTCCTCACCAACAGGATGCCCCACAAGTGGGTTCCCAACTGGGTATATATATATATATATATATATATATATATATATATATATATATATATACATATATATATATTATTGTAAGGCCAGGCACTGCTTTACATCACATGTAACCTGACAGTGACAAAAAAAAATGGAGCGAGAAAGGGGGTTCTTTTCATGCAGCTTAAAAGGCTAAATAAAATAAAAAATTTAGGCTTAGCATACTTTTTGTAGTTATGCTGAAGTTGTAGAACAATTCAATTTTCACTGAAAGGTTCAATGACTGTCTTCTCAAGCAGCACATATTTGGCTTACATACATCACTCTAATCTGTTTAATTTTCATTCAAAATGTGTTTTTGATGTAGTTTAAGTTGAGATTAATGATTCTTCATAATGCAATAGGGCAGTGATGGCGAACCTTGGCACCCCAGATGTTTTGGAACTACATTTCCCATGATGCTCTTGCACTCTGCAGTGTAGTAGAGCATCATGGGAAATGTAGTTCCAAAGGTGTGCCAAGGTTCGCCATCACTGCAATAGGGTATTAAGTTTTCTTTGACCGACAAAAAGAAATAGGCTTGTGGTTAGCCAAAGCTGTCCATTTTTCTACTCATCCAAAACTGTCCTGCCACTGGCCAATAACTCTTAAGAATTAGGAAACCAAAGATGATACAGCAATGCAAAAATTGTAAAAGTAGCAGGACAGGTTTAATAATGGAAATTATCCTGAAAGGCACAACTAGGCCAATTAGGCAGAAAGTAACAAGGCACAAGCAGCAGCTTTTCAGCAAATTCTAAGAAACTGCAGATAATAAAATAAAGTTAAATTGGCCAACTGAGTGATATTTTTTTATTCAGGTATAATAGACCTAAGGTTGTTTAGATCAAACAGTTTTTGTCATTTGTTTTTTTTTGTTTTTTTCTTTAAACAATGCTGCAATGAGGTTTCAAGAAAACAAAATGGTCAGAAACAAGGGCATACTATGCTTTAAGCACCCAAAACTTAAAGGCCCTATAAAAGTAAATAAAAAATCAATATACAGGACTATTTAATATTTCTTGCGGAAAAGATGTAGAGCGTTTTTTTTTTTTTTTTACCTCTATCAGATTGTATATACATTCAGGTAGACCTAAATAATCGGTGTCACAGTTTTTCCTATTGTCATAATGAGAAATATAATAATGGACTTGGTAATGGATGGGAACATTGTCAAGTTAAAGGGACCTGGCTAATTTAGTAGCAGACTTTATAACGAGCTTCTTCCTCCTGAAATAATTCCACAAGTGTCCTTGATCTCCTAGGTCAATTTCTCATTCTGAATGCTTTGAAGCTGTTCACACTATTGACATTTTAATATGACTTATGCCAGCTATACACGGTTCGAATTTCGGAAGAATTTTCTTTTGAAAATCGTATCTAAGAATTTTCATATGAATTTCGCACCATTAGTGGGCTGCAGCAACAGCCGATTTTCGTGCGGAAATACAATTTGAAGAATCGGACATGTTGGAAATTTTTTGAAAAACTAACGATTTTCTAATCAATGATGGGAGAATCGTGCGCGAAATGTAATAAGAAAAGAAAATTTACAGAGATAAAAGAAAATTTACGGAGAGAAAAGAAGATTCCCGGCCAAGAAAATTATTTTCTGTAACAACATGAGGTGAAATTGAAGGCTTGGTCGGCCGAATTTCGAAAATCAATGGTGGCATCATCGGATCACAAAAAAAAACGAATTTTCTGATTTTGAAAAGAAAATTTGTTCGAAATTCGATCATGTATGGCCTGCATTACTTTTTGCAAAGATTTTCTGATAGAGAAACATAATGGGGGTTATTTATGAAAGGCAAATTAATTTTGCACTGAAAGTACACTTGGAAGTGCAGTCATTCTAAATCTAAGGGGAAGATCTGAAATGAGTGGAAGCTCTGCTGATTTTTATCATCCAATCATGTGCAAGCTAAAATACTGTTTTTTTTTTTTTCTTTACATATCCCCCTTGGATCTACAGCGACTGCACTTCCAAGTGCATCGACAGTGCAAAGTGGATTTGATTTTAGTAAATAACCCCCAATGTGTTCTAATATAAACACTGTTTATAGAAGGAGAATGACAAGTAGAATTAAACTTCAATGAATAACTAGATGTGTAGTGTCTAATTTCAGCTGTAGAAAGGAAAATATAGTTATGTGCATAGTTATGATCAAGTCCCATATTCCAAAGACAAACCAAGCTTTAATTTACCTGTACTCCTTTTAATGTCACAAAACAATCACTTTTATACAAAATCGAACACTTGGTTTTTGAAAATGCTATTATCAGCACTATTAAAGTGACCGTAAAGTCTTGTTTAACCACTTAAGCCCTGGACCATTTTGCTGGTCAAAGACCATTTGCTATAATGAATATCTCCCAAAAATATATAAAAAAAATATTTTTTTCCCCTCAGTTTAGGCCAATATGTATTCTTCTACATATTTTTTGGTAAAAAAAATTGCAATAAGCATTTGATTGGTTTGCGCAAAAGTTCTAGCGTTTTTTTGGCACATTTTTGTGACCATTGTCATTTATACAGCAATCAGTGCAACCAAATGCACTGATTCCTGTGAAAATGACACTGGCAGTGAAGGGGTTAACCACTAGGTGGCAGTGTAGGGGTTAAGTGTGTCCTAGAGTGTGTTTCTAACTGTGGGGGGCATGGCTGTGTGTGACATGTCACTGATCTCTGCTCCCGATGACAGGGAGCAGAGATCAGAGACACTGTCACAAGGCAGAATGGGGAAATGCTTGTTTACATTAACATCTCCCCGTTCTTCCTCCCTGTGAGGAGATCATGGTATCTCCACAGCAATCAAGTCCACGGGACCCACGATCCGACCGGAGCGCACGTGTGCCACCGGTGGTGTGCACGCAATGGCACGGCGGCAAATTTAAAGGGACGTACAGGTATTCCCATTTGCCTGTCCGTGTCATTCTGCCGACGTACATTGGTTGTGCACCAGTTGGGAAGTGGTTAAAAAAATAAATAAATAACAACCATGTTATACTTACCTACTCTGTGTAGTGGTTTTGCACAGAGTGGCCTGGATCCTTCTCTTCTCTGGTCCATTTTCTGTGCTCCTGACCACTCCCTCCTATTGAATGCCCCCAAAGTAAGCCGCTTGCTATGAGGGCACCTGAGCCGAGTCAAAGCTCCCTTTGTCCATTCATACACTGATCCATGACCCGACACTGGCCCTGCCCCCTCTATCTCCTGATTGGGTCACGATGCTGTCAAACAGTTCTATATAGATAGGAGATTCGACATGATGCTGACAATAGAGATCTGTGTCCATCGAATCTGTGGTCGAATGTGCCTTACCTTAGCTCTATTAGTCCAACATTATTCTACATAGAGAGAAAAGATTCAACATTATACAGAAAATAGCAAAAAAAGGTTGAATTTGCCTAACCTAACTCTATTAGTCCAAGATTTTTTGACATAGAGAGAAAAGATTCAACATGAAGATTCAACAAAGCAGTTGCCGCGAGCAGACATTTATGGTCAAATGCTCCGCCCATAGGCTATAGAAGAATTCTATTGTTGGTTGACTAGTAATAATAATTAACCACTTCAGCCCCAGACCAATTTTCAGCCTAAGGACCAGCGGTCTTTTTACAATTTCGCACTGCACTGCTTTAACTGATAATTGCGCAGTCATGCAATGTTGTACCCAAACAAAATTTGCGTCCTTTTCTTCCCACAAATAGAGCTTTCTTTTGATGGTATTTGATTGCCTCTGCGATTTTTATTTTTTGCGATATAAATGGAAAAAGACCGAAAATTTTGAGAAAAAAATATATTTTCTACTTTTTGTTATAAGAAAAATCGAATAAACTAAATTTTAGTCATACATTTAGGGCAAATTGTATTCAGCCACATGTCTTTAGTAAAAAAAATGTCAATAAGCGGATATTTATTTGTTTGCGCAAAAGTTATAACGTCTACAAACTAGAGTACATTTTCTGGAATTTACACAGCTTTTAATTTACGACTGCCTATCTCATTTCTTGAGGTGCTAAAATAGCAGGGCAGTACAAACCCCCCCCAAATGACCCCATTTTGGAAAGTAGACACCCCAAGGAAATTGCTGAGGGGCATGTTGAGCCCATATAATATTCATTTATTTTTTTGTCCCAAGTGATTGAACAATGACACAAAAAAAAAAAATTACAAAAAGTTGTCACTAAATGATATATTGCTCACACATGCCATAGTTATATGTGGAATTGCACCCCAAAATATATTCTGCTGCTACCACATATGTGGGACTTTTTGGGAGTCTAGCCGCGTACGGCACCCCAAAAACCAATCACTGCCTTCAGGGTTTCTAAGGGTGCAAATTTTTGATTTCACTCCTCACTACCTATCACAGTTTCGAAGGCCATAAAATGCCAAAATAGCACAAAACCCCCCCATCGGGTAGCGGTAGCGGCAGGGGCGGTCCTTAAGTGGTTAATAAATATAATTATTACTAGTGATGGACGAACTTCCGACGGGACGTTTCGCGAACGCGAAACGCGAACGGACACAAACGTTCGCGAAAACGACCGTTCGCCGCGGGCTCCATTGACTTCAATGGGAGGCGAATTTCGCAAACCTTTAGGTCGAATTTGCGGCCACGGGGTAATTATTAGGGGGTAGCACGTAGTCCCACCACCTGGACAATAGCATAATACATGTATGAGGTGAATTTGGGATCGATAACTACAAGCATTTTTTTTTTATTTGGGAAATTGTTCTGACAATTCAGGACTATGGAGCTAATGAAGGCAATGGAGGAGAGGGAAGGTCAGGGACCAGGGTAGGCAAACAAGAGGGTGCAGGAGATACAGAGCACTGACAGCAGCACCGTAATACAGAGCACTGACATCAGCACCGTGACATACAGCGCTGACAGCAGCTCCGTGACATACAGCGCTGACAGCAGCTCCGTGACATACAGCGCTGACAGCAGCTCCGTGACATACAGCGCTGACAGCAGCTCCGTGACATACAGCGCTGACAGCAGCTCCGTGACATACAGCGCTGACAGCAGCACCGTGACATACAGCGCTGACAGCAGCTCCGTGACATACAGCGCTGACAGCAGCTCCGTGACATACAGCGCTGACAGCAGCTCCGTGACATACAGCACTGACAGCAGCTCCGTGACATACAGCGCTGACAGCAGCTCCGTGACATACAGCGCTGACAGCAGCACCGTGACATACAGCGCTGACAGCAGCTCCGTGACATACAGCGCTGACAGCAGCTCCGTGACATACAGCGCTGACAGCAGCTCCGTGACATACAGCGCTGACAGCAGCTCCGTGACATACAGCGCTGACAGCAGCTCCGTGACATACAGCGCTGACAGCAGCACCGTGACATACAGCGCTGACAGCAGCTCCGTGACATACAGCGCTGACAGCAGCTCCGTGACATACAGCGCTGACAGCAGCTCCGTGACATACAGCACTGACAGCAGCTCCGTGACATACAGCGCTGACAGCAGCTCCGTGACATACAGCGCTGACAGCAGCACCGTGACATACAGCGCTGACAGCAGCTCCGTGACATACAGCGCTGACAGCAGCTCCGTGACATACAGCGCTGACAGCAGCTCCGTGACATACAGCGCTGACAGCAGCTCCGTGACATACAGCGCTGACAGCAGCTCCGTGACATACAGCGCTGACAGCAGCTCCGTGACATACAGCGCTGACAGCAGCTCCGTGACATACAGCGCTGACAGCAGCTCCGTGACATACAGCGCTGACAGCAGCTCCGTGACATACAGCGCTGACAGCAGCTCCGTGACATACAGCGCTGACAGCAGCTCCGTGACATACAGCGCTGACAGCAGCTCCGTGACATACAGCGCTGACAGCAGCACCGTAAGCAGCCCCAGGAGGAAGTCAGCACAGCACAGGGATGGTGTGATCCCCTCATAATAAGAACCCCCAGGAGGAAGTCAGCACAGCACAGGGATGGTGGGAGCCCCTCATAATAAGAACACCCAGGAGGAAGTCAGCACAGCACAGGGATGGTGGGAACCCCTCATAATAAGCAGCCCCAGTAGAAATATGACACCGCTCAACCTCTTCAAAGAGGAGGGTAGGGGCATATAGTACGGTGTGCTTTTTTGGGTCAGGGAAGTGAGCCAAATGAATTAAGAAGGTCTGTGTGCTTGATTCCAAAAATTGTTTATAGACATATACATGGTCTACTGATCACATGTGTTGAATTCCTCCGAGATCCATGCCTCATTCATTTTTAGAAATGTGAGGTAGTTAACACTGTGGTGAGCTAGGCGAGTACGCTTATCGGTCACAATCCCCCCTGCTGCGCTGAACGTCCTTTCGGACAGGACACTGGATGAGGGGCAAGCCAACAGTTCGATTGCAAATTGGGCAAGCTCTGGCCAGAGGTCAAGCCTGCCCACCCAGTAGTCTAGGGGTTCATCACTCCTCAGAGCGTCCACATCGGCCGTTAACCCAATGTAGTCGGACACCTGACGGTCTAGGCGTTCCCTGATGCTGGATCCGGATGACACCTGTCGATGGGTCGGCTGAAAGAATGACCTCATATCCGAAGTCACCAACACATCTTCAAACCGGCCTCTTCTTGCAGGCGCTGTTGGATTGGTACCCGCAAATCCTTCTCTGGGAGTGGGAATTGCTCCTCTGCCAGCGCACGCAAAAGCAGAATGCAGCATTTCTCGAAGCAAGGCCTGGAAGTGCTGCATTCTGACAGCCCTCTGCGACGGCGGTAACATTTCCGCCATTTTGTGTTTGTACCGGGGGTCTAAGTACGTTGCCACCCAGTACTGGTCCTTGACCCTCATGCTTTTTATACGGGGGTCCCTATTAAAACACTGGAGCATGAAGGCCCCCATTTGCACTAAAGTGGAAGCGGTGTGGTGGCCTGGCTCCTGCTCATCATCCAGGATAATGTCGTCCTCTTCATTCTCCTCTCCCCATCCTCGCACAACAGGGATCCCAGAAAGGTTTAAAGCATGCTCTTCTTGCTCCTGCTCATCCGCCCCGGCACCATCCTCCTCTGACTCCTCATCAGACTCCTGTTGTTGACTTGTCTCAGATAGAGTAGCCCCCCCTGGGAATTCATCCAGCATTGCGACTTCCTCATCTTCCCGCTCCTGCTCCTCCACAGCCTGATCAATGACACGACGCAATGCACGCTCCAGAAAGAAGGCATAAGGTACCATGTCACTGATGGCGCCATGGCTGCGACTGACCAGTTTGGTGATCTCCTCAAATGGCCGCAGAAGTCTGCATGTGTCGCGCATGAGCAGCCACTGGCGCGGTGAAAAAAAACCCAGCTCCCCAGAACCGTTTCTTTCGCAGAGTTCATACAGGTAGACGTTAACTGCACGTTTCTGCTGGAGCAGCCTATCAAGCATATAGAAGGTTGAGTTCCATCGCGTCGGGCAATCGCAAATAAGACGTCTGACCGGCAGATGGTGTCGCCGCTGAATGTCAGCAAGGCGAGCCATGGCCGTGTAAGATCTTCTGAAATGGGCCGAGATTTTCCTTGCCTGCCGCAAGATGTCCTGGACCCCAGGGTATTTGACAAGGAATCGCTGCACGACCAAGTTTAAGACGTGTGCCATGCACGGCACGTGCGTGATTTTGCCCTGTTTCAATGCGCTAAGCAGATTGGCACCGTTGTCACACACCACTTTACCAACTGTCAAATTGAGCGGTGTTAGCCACTCATCTGCCTGTGAACGCAAAGCTGAAAGGAGTGCCGGGCCAGTGTGGCTCTTTGCTTCCAGGCACAACAGACGCAGCACGGCATGGCAACGTCTCACCTGGCATGTGGAATAGGTTCTGGGGAGCTTGGGCGGTGCAGTGGAAGAGACGCTAGCAGCGGAAAAGGAGGAGGCAGCTGAGGAGGAGAGGGAGGAGGATGGAGTAGGAGGAGGAGAAGAAGAGTCAGGCCTGCATGCAATCCGTGGCGGTAAAACCAAATCTACACGGGTGCCACGGGTTACATGCTTGACGGCCGTCAGAAGGTTCACCCAGTGGGCAGTAAAACTGATATACCTTCCCTGCCCGTGTTTGCTAGACCACGTGTCTGTGGTCAGATGTATCTTGGCACCGACACTGTGTGCCAGAGATACATTCACTTGCCGCTGAACATGGCCATATAGCTCTGGGATGCCCTTCTCTGAGAAATACTTCCTTCCTGGGACCTTCCATTGTGGTGTTCCAATGGCCACAAATTTGCGAAAGGCCTCCGAGTCCACCAGTTTATATGGCAGTAGTTGGCGGGCTATGAGTTCTGACAAGCCAGCCGCCAACCGTTGGGCAAGAGGGTTATCCGGCGTCATCATTTTTTTACGCTCAAACATTAGGCCCACGGAAGCCTGCCTTTTTGCAGAAAAATGTGAGCTTGGCGTGATGGAAGGTGGAGTGGAGGACAATTGTGAGGAGAGAGGAGAAGGAGAAGTAGAAGACGAGGCTGGACGGTGAGAGCCTGCAGTGTGGCTTTGTGTGTTCCGTTGCTCCCACTGGGCTCGGTGATGGCTGCTCATGTGCCTTCTTAAGGCGGTCGTCCCTAGGTGAGTATTGGGCTTACCGCGACTAACGCGTTGACTGCAAAGATTGCAGATGGCAACGCTATTGTCAGCAGCGGACACGTTAAAAAAAGCCCACACTGCGGAGCCATGTGCCGGTGTCCTGGGAGCGCCAGATGTGACCGTACATGGTCGATGACTCGCTCCTGATACATTTGCAGTCTGCTTTGTCCCTGCTGTGCAATGTAAGTCATTGCTGCTTCTCCTCCCTATCTGCTGGTCCATATCTCCCTCTGAACTCCCCTCCTCTTCCTCTCTTGTGGGCACCCACGTGACATCACTAGACACGTCATCATCAACGTCACCTTCCCCACCGCTATAAGTAGAGTAGGCAGCAACACCGGGGACCAACCTCCTCCTTGGGCTGATCTGGGTACTGGCGTCAGACTGCTGAGTAGCGCTTGTTGCTACCTCCTCTTCCTGATCCAATACCAAGAGTGGCTGCGCATCAGAAATGTCCTCTTGATATGGATCGGAAAATAATTCCAGTGACTCAAGCGGAAGGTATGTGGTGGTGGTGGTGGTGGTCGTGTTGTTGGTGGTAGTGTCTTTGGGGGTGCACATAGCAGAGAGTGAAGAAGAGGGTGCAGATCGAGAGGATGAGGAGGGTGCAGAAGAGTAAGGCTGAGCGAGCCACTCAACCAAGTCTGGTGCATCCTTTAAAGTAATTGAACGCACCTTCTGCAACTTCCCACTTTGGCTCAAGCCTGTTGCTCCTGCCCTACCCCTACCACCCCTGCGGAAGGGCCTGCCTCTTCCTCTGCATGTCATTTTTTAAATGACCCTGTGACAAAACTCTTAGTCCCTATACCGCTGAAGGACTGCTGCAGTATAGGTGAGCGGTCAGCAGTGGTGCACGTCAACCCTATCTATTGTGGACCGATAGCGGTCCTTACAGAACAGCAGACTGTACCGCACTCAAGCCTATGTACCGTAGCACCCTATACCAAGTTACCAGTCCTTATAAGAACTTTTGTGGACCAAGCAGGTTGTGTATTAGTGTTTAGCAGACTGTACGTCAGTCCCTATACCGCTGAAGGACTGCTGCAGTATAGGGCAGCGGTCAGCAGTGGTGCACGTCAACCCTATCTATTGTGGACCGATAGCGGTCCTTACAGAACAGCAGACTGTACCGCACTCAAGCCTATGTACCGTAGCACCCTATACCAAGTTACCAGTCCTTATAAGAACTTTTGTGGACCAAGCAGGTTGTGTATTAGTGTTTAGCAGACTGTACGTCAGTCCCTATACCGCTGAAGGACTGCTGCAGTATAGGGCAGCGGTCAGCAGTGGTGCACGTCAACCCTATCTATTGTGGACCGATAGCGGTCCTTACAGAACAGCAGACTGTACCGCACTCAAGCCTATGTACCGTAGCACCCTATACCAAGTTACCAGTCCTTATAAGAACTTTTGTGGAACAAGCAGGTTGTGTGTTAGTGATTAGCAGACTGTACGTCAGTCCCTATACCAATGAAGGACTGCTGCAGTATAGGGCAGCGGTCAGCAGTAGTGCACGGCAACCCTATGTATTGTGGACCGATAGCGGTCCTTACAGAACAGCAGACTGTACCGCACTCAAGCCTATGTACCGTAGCACCCTATACCAAGTTACCAGTCCTTATAAGAACTTTTGTGGACCAAGCAGGTTGTGTATTAGTGTTTAGCAGACTGTACGTCAGTCCCTATACCGCTGAAGGACTGCTGCAGTATAGGGCAGCGGTCAGCAGTGGTGCACGTCAACCCTATCTATTGTGGACCGATAGCGGTCCTTACAGAACAGCAGACTGTACCGCACTCAAGCCTATGTACCGTAGCACCCTATACCAAGTTACCAGTCCTTATAAGAACTTTTGTGGACCAAGCAGGTTGTGTATTAGTGTTTAGCAGACTGTACGTCAGTCCCTATACCGCTGAAGGACTGCTGCAGTATAGGGCAGCGGTCAGCAGTGGTGCACGTCAACCCTATCTATTGTGGACCGATAGCGGTCCTTACAGAACAGCAGACTGTACCGCACTCAAGCCTATGTACCGTAGCACCCTATACCAAGTTACCAGTCCTTATAAGAACTTTTGTGGAACAAGCAGGTTGTGTGTTAGTGATTAGCAGACTGTACGTCAGTCCCTATACCAATGAAGGACTGCTGCAGTATAGGGCAGCGGTCAGCAGTAGTGCACGGCAACCCTATGTATTGTGGACCGATAGCGGTCCTTACAGAACAGCAGACTGTACCGCACTCAAGCCTATGTACCGTAGCACCCTATACCAAGTTACCAGTCCTTATAAGAACTTTTGTGGACCAAGCAGGTTGTGTATTAGTGTTTAGCAGACTGTACGTCAGTCCCTATACCGCTGAAGGACTGCTGCAGTATAGGGCAGCGGTCAGCAGTGGTGCACGTCAACCCTATGTATTGTGGACCGATAGCGGTCCTTACAGAACAGCAGACTGTAACGCACTCAGGCCTATGTACCGTAGCACCCTATACCAAGTTACCAGTCCTTATAAGAACTTTTGTGGACCAAGCAGGTTGTGTGTTAGTGATTAGCAGACTGTACGTCAGTCCCTATACCAATGAAGGACTGCTGCAGTATAGGGCAGCGGTCAGCAGTAGTGCACGGCAACCCTATGTATTGTGGACCGATAGCGGTCCTTACAGAACAGCAGACTGTAACGCACTCAGGCCTATGTACCGTAGCACCCTATACCAAGTTACCAGTCCTTATAAAAACTTTTGTGGACCAAGCAGGTTGTGTGTTAGTGTTTAGCAGACTGTGCGTCAGTCCCTATACCGCTGAAGGACTGCTGCAGTATAGGGCAGCGGTCAGCAGTGGTGCACGTCAACCCTATCTATTGTGGACCGATAGCGGTCCTTACAGAACAGCAGACTGTACCGCACTCAAGCCTATGTACCGTAGCACCCTATACCAAGTTACCAGTCCTTATAAGAACTTTTGTGGACCAAGCAGGTTGTGTATTAGTGTTTAGCAGACTGTACGTCAGTCCCTATACCGCTGAAGGACTGCTGCAGTATAGGGCAGCGGTCAGCAGTGGTGCACGTCAACCCTATGTATTGTGGACCGATAGCGGTCCTTACAGAACAGCAGACTGTAACGCACTCAGGCCTATGTACCGTAGCACCCTATACCAAGTTACCAGTCCTTATAAGAACTTTTGTGGACCAAGCAGGTTGTGTGTTAGTGATTAGCAGACTGTACGTCAGTCCCTATACCAATGAAGGACTGCTGCAGTATAGGGCAGCGGTCAGCAGTAGTGCACGGCAACCCTATGTATTGTGGACCGATAGCGGTCCTTACAGAACAGCAGACTGTACTGCACTCAGGCCTATGTACCGTAGCACCCTATACCAAGTTACCAGTCCTTATAAAAACTTTTGTGGACCAAGCAGGTTGTGTGTTAGTGTTTAGCAGACTGTGCGTCAGTCCCTATACCGCTGAAGGACTGCTGCAGTATAGGGCAGCGGTCAGCAGTAGTGCACGGCAACCCTATGTATTGTGGACCGATAGCGGTCCTTACAGAACAGCAGACTGTAACGCACTCAGGCCTATGTACCGTAGCACCCTATACCAAGTTACCAGTCCTTATAAGAACTTTTGTGGACCAAGCAGGTTGTGTGTTAGTGATTAGCAGACTGTACGTCAGTCCCTATACCAATGAAGGACTGCTGCAGTATAGGGCAGCGGTCAGCAGTAGTGCACGGCAACCCTATGTATTGTGGACCGATAGCGGTCCTTACAGAACAGCAGACTGTACCGCACCCAAGCCTATGTACCGTAGCACCCTAGACAGACCAAGTTACCAGTCCTGATAAAGAGCTTTGTGGAACAAGTGAGTTGTGAATGATTAGCAGACTGCAGCAGAAGGGCAGCAGTCAAGTATAATATTCTTTCTATATTTGGAAGAAAGAATATTATACGTGTACAAGCCTATTACCGTACCACTGATACCAGTCCTGAAAAGAACCTTTGTGGAACTAATAGTAACAGCAAGTCTTTAAAATTATCCTCACTGCCTGACACACTGCTTCCTGCCTGTCCCTATACAAATTGGCAAAAAAGAGTAGGCTGGAACGATTAGCTGGAACAGCTCTTTTGTGGACCTGATAGTAACAGCTAATGATGATGATGATGATGATGATGAAGAAAGACTAATCTGGCTGAGCTGTCCCTAAAATAGCAGCATACAGCGCTCTGTCCCTTTATCTAAACTGACAAAAGAAACTCAGGCTGCTGACCTAACACCTATACCAGTCCTGAAAAGAACTTTTGTGTACCAAATAGCTAGCGTTTTCTCTGTCCCTACTCCACACAGGATCCTTTCCCTACAGTGACAGAAGAAAGAATGTAAAATGGCCACCGGATCGGGTGTATTTATAGGTTAGGGGGAATGTCCAAGTGTCCATGAGCTGTCATGTCTCAATTGGTTGTCCTGTAACACATGATAAACGTGTCACGAAAGGTTAAAGTTCTTGTATACATTAAACACGTAAGTCCGCCGGGGCGAACGACGGAAAAAGGCGTTCGAACCCGCGGACGGCGAAAGTCGGAAATTCGCCGCGAAACGACCGCCGGGCGAACCGTTCGGCCATCACTAATTATTACTAGTGTCATACAACATTAGACTTCTACTATAGCTTGTAGGCAGAACATTCAACCGGAAATGTACGATTGCAGCATTGTACAGTTTAGCTGCTCTGTCAAATCTTCTTAGAACATTTGACAGACACCATGAGCCTTGAATGACAGATTCGACCTTAATTTTTTCGGATTTTTGGACAAATGCATTTTTAAACAAAATAAATAAAAACAAATTTTGTGAGTAACTAAATAAATGTATTTTTGGACAAAAACAAAATTCCAAAACAAAATATTTTAGTGTACACATTTCTAGACGGTTAGGGTCATATTTGGAGACAAGCTTGGTGATGTAGCTCGGGGCAGAGTTGTGAATGGCTTTGTATGTTGTTGTTGTTAGTATTTTGGATTTAATTAACTGGGCAATCGGAGGCCAGTGTGGGGATTGGCAGAGAAGGGTAGCAGACACCGAACGGTTGGTAAAATGGATGAGTCTGGCAGCAGCATTCAGCATGATAGACTGAAGAGGGGATAGCCTATGAGAATTAGACATGTGCGCACTGAAATATTTTGTTTCCGAATATCGTTTTTTCGTCCGAAAAATACATTTATTCAGTTACTCCCGAAATTCATTTTTATTTATTTAGTTTTGTTAAAAGATGCATTCGTCTGAAAATCCAAAATAATTAAGGTTGAATTAGTCATTGAAGGCTCATGGTATCTGTCAAATGTTCTAAGAAGATTTGACGGAACAGCTGAACTGTATGACGCCGCAATTGTACATTTCCGGTCGAATGTTCCTCCTACAAGCTATAGTAGAATTCTAATGTTGTATGACACTAGTAATAATTATATTTATTAATTATTATTATTACTAGTCAACCAACATTAGAATTCTTCTATAGCCTATGGGTTGAGCATTTGACCATAATTGTCCACTCACAGCGACTGCTTCGGCGAATCTTCATGTTGAATCTTTTTCTCTATGTCGAATAATCTTAGACTAATAGAGTTAAGTTAGGCACATTTGACCGTTTTTGCTATTGTCTCTATAATGTTGAGTCTTTTGTCTCAGGTAGAATAATCTTGGACTAATAGAGCTAAGGATAGGCACATTCGACCACAGGTTCAATGGACACAGATTGCTATTGTCAGTGTCATGTTGAATCTCCTATCTATATCGATCTGTTGTCGCAACAAAAACAAAAATAAAGCATTTCTTTATGTTGGATCTTTCATTTTTTTTTTTCTAATGAGAAGGCAGTTGCAATATTCAAGGTGAGAGATAACGAGGGAGCGAAAATTAGTAGCTTGGTGGTTTCATTAGTTAAAAAGGGGACACATTTTAGAGATGTTATGGAGGTGAAATCTACAAGCTTTTGACAACGAATGGATTTGTGGTGGAAAGGACAGGTCAGAGTTTTGTTTAAGGAAGTGGTGCAACATCCTTGCTGATATGTCAGTTAGTAAGTTAGTAATGCAAGAGGCGGCTGAAGGAGTGAGGTGAGGAGTAGATAGGTTTAGGTGTTATCAGAGTAGATAAGGTATTTGTAGCCGTGGGAGGTTATCAAGTGATTAAAAGAGGAGGTGTAGATAGAGAGGAGCAGTGGCCCAAAAACAGAGCCTTAGTGGACCCCTACAGAACAGGAAATAGGAGCGCTGTAATAGGTAGGAGGAGAACAAGGATAGAGCAGAATCTTAGAGGCCAAGGTAGTAGAGTTTGTTTAGAAGGAGTAGGTGGTCAAATGCTGAAGATAGGTCTAGTAGTAAGAGTATGGAGTAGTGACCATTGGTTTTAGCAGTTAGTAAATTGTTAGTGAGTTTTAGGAAGGTAGATTTTGTGGAGTGCTGCGAGCGAAAGCCAGACTGTCAGGGGTCAAGAAGGTTTTTTTTTTCAGTGAGGTAGGAGCTAAAATGTTTATAGACTAAGCATTCTAAAAGTTTAGAGGTGAATGGGACCAGCTCACGACGTCGGCACTTTGAAGAGGGATATCGTTGTTATGACAGCAGCTAGCTACCATAACCATGGGATCCTCTTCTTCAGTGAGCGGTCCGGTTTCAGATAAAAGTGGTCTCTGCTGTGGATTCACTGCAAGATCACTTTTATCAGTGGCAGGAAAGGGCCCTCCTGCCACATTCCCATGCCCTCTGCCCCTTACCAAAGCCGTCGGTAGTGGCAGGGGCGATCGGGTCCTGTCACGTGTGTGATATGGAGATGAGAGGGGAAGTTGGCCTCCACCCTTCTCCATATCATTGCAGGGCAGAAGCAATGTCGAAACGTCACTTCTGTCCATAGCTCTTAAAGGGAAATCTTTTTTTTTTTTTTTCAAGCGACAAATGTATTATTTTTTTTATTGCATTTTAATATAAATATGAGATTTGAGGTCTTTTTGATCACAGATCTCATATTTAAGAGGTCCCGTCATGTTTTTTTTATTACAAGGCATGTTTAAAGTAAAATGAAATTTAAAAAAATGCATCCCGTTACGCCGAGCTCGTGTGCAGAAGCGAACACATAAGTAAGTAGCGCCCGCATATGAAAACGGTGTTCAAACCACACATGTGAGGTATCACCATGATCATTAGAGTGAGAACAACAATTCCAACCCTAGACCTCTTCTATTTTTTAAACGCCGCCTATGGAGATTTTTAAGGGTAAAAGTTTGTCACCATTCCACGAGCGGGTGCAATTTTGAAGCGTGACCTGTTGGGTATCAATTTACTCAGCGTAACATTATCTTTCACAATAAACGAAAAAAAAAAATGGGGCTAACTTTACTGCTGTGTGTTTTTTTTTTTTAATGCAAAAAAGTGTACTCTTTTAAAAAAAAAGTGCACTTGTAAGACTGCTGCGTAAATACAGTGTGACAGAAAGTATTGAAAGAACCACCATTTTACTCTCTGGGGTCTTAAAACCCCCAAACATTATACTTTTTTCCTAAGTAATTTTATAGCAAAAAAAAAACAGTTTTTAACCACTTCCCACCCGATTTCGTTATCCTGACTGGGCGTCATATGACGTCCTTCAGGATAATATGCCGCCGCGCGCCTGTGGGGGTGCGCATTGTGACGATCGGTGGAGTGGTGTGGCAGTCTGACACACCGCTACACTGATCTCAGTAAAGAGCCTCTGGTGGAGGCTGTTTACCATGTGATCAGCTGTGTCCAATTATGGCTGATCGTGATGTCAACAGGAAAAATACGGTGATCGGCTTTTCCTCACTCGTGTCTGACAGACGCGAGTAGAGGAGAGCCGATCGACGGCTCTCCTTATGGGGGGGGGTCTGCGCTGATTGTTTATCAGCGCAGCCCCATCTCAGATGCCCACACTGGACCACCAGGGACTCCACTAGGACCCCCAGGGAAGTGGGCAACATGTGGATGGCCAGGTACATACCCCCTGGCCATCCACATATGCAAATGATGCCCAATCTGTGCCAGTCAGTGCCCACAAATGGGCAATGATTGGCACCATCATGTACCAATCAGTGTCATCAGTGCCACCTATCACCCAGCAATGCCACGCATCAGTGTCATCAGTGGCACCCATCAGTGTCCAGCAGTGCCCATCAGTGCCCACCTATCAGTGCCCATCAGTGTTCATCCATGCCACCTATCCGTGCCACTCATAAGTACTCATCAGTGCCACCTATGAGTGCCCATCAGTGCCGCCTATGAGTTCCCAGTAGTGCCACCTATCAGTGCCCATAAGTGCTGCATACCAGTGCCACCTATCAGTGCCCATCAGTGCCACCTATCAGTGCCCATCAGTGGCCATCAGTGCCACCTCATCAGTACCACCTCATTGGTGACACCTCATTGGTGCCCATCAGTGCCGCCTTATCAGTGCCTGTCAGTGCAGCCATATCAGTGCCCGTCATTGAAGAAGAAAACATACTTATTTACAAAAAAATTTAACAGAAACAAAGAAAAACTTGTTTTTTTTTAAGAAATCGGTCTCTTTTTATTTGTTGCGCAAAAAATAAAAATCGCAGAGGTGATAAAATACCACCAAACTAAAGCTCTATTTGAGGGAGCAAAATGATAAAAAATCTGCAGTGCCCACATCGCTGCTCACCGAATTTAACCCCTCAATTCCCTGCCAATACTCTGCAATACCAGTGCATACTCTGCAGTACCCCGCCATTACTCTGCAGTACCCCGCCATTACTCTGCAGTACCCCGCCATTACTCTGCAGTACCCCACCATTACTCTGCAGTGCAGTACCCTGCCATTACTCTGCAGTACCCTGCCATTACTCTGCAGTACCCCCCATTACTCTGCAGTACCCCCCATTACTCTGCAGTACCCCCCAATACTCTGCAGTACCCGCCATTACTCTGCAGTACCCCGCCATTACTCTGCACTGCAGTACCCTGCCATTACTCTGCAGTACCCTGCCATTACTCTGCAGTACCCCCCATTACTCTGCAGTAACCCCCATTACTCTGCAGTACCCTGCCATTACTCTGGAGTACCCCCCAATACTCTGCAGTACCCTGCTATTACTCTGTAGTACCCCGCCAATACCCCGCCAATACTCTGCAATACCCTGCCATAAATTGCCATACCCAGCCATACTCGGAGATACCCAGCCATACTCGGTGATACCCTGAAATACCCAGCCATAGATGCCCCCCACCCCTCACCGCCCTCCGGTGCTTCTACCAACTCGCCAGTACGATCAAAGCCAGAATCTTTTTTTTATTTTTTATTTCAGGCTTCCCAGCCTAGAGGTGAGATGTGGGGTCATATTGACCCCCAGATTTCACTGTAAAGAGGACCTGTCACCCCATATTCCTATTACAAGGGATGTTTACATTCCTTGTAATAGGAATAAAAGTGATCAAAAATATATTTTTGGGGAAAAAAATGTCAAACTAAAATAAATAAAGTAAAATGAACAATAAAAAAAAAAAAAATTTTTAAAGCGCCCATGTCCCCATGTGCTCGCATGCAGAAGCGAACGCATGCGTAAGCCCCGCCCACATATGAAAACGGTGTTCAAACCACACATGTGAGGTATCGCCGAGAACGTTAGAGCGAGAGCAATAATTCTAGTCCTAGACCTCCTCTGCAACTCAAAACATGTAACCAGTAAAAAAAAATTTAAAGTGTCGCCTATGGGGATTTTTTAAGTAGCGATGTTTGGCGCCATTCCACGGGCATGTGCAATTTTGAAGAGTGACATGTTTGATATCTATTTACTCAGCATAACTTCATCTTTCACTTTATGCAAACATTGGGCTAACTTTACTGTTTTTTTTGTTTGTTTTTTAAGCACAAAACTGTTTTTTCCCCCAAAAAAACGCGTTTGAAAAATTGCTGTGCAAATACCGTGTGAGATAAAAATTTGCAACGACCACCATTGTATTCTCCAGGGTCTTTGCTAAAAATATATATATATATATAATGTTTTGGGGTTCTCTGTAATTTTCTAGCAAATAAATGATGATTTTTACATGTAGGAGAGAAATGTCAGAATTGGCCTGGGTGCTCCAGAACGCCTGATGGCGCTCCCTGCATGTTGGGCCTCTGTATGTGGCCACGCTATGTAAATGTCTCAAACATGTGGTATCGCCGTACTCGGGAGTAATAGCAGAATGTGTTTTGGGGTGTAATTTGTGGTATGCATATGCTGTGTGTGTGAAATAACCTGATAATATGACAATTTTGTGGGAAAAAAAAAAAAAAAGGAAATAGGCCGTCAGTACTTCAGGTGTGATCAATTTTCAGATATTGGCACCATAGCTTGTGGACTCTATAACTTTCACAAAGACCAAATAATATCCACCAATTTGTACTTATTTTTACCAAAGATATGTAGTAGTATGAATTTTGGCCAAAATTTATGAAGAAAAAATTACTAATCTGCTAAATTTTATAACAGAAACGAAGAAAAATTCATTTTTTCGCCGAATTTTCGGTCTTTTTTCTTTTATAGCACAAAAAATAAAAAACTGAGAGGTGATTAAATACCACCAAAAGAAAGCTCTATTTGTGTGAAAAAAAGGACAAACATTTCCTATAGGTCCAGTGTTGCATGACTGAGTAATTGTCATTCAAAATGTGAGGGCACCGAAAGCTGAAAATTGGTCTGGTTATTAAGGGTGTTTAAGTGCCCAGTGGTCAAGTGGTTAATAATAGAGCTTGCAGTCAGTAGTGTTAGGAGATAGTGCGTGCTGTCTGCGTGCTCTGTACCCAGTACATACCGCTATAATATAGGGCAGGCCCCTACTTTCAAACATCCAACTTACAAATATCTCCTACTTGCAAACGCAAGGAGACAGCAGCAAGTGAGATGAAAAAAGATGGACGACAAAACAAATTATACAGGGGTGATAACCCTTCCCTATGTTTTCCAAAAAGCTTAAAAATAGTTTTTTTGACTGGAGCTACACTTTAAAAATGTACCGGTTGAAAATTACAAACAGATTCAACTTAACACAACAAAGCTACACAGTCCATGTCTTGTTTGCACCGCCTGTATACTGCTGTTCTGAGTATATAGGGCCTGGGGGCCACACGCATTTCCTTTTTTTAATATGGGTACGGGGTTCCCCTTAATATGCGTACAAGACCCAAATAGGCTGGTAATGGGCAGGGAGGGCTACCCATGCCATTTTTCTCAATGATTTTCAACCATATTGCAGGAACCAGATATAACATTAAAACCGCAAGCAGTTTTAAATGGTGTTATTTCCGTTTAATGTCATTTTGTGCAGGGACTGTTCTAAACACGGGAAACACGTGGCACTTCACAGGCATACTACAGACACCCCCCAGGCACCATATTTAAAGGAATATTTCACCTTTTTTTTTCACTTTAATCGTCATTAAAATCAGTGCTCCCGCCAAAACGCCAGTTTTTAAAACTTTTTTTTGCAGTGACCCATGTCCCCTGAGGCAGGTCCCCAAACCCTTTTTAGGACACTATTTTGCATATTAGCCGTTAAAATTAGCACTTTCCATTTCGAACGTTCGAGTCCCATAGACTTCAATAGGGTTCGAACTTTCGTAACGAACGCGGGGGTCGTTCGCAAGTTCTGGTGCGAACCGAACCGGGGGGTGTTCGGCTCATCCCTAGTGGGGAAGATAACTGTACAGTGGATCTGTGCTCACATATTGCATATAATATGAACTGCACTTTCAAAGCTCAAATGTGGATTATGCTGAGAACTGTTCAATTGTAAGGTTATAAAAATGGCCAGTGAATAATTTGATTCACAGAAAAAATGGTACACTGACAATAAGTTGCAACATGGCCTCACTACAGGTATACAGGTCCTTCTCAAAAAATTAGCATATTGTGATAAAGTTCATTATTTTCTGTAATGTACTGATAAACATTAGACTTTCATATATTTTAGATTCATTACACACAACTGAAGTAGTTCAAGCCTTTTCTTGTTTTAATATTGATGATTTTGGCATACAGCTCCTGAAAACCCAAAAATCCTATCTCAAAAAATGAGCATATTTCATCCGTCCAATAAAAGAAAAGTGTTTTTAATACAAAAAAAGTCAACCTTCAAATAATTATGTTCAGTTATGCACTCAATACTTGGTCGGGAATCCTTTTGCAGAAATGACTGCTTCAATGCGGCGTGGCATGGAGGCAACCAGCCTGTGGCACTGCTGAGGTGTTATGGAGGCCCAGGATGCTTCGATAGCGGCCTTAAGCTCATCCAGAGTGTTGGGTCTTGCGTCTCTCAACTTTCTCTTCCCAATATCCCACAGATTCTCTATGGGGTTCAGGTCAGGAGAGTTGGCAGGCCAATTGAGCACAGTAATACCATGGTCAGTAAACCATTTACCAGTGGTTTTGGCACTGTGAGCAGGTGCCAGGTCGTGCTGAAAAATGAAATCTTCATCTCCATAAAGCTTTTCAGCAGATGGAAGCATGAAGTGCTCCAAAATCTCCTGATAGCTAGCTGCATTGACCCTGCCCTTGATAAAACACAGAGGACCAACACCAGCAGCTGACATGGCACCCCAGACCATCACTGACTGTGGGTACTTGATACTGGACCTCAGGCATTTTGGCATTTCCCTCTCCCCAGTCTTCCTCCAGACTCTGGCACCTTGATTTCCGAATGACATGCAAAATTTGCTTTCATCCGAAAAAAGTACTTTGGACCACTGAGCAACAGTCCAGTGCTGCTTCTCTGTAGCCCAAGTCAGGCGCTTCTGCCGCTGTTTCTGGTTCAAAAGTGGCTTGACCTGGGGAATGCGACCTGTAGCCCATTTCCTGCACATGCCTGTTCACGGTGGCTCTGGATGTTTCTACTCCAGACTCAGTCCACTGCTTCCGCAGGTCCTCCAAGGTCTGGAATCGGTCCTTCTCCACAATCTTCTTCAGGGTCCGGTCACCTCTTCTCGTTGTGCAGCGTTTTCTGCCACACTTTTTCCTTCCCACAGACTTCCCACTGAGGTGCCTTGATACAGCACTCTGGGAACAGCCTATTCATTCAGAAATTTCTTTCTGTGTCTTACCCTCTTGCTTGAGGGTGTCAATGATGGCCTTCTGGACAGCAGTCAGGTCGGCAGTCTTACCCATGATTGCGGTTTTGAGTAATGAACCAGGCTGGGAGTTTTTAAAAGCCTCAGGAATATTTTGCAGGTGTTTAGAGTTAATTAGTTGATTCAGATGATTAGGTTAATAGCTTGTTTAGAGAACCTTTTCATGATATGCTAATTTTTTGAGATAGGAATTTTGGGTTTTCATGAGCTGTATGCCAAAATCATCAGTATTAAAACAAGAAAAGGCTTGAACTACTTCAGTTGTGTGTAATGAATCTAAAATATATGAAAGTCTAATGTTTATCAGTACATTACAGAAAATAATGAACTTTATCACAATATGCTAATTTTTTGAGAAGGACCTGTACATGGTCATTTCTAGTTAAGTTTTCCCTATTTTTCAGGGATCTACCCCTAATGTGAAGTGAGAATGAAGTAGGCATATATAGAATTTGCAGATATGAACTACACATCTGCTACCCTGTTTCCCACAAAAATAAGACCTAGCGTGATTGTCGGTGATGGCTGCAATAAAAGCCCTACCCCCCAAATAAGCCCTAGTTAAAGTCCTTGTAGGTCTTATTTTCAGGGAAACAGGGTAGGGCTTATTTGGGGTGTAGGGCTTATATTGCAGCCATCACCGACAACCACGATAGGTCTTATTTTTGGAGAAACAGGGTAATATATGAGCACATGTGTAATTTTGAGGTACAAAGAAGTGTGAACCTAATGTGAGAGACAACAACTGTGGTAACACCAATAGTGAGGTAAAAATCTACTCTGTGAGAGAATAGCTGTACCCTCTGCTCAGCAGATCTTAGATATTCCTTGGTGGCAAAGAACAAATGTGGCCTTTGAGCACAGAGTTTGATTCAAAGACAGTCAGGGCCAGTGTCATTGGGCCTGTCATCTGCTATTGTGACCCTATTATAAAGAATATTTAACCAGTGTAATGTATTTTCTGAGGACAATCCATTTCTATTATATGGTCATTTGTGCAGTAATTTGCTAGAGAATGCCTAATATTTTCTTTGTTCTATTTTTTAACTGGACACATGAAAACTCCAAGATTTTGCTACCTTTGCACTGTCAAATGATAGGGCAGCCAGTTAGTATTCTGTTTAGTCTTTTTCACATCATCCTTTTGTAATCAGATTGAGAGACAGAAAGCCTCTTCAGAGCATTTTTATACACCCTACCATCTGCCACAATTCTGGTGTAATATCATAAAATGATAAAATATATTTGCAAAACATTTCCAACATATTGTTGTTCCTAATGATTGCTGTACATTCTTAATTGAAATGATTATTGGTGGCTGGCCTTACTCCATCTAGCTCCCTAATGAGAGATATATTTCACCAAAATTAAATAGAAAGCACAGAAAGATTTTGCCTAAAAATCACTGTATAGGCACACATCAATAATAAAAGGTTGTTCTTCATGTCTAATGGATCTGTTTTACACTATTTATCTAAATTAATCAAAATCCAGAACCTAATTTTTTTAACAAAAACATCCATTACCTCCTTGCAAAATAGATGCATTTAGAGTACATATTGTTCTACCTTCTAGATTAGCTGTATGTTCATGGGAATACATATGATATTAACTAAAGTGAAATGGAACAAAGAAATGTATTAATGTTAGGAAATTGCTGGGTATTAGAAGCTGAATATCTAAAAAGAAGCTTTGTTTTAATTCTTTATGCAATGGGTGAGCCAACTGGAGCAAACTTGTTATCAAATGAAAAATATCATTTTAAAGCCTATTAAATGTATGTAATTATTGTGCAGCTGTAAGTTTCTGTTTGAAATATAAATATATTATCTTTGAAGCAGTGGTATGACTTTATTGAGCAGAAATAATTTTTACCAGAGCCAGAGATGTAGTTATTGTGCAATGTCATTTTTAGCTGACCATGTAATAATGGGATCATGGGAAAACTGTGCAGCAATATTTGAATTATATTTGTTTTCAATGTTGAATTGTATCTGTTGTAAATGCAAGACTGGCTGACAAGGTCTATTATATATCTCTGACTAATTTCTAAAACATCTCTCACAAGCAATGTAGACATTTTGGAGCCCAAACTGGAAAGAAGCTTAAGATTTTACTAACTTTAATCCATTCATGACCAGAGGCTATCTATGTGTAAATGCCCAAATCAAATTTAACAGTGTCAGTATGCACCGGTTAACTTGGAAATATATCTCTGACTAATTTGCGCACCTAAATAATTTTTACATATAATCACATATGCAACAATGAATTAAAGTGATTGTTCACCAATACCAGAAGTCTGCCAAGCAAAATAGGAGAGTTGGAAGCTTTGATGCATGAAGAGAACTAGCATTTAAATGGAATTGCTGAATCTTGGCTTTATTCTTCACACAATTAGGCTATTCATTTCCCTGGATATGCTTTCGGAGGGACCGGGTAAAATGTAATGTTGGGGATGCCTGTTTATATGGGAAAAGTGATCTTAAAGCAAGTTTTAAAAAGGAACTTGTTGATGGAGAGTGTGATGGTGCTACAGCTTTATGTGTGGAGCTTCATATGGGAGTACTTCAAAGTTAATTATGGGAGTTTGTTGTAGGCCATGCAGTGTTAATCAGAAGGTTGAGACTCAACTTCCACAAATAGAAAGGGCTCTAAGGGCTGGCAAAGATAATAATAAAAGACATTTCCAAACTTGTTAAAAAAATAATTTTTACAGTTTATAGAAGCCCCAACTACCGGTAGATACAGTGCCTTGAAAAAGTATTCATATCCCTTGACAGTTTCCACGTTTTTTCATGTTAGAAACCACCTCCTTGGGGGTAGGGACTGATGTGAATGTGCAATGTACAGGGATAGGGACAATTGTAGACACTCACTCAGGTTGAACTGGATGGACTTTTGTCTTTATTCAACCTTACTAACTATGTAACTATAAATGTATTGTATGTGATAGACCAACACAAAGTGGCACATTGTTGTGAAGTGGAAGGTAAATTATAAAAGTTTTCCAAATTTTTACAAAAAAATATCTGTGGCATGCATTTATATTCAGCCATCTTTACTCTGATACCCCTAACTAAAATCTAGTGGAACCAATTGCCTTCAGAAGTCACCTAACTAGTAAATAGAGTCCACCTGTGTGTAATTTAATCTCAGTATAAATACATCTGTTTTTTTAAGCCCTCAGGGGTTTGTTAGAGAACCTTAGTGAACAAACAGCATTGTGAAGGTCAAGGAACAACCCAGGCAGATCAGGGATAAAGTTGTGGAGAAGTTTAAAGCAGGGTTAGGTTATAAAAACAAATCCCAAGCTTTGAACATCTTACGGAGCACTGTTCAATCCATGATCTGAAAATGGAAAGAGAATGGCACAACTGCAAACTTACTAAAACATGGCCATCCACCTAAACCAACAAGCTGGGCAAGGAGAGCATTAATCAGAGAAGCAGCCAAGAGGCCCATGGTAACTCTAGAGGAGCTGCAGAGATCCGCAGCTTAGATGGGAGAATCAGTCTCCTGATGTCTCTTTTTTTAAACAGAGAAAGGGACTGGAAAAATGGAACCCTCAGTCACTTTCTCTACAGCCACAGCTGAACTATAGATGAAGGAATAGACGTCTCTGTATAGAGGTTCCTATTCATTCACAAACTGAGAGAAGAAAGTAATTATTGCTAGCAGCTATAGGAGCCACTAGCGATAATCATACAAATCTGGCAAGCTGGTTGTACCCAAGTTGATCGATTGGTCAACTTGGTACTTTCACCCTGCCCATTAGCGATTTGAATCTTGGCTGGTTCAGTAGGATTCAAACTGTGTATGGCCAGCCTTAGGACCAAATTTTGCAGATTTAGGCCAAATGTGACATTTCCAACTTCATCAAAACCTTTTTGTTACTTTTTGGCTACAGGGGGCAATGTTAACTGGCAGGGCTTCCTCAGTTTTTGTGTAATCATCAAAAACCATTCTGTTTTTGGGAACATATCTGCATATAGCATGAACCAGTTATGATATACAAATTAAAGTTATCCTTATTCGTGTTAATCAACTTGAAATAACCTTTCACTAATCTATTTCTACTGAACAATGAATGTAATTATTTGGCATGGGACAGGGTTAGTATTACATAGTTACATAGTTAGTAAGGTTGAATAAAGGCACCAGTCCATCCAGTTCAACCTGAGTGAGTGTGGGTGGGTGTCTACAATTATCCCTATTTAAGATACCCATATAGCCCCATCAATTAACGCAGCACTCCACACATACATCAGTCCCTACCCTCAAGGAGCCCACAATCCAAGGTCCCCAACTCACATTCATGTACTAGGGCCAATTTTGGACAGAAGCCAATTAACCTACCAGCATGTCTTTGGAGTGCACTTATTACTGATAATGATTATTACTGCACTTTAGCTCTTGCATTAACTTGCCTAATAAAACTGCCACCTTTATTTTCATAGATTACATTACTTGATGATGATGATTGATCTGCCTTTAATTGCAGTGGAATGGATCTACTGTGCATAAATTGTACCAAAATATAAAATAGGAATCTACTGTACAGTACATATCCAGTCCATTACCATTAGCAGTATTTAAGTCATTGGATCGTCTTAAATGGTTTTGTATATGTATAGTATACTTATTTCTCAAGTCGTCTTCCAGGGCGGCACCCTGAGAGATGACTGGTCCACCTGACAGGAAACACAATCAATCAAAGAGGTTAAAAGCCCCCGCCCCTCCCCGTGCTCCTCAGTTTTTGATTGTGTTTCCCCACAGCGAAACCGTTTGTTATTTTTTCCTAGACCCGAAGCCTGGGGCTGGTGGTCTCCCCCTGGGAGCCAGACCAAATGCCTGGGAAGCCTCTGGGTCTGGCAGGATGTTCTCATCCTTCCTGGGGGGTTCCCCTATATTTTCCTCAGGGGGGGCAGCAGAAACTGGAAGAGCCCCCCTGAGCGCTGAAGGACCCTGGGTACAGTGGTGTACCCAGAACTTCAGGGGCCAATTTTCCTCTCCTCTCCTTACCTGTGCGGTGGCCGTGCAGAAAAGGAGCCTGGTGTCCCTTTTGGCTCAGGGTATCTCTCTGAAGACTCCAGGTCCAGCAATCCAGAGGGTTTTTGGTGCAGCTGGAGGCAGTATCTCCCCTTTGCAGCAGAGGTGCTCAGCTTTCTGGGGAGGTTTGGCACCATCTTCCTGGAGCTTGGTGGAGGAATGACATCACTTCCTCCACAGAACAGGAAGTGAGCTCAGAGTTCGGGTCATTTCCTGTCTACAGCAAAATGGTGGCCGTATCAGCATGGAGGTAACCACAGCCTCAGCCTCACAGCTGATTTGCCAAATCGGGGACATAAATCCAGGAGGAGCAGGCGCCCACTTCTCCCACAGACCGGCTGCCTTCGCCTGTGTTAGCTGTCCGAAGAAGCTCACTGGTGCCAGCAGCATGGAACGTGAGGAGAGACCCGCAGGGTCCATGGCCATGGAGGAGACCACAGGGGGTGAGTCTGACCGGCCGCCGGAGGTTTAGATGGGGGAGGGTACCCCAACTCTTCTCCTCTGGGTGGTACAGTGCTGTATTGTTATGCCTGCATGTTTTTGTTTCAGGGGACGATGCCACTGCCCTTGGGGTTGCCAGCCGTCCCGTGAAATCTTCCACCCGCTCTAAGCGTTGTGGAAACTGTAATGCTAGATTACCCCCAGATCATCCTAAACCCTTCTGCTTTAAATGTATACAGAAGCTGACAGGGAAGGAAACCTCTCAGATAATGGAGAAGTTTCTCACAGTACAAACTGAGATGCTGTCCACTCTGAAAGCCTTTCAGTCCTCCCTTAAGTCTAGGGATTCAGAGGCTCACACCAGCAAGGACGCCTCCTTCCAGGAGGGCTCCGCTTCCTCTAGGGGGTCTAGACGGCGGGCAGACAACCCAAGGTATCTCCAGTCTCAGGATTCAGAGGAGGAGGATGAGTCCGAATCCCATTAGCAGGGATTCTCGGACGAGGGTGTGTTGGACAGCCAGGAGGAGGATGAGGGGGAGGACTCCAGGTCTAGCAGGCATATCTTTTCAGCCGATGACATGGAGGGACTACTGAGGGCGGTTTACGCTTCTGAAGGGATTCAGGAGCCCACGGCACAGGTCTCTGCCCAAGACAAAATGTATAGGGGCTTAATTAAACCACAGACCAGAGTTCTTCCGGTACATCCTGCACTCAAAGATATTATCTTAAGGGAGTGGAAGGATCCGGAGAAAAGGCTCCTAAAGTACAAAACATGGAAGCGTAGATGCCCCCTTACTGAGGAGGATGAGGAGAAGTTTTTCAAGACTCCTAGGCTAGACGCCTCCCTGGCACAAGTTTCTAAACAATCCGATCTTTCCTTTGAAGACACTGGGAACATCAAGGATCAGATGGATCGGAGGGCAGAAACTATTTTGCGCAGGGCCTGGGAGGCCAATGCATCGGCTATGAGCCCCGCGTTGGCCTCAGCCTGCATCGCTAGAAATGCGGACATGTGAATCTCTAAGCTGATAGACCACATCTCCCAGACTTCCAAGTCTAAGGAGGTCTTAGATTCATTGGAGGTCGTAGGCAGCGCTGTTGCATACCTAGCGGATGCGGCCGTGGAGACGGTGCGCACAACCGCCAAGTCCGGTGCCTTACTAAACTCGGCTCGGCGAGCCCTATGGGTTAAAACTTGGGACGGGGATGGCTCATCTAAGACCCGTCTATGTGGCCTCCCTTTTGAGGGTTCCCTCCTTTTTGGTGCTGGCCTAGACCAAGCCCTTGCTAGGTCGACCGAAAAGGGGAAGAAATTCCCTACTAAACCGAGGAGGGATAAGAAGAGGTTTTTTCGTGGCCCCCAGGCAAAGAACCGCTTCTCGGAGAAAAAGGTCTCCCCTAATAGACGTTGGGGGGCTGGGAAGGACAAGCAGAAGTCAGGCATTCTCTTTTCCAGCCAGAAGTCAGGCGACAAGACCTCCAAATGACATTCCAGTGGGGGGAAGACTTTTCCACTTTGTCCCTCAGTGGGAAAGGGTCACTCAGAGCCCCCATATTCTACAGATCATAAAAGAGGGTTACAGATTAGAATTTCTTTCCCCTCCTCCCACCAAGTTTCTCTTGACCCACCTTCCCAGGGATCCTGGCAAGGCAGCAGGAGTCCTACAGAATATAGAAGAACTGGCCAGGCAGGAGGTCATAGTGCCTGTTCCAGAGGGCCAGCAGGGTCAGGGGTTCTACTCCCACATATTTGTGGTACCAAAGCCCTCAGGAAGATATCGCCTCATCATAAATCTAAGGCATCTCAACGTCTTCCTGCGGTACAAGAAGTTCCGCATGGAGAGTGTTTATTCTCTCAGGAGACACCTTCTCAGGGACGTGTTCATGGTAACCTTGGATTTAAAGGACGCCTACCTTCACGTCCCTATATTTCAGAACCATCAGGTCTTCCTAAGATTTGCAATTGCCTCTCCAGAGGGAGTTCAGCATTGGCAGTTTGCGGCCCTCCCCTTCGGGCTGGCATCCAGTCCAAGGGTTTTTACAAAGATCCTGGCAGAAGTAGTGGCCTTCCTGCATCTCCAGGAAGTAGCGCTGATTCCCTATTTGGACGACATTCTGATTTACAATCAGAATCGGGATCAGCTCCTTTTGGATCTAGCCAGGGTAGTGGAGACCTTAGAATCCCTGGGATGGATCATCAGCAAGGAAAAATCCTCACTGATTCCGGCCCAGACGAAAATGTATCTGGGATTCCTGGTGGATTCCGCGCAACAGAAGTTAGTTCTACCCCAGAGCAAGGTAGAGGGTATAATTTCAGCGGTCCTTTCTCTGTTAGAGGCAAAGACATCTCCATACAGAGGGATTATGAGGGTGCTGGGCCTGATGACGGCAGCTATCCCAGCAGTTCCTTGGGCACAGCTGCACTCCAGGACCCTCCAGCACTTCCTCCTTTCCTCTTGGGACAGGAAAGGGGTTTCTCTAGAAGTAGAAGTGGCCATTCCGATCGAGGTAAAGGATTCTCTTCACTGGTGGCTTCACCCTCAGAGGCTTCAGGGGGGTCTCCTTTGGAGTCAGCTTCAGCCGCTCAGGATAACAACAGACGCAAGTTCCTGGGGGTGGGGGGCCCACCTGGAGGATCTAACAGCCCAGGGTTCCTGGGACATTAGTCGGAGAAAGACATCCTCAAATTTTCGAGAACTTTTGGCCATCAGGGAGGCATTAAAGGCTTTCGAAAGGAGGATCAAGGACCAGGAAGTTTAGGTCCTATCAGACAACGCCACGGCAGTGGCATTTGTCAATCATCAGGGGGGCACCAGATCTCCAACTCTACTGGCTCTATCTTTAGAGATCATGGGCTGGGAGGAGCATCGGATTATCTCCATTTCCGCAGTCCACATAAAGGGGTCCCTGAATGTAGAGGCAGACTATCTCAGTCGTCAGCCGATTCTTCAGGGAGAATGGGAGTTGAATCCAGAGGTATTCTCCCTGGTATGTCGGCAGTTCAGCGATCCAGAGATAGATCTGTTCGCCCGCAGAAAGAACAGAAGGGTAAAGAGATTCTTTTCCCTTGCCCGAGAGGGGGGCTCAGAGGGGATAGACGCCTTGGCCCAGGTCTGGGACTTCCGGTTGGCCTATGCCTTCCCCCTCCCCTGGGGCTAATTCCGAGGGTTCTTCAAAAGCTGTTTCTCTCGGAAGGCGCCCTGATTCTGATAGCCCCTTGGTGGCCCAAGAGAGCTTGGTTTCCAACCCTGCAGGGTTGGTCCATAGCCCCGCCTCTACACCTTCCTGTTCGGCGTGACCTTCTCCTTCAGGGTCCAGTTTGCCATCCAGACCCCAGCTTCTTCAGGCTGACGGCCTGGCTCTTGAAAGGCAGAACCTGCGGGAGAAGGGCCTGTCGGACAGAGTAGTGGATACTCTCCTCCTTAGTAGAAAGCCGGTCACAAGGCGTATTTACGCTAAGACCTGGGGGATTTTTTCTCGCTGGTGTCAGGTGAGAGGGACTTCACAGCAAGAGATCCCGGCCATTCTGGAGTTTCTCCAGGATGGAGCAGAGCAGGGGTTGGCAACCAAGACACTTAAGGCACAGGTCGCAGCCTTATCCTGTTTTTTGGAGAGACGCTTGGCACTAGATCCTCTGATCAAGAGGTTCCTTTTGGTCAGAGAGAGGTTGTCCCCTGTCCAGGTGTCTAGGTTCCCACCATGGGATCTTACCTTGGTGTTAGAGGGCTTAACAAGGCCCCCCTTTGAACCAATAGACCAGATCCCCCTCAGGATTCTCACCTTTAAGTTGGCCTTTCTGCTTGCTATTACATCAGCCAGGAGAGTAGGCGATATTCAGGCTTTTTCAGTCAAGGAACCATACTTTCGTTTATTTGAGGACAGGGTTATACTTAGGCAGGACCCCCTGTACCTCCCTAAGGTAGCATCCAGGTTCCATAGGACTCAAGAAGTAGTGCTACCTTCCTTTTGTAATAATCCCCAAAATGAGAGGGAAATTTCTTTTCACTGTCTGGACGTCAGACGTTGTTTATTATCCTACTTAGAAAAAGTTAAGGAGTTTCGAAAGTCCAGCCATCTTTTAGTTAATTTTTCTGGCCAAAAGAAGGGCCAACAAGCCTCCAAAGCATCCATAGCTAGATGGATTAAGCATGCCATTGCTTTAGCCTATGAGCAGTCAGGTAATGCAGTTCCTAGGGACCTGAAAGCTCATTCCACGTGATCTCTGGCAACCTCTTGGGCAGAAAGGGCCGGAGCTTCAGTGGAGCAGATATGTAGAGCCGCTACATGGACAAGCCAGAACACCTTCCTGAGGCATTACAGGGTGGAGTTACTGTCCCCTCAGGATCTGGCATTTGGCAGGAAGGTCCTGCAAGCGGTTGTCCCGCCCTAAGGTAGGCCTGAGCTACTTGCTCCTCTCTCAGGGTGCTGTCCTGGAAGACGACTTGAGAAAATGACCAGTTACACTTACCGGTAACTGTGTTTCTGGGAAGTCTTCCAGGACGGCAGGCCTACTTCCCACCCGTTCTCTTTAGGTATAAATTAAGGTATAGAGTGTGGTGGTGTGGTGTGGTTTTCTTCACTCTCGTGCACTGGTGTGGGTCAATACTTTGTCACAACTGAGGAGCACGGGGAGGGGCGGGGGCTTTTAACCTCTTTGATTGATTGTGTTTCCTGTCAGGTGGACCAGTCATCTCTCAGGGTGCCGTCCTGGAAGACTTCCCAGAAACACAGTTACCGGTAAGTGTAACTGGTCATTTTTAATGCTCCTTGTTTCCCCCCTCCCAACCCTATTCTAGCAGCATGGTATGCACAACTGGAGACAAAAGAAGCTTGTAATGACTATACTTAACCTAACCACTTCTTGACCAGCCACTGCAGATATACTGCAACAGGGTGGCTCTATTGCCAAAATCGCTGTACCAGTATGGCACTTTGTGTAATAGATACAGCGGCGCCAGAAGCCAATGCGCATGCCTGGCAGCCGCGATGTCCGCTGGCCGCTCATGACCGCTCCACATAGATGCAGGATGGGGATCTGCCATTGTAAACACAGCAGATACCCATTCTGTCAAGGGGGGTGGGATTGTCTGTTTCTAGAGATTAGGAACAGCAATTTCTCTGTACTGCCAGGTAGTCTACTCCCCCCCACAGTTAGAAACACCTCCCTAGGACAAACTTAACCCCTTGATTGCCCCCCCTTCCCCGCCAGTGTCATTTATACAGTAATCAGTGCATTTTTATAGCACTGATCGCTGTATAAATGTCACTGGTCTCAAAAAAGTGTCAAAAGTGTCCAATTTGTCTGCCACAATGTCGCAGTCCTGCTAAAAATCGCTCATTACTGCCATTACTAGTAAAAAAATATAATACTAAAAATGCCATAAATCTCTCCTCTATTTTGTAGATGCTATAACTTTTGCGCAAACCAATCAAGGTTTTTGCATTTTTATTTATTTATTTTTTTATCAAAAATATGTAGAAGAATACATATTGACCTAAACTGATGAAGAAATTAGTTTTTTACATTTTATTTTTATTATTTATTTATTATAGGAAAAAGTAAAAAAATATTGTTTTTTTTTTCAAAATTGTCAGTCTTTTTTGTTTTATAGTAAAAACCGCAGAGGTGATCAATTACCACCAAAAGAAAGCTCTATTTGTGGGAAAAAAGGACATTGATTATGTTTGGGTTCAACGTTGCACAACCGTGTAAATAAAACCGTGTAAGATTATTCTCTTTTGTTTTAATATGTCTTTTTTAGGAATCTACCAAAATCACGGTGATACCGGATCCGATTGGGCAATCTCTGCAATGGCTTTACACCTCTCCTCCATCACTCACTACAGACATGGCTCCTCCAGATGCTGGGGATCAATTAAAGATAGGGATGGGCGAATGGTTCCGCCCAAGCATAAGTTTGGGTTGAACTTTGGTTGTTCGGACCTTTGGCGAACAACAACCATCATGCGGTGTTCATGGAAAATTTGAAAACCGCAGAACCCCTTTAAAGTCTATGGGACACTGAAATGAAAAAGCAAAAGTGCTAATTTTAAAGGCTTATATGCAAGTTTTTGTCATAAAAAGTGTTAATAATGCTTAAAGTGAAACAATAAAAATGAAATATTCCTTTAAATATCGTGCCGGGGGGGGGGGGGGGGGGTCTATAGTATGCCTGTAAAGTGGCGCAGTTTTCTCATGTTTATATCAGTACCAAAGCAAAATGACATTTCTAAAGGAAAAAAAAAGTAATTTAAAACTGATCATGGCTGTAATGAATTGACTGGTCTTGGCAATATAGATAAAACTCATTGAAAAAAACGGCATGGGTTCCCCCTAACTCCATTACCAGGCCCTTTGGGTCTGGTATAAATATTAAGAGGAATCCGAAACCAAAAATGGAAAAAAATTGCGTGGGGGGTCCCCCAAGATAAGGGGAACCCTGTACTAAATCTAGAAAAAAAAGGCGTAGGGCCCCCAAAATCCATACCAGACCCTTTAGGTCTGGTATGGATTTAAGGGGAACCCTGTGCCAAAATAAAATGATGTAAGGGCCCCCAAAATCCATATCAGACCCTTATCCAAGCTTCCTCTGACGTCATGTGGTGTCAGAGGGGGATGGGGTCACCCATTTATGTCACCGGGTGGCCCCACCCTCAGCTATATAACAGCTGTCACCGAGAAGAAGCGTCACTCGACAGGAGCCTCCCATGGAGGCGAAGCTGTTGCAGCTTTTTTTTCTTTTTTCAGTCCGTCGGGCAGCGTGAGATAGATCTACATCGTGGGACATTTTTATTTTTTAATAAAGTCCCAAAGAGTCTCCTCTCTTTTTTACAATTTTTGTCACTTTTTTGTGAAATGGTAGAGGTACAATGTAACTGTTACCAATTCACATAGGGGGAGGCAGGGATCTGGGGGTCCACTTGTTAAAGGGGGCTTCCGGATTCCGATAAGCCCCCCAGCCCACAGACCCCCACAACTACCAGGCAAGGGTTGTGGAGATGGGGTCCTTGTCCCCAGCAACATGGAGACAAGATGCTTTGGGGGGCTAGTCAAAAGCACCCTCCCTATGTTGAGGGCATGTGACCTGGTACAGTTGGCCCCCCTCTTTTCCTTGCGTGCTCAGGTAAGGGTCTGGTATGAATTTTGGGGGCCCTATGCCATTTTTTAAAAATTTGGCGCAGGGTTACCCTTAATATCCATACCAGACCTGAAGGGCCTGGTATGGATTTTGGGGGAAACCCCACGCAATTTTTTTTTGGTTTGGGGTTCTCCTTAATATTCATATCAGACCCAAGGGGCCTTGTAATGGACTGGGAGGGGGGAACCCATGAACTTTTTTAAATTAGTTTTATCTATATTGCCGAGACCCAACAATTCATTACAGCCGCAATCAGTTTTAAATTACTTTTTTTTTCCTTTAGAAATGTCATTTTGCTGTGATACTGTTCTAAACACGGGAAAACTACACCACTTTACAGGCATACAATAGACACTCCCCAAGAACGATATTTAAAGGAATATTTCATTTTTGTTATTTCACTTTAAGCATTATTAAAATCACTGCTCCAAAAACACTGCTGTTTTTAAAACTTTTTTTTGCATTGATACATGTCACCTGGGGCAGAACCGGGTCCCCAAATACTTTTTATGACAATAACTTGCATATAAGCCTTTAAAGTAAGCATTTTTGATTTTTTATGTTTGTGTCCTATAGACTTTAACGCTGTTCGTCCAAATTTTTTTTTCCTGTTCATAAGTTCTGGTGCAAACCGAACAGGGGGTGTTCAGCTCATCCTCACTTAAAGGTAATCTCTTGGAATCTTAAGGAGCTACTCTCCCCACATAAGTGTATGCAAATTCTGAGGCACCTAAAGTGTTTGCGGGTATATGTTGCCTCGGCCTGGCGGGCCTGGGTGCGGATGATCTCCCTCACCTCTGTAAGCTTTGGGTGGGAAAGGTCTATGGATCTCCAGCTGTGGGTCACAGAGCTGGCGTGGCCATTCTACTCCATAAAATTATTCACTACACAATCCGCTCAATTGAGGCAGATTCAGTCGGTCGCAGACTTACTGTCACGTACCTTACAGCGGAGTCAGACTGTTGAGGGTGGCCTAAAGATAGCATCACATATCTAGGTATACAAATTACTAGTCAACTGTCAGAGTTATATAAGCAAAACTTTGTGCCCGCTCTCACCAAAATCCAGACGGAACTAAATGACTGGGCCAACCTAAATGTTTCCTGGTTCGGCAGGGCGGCTTTAATAAAGATGATTGTACTCACCCGACTCCTGTACCTGATGCAAACAATCCCGATTCACCTCCCCTCCCTCATTCTTTGCAACGTATAAAAAAACATGTACCACCTTTATCTGGAAGAACTCTGCCCCCCGTATTAAATACTCCCGCCTAAATCGGGCGAAAACAAAAGGGGGGATTGGACTTCCAGACCTCCCTAAATACCACTTAGCTTGCCACTTAACCAGAGTGGTGGACTGGCGGATACACCAATCCAGAAAGGCTTGGATTCCTCTGGAGAATCATTTTACAAATAAATAGAAATAAATTACAGATAAATACTGTAATGTATAGAAGGTAGGGCCCGAAAGTAACTCAAGCCCATGGGCCCCCACCACTCTAAGTCCTGCCCTGATTGGGGCAGATGCGAATAGTCCTTTTAATTTATCGAATGCAGCTTGAGCTGCAACAGTCCATTGAAACCGATTTTGTTTGCTGGTGAGTTGTGTGATAGGTGCTATAACACTGGAGAAATTTCTGATAAACTTTCTATAGAAATTGGAGAATCCAATGAAACGTTGCACCCCTTTTTTGTCAGTTGGAGGTGGCCAGGACAAAATGGCTGAAACCTTCTGAGGATCCATTTCTATTGCCTCAGTTGATATCACCAGGCCGAGGAAGTGAATGGTCTGACGTTCGAACTCACATTTCTCGGCTTTAGCATAAAGCCCATTTTGCCTTAGTCTGAGAAGAACCTGTTTTACATGGTCACGATGGGCTTCTAGAGAGTTTGAAAATACCAAGATATCATCCAGATAAACAATTACGAACAAATCCAAAAAGTCCCTGAAAATATCATTAACAAAATGCTGAAAAGTAGCTGGTGCGTTGCAGAGTCCGAATGGCATGACCAGATACTCAAAGTGGCCAAAACGTGTCCGAAAAGCCGTTTTCCATTCGTCCACTTCACGGATTCTGATCAAATTATAGGCCCCTCGTAAATCCAGCTTTATAAATATTATCACCGACCGAAGTCTCTGGAATAATTCCGGGATCAATGGAAGGGGATATCGATTTTTAATCGTCACCTTATTCAAATCCCTGTAGTCGACACACGGGCGGAGCGAATGATCCTTCTTTTCGACGAAGAATATTCCGGCACCAGCTGGAGAAGAGGAATGTTGGATAAACCCTTTATTGAGATTCTCATCAATATATTCCTTGAGGACCAGAAGTTCAGGTTCCGATAAGGGAAATATCCTTCCGAAAGGAATTTCGGCTCCTGGCAGTAATTCAATTAGGCAATCGTAAACCCGATGAGGAGGAAGAGTGTCAGCCTTTCGTTTGTCAAAAACGTCTAGGAAACTATGATATGTGGCTGGGACTAGTCTCTGGGTCTCAGATGTAGGGCCTGAGCAGGCAATGACTGGGACCAGATGGTGTGAGATCTTGAGGCAATTCTGAAGGCAGTAAGTGGACTGAAAAACCACCTCACCAGTCACCCAGTTTATTTGGGGATTATGTAACCAGGGCATCCCCAAAATGATTGGGAATAGTGGTGAAGAAATTACATCCAGGCGGAGTAGTTCTTGATGATCGGATAGGATGTTGGCGGATAATGATTGAGTCTCGTGGGTAATGGGGCCAGATCTGATGTTTGACCCATCCGCTAACCGTATGGAGAGTTGACGTTGCTTGGGTATCAATGGAATATTGTGTTGAAGAACGAGAGCATGATCAATGAAGCAGCTACAGGCGCCAGAATCAACTATAGCTTGAACCTGGAGTGTTCCTTCTGGAAGCTGTAAGGAAAGGGGGGCCGAGATGTGAATCAATTTTGTCAAAGGTAATGTATTGGGTTCAAGAGATGAGGTTTTGGACTTACGGATCTTGTTTGGACACGTATTTGCATAATGACCAGCTTCTCCACAATAGAGACAGAGATTGTTCTGGCGTCGGCGTTGCTTTTCTTCCGGAGATAACGGTGAACGAAGCAAGACTATTTGCATTGGCTCTGGAGCTTCAGAAATGGTAGCAGGTGTAGGAATGGGAGAATGATTCGGGACCTTAGATAACATCCATGTGGGACGGATCTGGCCAATTCTCTCAGATCTCCGTTCCCTGAGACGGCGATCGATTTGAATTGATACTTGTATTAGGTCCTCCAGAGAACTGGGAACTCTGATACGGGCCAACTCATCTTTTAGAGGCTCGGAAAGTCCAATGCGGAACTGGTAACGTAGGGCGGCGTCATTCCATTGAGTATCAGAACTCCACCGCCTGAAGTCCGTTACGTAATCCTCTACGGGTCTGCGACCCTGCTGCAGAGCATGGAGACTGGCCTCAGCAGTTGTGGCACGCTGAAGGTCATCATACAACTTAGCCATCTCATTCAAGAAAGAGTGCATATATCAAGCAGAGGGCTGGCCTGTTCTAATAGGTGGTGAGCCCAGGTTTGGGGTTCCCCCTGAAGTAAGGAGACGATGAATCCCACCTTTGTGCTCTCCAAGGAAAAGGTACGAGGCTGTAGCAGAAAATATAATTGGCACGCATTTCTGAAGGCATGGAATTTGCTGCGATCTCCGGAAAACCTCTCTGGAGTGGGAACTCGAGGCTCGGGGGGTGGCACCACTACTGTAGGTGCAGATGCTGAAGTTGGCAGACCGGGATGCTGTGGCCCCTTGGGAAGCAGCGGTGCTTGGTGTTAATGACTCCACTCTCTGTTCAAGTTGATGATAACCATCTTGCAGGCCCTGGACTGCCTGGGTCAGGGCGGAGATCTGTTGGCACAAGGCTTCCAAAGGTGAGGCCCCCCTGTCGGACTCCATTCTGGCTGGATCGTACTGTCACGTACCTTACAACGGAGTCAGACTGTTGAGGGTGGCCTTTTGCACGGTTCCGGTCTCCACACCCCTGGAAGTGGGAACAGGGAGTGTGAAGACAGCGAAAGGGTGCAGGTGCCTGCAGGTTGAAGTTGAAGGCTTGGAGACGCTGGGTCCTCACAGAGGAAAAGGTGTAGGTTGATCACGGAGGAATGCAGCGGAAGCCCAGCAGGCGTAAAGGAAACACTGCACGTCTGGAACAAGCAAGGTCGGCAACTGGCTGGCAACAAGGTACAGGAACGAAAGGCAGGTGCGTAGTCAAGGATGAGCAATGGTCTGGTAACGTGCTGGCAGTGAGGTACAGAATCAGGAGGCAAGCCGAAGTAATAAGTCCAAGCCGAGGTCAGTAATAGTCCAGGAAATAGTAACAAGGAGTATCCAAAGGAATAGCCGAACGTGCCGGGGAATCAGGAACAAGATCACAGGAACCAACAACAGTCAGGTGTCTCAGGAATAGCTGAAGACGATCCAGCACTGGTATCAGGCCAGGATCCCGTTTATATAGGGAGAGATGTGCCAGGATTGGTGGAAGTGGCCGTACGTGCGTGAGTACGTACATACGTTTGGTTTGCGCGGGTGCGTCCGCGTGTTCGGATTGGTGTACGTCCACGTGTTCGGATTAGCGTGTGTCCGTTCGTTCCGGAACTCATACGCCTCAGACGGGGACACCGCGCATGGCGCCTAGAACGAAGGTGAACCGCTGCTACATGGGGACGGACATTCACATGGTGAGTTCCCTGACACTTAGGCCGCGTACACACGCGCGGACTGTTGGCCCAACCTTGTCCGCTGAACAGTGTTTGGGCGGACAGTCCGCTCGTGTGTGGGCTTTCAGCGGACAGTTTCAGCGGACAGTTGGACGGACAAGGTTTTACGGAAATTCCGAAAAACTGTCCGCTGAAACCTTGTTTCAACGAACAGTCCGCCCGTGTGTAGGCTTGTTCGTCAAACTAAGTTCCGCGCATGCTCAGAAAGGATTTTCAAGCCGAAAGTTATAATGCAGTGTATAGGACGTCGTATTTTGCGTCCCGTCGTTCGTGCCGTTCACGTCATCGCGCACGGTTTCAGCAAACTGTTCGTTCGTCGTGTGTGGCCATGTCCGTCCATGCTAAGTTTGAGCGGACTGTTCGCTCAAACTGTTGGACGGACAAAGTTGGGCCAACAGTCCGCGCGTGTGTACGCGGCCTTACTGTCCATTTAACGATTGCCAGTCGTGACTTTGCTATCTCTAATATTTCTGCCAATAACTCCCGAGACAGTTTTTCTTTCAGGATTTAACTTCATGAGTCCTACAAATCCCTGAATCTCTCTATCATATTGGGGGGGATTTCAATTAAATTATGCATCTGGCTGAAGATCGTACCCCAGGACCTGTAAATCGATCTCCCTCAGCTGACATTCCTACATTCCTAGCTCAGTCAACCTTTGCGCTTCACCTTACAGATGTTTGGCGCACCACACATCCCACTGATAGAAAATTCACCTTTTTCTCTCCACCTCACAATTCATTATCCTGCAGCGATTATTTGTTTTTCGTCGGGTGTACTCCCCTTAGTCTAATCTTTCTCGTCTATTGAGGATATGGTTATTTCCGACCATTCCCCATTATCATCGAGATTTCAGAACTTACATCTCCTCGTGGCGCAGGTACCTGCCGATTTCCTTCTTTCTTGGCAAATAAAGATGACTTTAACTTTGCCCTGAGTGCTGTCTGGGCTGAATTCGACGAAACCTACGGAGCACATCTCTCTTCCCCCAATTTGTTTTGGGAGGCAGGGAAAGCCTTTCTCAGAGGGCACAACGTCTCTTACACTTCTCAATTCAAAAGCAAACTCATCTACAATATTTGAGAGCCAGCGAATCTCTTTGCCTTGCCCACCATGCCCTGACTCTAACCCATACCCCAGATAATACGCTTGCCTGGCAAGAAGCAAAATGCGCTTTTGACCACTGGTCTGTGCAACAGGAGCTCGCTAGGCAATTATATTCTGCTCTCCTTTACCACCGGCATGGCAACAAGGCAGGCAAGCTTTAGGCAAAACTATGCTCTGGTCGCCATCCTCTGACTCATATTGGAGCCTTACGTACCCCTAACGGGAACATTGTTACTGCACCCTCTGAGGTCTCTCTAATCGAATGACCCTATAGATACAGAAGCAGCGCCCAAACAAGCGGGAATTATTCTGCCCATTCTATCTCCTGACCTAAATGCTCCCTTCAACTCTGAGGACATTTGCTCTACTATCAAATTTCTCTTTACAAAGAAAGCTCCCGGCCCTGACAGGTTATCTGCCGAATGCTATAAACTAACATCCAGTTTATTTCCTGATACCCTGTGCCATGTCTACAAGGCAATGTGGGCGGAGGGCCCATATATGCCCTCTGGCTCCCAAACACACATCAAACTCATTGCCAAAAAGAGAAAAGATCCTCTTCTTCCTGGTTCTTATAGGCTCATATCCCTCATCAACATTGATGTGAAAATCCTCTCCAAGATCATTGCATCCTGTCTCACACGCCTTCTCCCATCAATTATTCACCAGGCTCAGGCAGGCTTTGTTCCAGGATATTCAGCCACCCTTAATATTTTCAAAGTGCTTCTGGCCTTTGAGTTTGCCAGGACACACCCTGACCTTAACACAGCTATTGTGTCATTCAATGCCAAGAAGGCTTTCGATAGTATCCGTTTTTCCTGACTGTTTATTGTCATGAGAGCCTTTGGCATGTCAGGGCCCATTCTAAACTTTGTCCAAAAGAACGTCTCTGGCTGCCCGTCTTGTCACTTCTGATTTTATGTCCCCTCACATTCCACTCACTAAAGGCACACGTCAAGGCTGCCCCCTTTCCCCCTTCCCCCTTACTTTTTAATATCGCCATAGAACCTCTCTCCAGAATTCTAAACTCACTGTCTGGGATTAGTGGCATCACCATGGGCAATCAAACCTTCAGATCGGCTCTTTTTCCCAACGACATTCTCCTTTTTTCTACGAATCCTTCTTCAGATATTGCTTACCTTCAAGATCTGTTTGCGACCTTCTGGACTTTGCCTGGCTTGCGGATTAATTATGACAAGAGTGAAATCTTGCTACACAACCCACAGCTAGCCAGAGAATGAATTGACTCATCCCCATTTTTAGTGGCTAAGCAACATATCACCTACCTTGAAAAATGCATTGGCAGGGGACTTTCTTCGCTATATACAGTAGCTTAAATTATCCTCCAGTTATAACTAAGATTGTGCAGGAGCTGTAAGCATGGGCTGCCCTCCCCCTCTCACTTTTTGGGAGATTTCATCTCTTCAAAATGGTTTAATTTGCTGATGTCCAAAAAATACACTCAGCCCTGCTCATTTTTCTCTGACGTGGCAGAAAACCTAGAATTGCGCTTCAAAAACATTGTCTCTTGAAGGGTGAGGGTGGGGCAGGCCTGCCCAATATTAAATTCTATAATCGGTCATGTTTATTTAGGCATGGACTTGACTGGTTGTCTGAAAGTTCCCCTTACTCCAACCACATGCTGTAGGGAGCCCTGGTGTCACTGTTCAACCTCCAGGCCATTCTCCACTCTAAGCTACACACCCTACCACTAGTTTATTCATTAAAGACACCCTTATTGCCTGGAGAGAGGAGCAGGGGCTCCTGTGTCTGCTTTCTACCATCTCTCGTCATTTACCCATAATAGGCATCCCGATGTTCCCCTCTTCTACAGAAAGTAAAGTCTTCATCTTATTCCTGCCTGAGGACTGTCTCTAATGTTTTTAACCCTGCCCAGGGAACTATCAGACCCTTTTTGGAGCTAACCAAGCAATACTCCATGCCATCCTCTCAGGTGTTCTACTACTACCAGTTAACAAGCTATCTCAAATCTTGCTTCTGCCCACATCAAAACCCCTGCCAACAATCCTTTATTGATATTCTGCTAACCAGAGTCCAGTACTTTATTACGGAGATATAGTCCAACCTCATTACACACCAGGCTTGCAAGTATCACATAGTCCCCTTCAACCCTTGGTCATCCATCCTTGACAACCAGGAAGCATCATCACAGATTCTTGCAGGTTACCAAAGAGTCTGCTCCCTAATGGTCTGCGAAACTTGGCGAGAAACTCAATACAAAATCATTCATCGAACATATCTTCCATTTTGCCACAGCACAGTAGATCCCTCTCTCTCATCCTGCCCCTGGTGCACCACCCCCAGACCATCTCTCATCCACAGACTATGGACCTGCCAAAATATCTCTATTTTCTGGGACCAGGTATTGACATTTATTGACAGGATCCAGCAAATAACCCTACCCAAGGACCCCTTGCTATGTCTTTTCAGCTGTGACACTCTGCTTGGATCATCGTCCATATACATCTGTGACTCTTTCCCTCAGTGGGCCCACATCTGCCTCTTAGCAGCCCGCAGCACCATCATGCAAGCCTGGATACATCCCACTCAAACAGTGCTCAGGAGGACATGGTGGGTCTAGGGAAGAAGTGACTGATGACATTGAGACAAAGGAAGAGGACACGTTGGCAGCTGCTTTGCTAGTACCCTGAGCCTGGGTGAGAGAGGATGAGGAGGATGAGGAGGGCTTGGTCATCCACTCTACCAAGTCTTCGGCATGATGTGATTCAACACGTCCAGCTGCCGAATATAAGGACAAGCATGTCTCATGGCCACGTGCTGATGATGATGCGCCGCATCCACGACCAGCACTGTTGTCTCTAGACACAGAGCCTGCTTGCCCTCTTTTATTGGCTTGTGACTGTCTGCCTCTCCTTGTTGGCCTTCCAGACATAGTAATGGCCTGCAGGGAGATGGGAAAACCAGCAATTTTATGTGCAAAGCTTTAGGTGCACACTGAGCAGATGACACTGTACACCGACTGTAATTACTGCAGGTGCCTGCCTGTGTTACAGAAACAGAACAACATCAGCAATAAGGTGTAGCTTCAGGTGTATACTGTACAGGAGGCATACAACACCCACTGTAAATGCTGCAGATGCCTGTATTACAGAACACCATCAATAAGGGGTATCTTCAGGTGTATACTGTGCTGGAGGCACACAACACCCAATTTAACTGCTGCAGATGCCTGTATTACAGAACACCAGCAATAAGGGGTATCTTCAGGTGTATACTGTGCTGGAGGCACACAACACCCACGGTAACTCCTGCAGATGCCTGTATTACAGAACACCAGCAATAAAGGGTAGCTTCACGTGTATACTGTGCTGGAGGCACACAACACCCAGTTTAACTGCTGCAGATGCCTGTATTAAAGAAAACCAGCAATAAAGGGTATCTTCAGGTGTATACTGTGCTGGAGGCACACAACACCCACTGTAACTCCTGCAGATGCCTGTATTACAGAACACCAGCAATAAAGGGTAGCTTCACGTGTATACTGTGCTGGAGGCACACAATACCCACTTTAACAGTGCTAGGTTCTCAAGAAAAGAACACACTGTCCCTGCCTATCCTGTTCTCTCCCTGAACGCCGCAACACACTACATAAGGCCACCGCGATGGCGGCCTTATATAGTATGGGGCGTGTACTAAACCCCCTGAGCTATAATTGGCCACAGGCATCCTGCCGGCACTGTGATTGGCCAAGCATGCAGGGTCACAGTGCATGCTTGGCCAATCATAAGCCAGCAATGCACTGCAATGGCGCAGTGCATTGTGGGCGTGAGCGCCAAACGAACATGGCCTGAACAGCCCATAACGTTCAGAATTAAATGAACGGCGAACAGCCGGTGTTCGAGTCGAACACCAAGCTCATCCCTACTTAATATAATTATTGATGAGAGAAATTGGGCGATAATTATTGACTTCTTCAGGGTTTTTATCAGGTTTGGGGATAACTGTGATGTATGCTGAGTTGAGGTGAATATCTAAGGAAGTACCCTGTGTTTTTGAATTAAAGAAATTGGTCAGATGTGGTGCTAGAGTTCCTGAGAAGGCTTTGTAATAGGGGATGGATAAACCATCAGGGCCTGGTGCGGACCATTTTTTGAGGTCTTTAATGACCTCCTGAACCTCTTCTACGTGAAGGAAGCTTCTAATAAATTTTCGTGTGAGGAATTTAGAGTTGGAATAGGGAGCTCATCTAGATATTTAATAATTAAATGTTTGGTTGGGAAGATGAGCTGTAAAGGTTGGAATATAAATTTTGAAATGTGTCCAAAATTTTGACTGGATTAGCTGTGGGGGGTTGACCTGCTATTCTGATCTTGGGCATTGTATGAATTTTGACTGGGGGGGGGGGGAGTTTTGTCGCTAATAGTGACCCTATCTTGTTTATATGTAGATAACATTAATTACTACTCCATCTTATTACCTTTTCTGCTTGCATAGTGAGTGCTAGGTTGAGATCCAGTCTAGTTTTATCCAATAGAGAAGAAGAAACCGAAGATGGATCTTGTTTGTGATGAGCTCTGAGGGCAGTGAACTCTGTTTCTAGGTGCTCTATTTCTGCTCTTTGTTTTCTTTTGGTTTAGGTAGAGATTTGAATAATTTTACCTCAAATGAAGGCCTTGTGAGCAGCCCATAGGGTTTCAGATAAGATGTCCCCTGTGTCATTAAAAGAAAAATAGTCTTTAAGTGCTTTATCGATTATCACTACATTGTGTGGGTTAAAAAGAATGGACTCATTTAGTTTCCAATGACTTCTCTTTCTACTTAGCAAACTAGAACATATAGTTATGATAACCACTGCATGATCGGATAGGGCTGTGTCTTTAATGTAAGCACTGTGTATTGATGGTATTTAGTATGTGGGGTTCAGAATATGGTCTATTCTAGCGTAGGCATTATGCGGTGAGAGTAATGTGTGAAATCAAGTTTAGTGGGACCAGGCATCAGCTAAACCATGAGTAGAAATTATTCTTGCATTTTCATAACCTTCTTTGGTTGGGCGAGTAAATTGATCCTTAAGGGTTTAGATTTATCCAAAGTCTGATCGAATGCTAAGTCTGCAAAGTCTGACTGTGCCCGCAAGCATGGGGTTCAATGTGTCCATCATAGTCTTTAAAAAGACAGCTTGTCCTCTATTGAGAGCATAATAAGACACTATAGAGTAAAGGTGTCTTTCTATTGTACTTTTGTACCAAGAGAATTCTCCCTTCAGGATCAATGCACTCTATATTCTTTTCGAATTTACACGATTTTGAAAAAAGGATAGCTACCCCTTTAGTTTTATTTTCAGCTTTAGCTAGGTGACATTGGGGACAGTATGGGTGTATAAATTTCGCACTATACTGTACAGGAAAATACGTCTCTTGGAGAAGGAGGATATCTATGTTAAGGGATTTGTGGTAGTCTAGATGTTTTCTTCTTTTGATTGGTGAGTTAAGGCTTTGAACATTGTGAGTAGCTATTTTAAGTAGGGTCTGTGTATTATCAGCAATGGAAGTTAATAAAGGTGTACTCGTGAAGTCCTCACGCACCCTAGGAAGTAATAATGATAATGACCGCATCCAATGGATAAGTTTGAAAGATGATATAATTTGTTACTCTGAGAATGTGGATTAACATAAAGAGAGGTTAGACACATATCAATAGAAAGGGGAAGAGAACAGGAAGAGAAAAGAGGAGAAAGAAAAAAAGAAAAGTCTCCTATCATATAAAACCAGGGTATGGGAGGGGAGACACCCCCCCGAAGCCTGGGGGAAAAAAATGAGAGGTCTGACCCGTGGGGTACAGACAACCTAGACCCTAGAGACCTGCGGGTTTCCAAGGAATAGGTGTGAGCGCATGTTGACCAACCCCGCAAAAGAGAAAAAATAAAAATTATTAACAAAAATAGCACGACAAGTTTGACTTATACAATTCTGCAGTGTCACAGTCTTTGGAGAATTAAGTTTCTCCATGAGGACCTAGACATCTATGACCGATAAATGTTGCCTTAAAGCCTATAAGCATATAATTGGAACCTATAGACTAAAAGATAATAAGTCTGTAGGATTGTAAATAACTGTATAACAGGCAATGGGAATAGAAGTAAAAATGGGTGTAAAAACCCCTAAGCCCTTGTACACGCGGTCGGATATTCCGACTAACAAAATCCGTCAGATAAATTCCAACAGATTTAGTCCGGAAGCGGTGTTGCATCCACGCGGTCGGACAAAGTTGTCAGAATTTCCGGTCAACAAGAACACGGTGACATAAACCGCGCACGACGGGACTAGAAAAGGGAAGTTCAGCACCACGTGTGGCACCCTTTGGGCTCCTTCTGCTGATCTCGTGTTTATCACGTGTTAGTAGAAGTTTGGTAAGAGACGATTCGCGTTTTTCAGATTTGTGCTTCAGATCGTTACTGCTCTTCAATTTGTGCTTGTCAGTGCGTATCTGATTATCAGTGTGTGTAGTCAGTTCGCATTTGTTGGTCATTGTGGACTGTATCTTGGTATATAGTATGCTTTGATTTACAGTGCTTATTGTCCGCTCGTTTCTGGTTTTCCGTTCGTTTTTCAGGCCTTGCTGTTTATCGGTGCTTTCTGTTGTCCGTTCTGACCAGCCGACCGTTTTTAAGCCATGTTTTGTGTATGTACTCGTCGTAGAGTTCATGCTATGCAGGGGCTTGGTGTTGGGCTTTTAGCTTTGACACAAACCCAGTCCATGAACAGGGTGAGGAGGAGTTTGTGGACCAAGAATTGGTTGCTCCAGCGTGACTAGTTCTCGCACATGCCTTTGCTTCGTGATATCCAGGAGAATAATCCTGATGATTTCAGGAATTATCTGTGGATGACGGACCCCATTTTTCACCGTCTACTGGCTTTGCTGTCCCCTTATATCAGCAGGTAGGATACCTGCATGCGGCAAGCCATCACTCCGGAGCAGAGGCTCATCGCCATGTTGCGGTAATTGGCGACAGGGAGAAGTCTTCAGGACCTGAATTTCTCGACAGGCATCTCCCCCCAGGCTCTGGGAATCATTATTCCAGAGACCTGTTTTGCTATCATGCAGGTCCTGCAGAGGACTATATTAAGGTAAAGTTTTCTCCTTTAAAATCACATTCTATGTATTTAATGTTTGCTAATGTATTGGTTTTCTTTCCTCATTCCCTAATTACCATGATTGCAATATGCTGTAATTGATATGCTGTGCCCCTTTGTCCTCATGCATGCTGGAAGCTTTTCAAGTTCCTTTTTTGTCCTTCATGCATATTTGCCTTCACTAACTTCCCCAGCATGCTCTTCTGGGCCCATAAACCTATAGCCTAGTCCAGTGATGGTGAACCTTGGCACCCCAGATGTTTTGGAACTACATTTCCCATGATGCTCTTGCACTCTGCAGTGTAGTTGAGCATCATGGGAAATGTAGTTCCAAAACATCTGGGGTGCCAAGGTTCGCCATCACTGGTCTAGTCACTTAGCAATGTATTTTGTCAGCTCCATAGTATTGCTTTCCCCTAAACACCCCCTAAAATGTGTACATATTGTTACGTGTGTCCTTAAATTCATGCACAGTGCCAGAGGTTTTTTTTTGGTGGGCCAAACTCATTAGGACCCCCTCCCCCCACTGCTAGGTCAGCTGATTGAAATCCTCTATCTGCTGACTTTGCCAAATCCAATACACACTATACCTACCTCTTTTGTGGTCAGATTTATGGATGAATTCACCAAAGCATGTAGTGCAAGGGCTCGCCTCAATAAGTTCAAATGCTACAGTTGAAAAAAAAAAATTCTCCTATTATTATCTTGATAGGTAATAGCAGAATGCCAAAATGTGCATCCATTTGTTCCTTTTTTTTGTATAATGACACTTCTTACCTGTCCGGTGGGCTGCCAATAGTGTAAGTAAGGAGGGGCTGGCTAAAGTATCACACATTATTTATGCATTCAGCTCTCAATGAAGTGGAGAGGGTTACCTGTCCAAAACACCCCCCCCCCTAATTTTTTTGCAATGGGCCATCAGATGGGGGGGGGGGGGTGAGGAATCTGATAAGGGGACCTTATACTTTTGGCTTTAAATACTAATTTCCAAAAATGTTATACTGATCTTGTCCAAAAATATTTGTGTCTAATCTGCTTGCAATGTTGATATGCAAAATGACTATTTTTTTTTTTTCTTGTTTGACTCCACACTTTCCTTCAACACCACAGGAATGGCAGACTGTGGCCTCCCTCTTTGCCAGTCGTTGGGACTTTCCCAATTGTGGAGGTGCAATTGATCGGAAACACGTCTGCATCGTCCCACCCCCCAACTCAGGGTCCTACTATTATAATTACAAGGGGTATAATAGTATCGTGATGTTGACGGTGGTGTCAGCGACATATGACTTCCTGTATGTGGACATGGGGAAAAATAGCCGTATGTCGGATGGTGGAGTGTTCGCGCGGACGGAGTTCTACTGGCATCTCCAGAGTGGCATTCTGGGCTTGCCACCTCCAGAGGAGAATGTTAAAGGACTCCCCTTTGTTTTCACCGCGGATGAGGCATTTGCTCTGGCAAACCATCTGATGCGGCCTTTCCCGATGAGGACTCTCACCCCAGACAAGAGGATCTTTAATTTACGGCTGGCCAGAGCCAGAAGAGTAGTGGAGAACACTTTCGGGATAATGGCCAGCCGGTTCCGCCTATTTTTGACTCCAATCCACATGTCGGAATATAAACAAAATCATATTGTGCTTTCGTGCTGCATTCTGCACAATTTTTTGAAAAAACACTCAGCAAACTATGTGGCCTCAGTTGGGCCTGATGCAGACTTTTGCTGAAAAATGTCAACCTGATGGCCCTTGAAGCTGGTCATCCTGGCTTCAAGGGCAGGGGGGACATTGATATGCCAGACAATGCCTGAGAGACATTTTTTAAATAAATTTTTCTTTGAAATTCCAATAATCTTTGTTTCATTTACTGCTTGTTTTTGTTTTAGGTGTCTCCTAGGTTTTATTTGGGTTATTTTGGGGGCCTTTTTCTACAACAGTGCAAACCCAATTTCAGAGCGAGATGAGGTGACAGTCTCTTCTTCAGATAATCTTATTATGTTGTGGGTCTGCTACACACACACCTTGTTTTTGTTGTTAATATATGTAGTGCATTATGGACAAAAATATTGCTCATTTTCAGCACCATGGCAGAAATATGTGAAATATGTAAAGAAAGATATAAAAGGAAAGGTTAATTAAGAATAAATTCATAAGAGGTACCTACCCCTGGCCAAGACCCTACCACAGCAACCAATTGGGGAAACCTTCTTAATATAGGTGCAGACCGATCATAGATATCACCAAACAGTGGCTGTAGGGGATAAATAAAATGGACAGTTGCCCACTAGTACTTAACTATTAAGGGTCCAAAAAAAGCCCCATATAGGGCTAGGATAACAGAAATATATTTAAAAAATTTTTTACTTCAGTATTTAAATACCTACCCAAGAGTGGGATGCTCTAGTGGATTTTATTGATGGAACAAAGTATCATTATAAGGGACAGGAAATTCCCTAGAGATGATGGTATAGACCAACCTAAATGTATCAATCAAAACAGGGTCCCATGAATGAAATCAAATTATAAATAAATGTAGATATAAATATCAAATGAAAGAATTTAGGCAAGGACTAAGTCATTGCCTATATCTTGATACAGATATAGCATTATGCTCCACTTTTCTATTAGATTGCAAAAGGGCTTACCAGGTCCCGATGGAGGTTGGAGATATAGACACTCCAGACAGAGTCAGTGTTATACACTGTGCAGCTGGAGGGCTTATCAAGGGGTAGAGTATGCCACAAAGCACTGTAACGGGCTTAGTAGATCCTATCAAATGTAAATATAAATATAAAGCAAATCAGAGACTTAGTTGCTTCAAACATGGGGAAAAAGACATGAATGGTGTGGATCAATCCGTGCTAAAGAACCCCCCACTAACCTTAGTTCGTTCAATCACCGAGTGACAGCATCCTTGCAGAGCCAACACAGGCTCACAATGTGGGCGTCCTATTTATCCCCCACTCACTCTGCATCATAACATGTACGCCGAGTGAGAGCGGACAGGGGAGTAGGGCTGCGCATGTGCACTGAATATGGAAGACCCTACAAAATCCAGGATGCCTGGCGGCAGGGTTCCGTTCCCACGGCAACCACAACGCCGTCACAGACATTCACTGGGTTCGCGGAAACCGCAGTAAGAAGTTGTTAGCTGCATAGCAGCAAAAATACTGTGGATAACCAAAGACAGAGACTTGACGATGACGCTACATCCTACACACAAACGGGTCAGGCTTCCACACCACCTGACCCGTGTGTCCATACAGGCACTAAGGGCGATAGGATCGGTGTGCTCCCGAAGGGTTCACATCCATATTGCTGGGTACATAAGGGAAGAAGGGTAGGGGGTAGTACAAAGCCTAGTAAAAGAATGTATTAAAAACAATGATAAAAGGTAATGTAGATATATGAATTGATTTTATTGGATAAATAGGGGGGGAAAGAAAGAAAAAGAAAAAAAGGAAAAGGAAAAGAAAAAAGGAAAGGCTGCACCACACTTCCAGCCTCATTTCACAGGTTTGCTCTGCTATTTTTGACATGTTTACAGTGTTCCCTGTTGCAACCACTTGACGTTGAATATTGGCTCCCCTGAAGAAGCCTTTGTTGAGGCGAAACATGTTGGGATACTCTCGAATTAGCCAAATACAACCTCAATTGAATTGAATGATTGGACATGGAGGTTCAATCGTGAACAGTCAATGTGGTTTATGTGTCACTTTAATTATTTCTTTTGTGTTTTTAAAGAACTGTATGTAATAAACAATAATTTTCTTATTTTACCGTATGTTATATCATTTTCTCCTTTTTTCTTATCCCTTAACTGGGGTTTCTATCTACATATAAAAAAGTGTTTGGCACTGCAATAATCCCTCCCCCTCCTTTCCTTTTTTTCTTTACTTAACGATTTTGGGATGAGGTGCCCTAGTATTTTCAATTGCCCTGCCTGATTTCTCTTTTTTCTTTCTGTCCCTGGTTTACATATCAATAGACAGTAGTGAGCAAAAATTTTTGGGACAAGAATGAAAAATGCTGGGCTCAGAATGATAGTCTGTTCTATTTGGTAACAGCCACGAGCACAAAATTGTGTGATTGATGACCAAAAAACTAAAACTATGTCCCATTTTCATAAACAGGAAGACCTCAGCCGGGAGGAGGCTGTGGCAAGTGGCAGTCGAGAGGAGGCTGTGGCAAGTGGCAGCCAGGAGGACGACCATCGCCCTCCTCCTTCTCCTGCCACAACTACAAGAGCAGAGCCACAACCTGGAAGGAAGCCTGGAGGGAAGTGCCTAAGGATGACCAGAGAGTGATGGCCTGGTCTGACAGAAGATGCAGCCTCTTGTATGACCACAGCCTGGGGACATAGATGTCATCTGCTCTTCCTGATCTCTTGGACTTCTGGACCAGACTGTTCTCCCTCAGATATGTACTCCTCAGGCCACCAATTTTACATTTTAAAAAAATTTCATGTCTGCCCTGGGGGCCAAAGGCTTCGCCAAATTGACCAGTTTCTCCAACGTTGTCTTCCTGTTTATTTGTTTGACACCTAAATAAAAGTTTTTTTTTGGTTCATGAAATACTTGCCTATGCGTTTTACTTCAAAAAGGACAGTTTATTTGTGAGTAGGCAGGTACATTTCAAAAATACAAAGTCAAATTAATAACAAGGGGCACCAACACCAAACAACCTCCTAGAGATTAAAAAAGAAAACAATAAAATAAAAAGATAATAATGGTGTTGTGGTAAGTTGACACACAAAACACACCAACAAAAATCCCGAAGATGAGCAAACTGTCAAAAAAGGAGATCTTGATTAAAAAAACCAACCACAAAATTTAAAACAAAAAAAACAAAAAAATTATTGGGGAGATGTGACGAATTAAAATATTGTATTCATGAAATGAGGAAAAAGAATAAAGAAATACGTTTTGGAGAAGTGTGTGTGAATATGAGAAGCAAAACAACTTAATTCTTGTAGCATTCTAAAGAAAAAGAGAATGCGCTGCATTAAATAATTTTTAACATTGCAGTGTGACGAATATGCTATATCGATTGCGAACAGTAGTTTTACCTGACTGATCGGTTCTGTCTCAGAATTTATTCTGAGCATGCGTAGCACCCTGTCCGCTGGACTAGGCTACACGCGATCGGAACTGACGCGCATCGGATCATGTTGTCGGAAAATTTTATAGCCAACTCTCACACTTTGTCGGTCGGATATTCCAACGGAAACAGTCCGATGGAGCCCACACACGGTCGGATTATCTAACAAACATGGTCCGATCGGACATTTTCCATCGGAATATCTGACTGTGTGTACAAGGGCTAAGAGGTGTCATGGATAGGTCTGTGAGCTATCTCTAAATCTGATTAATAGACAAGAAACAAGAGTGTTGTAGTAATCATTGTTCAGGAGGGTCCATCGTCCTTGCTTTTCTTCGCCCTTCCCTTGTTCCAAAGGGGGCCTTGTGGGCTAGTCGGGTTGGGTCTTTTGGTCGGGCTGGAATAGACAGTAGCGGTATCCATTTTTGTTTCTTGCGAGATGAATTTGAGTTGTAACAGCAATCTCTCCCCTTCCCGGAAGCTGGAGAAAGAGTAGAATCTCCCCTTGTTTGTAAACTTGACTGCGAATGGGAAGGCCCATCTGTATTTTATTTCTTTCTTTGTGAGGATCAGTCAAAGTGGCTTCGGTGCCCTCCTGCATTGAATTTTAGTGGGGGATAGATCTTTGAAAAGCTGGTGCATTCATTTCTTATGTTTTTTGTGTTGCATAGGGATGTGTCCTTTCCACAGAATCTGGAAAGAGTACTCATACCAGGTTTTTTCTCTTATATTTGATATTTAGAAATGTGGGAAAATTTCAATAAGATATAGGTTTCATAAGTATAACTATCACTACCCTAAATAAAATAAATAAAAAAATACAACTTTTACTTAGTTATTTATTAAGATTTATTTTTTTATTATTATTAAATATCTTTATCAATATATCAATGTATTTGAAAATATACCTTGGTGGCTCCGCTGACTATACATTATTTTTGTTTTTGTCAATAATATTGTGCAGTTGCTAGTACTGGAAATCAATGTTAAAACAAATCTGTATAACAGAACAATATATTTGTTTGGGAACATGTGAAGATGGCAGTTATACAATAAAGAACCAAAGGGAAAAAGCAATAAGACCTATAGCAATCTTTTTCTACAGTTATCTATCAAGCTTGGCAAAGCAAACTGTGCCACCATGTGGTCAGCAATTACACATTTATTGCAATTAGAGGGAGGATCGTGAATTAACAATTTATTTCTGTACAGAGTAGATCAGTATGCTACTGTGGTCATAAAATGCATCAGTTTTACCTTTTTGTTCTAAGTATCATTGACTATATTCATTTGTGTAATGGTGACTTCTTAAATGTGTTCAGACATTTTCCTGCATATTCATTGCAACAAATACAAGTGTTCAGCCAGTACAAACCTCAAAATGCTTAATTATTATAAAAGCTTATAAATGAAACAGGACAATTTGTAAGCTACAAATTCTCATAATAATATATATTGCACAGAATGTGTACATCACATTTTAAGGGACCACGATTGAAAACACCAGGTAATGCTACAATTTAAGGTGAAATTGTGGAAAGCAGATCTATTTTAAATCATCTTTTAACGTTTTTTACCTATTCTGGTTGTGCACATCCTGATGCAGACACTTTTGAAATTTTAAAAATCTATCTGATAAGAGGGAAGTATACTATTATATAGTATACCTTTACTATAACTTCACAGTAAATCTCAGCAAAATTGGAAAAGACAAAGCCCCAGCATCTTACATGTACACGTACAAGTATTTAAAGTATCCCTCCAAACTCAGATTGCAGAAGATAATTATAATTTGATACAGCAATGATAAAATCACAAAAGCAGGTGGATGGAATTAATGAGAAGTTATTAAAACTTCTCACACAGATGCATGGTGATTTTTCACAATGTTTAAAAACCATGGCAAAAAATGTGAATGGTAAAATGTAATCATCTCAAATTATAAAACGACTTGCATAATAATATTTTATGTGTTGTGCAGGCCAGTCAAGTTCCTCCACCCCAAACTTGCTCATCCACACTATATTGCCAAAAGTATTGGGCCACTCCTCCAAATTATTTGGTGGAGGGGATTACGGTATGTTGTTTTATTAGAGCTTGGACGTGGCCTGTTAGTTCCAGTGAAGGGAACACTTAAGGCATCAGCATAGCAAGAGATTTTGGACAATTACATGCTCCGAGCTTTGTGGGGACAGTCTGGGGGTGGCCTTGTCCTGTTCCAACATGACTGTGCACCAGTGCACAAAGCAAGGTCCATAAAGACATGGATGAGCGAGTTTGGGATGGAGGAACTTGACTGGCCTACACAGTGTCCTAAACTCAACCTGACAGAACACCTTTGGGATGAATTAGAGCGGAGATTGCAAAGGGTGGGCCAACTCAATATTGAACCATATGTACTAAGACTGAGATGCCATTAAAGTTCATATGCGCGTAAAGCAGGTGTCCCAATACTTTTGGCAATATAGTATATATATATATATATATATATACTGAACATCCATAACTTTATAACCACCCACGTAATTTGGAGTTAGTCTATTGCCACCAAAGTGGCCCTGACCAATAGAGGTATAGATGCCACTAGACCTCTGAAGGTTTGTTGTGGTATCTAGCACCAAGTAGCAGATCCTTTACGTCTTGTAGGTTATGAGGTGGGCCTCCATGGATCACACTTGTCTTTCCAGCATTTCCCACAGAAATGGTTGCGTTCCTCAAACCATTCTTGAACCATTCTTGAACCTGGGCCATCTCTTCCCCGAATAGGTGCTGCACATGCACCCCACTATCCACATGATGTAAAAAAAAAAATTGGTTCATCAGACCAAGACACCTTCTTCCAGTAGTTTTTGGTCCAGTTCTCATGCACACATGCCCGTTATAGGCACTTTTGGCTGTGGACATGGGTCTGTATGGGCACCCTGACTGGTCTGCAACTACACAGTCCCATATGCAACAAACTGTAATGCTCATTTTTTCTGCTTTCAACACACCAATTTCAAGAAAAACATGTTTACTTACTGCCTAATATATCCCATCCACTTTCAGATGTATTGCACAGAGCAGCCTGGAAACCTCCTCTTCTGGAGTCCCCTGCCAGCAGACTTAGCTCCTCCCCTTCTGTATCTGCCTCTAGAGCAAGCACTTGTTATGGGAGCAGACTTATGGGCTTGGTCCCGCCCCTTTTCTCTGCTCACAGGGTTTGGCTGATCGCAGTAGGAGCCAATGGATCCCACCACTCTTAGCCCTTGTACACACGGTCAGAGATTCCGACAACCAAATCCGTCGGATTTTGTCCGTCGGACAAAATCCGAAACTGTTGCATACACATGGTCGGACAAAGTTGTCGGAAAATCTGATCTTTCAGAACGTGATGGCGTAATTTCGTTACGATGGGACTACGTTCAGGCTAGTAGCCAATAGCTTTGATGTAGGAATTTGATCTGAGCATGTGTGGCACGTTGTCCGATCTGAATTCTCTACACATGATCGGAGTATGTCCGATTGGAGCAATTTGTCAGAAAATATTTCCAGCAAGTTGAAAAATTTGGTCCGATGAATATTCCGACAGAAACAGTCCGATGCATACCACACACAGTCGGAATATCCGACAAACCGCTCCGATCGGACACATTCCAACGGAATCTCCGACCGTGTGTACAAGGGCTAAGCCATGCTTGTGAGAGCAGGGAGAGGGGAAAGAAGACCTGAAAACAGGCACCACGCTGAATCAATACAGGACAGGAATACAGTATTTGGGAGGGAAAGGCACAGCAAGTGGCAGCGAATGCATTAGGGGAAAAATAATTTTACCTTTAGAACCACTTTAAGTGCATATGGTTCAAAATGGTGCCATAGAAGCTGAATTCTTTTTACATTTTCCAGCTGACCATACCTTCCAAACTTTAGGACATGAGACTTCTTTGCAGTTATTTGCCTAGTGGTAGATCAGAAAGACAGAAAGAAATTCAAGCATTCAATCTTCTAAAACAGGTGATATTTAGCACTGCCATGTAATGCCAGGGATGGGCAGATGGTTTGGTCTGAGCATGAGTTAGGGCTGAAGATTTGCATGTTTTGCGGTTCAAAGAACACCTGAATTTGCAGGGTGTTCGCTGAGTGTTCACCTCGATGAACACCCTGCAATGCACTGAACACCGCACAGTGCCTTCTGCACTCTGATTGGGCAAAGCTTTGCCCAATCAGGTCGCAGTGTAAGTTCGTTGTTAAGGAGCTGGGCCAGGAAGCCGGTGTCCTTAACAAACCAGTTATTAGAGTCATTAGCTGTCAACGGGTTTCCCGACTGACCGCTGAGCACTAAAGAAAAAGTGCAGGTAAAAAAAATAAAGAAAAAAAAACCCTTTTATTTTATTTTTCAAGTCGGTGGGTGACGTGATTGTCGATGGATTTACATTGAGGGACACTGTTTTTTATTTTTAAAAAAAAGCACAGTTCACCACCATTACTGGTAGAAAAAAAAAATCCCTAAATATACCCCATAGGCTGTAGAAGCGGTAACTTTTGCGCAAACCAATCAATTTATTTTAACCAAAATATGTAGAAAAATGTATATCGGCCTAAACTGATGAAGAAATTAGTTTTTTTATAGTTTTTTTGTTGGAATATGTATTATAGCAAAAAGGAAAAAAAAAGTTTTTTTCAAAATTGTCGCTCTTTGTTTATAGCACAAAAAAAAAAAACTGCAGAGGTGATCAAATACCATCAAAAGAAAGCTCTATTTGTGGAAAAAAGGACGTCAATTTTGTTTGGGTGCAGCATCGCACGATCGCGCAATTGTCAGTTAAAGCGACGCAGTACAGTATCACAAAAAATGGCCTGGTCATTAAGGGGGCAAACTTTTCCAGTGATGTACAATGTACCCATTACTCATTCACATGGGGGGGCGGGATCTGGGGGGCACCTTGTTAAAAGGGGCTTCCAGATTCAGATAAGCCCCTGCCCACCCCCCCTCCCACAAACCCCGACAATCAATGTCCAGGGTTGTCGGGAAGAGTCCCTTGTCCCCCTCAACCCTCCCCATGTTGAGGGCAAGCGGGCCTGGTATGGTTCAGGAGGGGGGCGCTCACTCTTCGTCACCCCCCTTTCCTGGTTGCTTGGATAAGGGTCTGTTATGGATTTTGGGGGGGGGGGGGCGCATGCCAATTTTTTAAAAAATTTGGTGTTGAGTTCTCCTTAAAATCTATGCCAGGCCCAAATGGCCTGGAATAGATTGGGGGGGATTATGTCATAGGGTTCCCCTAACCACTTCAATGCACTGATTGCACAGTGTATATATATATATATATATATATATATATATATATATATATATATCTATATATATATATATATATATATATATATATATCTATATATATATATATCTATATATATATATCTATATATATATATATATATATATATATATATATATATATATATATATATATTAGACTGCCTGCACTGTATATATAGTCTACACTGAGTGCCACTCCCAGCAGATTGTGCTGTGATTGGCCAAAGCATGCAGGTCAGGTGCATGCTTTGGCCAATCAGCAGCTGTCAATGCACTGCGATCTCACAGTGCATTATGGGGTGCTGCGTGGCACTCAAATTTGCCACGGATGCCCCATATTGTCTGCGGACAAATGAACACCCGATTTTTGAGTCAAACTAACGCTCAATTTGAACATTGGGACCATCGCCACACGCAAGCAGGAAATTATGTTTTTAGGTACATTCTGTGTACAGAACACCTCCAGGTAGCCATATTAGCCTTACATTTTACAGAATATTATAGAGCTACAGATTTAAAATGAAAGATCATTTTTAATAACATTCAATTACAATATGACTTGAGTCATAATTGTATATGCGATATTATTTTTTTTTTATTTGCTATTTTTTTCCCCATAAAAATTGAGTTACCCTTTAAGTATTCATGATCCATTATTGATCCATTGATCCATTATTAATAAATAGTGATTCATGAACAGAGATGTTACTGAGATAGTCTTTTCTTCTGTCAACTGATATGCTTTTCTTTATCACAATTAAAGACTGCAGCTCCATGAAGTTTATTAACTACCATATCTTGCATTACTAAGCTATACTAATGTATGCTAATAAATGGTGGCCAATGTAATACAAAATGTGCAGTCATTTCCCTGAAAGCCTTGACATATGGTGTTTATTATGATATTTTGGTCTATGGGACCATGATGGTTCTGATATCTGCAATCAGTCTCCACAGGCAAAAAAAAATGAATTGTACAATTGCTAAACAAAATTGCATTATATGGACAGAACATTAGTGAACTCTTGAATGGAAATGCAGAAGATACAGACAAAGAAAATACAACTGCTGGATGTATCCAACAGAACAGCAGGGAAGAAAAGGAACCCACCATGAAAGAGTTTAATGAAGCACTCAGTAAGCTAAGAAAAAAAAATCATATTGAGCCATAAAAGCAGCAGATCAAAACTTTCATGAGCAAATCCATGTAAAAAAGTGTACATGTACAAGCAGTCTTTCCAATTTATTAAAATACACATATTTTATTTTCAGTTTTTAAAAAAGGAGCCTCCTGGGTTTTGGAAACTCTATAAGGATACTTTTACACTGGTTCGCATCAAAACTGCTAAAACTCCTATGCGTCAATGGAGCGTTTTTGCAGCGTGTTTGAGGTGCTCCTTTTTAAAGGACATATGACTCAAAAACTGCACCAAGCGTGTGCATTTTTGAGGGGTTTTAGATGTGTTTTCAGACATTTTTGAGAATTTTTTGATGCGGTTCCAATTTATTTCCCCAAACATGCTCCAAAAATGCTGCAAACAGGATTTTTCACACTGCAATGGAAGCGCACCACCCCAATGTGAACACATACATAGAATTTATAGGGTGGCATTTTTCTTGAGCCTTTCAGGTGCTTTTTTTTTAAAGCAAAAGGGTTCCAAAAACTCCTCAGTGTTAAACCAGTCTAAAAAGAGCCACACTAATCTCTGTTATTAAACGTTTATCTAACACTAGAGCCACAGACCTGCAGAATAGAAGAAACAGAAGCAAGGAGATGATTGCCCTGCAGTTATGTCCTCACCAGCAAGCCCATGGAAGAACAGTGAACAGAACAGCAGTGACATTACCAAACCTTAAGTGTACTGCAATTTTTCGGGAAGAATTGCAGACAAAGGGTACTAAAATTTCTAGATGTTCCCTATTACACACAAAAAAAAACCTTCACTTTGTAATTCAGGTCTACTTTAGGACCAATATGGAAAATAACAAGTATGTATGCTTATTAGAAAGGACAAAAAAGAAAAAAAACGAACTCTTCACACCTTCATGAGCATATAAAAATGAGCAGGTGAAATCATTATTTTATCTTGGTATGAGGCTAAAATCAGAATGATAATGTTATGAAAAGTTGAAGTGCATTTAACAATCCTCAATACAGTACACATTATTATAGTTTACAAGAACAACTTTCAAATCTATATTACTTTGAGAATGACAATGACAGCTTTGCCTTGCAGTATCACACATAAAATGCATCCTTCATTATGGTGAAATTATTTCTGAATGGCCCTTTAAAACACTAAGGCAATGCACCCGCATTGCCATGTGTCTCAACACGATAGTGTGTTGCAGTGTGTTGTGTTAGAAAAAAAAGGTTCATGTCCAATTGTTGGTATCTTAGGGTGCATTGACTGCTCATTCATTTCAATAGGGTGCCTTAACACAACCTACATTAACATGCAATAGTCTAAAATGAGCTGCTCATAATAACATCTGACAACCCAGCATGGACTTGTCACTCATGTATTCCCCTAATGGTCTATTAAGGTCAGAAAAAAAACTTATACCATTCCTCATGCCATTCATCTCGATTTCCCAAAATACAATGGAATTCATCTCTTGCATGTCAGTGTTCTGTATTCCAAACCTAAAGAGTAACTCCACTTTTTTGAGAAAAGGTCATTTTGAAAACATTTATTTATACTATGGCTTGTATAGCAATTGTATATGCTATATATTTTTTTTAGTTACTACTTTTTCCCTACAAAAGTGGAGTTAACCTTTTAAGTACACTGCTTCCTAAACAATTTACCACATCCAAGGGGCCAAATACATATCTATTTAGGTCAAAAAAGATTCTAGTGCTTTGCTTTTGTGGACTAAAGGATGGGGTATACATGACTTCTAATGCATATGGTTTTTCAGCTAGCTGTTCATTGTCAAATAGTGTAATTGCATGTTGTGTCCTTGATGCATCTTTGTAAACCCTATAGATAAATACAATATAATAAAACAGTGTATCCTCAGAATTTTGGGGAATTCTATAGAGTGATGGAGTTAGTCAGAGTATTTTAATACCGTGTTCTCAAAGTAGAAGTCTACATTTAAAATATTACATGTTACAAGTAGAAACAACAATCCATACTAAATTGTTCAAATGTTGAAAAAAGTGTAGAGCTTTTGCACAAACTGTCGGCACTAAAAATGACTGCTAAAATATTTTTATCAGAATTTTATATTTACATGTAAAGAAAACAAGAAGATTTCTGTGCTAATTTTCATGTTTTCCGGGCTAGCTGTAGCTGTTTTCTTTTAACCCCTTGCCACCCGCTCACAGTACTTTTACCGCAAGCAGGTGGCAGCTACAGGCACAGCAAAGTACCGGTGGTGTACATGCTTACTGGTGTGCAGTGGTGCAATCCTGTGACCACTGTGTCTGGTGGTCACAGTGAATCACAATGATTTTTACAGTGGCCAGGGGTTTCCTGTGATCACTATGATTGTTCATAGCGATCACATGATTACAATGTAAATGAATGCTTCTATTCATGACTGTTTTGCTTGCTATTGTGATGTGATTTGCCCACAGCTATCACATGGTACTTGGGCAAAACACAGCAACCTGTACCGTGTGATTAGCTGTAGCCAATCACAGAGCACAATACTAAGCAAGCTGTCATGAATGTCATTCATGACAGCTAAAACTATTGCTTATAATAGTGATTTTCATTGTTATAAGCAATAGGGATGAGCCGAACACCCCCCGGTTCGGTTCGCACCAGAACTTTCGAACGGACCCCAAATTCGTACGAACGTTAGAACCCCATTGAAGTCTATGGGACTCGAACGTTTAAAATTAAAAGTGCTAATTTTAACGGCTAATATGCAAGATACTGTTCTAAAAAGGGTTTGGGGACCTGGCTCCTGCCCCAGGGGACATGGGTCAATGCCTAAAATGTTTTTAAAAATGGCCGTTTTGGCGGGAGCACTGATTTTAATGACGATTAAAGTGGAAAAAAGTGAAATATTCCTTTAACCACTTGCCGACCGCCTAACGCCGATGTACGTCGGCAGAATGGCACGGGCAGGCATAAGCACGTACATGTACGTGATTTGCCTCCCGCGGGTCGGGGGCCCGATCGGGCCCCCGCCCGGTGCCTGCGGCGGTCGGTTTTCGTTCGGGAGCGATCCCGGACGAGGGGACGGCCATTCATTCATGGCCACCCCCTCGCGATCGCTCCCGACGAATAGAAATCCCCGGTGACATCACTTCCTCTCCTGTAATGTAAACACAGGAGAGGAAGTGATGTATTCTCTCCTCCGTGTCGGTATTTTTCGTTCCGACACGGAGGAGAGCGGATCAGTGAGTTGCACCAACACATCCCACACACAGTAGAACATGCCAGGCACACTCACACCCCCCCTTTACCCCCCGATCACCCCCCCAATTACCCCTGCCCCCCAGTCACAGTGACACCAATGTCATTTTTTTTTTTTTTTTTTTTTTTTTTGCATTGGTGTCATTTGTGACTGTAATAACTGTTAGGGCAGTTAGAGTTAGCCCCCTTTAGTTCTAATGTACCCCCCTAACCCCCCCAATAAAGGTTTAACCCCGTGATCACCCCCCGTCGCCAGTGTCACTAAGGCTGGGTTCACATTGCAGCGGTTTATGAGAACGAATGTGATTCGCACCGCACTGCAGTGCAAATCACATCCGATCTCTGTGCGATTCGAGTTCAGCCATTCGCCGCACCCGCCGCACCCGCCACACCCGCCGCACCCGCCGCAAATTCGCACGGGACCCTTTTTTTGGCCCGCAGCAGAATCGGATCGCATGGGTGTTCACACCATGCGATCCGAGTTTGCAGATCGCACTGCGATATGCGAACTGATCTGGGGGTGTCAGTAACATTTCACTGACACTCCCAGCAGTTCGCATAGGGCAGTGTGAACTGCCGCCGGGAGGCATGCGATGCGGGAACCCGCCGCGGATTCGCGGCGTTTCCGCATCGCTCCAGTGTGAACCCAGCCTAATAAGCGATCATTTTTCTGATCGCCGTATTAGTGTCCCAGGTGACGCTAGTTAGGCAGGTAGGTATTTAGGTTCGCCGCAGCTTTTTATAGCGCCAGGGACCCCCATATACTACCGCATAAAGCCCCCTGATTGCCCCCTAGTTAACCCTTTCACCAGTGATCACCATATAACTGTTACAGGTGACGCTGGTTGGTTAGTTATTTTTTTATAGTTTCAGGGCACCCGCCATTTATTACCTAATAAAGGTTTAACCCCCTGATCACCCGGCGGGTGTCATTTGTGACTAATAACTGTTAGGGCAGTTAGGGTTAGCCCCCTTTAGTTCTAAGGTACCCCCCTAACCCCCCCAATAAAGGTTTAACCCCGTGATCACCCCCCGTCGCCAGTGTCACTAAGGCTGGGTTCAGATTGCAGCGGTTTGAGAACGGATGTGATTCGCACTGCAGTGCAAATCACATCCGATCTCTGTGCGATTCGAGTTCAGCCATTCGCCGCACCCGCCACACCCGCCGCACCCGCCGCAAATTCGCACGGGACCCTTTTTTTGGCCCGCAGCAGAATCGGATCGCATGGGTGTTCACACCATGCGATCCGAGTTTGCAGATCGCACTGCGATATGCGAACTGATCTGGGGGTGTCAGTAACATTTCACTGACACTCCCAGCAGTTCGCATAGGGCAGTGTGAACTGCCGCCGGGAGGCATGCGATGCGGGAACCCGCCGCGCATTCGTGGCGTTCCCGCATCGCTCCAGTGTGAACCCAGCCTAATAAGCGATCGTTTTTCTGATCGCTGTATTAGTGTCACAGGTGACGCTAGTTAGGCAAGTAGGTATTTAGGTTCGCCGCAGCTTTTTATAGCGCCAGGGACCCCCATATACTACCGCATAAAGCCCCCTGATTGCCCCCTAGTTAACCCTTTCACCAGTGATCACCATATAACTGTTACAGGTGACGCTGGTTGGTTAGTTATTTTTTTATAGTTTCAGGGCACCCGCCATTTATTACCTAGTCTCACTAGTGTACCCCTAAATTTAGGGGTGTCTACTTTCCAAAATGGGGTCATTTGGGGGGGGTTTGTGCCATCTTGGCATTGTATGGCCTTCAAAACTGTAACGCCCTTAGAAAGCCTGAAGGCGGTGCTTGGTTTTCGGGGCCCCGTACGCGGCTAGGCTCCCAAAAAGTCCCACATATGTGGTATCCCCGTACTCAGGAGAAGCAGCAGAATTTATTTTGGGGTGTCATTTCACATATGCCCATGGCATGCGTGAGCAATATATCATTTAGTGACAACTTTGTGAAAAAAAAAAAAAAAAAAAAAAAGTTTGTAATTTTCCCGCAACTTGTGGCAAAATATAAAATATTCCATGGACTCAACATGCCTCTCAGCAAATAGCTTGGGGTGTCTACTTTCTAAAATGGGGTCATTTGTGGGGGTTTTGTGCCATCTTGGCATTTTATGGCCTTCAAAACTGTAATAGGTAGTGAGGAGTGAAGTCAAATATTTACGCCCTTAGAAAGCCTGAAGGCGGTGCTTGGTTTTCGGGGCCCCGTACGCGGCTAGGCTCCCAAAAAGTCCCACATATGTGGTATCCCCGTACTCAGGAGAAGCAGCAGAATTTATTTTGGGGTGTCATTTCACATATGCCCATGGCATGTGTGAGCAATATATCATTTAGTGACAACTTTGTGAAAAAAAAAAAAAAAAAAAAAAAGTTTGTAATTTTCCCGCAACTTGTGGCAAAATATAAAATATTCCATGAACTCAACATGCCTCTCAGCAAATAGCTTGGGGTGTCTACTTTCTAAAATGGGGTCATTTGTGGGGGTTTTGTGCCATCTTGGCATTTTATGGCCTTCAAAACTGTAATAGGTAGTGAGAAGTGAACTCAAAAATTTACGCCCTTAGAAAGCCTGAAGGCGGTGCTTGGTTTTCGGGGCCCCGTACGCGGCTAGGCTCCCAAAAAGTCCCACATATGTGGTATCCCCGTACTCAGGAGAAGCAGCAGAATTTATTTTGGGGTGTCATTTCACATACGCCCATAGCATGTGTGAGCAATATATCATTTAGTGACAACTTTGTGTAAAAAAAAAAAAAAAATTTTTTTTTTGTCATTATTCAATCGCTTGAGGCAAAAAAATAAAATATTCAATGGGCTCAACATGCCTCTTATCAATTTCCTTAGGGGGTCTACTTTCCAAAATGGGGTCATTTGGGGGGGTTTTGTACTGCCCTGCCATTTTAGCACCTCAAGAAATGAGATAGGCAGTCGTAAACTAAAAGCTGCGTAAATTCCAGAAAACGTACCTTAGTTTGTAGATGTGACAACTTTTGCGCAAACCAATAAATATACAATTATTGACTTTTTTTTTACCAAAGACATGTGGCTGAATACATTTTGGCCTAAATGTATGACTAAAATTGAGTTTATTGGATTTTTCTAATAACAAAAAGTAGAAAATATCATTTTTTTTCAAAATTTGCGGTCTTTTTACGTTTATATCGCAAAAAATAAAAATCGCAGAGGCAATCAAATACCATCAAAAGAAAGCTCTATTTGTGGGAAGAAAAGGACGCAAATTTTGTTTGGGTACAACATTGCATGACCGCGCAATTACCAGTTAAAGCAGCGCAGTGCCAAAGTGTAAAAAGACCTCTGGTCATTTACCAGCAAAATGGTCCGGTCTGAAAGTGGTTAAATATGGTGCCTGGGGGGTGTCTGTAGTATGCCTGTGAAGTGCCACGTGTTTCCCGTGTTTAGAACAGTCCCTGCACAAAATGACATTTAACGGAAATTACGTCATTTAAAGCTGCTTGCGGTTTTAATGTTATATCTGGTTCCTGCAATATGGTTGAAAATCATTGAGAAAAATGGCATGCGTAGCCCTCCCTGCCCATTACCAGCCCCTTTGGGTCTTGTACACATATTAAGGGGAACCCCGTACCCATATTAAAAAAAGGAAATGCGTGTGGCCCCCAGACCCTATATACTCAGAACAGCAGTATACAGGCGGTGCAAACAAGACAGGGATTGTGTAGGTTTGTTGTGTTAAGTTGAATCTGTTTGTAATTTTCAACTGGTACATTTTTAAAGTGTAGCTCCAGTCAAAAAAACTATTTTTAAGCTTTTTGGAAAACATAGGGAAGGGTAATCACCCCTGTATAATTTGTTTTGTCGTCCATCTTTTTTCATCTCACTTGCTGTTGTCTCCTTCCGTTTGCAAGTAGGAGATGTTTGTAAGTTGGATGTTTGAAAGTAGGGGCCTGCCCTATATGCTCTGCAGAAATGGCGGAACAAGGTGTTGGTTTTGCCACAACATTGTAAGCCCTCAAAGTGACTCTTGGTGGGAGCTGGAGCGCCCTGCTGTGAACGATTATATCAAGAATTGTAATTACATGCCATTGTTGAACAGTGGTAGAAAAATTGACCTTTGGTGGTTGTGGTGCTGGTGCCACAACACTATACGTCCTCACCGTTACTCTGGGTGGGCACAGGAAGGAGCCCTCCTGTGAAATATTATATCAAGAATTGTAATTACATGTCCCTGTTAAACAGGGGCAGAAAAATTGGGCCTTAGGCACTGGTGCTGGTGCCACGACACTGCAACCTCTCCCATATACTCTTGTTTTATTGCAGGAATTAACCCTGCTGCAAAGCATTGCATCAAAAATTGGACTTAAACGCCCCTGTTAAACAGGGGCAGAAAAATTGGGCCTTAGGCACTGGTGCTGGTGCCCCCACACTGCAACCTCTCCCATATACTCTTGTTTTATTGCAGGAATTAGCCCTGCTGCAAAGCATTGCATCAAAAATTGTACTTAAACGCCCCTGTTAAACAGGGGCAGAAAAATTGGGCCTTAGGCACTGGTGCTGGTGTCCCCACACTGCAACCTCTCCCATATACTCTTGTTTTATTGCAGGAATTAGCCCTGCTGCAAAGCATTGCATCAAAAAATGTACTTAAACGCCCCTGTTAAACAGGGGCAGAAAAATTGGGCTGGTGGCATCACCCAGAACCAGAAATGTTCTTCCAACATATCAGCGGAGGAGGAAGAGGATAGACAATCAACATAACAGGACAGTCACTCAGCATCAGCATAGGCAGTCTTGAAGGGATGTGATATTTCAAAAAAAATTATTCGGTTACATCAGCTTCAGGTGCTTGGTAGCTGTGGGTGATCCAAGACTGATTCATCTTGATGAAGGTCAGTCGATCAACTGATTCGGTGGACAGCCGCACCCTGTGATCGGTAACAAAGCCACCAGCAGCACTGAAGGTGCGTTCCGAAAATACGCTGGATGCAGGACAGGCCAGTAGCTCAATTGCATACTGTGCAAGCTCTGGCCAGTGATCCATCCTCAAGACCCAGTAAGCCAGAGGATTTTCGGTGGGAAAGGTGTCCAAGTCTGACCTTTCCCCTAGGTATTCCTGCACCATGTAAATCAGACGCTGGCGATGGTTGCTGGAACCGATCATACCTTGGGGCTGCGGACTAAAAAATTGTCTGAAAGCATCAGTCAGACGGCCACCTTCTCCACCGCTCCTTCTGACCGATGCCTCAGCAACACGTTGTTCAGGACCAGGAGTTTGTAACCTCCCAGTCTCTGGAAACGCGTTGCACAGACCTTTCTGTAAGGCCTCCCGGAGATGTCTCATCCTCTGCTCCCTCTGCGATGGCAAGATAAGGTCGGCAACCTTACCCTTGTACCGTGGATCAAGGAGAGTGGCCAGCCAGTAATGGTCCCTCTCCTTGATCCGAAGAATACGAGGATCCTTCCGCAGGCTTTGCAGGATCAGGGAGGCCATGCAGCGTAGGTTGGCTGAGGCATTCGGTCCGGAGTCCTCTGGGTCACTAAGGACAACATGATCCGCAGCTACCTCCTCCCAGGCACGTACAAGTCCACGTGTTTCTTGGGACTGTAAATCATCCCTACAAGACTGCTGCTGCTGATGCTGAGTGCCAGCCTCCACCACCATGCTGACACAATCATCCTCCTCCTCCTCTTCCTCCTCCTCGTCCTCTTCCTGTGTGATGGGTGGCACAGCAGGAACACTGTCTGGATAAAGGGGGCCTTGAGAGGCAAGGAAGTCCTCCTCTTCCTGCCTCTGTTCTGCCTCAAGTGCCCTGTCCATTATTCCACGCAGCGTATGCTCCAAGAGGTGGACAAGAGGTACAGTGTAACTGATGCATGCACTGTCACTGCTCACCATCCTTGTGGCCTCCTCAAACGGTGACAGGACAGTGCATGCATCCCTGATCATGCCCAACTGGCGTGGTGAGAAAAATCCAAGCTCCCCTGACCCTGTCCTGGTGCCGTAGTCGCACAGGTACTCATTGATGGCCCTCTGCTGCGTGTGCAGCCGCTGCAGCATGGCCAACGTTGAGTTCCACCTGATGGGCATGTCACATATAAGGCGGTTCTTGGGCAGGTTCAACTCCTTTTGGAGCTCAGCCAGCCGAGCACAGGCATTAAATGATCGGCGGAAATGCACACAGACTTTCCTGGCCTGCTTCAGGACATCCTGTAAGGTGGGGTACCTGCCCAAGAACCGCTGCACCACCAGGTTAAGGACATGAGCTACACAGGGCACATGGGTCAGTTGTCCCTGTCGGAGGGCGGAAAGGAGGTTGGTGCCATTGTCACAAACCACCATTCCTGGCTTAAGCTGGCGTGGCGTCAACCACCTCTCGGCCTGCCCCTGCAGAGCTGACAAAACATCCGCCCCAGTGTGGCTCCTGTCCCCCAAACAAACCAGCGCAAGCACGGCATGGCATCGTTTTGCCTGCGTACTTGCGTAGTCCCTGAAATGCCTATGGAGCACCGCTGGTTCTGAGGACAGAGCACTGGAAGAGGCCATGGAGGAAGAAGAAGAGGAGGGGGTGGAGGAGAGAGGTGTGTCACAACCAATAGTAGCATTTTGGAGGCGTGGTGGCGGAACAACCTCCAACACTACTGCACCTTGTCCTTCATCCTTCCCCGCTGCCAGAAGAGTGACCCGATGGGCCGTGAAAGACAGGTAACGTAATATGCACCTTACCGCTGACCGCCCTGTCCAGCGAGGCAAGGACATTGCCTTCCACATGCCGGTAGAGAGCCGGAATCGCCTTCCGTGAGAAAAAGTGGCGTTTGGGGACCTGCCACTGAGGAACCGCACATTGTACAAACTCACAGAAGGGGGCCGAGTCTACCAACTGAAAAGGCAGCAGTTGAAGTGCTAGCAATTTAGCCAAGCTAGCATTCAACTGCTGGGCATGTGGATGGCTGGGAGTGAACTTCTTTCGCCGGTCCAGCAGCTGGGGCAGGGACATTTGCCTGCTATAATCGGACGTGGGTGTACTGCTAGCAGAGTGCCCGGAAGCACTTGGCTGTGACACACCTAATTCTACACCTTCATTCCTCTCAGAGCAGGTTTCAGAGAGGACTGAAGGTCTAGTGGGGTTGGAGATGCCAGCTGATGAGGAGCAAGGAGAGGTCCGCTTTGTTCTTTGGTTTGGGTCTTTGAGGTACGCTTGCCAACGAGCTGCATGGCAGGTCAACATATGTCTGGTCAAGCATGTGGTGCCCAAGCGGCTGATGTTTTGGCCACGCGAGATACACTTGAGACATATGTTGCAAATAGCAGCGGTGCGATCTGATGCACTCGTCTCAAAAAAGGCCCACACCAAAGAACTTTTAGAATAACGTGCAGAGGCAGCGCCCTGCACAGGCGGAGCTCTGCGGTGTGATTCAGTCGGTGTGCTGCCCTTAAGCTGGCCCCCGGAGGGAATCCTGCCTCGTTGGACATGTGCCTCCTCCTCCTCCTTCTCCCCTCTCCTACCAGGCACCCACGTGGAGTCAGTGCCCTCATCATCCCCTCCCTCTTCATCGCTGTAGCAAACCTGGCAGTATGCTGCAGCTTGTGGAACATGACTGCCAGATTGCTGTCCTTCTTGAGCATCCCCTCTCTCTGCATTCACGCTACTGCCTTCCTCTAGCTGAGTGTCATCATCAGAGGCTACAAAACACTGGGCATCCTCCTGGAGCATGTACCCAACACTGTGCTCAAAGAGTTCAGGAGACTCCTCAGGAGGACGTGGTGGGTCTAGGGAAGGAGTCACTGATGATGACATTGAGACGAGGGAAGACGATGCGTTGGCAGCTGCTTTGCTAGTACCCTGAGACTGGGTGAGAGAGGATGAGGAGGATGAAGAGGGCTTGGTCATCCACTCTACCAAGTCGTTGGCATGTTGCGGCTCAACATGTCCAGCTGCCGAAAAGAAGGACAAGCGTGTCCCATGGCCACCTGCTGATGACAATGCACCGCGTCCATGACCAGCACTGTTGTCTCTAGACACAGAGCCTGCTTGCCCTCTTTTATCGGCTCGCGCCTGTCTGCCTCTCCTTGCTGGCCTTCCAGACATGGTAATGGCCTGAAGGGAGTTGGGTAAAAAAGCAGTTGGGTAGTGTATATTGTGCTGGAGGCACGCAACACCCACTAACTCCTGCAGATGCCTTTATTATAGAACACCAGAGATAAAGGGGTATACTGTAATGGAGTCACACAACACCCACTAAGCCCTGCAGATGACTCTATTAGAGAACAGCAATAAATGGTAGATACAGGTGTATATTGTGCTGGAGGCACAAAACACCCACTAACTCCTGCAGATGCCTTTATTATAGAACGCCAGAGATAAAGGGGTATATACAGATGTATACTGTGCTGTGCTGGAGGCACACACAACTTCCAATAACTCCTGCAGATGGCAAGTGGGCTCAAATAGAGAAGAGCTATGTAGGTGGATATAGCGGTATGTACTGGGTACAGAGCACGCAGACAGCACGCACAAGCTCCTAACACTACTGACTGCAAGCTCTATTATAAAAGATAGATCACTAGCTATATAGGTGAGGTGAATATAGTGGTGTATATTGCGGTCAGGGCACGCAGACAACAACCACTACACAACAGCAAGATCGAAAATCGGCCGAAAACGATCGGTGTGTACTGTGTTGAAGGTATACAGAACACCCACTAACTGCTTCAGACGCCAACACACTACACAAGGCCGCCACGCTGGCGGCCTTATATAGTGTGGGGCGTGCACTACACAGCCTGAGCTATGATTGGCCACAGGCATCCTGCCTGTGGCCAATCATGGCTCTCCTCGCTGCTGGCGCTGCGATTGGCCAAGCATGCGGGGTCACAGTGCATGCTTGGCCAATCATGAGCCAGCAATGCACTGCGCCATCGCAGTGCATTGTGGGCCGTGAGCGCCACACGAATTTGGCGCGAACGGACCAAAACTTTCGGACTTCGCCGAACGGGCGAACAGCCGATGTTCTAATCGAACTTATGTTCGACTCGAACACGAAGCTCATCCCTAATAAGCAATAATAGTGTAAAAATCCCTGATCACTCCCCCAGAGAAGGACAATGTCACTATGGTGACAATAAATTACTCTGATGAGAATATGTAAACATGAAAATAATTATAAAAGTTTAATTTGTGTACAGTGTTGCATGGCCAAGCAATTGTTAGTTAAAGTAGCACAGAGCCGAATAGCAAAAAATACCCTGGTCATGCAGGGAGTAAAACCTTCCGGTGGTTAAAGCCGGGTGTTTAAATATAGCTACAAAAAACACAGTCACTTACAGCGCTAATAGGACTTTTCCAAGGTGTGGGGTAACAGATGTCAAATAAAATAGTGGTGTGAAAGGTATATATGGTATCCATAACTAGGTGGATGCTGCCTTCCTCAGATGGGGTAACCTGAAAGGAACTACAAGAAAAACAGAAATGGAAGGTGTGAAAACCTAGTGCATTACCAAAGATAATTTAATAATAAAATGTTTTGTATAAAAGTGGGTACTTTTTAATTTAATAATAAAAATGTTTTTTTATAAAAGTGGGTACTCAGAAAATGCAACTGACAAAAGGCCATAAAAACAATGCATGGACATGCACAGAACACGGGGTACAGCTAACACTAACGCCTAGCTCTGAGGAAGGGGGTGCACCCCCAAAGCGCATTAGATGTACCCCCTGTTCTGTGCATGTCCATGCATCGTTTTTATGGCCTTTTGTCGGTTGCATTTTCTGAGTACCCACTTTTATACAAAACATTTTTATTATTAAATTATCTTTGATAATGCACAAGGTGTGCATGCCTTCCATTTCTGCTTTTTATTTATTTTTTATATATATATAGTTGTTCAATAGCTTTAGGTCAATATTACTGCACTGCTAAATCTTGTAGAGCAGTGACTCATTCTCTTCCATCTCATTCCTCTATCTTCTCTGTTTAGGAAGCTCCATACAATAGTTCATTTACAAAGAGCACGGAAAAAGCTACTTCTTTGTTCTCTCTTGAGAAAACTGATAATGCTCTAAGAAAACACATACACACACAACATTAATACGTACACACACCCACATACATGGATGGACTAATGTCTTTATTCAACCTTACCAACTATGTAACTATATGTAAAACTGTGGCATGGATGTATCCTTTTTAAATGCTTAACTATGAAATAAATATTTCATATAAATACTGAAACAATCAATAGAACCACTTGCCGACCAGCCACTGCAGTTATACTACGGCAGGTTGGCTCTGCTGCACAAATTGCTGTAGATGTATGTCGGGCTCATACACGGCGATCTGTGGGCATGCGCACACTCCCATTGGTCAGTGGGGGAGGGGGGGGGCAATAACTACTAACTAATCACAAGCTATCACAATAATCAGTGATCAGGATCTGGCTGGGCTCAGACCTTTCTTCCCTGAGCTGGCCACTTAGCTGTCGGCTGATCGCCAGCTCCTAACTCTCCACAGTTACTCAGCTGTTGATGATATTCTGCTCATCAGTCCTGACTACTTAAGCCATCCAGTCCAGAGGATCTCTGCCTTCGCCTTGGTCAACATCACAGAAACCAGCTCCTGTGATGCTGTTCAAGACTTGCTTGGTAACATCCCTTCTGGCTCCAGATCCTGCTTGCTGTTACGCTACATTGATCCCTGACTTGTGGCTTGGCTGACTATCTGTTAGGGTTACTGAACTCTGGCTATGTTTTGATTACATTTGTTATTTTTACTTTTATTATTAACCACTTGCTTACTGGGCACTTAAACCCCCCTCAGTCCCAGACCAATTTTCAGCTTTCAGCGCTGATGCACTTTGAATGACAATTGCGCGGGCATACAACACTGTACCCAAATGAAATTTTTATCATTTTTTTCCCACAAATAGAGCTTTCTTTTGGTGGTATTTAGTTACAGCTCGGAGTTTTATTTTTTGCTAAACAAACAAAAAAAGATGCAAAAAAAAAAAAATCATGTTTTAATAGTTTGTTATAAAATTTTGCAAACGGGTCATTTTTCTCCTTCATTGAAGTGCGCTGATTAGGCGACACTGATAGGCTGCATTGGTGGGCACTGATGGGCTGCATTGGTGGGCACTGATGGGCTGCATTGGTGGGCACTGATAGGCTGCACTGGTGGGCACTGATAGGCATAGTTAAGGCGGCACTAATAGGCACAGATAAGGCGGCACCGATGGGCACAGATAAGGCGGCACTGATGGGCAAAGATGGGCACAGATAAGATGGCACGGATGGGTGGCACGGATAAGTGGCACGGATGGGTGGCACGGATGGGCACTGATAGGTACCACAGATAGATGGGACTGATGGGCACTGATAGGTGGCACTGATAGGTGGCTCTGATAGGTGGCACTGCTGGGCACTGATGGGCGGCACTGCTGGGCACTGATGGGCGGCACTGCTGGGCACTGATGGGCGGCACTGGGGTGCAGCAACTTTGAGGCAGATTTTGGGTGGCACTGTGGGTGGCACTGCTGGGTGGCACTGTGGGTGGCACTGTGGGCACTGCTGGGTGGCACTGTGGGCACTGCTGGGTGGCACTGTGGGCACTATGGGCACTGCTGGGTGGCACTGACAGGGGGGCACTTACTTTATTTCAGGATGGCACTGCGGGTGGCAGGTGGGCACTGGCAGGGGGCAGGTGTCCGCTTAAATTGCTGGCCATGATCGGGACTGATGTCCCGAACACGGCCGCCGGCGATCGGCTTTTTTTTTTCTCCTCGCGCTGTCAGCGCGAGGAGGAATACTAGCCGATTACCGGCTCCGTTTTATCACATGATCAGCTGTCATTGGCTGACAGCTGATCACGTGATAAGGGGTCGGGATCGACCCCTTACACGGATCGTGATCAGGCGAGTCTCACGGACTCGCCGATCACAGAGCGCGCCGCGCGCGCCCCTCAGGGGGCGCGCAGGCCGCTCGTATCCGGGATGACGTCAATAGACGTAGTCCCGGAAATGTGGGTCCGCGCTATTGCCGTCATTTTGCAATAGCGCGGTACCCAAGTGGTTAAACAAGTGTGATTTAACAGTACTTCTGTCTCAGCCTGATTTCATGGTTTCTGACATCTGATTCCCCTGGATCTTGATCATTAGTAGAGGCACAAGGCTGTCATTGATGAGAGTGAACACGCTCCTAGCACAAACAAAAGAACACATATATGGGGCACCCGGGTTTAAGGCCCACTTCCTGGATGTCATATATTTATATACTGTTTGTTTTAAGAAAGCTTATTCTAGAAATAACATTAATTATATATTGATTGTATATGTGTGGTGGTACTGTGACCTATAAGCCGCGGAGACCATATAAATATTGTCACGCATATCCTAGTAATAGAACAGAGTTTTTCCAGGATGGCCGCTGGTCACATGGTCCCGGATTGCTAGGGTACCTCTTCTGAGGACATCCCTGTGATGAAATGCGTAAGTCATAGATACTGCGTCATTGCGTCACTTCCAGTTTTGGTCCGTGGAATGCACCGCAACCTGGAATTCCTAATGTAATACTATACATGCGTGTTACCTGCTTTTTCTTTTCGCAAATAAATTATGTTTTATGGAGTCACGCTATGAGTACCATTGATGTCTTTACATGGTAACACTGGGGTGGAGGGGACCTTATGAACCAGCCATGGATATCTCTATTAGAGTCAGGGTACTGTGAACGCTTGTTGCCCTTTGGTGAGTGAAGGCTTGTTGCCCCTTGGTGAGTGAGACATAAGGGGAGGCACGAGTGTGACAGCCACCACCCGATTGCATGCACTTTTGCAGCACCATTTTGCAATTCGTGGAATTAACTTACTGGACTTTTTATATGATTCTTTGGACTTTTTATTTGATGACACTATGCACTTTTGAAAGTTTTATTTGCATTGAAGCAACACTATCAAGTTATTGCACATAGCACTTTAATATTAATTTGATTATATTTCATGAATTTGCACTAGCACTTTTCTGTAATGTTCACTTGATATTCATATATTGTTTAACTTATGATATTTGCCACACACACACAAGGATATAGCAGTGCCATATGCACCTATCCTTTTGTACTCTTGTGTGTGTGTGTGTGTGTGTGTGTGTGTGTGTGTGTGTGTGTGTGTGTGTGTGTGTGTGTGTGTGTGTGTGTGTGTGTGTGTGTGTGTGTGTGTGTGTGTGTGTGTGTGTGTGTGTGTGTGTGTGTGTGTGTGTGTGTGTGTGTGTGTGTGTGTGTGTGTGTCTGTATTTTTTAAGCAAATCAAAAAATCCATAGCTGAAAATGTTTCTAGTCTATAAAGGGTTTATGGCTTTAAAGAGGAAGTAAACTCTCCCGCTCTGATGCTTCTTTTCATTTAGTTCATTATAATAAGTAATTATCAAACTATAGCCACTGTAATCCAGCCCAAATGGCATATCACTTGCTGTTTAAAGAAACTTTAAAAAAACTTGCTTCCAAGGGTTAGGCAGCGCCATCTTAAGTATTGAGTCCACAGTAGAGTGTATTTCCTCCCTTACATTAAGCACTTTCTGTGCTGTTAACCAAGCCTCCGTCTCAATCCAATGTTTCTATGGCAACCCTGTTTCCCTGTTCATAGCTGACTTGTTTTATTTCATAGTATTTACTTGTGTTGATTATCTAGTGTTTGCCTGTGTGAGCCCTATCAGCTTCAGCTGATAAGACTGCAGTAATGCTGTCTCATGCCCTGCTTTACACTGCATGTGAAGTCACATGGTCACATGGTGTGTAGGAGGAAGCTCTGAGTGATTATGCAGCCTTCAGGGATATCAGTGGTGTGCCATAGGAAGTCCTGATAATAGATAGATAAGCACATAGAGAGTGTGCCGTAAATCAGGGGAGATCTGGGCATGCTCAGTGACGTCATTCTAAAGAACAAAAAGGATTATAACAATACTAAGCAAGTAAGGAGATATCTACAAGCAGTGTTCATTAGGGTTTTTTTATGCTGATTTACATGGGACAAAGTTGTGGGGGAGGGTTTACAACCACTTTAAAGCATACTGTTTAGTATACAAAATTACAAGCTAGACTTAGGGCTAAAATAGCTTTGAAAGTCTTCTTAAAAACCCTGGGATACTCAAATTATAGGTGGTTCTAACATGTAAATGTTGATACTTCCTAATAGATTTACGGGGTGGCCTGTCCCTTCTGCTTCCCTCATGTTCCTATTGCCACATTATGATCATAACAAAAAGGAAAATTCAGGAGGCAGGAGGAGATGGGCTAGCCATTTATAATGCTAGGCAGTGTGTCAATTTCTATATTACAGAGCTCAGGAAGCTCCCAAGGTGCTCAAGAAAATCAGTTTAGTAACATTAGAGTACTGACTAAAGTACCTTAATATTTCCCTGTGCATGTTTCCATATCTTTGTATTATTTTTGTTTTCTTGTGCAGTAAAGTACTGACCTGTTGGGTCCTCCAAGTTTTGATTTCCTGTAGTTTCAAATTGATCGGTTATACAAATACAATACACATTGAGGCTTGACAAGCAGATGCTATTTAAAACATGTTTGCATTTTGAAAAATGTTATTTCAATAACCACTTATTTTTTAAGTCAAATTATTTGTGGGATACTTTGGAGTAATGTATCCCTTCTGAAAGAGAATGTTTTGAAGAAGAATGTGACAGCGGAATTACATGGCAGTTATTTGAATGTCAAATGGCTTCTGAAGAATTCATCCTCAAGGTTGCCAAGATATTTCAATGAGAATCAAAGGAGTACAAAGGGATTTGTATGTCAAATGTTGGCTGTAAATAAAAGTTATCAAAAATATAATACAGTCACAGCATACAAAATTAATGTTTTAAGAGACAGAGCAGTTTATATAGCCTGAAAAAAATCTGATATCCTCATTCTTTTATCATTTACTAGCAAATGGTCCAACCTAAGCAATATGCCAAGTCTTTGAAGTGGGTCTAGTTGAAAAAGCAGGTCAACCAGTTTAAAGCAATCTTAAAGGAGACCCCTAGCAGTAATAGATTGTCTGAAATACCTAGGCTTCCCCAGTCTCCATCCATTGTTAGGCTGGCCATACACAGGGCAAATGGTTGCAGGAAAGAAATCCGCTTGATTCCCCCATCAACACAGATAGTAATGACAGGGGAATCCCTCCTGCCAGGCCATTGTCTTCTCCTGGCTGGGGGGGCAGTGTCGTGCAAGGGAATCTGTCCCCGCAGGAAGAAAACAGTGAATATTGCTTGGTACATTCAGCCTAACCATTAATGTTTCAAATCTCAGTCGTTGAGCTTTAAACCGTGTATGGCTTAGTCAACAAAGATGAGCCCCTGTTCCATCTACACCCAGGTTTGGACCATATTTTGCTTGTCCAGAGGTTACATAGTTACACAGTTACATAGTTAGTAAGATTGAATAAAGACACCAGTCCATCCAGTTTAACCTGAGTGAGTGTCTACAATTGCCCCCTATCCCTGTACATTGCACACTCACATTGGTCCCTACCCTCAAGGAGCCCACAATCCAGAGTCCCCATTCATGTACTAGGGCGAATTTTGAACAGAAGGTAATTAATCTACAAGCATGTCTTTGGAGTGTGGGAGCAAACCGGAGTACCCAGAGGAAACCCACGCAGGCACAGGGAGAACATGCAAACTCCAGGCAGGTAGTGTCGTGGTTGGGATTCATAAAATACCTGTTCTAAATGGGCATTTAGCAAAGCCAAACCTCAGGCTGTAGCGATAAACATGGTAAAAGCATACAAACTACCTGAAGAACTGAACTTTGAACCTCAGCAGTGCAGCAATGCTAACTTCTGGGTACCCATGCTGTTGTTCTAAAGCAGGGGTTCCCAACCAGTGGCCCGGGGACCACATGTGGCCCGCGGAGCCCTCTGATGTGGCCCGCGACCTTCTGCTCTGTGATGGAATAGAATACTGTTGTTAACAGGTACACTGCGTTGCACCCGCGGTGCGGGAAAACTGCAGTGCATCAGTGTAAAAGGAGACTTGGGCCCCTTTCACACCCACAGTCCAACCCAATTGGACCCTCTATTCACCGAATGGCTGATGTAAACCGACTTGTGTCTTACCTCCAATCGGATCCGCGAAAAAAAAAAAAGAGTTTTGTGGGCTATGTCCATGTCCGCTCTGCATATGCAGAGCGGACAAGGACCTGCCGTCCGCCTGCCCCGCTCATTATGGCCCGCGACTGGTTACCAAGTCACTTAAGTGGCTCTTGTCCTTCAAAAGGTTGGGCACCCCTGTTCTAAAGCATACATTTTTAATATCAGTAGAGTTTCTTGTAATTAGGAATTGCTTCTAGTAACATTTGCAACAAAGATATCCTACAGAACACAGCGGAGAATTATAACAAATACAACAATGTTTTTGAACCTAATATTTTGTTACCACTGAAAAAAAAAATCACTTTTAATTAAATATACTCTAAGTTATGCAAATTATGTTAAATGATGTAGTTGGAAAATGATGGAAGTTGTGGCATTGATCAATACAACGATGTTCAGAGACAAAACTTTAAAAGCAGATGCCAGTGACAGATGGTATAGTCCACTGACAGATAAAGTCATCAATAAATATCATCATGGAAAGTGATTTATGCATTTAAATATTACCCAGATTCAGAAAACCATATGCCTGCACTAACTTTTCAGTTAATGCTAAGGCAAGCTGAAATGCTGGTTCATCATCTTTTAAATTAACAAATTGATGCGTGTACAATTCCTCATGATATACTGTGTACTGTAAAACATATTATCAATACAATACTGCGCAAATGTGCATTCCCCTTTCCATTCTCTTTTTCTGCATGTTTTTTTCACTAAAGCTAAACTCCAATCAGATATAGAAGACACACGTTATTGCAGCTCTGTATTCATTAATATGTCTGAATTACTTGAATTTGACTTGGTATCAGCCTCTTGTATTTCCTGGTATTTTGAAAGTATGAAGTTGTCAATCTCCAAGGAAGAGTAGGGACTTGTCAGAGTGGAATAACTTTGATTCAGATGGTCAGCTTTAATATATATTGCAATATATACAAACTTAGAACCCCTGTTTTTTCAGAAAAGCTTTACTATGAATATATAAGGATTAGTAAGGTTTAGGATCTTGTGCGCTGTATGAATGAAAGCCATCTAAGACCTGAGCACAGACATATCTCCATTTCTACTGCACAGTGCAGATCAATGATTAAAAGGGCAATTAAAAGTTGCTGGATTATTTTTTTTAACTACTTGCCCACCAGCCTCCGTCTCTATATATAGCGGCAGGTTGGCTCCCCTGCAGGAATCACCATAGCTGTACCGCAGCCGATTTAAAAGCTATAGGGGGGCACGTGCATGCCCATGGCACGATTTTGGAGCCAATGCGCATGTCCGGTGGCCATGATGTCTGCTGACGACCTGCGATCGCTCCTCAGAGAGCCAAAACGGGGATCTTTCAATGTAAACAGACAGATCCACGTTCTGTCTGGGAAGTAGAGAGAGATCTGCTGTTCCTAGTAATCAGGAACAGCAATCTCTCTCTACTCCCTGTCAGTCCACATTCCCCATAGTTAGAAACATGTCCCTAGGACACACCTAACCCCTTGATCACCCTCTAGTGTTATCCCCTTCCCTACCAGTGATATTTATACAGTAATCAGTGGCTAGTTTTAGCTCTGAACACTGTATAAATGTCACTGGTTCTAAAAAAGTATCAAAATTGTCTGATATGACCGCCGCAATGTCGCAGTCCCGCTAAAAATCACTGATTCCTGCCATTACTAGTAAAAAGAAAAATAAATAAATTAAAATGCCATAAATATATCCCCTATTTTTTAGATGCTATAACTTTTCCGCAAACCAATCAATATACACTTTTTTTACCAGAAATATGTAGAAGAATACATATTGGTTTAAACTGATGAAGAAATATATTTTTTTGGATATTTATTATAGCAAAAAGTACAAAAAAATTATTTTGTTTTCAAAATTGTAGCTCTTTTTTTGTTTATAGCACAAAAAATAAAAACCACAGAGGTGATCAAATACCACCAAAAGAAAGCTTCTGATTTGATGTCAATTTTGTTTGGGTACAGAGTCGCATGACCAAGCAATTGTCAGTTAAAACAACTCAGTGCCGTATTTCAAGAATTGGCCTGGTCAGGAAGTAAGTAAATCCTTCCAGGGCTGAAGTGTTTAAAATGAGCAAGTAACTAAGCTCCCTGTGCTGTAATCCTCTTGTATTTTGTATACATTTTGTATAAACGGCAGGTAAAATAAGTATTGAACACGTCACCATTTTTCTAGGTAAATATATTTCTAAAGGTGCTATTGACATGAAATTTTCAACACATTGGTAACAACCCATGCAATCCATACATACAAAGAAACTAAAACAAAGAAGTTCAGAAATTAAGTTATGTATAATAAAATGGAATGACACAGGGAAAAAGTATTGAACACACTAAATGAAATCTATGTAATACTTTGTACAAAATCTTTTGTTGGTAATGACAGCTTCAAGATGCCTTTTGTATGGAGAAACTAGTCGCATGCATCGCTCAGGTGTGATTTTGGCCCATTCTTCCACACAAACAAATCTTCAAATCTTGAAGGTTCTGTGGAACTCTGCTATGAACTTTGATCTTTAGCTCTTGCCATATATTTCTATTGGATTCAAGTCAGGTGATTGGCTGGGCCATTCTAGCAGCTTTATTTTCTTTCTTTGAAACCAATTGAGAGTTTGAAATGTTTTTTGGCAACTAATGTTCTGCTTTAAGGATATGCACCCTTAACCCACCGCCTAAGGGTAAAACAAATATAAATGCCTAAGCACAATTTTGCAACTTTGACATATGTTAGTAAAACTGTACATATCATCATAACTGCTTTGTGTATCCAGGTGGATTATACCTTGTTTTTTTTAAAGACACAATGGACTTTTATTTGGTGGCAAATGGCAATGGATATCTCCTGTTTTTTTGTTTTGTTTTTTTATTATTATCAAAGGAAAACTGTCCCATAATAGTACATTTTTTTATTTTTTTCAATTTAGCTGTATATTTCATGTTACTACTATAACCTACCACCAAAGAACAACGCCAAAAATTCTCCTGCTTCTGCAATTGAAGTGATACCATATATGTGTATGTTATTTGTTGTTTGTCCCCATAGTACAGCCCAGAAACAATAGTTCACATATTACTTTTTTATTGTCCTACCTAAAACACACTGGCACTAATGCCCCATAAACAAGACCGTGTGTGGGCTCCAGCTGACTTTTTCTTCCCAAAAGTCCAGCGGACTTTGAAAGAAGACTTGACTCAAAATTGTCCGCTGGACTCGGCTTTCGAGCGGACAATTCGCTCGTCTGTGTGCTAGTTCGCCAGACTTTCCAAATGAATGGACTTGCCCACACACGGACTAAAGTCTGTTCATTTTGAACTTGACTTCAGGTACGACGGGACTAGAGAAGGAAGTCAATCTCACTGCCTCCTTCGGCGAGATTGACACCTTACGAGGCCCCGTCGCCTGGTATGGGTTTTAAGGGTAACCCCTATGCCAATAAATGGTGTGGGGTCCCCCCAAAGCCCATACTAGACCCTTATCCAAGCACGTAGCCCGGCTGGTCAGGAAAGGGGGTGGGGATGAGCGAGCGCCCCCCTCTTGAACCGTACCAGGCCGCATGCCCTCAACATGGGGGGGGTGCTTTGGGAAAGGGGGCGCCCTGCGCCCCCCCCACCCCAAAGCACCTTGTCCTCATGTTGATGTGGACAAGGGCCGTTGGTTGTCGAGGTCTGCGGGTGGGGGGCTTATCAGAATCCGGGAGCCCCCTTTAACAATATGGTCCCCAGATCCCGGCCCCCCCACCCTATGTGAATGAATATGGGGTACATCGTTCCCCTACCCATTCACCTGGGGGAAAATGTGTCAATAAAAAAAACACACTACACGGGTTTTTAAAGTAGTTTATTAGGCAGCTCTGGAGGTCTTCTTCCAACTTCAGGGGTCTCCTTGCTGGGCTCCTCTGCTATCGTCTACTCTTTTGGCGCTCTTTTGATAGGAGCCCGGCTTTCTCCTTCGTCATTGCCGTCATCGTAGCCACTTCCGTTGTCTTCTTCTTCTTCCTTCTTCTGTTATTCCAATGTTGACACGACGCTCTCTCCCGCTGTAATGCCATGGACATGGTACACGGTGACTTATATAAGCATAAGGGGTGGAGTCATCGGGTGATGTCACACAGCAACCCCGACCTTATGACGTCATAGTCCCAGCATCCCCCGGGACTGTCGAATTTCTGAAATTTTGAATTTTCAGAAATTTTGAATTCCGAATTTCCAAATGTCTGAATTTTTTAATTTACACATTTCCGAATGTGCGAATTTTTCGAATTTTCAAATTTCCGAATATTCGGAAATATTTAGGAGCTTCGAAAATTTGGATATTCTGAAATTAACAAATTTGTCTAAATTTGTTAAAAAATGTATTTGGAACTAAACAAATTGCACATGTCTATACAGTATCTCACAAACGTGAGTACACCCCTCACATTTTTGTAAATATTTTATTATATCTTTTCATGTGACAACACTGAACAAATGACACTGTGCTGTCCCCTCAAAATAACTCAACACACCAGCCATTAATAACCACTGTATGGTCTTGGCCACCATGCTGCAGCTTAATTTCAGGGTCTTGGCATTTTTTTATAGCCTAGGCCAGGGATATGCAATTAGTGGACCTCCTGCTGTTGCAAAACTACAAGACTCATCATGCCTCTGGGTCTGGGTGTCATGCTTGTGGCTGTCAGAGTCTTGCTATGCCTCATGGAACTTGTAGTTCTGCAACAGCTGGAGGTCTGCTTTATGTAGCGCAACAATTCTTTTTTCAGATCTTCAGAGAGTTCTTTGTCATGAGGTACCATGTTCAACTTCCAATGACCGGTATGAGAGAGTGAGAGCGATAACACCAAATTTAACACATCTGCTCCCCGTTCACACCTGAGACCTTGTAACACTAACGAATCACATTACATCGGGGAGGGAAAACAGCTAATTGGTCCCAATTTGGACATTTTCACTTAGGGGTGTACTCACTTTTGTTTCCAGCGGTTTAGACATTAATGGCTGTGTGTTGAGTTATTTTGAGGGGACAGCAAATTTACACTGTTATACAAGCTGTACAGTCACTACTTTACATTGTAGCAAAGTGTAATTTCTTCAGTGTTGTCACATGAAAAGATATAATAAAATATTTACAAAAATGTGAGGGGTGTACTCACTTTTGTGAGATACTGTATATATATATATATATATGTATATATATATATATATATATATATATATATATATATATATATATATATATACATACAAACATCAAACCATGCCTAAAATAAACAAGCACGTTTCTGTAATGGTTTTGGGTCTAACTGCTGTGCAAATATGAAACCACATCAAGTGTCCACATCAAGTGTTGACATGCTAATACCAGTGGTGAACCTTTACGAAACAGATGCCACAAAATAAGAATTTGCATGTTCAATGCACACAGCAATCTAGAACTCAAAATTATGTCATGTACAATCAACTAGATTGGGGATTGCAAGTACTCCTCTTCCCTGGCAAGGTTATTAAATAAAGCACTGCATCCAATGAGATCAGTATTATCAGATAACTTAAAACATTTTTTTAAAGGACAGGCACCCTTTAAATTACTGTTGCTTTTGTGAGCACTGCCTAACTGAATAATTCTGCAAACATACAACAGCTGTTGTGTTTTATCTTTTACACTTTAGAAAATATTGATCTCACCATTGTTCTCATTTTTCAGTGTCTAAAGAAGTGTCAGAGAAGTATCCCAGGTGTTCCGAGTTGATCCTAAAATCCAATGTCTCTCTTCCTCCTAATGCAGTGACAACTAGATTTTTAGAATGTTTTCAATAAAAACTTCCAAACATGTGAGAGCCCCTTAAACATCATGTTGTGTATCATTAAGAAACCACCAATTTAGCTTTAGCATGAAATAGACTATTGCTTTACAGTATATTTTCAGGACATAAAACAATTTTAATCATTTTTTTCTTGTTTTTCAAATTGCTGTTTGATATTTTTCAGGCTCCCTTACATTTTAATACTTTTTTTTTAAAGCACATGCTGTTATATGCAGCAATCACTAGTAATGTGTTATTTCATATGTGCATGATGACCATGATTTGTATAATTGTGCTATTTGTAGAAACCGCTATGTTCTCTCTAACAATGAGTCATATTATTTCACACTGATTATTTAGCTCTCTGTATGGAACCTTCAGGTTTGGAAAGGCAAGTTTGCGAAATCTACTGCAATTTTTATTACATTTTATTACCTAGAAAAATAGCCTAATTAGTATTATCTATTTTTAACTGTGATGATAGAAAATGTTCACATTATAAAGAAAACTCACTATAAATGCGTATGTTAGGGCAGTGTCACACACATGCTATGCTTAAAGATATCATACTAAGCTGGGTGAACCATGACTAGTAACCTTCTTCTGGCTTCTAGGCCTAAAATAATATATACCTGCACAGCTTTTCTAAAAATTGAAGGGGGGGAGCAACAAAGGAATCTATGAGATCAGCATTTAGCAAGCACTATCAAGGATTCACTTGTGATCATCAAGGTCCCTATGAACAAGGACCATTAGACTAGATGTTTGACTGTTTAAGGGCTATGGCATATGTTAGTTCAATGGCACTTTTAACATCATAGGATACCATATCCATAGAGATATTCCAATCTCAAAAACAAGATTGTCTTCTGAGGTTTTCCCAATAAAAAAGTCCATCTTTGTTCTGAATTATTCCCAATACAATTGTGTATACTCCAGAGTATAATTTAGATAGTGTATTAAGAATTAAATTCATATTTACCAAATAAAAGAGCACAACCCAACCTACAGCTGAACGCAAATGTTCCAGTCCGCCACAGAAAATCTGGGACATATACTCACAATAACTTTTTTAGGTATTCATACAAAATTTACATATTTACTGGATTATATTTTTGTGGCACAAGAAAATTGTGCTGAGAAAAATATATAGACTGTCACTGTTGTTCTTCTGAAATGCTCATTCCCTGATTGGCACGTCAAGTAACTCCAGTACTTTTTGAGTCACTAACCTGAAACAAACATGCAGAACAAGGGTACTAATTTCCTCCAATTTTCTTTCTGCAGACTTGACCTAGTCCAATGACTCAAAAAGTAATGTAGCCACATACAGCCATAAAAGTAACTTTTTGAAATTCAATCTTTAAAGTGGTTCTGCACCTAAAAAAAAAAAATATTAAAAGCCAGCAGCTACTAATATTGCAGCTTTTGACTTTTAATAAAATTACACTTACCTGTCCCAGGGTCCAGCAATGTCGGCGGCAGATGACGAGCGATCGCTCGTCTCGCTGCTGCCCCCGCCGCCATCCTCTGTCAGGGAATCGGGAAGTGAAGCGTTGCAGGTTCACTTCCCGGTTCCCTACTGCGCATGCGCGAGTCGTGCTGTGCGTCTCTTCTGATCCCCGCTGTGTCCTGGGAACTGTGTGTTTCCCAGAACACAACGGGGGGGGGGGGGGGGGCGGGGCGTCTGCGGGGGTCTGCGATGGTCTGTCCCAGAAGTGGGTGCAGATACCTGGATTTACCCAGGTAACTGCACCCCCCTCCCCCCTGAAAGGTGCCGATTGTGGCACCGGAGGGGGGGAGGGATCAGATTAGCGGAACTTCCCCTTTAGGGTGAAGAACTGCTTTGATGGCTGTCTATATATCTCATTCTATACAGGTTTTCTGAATTTAAATAAGATTTTTGTTAAGTTTCATGTGTTATTTATATCAAATCTGGGCTGCAGATTGAGGTCCTAGTAGCTCCCGGTATCATATTTGCTCAAAAACGAATAAACAGATCCGTCTGACATTTTATTATTCATGCATGATGACAGAGGGTGTGAAATGTTACCAAGGAAATAGCTTTAGCACATTAACACTGATCACTGTATAAAGATTTCAAGAAATGAAAGAGATGTTTTTTATGCCCCATACACACTATCAGAAAGTTTTTCCTTCAGATTTACCAAAACCATATAATATGAGGTCAAACCTTAGGAGTTCCAATGTGTATACAATCAGGCAGGCCCTTCTACTACATGGTTTTGGTAAATCTGAAGGAAAAACTGAATGTGCCTAAATTAAGAGCAACAGTTCAACTGAACCCCTTTTCCAAGATGCAAACCATTTTGTAACCAGCCTAGCTAAACAGAAGCTTGACAAGTGAATATTTAGCGTTTTCTTGTCAACTCTCTAAAACAAACAGATTAACAGTAACTGCTGATGTGATGGACTTTGTAGGCATAGACACTTCCCATCTTCGTTATTACTGCTAAATGATATAGATGCTTTGTCCTTCAGACAATCACAGTTAAAGGGAATACAGAGTATATTAAGTATTCGGCCCCCTTGAACTTTTCAACCTTTTGCCACATTTCAGACTTCAAACATAAAGATATAAAATTTTTATTTTTTGTGAAGAATCACCAACAAGTGGGACACAATTGTGAAGTGGAACGAAATCTATTGTATTTTTGAAACTTTTTTAACTAATAAAAAAATGAAAAGTGGGGCGTGCAAAATTATTCGGCCCCCTTGCGTTAATACTTTGTAGAGTTACCTTTTGCTGCGATTACAGCTGCAAGTCGCTTGGGGTATGTCTCCATCAGTTTTGTACATCGAGAGACTGAAATTCTTGCCCATTCTTCCTTGCAAAACAGCTCGAGCTCAGTGAGGTTGGATGGAGAGCGTTTGTGAACAGCAGTTTTCAGCTCTTTCCACAGATTCTCGATTGGATTCAGGTCTGGACTTTGACTTGGCCATTCTAACACCTGGATACGTTTATTTGTGCACCATTCCTTTGTAGATTTTGCTGTATGTTTGGGATCATTGTCTTGTTGAAAGATAAATCTCCGTCCCAGTTTCAGGTCTTTTGCAGACTCCAACAGGTTTTCATCCAGAATGATCCTGTATTTGGCTGCATCCATCTTCCCCTCAATTTTAACCATCTTCCCTGTCCCTGCTGAAGAAAAGCAGGCCCAAACCATGATGCTGCCACCACCATGTTTGACAGTGGGGATGGTGTGTTGAGGGTGATGAGCTGTGTTGGTTTTACGCCAAACATATCGTTTTGCATTTTGGGCAAAAAGTTCGATTTTGGTTTCATCTGACCAGAGCACCTTCTTCCACATGTTTGGTGCGTTTCCCAGGTGGCTTGTGGCAAACTTTAGACGAGACCTTTTATGGATATCTTTGAGAAATGGCTTTCTTCTTGCCACTCTTCCATAAAGGCCAGATTTGTGCAGTGTACAACTGATTGTTGTCCTATGGACAGACTCTCCCACCTCAGCTGTAGTTCTCTGCAGTTCATCCAGAGTGATCATGGGCCTCTTGGCTGCATCTCTGACTAGTCTTCTCCTTGTCTGAGCTGAAAGTTTAGAGGGTTGGCCAGGTCTTGGTAGATTTGCAGTGGTCTGATACTCCTTCCATTTCAAAATGATCGCTTGCACAGTGCTCCTTGGGATGTTTAAAGCTTGGGAAATCTTTTTGTATCCAAATCCAGCTTTAAACTTCTCCACAACAGTATTACGGACCTGCCTGGTGTGTTCCTTGGTCTTCATGATGCTCTCTGCGCTTTCAACAGAACCCTGAGACTATCACAGAGCAGGTACATTTATACAGAGACTTGATTACACACAGGTGGATTCTATTTATCACCATCAGTCATTTAGGACAACATTGGATCATTCAGAGATCCTCGCTGAACTTCTGGAGTGAGTTTGCTGCACTGAAAGTAAAGGGGCCGAATAATTTTGCACGCACCACTTTTCCGTTTTTTATTTGCTAAAAAAGTTTAAATTATCCAACAGATTTCGTTCCACTTCACAATTGTGTCCCACTTGTTGGTGATTCTTCACAAAAAATTAAAATTTTATATCTTTATGCTTGAAGCCTGAAATGTGGCAAAAGGTTGAAAAGTTCAAGGGGGCCGAACACTTTCGCAAGGCACTGTATATATATATATATATATATATATATACCGTATTTATCGGCGCATAACACGCGCCTTAAAAGCAGGGGAAAATCGTGGTTGCGTGTTATACGCCGATCCCCCGAAATTCTGAGCCTCTGGGCGGCTTTTAGCCGCCTTCGGCTCTTCAAGGCGACTTTCGGCCGCCTTCGGCTCTTCTTGGCAGCTTTCGGCTGCCTTCGGCCATTCTCGGCAGCTTTCGGCCGCCTTCAGTCGTTCTCGGAAGCTTTCGACTCTTCCCGAGAACTGCCGAAGGCGGCCGAAAGCTGCCCGAGAAGAGCCAAAGGCCCTCCGAGAACTACCACACACCGCCGAGATACACATCCGGCTCTGTATCTCGGCGGCGGCATTTTTAAAAAATAAAATAGACACGGCTGCAATGGGGGACAAGACTGCAATGGGGGACAAGACTGCATAAGGCTGCAATGGGGGACAAGACTGCATAAGGCTGCAATGGGGGACAAGACTGCACTGGTGGACAAGGCTGCATAAGGCTGCAATGGTGGACAAGGCTGCATAAGGCTGCAATGGTGGACAAGGCTGCATAAGGCTGCAATGGTGGACAAGGCTGCATAAGACTGCAATGGTGGACAAGGCTGCAGATGACACTGATGGGCATATAAATGTCAGTTTATTTTTTTTCCTTAAACTTCCCTCCTAAAAGTTTTTTTCCTTAAAATTCCCTCCTAAACTTGGGGTGCGTGTTATACACCGGCGCGTGTTATACGCCGATAAATATGGTATAATATATATATATATATATACAGTGGTGTGAAAAAGTGTTTGCCCCCTTCCTCATTTCCTGTTCCTTTGCATGTTTGTCACACTTAAGTGTTTCGGAACATCAAACCAATTTAAACAATAGTCAAGGACAACACAAGTAAACACAAAATGCAATTTGTAAATGAAGGTGTTTATTATTAAAGGTGAAAAAAAATCCAAACCATCATGGCCCTGTGTGAAAAAGTGATTGCCCCCTAAACCTAATAACTGGTTAGGCCACCCTTAGCAGCAACAACTGCAACCAAGCATTTGCGATAACGTGCAATGAGGCTTTTACAGCGTCCTGGAGGAATTTTGGCCCACTCATCTTTGCAGAATTGTCCTAATTCAGTTACATTAGAGGGTTTTCGAGCATGAACGGCCTTTTTAAGGTCATACCACAACATCTCAATAGGATTCAGGTCAGGACTTTGGCTAGGCCACTCCAAAGTCTTCATTTTGTTTTTCTTCAGCCATTCGGTGGTGGACTTGCTGGTGTGTTTAGGATCATTGTCCTGCTGCAGAACCCAAGTTCGTTTCAGCTTGAGTACACGAACAGATGGTCGGACATTCTCCTTCAGGATCTCTTGGTAGACAGCAGAATTCATAGTTCCTTTTATCACGGCAAGTCTTCCAGGTCCTGAAGCAGCAAAACAGCCCCAGACCATCACACTACCATCACCATATTTTACTGTTGGTATAATGTTCTTTTTATGAAATGCAGTGTTCCTTCTACGCCAGATATACTTGGACACACACCTTCCAAAGAGTTCCACTTTTGTCACATCGGTCCACAGAATGTTGTCCCAAAAGTCTTGGGGATCATCTAGATGTGTTGTGGAGAAATTGAGATGAGCTTTGATGTTCTTTTTGCTCAGCAGTGGTTTTCTCCTTGGAACTCTGCCATGCAGGCCATTTTTGCCCAGTCTTTTCCTGATGGTGGAGGCATGAACGCTGACCTTAACTGAGGCAAGTGAGGCCTGCAGTTCCTTGGACGTTGTTGTGGGGTCTTTTGTGACCTCTTGGATGAGTCGTCGCTGCGCTCTTTGGGTAATTTTGGGCGGCCGGCCACTCCTGGGAAGGTTCACCACTGTTCCATGTCTTCGCCATTTGTGGATAATGGCTCTCACTGTGGTTCGCTGGATTCCCAAAGCTTTGGAAATGGCTTTATAACCCTTTCCAGACTGATAGATCTCAATTACTTTCTTTCTCAATTGTTCCTGAATTTCTTTGGGTCTCGGCATGATGTGTAGCTTTTAAGGATCTTCTGGTGGACCTTACTGTGTCAAGCAGCTCCTATTTAAGTGATGCCTTGATTGTGAACAGGTGTGGCAATAATCAGGCCTGGGTGTGGCTAGAGAAATTGAACTCAGGTGTGGACAACCACAGTTATAGTATGTTTTAACAAGGGGGGCAATCACTTTTTCACACAGGGCCATGATGGTTTGGATTTTTTTTCACCTTTAATAATAAACACCTTCATTTACAAATTGCATTTTGTGTTTACTTGTGTTGTCCTTGACTACTGTTTAAATTGGTTTGATGTTCCGAAACACTTAAGTGTGACAAACATGCAAAGGAACAGGAAATGAGGAAGGGGGCAAACACTTTTTCACACCACTGTATATATATATATATATATATATATATATATATATATATATATATATATATATATATATATATATATTTGTGTATGTAGTTGTTTATTAGCTCTGTTTACAATTAAAAGTACAAATTCTAACATTTTATTTATTTTAGTCACATACATATTTCATATTATTTGCAGCCAGTAGAAAGTGCTTTGGAGTCTGTACTTCGATACTGATGCTAAGTCACTTACTCCCACATTGTGAATAGTCTGGGCAGATCTCCTTCAAGAGTATTCAGCACACACAGCTAAATGAGTCAAAGGACAGACACACTCCCTTTCTCTGCTACTTCATACTATACCATATTGACTTTCGATATGACAGAAGAAACCAAAGAGCAAGCAGTTAGAGTTGGATTTTTCTATTAGAAAATTGAATATTCTCTTCAAACACAGTTTGAAAGACAACATGCAACAAAAAATTGAAATTACAAAAAAACTGTTATAGTTTTTTTTTTCAGCTTGCACTCAAATAGAAATCTGGGTCTTAAAGAAGACCCTAGGGTGCCAAAAGATGGGAAAAACTCTCACTGAGGCTGACAGTAAGAGAACTGACCTTTACTGTGCTATACACTTAAATCTGTCATATAATTTCTTCCTGATTTGGCCAATAGTCTAGTTAAAGGAAATATTTTTTTCTTATTTTTTTTTTTTTTTTTTAGAGGCTACTATTGCTGACTTTCTCATTCAACAAATGTCAGTTGTCTGACTAACAAACTGACTCTGGTTTTAAAACTTTGCATGATAAACTTAGTATAGGTTTTGTCTGGAAGGACTTCTGACTTCTCTTTATCACTCCTAATTTGCATATTTGTTTCATATATATTGAAGCTGATGGATGAGCTGGATAGTCAGACATTTTAAACTTTTAGGAGGGCAGCAATGTCAGCAAGAACTTGCTCTTTTCTGTGTAGGAAACAATCTCTTATTGGCTTTAGAAATATTACACCAGATTATTTGGTTGTTATTAAAGTGGTTGTAAACCCTTACAACCAACTTTGACCTACAGGTAAGCCTAGATTAAGGCTTGCCTGTAGGTCCAAGAAATATCTCCTAAACCTATAAGGGTTAACCTATTACCCGAAGACAGCCACCGCTGTCTACGGCGCATGCGCCGTAGACAGCGGCGTGCAGGCTCACTGGGGCAGGCCGCAGATCGCGGCGATATGCCGCTCGTGTCTGCTCCCGTGCACATGCGCGGAAGTGACGTAATCGCGGCTCCGGCGAATCACAGCGCCGGAGCAGCGAGACCCGGAAGTCGCTCTGGGATACATGCCAGTAGCGAAGAGGAAGATGGAGGACCTCTTTGGGGGCTTCGTTCTCAGGTAAGTTATTCATAATGAGCTAGTATGCAATGCATACTAGCTCATTATGTTTTTGCCTTACAGGGTGTGCTTTTTTTAAAAGAAAATGTTGGCTTTTCTTCCTCTTTAAATGCTGTTTATTTCAAAGTACTCTTTATTATTTAAGACTGCCTGACTTACAGGTGAGTCATTATATCTTCTGTTAATCTCCCAGGAATTTGCAATTAAGTACCATTGGTGATGAAGAGCGGGCCTTGTAATAGCTGTAGGAGGTGCTTACTGATAGTTTTGTTTATGTGTGTTGAATGTACAGAGCAAGACATCCAAATTGAAGATTCTATCTTGTCACATGGGTACCAAATGTAAAGATGATAATGTCTAGTGGGAAGATAACAGAGTAAAATAAATCTTATGGTCACGGTCTAGCTTGCAGATTTCTGTTTGTACAATGCTTACCTCCTTGCTGCAGTGTTGTGCTAGATCTGTGAATCCATTTCACATGTGTTGCTGGGATTCTCTGTTCACCTTTAGGTGTTATCTGCTCTACTGTGGGTTTATATCATTTTCCATTCTATTACTACCTGGGTCACCTCCCTGTTTGCTTCCCTATACAGTACACACACATGCTCAGTGCAGCACTTCTTGCCTGAGCAGTTTCATAGATCTCTGAGCTTCTGTTTGCTATTACCCATGTATACTGTGTCTGATTACCCATGTAGCGATCCCAGCTTGGTCTACACTTTGTGCTTGACTGCTGCTTGTCCTAACCTCGACTTGTTTCCTGGGTTTCCTGTTGTCTCCTGTTGTGTGTGCTCTGCTCACGTGAGTGGTCTCTGCATCCTTAGATGGGTGTATCTGGGGGCCGCGACTTGGTTCTAACATGCTGCAAGTTCATCCCCACAGTCAGGGGCTCTGGGAAAGAAGTAGGCTGTGGCTCAGACTCCACACCCTTGGAATGAACAAGGGCCCACTACCACAGATGCTTGAGAATTACTGGGCCACTGCCAAATTTTACCAGACATAAAAAAATTAAACCTTGTAAATTTTCATAAATGACCAACCCCTAAGGAGTGAAGAGTCCTTGGCAGCCCTAGGCAAGGCACACTACATCTCAACTTCAACCTCCAGTTCTCAGCAGTTCCATATTAACCCAAAAAAATTACCAAATACAACTTTCATCTCCTTGTGTCATACTATTCCCATTAAAACGTGTTCTTTATGACTCATGTCCTAGCTACTTTGAAAGTTCTGAAGTTGCTGCTTCTGTAGTTTTAATTTCGAACTGGTTGATATAGGCAGCTGACTTGATTATTTTTTTAACAACCCTAAATAGAAAAGGAGTTGGGTCATATAGTACAACATGGTCTAAATTTAAAAACATAATCTCTTGAAACAATTCAATAAATCTGGTCACCTAAGAGTGGATAAGACTGAAGCATAATAAACTGATTTTATAGTAGTGGTCGATTCCTTACACAGTTATCAAAGTGAGGGAGTTTTGCAGCTGTTATGCAATTACCATTGATTTATAGAGAGTTTAGGACAGGTAGCATCACTCCTTGTCTGCAAAGGGGAAAGAGGTACTAGTCACAAAGACAATTAACTTTAAACTGGGGCATCAATCTGAAGTAATAGATTGACTTTCTGAGGTGCCGTCTAATTCAAGTTTTTTCCCATGAGTTCTGACTGTACACTGATACAATGTTTTTTCCTAAGACCTAAAGGATCAATGCACATTATCTCCTATATCAGCCAGCGCCTGTTTTAAATAACTCAGTGGTCCACTCTTTGAAAACAGTATGGACCAAAACACACTAACCTATATCACTACTGCCAAGCTGGACCTCCTTTGAGTAGTGTTAAACCTCAAGGGGTACTGACCACGTTTTACATCTTGATCCAGTGTCAACTGGCAAAAGCTTCTGCTGATGTGAATATTCTCATCAACATCTTCAAAATGTAGATTTTGTTACAGGGTTTCAACCAAATGAACAACAGCTTGCTCATATGCTGACTGCTTTTAAAACAGAATTCCGAATTTTTGATTTTTTTTTAAGTCAGCAGCTATAAATACTGCAGCTGCTGACTTTTAAAATGTGGACACTTACCTGTCCAGGGCACCCGCAATGTCCTCACCCGAATCCGATCTGTCCCTCGGCTCTCAGGTGGAGGCACCGCCATCTTCGGTAAGGGAATCAGGAAGTGAAGCCTTGCAGCTTCACAGCCTGGTTCCCTACTACGCATGCATGAGTTGCGCTGCACATCCTCACTGGTCCCTGCTATCTTCTGAGACCTGTGTGTCTCCCAGAAGACAGCGAGGGGGCGAAGGAGGGGCCAGACATGGCGTAGATCACCGCGGAGCCTGTGATGATCTATGCCCAGAAGTGGGAGCAAAGACCTGGATTATACAGGTATCTGCTCCCCCCCCCGAAAGCTGCCAAATGTGACAACGAATTGGGGGGGGATCCAAAAAGCGGAAGTTACATTTTTGGGTGGAACTCCACTTTAAGGAGTTTTTTTTTTGTGCCAGGATTGTTTAGACACCCACAATGAAGATCTCATGTGTAACTACTAAAGTTGAACATAAAGTAAGGGGTTGAATGTCCTTTTTCGTGAGATAGCTATTTCCCTTGAATATAAAGCCATCTTGTACAAATAAGGTTTTATTTAGCAGCTGGGCCAGTAAACAGGAAATAGGACACTGGTGGAATGTTATAGTTTTACATTGGATACACCTTTTTGTCCTCATCTAGTTACATAGTTACATAGTTAGTCAGGTTGAAAAAAGACACAAGTCCATCTAGTTCAACCACAAAAAAATAATAATAATATCATACAATCCCATATACCCAATTCTATGCCCACAGTTGATCCAGAGGAAGGCAAAAAACCCCAGCAGAGCATGATCCAATTTGCTAAAGCAGGGGAAAAATATCCTTTCTGATCCCTGAGAGGTAATCGGATTTTCCCCGGATCAACTTTACCTATAAATGTTAGTACCCAGTTATATTATGTACACTTAGGAAATAATCCAGGCCTTTCTTAAAGCAATCCACTGAGCTGGCCAGAACCACCTCTGCAGGGAGTCTATTCCACATTTTCACAGCTCTTACTGTGAAGAAACCTTTCCATATTTGGAGATGAAATCTCTTTTCCTCTAGACATAAAGAGTGCACCCTTGTCCTCTTTTTGACTGTAAAGTGACTAACTCAACACCAAGTTCACTATATGGACCCCTTATATATTTGTACATGTTGATCATATCCCCCCTTAATCTCCTCTTATCAAGAGTGAATAAATTCAGTTCTTCTAATCTTTCCTCATAGTTGAGCTCCTCCATGCCTCTTATCAGTTTGGTTGCCCTTCTCTGCACTCTCTCCAGTTCCCCAATATCCTTTTTGAGAACTGGTGCCCAAAACTGAACTGCATATTCCAGATGATTTGAACAGGGGCAAAATTATGTCTCTCTCTCTGGAGTCCATACTTCTCTTAATACAAGAAAGGACTTTGCTCGCTTTGAAAACCGCAGCTTGCCATTGCATGCTATTATTGAGCTTATGGTCTACCAAAACCCCCAGATCCTTCTCCACTGTGGATCCCCCCAATTGTACTCCCCCTAAAATGTATGATGCATGAATATTCTTAGCCCCCAAGTTCATAACTTTACATTTCTCAACATTAAACCTCATCTGTCACATAGTCGCCCAATTAGGCAGAGCATTGAGGTTGGCTTGTAAATTGGAGACATAATGTAAGGACGTTATTCCACTGCATAGCTTGGTGTCATCTAGTTACCTTTATAAGCTGGGTCTGAAAGCAGTATTTAATGTTGGTATACTAAAGATGCAGCCAACATTCTGAGAAAGGACTTGTTTCAAGTGTATAAATGTTTTAGAGATTAAATCAAACCAAGAGATCGGTGTTCAGCAGGATGATGCCGGGATGTAAACTCTCTAGATTTAGTAATGCATACATCATACATTCTTCCTGACCTTGCTCTATGAATTTTAGAATTTTGACATCATCTTGTCTCTGACCATGCTCTGCTGTTTTCCTGGCTGGCCTCAACTTGCTGCTTGACCACACTTACCCTTGCTCTTCCTTGTATGACCCTTGCCTGGCTACTAATTTCATTCTAACTGTCCATCCAAGCAGACCTTGTCTCTTGACCATGTCTCTGATGGGTCCCTGCACCTGCCTCTAGCTGAACTCCTTTGCAGCCACCACACCATACTTTCAAAGTCTGTCTTCCGGTGCCTTCCTGCAGACTGTCAACCATGGTTCTCTCCTGGTGTGCCTCCACTGCTGCTGGCTACAGTCCTGATCACTGATATCTGCTACCTGGCTATAGGCACCTGTGCTACTTTTTGGCCCATGTCTCTGTCTTCATACTCAGGGGTGGTTGAAACAGAGCTGCAAGGATAGCCCACCCCATTTCAGCCTCCAACCACGGTAAGTGACATATATGTGTATATATTAATTAATGTCTAAACCACTGGCAATAAAAGTGAGTACACCCCTAAATGAAAATGTCCAAATTAGGCCCAATTAGCAATTTTTCCTCCCCAGTGTCATGTGACTCGTTAGTGTTACAAGGTCTCAGGTGGGAATGGGGAGAAAGTGTGATAAATCAGGTGTTATCACTCTCATTCTCTCATATTGGTCAGTTCAACATGAAGGTTCAACATGGCACCTCATGGCAAAGAACTCTCTGAGTATCTGAAAAAAGAATTGTTGCTCTACATAAAGATGGACTAGGCTATAAGAAGTTTGCCAAGACCCTGAACCTGAGCTGCAGCATGGCGGCCAAGACCATACAGCTGTTTAAAAGGACAGGTTCCACTCAGAACAGGCCTCATTATGGTTGGCCAAAGAAGTTGAGTGCACATGCTCAGCATCATAGAGTTAATGATGAACAGCGCCAGGGTCAGAAGCCAGGGTCAGTCTTGGAACACTGCAACTTGAAAATAAGAACACAGCAAAACAGGTACCTTTGGAAATACAAGAGACAATGAACTGACCAAGCCCTCAAAGTGAGGCACAGCGTGAGATTTGGCAGATACCTGTCAGAGTTAACAGGAAATCCCATTGCCATCGGAGTTGACATCTTCAGGATCTTCCATGTAAAGTTCACAGCATAGAACAGCAGGATCAAGGTCATGAGCCCAACAATTCACTGACAAATGACATTCCCAGCACTTAACCCACTGGGAGTTATGTTTAGCTACTGCTATTTATAAAACTGGGATTAATTTATGTTTGGATGACATGACAGATGTTTACTAACCATGAGAAGTTTGTTCTGCAAATATTCCACTATATATGTACCTGAAGCACAAAAAGTGCAACTCTCCTAGGGTTTAGGGAAATTTTCCATGAAGAAGGTCAGTTACATATGAAATGCCATATAGCTGAAAGAATTTGATGGAAAGCAGAGGGATCATAGACTCAAAAATCTGTAGCTGATGGGGAATGGGGGGTTGATACGAGGGAGTTAAGGTGTCTCCAAGCACATAAGTAAGTACACTCCTCACATTTTTGTAAATATTTTATTATATCTTTTCATGTGACAACACTGAAGAAATTACACTTTGCTACAATGTAAAGTAGTGAGTGTACAGCTTGTATAACAGTGTAAATTTGCCGTCTCCTCAAAACAACGTATCACACAGATTAACATCTAATCTGCTGGCAACAAAAGTGAGTACACCCCTGAGTGAAAATTTCCAAATTGGGCCCAAAGTGTCAATATTTTGTGTGGCCACCATTATTTTCCAGCACTGCCTTAACCCTCTTGGGCATGAAGTTCACCAGAGCTTCACTGGCTGGCACTGAAGTCCTCTTCCACTCCTCCATGACGACATCACAGAGCTGGTGGATGTTAGAGACCTTGCACTCCTCCACCTTCCATTTGAGGATGCCCCACAGATGCTTAATAGGGTTTAGGTCTGGAGACATGCTTGGCCAGTCCTTTGCTTTTACCCTCAGCTTTTTTTAGCAAGGTAGTAGTCATCTTGGAGGTATGTTTGGGGTCATTATCATGTTGGAATATTGCCCTGCAGCCCAGTTCTCCGAAGTACAAATTGGAAACCATGGATCCCTCAATGAACTGTAGCTCCCCAGTGCTGGCAGCACTCATGCACTCATGAAGCCCCAGACCATGACACTATCACCACCCTGCTTGCTTGTAGGCGACACACACTTGTCTTTGTACTCCTCCCCTGGTTGATGCCACACACGCTTGACATCATCAAACCAAATAATTTTATCTTGATCTCATCAGACCACAGGATATTGTTCCAGTAACCCATGTCCTTTCTCTGCTTGTCTTCAGCAAACTGTTTGCGGGCTTTCTTGTGCATCATTTTTAGAAGAGGCTTCCTTCTGGGACGACAGCCATGCAGACCAATTTGATGCAGTGTGTGGCATATGGTCTGAGCACTGTGTCACAGTTCCTACCATGGCATGCAAACGGCCAGGCGTGGTCATGCCCCAACTTGCTCAAGGAGGTATTGAACCCTTGACTTTCTGTGTTCTACTCCTGTTGTATTGCCTCACCTCAGTTCATTATTCAGCCTGGTTTCCAGCTATGCCTTGTCCTGCATGCAGTACTAAGGATCTTGCTTTGCAAAGTGTGGCATGCATTTGTATTCGGCCCATCAGAGTCAATACGTTGTAGAACCACCTTTCACTGCAATTACAGCTGCAAGTTTTTTTGGGTATGTCTCTATCAGATTTTCACATCTAAAGAGTGACATTTTTGTTCATTCTTCTTTGCAAAATAGCGCAAGCTTTGTCAGATTGAATGGAGAGAATCTCCCACATGGCTTCTTGCAAACTGCAAACTGTCTTCTTTCAACAATGGCTTTCTTCTTGCCACTCTTCCATAAGGGTCAGATTTGTGAAGTGCACGACTAATAGTTGTACCTGTGGAGAGATTCCGCCACTTGAGCTGTGGAACTCTGCAGCTCCACCAGAGTTATCATGAGCCTCTTGGCTGCTTCTCTGATTAATGCTCTCCTTGCCTGGCCTGTCAGTTTAGGTGGATGGCCATATCTTGGTAGGTTTGCAGTTGTGCCATACTCTTTCCATTTTCGTATGGTGGATTGAACTGTGCTCCATGAGATGTTCAAAGCTTGGGATATTTTTTTATAACCTAACCTTGTTTTAGAACTTCTCCACAACTTTATCTCTGACCTGTGTGGTGTGTTCCTTGGCTTTCGTGATGCTGTTTGTTCATTAAGGTTCTCTAACAAACCTCTGAGGGCTTCAAAGAACAGCCATGTTTATACTGAGACTAAATTACACAGATGTAATTTGTTAACTTCTGAAGGCAATTGGTTCCACTAGATTTTAAAATTAAAAAGAAAAACACTGCGCTATGATTTGTTATAAGTGAAGAATGGCCACAATAGCCAGAAAAGCAGCCAACACCAAAAACAAACAAAGTTCAACAAATAGGATAATAAAAACAGTGTAGCGCTTCAATGATAATAAACGTGATCAACATAAAAAATAATAATATGTCAAAAATCACATAAATATAAATGCCTAGAGAAAAGTCCAACATTGGGCGCTCATTCCACTATGTAGCTGGCATGGGGGTGACCGAACCGTCACAGAAAAGGAAAGTAATACACTAGGCGAATGTATTCATATGGATCTGCTTGACTGTAACCATCAGTAAAGAGTGGATAAATACTTCTTACCGGAACAGTTGGACTCACACAGTCATATGACGGTTGAGTCTAGAAAGCTTGAGGTCATAATCTGGGACCAAGGAGTATAAGGAGGGAGATCTGTTGAGCTGGTGGTGGAGCTCCAGGCGGTTGTAGGCCCAATGGTGGATCTTTACAGATGGAACGTCAAGGTAGTCAAACTCAGACGCAGCCTGTTGTACCAATACTCCAATCTCCCCCGAATGGGGAGGGAAATGATGTGAAGGTTTAAACCAAAGAAACAGAAAAAAGAAAAAAGGAAAAAAGGCTCCACATGGTGCGGGTCAAACGATATAAAAAAGTTGATTTATTAAAGTCAAAAGGTAATTGATGACTTGGTGATCACATAAAAAATAAAATGAAATTAAAAGCAATGTGCCCCAGTTGAAGACACATATGTCGAAACGCGTCGGGCGAGCTGTTGGCACCCCACATTGCTTTTAATTTCATTTTATTTTTTATGTGATCACCAAGTCATCAATTACCTTTTGACTTTAATAAATCAACTTTTTTATATCGTTTGACCCGCACCATGTGGAGCCTTTTTTCCTTTTTTCTTTTTTCTGTTTCTTTGGTTTAAACCTTCACATCATTTCCCTCCCCATTCGGGGGAGATTGGAGTATTGGTACAACAGGCTGCGTCTGAGTTTGACTACCTTGACGTTCCATCTGTAAAGATCCACCATTGGGCCTACAACCGCCTGGAGCTCCACCACCAGCTCAACAGATCTCCCTCCTTATACTCCTTGGTCCCAGATTATGACCTCAAGCTTTCTAGACTCAACCGTCATATGACTGTGTGAGTCCAACTGTTCCGGTAAGAAGTATTTATCCACTCTTTACTGATGGTTACAGTCAAGCAGATCCATATGAATACATTCGCCTAGTGTATTACTTTCCTTTTCTGTGACAGTTCGGTCACCCCCATGCCAGCTACATAGTGGAATGAGCGCCCAATGTTGGACTTTTCTCTAGGCATTTATATTTATGTGATTTTTGACATATTATTATTTTTTATGTTGATCACGTTTATTATCATTGAAGCGCTACACTGTTTTTATTATCCACTAGATTTTAGTTAGGGGTTTCAGAGTAAAGGGGACTGAATACAAATGCACGCCACACTTTTCACATATTTATTTGTAAAAACAATTTGTAACACTTTGTGTTGGTCTATCACATACAATCCCAATAATATACATTTACATTTTTGATTGTAACATGACAAAATGTGGAAAATGTCAAGGGATATGAATACTTTTTCAAGGCAACGTACATGTGAAGCCACGCTGCCCTATCAAGAAATGTCTGTAAAGTGTATTCCCTAAATTAAAGCAGTATTAAACTCAAAACCAAAAATGTAATATATTGCAACTTACCAATCATTAGATGTGAGGGCCGCATCAGCATTCTTTTGTCTTTCCCCCCTGTTATTTCCTGGTGATCTGGCCAGCAACACACCTTCTGTATTAGTGAGCCACAACTCTGGATGCACAGGGGAGGAGGTGAGTATTAAATGTATTAGCAGATTTAGAACCACTAACAAATTAAAGCCAGACTCAGTGGCGGCTGGTGAAGTTTTAGGATGGGGGGCGCAAGACCCTGCCCCTTCAGATTTGGCCCCTCCCACTTCTCACAAGCCACACCCCTTATTGAATCAACATAAAATACCAGGCTGCACCTTATACACTGGGCTCTGCACATCATATACCAGGCTGCACATTATACACAGGGCTCTACTAAAGCAGATGAATCATGCCTATCTTGTGTATAACCACATCAGGCACCTTTTCTGCAACTTGTAAATCACACATATCTGCATTCTTCAACCTGTAAATCACACATATCTACATTCTGCAACCTGTAAATCATACATATCTGCATTCTGCAACCTGTAAATTGCACATATCTACAACCTGTAAATCGTACATATCTACAACCTGTAAATTGCACATATCTGCATTCTGTAAATCGCACATATCTACAACCTGTAAATCGCACATATCTACATTCTATAAATCGCACATATCTACAACCTGTAAATTGCACATATCTGCATTCTGTAAATTGCACATATCTACAACCTGCAAATCGCACTAAAAATCTTGTTTAGCGGGGGGGTATGCTGTCGGCCACCAATAATAACCATTTTTTTTTTATCTTGTTTAGCGGGGCGGGGGGATGGGGTGTATGGTATGCTGCCAAACACTGATAATTTGGGGCAGCACACCCCCTTATCCCCCCTTAGACAAGATTTAAATAAAAAAAAGGGTTATTATTAATAACCCCTTTTTTTTAAAGCTTCTTGGGGGGTGTATGCTGCCGACCACCGATAATAACACTTTTTTTAAAATCTTGATTAGCAGGGGGGTGGGGATTGGGGTATGCTGCCGAGTGCCAACCACCAATAGTAACCCTGTGGATGTGGAGGGGGTACCGGCGGCGGCGCTGAATAAATAATGAAGAAGTGGTAAGCAGCCATACGGCAGCCTTAACCGGATCCTCTCACAGAGAACAGAGCAGTGCCGCGCCAACGTCACTTCCTTGAGTGACGTCGGAAACTCCGCCAACCGCTCACTCAAAGTGCCAGTCTATGCACTTTCTCCGCCAGTCCATTGCGCCGGAAGCTGTGGCGCGATCGGCGGCCCCACAGAGCGCTTTTTTTTGGTCAAATGAAGCGCCTCGTCTGCAATCTTGTGATTGCATAGACATAGCGCTTCTTATATTGCACTGTGCCCGGTGCCCTGGCGCCAGGATACAGTGCACATAGGGAGGGTAATTAAAAAAAATATACATTTTTTTTCATTTTTGATTTTTGATTACATGGGGGGTGGGGGCGAGCGGCGCCCGGGCACCCCCTATGGACGGGCCTCCACTGGCCAGACTCCAGCTCACACTTTATAATGGGATAAAGGTTTTGCATGAATAAATAAAAACTGATCATTTTATTCACCTCTGCCAGTATTAAGTGGTTTGTCTCATAATCATCTATTTAAACTGATCCAGCCTGCCAGAAAATAGAAGAAAGAAAGACTTTTTTGGGGGGGAGGGGGTTTAATCCCTTTAAAACTTTTAATATGAAAAGAAAGCCCTTTCTGTGCAGCCACAAACCAGATACCCAGCACAGCCCATATACTGTATATATAAACAAAAGAAGTGGCACACTAATGGTCTAAGACAGTATTTTATTAATTGATCCAATGCTACCTGCTTTTTTTCCTCTCCTCTCGTGCTTTTTTCCCCTCCCCTTCAGCCTCATTCTAGATCTCTTCTGTCATCATTTCTCTTTCTCCAGCCTTTACAGCTTTCAAATGAAATTGTCAGAGGCAGTAGTTCAGGTCATTTTATACAAGTGTACTTTTTTTTACAAATTTTTTTAATTTATACATCGCTACATTATTTCAGTTGGTTTATTTAACCACTTGCCATCCAGGCTATTTTTGACACTTCACTCCTACATGGAAAAATCTACTTTTTTTTTGCTAGAAAATGACATAGAACCCTTAAACTTTATACCTTTTTTTTAACAGAGACCCTATAGAATAAAAAGGTGGGTGTTTCGGAAAAAAACACTTTCATGAATAAAAAAAAAAAAAAAAAACTTTGCCCAATTTTTTTGCATAATGTGAAAGATGATGTTATGCCAAGTAAATAGATATCCAACATGTCACACTTTAAAATGGTGTCTGCCCGTGGAATATAAGTAAACTATGGTGCTTAAAATTCTCCATAGGCGACGCTTTAAATGCCTTTACAGGTTACCAATTTAGAATTGCACAGGAGGTCTGGTGCTAGAATTATTGCTCTCGCTCTGATGTTCGCAACACTACCTCACGTGTGTGGTTCAATCACCGTTTACATATGTGTGCGGGAGTAACGTATGCGTTTGCATTTGCATCTAAGCACGGTGGGACGGGGTGCTTTATTTTTTTTTTTTCATTTATTTATTTTGTTTTTAAAAAAACTTTTTTGTTTTAACTTTATTGCTGTCGCAAGGGGTGAACAAAATCCCTTGTGATAGCATGGGCCACAACAGGTCCTCTTTATGGAGAGATTTGGGGTCAATTAGACCCTAAATCTGTCCTCTGGCCTCCCATGTATCTGATCAGACACAGACTGTTCTGATCGGCTACTAACCTGTCCATTGCTGGCCAGGTAAACAAAGGGGTGGACCCGGAAGTGACAAACTGCTCATCGCTCCAGGTTTCCAGGGTTGCAGAGAGAGAGAGAGAGAGGAACAATGTCAGTTCTCTTTCTCTGTACAGGGCCGCCATCACTGCCAGCCGCTTTGCTCCCAGCCCCCGTTATGACACTGGAGAGCATGGGAGAAGTGGTGGCAGTGGTAGGAGGGCAGTCGGGAAAAGGCCCTGGTCCCCATCAACATGGGGACAAGGTGCTGTGGGGTGGGGGGAGCTGAGACCGCCCTGGCCCAAAGCACCCCCCCATGTTGAAGGCATATGGCCTTTGGCATGGGGGTTACTCTTAAAACCCGTACCAGACCTGGTATGGACTGGGGAGGGGGGGCGTGTCGTTTTTTTCTTTATTTTTTCAATAGCCGGGTGTCAGCAATTTTAACTGCAAGTCATTTTAAATTGTATTGACTTTTTTTTTTGGCAGGTAGCATTGGATCAATTAATAAAATACTCTCTTAGACCATTAGTGTGTCACTTCTTTTGTTTCTATATACAGTATATGGGCTGTACTGGGTATCTGGTGTGTGGCTGCACCGAAAAGGGTTTCTTTTGTTTTTTGCATGCTACAGATGCACCAATTTACAGGCACGTTAAAGGGGATCCCCAAGCACTATATTTAAAGGATTTTTTTTATTTTTATTGTTGCACTTTGAGCATAATTAAAATTACTGCTCCTGAAAAAAAACATTGTTTTAAAAAAAAATGATTGATACAGGCGGTCCCCGGGTTACAAACAAGATAGGGTCTGTAGGTTTGTTCTTAAGCTGAATTTGTTTGTAAGTCGGAACAGGTACATGTTTTAAGTGTAGCTCCAGCCAAAACATTATTATACGTTTTTTTGGATAGCATAGTGAATGGTTAACACCCCTGTAACATTTGTTTTGCTGTCTGTGTCCCTGTTCAGAAGACTTCATCTCACTTTCTGTCCCTATGACAATTGAATTTTGAACATTTTTGGTTGTTATGGAAACAAGGATAGGTGATACAGCTCCAGTGGGGACACCTTTTCCCTATGATAGATAACTTTGGTTGGGGAATGGATGTTCCAATCAATGATCCTGTTTAAATGCCTGGCTTGTTGGTATTTTCATGGTTCGGTACTCCTAGGCCACCTTTAATTTTGGGGGTGGTGAGTTTCGAGTAACTTAGTCTAGCCCCAGTCCCTAAGCTTAACCCAAAGTTAGTTAGCATGACCAATGATAAGGTTCCTGTTACTAATGGATACTTTTACTAGAAGATATAGCACCTCGTTTGTCTGTACAACACAGCCCAAAGTCAGCTAAAGAACTCCAATGTGCATGTGAATGAACAAATTCAGCGACAACCAAAATCTAATTTAAAAATATATAACAATTAAAATGACTACATTTCCCCTTTAACCACTTCAGCCCAGGAAAGATTTGCTCCCTTCCTGACCAGGCCATTTTTTGCGATACGGCACTGCTTCACTTTAACTGACAATAGCATGGCTGTGTACCCAAACAAAATTGATGTGCTTTTTTCCCCCACAAATAGAGCTTTCTTTTGGTGGTATTTGATCACCTCTGTGTTTTTAATTTTTTGCGCTATAAACAAAAAAATGCATCAATTTTTAAAAAAAACACAATATTTTGTAGTTTTTGCTATAAAAAATATCCCAATTTTAAAAACATATATATATATTTTTTTCCTCAGTTCAGGCCAATATGTATTCTTCTACATATTTTCGGTAAAAAAAAATCACAATAAGCGTATATTGTGCTTTGCACAAAAGTTATAGCGTCTACAAAATAGGGGATAGATTTAGGTAATTTTTATTAATATTATTATTTTTTTACTAGCAATAGTGGTGTTCTGTGATTTTTATCAGGACTGCAACATTTCGGCGGACAGATCGGACACTTTTGACACTATTTTGTGACCATTGACATCTACACAGCTATCAAAGCTAAAAAAAGCCACTGATTACCAAATAAATATCGCTGTCAGGGAAGGGGTTAATACTATGGGGCGCTCAAGGGGTTAACTGTGTTCCCTAGGTGTGTTCTAACTGTAGGGGGGATGGGACTGACTACGGGAGGAGACCGATCTGTGTTCATACTTAGTACTTAGTACTAAGTATGAACACATAATCTGTCTCTTCTCCCCTGAGAGAACCGGGATTTGTGTGTTCTTGCTCTATCACAAGCAATCGCGAGTGCCTGGCACGTGCCTGCTGTGACGTCTAAAATAAACGAAATACAGCTACAGAGATTTGTGCAGCCGTGCCAAACCGCCGCCCTTATACACTGTTATGGTCTGCTAGTGGTTAATGACACTGCATGTACAGTATGTTTTACTTTAGTACTTTGGCTCTACAAGGGCATTATTATTATTATTATATTATATTTTCTTCTTGTTTCTGTTAAAGTTAAATAGCCACAATTGTTTGTGCTTTATATAAATTTTATGAAAGCACAATGATGACTATAGTGAAATTTGAATGCTAAGCATTTTGTTATTAACAAATGCAATGTTTAAAAGGTATAGACATGTAAACGCAATGGCAATGGTCAACTAATGCTTAATTCTAAAACTGAATTAGTTAAATGAGTCATGTGTAGTTTCCTCCATTGTATTAATATTTTATCAGACTAAAAGTTTTGGATTGATGATCCTACACATATCATAAATAATAATTGAACATTGAACTGAAAATTTAAATGAATGTTCAATATTGCGCTTTCCAGTAAATAAAACCAAAGGAATGTAATTCCAATAATGAATTAAGTAGATTACTAAAGTTACATAAACCATATACAAATGTAGGAAAAAGCTTAATTTCCTATCCCACTTGTTGTGGAAATTTTAGATGTATTTATTATATGTATTGTCATAAGAGTCCTCCTGTGTTCATTCTCCCCCAGCCCGCTCTAAAAGAGCTGACTGGGGCAGACTGACGCTGGTTGAGATCCGTTAGGTAGTGGATAATGTCTTGGGGTTGGAAAGAAAGGTGTTTGCGGAGTGGGGGTATGTCCGCCAGCAAAAGGGCCCCTGTACATTGTACAGACGATCGTCTGGGGACATATGCTTGCTCTGCGGGCATTGGTTGTGTGCAGATGTGTGCACATCGTCTCTGCTATGTCTGATCAGCACATGGAGATAGGCAGTGCACATCTGTAGATAGCTTTCCATTCACAAGAGATGTAGAATTATCCAAGTATACATTGTTCTCTGGAACAATGTATATATTAAGGATTTCTATCAACGGAATTATAGTCATCGTTCATTGGTTTTGTATGGTTTCCATCATTGAAAGCATTTGGTCAGTCTGTGTAACAGACTATTTGAATGTATACATGTCTGTAAATGTACCTTCTATTGTATTGTATTGTATTGTCCTTATATGGGCATTAACATCCTGTTACTGCTGTGAGGTCACACCCTTTGTGGGAGGTGTTCAGCTGTTGGAGGCAAACCCTCCAGGGCGTGGCTTCCAGTGGGAAAAGTAAATAAAAAGCTTTGGTCAAGGGCTCTCTTGCGGGGGGGCTGACGATGAAGCAGAAGGAAACACTACTGTTGATGTCTCTTTAATGGGTAACCAGGGCGGCCTGGCTGAGGAGCAGCCAGGCTGAGATGAGGATGTAGGTTGCATTGGGGATGTCTGGTCATTGGGATGAATGTGTTGGAGAAGGTAAGCCTAAAGCATTATATCATTAAGACGGAAATGGGTGCTTATTGGAAGCACAGCGGTAGATGGAGCTCTGTGCATAGCATATAGCAGCCAGAATTTCTACGACATTATGGCGACTCTGCTGGAACCAAACAGAGCCCCCCATCTGCACAGGCAGAAAGGGGGAGAACAGAACCAAGTCCAGGACGCCAAAACTTTGTTGTCCTGAGAAAAGGGGGTACGTCTTCTCTGCCTGATGCATTGGGGAGGTTCTGCTTTGTGAAAAGAACAATTTTCCATCTTTTTGAGATAATGCTGGAAGTTTGATTGTGTGTGTGTGTGTGAGAATGTGTGTGTGTGTGTGTGTGTGTGTGAGAAAGTGTGTGTGATTTGGATAACAAGTTTGTAATGCATGTGAGAAATTGATGAATTTTGATTTTTACCTATGTATGGAACAAGTAGACTGCATGAGTTTTGTAGAGCAGTTTGTAACTGCAAGTTTGTGGTGCCATGCGGCCTTGTGTTGAATGGGATACGCCCTGTGGGAAGGGAAACAATGGCTTGTTATGCTAGCTTTGTTTGAGAAAAGAGGCGATGTTTGAGCTGGCCTGGGATATATTGTGTTATATTGTGGTTTTATGTGGTGTTTTTGTTTCATTGGATAACATGTGTTACTAAGAGTGCATTCTCAATTGTGTAGTAAGATTACATACTTTTCAGTGAAACTGTTCCTAAACTGTGTGTCTAAGTGTGCATTTTCAAATGTGTAAGTTTGTGGGGAGAAGTTATGGTTTTGGCGGGAAAAAAACGCCGTGTTGTTGAAGCCTAGCTTTTGTTGTCTGCCATGTGACCAAGCTTGGTGGCCATTTTTGAAAATCTGAGCATCCCTATAGGGGAAGGTGCAGACACCATTCCCTTGTGTGTGAAACCATGTGACATGAACCACCATCTTGTTCTTAGACCATGTGGTCTGGGCACCTCTCTCTAGGCGCCACCTCCTTTAAGTAAATTCTACTTTTGTACCTTTTATGTGATTTTTCAGTTAAGCTATTGCATTTTCTGTAGTGAACTTTTGGTTTTCAGTGTAAATCTCTATTTTGCGTTGAATTTCAATGGATGGTGAAACTAGCTTTAACTGAGGTTTTGTACACAGCAGTGTGTTATTTTTATTACAAATGTATGGAAGTTTCACAGAGGGCAATTCATTTGTTTTGTTTTTTGTTAGGCTTGTATTGTATAGCCTGCTTATGGGGCGAGGCTCCCCCTCCCTTTTCCTGTAACATTGATATGTAAATGAACTTGTTTGCTGGGTTCATGCTGCAACCTTTTGGAGACACAGGAAGTTGGTGGGAGGAGTCGGGGGTCTTCTGACTCATGTTTGGAAGCACAATGGAAGATACTGGCGTTTGAAAGAGTGTTTTAAATTTTAATTTCAGTTTTTTTCTAAGGTTTGTACTGTAATACAGTTTTGGGTAGAGAGCAAACAGGAGGCATCCATGTTGTTTGTTGTAATATCTAGATACAGAGAGAGAAGCCACATTGTTCTGTAGAGTAAGCGGGAGTAATTGTGTTTTCTGTGCGGCTAAATCTGGCGACGCAGTGTATGGGCGTACAAAGGAAACGCTTGTGTACGCATACACCGTGAGGGGTAGAGACTTAATTCGGGGGGTGATAACACCTCAGGTGGAGTTACTAGTTGAGGGGCTAGCTGTAGTCCGTTGATCCACGCAGAAGAAGACACCTGGTGGTGGTCCCCAAAGTAGGTGCAACGGTTTCCCTGGACGCAGGGGTAAGACGATAAGCCGATTCGAATCGCCATGGGCACTAGGAGGTTCATGCAAGGGAAGGATTGGAGGCTTCCCGCAGTCAGACTGCTGCACAGTACATAAGGATCCTAGTTTTGGGGCTAAAGGCCATTAGCCCTTCAAAGATTGACATAGGTGGTCCAAGGATACTATTTTGGGTATCCCTCTGGAAGTTGATGTATCGCAACTGAGGCTTCAGAAATTTGTAAGGCTGAGTGAGCTGATGGATGTGTAGTACTTGCTTTTGTGATTCTCAGAGGAGGAACTGTGGTTATTGGTTCAAATTCTCATGCCCGTTTTAGAACTTTGTGTGGCTGGTCCATACAATATTCTGAGATGTCCTTGTGTCTTTCCCATTGTATGTATTTTATTTTTTCTATCGCTAAGAGTGAAGGCAGAATTCCATTTGGTTGTTTTTAAATTTGTAATCTTTGATTTGGAACTATGAAATATCTCCCCCACATTTGTATCTATGTGTTTGTCTCAGGTTTTAGTATTCTCATTGTTTGTATGTGGTAACAAGAAGATGTCTGAACCCACCGTGGCAGTCCTCTTACGTGTCGCGGGTGTTGTATTTTTAGTAAGAACGTGAAAGTAAGGGTTACAGAGGGGTTTAGTTATTATCGGTTTTGAGGAATGTCAATGACAATTTACCAATGTACACGAATGTTGCATTGTCTATGAAGGACAGAGTAATAACTTTTGTTTATAAGTATCTTTTCAGGTCCAAGGAGTTTCTGAAAGTGTATATGAAGGTAAAAGTATCATAGGCTATTTCAATGGCTACCCTGTGTGTTTTCCTCCAGTTTGTAATGAGGAAAAAGGGGGGATGAGAGAGGTGAGAATGACAAATTTTTCAAACCAATAATACTAACTACTCTAATTCTAGCCAAGTTTGTGACAGGTGACTGGGTCGTTGTAAAGAAGATTGAAGAACGAGAAAAGGATGAGAAGTATCTTTTTATTTATATTTTTAAAGTGTATTTTCCAACTAGGTACGGAAGTGAACAGGACACATGGTTGGGTCTACTCTGAGTCTCCACTGAGCTCTATGTGCCCCAGCAATGACAGCGGTGTATGAGATATATAGGCATATTGGTGTGAGGAGTTTTTGACAAACTAGTACAATCCAAACAGACACATGACAATAGAATTTAATGATACATTTCTAGAGGGTAAAATTTATTATAATTTTAAAAATAGCTCTGGTTTTTGCCAGTTTTGGTATCGGGATAACAAGCGTGTTTCAGCTCTAGTTTGGTATTAATGTAGATGTACAGCTTATAAGGTAATTCCCCTAAGGCAAGAGGTTCATGTGTGCTGGTGAATCTCGTCCCAGCATCTTATGTCGCGGCCGATTCTGATGGCGTGAGAGACGGTGAGAATGGCAGGGACAGCTAGAAGGGAATTGCTTGTACACGGTGGGGGATGAGCTTATGAAACGATTGAACAATTTCTCATCCATTGAGGATGGGATGTTTTCATGTAACTGTTGAAGCTACAAGGAAGTTCCCACAGCCCAAGGGTGGTTCCTGGGATTTCATAAGTAAAGATTGCTATACCTGGATCGGGGATACTGGTGGCAAAGTTCAGGCCCATATGGATAAGGCTAAGAAACCTAAAGGGCAAAGCCAGAGCTATAGCTAGTGAAGGTTGGAATCCTCTTAAGGGTCTGGGAATCTGGGGGCATTTAATTTTTATTTTTGCAGCGGATCATATTTGAAGGAATTAGGGGTATATTTACTCATGATGTTTTTGTTTCTATTCTTCTATATTCCGTGATGAGGCGTTCCTGTTGCCTGATTGGACGCGTGACCAGAGCCCGAGCAGATGAGCCCAAGATGCCTGACCCAAGGAAAAGACACAGAGGATCCCAGACCGACCAGCGACTACTACAGCTCACCATGTCATCCCTCCTGAGGAAAAGTCTACATGTCAAGCCGTGTTTTCCTTTTTATGGACTTATATGGACTGTAAGGCCAGGTGTAAGAAGAAGATCGAAAGTCATCGAGGGACACATAGGATCATATGACAAAGAGGAGGAGCTGTTGGGGAAATTTTAGATGTATTTATTATATGTATTGTCATAAGAGTCCTCCTGTGTTCATTCTCCCCCAGCCCGCTCTAAAAGAGCTGACTGGGGCAGACTGACGCTGGTTGAGATCCGTTAGGTAGTGGATAATGTCTTGGGGTTGGAAAGAAAGGTGTTTGCGGAGTGGGGGTATGTCCGCCAGCAAAAGGGCCCCTGTACATTGTACAGATGATCGCCTGGGGACATATGCTTGCTCTGCGGGCATTGGTTGTGTGCGGATGTGTGCACATCGTCTCTGCTGTGTCTGATCAGCACATGGAGATAGGCAGTGCACATCTGTAGATAGCTTTCCATTCACAAGAGATGTAGAATTATCCAAGTATACATTGTTCTCTGGAACAATGTATATATTAAGGATTTCTATCAACGGAATTATAGTCATCGTTCATTGGTTTTGTATGGTTTCCATCATTGAAAGCATTTGGTCAGTCTGTGTAACAGACTATTTGAATGTATACATGTCTGTAAATGTACCTTCTATTGTATTGTATTGTATTGTCCTTATATGGGCATTAACATCCTGTTACTGCTGTGAGGTCACACCCTTTGTGGGAGGTGTTCAGCTGTTGGAGGCAAACCCTCCAGGGCGTGGCTTCCAGTGGGAAAAGTAAATAAAAAGCTTTGGTCAAGGGCTCTCTTGCGGGGGGGCTGACGATGAAGCAGAAGGAAACACTACTGTTGATGTCTCTTTAATGGGTAACCAGGGCGGCCTGGCTGAGGAGCAGTCAGGCTGAGATGAGGATGTAGGTTGCATTGGGGATGTCTGGTCATTGGGATGAATGTGTTGGAGAAGGTAAGCCTAAAGCATTATATCATTAAGACGGAAATGGGTGCTTATTGGAAGCACAGCGGTAGATGGAGCTGTGTGCATAGCATATAGCAGCCAGAATTTCTACGACACACTACAGTGCATAGAACTCATTAAGTTTGACTATGACTTACAGTATATGGTATGTCCAGCCAAAACTTATTTTTCAATGTGTGGAATAGAGTACAGAAGGATTAAAACCCCTGTCAGGTTTCACTTGTATCTGGGGCTCTGTGAGAGAAATTTCTTCTCAATTACTGTCACTGTGGCAACAATTCCTCAACACAGGGAATGTGGGAAAATAACCAACAGCAACACAGATAGAAATAAAAACGTTTTCTTTTCTGACTGTGTTCCTGTTGCAGACTTTTCCCTCTCATTCTGCCTGGTAAAACTGTTGTCCTCATGACAGTAAATCTAGCCATACATGGAGCAATTTTTTTCTGGTTCCTAATGGACTGGCCAGCTTAAAGTGATTGAGAATCTTTTTTTTTTTTTTTTTAAAGATAACAAACATGTTATACTTACCTCCTCTGTGCAAGGGTTTTGCACAGAGTGACCCCGATCCTCCTTTTGTGGGGCCCCTCCACGGCGCTCCTGGCTCCTACTCTTCTCAAGTGCCCCCACGGAGAGCTGCTTTACATGGGCGCATTCATGTGGGGGCATTCCCGAGTCCTGCTGCTGCGTCCATTGACACAGATAGCAGGACTCTTCCCCACCATGGCTCCTGTGTCACTGGATTTCATTGATAGCAGTAGGAGCCAATGGCTCCTGCTGCTATCAATCTATCCAATGAGGACCCAAGACAGTGGCTGAAGCTGCTGTGCTCATCCCCGTCCCTGGGACAATAGGTCCAGGTAAGAAAAGGGGGGATCTGGGGGTCTGGGGGGGGGGGGGGCTGTTGCAGCACAAAAGGTTTTTCACCTTACTGCTTAGCAGGCAGTAAGGTGCAAAACCGTGAGGGTTTTCAACCCCTTTAAGTGAGCGTTAATCTTTCTAACATAGTCCAGTAAAACCTTAAAGGGATCTTAATCTTTTAGGCTAGACATACATAAGGCAAGCAAGAGTTAGGCAGAATCTAAAAAAGGGGTTAGAGTAAGGGAACACCACTGTACCCTTTTACACACTACTGAAGAACCCAAAACGAGTCATATTTCATATGTACAGTACTTCTTTAACTTGACTCATGTCAAGAAAAATTTCCTGGCAAAGTTGTTACCCATTGTAAGTTTTATTTCTGGATAAAAAATGCCTCATCACTCACTTCTCAAACACTACCTACTAAATGACTTACACGATGTGCAACATGTCTGAGGAATATTTCTTGTGTACCTAATTCACATATTGACATAATTCACTGTAATTTAGTGGAAAAATCATGCCTTATCTCTCAATCTTCTATCGCAGCCTACTAAAAAGCCATACATGTGTCTGCAATATTTCTGCCTTGTGTTTCTGACTCAGTTCATTGCCATTTTTATTTCTGGATCAAAAGTGCCTTGTCTTTCTCCCTTTAAATTCAGTTTACTAAAAAGGCTTACATGACATGCAGCATGACACTGCCTCTTTCACTGACATATTCCACTGTAATATATATATATATATATATATATATATATATATATATATATATATATATATATATATATATATATATATACATATATATATATATATTTTTTAACTTGTCTCTCCCTCTTACATTGCTGGCAAATTCAAGATGCTTTCATACTTCCAGCCACTGTGCTATATGTCTGAATATTGTCTCTGAAATATGGTTCTGTAATGTATACCTCCCATGCTTTTAGCACTGATAGTGATATTCTTACTACACAATAAATGTATCACTTGATATGTCTAAATTAATATTTATGTAAAAACAAAACTCAGACATTTCATTAACAACCCAAACGATAGGACTGGATTCAACCACACACACTCAATCAATAATATTAAGTAAAGAAATCTTCTGATGTGAATCCGTCACAAAATAAGTGAATTACACACTCACCAGAAGGTGAACCTCTTTAAAGGAGGTATAATCATGTTGTGACACTAGTGTCAGAATCTCCACTGAAAGCAGGCTACAATAAATCAGATCTCTTCTACACAGGAGACCACGTCTGCAAAAATGTCAATCACTCTGATCCAGGAACAAGGGGACTTGATTCCACACCATATAAAGGCAACTCAATATAAAACAACGGGAGCAATTTCATAGTGTAGTATGATTTATTAAAACAAAAGCACATAGAACAAATAAAAAGAAGCCAGCTGAAAGTAACTCACATGAATGCTGCTACACAACACAAGAGACATCAGCATATAACATCAGTACATTGAGCTCCATCCCTATGCTTTTCATCCAGTATGACATTATTAGGGGCATCATACATGATTGGGAAATAAATTCAAACATTCCTATTTGACATCTGCTGAAACGGTCGAACATCTATGGCCAGCTTAAGACCATTTAGGACTGCAATCAGAATAGAGAGTGATAGAAGTTGGGCAGCTGTCATTTTTAAATGGGGCAAAAATCTCCAGGCCAGCATAGAGAGTTGATCTAATAGTATTGCATAATAGTAATCTTCAATATCTACATGTAGCCCATGCCCTACAATCATCCATGTTTGATTAAATGGTGTGGGCACAAATGGCTTGCCTAATATAGGATTTACGTTGAGAGTAGCAAAGTAAGATGGACAGAACAAGATAAGAAGTGTGTGAAACAAATATAGAATTTTAGAAAGAATTTACTTTTTATTTACAATAATTATTAGATTTTCAATAAACAAAATAATGAATGGAGATAATATACATTACAGATAGAATAGCAATATACTGTATATACATATGATTTAAATATTTGAAAGTCATTACAAATAATAGGTCAAGGCTCGCATCTTTCATAGACAGTAATAAGTTGCACATTATTTCCAATCAGTCTAGTGTGTTTAAGAAGTAAATTATATGGAATGGAAAGTGGTTTAAAAATATGAACAAGAAACAAATTACCTCTGTGCAGTACATTACAAAATTAATATAATGGTTCTAAAGTAATTATATGCCAATTATCTGCACTAATATAGTCGTTTGATGTTAAGCCAAATAGTCCATGATTTCCATTGGATTTTACACCTACAGTATTAATTCTATCCTATTGCAAGGCTAGCATTTTCTGATAGTAGGTTTGTACTAGTTCTATAACCTCAGAGAAATTAGGAATAAGATCTTTTTCTAGTGTCCAGTGTCCAGTGATAGTTAATCTTGCAGCTAAGAGAATATGGGTAACTAACACCCAGAAGGAGCCGGGAAATCTGTCAATATCCAAAATCATAATGCCTAAAGACTCTGCGACTGATCAATGGTAGGAGATGGGCCTGTGGGAAGATGTGGGAGCCTCCACCATGCTGGCTTCCTTCAGCTGCTGTGAGCAACTCTCCTCTTTCCTCTTGTAGGTCATACCGCTCTATGCTGTGGGTGAGTAGGAAGCTAGATGTGAGTCAGAGTGCTCAGAGGCTCTGTCAGAGATTACCAGCACTGAGATATGTACAGAGCTCACAATCTAAGTGGCCTTAAGCATGTGTGATAGCCAGGCCCCAAGTATTAACTTTTTTAGTTTTTCTGAAGCTTAGCCAGTAGAGGAACACAGTTACTTTTAAAACGCAGGGATATGGAGACAGTGAGAGCAATTATTAAATAGAATATATCTTTTTTAATCAATGTGTACAGAAAAGTAAGCTAGGTCTTACAATATATTCCCAGGTTCTGGACATAAGAAAACCCTTATTAGAGTCTGCAAAAGACTTGAGACTGGGGCAGAGGTTCACCTTCCTTCAGGACAACAACCCTAAACATACAGCCAGAGCTACAATGGAATGGTTTAGATCAAAGCATATTTATGTGTTAGAATAGACCAGTCAAAGTCCAAACCTAAATCCAATTGAGAATCTGTAGCAAGACTTGAAAATTGCTGTTCACAAATGCTCTACATCCAATCTGACAGAACTTGAGCTATTTTGTAAAGAATGGGCACAAATTTCACTCTCTAGATGTGCCAAACTGGTAGAGACATACCCAAAAAGACTTGCAGCTGTAATTGCAGGGAAAGGTGGTTCTGCAAAATATTGACTCAGGGGGGCTGAATACAAATGTATGCCGTACTTTTCACATATTTATTTGAAAAAAATAAAATAAAAAATTGAAAGTCATATATCATTTTCCTTTCACTTCACAATTATGTGCCACATTGTGTTGGCATATCACATAAACCGTTTTGGTTGTAACAAAAATGTAGAACATTTTAAGGGGCATGAATACTGTAGCAGCTAGTGGAATCAAGAGTAAGCATTAAAAAACAAAAACAAAGTTTATATTTGCAATCATGACTCTTTTTTTGTAGACTCTTAAAAGGTTAAGGGAAGTCCTTGCAAAGCATTTGGTTAATAAAAGTGTGTTTCCTGCACACATAATATGTATAATTTATTAAATTGGGCTTCTTTCCACAGTCAGTGCTTCTTAGAAGAATGATTTAGCCCCTAAAAATGAAATGAAAGTAATTTGAATCCCTTAGTGAAAGTGGATAAATAGTGGCAGTCCAAGTATCACTAGTAAACACAGTGTAAAAAAAGTAAAAAAAAGAGCAAGACTCCAAAAATGTTCTACCTGTATTAAACAATAGCACAAAAACAGAGGATCTACATAGGTGGGAAAAAAATATTTTCTCATGGTTTGGTCAAGCAACCATCTTAAAGATAAATACTCTTCCCCGCTTGCTCTATCTTCTAAAAACTACCCCAATACCCTTACCGCCCTCCTTTTTTTAAGACTTATAAAAGACTCTCTTACAACCTTCCTATGGCAACACAAAGACCTAGAATTAGCTATGATCAACTTATCCTCCCCAAAGAAAAAGGAGGAATAGGTCTCCCAGATATTTGCAATTATTACATGGCCTCCCAAGGATAGTCAAGGATTGGGTAATCCTCGAAATAAAGTCAGTTCACCTAGGCCCAGTTCAATCTTTTCATCCATGCTTGTAAGTCACGATTTTCCACTCAACCTTTGAGATTTGTATCAACCTTTGAGATTCCATCAAAGGTTGATACAGGTAAGGGGTCAGGTATGATATTTTGGGTTTATAGAGCATTTATGTATTTCTTAGGGAAATACACAGCATTTCCAGGTGATTATGGAAGTTTTTCCTTCACTTGATAAAAGTTAACACACATTAGGACACCTCATAGATTTTTTTCATCTGAAAGATGTTGGGGTTTTGAGAGGCAATGGTTCCTGTCTACAATCAGTTCTAAGGTAGGAGAAAAGACCAAAGCAGATCTTACACATATAATAGTATGTCAGCCTGCAAGTTTAGACCCCTTTCAGACAGAGTGGAATCCATCAAGCAGATCCCCCTTCTCAGCGGGGAATCTCTCCGCTAAGCTATGCAGAGTGGATACAGTCCGCCCTTCTCTATGGGGCGGTCTGATGGAAACAAACTGCCTGTCCATTTTATCCAACTGCCATCTGATCCACTGGACTAGAGGGTAGAGGCTGGAAGAGCAAGGCTCCTGTGGCTGATGGTTGTCCTGGGGTGGTGTAAGGAGAGGAACTGCCAGGTGAAGCAGGAGAGGAAGCACCTGCACCATTTTACCTGCACCACTGAGCTGCTGTGGCCTGCATTCATCCTTTTGTTTATAAGACATGGCTTACTAGGCTGTGTGACTATGTGCAGAACACAAGGTATGATGTATCTCCTGGGGCTGCACATTGTGATGATTTAGTGTTGCTCTGGACTAGGAGCACACAAATTTTGCAGCCATTCCTTGTGTACATGCTGAGCATGTCCCCCTAAGCTAACAATTTATAGTAGTTATAGTAAGAGATCTTTTTTTTTTTTTTTTTTTGATAAATAGGTTCAAACCACATAAGTAAAATCTGAAAAACTGTAAGCACCACTGGTACAGGCAAAACAACTAAGCCATGAGGATTCAGAAGAAACTGCTATGTTGATGATTTTGTCCAATTGCTGTAAATGTGGGGTTTATTCTAAAAAAATGTTTTTTGAAGCTGGTTGGTACTATGCCTATTTTTCCTAGGATAATGGCAGATATGTTGTATATGGAAATACCATTCATGTTTTAATAACATGGTTCCTAAATGTGCTATATTCATCAAGAATCATATTGCACTTTAACAAAACACAACTGTACAATTACTGGGAATAATAATGTAATAGTCACCTATAATGATATAATTATGTTTAAAGTCCACCACTGTGAATTATTAATGTGCAATTCAGTCTGAACCCGGCTGAAAAGAATCCCTTGAAGGAAAGGAAAATACAATTTGATAGTTAATAGTGCATAGATCCATCGACATCAGCCCAAATCCCTCAAAAGGAATTGACAATCTAATATCCATACCACATGCACACTAGGTCCAATTTTAATAGGATGCCAATTAATCTTTCAATATGTTTTTTGAAATTACACTTGCTAACATGGGGAATATATAGAAATGCCCAGGAGGCAGGATCCCCAGAGAGGTTTGTAATCAGAAATGAAAGGCAAGTGCAAGTGATGTACATATTCCCACAGAGTCTGGTAACTCTCAAACCTTAAAGTGAACCATTTAGAATTTGCAATGTTTTAAAATAACACTGGTAAAGACAGCAAACATTAAGTTCCTGCATAATAGATTTTTCCAATTTGGAATGCAATCCTCTCCAGACCCGGATTTCTCAATAGGCGCTATAGGCATGTGCCTACGGGCACTTTCCTAGCGGGGTGCCCACCTGTGCATGGTCAGTTCTAGGGGGTTCTGGGGGGGGGGCTGGAAATGGAGAAATCCCTCAGGGGTGGAACTATAGTGGCATTGGTAGATTAAAGTCAAAGAGGTAGTAAAAATTTAAAAATGTCATATTTTATTACAGACTGTACAAAACATCAAGTGAAAATGATGTATGGCAACCATACATGAATATTGGAAAGATTAGATACAGACACCTAACACATTTCTGGACTCCTTCTTCAGATGTGTCTTCAATATACAATGCATACAAGTTTCCAGATTTTTGAGAGATAAATCATATCGTGAAGCTTAAGAACATGCATCAGCAGGCCATGCGTTGTTATTCCCTGACACCCATCCCAATGTGAACACTCGGAACAGGCCCACAGAGATTCCTCCAAGATGCGGTCTAAAGAGACAGGGACTGTGTGAGGATAAAAGATGGATATATCCCCAAATGGAAACTTGGATCAGTGGGACCACTGTATAGTGCAGAAAATTACTGCAGCAACATAGTCCAGACTGAAGATAGTCCTGAGTCAGTTGTTTGGCGATGAAGCCAGCTGGTCAGTATTTCCAAGCTTGAAAAGTGAGTCCACATCTGCAGGCACTTCAGAGAAATAGATATACAACCAGCCGATCAAAGAACCCTGTGTGCAGACAGCTGCTACCTGGATGCTTAAAGGGGAGGGAGAGCCGACATCCAAAGCGATGTGTTAATAGGTCCACTCGGAACAAGCCTGCAGCGATAACCCCAGGATACGGTCTGAAGAAATGGGGATTGTGTGATGTTGGAAGATGGGTATACTCCAAAATGGGAACCACTGTATAGTGCAGAAAATCACTGCACCAACATGGTCCTAACTGAAGATAGTCCTGAGTCAGTTGTTTGATAATGAAGCCAGGTGGTCGTATTTTCTAACTCAAAAAACTAGTCCACACCTGTATGAGATTCAGAGATAGACATATGTCCAGCCAATCAGAGAACCCATGTACCATCCGATCTAAAAAGATCCTATGTTATCTGCTGTATGGAGGAGTGGTGTTATCCCAGCTCTCTTCTCGCTAACACTTCTCCTGTCTGGACTTGCAGCAGACGTGGGTACAATGTTCATGGGGGGGTGGCCTCTCCTATAATATTGGAGGAGGGTCTGTTTGTGCTGGGAAGGAAAAGGTCATGGGGGGAATTGTGCTAGCAGAAGGAGTGGGGAGGGGGGACTTATGTGTTGGGGGGCAGAACTGGAGAAATTTGTGCTAGGAAAGAAGGAATTGGGGGGAAGGAATTGTGCTGGGAAGAGTATTTTGGAGGAAGTCAAGCTAAGAGGATGGATTTGAGGTGATTTGTGCTAGAATGGGGGAATTTAGGGGCCGGATTTGTACTATAAGGGGGATTTGTGGGAGAGGATTTGTGCTCGGAGGAGGGAATTGAGGGGAAGGGAGGATTTTTACTAGGCAGGGGGATTTGGGGGGAGAGGATTTATACTATTTTATCAAGAAAAAAAAGTCGGTCTTACTTTCTTTTCTTTTATGGGAGGGGGAAGGACACTTCAGAATTCTCTGCCTATATGCTCCTGGGATGAAAATCCGGCCCTGGCCCTCACTATCTATTCCAGTCATCCAATCAATGACAGCAGGTAATAGCCAACAACTAGGCCTCTTTTGTTTAAATGAACATTATTTTTCCAGCAGCTGTAAGTGGATTATGGACCAAGCACAGTTGCTATGAATCGGCTCGTTTTTAAACTGTCAGAATTACAACGAACATTTCTAGCAGAGAAACAGTGTTTAGGCCAGCAGTGCTATTGCTTTCATCCAGTGATGAGTGAATTGATTAAAAATTCAAGAAAATTGGTTAGCAAATTCTGATTTATTATTTATTTGCCTGAATATATCCATGCAGAATCAAAAAATTAGTAAATTGCTAATCCTCCCGTTTTCAGCATTATTACTACATCTGCCTCTCAGGAGCAGCTTATTACCTTTCTGTCCTAGTATTTTCCATAATATACAGCTTTTGGGATGAGGGTCAAGTTTGCTGCTACCATAGTTTCATAGCTAATTCCCGGGGTTTGCTAATGCAAACATTTTCTTGAAAACGTTACCGGTTTGGAAAGGAAAAGCCAATGACAGATGCCGAACAGATGTCCCATTCCTAATAATATTAACTACTTTGCCATCCTAAACCTAGTCTATTTTTGTACCCGCCAAAAATTACACCACACCACAGTTTGGACACAAAAGAGCCATAGCAGCCTTTTATTAAAATGTAACAATGACAACAAAACCAACTCCTTTAAAACAGAACTGTATATTATTTAGGTTGCTGATCTTTGAAGGCACTAAACCTAAATCTGTTTAATTGTATCTGTGGAACAATAAACCCCCAGCCGCAACATACCAGTTCAGGGACAATAACCAGTCTATCTGCAGATACCTCTATTTCCCCAGTTAACCCATTGTTAACTGTAATGTACCCGAGGATGTCATACCACAGATGGGTCCCAAACCATTAGACTATCACTGTATTTTACCACCTCCAAAGACCACAACTGCCAGGCTGCCGTGACTGCAAGCTTCAAAACATAAACAGAAAGGGTGGATGGGCAGTTCTATCTCCCTCCAATGACCTTTGCCAAAGCCCCACCTGGACCCATGCTTCCACTAATTAGGTTAATGCATGCACCATACCAACCATGCCTTAACTCTTTCCCTCCATGTCTCCCCTATTTGCCTAGTTGTGCATGCCCTTTGCATATTTATTTTGCTGTGGGCCTACCTTAATGTAATGCATACCTTTTGGTCCTCGTCAGAGTTAGTACATACAAAACATTTGAAGGAATGGATAACTAGACTCCCTCACTATAAAAGGGTGGGCTCACAACCACATATGTCAGCATGTGTTGATGTTAGATAATGTGCAGGGCCGGCGCTACCACTAGGCGAAGTAGGCAGCCGCCTAGGGCGCACTACCACCTAGGGCGCAACCACGGCCTCTGTCCAGTGTGAGCTCCCCTTCTGATCTCCCGCCCCCCCCCCCCCCTGTGGTGTGCTGCCGGCGCCACCAATCCCCCATGTTTCCCGCTGAGCGCTCCACCGTGCTCACACGTGTTTATCTCACAGCGCCGCTCCGGGACTCCTTTGCTCCAGCCTGTCCCTCTGGAGCGGCGCTGTGTGTCTGTGTGAGTGCGGCGGAGGGGTGGGGCTCAGCGGAGATGGGAGCATTGAGAGGTTGGTCAGCTGACCTCCTGCCCGGCGGGGACATCGGGGAGCGGGGTGGACAGTGCTGGCCTGGTCCCGGCGGGGATATGATGGAGGCGGAGTGGGTGCACGGCGCTGGCGTGGCCCCGGTGGAGCGGGTGGACGGAGCGGGTGGACGGAGCGGGTGGACTCCTGAACAATTCTGCACACCCAGTGCGAAGGAGTCGGAGAGGCCCGGATGATGGTCGCTGAAGGCAGCATCAAAGAGCAGAGGTAAGCAGGAGGATGGATCCTCCCCGATCTACATTGAGCTGTATGGAGGGGGTTTGTGTGTGAGTGATGCAGGATGTAGGAGTCAGGTAGGTCAGTGTGATGTGTGTCAGTGTGATGTGTGTCAGTGTATGTGAATGTGTCAGTGCCATTGTATGTTTCAGTGTATGTGTCAGTGTATGTGTCTGTGTCAGTGTCAGTGTATGTGTCATGCCGGTGTATGTGTCAGTGTGATGTGTCAGGGTATGTGTATGTGTCAGCCTGATGTGTCAGTGTGATGGTCAGTGTGATGGTCAGTGTATGCGTCAGTGTGATGGTCAGTGTATGCGTCAGTGTGATGGTCCGTGTATGCGTCAGTGTAGGTGTCAGAGTATGTGTCAGTGTCAGTGCATGTATCAGTGTATGTGTCAGTGCCAGTGTATGTGTCAGTGTATGTGTCAGTGTCAGTGCCATTGTATGTGTTAGTTTATGTGTCAGTGTCAGTGTATGTGTCATGCCAGTGTACGTGTATGTGTCAGTGTCAGTGTGATGTGTCAGTGTGATGTGTCAGTGTATGTGTTTTCAGTGTACGTGTTTTCAGGGTATGTGTCTGTGTGATGTGTCAGTGTATGTGTTTTCAGTGTATGTGTCAGGGTATGTGTCAGAGTCAGTGTAATGTGTCAGTGTATGTGTTTTCAGTGTATGTGTCAGGGTGATGTGTCAGTGTATGTGTTTTCAGTGTATGTGTTTTCAGGGTATGTGTCAGGGTATGTGTCAGTGTGATGGTCAGTGTAGGTGTCAGTGTTATGGTCAGTGTAGGTGTCAGCGTGATGGTCAGTGTAGGTGTCAGCGTGATGGTCAGTGTAGGTGTCAGCATGATGGTCAGTGTATGTGTCAGCGTGATGGTCAGTGTATGTGTCAGTATAGGTGTCAGTGTGATGGTCAGTGTCAGTGTAATTGGCAGTGTAGGTGTCAGGTGGTTTAGTGTAGGTGCCAGGTAGGTCGGTGTAATTATCAGGTAGGTCAGTGTAGGGGTCAGTGTGATGTGAGTAGTGCAGGAAGTAGGAGTCAGGTGGATTCGTTTATGTGTCAAGGGGTCACTGTAGGGGTCAGATAGGTCATGTGTAGCAAGGACAGGGTAAGGTGGAGTCATGGGCGCAGCTGGGAGGGGGGGGCGGCAAAATTAGGTTTCGCCTAGGGTGTCAACGATCCTTGCACCAGCCCTGATAATGTGTAATACTATGCTTTAAATGTTGGTATTGATACATGTCCTCAATGCCAGTTTCTAGTTTCCAATGCCTTTTGTTTGACAATTAAATGGATAGAATTAAATGCAATTTGCCTCCCACCCAGGCTTTATTGAGGTTTGTAAGGTTTGAAAACGTCAAACGTAGTGTAATATTCACGCAATTGTTCATAAGCCAAAACCTTGCAGACTGGCAAATGACCATTGTCACTATGAACCAAGAACTGAATTTTGAAAGGTGTTTATTAGGGATGGCCGAACAGTTCGCCTGGCGGTCGTTTCGCGGCGAATTTCGGCTGTTCGCCGTCCGCTCGATCGGCGGACTATTGGCGCCGTTCGCCCGACGGACTTCCGTGTTTACTGTTGTGGCAGCACGCAGGTAAAGTCACCTGGTTGTATCCAGGATGGGAAATATGTGTGCCCTAGATTCAGGCTTTATGCTGACTTGTACAACTAGAGGGGAAGAGTTAATGAGCCCAGCTGAAGTAAGTGGGCTCAATAAGACCTCTACAAAAAACCCCAGCATGCTTAGGGAGATGCTCCATCCTGGGACCAGTTTTGTGTTGTATAGACTGGGGAGTGTGACACCTGTTCTGTGCGGTGAGTAACGCCTGTGTGACAAACCTCTACAACAAAGACAGGGACTGGTGCAGCACAAGGCTGCACTCAGTTGTTAGATAGGGAATCTAAGTGTGTAATTAGAGGTCAAGCTGACCAGGATTTATTTTCATGTTTAATTTTTGTTTGGCTGTTATAGGTTTCACTGCATGGAGCATAAATAAACTGCATCTTTTGTTTTTTTTGCACCTACAACACTGTCTGCTGTGCCTGATTTTGTGTTGTGAACCCATCCAGGGGGTCACACACACCCGCTGCCGAGCTAACCCCTCACAGTTGGTGGAGAATTTTGGCAGTTTTTTTAAAGCCAGCATGGAAGAGATACTGAGACAGCTGGCTCTAGCAAATGCAAATCAGCAGCAAGCAAATGCAAATCAGCAGCAAACAAATGCAAATCAGCAGCAAACAAATGCAGCTTTACAAAAGAGCCTTGCAGCCCAGCAGCAGACAAATGCAACTTTGCAGCAGAGTCTGGAAGCTCAGCAACAAGCCCAGCAGCGATCTGAAGCCCGCTTTATAGACCTGTTGCAGAAGCAAGAGCAGAGTTTTCAACAGCAAATAGAGACATTAATACAGCAACGTCCGCAGACCAATGAAGCAAGTGGTTACACTAATACCGCAGCCTTTGGTGTGAGCCATTTACTGACAAAAATGACTGGAGAGGATGATCCGGAGGTGTTTTTGACCACATTTGAAAGGACTGCTGAAAGGGAAAAGGGCCTAAGGAGCAATGGGCTGGACTGGTGGCCCCTCTGTTAACTGGGGAATCGCAGAAAGCTTATTATGACCTAGAGCCTGACCAAGCAAAAGACTATGTGGTGCTAAAAACAGAAATATTGGCACGGCTGGGTGTCACCCTTGCCGTCCGGGCTCAGCGTGTGCATAATTGGACTTTTCAGGTTGGAAAACCCCCCAGGTCTCAAATGTATGATCTCATTCACCTGAGCAGAAAGTGGCTGCAGCCAGAGATTTTGACCGCACCAAACATTGTGGAACGTGCTATTATGGATCGTTTCCTGAGAGCTCTTCCTACTGCCATCCAAAAATGGGTAAGCCATGGAGATCCAGAAAATGCAGATAAACTTGTGGATCTTGTTGAGAGGTACTTGGCTACAGAGAACCTGACCACCTCTTCCAAGGACTCACGGACTTTCCACCCTAAGACCAGATCATTCCCAGTGGCGGGTAAGATGACTCCAAGGGGTGAGGGTGGAGAGAGTGAGAGAGTGGGAGTTCTACCTAAGGTCTGGCGGGAGCAGCCCGGGAAGCCCAGGCTGCAAGAGGCAGCGAAAAAGATTATTTGCTACCGCTGCCGCCAAGAGGGACATATTGCAGCCAATTGCCCAGTTGTGGATGAGCCTATGCAATGTGACTTTATAAGGGAGAGACGTCAGTCGCTGTTTGCGACAGTTGCATGCACTGCCATTCGGGGACCTGAGAAACATTTATGTAAAATGCGTATTAATGGTAGAAATGTTGATGTGTTGCTGGATTCAGGTAGCCTGGTAACATTGATAAAAGCTGAATTAGTTACTTCAGAGGTCTCTGGGAAGAACAGGGTGGCTGTTATTTGTGTGCATGGGGACACCCGAGAGTATCCTGTAACTTCAGTGTTTTTTGAGACCCCCAAAGGTAACCTCTCTCATCAGGTGGGGTTAGTGTCTCACTTACCACATGATGCTATTGTGGGAAGGGATTTTCCAAAATTCTGGGAACTCTGGGATTGTCCTGAGCCCCCCACTGGTGCCCCTATAGACCAGGAAGATGACCAGAATTCCTCTGGGAGTGGTGAGGACTCTCCTGAATTTCCCTTGTCGGTATTGGCGGGGGAAACTCGAGAAACTGGGGAGGAGCCAACATCCTCAGATGAAAACATGCCGTCTGTGGAGTTTTCAGATCTTGAGGTTCACAGGGAAAATTTTGCCACAGAACAGTTAAAAGACCCCACCCTAATAAAGGCACGGGAAAATGTGGTGAAAATAGATGGCGAGTTAGTGAACCCAGATAAGACTTGCACTTATCCTTACTTCACTATGGAAAGGGACCTGCTGTATCGAGTGGCTCAAAGGGCAGAAGAAACCATTGAGCAACTTGTAGTGCCCAAACCTTACAGGAAGTTGGTGTTAGAATTGGCCCATGGGCACATTCTGGGAGGTCATCTGGGGACCGAGAAAACCAGAGAGAGGGTACTGCAGAGATTCTATTGGCCTGGGGTCATGAAGGAAACAGAAAATTATTGTTCCTCCTGCCCTGTGTGTCAGAAGTCGACACCTATGCCACATTTCCGTAACCCGCTGGTACCTCTTCCTATCATTGAGGTCCCCTTTGAGAGGATCGCAATGGATTTGGTAGGTCCGATAATGAAGTCTGCTAGGGGGCATCAGTACATTTTGGTTATATTGGACTATGCCACCCGTTATCCGGAAGCAATTCCTCTTCGAAATACCTCGGGCCAAAACCATAGCCAAAGAGCTATCTCTTGTTTTTAGCCGCGTGGGTATTTGTAAGGAACTGCTTACGGACCAAGGTACACCCTTTATGTCCAGGGTTATGAAGGAACTATGCAAGTTGTACAAAGTGACACAACTGCGTACATCTGTGTATCACCCCCAAACAGATGGGTTGGTTGAAAGATTTAACAAAACCCTAAAACAAATGTTAAAGAAGGTGGTGGATAGAGATGGAAAGAATTGGGACTGTCTAATACCCTATCTGATGTTTGCCATTAGGGAGGTACCCCAATCCTCTATGGGTTTCTCACCCTTCGAGTTGCTCTATGGGAGACACCCAAGAGGGCTGCTGGATATCGCCAAGGAAACTTGGGAAAATGAGAGTTCTCCCCACAGGAGCGTGATTGAGCATGTCGCCCTGATGCAAGATAGAATTGCACAGGTAATGCCAATCGTAAAGGAACATTTGACCCAAGCGCAGTTAGCACAGCAGAGAGTGTACAACCGTGGGGCCAAGACCCGTACTTTTTCCCCGGGGGATAGGGTCTTGGTGCTAGTCCCTACGGTTGAAAGCAAATTTCTGGCCAAATGGCAAGGTCCATATGAAGTGATTGAAAAAATTAGTGAGGTGAACTACAGGGTTAGACAGCCAGGAAGACGAAAGCCGGAGCAGATCTATCACGTCAATCTGCTGAAAGCCTGGAGGGATAGGGAATCCCTAGTCGCAGAGACTTTGTCACAAGCACAGCCTGATTGCTTAGTTCCTGAGGTTGGAATAGCAGACACCTTATCGAACAACAGGAGGTTAAAGAGTTTGTACTTCGTACAAAGAGATTTTCTCTGAGCTGCCGGGACAAACATCTGGCGTAGAGCATGACATTATCACCCCGCCAGGAGAAAGGGTAAAACTAAAACCTTATAGAATACCAGAGGCCCGACGGGAGGCAATACGTGGGGAGGTTCAAAGGATGCTGGAATTGGGTGTGATAGAGGAGTCCCAGAGTGACTGGTCCAGTCCTATCGTACTAGTGCCCAAACCTGATGGGAGCTGGCGGTTTTGTAACGATTTTCGACAATTGAATAAAGTTACAAAATTTGACACCTACCCCATGCCGCGTATAGATGAGTTGATTGACCGGCTGGGAACAGCCCGATATATGACAACTCTTGATCTCACCAAAGGGTATTGGCAAATTCCCCTGGCCGAGTCAGCCAAGGAGAAAACTGCGTTTGTAACCCCAGATGGGGCATTCCAATATAAGAGAATGCCGTTTGGGTTACAGAATGCACCGGCAACATTCCAGCGGAAAATGGATAAGATTCTGAGGCCCCATCAGAAATATGCTGCAGCTTACCTGGATGATGTGATTATCCATAGCACAGACTGGGTCTCACATTTGCCAAAAGTACAAGCAGTCCTAGACTCTATCCGGGAAGCTGAGTTTACGACCAATCCAAAGAAGTGTACCATTGGACAGGAGGAGGCCAAATATCTTGGGTACACTATTGGGAGGGGGGTGATAAAACCCCAAGTCAATAAAGTCGAGGCCATACAGAGTTGGCCACGTCCCAACAGCAAGAAACAGGTACAAGCCTTTCTGGGAATCGCTGGCTATTATCGACGATTCATTCCCCATTTTGCTTCTCAGGCTGTTCCCCTCACCAACCTGACAAAAGGGAAAGAGTATGTTATAATTAAGTGGTCCCCAGAGGCTGAAGAAGTATTTCAGTCCTTAAAAACAGCCTTATGTAGCCAGCCAGTGTTGTCCTCACCAGACTTCTCTAAGGACTTCGTTGTACAAACTGATGCATCAGACGTTGGGTTAGGAGCAGTGTTATCCCAGGTCTGGAACGGGGAAGAGCACCCAGTCATTTACCTCAGCAGGAAGTTGAAGTCCCATGAGGTAAATTACGCCACGATTGAGAAGGAATGTTTAGCAGTGAAGTGGGCTCTAGATTCCCTTCGGTACTATCTGCTAGGTAGGCACTTTGACCTGGTGACTGATCACGCTCCTTTAAAGTGGATGGCTCAAAACAAGGAGACCAATAGAAGGGTAAATAGGTGGTTCCTGGCCCTACAGGAATTTAACTTTACAGTTAAGCATCGCCCTGGTGTTAAAATGGGGAATGTGGATGCTTTGTCTCGGATACATGCGTGTCTGACTGCTTGTGTTACAACCCCAAGGTTGAAACAAGAGGGGGGGGGGTATGTGGCAGCACGCAGGTAAAGTCACCTGGTTGTATCCAGGATGGGAAATATGTTTGCCCTAGATTCAGGCTTTATGCTGACTTGTACAACTAGAGGGGAAGAGTTAATGAGCCCAGCTGAAGTAAGTGGGCTCATTAAGACCTCTACAAAAAACCCCAGCATGCTTAGGGAGATGCTCCATCCTGGGACCAGTTTTGTGTTGTATAGACTGGGGAGTGTGACACCTGTTCTGTGCGGTGAGTAACGCCTGTGTGGCAAACCTCTACAACAAAGACAGGGACTGGTGCAGCACAAGGCTGCACTCAGTTGTTAGATAGGGAATCTAAGTGTGTAATTAGAGGTCAAGCTGACCAGGATTTATTTTCATGTTTTATTTTTGTTTGGCTGTTATATGTTTCACTACATGGAGCATAAATAAACCGCATCTTTTGTTTTTTTGCACCTACAACGCTGTCTGCTGTGCCTGATTTTGTGTTGTGAACCCATCCAGGGGGTCACACACACCCGCTGCCGAGCTAACCCCTCACACTGTGTAAAAGAACTTTGACCTATGATGACACATCCATCATGGGGTACAGGACAGCCAATTGAGACATTACACCACATGGACACTTGGACATTCCCCCTAACTTATAAATAGACCCGATCCGGCGGCCATTTTACATTCTTTCTTCTGTCACTATAGGGAGAGGTTGCTGTGTGGAGCAGAGAGAGACTTCAATGACCCAAATTGCTATCTATTAGGTCCACAAAAGTTCTTTTAAGGACTGGTATCATGGTATAGGTGTTAGGTGTAGTTCAGGATATAGGTTTGAGGCAGTGCTGTGCTAGTGATTGTTGCAGAAGCCTGAGTGTCTTTTGTCAGTGTAGAGAAAGGGACAGGACGCTGTGTGCTGCAGGGACAGTCAGTTTAATCATTAGCTGTTACTATTAGGTCCACAAAAGTGCTATTCAAGTTATTGTTCCAGCAGCCTGTGTTTTGTCAGTTTAAATAGGGACAGGCAGGAAGCTGTGTGTGAGGCAGTGAGGGACAGTCAGTTTAATCAGTAGCTGTTACTATTAGGTCCACAAAGGTTCTTTTCAGGACTGGTATGGTAATAGGCTTGTACACATATAATATTCTTTCTTCCAAATATAGAAAGAATATTATACTTGACTGCTGCCCTTCTGCTGCAGTCTGCTAATCATTCACAACCTACTTGTTCCACAAAGGTCCTTATAAGGACTGGTAAGGTCTAGGGTGCTACAGTACATAGGGTTGAGTGAGGTACAGTCTGCTATTCCTAAAGGACTGGTATAGGTCCACAATACATAGGGTTGAGGTGCACTACTGCTGACCGCTGCCCTATACTGCAGCAGTCCTTCATCAGTATAGGGACTGACGTAAAGTCTGCTAATCATTCACAACCTACTTGTTCCACAAAGGTCCTTATAAGGACTGGTAAGGTCTAGGGTGCTACAGTACATAGGGTTGAGTGAGGTACAGTCTGCTATTCCTTAAGGACTGGTATAGGTCCACAATACATAGGGTTGAGGTGCACTACTGCTGACCGCTGCCCTATACTGCAGCAGTCCTTCATCAGTATAGGGACTGACATAAAGTCTGCTAATCATTCACAACCTACTTGTTCCACAAAGGTCCTTACAAGGACTGGTAAGGTCTAGGGTGCTACTGTACATAGGGTTGAGTAAGGTACAGTCTGCTATTCCTTAAGGACTGGTATAGGTCCACAATACATGGGGTTGAGGTGCACTACTGCTGACCGCTGCCCTATACTGCAGCAGTCCTTCATCAGTATAGGGACTGACGTAAAGTCTGCTAATCATTCACAACCTACTTGTTCCACAAAGGTCCTTACAAGGACTGGTAAGGTCTAGGGTGCTACTGTACATAGGGTTGAGTAAGGTACAGTCTGCTATTCCTTAAGGACTGGTATAGGTCCACAATACATAGGGTTGAGGTGCACTACTGCTGACCGCTGCCCTATACTGCAGCAGTCCTTCATCAGTATAGGGACTGACGTACAGTCTGCTAATCATTCACAACCTACTTGTTCCACAAAGGTCCTTATAAGGACTGGTAAGGTCTAGGGTGCTACAGTACATAGGGTTGAGTGAGGTACAGTCTGCTATTCCTTAAGGACTGGTATAGGTCCACAATACATAGGGTTGAGGTGCACTACTGCTGACCGCTGCCCTATACTGCGGCAGTCCTTCATCAGTATAGGGACTGACGTACAGTCTGCTAATCATTCACAACCTACTTGTTCCACAAAGGTCCTTATAAGGACTGGTAAGGTCTAGGGTGCTACAGTACATAGGGTTGAGTGAGGTACAGTCTGCTATTCCTTAAGGACTGGTATAGGTCCACAATACATAGGGTTGAGGTGCACTACTGCTGACCGCTGCCCTATAATGCAGCAGTCCTTTATCAGTATAGGGACTGAGAGTTTTGTCACAGGGTCATTTAAAAAATGACAGGCAGAGGAAGAGGCAGGCCCTTCCGCAGGGGTGGTAGGGGTAGGGCAGGAGCAACAGGCTTGAGCCAAAGTGGGAAGTTGCAGAAGGTGCGTTCAATTCATTTAAAGGACGCACCAGACTTGGTTGAGTGGCTCACTCAGCCTTAAGCCGCGTACACACGGGCGGACTGTATGGCCAACTTAGTCCGTCAGACAATCCGACGGACAGTCCGTCCTACTTTCGAATGAACGGACTTGACCACACACGGATGCACAAACAGTCCGTCGAAAGTTTGCGCGATGACGTGTACAGCACGTACGACGGGACTAGAAATAGGAAGTCCAATACACAGCAATGCAACCTTTCGCCGTGTAAATCCTTTCTGAGCATGCGCCATACTTAGTCCGTCGAACTAGCCTACTCACGAGCGGATTGTCCGCTGAAACCAAAGTCTGATGGACAATATTATGGAAATTCCGAAATACTTAGTCCGCCAGACTGCACGCTGAAAAAGTCCGCTGAAGCCCACACACGAGCGGACTGTCCGCTGAAATGTGTTTCGACGGACTAAGTTGGCCAGACAGTCCGCCCGTGTGTACGCGGCTTTACTCTTCTGCACCCTCCTCATCCTCTCGATCTGCACCCTCTTCTTCAGTCTCTGCTATGTGCACCCCCAAAGACACTACCACCAACAACACCACCACCACCACATACCTTCCGCTTGAGTCACAGGAATTATTTTCCGATCCATATCAAGACATTCCTGATGCGCAGCCACTCTTGGTATTGGATCAGGAAGAGGAGGTAGTAACAACCGCTACTCAGCAGTCTGACGACAGTACCCAGATCAGCCCAAGGAGGAGGTTGGTCCCCGGTGTTGCTGCCTACTCTGAGATCTCTACTTATAGCGGTGGGGAAGGTGACGTCGATGATGACGTGTCTAGTGATTTCACGTGGGTGCCCACAAGAGAGGAAGAGGAGGGGAGTTCAGAGGGTGATATGGACCAACAGATAGGGAGGAGAAGCAGGAATAACTTACATTGCACAGGAGGGACAAAGCAGACTGCAAATGTATCAGGAGCGAGTCATCGACCATGCACGGTCACATCTGGTGCTCCCAGGACACCGGCACATGGCTCCGCAGTGTGGGCTTTTTTTAACGTGTCCGCTGCTGACAATAGCGTTGCCATCTGCAATCTTTGAATAGGAAAGCTAGTGGTGCGCTGTACGTTGGGAAAGTATATCTATTGGTAAAAGCAATATATAAAATCCACAATTAGGGGATATGCAACAAACGATACAGGTATAATAATAAGAGAGTGTGCCTGTATGGCTAATTTAAACTATAACACTCATTTCTACTGATAATCTTCAACATAAATACATGAAATAGTGGAAAAAAATATAATAATATAAAATCCAAAGTGCAGCGTGTTGCGATCGTAAAATCGCATAAAGTGCAAGTGTTCTACTGTGCCTATGTGGCTGATTAAACAACAATACTCGTTACTACTGATATAAAATCTACAACATAAAAACTTAAAATAATGAAAAAAAAGAAAAAAACGCAATATAACACTCAAAGTGCAGCGTGTTGCGATCCTAGGAATCGCATAAAGTGCAGGTGTTCTGCTGTGATGCGCATAGGCAAACCTTCAAGCATAAGCGGTAATCAGGTGACAAAACATATAATCAGGTGACCCTGATGAAGTCACGTGACCCCCGGCGAACACGCGTCGGGACACAGCGACCGTAAGTGACGTAGACCGAGCCCGCAGCTCGTTTATACACTGTTTGTACAGACTGTTTGTTTGTGAGTATTTTTTAAATCTTTTAAATAAAAATAAAACCTGTTGAAGCATTTTACACTATGGAGTATCCTTCCTCCATCTCTGCTTAAACCCATGCATATGCCACATTACTAAGGAATCCTGACTGCAATACCGCAGAGGAAACCCCCTTAAAGGGACCATAACATTGGTCAGGACCTGGGAACCCCACACTAAAGGGAATATTCCGCTAAAGGATCCCAAAGCTCTCTATATATACGCTGTTACCTTACAGCGGTAAGGTAAGGGAACATCCATTATTGGCATATACGGAAACCACGAAGGTTATATCCCCTTCCACCAGCACCACTGCCCTTCCCATTGCAACATTTCCACATTGTTTATCATGTTGAAGGAGTCACACCCTGTGCGATTTTGGGAATAATCGCAGCACTTTGCACCTGAAACTGACTTTTGTCTGATACACTTATATATTTTTTGTCACCTGATTATATGTTTTGTCACCTGATTACCGCTTATGCTTGAAGGTTTGCCTATGCGCATCACAGCAGAACACCTGCACTTTATGCGATTCCTAGGATCGCAACACGCTGCACTTTGAGTGCTATATTGCGTTTTTTCCTTTTTTTCCATTATTTTACGTTTTTATGTTGTAGATTTTATATCAGTAGTAACGAGTATTGTTGTTTAATCAGCCACATAGGCACAGTAGAACACTTGCACTTTATGCGATTTTACGATCGCAACACGCTGCACTTTGGATTTTATATTATTATATTTTTTTTCCACTATTTCATGTATTTATGTTGAAGATTATCAGTAGAAATGAGTGTTATTGTTTAAATTAGCCATACAGGCACACTCTCTTATTATTATACCTGTATCGTTTGTTGCATATCCCCTAATTGTGGATTTTATATATTGCTTTTACCAATAGATATACTTTCCCAACGTACAGCGCACCACTACCTTTCCTATTCACTATTTCCCGGGTTCAGTTATTTCCCTTCTAGTGTGTGCAGCAGTACCTTATCTCCCTCCATTTCCTTGACGTGGCGCAGGAATAACTTATTTTTACTAACATCTGCAATCTTTGCAGTTAACACATTAGTCGCGGTAAGCCCAACACTCACCTAGGGACGACCGCCTTAAGAAGGCACATGAGCAGCCATCGCCGAGCCCAGTGGGAGCAACGGAACACACAAAGCCACACTCCAGGCTCTCACCGTCCAGCCTCGTCTTCTACTTCTCCTTCTCCTCTCTCCTCACAATTGTCCTCCACTCCACCTTCCATCACGCCAAGCTCACGTTTTTCTGCAAAAAGGCAGGCTTCCGTGGGCCTAATGTTCGAGCGTAAAAAAATTATGATGCCGGATAACCCTCTTGCCCAACGGTTGACAGCTGGCTGGTCAGAACTGTTAGCTGCCGACTACTGCCATATAAACTGGTGGACTCGGAGGCCTTTCGCAAATTTGTGGCATTGGAACACCACAATGGTAGGTCCCAGGAAGGAAGTATTTCTCACAGAAGGGCATCCTAGAGCTATATGGCCATATTCAGCGGCAAGTGAATGTATCTCTGGCACAGTGTCGGTGCCAAGATACATCTGACCACAGACACGTGGTCTAGCAAACACGGGCAGGGAAGGTATATCACTTTTACTGCCCACTGGGTGAACCTTCTGACGGCCGTCAAGCATGTAACCCGTGGCACCCGTGTAGATTTGGTTTTACCGCCACGGATTGCATGCAGGCCTGGCTCTTCTTCTCCTCCTCCTCCTACTCCATCCTCCTCCCTCTCCTCCTCAGCTGACTCCTCCTTTTCCGCTGCTAGCGTCTCTTGCGCTGCGCCGCCCAAGCTCCCCAGAACCTATTCGACATGCCAGATGAGATGTTGCCATGCCATGCTGCGTCTGTTGTGCCTGGAAGCCAAGAGCCACACTGGCCCGGCACTCCTTTCAGCTTTGCGTTCACAGGCAGATCAGTGGCTAACACCGCTCAATTTGACAGTTGGTAAAGTGGTGTGTGACAACGGTGCCAATCTGCTTAGCGCATTGAAACAGGGCAAAATTATGCACGTGCCATGCATGGCACACGTCTTAAACATGCTCGTGCAGCGATTCATTGTCAAATACCCTGGGGTCCAGGACATCTTGTGGCAGGCAAGGAAAATCTCGGCCCATTTCAGAAAATCTTACATGGCCATGGCTCGCCTTGCTGACATTCAGCGGCGAAACAATCTGCCGGTCAGACATCTTATTTGCGATTGCCCGACGCGATGGAACTCAACCTTCTATATGCTTGATAGGCTGCTCCAGCAGAAACGTGCAGTTAATGTCTACCTGTATGAACTCTGCGGCAGAACAGGTTCTGGGGAGCTGTTTTTTTTTCACTGCGCCAGTGGCTGCTCATGCGCGACGCATGCAGACTTCTGCGCCCATTTGAGGAGATCACCAAACTGGTCAGTCGCAGCCATGGCGCCATCAGTGACATGGTACCTTATGCCTTCTTTATGGAGCGTGCATTGCGTTGTGTCATTGATCAAGCTGTGGAGGAGCAGGAGCGGGAAGATGAGGAAGTCGCAATGCTGGATGAATTCCCAGGGGGGGGCTACTCTATCTGAGACAAGTCAACAACAGGTCTGAAGAGGAGTCAGAGGAAGATGGTGCCGGGGCGGATGAGGAGGAGCAAGAAGAGCATGCTTTAAACCTTTCTGGGATCCCTGTTGTTGTGCGTGGATGGGGAGAGGAGAATGAAGAGGACGACATTATCCTGGATGATGAGCAGGAGCCAGGCCACCACACCGCTTCCAGTTTAGTGCAAATGGGGGCCTTCATGCTCCAGTGTTGTAATAGGGACCCCCGTATAAAAAGCATAAGGGTCAAGGACCAGTACTGGGTGGCAACATACTTAGACCCCCGGTACAAACACAAAATGGCGGAAATGTTACCGCCGTCACAGAGGGCTGCCAGAATGGAGCACTTCCAGGCCTTGCTTCGAGAAATGTTGCATTCTGGTTTTGCGTGGGCTGGCAGAGGAGCAATTCCCACTCCCAGAGAAGGAGTTGCGGGTATCAATCCAACAGCGCCTGCAAGAAGAGGCCGGTTTGAAGATGTGCTGGTGACTTCGGATATGAGGTAATTCTTTCAGCCGACCCATCGACAGGTGTCATCCGGATCCAGCATCAGGGAACGCCTAGACCGTCAGGTGTCCGACTACATTGGGTTAACGGCCGATGTGGATGCTCTGAGGAGTGATGAACCCCTGGACTACTGGGTGGGCAGGCTTGACCTCTGGCCAGAGCTTGCCCAATTTGCAATTGAACTGTTGGCTTGCCCCTCATCCAGTGTCCTGTCCGAAAGGACGTTCAGCGCAGCAGGGGGGATCGTGACCGATAAGCGTACTCGCCTAGCTCACGACAGTGTTAACTACCTCACATTTCTAAAAATGAATGAGGCATGGATCTCGGAGGAATTCAACACATGTGACCAGTAGACCATGTATATGTCTATAAACAATTTTTTTAATCAAGCACACAGACCTTCTTTCTTCATTTGGCTCACTTCCTTGTCCAAAAAAAGCACACCGTACTATATGCCCATTTGAAGAGGTTGAGCGGTGTCATATTTCTACTGGGGCTTCTTATTATGAGGGGCTCCCACCATCCCTGTGCTGTGCTGACTTCCTCCTGGGGCTGTACCTCTGCTGTGCATATTATGAGGGGCTCCCACCATCCCTGTGCTATGCTCATTATGAGGGGCTCCCACCATCCCTGTGCTGTGCTAACTTCCTCCTGGGGCTGCTTATTATGAAGGGCTCCCACCATCACTGTGCTATGCTGACTTCATCCTGGGGCTGCTTACGGTGCAGGTGTCAGTGCTGTATATCACGGTACTGGTGTCAGTGCTGTATATCATGGTGCTGGTGTGAGTGCTTTATGTCACGCTGCTGATGCCAGTGCTCTCTATCATGGTGCTGGTGTCAGTGCTGTATATCACGGTGCTGGTGTTAGTGCTTTATGTCACGCTGCTGATGTCAGTGCTCTCTATCACGGTGCTGGTGTCAGATCACTCTATCGGAGTGCAGGTGTCATTGCTGTATGTCATGCTGCTGATGTCAGTGTTCTCTATCACGGTGCTGGTGTCAGTGCTGTATATCACGGTGCTGGTGTTAGTGCTTTATGTCACGCTGCTTATGTCAGTGCTCTCTATCACGGTGCTGGTGTCAGATCACTCTATCATGGTGCAGGTGTCATTGCTGTATGTCACGCTGCTGATGTCAGTGCTCTCTATCACGGTGCTGGTGTCAGATGACTCTATCACGGTGCAGGTGTCATTGCTGTATGTCACGCTGCTGGTGATCATCTCCTGCACCCTCTTCTTTGCCTACCCTGACCTTCCCTCTCCTCCATTGCCTTCATGCGCTCCACAGTCCTAAATTGTCCCAACAATTTCACATATAAAAAAAGAATGCTTCTAGTTGTCGATCCCAGATTCACCTCATACATGTGTTATGTCATTGGCCATGTGGTGGGACTATGTTTGCACAGCTATTAATTATTTTGTGGCTGCAAATTTGACCTGTAGGTTTGCAAAGTTCGCCTCCCATTGAAGTCAATGGGGCCCGCCGCGAACGTTATGGTTTGCAAACCACGTTCGCGAAACGTCCCGTCGGAAGTTCGTCCATCACTAGTGTTTATTCATATTAAAGCGACAGCATAACCTTACAGGTTATGATGAGAAGGGACTATAGGAATCAAAAGGTCCCCCAATCAAATTAGCCTACCTGAAACAGAAGGTTAATTTAAACTATAACTGACGCCAAAAGTTTTTCTCAGCTTTGAATAAAGTAGTGTAGTCTAGTACTTAGCTGGCAGGAGAGGAGCAGCTGCAGTCTTAATCTGACATAGTCATAACAGAGACTCTTACCGTGAAACTGTTACAGTCAGCGTTATTTAATCCCTCCATCCATTAGAGGATGGATTACAAGAGACTCTGAGGAAAAGCATGTAAGATTATGGGAAGTGCAGTTTGCTGAAAAGACTGAGCTATTACCACAGGTTTGATGGACTACAATTCCCAAGAGAGGGAGCTTAAAGGGGAGGAGCTGGTTTAGTTTTCCCAGGCTGAGAGTGGAAGCAGGCCCTCTTTCTGGAGGGAGACCAGAACTGAGGCAGACTATAACTCACTTGAGCACAGTCAGGACAGTGAGTGGGTGATCCCTACCTGAGAGCAGAGGAGGCATAGCGGGTGCTATTCCAGAGCCTTGGAGTGTGACTTGTACCGTGGAAAGCCTGGGGCAGGGCTGGTTGCTGAATACACTATCAGAGAGAGAGAGAGAGAGAAAGAGACTCCTTTTCCTGATGCTTGAAAAGAAAGTCTTTCCTTACACAGGATTGGCGAGTGGCCACCCATACAGTAGATGTTCAGACACATCAAGCGTTTCCTTCAAGGGTAAGTGCTTTATAGTAGAGAAGGGTTTAAATCTCTGTTGGGTTTGTTTGTGCCATTTGTGTTTTTTTGGGAAGATGTTTTTCTTCCAAATATATATTTTTTTGAAAAATGTTTTAAATGAATACACAAAGTGGTTCAAAATACAATGGTGTACAAGTTATAATGATAAAGAGTATAAAAGGGTACAAAAGGATAGAAAAAGGACATAAATAGACTTTATGGGTGGGAGGAGGCCCGTGCATACAAGCAAGACCTGTCTCTATTGGGGAGATTTTACTTTACTTTTTGTATTGTAGAGACAACAGGCATGGATAGAAAGTCTTTCCAAAGTGAGAAAAATGCCCACACACAACAACAGTAAAAGACCTAACCTTTCACCTTGAGATCCATGAATTAAAATTAGAAAAAAATATGGAGTGGGCTCGAGAAACACTTTAGGTGATGTGATGTTCAACAACACTGTGTAGATCTGAACTTGTCATATAAACTGTTAATGGTTTGGGACATTAACAGCCCAACCTACAATAATATTTATCTACATACTGTAACTATCATAATCAGTGAGGATTGTTTACCTTGGTTTCATTTATAAAAGCTGTACAGTTTTGTCAGAATGATGGATTCTGATCATCTTGCTTCACTCGACTAAAGAATAATATAAGGCAAAGAATGGCATCTAGAGTTAATCAAGGTAACCGATAAAAACTTGAGTGTGTAAGAAAAATTAATTTCTGATTGGTTGCCCTGAGACAGTTTAGACCACTTTATTTATTTTTTTTAAAACATCTACTTTTAGTATGTTAAAGAATGAAAGCACAGCTCGTTCACTTGCAAACAATAATCAAATTAATCAAGTTTATTAAAAATGCACATTGTTTACAAAACTTTTATTTACCATTTACCTCTTAAACGTATATCTGCAACATATTACTGGAAAAAAAAAGTTCTATTTGGCTCTATAAAAGACAAGACTTTTGATTCCACATCTGTTCATATTCTACTCTGGAGAACTTTTAAAGTTTGTGAGAAAAGTGCAGGAAGAAAAGAAAAACAATGGAGCCTGGCATGCCAGTGAATTATTTAATACCAGCAAGGACGGAAAAAAGAGATAAATTGGAGAGGTATGTTGATGCCTGGAGCAATTTGCAATTCTTTTGCCACCATGGGTCAAAAGTGAGAGACAGAAATCATACATTGCAGCCAGTGACTGGGGCTGGCTTTTGACAGCTTGATGTACTTTGGTCCATAAGGAGATAAAAGAAAAAAAAAGAGAATAGTTTTCATCTTGTTAATTTGTGACACCTTGAAATTGCTTCAAAAACTGCAGCAGGCTCAGTGTAATGGAAGAAGCATGTGCTACTCACCTCCACACTTTGTTAATCAGCCTCAAGAGAGAAACACAAAGGAAATGAATAATGTGAACAAAAAGTCCTTTCTATTTGTTCCTGCAGTTCAGAAAAACAAGTTGATGTAAATTGTACTAAACCTGTATTATCAGAAGTCTGCGTTCCTTAGATGTTCTCAGACAAAAGTTTCCTCATATCAAGCTTTTCATAGATTTTGCGAATGAGTCAGTTAGATTCCAAAGCAAACAATCACTTCTAAAAAATAATGTTATAAATTCTTTTTTACCCTTCAAGTCTGGTAGTTTCAGATCCATCATTCTGCTCTTCCTTTGAATAATTCATTATGTAACTAAAATGTAAAATCTGGGAATGACAATGCATTTACAAATGGATATAGCACATATAGCTGTTACAAAAAGTAGATTTGTCACAAATTAAAACACCCATATAATTAGCTTCAATTGGTAGCTGGAACGCTCTTCTGACGTCCAGGTTAAATAAAAGCAATGGGGCAAAGACTTCATGTCCAGTGAAGGATCAGATTCCTAGCTTTTAAAATGTATATTAGTTGTTGGATTTGCAATGTATGTTGCATAAAGAAAGAGTGGACTTTGAATGAGGTGAGTACACATGGCTAGAAGATGAGTCAATATCAAAAACATGTTTTTATTGGTGAAACAAGGAATATGGCAAATGACATGATACATGCAGCAATGAATGAAATTGTCAATCACATATTACAGACCATAGATAGAAACAAACATTAGTAGCAACCAGCCAACCACTGTGTGGTATGGATGCAATAAAAACACTTAAAAATACATGGTAGGTAGTGAACTCAAGATAACGTAATGAGTAGAGGCTTCTTCATGAGAATAAATGCATCCGAATTAGCCCATTGCGATTATTGGATAATACCACTCTTCAGGGGTGCATGCATGCACATCTATCAAACATGAGTAGACCAATATGATCCAATGTTTTACCCCTCAACGGGGAGGATATGTACAAAAAAAGGGAGAGAGTTACTCATCCCTATAAGTACTTACATTGTAATAAGTCTGGAAAATGGGGGACGAGGAGTCAGAGGATGCCAAATATGTCTGTTCTGGGAGCTGTGGAAGGGACCCGCAGGAGAGGGACCGAGAGCATAAACATGATCCCCAAGTAGGTGAAAGACAAAGTTTCAGATAGTGGTGTGAGTGGGCTTCATCTCTAAAAATATATATTGGGTATACTGTGAACACTCTATATCAGGGATATGTAATTAGTGGACCTCCAGCTGTTGCAAAACTACAAGTCCCATCATGCCTTTGCCTCTGGGTGTCATGCTTGTAGCTGTCAGAGTCTTGTTATGCCACATGGAAGTTGAAGTTCTGCAACAGCTGGAGGTCCGCTAATTGCATATCCCTACTCTATATTGTGGGAAATTGCTAGAGCCTAACACCAAAGTGCAGGTGAACAAGTAAGTGGAGAGGAAAATAGTGTGTGAGGAGGAAAGAGCAGATCAGAGATAAAACTATGAAATAGATATAAATGACAAGAATAGGAGTGAGCCTCTGTGAGCATGAATAGGAAAAGAATGACCATGTAATTACCTGTACAAAAGTACCCCTACCATTTCACTTTTGAAAAATTCCTTTATTAAAAAAAAAAAGATTCCAGCGGTGGTAATCCACTCTTGCTATCCAGAGATGGATGATCATCTGGGGCCCAGCGATGGCTGATCTGATCACGCGACGGGTGATTTTCAGTCCAGCGCTGTCCATGTATGCATCTGTCTTCTGTCTCCACTGCGGAGACACTGCGGGGATCCCAGAGCTGATGTTTCTTATATTAGGAGGACGGGGCCACCTGTCACCTGACCCCGCCCCCTCTGACGCTGGTGAGGGAAGCCAGGGGTTCCCCAGTGACTTATGGGTGACCCTGCCCCTCTGATGTAACGCAGACGGATGCATACATGGACAGCGCTGGACTGAAAATCACCCGTCACTGGATCAGATCATCTATCGCTGGACCCCGGACAGATGATCATCCATCGCTGGATAGCAAGAGTGGATTAGCACCGCTGGAATCTTTTTTTTTATTTTTAATAAAGGAATTTTTCAAAAGCGTGTTTGTCTTATTTAACCATTTTTTACACTTTCTTTGTGAAATGGTAGGGGTACTTTTGTACCCCCTTGCCATTTCAAACAGGGGGGGGCGGGATCTGGGGGTCTCCTTGTTAAAGGGGGCTTCCAGATTCTGATAAGCCCCCCGCCCGCAGACCTCCACAACCACTGGCCAGGGTTGTGGGGATGAGGCCTTTGTCCCCATCAACATGGGGACATTGTGCTTTGAGGGGTCACAGACCCCTAAAGCATCCTCCCAATGTTGAGGGATGTTCCCCTTAATATCCATACCAGACCTGAAGGGTCTGGTATGGATATTTAGTGGGACCCCCACGTAAATTTTTTTTTAAATTTGACGCGGGGTTCTCCTTAATATCCATACCAGACCCGAAGGGCCTGGTAATTGAATTTAGGGGAACCCCACACTTTTTTTATATCAATGAATGAATTGTCCGCTCCGTAATACAGAGAACACTCATTGAGTGTTCTCTGTATTACGGGAGCGGACAATTGAAAGTGATTTTAAAAGACTTTTTTTCCTTGCAAAATGACACTTTGTGCAGGGACAGTTCTAAGCACGGGAAACATGCCCCCCTTCACAGGCATACTATAGACACCCCCCAGGTACGAAATTTAAAGGAATATTACACTTTTATTGTTTCACTTTAATCATTATTAAAATCACTGCTCCTGAAAAAACGTCAGTTTTTAAAACTTTTTTTTGCATTGATCCATGTCCCTTGGGGCAGCACCCAGGTCCCCAAATATTTTTTAGGACAGTAACTTGCATATTAGCCTTTAAAATTAGTACTTTAGATTTCTCCCATAGACTTGTACAGGGCGTTCCAGTTTTTCAAATTTGCCGCGAACAACCCAAATTGTTCACTGTTCGCTGCACAGGCGAACAGGCAATGTTTGAGTCGAACATGATTTCAACTCGAACTCTAAGCTCATCCCTAATCCCTACATTGATATGAACTAAAAAGGGGGAGTTTGGAACTTTAAATGAGACATGGGTCACATGTCTCCATCCCTAATCTGTATAAAGAAAGAGGAGATTTGGGGACTTTGAATGAGGTGAATACACATGGCTAGAAGATGAGTCGATATTAAAAACATGTTTTTAGTTCATATCAATGTATGTTGCATGTTTGGTAAATTGCGGTAATGTATATAATAGCAATTGAATATGTTGGACATTGTATTGAGAGAAGCAGCATGCGTGTGTGTGTTAATTGTCAATATATACAAGGGTTCTTCAAAAAGTTTCTGTACTTTTTTAAACTAAGTTATGCAAATAAAAGTGTTTAAACTTTTTGAAAACCCTCTTGTATATATAAGTATACACACACACACACACACACACACACACACACACACACACACACTGTATATAAAAGAAAAGCTCAGGACACTTTCAAGCTATCCACCTAAGACCTAACTAAACTGTCCTAACTACCCTGTTTAATAACACTCTTTATGCATTCTGGGATCCGCATGTCATATTAGAACACATCGACTGCATCCATACAGAAACATCTCACAATACAAAAATGAAAGGGACACCAGCATGGGGAATGCACGCAACACCTGTGCATCCCTGTACCGGGAAAACACTGACTTGCACTGGATCCTCAGTAAAGCACTCTGTGTGAACAAATCCTTAAGATGCACAGTTTGACTACATTAAACCACAAACTAAAAGACATCTATTGATAGTATATACATTTTACTTCAAACCATGTCTTTTTAAATAAAATACAGTTTCCCACTAGCATTAGTATTGCAGTTGTTTTTGCTTTTTGAGTCCTTCCCAACATAGATTTATTACCTAATGAACCTTTCAGTAGATCCAATATTTTTCTGCTTTCTTTAACACGTCAAGCTGTCCGGCCAAAGTGACAGCTGGGAGAAAAAAATATAATGATAAGGGTTATCAAAATGGGCTCGATTTACTCTTATGATTTAAACATTTTTTTTTTAAAGAGATGTTTGGGAATAAAAAAAAAAATAACACACACACTCACCTAGGTGGATGCAGCATCAATCCAATGCTGCATCTGTCTCTTGTCACCTCAAAGACCGAGAACTGAGCAATCAAAGACAGCAAATAACTCAGTACTTGGTCTTCAGCAGGCGCGGAGGGAAGGCACAAATGACTGGCTCAAGCTCTCAGCGGCTCTCTGAGAGGCAAAGCCAGCTGTTGCTCAGGAATCTGGGTGGATCCTAGACTTTAAGATTGGGAATGATCATGAGCCTAGACTGATACAGTGATGTCAGCTTACAGTAGTCCATTTTAAAGTATATGTCCAGCTAATGCTGAAAAAAAAAAAAAAAAACATGTTGATAATAGGTGGCAAACAGTTTCAAAACAGTAATGGGTGAATCAAATGTGCTATTGAGCGAACATTAATATTTTTGATCGTCTTATCATTTGATTTTCACTCCATTTATGGTTAGCTTAAGAACAGCTAAAAGTGAAAAAATAATAGCTCTACTGGCGGGATAAGCAGATAAGCAGACAATAAGACAATGGGGGTTAGTTACTTAAAGAAAGTCCACTTTCCACTGCAAGTGCACTTGGAAGTAAAGTCGCTGTAGATCCGAGGGGGACATGTAAGGCCGCGTACACACGGGCGGATTGTCTGTCCCACTTAGTCCGCTGAACCGTGTTTCAGCGGACAATCCGCTCGTGTGTGGGCTTCAGCTGACTTTTTCAGCGGACTGTCTGACGAACAAAGTCTTACGGAATTTCCGTAATTTTGTCCGTTCAAACTTGGTTTTGTCCGTCCAAACTTGGTTTCAGCGGACAGTCCGCTCGTGTGTAGGCAAGTTGGATGGACTAAGTATGGCGCATGCTCAGAAAGGATTTACACGGCCGAAGGTTGCATTGCAGTGTATAGTACTTCGTTTTTCTAGTCCCGTCGTACGTGCTGTACACGTCATCACGCACGCTTTCAGCGGACTGTCTGCTCATCGTGTGTGGTCAAGTCCGTTCATTCAAATTTTGAACGGACTGTCTGTCGGATTGTCTGACGAACTTAGTTGGGCAGACAATCCGCCCGTGTGTACGCGGCCTAAGGAAAATAAAAAAACAGCATTTTAGCTTGCACATGATTGGATGATAAAATCAGCAGAGCTTCCACTCATTTCAGATCTACCCCTTAGATTTAGAGTGACTGCACTTCCAAATGCACTTTCAGTGTACTGAAAGTGCACTTGCAGTACAAAGTGGATTTGCCTTTTATTTATAGTTCTTGTGCTATACTTTGGGAATCTTACTTTTTCCCTTTTGCCCTATATGGTTACCTAAGTACTATGTTATATCTGGCACATCCATACATGTTACTTGCTGCGCACCTTGCATACCTACGTTTGGCTGTCTTTTAATGTTGCCCTGCAATCCTTAATGCATTTGTCGAGACCCTTTTTATATATTTAATGAAGATTATACAATTGTTACAATTATCTGCCTCTTTCTCCCCTTAGGATGCTTATCAAGCTCCTGAAGAAGCAAGTTTTCGTGAAACATGTAGAGCCTATGAGCTTACAGTAAATGTTATTATCATATATGTCTTGCATGACATGACTTTTAACATTTATAGTTCACATTGGAGAGCTCTAGCTGCTATTGCAAATAGTTTGGAGTATTTTAAATGTTTTTTATTGTAATGTATTAATTGTTAATAAAATACTATTATTTTTCTATGATTGGTGCCTGGAAAGTCAATTTTTTCTTTCTTTTTATTCAATCCAAATTTAGGACTCAGCACTGCGCTACCTTAGGCTCCCACAGCTCCATCCTGTGTTGGTGCCTCCTCTAACTTTTTGATCCATATTAGTAGCATTAACACAGAGGTGATCAAATACCACCAAAAGAAAGCTCTATTTGTGGGAAGAAAATTATAAAAATGTAGTTTGGGTACAGTGCTGCATGACCGCACGATTGTCATTCAAAGTGCGACAGCACTTTGTCCTGGGCAGGAAGGGGGAGTGCCTGGTATGGAAGTGGCTAAATATACATGGGACAGAAAATGCCAGAGCAAGATAATATGAAATTAATATGTTAGTCACAAAGAAAAAAGAAAAGAAAACAGAAAAAGGTGCCAAAAGAGGCAATGAATGTGTCAAAATGGTCAGAGAAGGCAAGCTCAGAACTGGTATATAGCACATCAGTGCATACAAATATAAACCATAAAGGGGAAACCAAGGCAAAAAATGAATACATGGAAATATAGACCAATAAAATGTATTTATCTGCAAAAATGATTTATATGATATTAATTAATTCATTCCAGGCAGACATGTAGCATTGAAACGTTCTATCCATTTAGTTTCCTGTTGTAATATTATTTATATTACTTATAGGAGTCACCATTTTGCCATTGGTAGATGTATAGATGTGGTCATTTATCCTCTGACATAGTTGGGGAATCATCTTGCTGATGTAAAATGCCCTGCATTGACAGGTCATGAGATAAACAACTCCCTGGGTATTACAGTCCCCCCGAAAATGGGGATAAAACAATTCCCCATTGGGTAGGCTGAATCTGGAAACAATAGAGATCCAAGAGCAAAAATTAGAGTGACCACAGCTAAACATCCCCTTAATTATGGTAGTCTGTCCACACATAGGACTATAGTGGCTTCTAGTCAGTTTGTCACATAGAGAAATAGCACGTTTAAACACAATGTCAGGGTGATCACCGATGTACTTAGTAAGAGTTGGATCATCATGCAAGATATGCCAAAGATTGGCCAGAACCTCTCTTAATTGGTGTCGCTGATAGGAATATTGAGTAATAATTTTTGCTGTAGAAATGAAATCCAATTCAGTCTTAGTTTTATAAAGTAGTGAATTTCTGGATTGTTGAAGCGCTGTGTTGTACGCTTTGTGTAAAAGCAACTTCGAGTAGTCACGTAGTAGGATTCGCCCCCTCAAAAGATCTGTGTGCTACTTGAAGTTACTATCATAGGTACAATTTGTTCTAAGCCTAATGTATTGAGTGCAGGGAATGCTACAAATAAGCGTGGTAGGGTGTACACTTGAGGCATGAAGAATGGTGTTTCCAGCAGTTTACTTTTGATAAAGTGGGGCCAGACAATTGTCATGATCCTTAAAGATTAAAAGATCGAGAATTTTTTTTTTACACAAATCACTGTTTAGTGAATTTTAAATTGTATGTATTGTTGTTAAGATTATCAACAAAGCTGTTCAATGCTTGTAGTGTGTTAGTCCATACAATAAATATATAATCGATATATCTAAGCCAAATGGCCGGTAAAATTGGCTAGGGATTCTCTGGAAAAGATGTCACACTCCAACCCCCCAGGTACGGGTTGGCATATGCCGGGGCACAGCAAGTGCCTATAGCCATGCCCTGCACCTGGAGTTAGTGGAAGCCATTGAATGTGAACCAGTTGTGTGTAAGGATAAAAAGCTATAATTTCAACAAAAATTCACTATATAGGGCCATAGATGATGGTTCTGCTCTCTGAGGAATGTGCAGACCATCCCGACACCCCGATCCTAAGGGATGCTGGAGTACAAGGACTCCACATCCAGAGTCACGAGCAGGGTGCCGGGTGGCACCGCCATACCCTCAATGTGCTTTAAAAGATCGAGGGTGTCCTGGACAAATGATGGCAAACATCTCACATGAAGAGTAAGAAAAAAATCAATACGCCTACTGGTTAGTGATCCTATACCAGATACTATGGGTCTCCCTGGAGGGGTAAGTGCATTTTTATGGATCTTGGGGAGCGAATAGAATGTAGCTGTTCAAAGGAATTTAGTATTCAAAAAGGCATAAGTATTCTGATCAATAAGTCCTGTGAGGAAGGCCTCCCCTATCAAGGACTTATATTCATTGATACATTGTTTCGTTCAGGTGGTCGCAATCCTGCAATACCAGGACTGATTGGTAAGAATATCCATACACATCTTAGTATATTGTTTGTTAGTTAATAAAACTATGTTCCCACCTTTGTCTGCCTGTTTAATCACCAGGTTCGGATGATTCAGTAGCCTGGTGATGGATTGAAGTTGTTGCGTAGATACATTTTTTGTGGCAGGATCCAACACTAGATGCTTGATGTCACTGATGGTAGCCATCAGAAAAGCCCAAATAAAGGGATTAGTAGTGAGGCCCGGGAATTTAGTTGATTTGGGTCTAAACTTATTGGTAGAGACAACCACTGAAGGAAGCACGGTTACCTCAGTCTCTGTGGTGGACACAGTAGGCCCAGAGCTCTCAGATCTTTAGATGCCCAAAATTTATCCATCGTAAAATATTTGATGCTTTTCAAGAGTCCCCTATCTTGTCTCAAATGTATTTCATCCTGATCAAAGAAATATTTGTAGGTTACTTTTCAAAAAAATTAGATAAAGATCTTTAATAGTTTCATATTTGTCAAATTGGAATGTAGGACATAAACTCAATCCATATTTCAACAGGTCAAGATCATCTTGTATAAAAGAATATGGAGAAGGTTAATGATATTTAATTCTATGTTTGCAGGGTTTGGGCCACTCCCAGAGGAAAATTTGTGGTTTGTGATCCTGTGAGTGTTAAATGTGTATCAAGTGCACTTTGTTTAGTAGGAATCAACAATGGTGACATAATTAGGTAACTTAGGTAATGATAGTGATGTGCTCGATAGTGATGTGCTCGATATAGAGCGTGCAGAAAGATTATCAATGTTGGAGTGTCCAACAGAAGTAGAATTTGTGATTGGAACAGGTGTATTGGTAGGATTGTTATGAAGCAAATTCATAGCTTGAGCTGCTCGACTTTTCCAAAGCCTCTCTAATCCTGTGGAATGCCTTACTCCAATCTGTCCGCTTATCTCTATGATTGGTGCCTGGAAAGTCAATTTTTTCTACTTTCTTTTTATTCAATCCAAATTTAGGACGTGGCATTGCGCTACCTTAGCCTCCCACAGCTCCATCCTGTGTTGGTGCATCTATGACCCTTTAGCGAATTTTTGTTGAAATTATTGATTTTTATCCTTACACACAACTGGTTCACATTCAATGGCTCCACCTCCAGGTGCAGGGCGTGGCTATAGGCATTGCTGTGCCCTGACATGTGCCAACCTGTACCTGGGGGGTGGGAGCATGACATATTTTCCAGCGAATCCCTAGCCAATTTTACCAGCCATGTGCTGGTTTGGCTTAGATATATTGATGATGCATTTTTTGTATGGACTAACACACTACGAGCATTGAATAGCTTTGTTGATCATCTTAACAACAATACATACAATTAAAAATTTACTGTAAACAGTGATTTGCATAAAATTTATTTTCACTATCTTTTAATCTTTAAGGATCGTGACAATTGTCTGGCCACAACACTTTATCGAAAGTAAACTTCTGGAAACACCATTCTTCATGCCTCAAGTGCACACCCTATCACGCTTATTTGTAGCATTCCCTACACTCAAAAAATTAGGCTTTGAAGAAATTGTACCCATGATAGTGACTTCAAGTAGCACGCAGATCTTTTGAGGGGGCGACTACTACTGCGTGGCTACTAGAAGTCGCTTTTATACAAGGCGTATAACAAATCACTTAAACAATCCAGAAATTCATTACTTTATAAATCTAAGACTAAATTGGTTTCCATTTCTACAATAAAATGTATTACTCAATATTCCTATCAGCAACACCAATTAAGAGAGGTTCTGGCCAATCATTAGCATATCTTGCATGATGATCCAACTCTTACTAAGTACATCACCCTTACATTGTGTTTAAACATGCTATTTCCCTATGTGACAAACTCACTAGAAGCCACTATAGTTCTATGTGTGGGCAAACTATCACAATTAAGGGGATGTTGGCCACTCTAATTTTTGCTCCTGGATCTCGATTGATCCCAGATTCAGCCTACCCAATGGGGAATTGTTTTATCCCCATTTTTGGGTGGACTGTAATACCCAGGGGGTTGTTTATGTCATGACCTGTCAATGTGGGGCGTTTTACGTTAGCAAGACAATTCGCCAACTACATCAGAGGATAAATGACCACATCTATACAACTACCAATGGCAAGATGGTGACTCCTACGTAGGCACCTAGATCTATATCACAGATTAAGTACATCTTTAATCTCCTGTATAGTCCTGGCAGTTATACAGCAGGTCTCTGGGGGGGGGGGGGGGGGTTACTGGGACAAAAGAATACTACAACAGGAAACTAAATGGATAGAACACTTGAAAGCTACATGCCTGGAATTAATGAATTAATATCATATAAATCATTTCTGTATATATATATATATATATATATATATATATATATATATATATATATATATATGGTTTATATTTAGTGATGGACGAACTTCCGACGGGACGTTTCGCAAATGCGGACCGTGAACGCGGCCGATAGTACGCGAACCGTAACGTTCGCGGCGGGCCCCATTGACTTCAATGGGAGGCGAACTTTGCAAACCTACAGGTCAAATTTGCAGCCACAAAATAATTACTAGCTGTGCAAACATAGTCCCACCATATGGCCAATGACATAACACATGTATGAGGTGAATCTGGGATCGACAACTACAAGCATTCTTTTTTAATATGTGAAATTGTTGTGACAATTCAGGACTGTGGAGCGCATGAAGGCAATGGAGGAAAAGGAAGGTCAGGGTAGGCAAAGAAGAGGGTGCAGGAGATGATCACCAGCAGCGTGACATATAGCAATGACACCTGCACCGTGATGGAGTGATCTGACACCAGCACCGTGATAGAGAGCACTGACATCAGCAGCGTGACATAAAGCACTGACACCAGCACCGTGATATACAGCACTGACACCAGCACCATGATAGAGAGCACCACGACATCAGCAGAGTGACATAAAGCACTGACACCAGCACCGTGATATACAGCACTGACATCAGCAGAGTGACATACAGCAATGACACCTGCACCGTGATAGAGGCATCTGGCACCAGCACCGTGATAGAGAGCACTGACACCAGCACCATGATATACAGCACTGACACCTGCACCGTAAGCAGCCCCAGGAGGAAGTCAGCATAGCACAGGGATGGTGGGAGACCCTCATAATGAGCATAGCAGAGGGATGGTGGGAGCCCCTCATAATATGCACAGCAGAGGTACAGCCCCAGGAGGAAGTCAGCACAGCACAGGGATGGTGGGAGCCTCTCATAATAAGCAGCCCCAGGAGGATGTCAGCATAGCACAGGGATGGTGGGAGCCCCTCATAATAAGCAGCCCCAGGAGGAAGTCAGCACAGCACAGGGATGGTGGGAGCCCCTCATAATAAGCAGCCCCAGGAGGAAGTCAGCACAGCACAGGGATGGTGGGAGCCCCTCATAATAAGCAGCCCCAGGAGGAAGTCAGCACAGCACAGGGATGGTGGGAGCCCCTCATAATAAGCAGCCCCAGGAGGATGTCAACATAGCACAGGGATGGTGGGAGCCCCTCATAATAAGCAGCCCCAGGAGGATGTCAGCATAGCACAGGGATGGTGGGAGACCCTCATAATATGCAGCCCCAGGAGGAAGTCAGCACAGCACAGGGATGGTGGGAGCCCCTCATAATAAGCAGCCCCAGGAGGATGTCAGCACAGCACAGGGATGGTGGGAGCCCCTCATAATAAGCAGCCCCAGGAGGAAGTCAGCACAGCACAGGGATGGTGGGAGCCCCTCATAATAAGCAGCCCAAGTAGAAATATGACACCGCTCAACCTCTTCAAACAGGAGGGTACGGGCATATAGTACTGTGTGCTTTTTTTGGACAAGGAAGTGAGCCAAATGAAGAAAGGTCTGTGTGCTCGATTAAAAAAATCGTTTATAGACATATACGTGGTCTACTGGTCACATGTGTTGAATTCCTCCGAGATCCATGCCTCATTCATTTTTAGAAATGTGAGGTAGTTAACACTGTCGTGAGCTAGGCGAGTACGCTTATCGGTCACGATCCCCCCTGCTGCGCTGAACGTCCTTTCGGACAGGACACTGGATGAGGGGCAAGCCAACAGTTTGATTGCAAATTGGGAAAGCTCTGGCCAGAGGTCAAGCCTGCCCACCCAGTAGTCCAGGGGTTCATCACTCCTCAGAGCGTCCACATCGGCCGTTAACCCGATGTAGACGGACACCTGGCGGTCTAGGCGTTCCCTAATGCTGGATCCGGATGACACCTGTCGATGGGTCGGCTGAAAGAATGACCTCATATCCGAAGTCACCAACACATCTTCTTTTTTAATTTCATAATCTTTATTCATTTTCAACATACTTTTACAAAATAAAAGCAAGAAGAACATTCTCTATAGCATGTGTAGCGCTTATTTCTCCTTTACAAATACAATAATACTTTAGTGAGTAATAAAAACCTTTAGAAAACATTCCTATCCATGATGTGTCAATGTTTCTTCTATCTAACCCCTCTTTTCACTCATTACTCATATAATCCTCCTTCCCCTCCTACTTCCTCTCTCTCTACCCATCTTTCACCTCTCCCATACCTCATTCTGGGTATCTCATTCTATCCAGCCAGGGTTTCCACATCTTTTTAAATTCTTTAAAATTTCCTCTCCTCAAATATATCACCCTCTCCTTCCATATTGTCTCCATAATTGCTATCTGCCAGTCCGCTACTGAAGGAGCATTTTTTGCTTGCCACCTTTGAGCTAACAATTTTCTTGCCTGAAACAAACATCTCAGTATTGCTTTATTGGTATGTCGCGATCTCCCTATTACTTCACCCAGGCCCAGCACACATATCCTGGGATCCCCCCTGATCGTTACACCAAATGTTTCATTCAAGGTGATAACAATCTCTGACCAGTAGCGAAACAATTTTGGGCATCGCCAGAACATGTGAGCTAGGTCTCCAGACTCTTGGCATCTAGGGCACTTATCATCTGCTCTACGTCCGAAACTAAACAGTCTTTTTGGTGTATAATAGGCCCTATGCAGCAGCATTAAGTGTGACATCTTCTGGGCAGGCGAAACTGAGATTGAGTAACCATCCTCCAGTATTTTCCTCCACTGTTCATCCGTAAATATTCCCAACTCCTCCTCCCATTTCCTTCTGCATTTGAACCCTTCTGGGCTTCCTATACTTCCTTCACATATAACTGGATATACATCCGCTATAAATCCTTTTGTCCTCACTGGGGCATTTAATCTGCTAAAAATAGGGGAGTTATTCCACACAGGACCTTGCCTATTAAATTGTTTCCCTAGGGCATGTCTAATTTGAAGGTATTTATAAAATGATTGTTTGGATATATCAAACTCTGATCTTAAAGCGCTAAATGTTTTTAATATTTTCCCTGTATATAACTGGGCCAACTTATCTATCCCTTTGACTTCCCAATCTTTATATACCCCTATTTCTTCCATTTCCTGCAGGTTCCGGTTATCCCACAATGGGGTGTACTGAGTTAAGCCTCCCAGGCCTTTAATCGCCTTAACTGCCTTCCACACCTTTACTACTAATTTTATTGTGGGTATTTTTTTTTGGGGAAATTAGTTTGCCTCCAGAGCTTCTACCATATTCTTATGGGGTGTCTCCATTAATATTAAGGCCCTATTAATTCCTCCACCCATCTCCTCGCTCATGTCCAAGTGTTGTAATTGAGCAGCTAAAAAGTAGCTCCTTGGATGTGGAACTGCCATTCCTCCTTTTCTTGTGGGTAATTGCAAAGTTTGTAGAGCTATCCTGGATACTCCCCCTTTCCATATAAGTTCTCGGAATAATACCTCTATTTTCCTAAACCACATTATGTCTACCCAAATCGGGGAGTTATGTAACACATACAATAACTGAGGCATCCATACCATTTTAATCAAGTTACATCTCCCTGCGTTCGATAATGGGAGTCTTTTCCAGATTTCGATTTTCTTTTTGAATTTAGCTATTAATGGAACCAAATTATCATTTATATATTTATTAGGATCTCTTTGTATGTGTATCCCCAGGTATTTCATGCGCTCCACAACTTCCAGCTGCGCGCCTGTCCCTGGGCTTTGGGCCCTACTTTTATCCAATGGCATAAGAACTGATTTTTCCCAGTTTATCTCCAGGCCTGAGAACCTCCCGAAATCTGTAATAAGTTTCATCCCTTGTCTGAGGGACTGCTCTGTGTCCCCCAGAAAAAGGAGAATATCGTCCGCGTATAGCGCTATCCTCTCTTCCCTCATCCTCCTTTGAAAACCGACCATATTCCTACTAGATCTAATTGAAATAGCTAATGGTTCTATTGCCAGGGCAAAGATCAGGGGTGACAGAGGGCACCCCTGTCTTGTCCCCCTCTCTAGGAAAATCCTATCTGAATATTCATTATTGACCCTAATTCTAGCACTAGGGCCGTTGTACAGAGTTTTTACCCATGCAATAAAATTAGGGCCGAACCCAAATTCCCCCAGTACCCGCCAGATATAGGGCCATTCTAAACTGTCAAAGGCTTTGATTACATCTAAAGCCATTATTGCCTCATTACCATCATTCTCTATAGGTATCTGCATATTAAGATATAATCTTCTTATGTTCGTACTTGTAGTTCTACCTGGGATAAAACCTGTTTGGTCGGGATGTATCAGCCTGGAAATAATTTTATTCAATCTAATGGCTAATACTTTGGCCAATATTTTAGTGTCCGCACAGAGAAGGGAGATAGGTCGATAGGACTGAGTTTCCAATGGGTCCTTCCCTTCCTTGTGTAAGACTATTATTGTTGCCTCCGTCATTGACGTCGGCAATCTCCCCTCCTTTTTTGCCCAATTAAATACTTTAAGGAGCTCTGGAAGCAATATTTTACTGTAGTATTTATAAGTTTCCGCAGGAAGACCATCTGGTCCTGGAGATTTCTTATTGGCCATTTCTGCTACTGCGCACTGAATTTCCTCTATTGTTAATGGGGCTTCCATTATCTCACTCTCCTCCTGTGTTAGGGACGGCATTTTGATATTCGAAAAGAACCTATCCATATCCTCGCCAACCTCTGTCCCCCGGGAGGAATACAGTTTGGCATAGAATACCCTAAAGGTATCAGTAATCACTGAGCTCTGTGCTGATATTTCTCCATTCTCAGTCCTTATCACTGGGACAGTGGATGGCGAGGAGTTGCTTCTTACAATCTGTGCCAACATCTTTCCTACTTTTTCCCCTTCCCCATATTCCACTTGTTTCTGGAACAATCTTTTATTCTCTATTTTCCTAGTAACCACTACCTTATGTTCCTGTTGTTTCTCTAACCATATTTTTTTTTTCTCTGGGGTAGGGTTTTTTATATATGCTCTCTCTGCTATTACTAAATCCCTTTTGACCCTATTCTCACATTCATTAGATGTTTTCTTGACATTCGCTACCTGTTGAATGAGAATACCCCTAAGATAGGCCTTCAATGCGTCCCATATTACTCCTACTTCTGCAGACCCACTGTTAAACTCCATAAACTCTGCCACTCTACACAGCACCCTCTCGGGGTCTCCTATTAACTCAAACCACACTGGATTCATATTCCATACTCTTGGGGGCTTTATCCCCCCTAGATTTATCGATACTGTCACGAGCGAATGATCTGACACCCCTCTAGGTTGATAAACTATTTCCCTTACTACACGGCTCGCCTCCTCATTCCCGAGGACTAAATCTATCCTTGAGAGTGAGGAGTATGAGCTAGAGAAACATGAGTATTGCAACTGGTCCGGGTTGCGCATTCTCCATATATCAGACAGGCCCCCCTCCAGCAAAAATCGAGACAGCCGGGTATCAGCCTCCGTTTGCATATATATTCCTGGCGGAAACCTATCCTGGCTTTTATTTATAACCTCATTAAAGTCTCCCATTACTATAACAGGAATCCCCGATTTGTCCGCTATAAATTCCATCAAACAATATAAAACTTCCATTTTAAATGGGGGAGGAATGTAAACATTTGCAAAAACAAACATACTCCTGATTTTCAATTACACAGTGTAGAAAAATAAACCGCCCTTCTTTGTCTATATTGATCTGCCGGCAGGAAAACGCCACCTCTCTCCTTACTAACACGGCCACTCCCCTCGAATAAGAGGTGTGGACTGAATGGTACTGGACTTGAAATTTCCTACTCTGAGTTTTTAATATAGTTTCTTTAATTAGGTGTGTCTCCTGTAGGCAGATCAATCCTACTCTACACTTTTCCAGGGTGTCAAACACTACTGCTCTTTTTACAGAGGCTCCCAGCCCTCGGACATTCCAAGAGCCAATATTCAAAACTCTAGACTGCATACCTCTAGGAAGTGTGAAAAAAGAAAAAAAAAAAGAACGAAAAAAGAGTAAAACCTGAAGGCTCAAAATTAACATTTAAATTCCCTGAATTCCCTGACGTTAAGCAGAAATAATCCCAGCTTCTCCCTCTATAGTTCATGCCGAGGAGGCGAATGCAAGGGGGGGATGTAAAAAAGAAAGTGCAATCCCACTTAGTGAGTACTTTGATAAAGCTATACCATCTTTTATACTCCCAAGTGTCATCCCTTCTCAGTCTCCTCTTGTGAGCGTGAGATCCAAACCTTCTGTCTACACACACCATTACCCCGTGTTTACTCATTACTTTTAAATTGACATCTATAATTGTGCAAGTATTACCCATTTCCTTTTCCTGAATTTTGTATGCTTCCATTTTCCCTGTTCCCTCCCCCCTACCCTCTCCATACCTATCTAGGTTACCCCTAGGGGTTTTTTCCGTGACCACTACACTCCCACACGCACCCTCATGCTCCCCCCTCCCCCCTCCTTCTCTCATACTTCCATCCCCACCCCCCTCCCACTCCCCCCCAATACTCAACAACCCCCCCCTTTGACCCTCCCCTTTCTCAAACATAAATTCTTACTATATTGTGTGTCATTCTCTACACCCTGACTTTAGTGTATCATCTTCCCTTACTTCATTTACAGTGCACCCGTTACATCCCCCCTTCGCTAATCTTCCCCTCTCCCGATAAGAGAGGGAGGGGAAAGGAGAGAAAAAAAAAAAAAAGGATAAATGAGATGAAAAGGGGGTCGTACACATACATATGTAGAAAAGAAAAACACATCACTTCTTCAATAACTGATCTCCCTTCTCCTGCATCCATGCTTCTACCCTTGCCGGCGTGTCAAAAAATAAGGTCTCTCTCAATGCTACTACCCGTAACCTTGACGGATAGAGCAGAGCATATGTAATGTCCAATTTCTGGAGTCTGCGCTTGACTTCTCTAAACTCTGCTCTACGCTTCTGCAGATCAGGGGAAAAGTCAGAGTAAAACGAGATTTTGGCGCCCTTGTAGATGACACTCCCCATCTCCCTGGCCCTCCGAAGCAAAACAACCTTATCCCGGAAATTAAAAAATTTGATTAATACAGATCTAGGCTGACCCCCCCGATGCATTATTCTAAGCGGAACTCTGTGTGCCCTTTCAATAGCAAATTGTTGGGAGAAAGACTCTCTGCCAAACACTTCAACAAGCCATTTTTCCAGAAATTCAGCTGTGTCAGAGCCTTCACACTTCTCGGGAAGGCCTACCAGTCTTATATTGTCCCTGCGGAGTCTGTTTTCCAATTCATCCAGATTCCCTTCATATTTGCCCATCTGTATTTTTAAATCTTTGACCTCTTGATTTAATGGATACACCTCATCTTCAATCTGAGAAATTCTACCTTCTGCTGCTGTTAATCTGTCAACCGTTAACTGAAGTTCCTGCCGTATAAAGGCCAGCTCTTCTTTAATACTTCTTGTTTGATCGCATAGCTCCAATAATGATTGTTTACAAACGTTAACAGCCCCAGAGACCTCCTTCAGCGTTGGCTCTTCTTCACCATTTATTGGGTGTACCAGCATGGGATCTGTCTCTGATCTTCCAATTGCTCCCGCATTTTTGTGATTTATTTGTTTTACGCCTGCTTGTGACAGTTGCCCTTGACTCTTTCTATCCGTTGGAGGTTTCACTAGGCTCCCCTGTCCCCCCTTGGTTGGCGTATTATCGGGAGTATGAGCATGGGCATATTTTTCCAACTTGGCCGCAGCAGCTATCCCAGCTGTTGTTGCAGTAAACTGGGGGTCTTTTTCTTTATCTTTTTCTTTGGCAGATCTCAAAGATTGCGCCCCCACATTTTCCTGCCTGGCATGCTCCTCCCCCCTCCTCCTTGCAGACATCGTTCAAATCCGCAAGTGTCCCCGAGAGAAAAAAAAAAAAAAAAAAACAATATCTCTTTTGAAGGGGGGTAAATTTCCCTAGGCCAAAGCAAAAAAGGAGAGGTCAGCTTCGGCTACTCCGCAGTTAGTCCAGAACTTTAAGAATGAATGGGCTAATTTGAGCTAATTTCTTAAAGGGCAAGCAGCAGCAGCAGGAGCTATTTTTCCAGTATATGTATTTATATATTTCTTTCTTTACTGCAACACTTTCCCCAAGGATAATACAGCGTTCACAACAACTCCCCTCTTACTTCTCCTTTAAATCAGCTCAAAAAGGGCAATGATGGGGGGGATCTGGCATGAAATAAAACGTCTCTCCACAGTCACTGCATAATAATATATCTATGCCTTTAAATTTCTTCGCTGGGTTTAGCAGACTTTTACCTGGACGTGGCTGTACCTCATCCCCAGTCTCAGTAATGTGGCTCCTCTCTCGAGCGGATCTCACGGGGTTTCACCACCAGGGGCTGAGCTGAGAAATCTCTCCTCCGTTCACATTCCTCCACACACCGCCGGTGCTCGAGGGATCCCACCGCTCCGCCACACTCTGCCTCTCCCGACCGTCAGCAACCACTGCTGGGCACCTCAGGTCCCCCCAGCACACCGAGCCAGAGCCTTCTCTGTTAGGGAGATCAAGCGGGGATGTCACGGGCGCCGCTGATGCCAGCTCCCGTCAGCGTGCAGTGAGAGCACACATCTCTCTCACACTCACTCCTCACACACCGCCGCCATCACCATCCGGTCACGCCCCTCTCGACCAACACATCTTCAAACCGGCCTCTTCTTGCAGGCGCTGTTGGATTGGTACCCGCAACTCCTTCTCTGGGAGTGGGAATTGCTCCTCTGCCAGCGCACGCAAAAGCAGAATGCAGCATTTCTCGAAGCAAGGCCTGGAAGTGCTCCATTCTGACAGCCCTCTGTGACGGCGGTAATATTTCCCCCATTTTGTGTTTGTACCGGGGGTCTAAGTACGTTGTCACCCAGTACTGGTCCTTGACCCTTATGCTTTTTATACGGGGTCCCTATTAAAACACTGGAGAATGAAGGCCCCCATTTGCACTAAACTGGAAGCGGTGTGGTGGCCTGGCTCCTGCTCATCATCCAGGATAATGTCATCCAGGATAACCTCAACCCTATATATTGTGGACCTATACCAGTCCTTAAGGAATAGAAGACTGTACCTCACTCAACCCTATGTACTGTAGTACCCTATACCTTACCAGTCCTTATAAGGACCTTTGTGGAACTAGTAGGTTGTGAATGATTAGCAGACTGTACCTCAGTCCCTATACTCATAAAGGACTGCTGCAGTATAGGGCAGCAGTCAGCAGTAGTGCACCTCAACCCTATATATTGTGGCCCTATACCAGTCCTTAAGGAATAGCAGACTGTACCTCACTCAACCCTATGTACTGTAGTACCCTATACCTTACCAGTCCTTATAAGGACCTTTGTGGAACTAGTAGGTTGTGAATGATTAGCAGACTGTACCTCAGTCCCTATACTCATAAAGGACTACTGCAGCAGAAGGGCAGCAGTCAAGTATAATATTTCTATCTATATTTGGAAGAAAGAATATTATACGTGTACAAGCCTATTACCATACCAGTCCTGAAAAGAACCTGTGTGGACCTAATAGTAACAGCTACTGATTAAACTCACTGCCACACACAGCTTCCTGCCTGTCCCTAATTAAACTGACAAAACACAGGCTGCTGGAACAATAACTTGAATAGCACTCAAAACTATATCCTGTACTACTTTACCATACCAGTCCTGAAAAGGACTTTTGTGGACCTAATAGTAACAGCTAATGATTAAACTGACTATCCCTGCTGCACACAGCATCCTGTCCCTCTCTCTACACTGACAATAAACAGGCTGCTGCAACAATCACTAGCACAGCAGTGCCTCAAACATATATCCTGAACTACACCTAACATCTATACCATGATACCAGTCCTTAAAAGAACTTTTGTGGACCTAATAGCTAGCGATTTGGGTCACTGCAGTCTCTCCCTGCTCCACACAGCAACCTGTCACGATCTGGAGTCAGGCTCAGAGACCAATAGCTATAGCAGCAGAGCAGATATTCACACAGGTCACCCTGGCTGATGGCACGGGTTCACCTGAGGTGCGGGGTCTAAGCACTAACCGGTATTCACCAGAGCTCCCAAAGGTGGAGATGGGCTTGGCTGCGTGTTAGTGCCAGGTCGCGGTCCTCAGGATAGCCCCACCAGGAGGTGAGCAAGCCGGGGGTCTGGTAGCAGATATAGCAGGTAGAGATCAAGCAGAAGCGTAGTTGAGAAACAAGCCAAAAGTCGGTAACCAATAGTTGCAGGTTGGGATTCAGCAGAAGCGTAGTCCAGAAGCAAGCCAAATGTCGGTAACGAAAGGTAGCAAGGATACGGTCGGCAGCAGGAGAGATAGAAGCAAGATATTGGCTGGTAAAGGCACAATATTCTGGCAAGGAGGAAGTGCAGAGACATGGCTTATATAGGAAGTTCATGGGAGGAGCAAAGGGTTCAAGGTTCAAGGCAAACAAGATTCAAGACATGATCACTAAAGGAATTGTCCAAGGAGCTGTCCAAGGAGCTGTCCAAGGAGCTGTCCAAGGAGCTGTCCAGCATTCCAGGTGGCTCAGCAAGCAGAGTCACTGCCAGACACACCAGAGGTCCCAGGTTCAAGCCCAGGTCCTAACACAACCTCTCCCTATAGTGACATATGAAAGAATGTAAAATGGCCGCCGGATCGGGTCTATTTATAAGTTAGGGGGAATGTCCAAGTGCCCATGTGCTGTAATGTCTCAATTGGCTGTCCTGTACCCCATGATGGATGTGTCATCATAGGTCAAAGTTCTTTTACACAGTAAACACGGAAGTCCGCCGGGCAAACGGCGGCAATATTCCGCCGATCGCGCGGACCGCGAACAGCCAAAATTTGCCGGGAAACGACCGCGGGGCGAACCGTTCGGCCATCCCTATTTATATTTACATTTATTCATTTTGTGCCATGGTTTCCCTTTTATGCCGCGTACACACGGTCGGAGAATCCGTCGGAATGCGTCTTATCGGACCGTGTCATCAGATAATCCGACTGTGTGTGGTATGCATCGGACTGATTCCGTCCGAATCTCTGTCGGACCCAATTTTCCAACATGTTGGAAATATTTCCCGACCAACTGGGCCGGTCGGACGTAATCCGATCATGTGTAGAGAATTTTGATCGGACCAAGTGCCACGCATGCTCAGATCAAATTCCTACATCAAAGCTATTGGCTACTAGCCTGAATCTAGTCCCATCGTAACGAAATTACGTCATCACGTTCTGAAAGATCGGATTAGTCAGACCGTGTGTATGCAACAGTTTCGGACACAATCCGTCAGACTAAATCTGACGGACAAAATCTGACGGATTTGGTTGTGGAAATCTCTGACCGTGTGTACAGGGGCTTATGGTTTATATTCTTATGCCCTGATGTGCTATATACCAGTTCTGAGCTTGCCTTCTCTGAACATTTTGATGCATTGCATTGCCTCTTTTGGTACCTGTTTCTTTTTTCTTTTCTATTTTTGACTAACATATTAATTTTATATTATCTTCCTCTGGCATTTGTTGCCCCATGTATATTTAGTGTCCAAATGTTTTGTCATATGTTATGATTAGTAGGTTTATTATTATTATTTTTTGTTTACATGATGTATTATTTAACAAACTTTTGCCTTTGTTGTACTTTTCTACATTACTAGTATTGGTCTCTCTGTGTATAGATTGTGGGATTGTATCGATTGAATTTGCCTTGTTGGTATGTAATGTTGCTGGTCAAATGCGTGTCCACTAAGCTGGAGTTTTGTCACTTCTGTGGTGCTATTTGTGCCATTGGGCCTCAGGCTTGGTGCCCCCCTCGGTGTCATCTCTGGCCGGTTGCCGCCTCCTCATTTTTTGGCACAGGCTTTATCCATCCATGCCCACTGTGCACATCCATGCACTGTTATTGCCGATGGTGCCACTGGGGGGAGCCCATTGTCCTTTGGTCCTCCCTGGGATGCTCGCTCTGCTCGGCCATGTCTCACTCCGGCATCATGGTGTGAGCATGCGCGGCTGGATGGAGATGCGCATCCATCCCTATTCGGCTGAGTCAGGTGATGCAGAAGTCCTTCCGCACACCTGATTGGGATGTGTATATAGGGCCGCTGGTAACAGCCCTATGTTATGGCATCCACCCCATGAGCTGTTATTATTCAGGATCCATATGCACATTTTTATCTTATACGGCTTGGTCTGTAGCTTTCCTTATGGCTTGGTGTGTAGCTTTTCTTATTCACCTGACATGTGGTGATAGACCTTCCTTTTTTCTAAGGTGATTTGTTATGCTTCCGCCTTTTCCGATGTTGTGGATTTGAAGCCCTGTGCTTGCTTTCTTGTGCTGCTGCTATGTCAGTAGATGCTATCCGTTTATAAAGTTTGGCTTTCTGGGCTTTCTGCTGGGCTTAAACTGAGTGTTTTGGCATTGATACCCTTTATAAGTATATTGATTATAAAATTCAGGTGAGACCAATATCACTCTATGTTCTAGTTTCTACTTATCTAGATTGGCCTTCTATCAAGTTATTTTGATTATTGTCCTCCCTTACAGTTTTCATTTATATATTGTAGGGGATCAGAGGGGTGAAGAGCTGGCTCAGAGGCAGTCCAGTAAAATAAAAGTGGCTTTATTCAGCAAAATAGCAAAAAAAAAAAAAAACATAAGACCAGACAGACTTGTACACAGGTACAGCTCACAGTTCAGCAGCACACAGGCTTAGAGGTAACAGTTCATGGCTCCAAACAGAGCTACAGTCTTTTTATGGTTAAGCTCACCCAGCAGGTACACCATCCAGCAATGGACATTTCCACACAGCGTGCTGCTGTGTCACTCTCTCCTACTCAAACAGCTCCACACTGACACTTTCAGCACACCTGATAATAAGCAGGTCTGAAGGGGAAGTACCTGCCTTCTTTGATTAACCCCTTCTAAACCCTGCCCCAGGCTGATCCTCTACATATCACCCCATCTGTTCCAGGCCAGGGTTCTGGACACCACAAATCCAGGGGCAGTAGACCCGGGAAAGGGCATCCGCATTCTGATGTACCTTTCCCAGTCTATGTACCACTACAAACCTGAAGTTCTGTAGAGCAAAGGACCACCGGGTGATTCTGGAGTTTTTATCTTTATTTTGGGCCATCCACTTAAGGGGCGTATGATCTGAAACTAACTTGAAGGGTCGGCCCAACAAGTACGAGACACTCCCTTTCCAAAATTGAATAATTCCTCTCAGCTGGCATGAGCTTCCAGCTCAAGTACACAACAGGGTGCTCATCTCCCCAATCATCTGGGACAGTACTGCACCCAGACCCAATTTTGATGCATCTGTTTGTACCAGGAACTCGTTTTGGAAGTCGGGAGCTACAAACACTGGTTCTTGGCACAAAGCATGCTTCAACCGGCAGAATGCTGCTTCTGCACTACACTGAACAACAGTTGCGTTCTTTCCCTTTCAGTCAGAGGTGCCGCTAGACTGGCAAAGTTGGGGACAAACCTCCTATAATAGCCCACAATGCCAAGGAAAGAACACACTTGTTTCTTTGTGAGTGGACAGGGCCATTTCTGAATAGCCTCCACCTTGTTTAGTTGGGGTTTAATCACACCCCTGCCTACAACATACCCCAGGTAGCGGGCCTCCTCCAACCCAACCTTGCTCTTTACCGGGTTCACTGTGAACCCCACCCTTTGGAGGGCATCCAAGACCAACTGGACCTTCGATAAGTGACTCTCCCAGTCCTGACTAAAGATGACAATGTCACCAAGATAGGCTCCTGAGAACTCCTTATGAGGTCTCGGGACGAAGTCCATGGCCCTCTGGCAAGTGGCTGGGGCCCCATGTAACCCAAATGGTATTCGGGCATATTGCCATAAGCCCTCGGGGTGGCAAATGCAGTTTTTTCTTTAGCCCTTGGTCAAGTCAAGAGTGGTGATGTACTGGGCTGGTCCTAATCTCTCGATTAACTCTTCAATCCGGGGCATGGGATATGCGTCTGGCTTGGAGACTTAATTTAACTTGCGAAAGTCATTGCAGAACCACCAGGTTCCATTCAGCTTTGGTACAAGGACTATAGGGCTGGACCAGCTACTTCTTGAAAACTCCTCAATGACCCCAAGGCTCAACATACTCTTAAGCTTGGCCGAAACAATATTCCGGCGAGCTTCGGGTATGCAGTAGGTTTTGAGGTTTACTCGAACGCCAGGGTCTGTAATGACATTATGTTCCATTACTGAGGTTAGGCCCTGTAGGTTTGAAAAAAATGTCTCGATTCCTCTGCAAAAACTCCCAGGACTCTTTTTTTTTGAGAAGGGGAGAGAGCCTCTGCAATCCCTACCTTCTTGATCTGAGCATCAGGGTCTTCCAGGACTTTCAGACTGACTGTCAAAACCTATCTTTCCATGGTTTAATCAAGTTGACATGGTAAATCTGGTAGGATTTATGTTTGGTGGGCTGATGGACTTTATAGTTGACCTTGCCCACCCTCTCAACTATCTCAAAGGGTCCTTGCCACTTGGCGAGAAACTTACTCTTGACGGTAGGCACTAAGACCAGCATCCGATCCCCAGGTTTAAACTCTCTAATCTTGGCTGATCAGTTGTATACATGACTCTGGGCGTTTTGAGCAGCCTGCAAATGTTCCCGTACTATGGGCATAACTTTTGTTATTCGATCCTGCATTTGAGACACGCGTTCTACCACACTCCGATACGGGGAAGCTTCTTGTTCCCACGTCTCTTTCATTTTATGCAGTAGTCCACGGGGGTGTCTCCCATAAACCCATAAACCAGCTCAAAAGGGGAGAATCCCATGGAGGCCTGGGGTACCTCTCTTATGGCAAACAACAAGGGAGGCAACAAGCAATCCCAATCCCAGACAGACTTGTCTTATCACACGGATGTGAACACAGGTACAGCTCACAGTTCAACAGCACACAGGCTTAGCGGTAACAGTTCATGGCTCCAAACAGAGCTACAGTCTTTTTGTGGTTAAGCTCACCCAGCAGGTATGCCATCCAGCAATGGACATTTCCACACAGCGTGCTGCTGTGTCTCTCTCTCCTACGCAAACAGCTCCAAACTGACACTTTCAGCACACCTGATAATAAGCAGGTCTGAAGGGGAAGTACCTGCCTTCTTCGATTAACCCCTTCTTAACCCTGCCCCAGGCTTATGTCGATAGATGCCCTCTCCTTTGCTCAGCATATTATGAGTTAACATCCAGAGATCAGAATCCCTACTGATTTATACACAGGTCTGCCCTGGTTGCATAATTGGTTGCATAATTGGCTTTCATCTGTACTTCTTGTTGTTCTTGTGGTGTTTGGTTATTTTTATTTACATTTCTTGTGCTATACTTTGGGAATCTTACTTTTTCCCTTTTGTCCTATATGGTTACCTAAGTCGTATGTTTTTAGGGGGTCCCCCTAAAAATCCATACCAGACCCTTTATCCGAGCACGCAACCTGGCAGGCCGCAGGAAAAGAGGGGGGGACGAGAGAGCGCCCCCCCTCCTGAACCGTACCAGGCTACATGCCTTCAAAATTGGGAGGATGCTTTGGGGGTCTGTGACCCCTCAAAGCACCATGTCCCAATGTTGATGGGGACAAGGGCCTCATCCCAACAACCCTGGTCGGTGGTAGTTGGGGTCTGCGGGTGGGGGGCTTATCAGAATTTGGAAGCCCCTTTTAGCAAGGGAACCCTTAGATCCCGGCCCCCCGTTTGAGATTGAAAAAACCTTTATTAAAAAAAAATATTCAAGCGGTGGTAATCCACTCTTGCTATCCAGCGACAGATGATCATCTCTCCGGGGTCCAGCGATGGCTGATCTGATCCAGCGACGGGTGATTTTCAGTCCAGTGCAGTCCATCCATGCATCCATCTTCTGTCTCCACTGAGGAGACACTGCGGGGATCCCAGTGCCTGACGTTTCTTATATTAGGAGGGCAGGGCCACCTGTCACCTGACCCTGCCCCCTCTGACGCTAGTGAGGGAAGCCAGGGCTTCCCCAATGATGTATAGTTCCAGTGTAGTGTAGTGAGACCATTTTAGTAATCTTGACATTAGTGTATAGCTAGAATAGGGACAGTTCAGATAGCGTCAGTGTAGTGACGGTTGAACACCGTCTATTTGATTTTGTTACTGCCAGTTTAATGCCATTTACTTCTGTGTGCATCACTGCCAGTTTAACGCGATATAGTTTTGCGTACGTTGCTGCCAGAGTAACGCCAAATAGTTCTGTGTGCATTACTGCCAGTTTAATGCCATACCGTTTTGTGTGCGTTACTGCCAGTTTAATGCCATATCATTTTGTGTGCGTTACTGCCAGTTAATGCCGTATTGTTCTGTGTGCGTTACTGCTAGTTTAACACCATATAGTTTGTGTGCATTACTGACAGTTTATTCAGGAACATGAGCCTAGAGAGAGAGAGGAATACTGGTAGACAAATTGGCATTCATGCTCCCCAAGCCACAGCGTATTGCCAAGTTGTCTCCAGTGGTAATAATGATGATGATGATGATGAGGTCACTGATGGGACTTGGGTGCCAGATAGAGCAGAGAAGGAAACTGTAGGTGAGGTGGCACAATCCCAAGGAGGCTGACATGAAGATAGAGTAGGAAGCAGCCACTCTATTCCATCACATTCTGCAGCTGTTATCTCCCAGCCCATTTCCCAAAGCTCACCTTTTTCAGCACATTTGCAGCAGACAAATCTGCCTCTCCTCCTTACCCACTTCAGTCCGCTCCTGCGAGTCATTACCTCTCAGCAGCCTCCACTGACAGGAATAATGGTATAGCACAGGGTGTCCCAGGTCCTAGCAGCACATATGCAAGCAGCACACCACCAGCTGTAGACTGTAGCCAACAAATTTCTCTACCCTATCTGCTGCAGCAGAAAAAAAAATACAGTCCCTGCCACCCACATGCCCAGCATCTGAATGCAAGTTTGTCAAAGCTGTTGGCTCTCCAACTTCTGCCTTTCAGCCTGATGGGTTCTGCCCCTTCTGTGAATTTGCACAATTTGCTGTACTACAATGGCAACTTTCACGTAAGGTAATGTTCTGACATCGTTGGGCAAGGCAGTTTGCCATAAAATTGGGAATGCTGCATTGGCTATACATGCAGCAGAGGGCCATTAACGAATACCTGTGCCAGTACGGTACGATGACAGGCTCAGGCCGCCTCTGCTTTTTTTCCCTACGCCAATAGCTGATAATTAAGGATGCATGCACTGTATTGTCACCATTTAAGGAGGACACAAGGATGGTGAGCAGTGACAGTGCGTGTATAAGTGACACAATCCCTGTTGTGTTCCTGCTGGAGCAGACTCTGCATGGCATTATGGACAGGGCACTGGTGGCAGAGCAGCAGGAGGAAGAAGACTTCCTTTCCTCGCAAGGCCCACTTTATCCAGACACCATCATTCCTATATCACAGAACACACAGGAGGAAAGAGAGGAGGAGGATGAGAAGGAGTTTTCTGGCATTTTCATAGGCTTCGAAGAAGAGAAAGACATGCGTCGATCTGTAAGCAGTGGCTTTCGAATACCAGGACCCTTGGAAGTAGTACGTGGCTGGGAGGAGGAAGTTTCAGATGCTGTCATCCTGAGTGACCCCAAGGAGTCTGCTTCCCAAGCCTTGGGAAATTTGAGGCACATGGGCAACCTCATGCTTCAAAGTCTGCAAAAGAACCCAAGAATACATGGCATAAAGGAGAAGGATGATTTCTGGTTGGCAATCCTCCTTGACCACAGTTATAAGGGGAAACTCCCAGAACTCATCCCGTCCCCACAGAAGATAAAATGTCTTGAGGACACGTTAAAAAGGGATTTTATTGAACGTTTTTCCTGACTCCAGTAGGTTACAGTGTTGTGGAAAACATAGTTTTGAGTCTTCTGTTGGTCAAGAGAGGAGTGTTGGAGAAGGTGTCCACCTAAGTGAGGCATTTCGGATTTTTTTTAGTCCTCGCTGCCCAGGGCTGTCAGCTTCCACATCCCATCAGCAGCGTCTGCATCACATGGTAGAATGATTATTTTGGGGCCAAAAAAGAGATGGAGAGCTTGCCTGCTGAACATCTACTGACTTACTGGGTCATGAGAATAGACCACTGGCCAGAACTTGCCCAGTATGCTATTGAGTTGTTGAGCTGTCCTGAAATCAGCGTGCTTTCAGAATGGGCATTCAGTGCTGCAGGAGGTTTCGTTACTGATCATAGAACACATCTGTCCACAGACTCTGTGGACCATCTGACTTTTATAAAAATGAATTAATCCTGGATTATTAACTATGAAGTCCCTGATGCCGATGTCACTGATTAAGTCTTTTTTGGACTTTGAGGCTGCCTAGCTTTGAGGGTGTTCAATCATTTCATCTGGAAGAATGTTTTTGGTATAGGTTTTACGGGCACAATTAAAGAACAATTTTTCTGCACCTGCTTGACAGGTGCATATTATTGCAGTTGTTTACAGCAAGGCCAATTCTTGCTTTCATCAAGAGTACCTCTATAGGGTTACAATGGGAAGGCTCCCCCGACACCCAAAGAGTAATTTTTCTTCCCCTGCTTGACAGGTGCATATCATTGAAATAGGGAGGGGGGGGGGGAAATAGGATTGACGCTATACCCTTTAAAGGTTGGAGACTAAGGTATACAATTAGCAAGAAATTTCCAGCGGGCTGGATAATAAAATAAAATAAAATAAAATAGATGTGTATGTGTCAATAAGTGTCAACAATTATTGTGTCCTTTAGAGACCATAAGTGTCATAACAGATCCTAAATGCATAAATCATTAAACAATTGTAACAGCATAAAATTATATAAAGTGCAAGGTGCTGGTGAACAAATTCTGGTATTTGTGACAAACCTATATAAATAAAAAGTAAAGCTTAGTATATATAGAAGAAATATATATACAAAAATATATATATATAAAAAATATATAAAAAAACGGTTTATCTGTTATGCCCCGTACACACGAGAGGACTTATGTCCGACAGACTTCCAAAGGAGTTCCGCCGGAGTTCCGCTGGAGTTCCGACGGAGTTCTGACAGACTTTTCGGCCGAACGGACTTGGCCACACACGATCACACTAAACTCCGACGGATTCGAACGTGAGGACGTACGACCCGACTCGAATAAGGAAGTTCATAGCCAGTAGCCAATAGCTGCCCTAGCGTCGGTTTTAGTCCGTCGGAGTAGCATACACACGAGCGGAGTTTTCGAAGGGGACCGGGTCCGGCGGAGTTCCTTCGGGAAAATTTGAAGCATGCTTCATTTCTAAAGTCCGTCAGACTTTGGCGAATCAAAAGTCCGTTGCAGCCCACACACGATCGGATAGTCTGACGGACTCGGTCCTTCGGACTTTGGATGTTGAAAAGTCCGCTCGTGTGTACGGGGCATTACACGTATCAAGTCCTCACGTAGTGTAACTGTGATGAAAGGTACATATTACATAGGTGAAAAGATGCAAAAAGGTGAAAAAATGTGATAAACTTTAGCAGTAAAAAATGCAAAAAATGGAAATAAGAATAATAATTAAAAATATTAAAAAATTAAAAAGTAGTAAAGAGTGTCCCTCAAAAAGGTGATTATAAATTAGTGGGGTGTCCTCTGCGAGTGAAAGTGAAGTGAAGAGTGGAGGAAATTTCAATTGTTGTTCCCGGTGCTCTGTGGCTATTTTTATGCAGTTGCTCTCACCAGAGTTAAGGCCCCTTCCGGGGTGGATCAACCTTCACAGTATCAGCCACTGTGTAGCTCTCTGGCTGGCCTCTATTGCGTTTCCGGGAAACCTTCGTTCCTCCGTTCTTATGCCGTGTTCGGTTATATGTAATGAATAAGAGGCATATCCATGGTGCAGTACGTCTTATAAAACTTCGTATTTATTATATAGGCAAAAGTACTACTCACAAACATCCGTGCATATGCTTATATTAAAAAGGAAAGATTCCGTTCGGCTAGCACGCCTTCTGAGTTAGCAGTGTATGCTTCGTGGCCACGTCCTACGCGTTTCGTCATCAAAGACGTCCTCTGGAGCGGCCATTTGCATACACCTTTTCCCATTTATAGGGTGTAGTGTGTCACCACGCATGTGCGGATATCATTGCAATTTTTTACACAAAGGCCAATTTTTGCTTTCATCCAGATTACCTCTATAGGGTTACAGTGGGAAGGCGCCACCAACACCCAAAGACCAATTTTTACTCACCTCTATCCAAAGTCAAAGTTACACCAGAATGTATCCAAAAAGTCTCTAATCTTGTTCCCAGGGCACTACATTGTGGCCTCATCATACACACTGGTTCCCCAGCTGTTGCTGAGCAAAATAATGGCAGCTTTCAGGGAAAATGTATTTTTTTTGGCTTTATAAATACAATTATTGCTTCAGCAGATTCTAGACACGGTACAGATCTGTCACTTTACAGGTAGACTAAGGGAACCCCCACGTCACTATATTTTAAGGCATTTATTTTTATGCTTCTACTTTAAAAATCAAAAAAATCACTGTTTATTTAAAAATGAAGTTTTTCATAAACTTTTTTTATTAATACATGTCCCCCGGGGCAAGACCCCTATAAACCATTGTATGCCCAATTACTTGCATATAAGCCTTCAAAATGGGCACTTTTGATTTTTTCCATTCGGGTTCCATTGACTTTAATGGGGTTCGTTATTTGGGTCCAAACCTTTAAGGTGTCCTAAAGTTCTGGTGCGAACCAAACAGGGATCCATTCGGCCCATCCCTAGTGACTAAGCTCCCCTGTCAGTGTGCATATGCTTAGTGTCTCCAGTGGATAAAGGAGAATTGCAAGAAGCCCCAGGCAGAATATTCCAGGAAAGAAAGATACTCCTCTCGAAAGAGTATATCACATACCTGGAACCCTCCTTTGTGATAGTAATTTTAGTGGGGTAGCCCCATCTGTAGACTATTTTTATGGTTTCTAAGGACTTTGATAATTATATTAAGATTTTTACATTTTTGGAGAGTATACTGGGATAAATCCGCATATAACTGAAGCTTTGAATATTGTGCGGGTATGTGCTCCTTCTTGTGCATTGTCATTATAAAGCGCTCTTTGACATGATAAAAGTGTAATCTAAGGATTACATCTCTTGAAACTTGGTTAGGAAGATGTTTGGGTTTGGGTAGGCAATGAATCCCATCAATCCTGGCATCCATGTAATTAAGCTCAGAAATTAGAACTTTAAACATGTTGGTGGCGAAACTGCGAAGTTCAGCTTGTGGTATAGTTTTGAGAGCTCCCCTGATTTTTTAATTGTTCCTTCTGGACCTGTCCTCAATGTCTACTAATTTAACCTTAACCTGTGTCATCCTTTTCTTCATTAGGATCCACAAGATCATTCTTGGTGTTGGCAAACTCCCCATTTTTGTTTCTACAGTCAGGTCCATAAATATTAGGACATCCACACAATTCTAATCTTTTTGGCTCTATAAACCACCACAATGGATTTAAAATGAAACAAGATGTGCTTTAACTGTAGAATTTCAGATTTAATTTGAAGGTATTTACATCCAAATCAGGTGAACGGCGTAGGAATTACAACAGTTTGTATATGTGCCCACTTTTTAAGGGACCAAAAGTAATAGGACAGATTAACAATCATCCATCAAACTTTCACTTTTTAATACTTGGTTGCAAATCCTTTGCCGTCAATTACAGCCTGAAGTCTGGAAGGCATAGACATCACTAGACGCTGGTTTTTATCTCTGGTGATGCTCTGCCAGGCCCCTACTGCAACTGTCTTTGGTTCCTGCTTGTTCTTGGGGCATTTTCTCTTCGGTTTTGTCTTCAGCAAGTGAAATGCATGCTTAATCGGATTCAGGTCAGGTGATTGACTTGGCCATTGCATACCATTCCACAATCTTTAGTTGCTTTCGCAGTAAGCTATGGGTCATTGTCCATCTGCACTGGGAAGCGCCGTTCAATGAGTTCTGAAGCATTTTGCTGAATATGAGCAGATAATATTGCCCGCAACACTTCAGAATTCATCCTGCTGCTTTTGTCAGCAGTCACATCATCAATAAATACAAGAGAACCAGTTCCATTGGCAGCCATATATGCCCTCGCCATGACACTACCACCACCATGCTTCACTGATGAGGTGTTATGCTTTGGATCTCCATACACTTCTCTTCCCATCATTCTGGTACAAGTTGATCTTGGTCTCCCCTGCCCATAGGATGTTGTTATAGAACTGCAAAGGCTTTTTTAGATGTTGTTTAGCAAACTCTAATCTGGCCTTCCTGTTTTTGAGGATCACCAATGCTTTATGCTTTACATCTTGTGGTGAACCCTCTGGTGAAGTCTTCTCTTGATTGTTGACTTTGGCACACATACACCTACCTCCTGGAGAGTGTTCTTGATCTGGCCAACTGTTGCGAAGGGTGTTTTCTTCACCAGGGAAAAAATTCTTCAGTCATCCACCACAGTTTTTTTCTGTCGTCCTCCAGGTTTTTTGGTGTTGCTGAGCTCACCGGTGCCTTCTTTCTTTTTATGGATGTTTCAAACAGTCATACTGTCAGGAAGATCCTCCCCACGGACGTCCGAGCGGCGAAAGTCGCAGAAGATCTTTTGCCCAGTTTCAGGAGCGTTACCGCGATCAGCGGTGCGCGCGCGGCCGTTTGACGCAAATTGGCGCCAATAGCGCTATTTAAACTGGAGCCATGCTTCACTGCTTTGCTGCCTGATCAACAGCGTTCCTGTGCTTCCTGGTGATCCGTATCTGAACCTGAACCTGTACCTGTACCTGTATCCTGATCCGTATCGAACCCGGCTTGTTCCCGACTCTGCTGTTTGCTGCCTGCCCCCCCGACTTTGGCTTTGTACCCGACTACTCTTCTGGATTCCGTTTCTGTACCTGATCTGCCCGCCTGTGCCTGACCTGGACTGTTACACCATCCGTCAACTGTAAGTTGCTTGCTGTTGTACTACAAGACACCTCCCAGTCCTCCGCAATATTTGGCTGTACTCCTTCTGCGTTTGTAGCCTTCTACCTCTGGCTGCAGACTACTGGACTCTTCCACTTCCGCTTATCCATTGCACCTGCATCCGTTGTTGGACTACAATACCCCTCCGTTGTTTGTCACTTCCTGCAATCACTTGTATGCCGTTGCTGGACTACAGGAACCCTTCTGCTGTCTGCTGAACCTTATCTCACCTTTGCCTGCATTCTGACACCGGACTACAATACACCTCCTCCTTCAACGGTCTTCTGCCTCTACCACCTGCTATCCAGTCAGGCACTTGTGCCCCTCTGTGCTCCTGAGCCCCTGTCATCACTACCAGGGTCTCTCGAGTCAGAGGTCTACGAGAGGCCACTCCCTGCACTCCGGGCTCTGCTTAAAGGTACGTGACAGTATCAGGCAGCCATGTCTGAGCCCACGCAGGGAGATTCGGCCATGGATGATTTATGCCGTCATCTTGCTGGTCTTACCCAGGCTGTTAAATCTCTACAAGAAGGCTATTCTCGGTTGGAAGAGCGTGTCCAGGTCTTATCTACCACAGGCCTTACCGTGTCGGGAACTTCTTCTGCGCCATCAGTGGTTATGATGCCCCCTGAACCCAAGGTCCCAACCCCGGAGAGGTTTTCGGGAAATCGCAGCAAGTATAGAGCTTTTCGCAATGCCTGTGAACTGTTTTTTGCACTTCAACCCAGAACTTTCTCTCTAGAATCCACTAAGGTGGGTTTTGTTATCTCCCTCCTACTGGGTGAGCCCCAGGCTTGGGCCCACCGCCTTTTGGAGCAAAAGGAAACATGCCTTAACAACCTGAATACCTTTTTTCAAGCAATGGGTTTGCTCTATGAGGATCCTCAACAGGCGGCCACAGCGGAAGCAGCTTTATATTCTCTTCAGCAAGGCCGCAGAGCGGCAGAGGACTATGCGTCTGAATTTCGGCACTGGAGTTCCGATACTACCTGGAACGATGCCGCTCTGCGATACCAGTTTCGCATGGGACTCTCTGAACCTCTAAAGGATGAATTGGCCTGGGTGGGTGTTCCAGCAACTCTTGAAGCCCTTATCAACCTCTCCATCCAGATAGACAGACGCTTGAGAGAACGGAGAGCAGAACGCACTGCCGGGCCGTCCCGACCAGTCTGGATGTTACCCCGTGTACCTAATCCCCCTGCACATCCTGCTGCTGACACGCCTGAACCCATGCAACTGGGCTTACTTAGACCAACGCTCACCACCGAGGAACGACAACGCCGGCAGCTCAACAATCTGTGTCTTTACTGTGGGGAACCCGGACATTACGTGAGATCCTGTCCTGCCAAATTCCGTAAGCATTCTTCTGTATTTTCTCCTGTTTTACCTGCTGTGCCTAGTAATGCTACTCACCTGGCTGTTCCCGTCTCTCTTCAGCTACCCGGAGGGAACATTCAAGTCCCTGCAATAGTTGATTCTGGAGCGTGCAGTGGATTTATGGACTTATCGTTTGCCCAAAAGTTCCAAGTGCCCTTACGGCCCAGGGTGAAGGGGTTGTCTGTACACCTTGCCGATGGGTCAGCTATCAAATCAGGACCGGTGACACAGGAGACATGTCCTTTGACTGCTACTATTTCCGGTAACCATCAGGAACAACTCTGCCTGGACATTATTGAATCTCCCCTTTTCCCTATCATACTGGGTATGCCCTGGCTCCAGGCACACAACCCGCAAATAGACTGGTCCACCGGAAACATTTACTTTTTCTCTCCCTATTGTCGTCAACACTGCTTCCAAGAATCAATTAAGGTCTCACCCCATTTAATGTGTATGGAGACCGACGTTGAGACGCGCCAGCACGTTCCTGAGGCCTACCATGACTTCTTGGATGTGTTCAGCAAGAAGGGGGCAGAAACACTTCCCCCTCATAGACCCTACGATTGCCCAATTGAGATCCTTCCCGGAGCCGAAATCCCTTTCGGGAGAATATTTCCCTTAATAGAAGTGGAATTGGAGACTCTCAGGACTTACATTGATGACAATTTGAAAAAGGGGTTCATACGTCCTTCTACGTCCCCAGCTGGGGCAGGAATCTTTTTTGTAGAAAAGAAGGACCATTCTCTCCGCCCTTGTGTTGACTACCGGGACTTAAATAAAGTTACAGTCAAGAACCGGTACCCATTGCCTTTGGTACCCGAATTATTCCAGCGCCTTGGATCAGCTAGTATCTTCACAAAACTGGATCTGCGCGGAGCCTATAATTTGGTCCGTATCCGAAGTGGGGACGAATGGAAGACTGCCTTCCGCACCCGCTTCGGACATTTTGAATATCTCGTAATGCCCTTTGGGCTGTGCAACGCTCCTGCGACTTTCCAGCATTTTGTGAATGATATCTTTAGAGATTTTCTCGACCTGTTTGTTATAGTATACCTGGACGACATCTTAATTTTCTCCCCCTCTCTGCCAGCTCACAGGGAACACGTTAAGAAGGTTCTCACTCGGCTTCGCCAACACGGCTTGTACGCAAAACCTGAGAAGTGCGAGTTTGAACGTCGCAGCATTCAGTTTTTGGGGCTGATTATTTCGGTGGATGGAATCAAGATGGACCCGCAAAAAGTTTCGGCCATCCTGGACTGGCCAGCCCCTACTGATAAGAGAGGAATTCAACGCTTTGTGGGGTTTGCGAATTTTTATCGAAAATTCATCAAGGGATTTTCTACAATCATCGCTCCAATCACCAGATTAACGAGACAAGGTATCAAGTTCCAGTGGACTCCGGAGGCACAGGCCGCATTTTCTTCCCTTAAAGAACAATTTGTGTCAGCATCTGTCCTGAAGCATCCTAATTCTGCGCTACCCTACATCCTTGAGGTGGATGCATCCGAAGTTGCAGTGGGAGCAGTCCTTTCTCAGAGACAGGGCCCCAAGGCTTTATTGCATCCGGTGGCGTTCTTCTCACGTAAGTTGTCTGAAGCGGAAAGGAATTATGATGTCGGGGACAGGGAGCTACTCGCTATCAAAGCTGCACTTGAGGAATGGCGCTATCTCCTGGAGGGAGCAGCCCATCCCATTCTGGTATACACTGACCACAAGAACTTAGAGTATTTGAAGACTGCTAAGAGGCTGAAGCCGCGTCAGGCCAGATGGGCACTTTTCTTTACAAGATTTTCCTTCCACATTACCTATAGGCCCGGATCGAAAAACACCAAACCCGACGCGCTATCCCGGATGTTCAGCGAACCCGAAGTTCTTCAACCCACAGACACCATCCTTGCGCCCGGAAATTTCCTTATGCTCCAGGAAGATCTTCTATCCCAACTTAAGCAGGCTTCATCTTCAGCTTCACATCCCTCAAACACCACCTTACTCTCTAGCAATGACTTGTTATGGCATGAAAATAAGATCTACGTGCCCCAACAACTACGGGTTGCTGTTCTTAAGTCTTGCCACGACCACAAGCTGGCCGGTCATTTTGGGGTACACAAGACCGCCGAACTTCTCCAACGCACCTTCTGGTGGCCTCAGCTGCTAAGAGACTGTAAACTTTATGTAGAATCTTGCATTACCTGTACCCAGAATAAGAGTAGCAAGGCCAAAGCCTGGGGGTTGCTGAAACCACTCCCCATCCCGGAAAGACCTTGGAAAATGATTTCCATAGACTTTATTGTAGAACTACCACCGTCAGAAGGCTTTACCACTATCCTTGTGGTGGTCGACAGATTGTCCAAGATGGCTCACTTTTTGCCCATGAAGGGTACACCTTCTGCCCCTGAGACCGCAAGGATCTTCATTAAGGAGATTGTAAGACTCCACGGTATACCTGCGAACATTGTTTCCGATCGTGGAGTACAATTTACATAAAAATTTTGGAGAGCTTTATGTAAGTCCTTGAAAATTGATCTTTCGTTTTCTTCTGCCTATCATCCCCAGACCAACGGCCAGACCGAACGAACAAACCAGACCCTTGAGCAATATTTGCGTTGTTATTCTTCTTTGTCGCAAGACGATTGGGTATCCCTTTTACCACTTGCCGAGTTTGCCTACAATAACTCTGTTCATTCTGCAACTAATCAATCTCCCTTCTTTGCGAACTATTGTTTTCACCCTCAGTTCTTATCAGCCAATATCCCAGAATGCACGGTTCCAGCAGCTCAAGAAACTTTGAACTTTTTCTGCCCCAATAACAAGTTGCTTCAAGAAACGATGGCAAGAACCCAAGAGCGCAACAAAGCAGTTTTTGACAGAAAGAGGAGAGGGGAGCTCGATCTAAAACCCTGAGATTTGGTTTGGTTATCTACTCTGAATCTAAAATTAACATGCCCATCTAGAAAACTGGGCCCAAAATTTGTGGGTCCTTTCCCAATCACCAGGAAAATTAATAATGTGGCTTATGAACTGAAATTACCAGAATCGCTACGTATTCACCCGGTGTTTCATGTGTCCCTCTTAAGACCTTCAATCCAGGATCCCTTCATTGATCGGAACGTGGGCCCTCCTGAACCTGTGCTTATTAATGGTGAAGAAGAGTTTGAAGTAGAAGCAATTTTGGATTGCAGAAAGAGACGCAACCAGGTCCAGTATCTGGTGAAGTGGAAGGGGTATGGTCCAGAAGAGAACTCCTGGGAACCAGAGACTGGCATCCACGCCAAGAGGTTGGTTCTGGCATTTAAAAGATCTCACCCAGGTAAGATGTCCCAGTTGGGCATCCGGAGGCTGCCCATTGGGGGGGGGGGCAATGTCAGGAAGATCCTCCCCACGGACGTCCGAGCGGCGAAAGTCGCAGAAGATCTTTTTCCCAGTTTCAGGAGCGTTACCGCGATCAGCGGTGCGCACGCGCGCGGGAGCGCGCGCGGCCGTTTGACGCAAATTGGCGCCAATAGCGCTATTTAAACTGGAGCCATGCTTCACTGCTTTGCTGCCTGATCAACAGCGTTCCTGTGCTTCCTGGTGATCCGTATCTGAACCTGAACCTGTACCTGTACCTGTATCCTGATCCGTATCGAACCCGGCTTGTTCCCGACTCTGCTGTTTGCTGCCTGCCCCCCCGACTTTGGCTTTGTACCCGACTACTCTTCTGGATTCCGTTTCTGTACCTGATCTGCCCGCCTGTGCCTGACCTGGACTGTTACACCATCCGTCAACTGTAAGTTGCTTGCTGTTGTACTACAAGACACCTCCCAGTCCTCCGCAGTATTTGGCTGTACTCCTTCTGCGTTTGTAGCCGTCTACCTCTGGCTGCAGACTACTGGACTCTTCCACTTCCGCTTATATATTGCACCTGCATCCGTTGTTGGACTACAATACCCCTCCGTTGTTTGTCACTTCCTGCAATCACTTGTATGCCGTTGCTGGACTACAGGAACCCTTCTGCTGTCTGCTGAACCTTATCTCACCTTTGCCTGCATTCTGACACCGGACTACAATACACCTCCTCCTTCAACGGTCTTCTGCCTCTACCACCTGCTATCCAGTCAGGCACTTGTGCCCCTCTGTGCTCCTGAGCCCCTGTCATCACTACCAGGGTCTCTCGAGTCAGAGGTCTACGAGAGGCCACTCCCTGCACTCCGGGCTCTGCTTAAAGGTATGTGACACATACTTAATGTTGCTATCTCTCTAATGTTTCACTGATCCCTTGTAAATGGGATAATGAGGGAATAACACACACCTGGCCATGGAACAGCTGATCAGCCAACTGTCCCAGTACTTTTGGTCCCTTAAAAAGTGTGAGGCACATATACAAACTGTTATAATTCCTACACCGTTCACCTGATTTGGATGTAAATACCCCCAAATTAAAGCTGAAAGTCTGAAGTTAAAGCACATCTTTTTGTTTCATTTCAATTGTGGTGGTGTATAGAGACAAAAATATTAGAATTGTGTTGATGTCCCAATATTTATGGGCCTGACTGTATGTGGTCTACTCTGGATTCAACAGCATGTAGTTCTGTGGTAAATTTCTGCATAAAGGACATCATGTCTGCATGAAGAGAGCTCCTTAGGGACACGAGCATGTCCTTCAGGACTGTGTCCATTACTGTCTTGTTGTTAGTGGGAAATTCCTCAATTGATTCAGGTAATTCCCTAGTGTCCTACCCAGAGTCAGTGTTATTGGGGTTAGGGCTCATCTCAATCCTGTGTCCTATTCCATCCATTCTAAATCTGGCTTTTTCACGGCTGCCAGACATTGGAGTAGAGGAGAGAGAGAGGGGGTTGTGAGGAGGTTTGCCTTTGTGGCTTGTGGAGCCTGATGAGTGTGCTAGAGGAGGAGAGCGAGGTGTTGAGGAAAGAGAGGAGCCAGTGCCATCTTGTCTTCTTCCATGCTGCTGTGTGAAGAAAGCAGTCAGCTTCTGTGGTTTATGTTCCTCCTTAGACTTTCTGGACATGATCCTCAGGTGCTCAGGAGCTGGATCGCCACTTTGGGGTGTGAAAAATTGGCTTTTGTGGGTTGTTTTATGTCACTGTGTCGCCTGTGTGAGCAGGCAGCTCCATCACTGAGCCGTCGGTAGCTGCGGAGGCGATCGGGTCCTTTCAGTGCCTGGGTATAGAGACGAGTGAGGCTAAGATGGCCCCCACTTGTCTCTATACCATAGGAAGGCAGAAGCAACATCAAAATGTCACTTCCGCCTATGCCTCTTAAAGCCACATTTTTTCAATCTAATTTTTTCAAATGACTTTTTTTTTATTTTTTTTATTGCATTTAAGTCCAAATATGAGATCTGAGGACTTTTTGACCCCAGATCTCATATTTAACTGACTTGTCATGCTTTTTTATATTACAAGGCGTTTTTACATTCCTTGTAATAGGAATAACAATGATCCATTTTTTTTTAAACAGTGTAAAAATAAATAAAATCAATTAAAATAAATAAGAATTTTTTTTTAAAACACCCTGTCCCGAGGAGCTCACATACGTGAGTAGCGCCCGCATGTGAAAACGGTAGTCAAACCACACATGTGAGGTATCAAAGTGATCGGTAGAGCAAGAGCAATAATTCTTCCCCTAGACCTCCTCTGTAACGCGAAACATGCAACCTATAGAATTTTTTAAATGTCGCTTATGGAGATTTTTGAGGGTAAAAGTTTGATGCCATTCCATGAGTGGGCGCAATTTTGAAGCGTGACATGTTGGGTATCAATTTACTCGGCATAACATTATCTTTCACAATAAAAAAAATTTGACTAATTTTACTGTTGTCTTATTTTTTTATTCAAAAAAGTGCATTTTTTCCCAAAAAGTGCGCTTGTAAGACCGCTGCGCAAATACGGTGTGAAAAAAGTATTGCAATGACCGTCATTTTATTCTCTAGGGTGTTAAAAAAAAAATTCTAGCAAAAAAAAAACGCTTTAAATATTTAAACACCGAGCCTGAAAAAGAGGCCTGGTCCTTAAGTAGTTAAGGACAATGTAGGGGAACTTTAATAGCTTACTGCCCCCCAGGTCTTAAAATGTCACAGCAAAAAGCCATAGCCAACTCCTTCAAATTAAATTGTATAGAAACAAGCTGTGATGCAGAACATTTAGGTAGATACCTGAACATACTCCCTAATTTTCCCTTTCTGAAGCATCTAATCAATAGGGTTGTACCTCTATACAAAGCTACATATTTCTCTCGATGTTGCCCTAAAAAATTTGGGAAGGTCTGGCAATAGTGGACGGACTCAGAATATACAGCTGATGATCATGATTCCATAGACAAAATTCACTCCCTCCTGATTAGGCTCAGATTAAGATATATGTGGATTTACTCCTCTGCAGTGACTCGTTTGTTCAGGTATGAATTAAACTATACGTTCCTGTTCTCCTGCCATATCACCCTGAAGGTTGAGAGGGAACAGGAATCTCCTTATATTCCCTCAATCCTTGCATTGAATTTGTACGAGAACAACTGAGTGAAGTGTATGTTGTGGTTTTGTTATTAGATGAGATGGTAGTTATTAATGTTATGTTTTATATGCCTGCTAGCCAGGGAATGCCCATAGGCTATGTTTTGTATCTATGCACTTTAAATCTCTAATAAAAAAAAAAAAGAATGCTGGCTTATTCATATCATAGTTAGAGATTATCTTACTAAATTTTTTACTGTGGAGAGAGCTCACAGAGTCACCAACTCATCAACTGCCTCTGGGAAATCCTCCCAGGCCACTTCTGATGCAACTTTTAAGTTATAGAGATAAAAAAACTAGATCACTTTCTCATCTTGGAGAAATGCCTCTTTCTGGATTTTTCACACAAGATGAAAAAAAAAAAAGAGCTAGCGTTTAAAAACACTTTCAACACTTTACCAATGCATCATGATTTATTCTGTCAAACTGTGCAGATGATTAGAACCATTTATTTGATTCACCTTCCTCAGCCTGTGTGTGGTTGGGTTAACTGAATGGATGCCAGAACATATCCTGAGCAAACTACTGTGAACATGTATACATGTATTCAGTTCTGCTTTCAAAAAACATGGGGGTGGCATCTGAGGATAGAAGAGGCGTCGCTCGAGTACCCCTCATGGACGGGCTGCTACTTCTTGATACTAGAGTTGGGTGAATGGTTTCACCCAACTCTACTGGTACCACTGGTAGCACCGACTGCCACTGATATGTTCGAGTCGAACTTCAGGCTCATCCCTACTCTCTACCATCACATGTAAGGCAATGTTCTGGCATTCTTGGGCAAGGAAGTCAAGGTCCACGTTACTGCTGACAATTGGTCCAGAAAGCATGGTCAGGGACAATATATTTTGTTCACAGCACACTGGGTAACTTTGCTTGCAATTCAGAAGGATCCAGGACAGGGCTCAGGGTCCAATCACTATTAAAGATGGCCCTGAATATCAGCAGTGGAGACCCATGCAGAGCTATAGGATGTTTCACATGCCCTGTATAATGACAGGATACGGAAAACAGTTATTGATGGACATCAGTTTAGCTCTGACACCGAACTGGGAGCATTTGAGCAATGCACAGAAAAGGGAAAGAAGTACGTTTATTTTTATTGAATGCATGATATGTTAGTTGTGTAATGTTAATTGAGAAATATATATATATATATATATATATATATATATATATATGCATTGCTCTAACACTCCCGATTGGGTGAGTGTCAGCGCTGAACTGATGTTGATCCATAATTTCGCTTTGCATAACCTTTCATTATACAGGCCATGAGAAACATCCCATAGTTATATCTGAAAGACCTCGGCAGCCATCATTTATTTAATTGCTGCTTTCTTATGAAAAATATGTTTTTATCCCTATTTTTTTCTGCAGCCTTTTTTCCTTTTCTTTTATGTTTTAAGGTAGGGATATTGTGTAGCTATTTTTTTCTAGCTAATTAATCTTCTATTTTCCTCTTTCCAGGACAACATCTAACACTAAGGATGAAAGTGAGGCTTTGGAGGAGGCAGTGAAACCAGAGCTGCAGAACAATTTCAAAACAGTGCAATGGGCAACACTAGCCTTGCGTCCCCACATACAGCAAGTGTGGCAACAGATGATTCCATGTCAGGTAACTGTCTATCCCTTATATCTGTCTGTCTATCTGTCTATCTATCTATCTATCTATCTATCTATCTATCTATCTATCTATCTATCTATCTATCTAAACATTTCAATTTTTTTTTGCAGGAATCAACAAAACTCAATTTGCCATCAACCAGCCAAGGATGTTCCAGTGTGCGTGGCTGTGGCCACAATCAGCATCTGGGGGTTTCCAGTAATGAAACCAAGGGCAGGGTACCAGTGCTGCTGCAGGAGGTGAAGCAGGAGAGATGTGGATGCCTTCTTGGATCTAGGCAGCCCATGCGCCTGCTTTTGCTGCACTTTATACTATATCCTGGAGGACATTTTGGGAGACCAGGAGAAGCATTGTATGCATAGCATGTTTGCAGTTGCAATGCAGTATAGGCATGCAAAATTAAGTGGTGGGCCTCCACCAAGCAATCCATATAATGCTATTTAGGATCTCCCAATGCCCTCAAGGACCTCAGCAGTGCTAGTACCCCCCTCTCAACATCAGCCCCCTCCTCAATGCCAGCCCCCACCTACCCAGTCCCAGACAACCTTTTATAACCCCCACGTGACTTTCCTCCTCCTTCTCGCCATCCAACTCCTTACCATTTCTATTCTGATATCACAACTACCTAATTTCAAGGACCCCACTTCCACCTTGATTTTGGTCCTGCACGCCTGCCTCTACCTAACCACTCACACCCTGAAGCCTCTTTCCCCCCTCCCCAGTCCCCACATGGAAACCAAGGGGATAATTTATCCAGCACATATCACCAGCTTTAGGCCTAATTTTTTATAACCTTCTTCTACATCTGGCTTTTTTCTTTTCCAAATAAAATGTTTGAACTGATATGTTGTCTTGTTGTATGTCATTTTTTCTTTTTTTGGGGTATGATGCACTACAGCACTTGTTACATTTTACTTCTGTGTAGGTTTAAAAAAGTACATCTGTACATCCCTATGTGTAATGTTCATTATCTCACACAGAAGAAAAAAATCAAAAAGGACACATTTTCCTCTGATTGGGGTAAATGTATGCACAGCTCAAAAGGGGACTGCATACGCTTGCCTCCCACAGAGGAAAGGGACACATTTTCCTCTGCGTGGGGTAAACATTTGCACAGCCCAAATGGGAACTGCATACACTTGTCTCCCACAGAGGAAAAGGGCACTTTTTTATCTGATTGGAGTAAACATATGCACAGTCCAAAAGGGAGCTGCATACACTTGCCTCCCACAGAGGAAAGCCCCCACTTTCCTCTGTGTGGGCTAAACATATGCACAGCCCAAATGGGAACTGAATACGCCTGTCTACCGCAGAGAATAAAAGACACATTTTCCTCTGCATGGGGTAAACCTATGCACAGCCCAAAAGGGTACTGCATATGCTTGCCTCCCACAGAGGAAAAGAACAAAGACCATAAAAGAGACATAAATTGTAAAAAATGTATTCGAAGAAGATTTTTGAACAAGACAGAAAGCAGAGATAATTAGGGAAACATGCAAAAATGTATCACACATGTTGATCCTGCCATGACACTTCTCCATCATCTGGTGATACAAAAAAATCTGCAAACTGATTGCGGATGGTCATGACGCATGAAGTTAACCACAAGTCCAAAAATTACACTTGCTAACTTGGATTATGGGGCTCGGGTTCAACAGTGCCTCTCTCCTTGTCCCACAGAAATTTGTGAAGGATGCAGCAAGCCAGTACCACTTTAATGACATTCTCCACATCGAGCTGCATACATGACAGCGGTACTCTCCATTTTGCCATGCAGATGCTGAATGCACAACCAACAACGCGTCTGAGCTGATAGTTGAACATTTTTAATTTCTGACTGAGACCATAGCCACTGTATGACCTCATTAGATTATCTGGGTGTCACAAGCAGCCGTTCCTCCGATGACACACTGGTTTGCATCTGAATGTCCATCCTTGCCAACCTTGGTCTGAGCCTCTCCAACAGGTCATCAAAGGCAGGAATGGACATCCTTGTGAAGTTCAGAAATTTTGCAAGATGCAAGCGAAGTTGGACATACAAGTTGATAAAGTACCCCAAAAAGAGATGCTGGGATACAATAGGATGCATTTAGAAATGACGACTGCTGCTTCTCTCCTCCTTCAGCTGTCTCCTTCTTCACAGCCTCTGATGACCCCATCAATTTCTGAAAGACGGAATCCGTAAAAAATCAAAAACTCCAAAAATTTGCAGATACCACTAAATTTGGGAGTGGAAAATAGAAGAGGGCTGTGTTCTTTAAAAAAAAACACTGCTAAACGCTAATGTGGCCAACACGCATTAACACTGATGCAAAACTCTTTTTTTTTCTAACTCCCCATGTTTATGAGAACTAAATGTCCGCTTCCTGAACACAATTTTGATGCCTTCAGATTTATGCCCCTTAACGCCCCTGCAAGCTTTTGTGTGCATGGACACATAGTCTAATATAGAGGGGCATTTACGGGCATAAAAAAAAACTTCAAATGCTTGTAAAATGGGAATTTGACAGCTGCAGTGTGCTGGAGGCTTGATGGATCGTATATAATGTTTTGTTTTGTTTCTTCTCATTCTTACTTTCAAAACATCTCAATTAATATGGAATAGTCTTTTTCCAATCGTTGGCCTCCACCAACCTTCTAAAGGTTTAAGTGAATCCTTAAAATGTACCCTTGCAGGGAAGAATATGGATTGAATTCTCACCTTACATATTGACAAGTATTTAAATGTTCCCCTACCTTTTTGCTTTTATTATGATTATACAGCACTTTTACCTCTTATCCACTTGCCGACCACCTCACGCTGATATACATCGGCAGAAGGGCTTGTACAGGCAAACGTACCTGTACGTGGCCCTTTAAGAGGCAGCCAGTAGGCACGTGCGCGGAAAGCTTTGTGAGTCAGGTCGCGGCTCTCGCTGACTCAATCGCCACAGGGATACCTTCGATCGCTTCACGGGGAGGAAGAATGGGGAGATGGTAATATACATTTAGAAATACTCCTCATGGCACACTTAACCCATACACTGCCCCCTAGTGGTTAACCCCTTCACTGCCAGTGTCATTTACACAGGAATCAGTGCATTTGTATAGCACTGATTGCTGTATAAATGACAATGGTCCCTAAAATGTGTCAAAAATGTCAGATGTGTCCACCACAATGTCGCAGTCATGATAAAAATCACTGATTGCCGCCATTACTAGTAAAAAAATAATAATAAAAAGAATAAAAATGCCATAAAACTATCCCCGATTTTGTAAACGCTATAACTTTTGCGCAAACCAATCAATAAACACTTATTGTGATTTTTTTAACATGTAGAAGAATATGTATCGGCCTAAACTGAGGGAAAAAAAAGTTCTTTTATACATCTGGGGGGGATATTTGTTATAGCAAAATGTAAAAAATAATGTGTTTTTTCAAAATTGTCACATTTTTTTGTTTATAGCACAAAAAATAACAACTACAGGGGTGATCAAATACCTCCAAAAGAAAGCTCTATTTGTGGGAAAAAAAAGGATGTTAATTTTGTTTGAGAGCCACATCGCATGACCGCGCAGTTGTCAGTTAAAGTGATGCAGTGCCGAATCGCAAAAAGTAATCTGGTCTCTGGCCAGCCAAATGGTCTGGGGCTTAAGCGGTTATACACACTTTTACCTCTTATAGACAAGGTACTAACTAAGTACTGTGTTAATAGCAGTATGTGCATCTTTCTTTCTTTTTTTTTTTCTTTCTTTCATTTTTAAAATTTTGTCTTTCATGTTCCTTTGTCAATCACTCTGTTTGGGCTTTAAAAGTCAAATGTAAAAGATGGAAAACTAATGAAATGTTAGGAGGTTGAGAGGGAAATGACATTTAAACAGAAGAGAAAGCATGCTGCTTTGTCTCAGTAAGACTCCACTGAAGTCTACAGGGCAGCTGATGTCAGAAGTTAGAAAGACTCACAAAAATCAGTGAGATTTGACACATTTGCAATTTGCTCAAGTTAGTATATTTCATGCTGGCTGCTTCTGCTTCACTAGCAGGTCACAGATGGAGAAGTGTGCAGTTTAATAGCGTTTCAATTGATTGAATCAAAGTGAGCAAGAAACTCTTTAATGAACATAAGAGCTCAGATAGAGGTGTCCCCGATTATTTAAAAAAAAAAGAGAAATACTCTAATTTTACATTAATTTTAGGGAAAATTGAAAAAATGTGAAACAATGATTAACAAAATGATATTAACAACAATTATCATCTGCAATAAATGGCGTAAAAGCATGTTAGGTTTTATATCATCAGCTATGTGTGGAAGAGAACTGTGCTCCAAGAGGAAACATATGTTTTAGGCAACCTGTGGCTTAGGTACAGGCATTTAATATTGTTATTGTTTTAAAGTAAAAATTAGTTTTTGCTGTGTTATAGGGAAATAATCTATATAGTTACATAGTTAGGAAGGCTGAAAAAGTCAATTGAGTTTAACCAATAAAAAAATAAATAACTGTAAACCTCCAAAAAATGGAACCCTATACCCACAGCTGATTCAGAGGAAGGAGAAAAAAAACTCTCATAAAGCATAGAGATGAGCCCTGACCATCTCTATGCTTTATGAGAGTTTTTTTTTTTCTCCTTCCTCTGAATCAGCTGTGGGTATAGGGTTCCATTTTTTGGAGGTTTACAGTTATTTATTTTTTCAAACATGAGTTTGTTTTCAACTTTAGCCATTCACAGTTCAAGAAAATGTCAAAATATTGTGTTTGTTCACTGCCAGTTTTAACAGAGACCATGAAAAAATATGCATAATGTAAAATTCTTTGCAATTTTAATTACATTAAGCTAAAAGATCATCTTAATAGTTTAAAAGGCATATTAATAGGCCATCAACACCAACACTAAAGGATACATTCATGGCAATCTTTTCACGGTCTACCATCTAAACCAGGAATCTCCAAACTATGGCTCTCCAGCTGTTGCGGAACTACACATCCCATGAAGCATTGTAAAACTCTGACATTCACAGACATGACAAAGCATGATGGGAATTGTAGTTCCTTAACAACTGGAGGGCCGCAGTTTGGAGATCCCTGATCTAAACCCTCACCCTTCAGCATTTTATTTATATATTCATCCATTGTATAAGTGGTATCTCCCAATATTTTGTATATTGATCAAGCCGAGAGGTCTTGTTGTCTAGTACACAAAGCATTTAGTGTGTAAAACCTTTCTTCTTTAGGTCCTGTGAAGCAAAAGTTCCATGAAAACAAAAGTTTCACAAATGTTACATACTGTGAATAAATTTCTGGGAAAATATTACTTTGTAACAATGTAATAGCCTTGAAGGCTTGTTTATTATGGGACCATTAGAAGCTGGTATTAATTTTTTTTAAATATATCTTTATTGTTACATAGAGTCACAGACACACTAACAGAGTTTATTTGAAGTGTTAGGGTTTAGATAGATACTTCCATTGTTATCGGGGGCAGTTGGATACTACTCATTGCAGAAAATATTTATATTTATAATGAGCCAGTGTGTGCGCATTTTTCTATAGTATGTTTAAAGACCTCTTAGCCCTTGTACACACGGTCGGATATTCCGACGGAAAATGTCCGATCGGACCGTGTTGTCACATAATCTGACCGTGTGTGGGCTCCATCGGACTGTTTCTGTCGGAATATCCGACCGACAAAGTTTTAGAGTTGGGCTATAAAATTTTCCCACAACATGATCCGATCGTACTTTGTCCGATCGTTTGTAGAGAATTCTGATCAGACAAAGTGCCATGCATGCTCAGATCAAATTACAACACCAAAGCTATTGGCTACTAGCCGCAACATAGTCCCGTCACAAGGCACGAACGTCATCACGTTCCAAGAGATCGGATTTTCCGACAACTTTGTCAGACCGTGTGTATGCAACACCACATTCGGACAAAATCCTTCTGAAAAAATCCAACGGATTTTGTTGTCAGAATGTCCGACCGTGTGTACAAGGGCTTAGAGTATTTTTCCTGACAGATTTGCCTTGATTTGTGTGTCAAAGCAACAAATTCAACTGCTGTTTGGTGGTTGTCTTTCACGTATGTTTTTTTAAAAAAGGGGTGGTGTTTAATGTTTAGCAAAGACCAAGCATGCATTACCCACTAAATTGTTTTGGGTTTCATTTTTGTAGGAACAAATATTTCATTGTTTTGTTGATTGTCTTTAAATGAAACACTAGCTGTTATTCTAGTTATTTTGTGGCTTAGTTAATGTTTTTATAGACTGTACATATTTTCATCTCATTACACTGTTTTGGGAAGGTGTCTGCAGTAAAAAAAAAAAAAAAAAAAAAACACATTATGAGGCAATTGTTAAGTTTTTTTAAAAACAGTATACATACTCAGTACAATATGTGAAAACTGTCTGTGAATTTTGTTTACTGTAACATTGATTTTGAGAGGCCAAAATAGTTGTTAGTGGTCCCACTCAAATTGTGCAATTGTGTAAAAAAAAATTATACTAGGAACATACTCGCTACAATATTTAGGGTGTTTTTTTTTTCAGAGAATAGATGTAACTGTATTGTTGATTACAAATGGTTATTGGGGTCGCATTCAAATTGTGGTATGAGCTCAAATAAAGTAATATTGGGAATGCACCCCACTTCAAATATATGGGGTGTTTCTTCTTGAAAAAAATATGCCATAATGTTGATATCTAGAATGAAAATGTCTGCTTGGGGTATTTTTTAAATTAGGGATTAAGTTCAAATAATTTAATACTGGGAATAAACTCACTACAATATTTGGATTTTTTTTTTTTTCTACTGGAAATAAATGATACTGTTATTTTGATTTTTAGATTAAAACATTTTCTCTTTGTGATCCTCTTCAAAATAGGGATTGAGTGGAAAGATATCAGTACTTGGAATGTACTCACTATAATATTTAGTATTTGGAGGGAATAAATTATATTGTAATGTTAATTTCAAAACATACAAATGACTGTTAGGGTCTTTTTCAAGTTGGGGAGTGAACACAAATACATTAATACTGGGAAGGTACTACACTGTATCTACCATATACAGTATATATTTTTTTTTCTGGGAATCAATATGATTATAACATTGATTATACATGGCTGTTGAATGTCCCATTAAATTGTGGCATACCTGCAAATACATTTGCTCACTAATACATTTTTCTTTGGTAAAGGTGATTGTAGCAGGCAGAGGGCTATGTAATTGTAGGTGGGGCAAGAAAGTCACAGAGGTTAGAGTATCAGAAAAATGTTGAATAGGGATTTAGGACGCTGAGGGCCACATTTTTTGTGTCAAATGGAATTATTATTCTTAGTTCAATAGTTTTTCTTTCCTGAGTAGATTTAAAGTTTCCTTTAAAGTGGTTGTAAACCCTTACAACACACTTTGACCTACAGGTAAGCCTAGATTAAGGCTTACCTGTAGGTCCAAGAAATATCTCCTAAACCTATACGGTTTAGGAGATATTTGCCCGAAGACAGGCACCGCTGTCTACGGCGCATGCGCCGTAGACAGCGGCGCGCAGGCGCACTGAGCGCGGCATCTTCAATGACTGAGATGCTGCGCGTGTCGGCTCCCGTGCACATGCGTGGAAGTGACATCATCGCGGCTTCACCGAATGACAGCGGCGGAGCTGCGAGACCCCACCGAGAAGATGGATGCGCCGGACTACAGGGGACAGCGGTGACTTCGCTGGCTCCTGTGTCAGGTAAGTGACACATAATGGACTACTATGCGATGCATAGTAGCCCATTATGCTTTACCTTTGCATGGAATGAAAGAGGAAGTAAACCCATCAGGGTTTACTTCCTCTTTAAGAACCAAAATAGTCAAATCTCCCATAGAGTGGACAAAAGGGAAAGTGCGCCAGACTAAGTGCAGTATATAAGAGAAGGCATTTATTAAAATAAAAACATACAGCCAAGTGGCTACTCACAAGAGTAAGTAATAATCGGGCATGTAGATAAATAAAGGGATAGATCAACGTCACAGGCCGATCCACGGTAATGCGAAGCTGGTGTAATGTTGGCAACAAAAAAGGGCAGTAGTGGAATTTCCTCGGCGTCCTGAGCGGTGATATAGAAAGACGCCACTTTGCTCTGATAGTAATGGCTTTTCTTGCAGCGTCCGGATGGTCGAGTAGCCGAAAACTGGAAGAGCGCCTCAGCATGGAGCGCAAGGTCCGTGATCCCGAAGTGACGCATGGGCCAATCAGAAGACGCGTTTCACAACCTCAGTTCTGACAGTCTCTACAGGAAGTGATGTATATATAGGGGTGAACCCGTGATTGCATTGGACAGCGGAACAGATGATACACAATGATAACAATAAATGGATGGAAAAATACAAATAACACATGGACAAAGATGAGAAATCAGTATGCAAGACCGTATGAAAAAAATTATATATATAGAAAAAAAGGCTATATATTTATAATAACCAAAAACAATTATTATATAAAAAAATTGTATCTGTATGGAAAGGGTTATATGTACACATCTGTGTGTCTATATAAGGGCCCAAGGGACAGTACCGCAGATATTCTTTTTGACCCATTTGCTGCTATTTGTCCCATAAGAACATTTTACTCATCTAATAATTCCCGTAGATCATCTCATATATATTGCACTTATATTTAAGGTTGTTTGCGGTTTTTAACGATCTTGCTTTTATTATAATCTAAATATTCCTTTTATATATGCCTTATAATACAACACAATATATCGTCCTATATAATAAAATATATGCAGTACTGTCCCTTGGGCCCTTATATAGACACACAGATGTGTTTTGATAAATATAACCCTTTCCATACACATACATTTTTTATACCAATACACCCAATATACATTTTTTAGCTATAATTTTTTCTATATATATATATATATATATATATATATATATATATATATATAATTTTTTTTTCATATGGTCTTGCATACTGATTTCTCATCTTTCCCCCCCCCCCCCCCCCTTTTCCTATGTCCATATGTTATTTGTATTTTTCCGTCCATTTATTCTTATCATTGTGTATTATCTGTTCCGCTGTCCAATGCAATCACGGGTTCGCTCCTATATATACATCACTTCCTGTAAAGACTGTCAGAACTGAGGAAACAACTGAAGTTGTGAAACGCGTCTTCTGATTGGCCCATGCGTCACTTCTGGATCACGGAGCTTGTGCTCCATCCTGAGGTGCACTTCCAGTTTCAGCTACTTGACCATCCGGACGCTGCAAGTAAAGCCATTACTATCAGAGCAAAGCGGCATCTTTCTATATCACCGCTCAGGACACCGAGGAAATTCCACCACTGCCCTTTTTTGTTGCCAGCATCACACCAGCTTTGCAGTACTGTGGACCGGCCTGTGACGTGGATCTATCCCTTTATTTATCTACATGCCCAATTATTACTTACTCTTGTGAGTAGGCACTTGGCTGTATGTTTTTATTTTAATAAATGCCTTCTCTTATATACTGCACTTAGTCTGGCGCACTTTCTCTCCCTTTTGTTCATTGTATCCTTTAGAGAGCCCTGCTTCTCCTCTCAAGATTGCTGCTGCCGACGGTGCACCTTCATTTTATCCTAATTTATTTTGAACATTTTAGTCTATTTACCATTGTTTTTATTTGCACAAAGAGACTTTACAGTGACTGATCCCTTGCGCCATCTGATCCCATGTGTGTTCTTCTCCCATAGAGTGGTCTAGTGGTGAGAAATGATGTCCCACAGGTGTACAGAAATTATCTTTTTTATGCTCTTTAATGGTGTGCAAATTAATTTTTACCTGTAATTTCTGTCTTGTTTCACGAATATAAAATCCTTGGCTATATTTTTAGCATTTGATGAAATACACAACATTGCTGGGGCTGCAGTTGTATGATCCTGTGATATGAGGTCCCTTTTGTGTGTGTGTGACACTTTTTGATTATTGATTTAACTACATATTTTGCAGTGTTTTTTTTTTTTTTTGCAGGGCCTTATGTCCTGTATTTGTGAATACATAGTCAGAATAAAGTTTCCTGCTGATTAGATTCTGTCTGAGGTTGGGTAGTTGCCTAAAAGGCAGCATTGGGGGTTTCTGGAATATTTATTTCAGCGTTTCATCCTCTGTTATATGGGTTGTAAATCCTTGATTATCTTTCTTATCCCTTCTATTGCTTGATTGGAAAATGTTGTTCTGGAAATACATTTTAATTCAAATAGGTGTGCTATTCCTTTAAATAAATTGAATTGTGCCAAGAAAAAATAAGTCACTATATCATGATGACATCAAAAATGGAAAAGAAAAAACAATTGCAAAGCCATATTATTCACTCTTCAAAGTGAATAGAAGATCATTCAGACTAATGTATGTCCAGGCTGGACTACTAGCCATAACTAGCACAGTACACTGTAATTTATTTTATTTTTTCCATTTTAAATCATACCTCTTCAATAGCTGCCAATGTAATGCAGTTTTTATTTTATTTTAATGGCTTTTGGGGGTCCTGTTTAAAATGGAGCTCAGGTCCAGCCCATTATGGTCAACCCAAACCCAAAGTCCATTTGTAGTGATTACTTCTTGGCTGCCTGTCTCCTTTTTGAGAACAGTTTCAAGAGTTAATTTCCTTATTAATTAAAAAGACCTGAAGCAATTCAACAACTACATCCACCCCTCAAAAAAAGAATGAGACAATTGAAGACACTGTGGATCACTTATGCCTATTGAAGGCTGAAGTTAAAGTCTTCTGCTCTTTGTGTGGTATCTCTACAGTGGTCTGACATGTGCCTAGTGTCACCACTACAGTAGATCACTGTTCTCACACAGAGAGCAGCAGTCCTTAGCTGCAGTCTCCTGTCTGGCAAAGGATTTTTCTAATGCATAGTTGCCAACATTTTCAAACATTTTTAGGCACACTTTTTTTTTCCAGAAATCCAGTGTAGGCTGAGTAGTACAGTATGTTAAATAGGGGCATGGCATTCATTTTGTGAGTGTGGTTAATGAGTAAAGAAAATGGTGGCGGGCAAAGCGATGGTGTGGTTGGGAGTGGTCTAAAATAAATATTGGGAGTGGCTTAGAGGGAATGTGGTCACACTGAGTCTGTTTACAGCTGCCTGTCCATAGAGTTTCCCTGAACCTGCCTGAAAAACTGACAGGCAGACCTGATGACACTCCCTGTGTGAAAGGGGCCTTATTGATGGTTTCAGCAAAAAGTGACTGTGAGAAATTGGGTTTAAAACTGCAGTGCCCCATTCCTCACACTTAGGACAGTGCTACATGAAAACAAGAGATACCATCTTTGTTAGCTAACAGTATTTCTTTACTTCTATCCAAAAGTATAAAAGACAGAAGCTGTTAGCGGGCATGTAGCACTCACCTGACTGGCCAGTGCAGTTTTAAACCCAATTTCTCACAGTTCAGTGACTGCTGGATAAAAAAAAAACTTTACTTTACTTTTAAAGACCCCTGTAAGATCAGAACCCCCCCCCCCCCTTACCATCAGAGCCCACATTTACCATCAGAGCCCTCTTTTACCATGAGAGCCCTCATTTACCATCAGAGTCTCCCTTTACATCAGAGTCCTCCTTTACGATCAGAGCCTCCCTTTACCATTAGAGTCCTCCTTTACCTTCAGAGCCTTTGTTTACCATCAGACCCCCCTTTTACCATCAAAGCATCCGTTTATGATCAGAGCCCCCTTTACCATCAAAGCCATACGTTTACCATCAGAGTCATCCTTTAGGATCAGAGCCTCCCTTTATCATTAGAGCACCCCGTTTACCATCAGAGTCCTCCTTTACAAACAGAGCCTCCCCTTTTTTCATTAGAGTCCTCCTTTACCATCATAGCCCCTGTTTACCATCAGAGTCCTCCTATAACATCAGAGCCTCCTTTTACTATCAGAACCCCTTTTACCATCAAAGTCCTCCTTTGCCATCAGAGCCCCTCATTAGCATCAGAGCCCCCCCCCCCCCCATTGCAGAAATAGCCCTCCCAGTGCTGGAACTGTGCATGGCAGAAAGGGAGAGGAGGAAAACAGAGACCATCATGTTCTAGATAAGACATCACAGGGCAGGTGGGGGGGGGGGGGGGGCTGGGCACATGAGAACAACAACGGTTCTACTTTCAAGTTGAGAGATGAGGAGAGCATTGCAGTGGAGCAGAATAGTCTGTGCGGGAACCAGACTGCTGTCATGTTATGTGCCAAGCATAAGAGGAGGTTGAACATATAGAAAATGCTACATTGACCCTGACTGGACTGACCTCCCACTGACGTCACCGTTGAAGCCTGTATAATACAGGATGGATGCATCACCATCACATCCCAGCTCGACTCACACAGCATAGTCAGAAAGGAGGAGGCACCTACTTTAGGGGGATGTTCTTTCAACCCTCCAGAACCCAGCTAATGAAAGTTACTGCTGGTTGAGGAAATTCGCCCCAATCTCTGACTGTCCACACGAGCAGCAATGTAGCAAACCAATATACCCAGCTGCTGCAGCAATGAAATGGCTGGATCTCTGTGCAGAGTTGTGGTGGCTGGTGTTCGTGAGGGATTTTGACCAGGACAAGGACATGCTGAGACATTAGACTAAAATCCATGAATGTCCCAGCTAATCCATGAACGTTGGCAGCTATGCTAATGGAGCCAGGGAAGTAATTAAAAGAAAAAAAAAATGTGAGTCAACTAATGCATATTGTCTTGATCCACTCGGATTGGATTAGTCTAATTTTGTGGGAAACTAAGGGCTTTTTTGATCTTACATAATGTAGTTACAGAGTTGGTAAAGTTGAATAAAGACATCAGTCCTACCAGTTCAGCTTAAGTGTGTGCACTGGATCCCTACTTCAAATGTTTTTGGGCAAACTAATTGCGTTACTAAAAAAAGTGGATTCTGCGCTGAAGAGACAATTTGTGTTGATCAAAAAAGTATGTTTCCAAACTGAACAAAGATAACTATACGGATTACATACCATAAATGTAAAGTGACGTCCCTTTAAATGCAAATAAATAAATAATTATACCACCTTTGTGACAATGGTACAGTAAAGACTTCTTTCTGGCAACTTGACCATGCAGCTCATTTTTGGTCCAAGTATTGTTGTATTGTGCTCCTTAAAAACAACTGCACCATCTTTTTCCAGAGCAGCCTGTATTTCTCCTGAGCTTATCTTTTTTTTTTTTGTATCCTACAAAATTCCTTTGGCAGTTGTAGCTGTAGTCTTTACAAATTTTAATTGCCATTTTGAACTGTGTGTCACCGTTTGTGTCTGTACCAGGGCCTAACATTCCAAGGTATACTTTTGATCAGGGCCATTTGTGTGATTTCTGTTGTAATTAATAAATGGTTCATATGATCAATATCCTTAAATAAAAGCCTTTTCTTCTCACGACCAGTCATATTCATGGTGAAGTGGGAGGGGGATGTCATCTATGCCCAACAAAGGACCAATTTGGTCTTTTGGGCACGCTATATAGATGACATTCTCCTCCTTTGGAAGGGAGACTCCCACTCTCTCATTGAGTTTTTGGATACAATAGAGGTATCAAACTTAATTATGAGATGAGCCAAAGAGAAAATCAACTTTTTAGATCTCACTATAAGTGTAGAAGAAGGTTGTTTGTCATCTTCTACATTCTTTAAATCAATGGATAGAAACACCTACATATCAAGGGATAGCTGTCACAATAAATCATGGCTGAAAGGACTCCCTTCATATTAGACCGAACTGTACTTCCTTGGCAGACTTTGAACCACAAGCACAAATTTTAACTCAAAGATTTGAGGAAAAGGACTATGACCCTACTTCTTTAGAGATCGCACTGAATCAAGTTAGGAGTGTAGATAGGGAGGTATTATTTAGAGATAAGATAGATGAATATAATGGTAACAATTATTGGACCAATTTTTCTCCTGTCACCTCTTTCTCCACACAACACCTAACCATTAAATGCATAATGCAAAAACATTGGCATCTATTACAGAACGACAGAGTACTTGCTCCGGCCTTACCCTCAAAACCCTTGGTTGTCTAAAGAGGGGTTCAGTCTTTAAAAAAGTAGGTTGGTACATAACATTCTAGACCCCCCTATAGATCTCCTCTCTTCCATAACCTCACTGGATTTTACATTTTAATGTGGATGCTGTCGAGTTTGTGGCCTTAATAAGTGTAAAAAGAAAAGAAAAAATTTCCTCTAAAGCTACCTCTAAGAAATATTTAGTGACATCTTTCATCACTTGCAGAACTATGTTTGTTGTTTACATACTTCAGTACCAGTGTAGGTTACAGTATGTGGGCTGTACCCCCTGGGCGCTGAGTGTGAGGCTCAACGAACATATAGCGAATATTCGCAAAGAAAAGAAAAAATTTAAATGTAAAAAGAAAAGAAAAAAATTCCTCTAAAGCTACCTCTAAGAAATATTTAGTGACATCTTTCATCACTTGCAGAACTATGTTTGTTGTTTACATACTTCAGTACCAGTGTAGGTTACAGTATGTGGGCTGTACCCCCTGGGTGCTGAGTGTGAGGCTCAACAAACATATAGCAAATATTCGCAAAGGATACAAAAACCATAGTGTCTCCAGACACTATGATTTGGCCCATGGGAGAGGTCCGGCAGGAACCCTGTTCATGGGTATAGACAGCTTCATACCCTAAAAAGTCTTAAAGTTAGGGAATTGTCTAAGATTTAACCCAAATGGATCTATCTCCTTAAATGTTACATGCCACATGGTTTAACTGTGGACTGGGATATTAATAATAATAATAATCATAATTAATTAACTCTTGATGTTTATGTATTTGTTTTATAATTAAAAACTATTTGGTAATTTTATTTGTTCAAGTGTCAACATATTGAGTATAATTTTATATGGTATATAAATGTACATTATTCAGGTCTGGTCTCATTTCCATCCCTGTGGTTGGAGCCCCTGATGCTGTGTCACCACGCAGTAAGGCCCATATTGTTAGCTTGGGGCCTTCGTCTCTGGCATCTGGGAACTTGGATCACACTATTGGAAGTGCTCTGTGAGTGGTGACGCATGATCTGAGGGGGGCTTCGTGCCAGGAACCATGAATCAAACTGAGACAGAAGTGCAGTAAAAATCACACTATTTAATAAAATGGTAAAATGGAAAAAACAGAGCAAACATAGTCAAAACATAGTCAGAGTTCGGTAACCAGGATGGGTAGTCAGAACGAGCCAGAGAAACAGGAGTTTGGAAATCAGCAAAGTCAGATACAGCAAACAGGATCAGGAACCAGAAGGGAAGTCAGCCAAGCAAAAGTCTTTCACAGAATAACACAGCAGAGAGAGTCTGGATATGTTGACCAAGGCAAAAGGCACAGAAGATCTGATCCAAGGAGTTTAAACAGCAGCTCTAGCTGATGAGCAGGAGATGAAGACCAGGTGAGTCACTGTGGAAGGAAGAGTCTTTGGCAATTAACCAACAGCTGATCACAGAGCTCTGAGAGGAAACGACTGAGCCCAGCCCTGACACTTCGTTCATAATGTGGCTTGGTTTCACATTATCAGCCGCACACAGTGGGAAATGGGAACGAGGCTTTGATACTGCAGTGTAGGCTTCCTTCAGAGTGAGGCTTGGTTTCTTACTGTGACCCGCACTGATTGGAAAATGAAAACGAGGCTCAGAGGAACTTGATTATTTAAGATTGATGACGGGGGAGATGCTCATGCCCCGGAGGAAGTCCTTGTAGCTACAAAACTGGTAGGGCTGAGTTATCCCTCTCTGTCATTATGCCCAGAGAGCACACGGATGGTTCTGTGCTCATATACACACACAGGTTTTTTTTTGCTAGTGTGTAGGTGCATTACTTTTTAATACAAGCCCTGTTATTGAGATTTTACACTATTGTGGCGTTTTATCTCTTGCTGGGGTATGACATTTGGTGCGTCCACTGGGAGTAAGAGGACCTGGGATTTATTCATTGGCTGCCTGGAATGATCTTCCCCATCTTCCGTATGTTGTCCTACAAATGGAGATGGAGCATTTGAGATACTAAGCCTTCTTTGACCCCCCGTAATAGGTGGTCAATGCTCTCGTGTAAAAGCACATCCTTTATTGATGGTGGTTTATAGCATGGTGGAAGTTTTCAGTTGGTGTATCAACAATCAAGACACTCGTCTATATTTGTGTCACCTGTGTGACTCACGGGGGTTATTTTTACGAAAAAGCAAATCCACTTGCAGTGCACTTGTAGTGCAAAGTGGATTTGCCTTTCGTAAATAACCCCATAATAGACTCACTTTTTTTTGTTTTTTTTGTTTCACTTAGCACATCATTATTTTTATTTTTGTGATGATATCCCACTAGAGTGTTGCAGCTTATATTCAATTTGTTATCACAAGCGCAGTTTATTTCAGTTTTTTATATTTTCAATATCAATGGCAAGATTTCACCAGGGTATGCAAACTTCTGAGCACAACTATATATGTATATACAGTTGTGCTCATACGTTTACATACCCTGACAGAATTTATGATTTCTTGGCAATTTTTCAGAGAATATAAATGATAACACAAAAACATTTCTTTCACTCATGGTTAGCATTTGGCTGAAGCCATTTATTACCAATCAACTGCGTTTACTCTTTTTAAATCGTAATGACAACAGAAACTACCCAAATGACCCAGATAAAAAGTTTACATACCCCAGTTATTTATACCGTGTATAAAAAACATTAACATCATTAACATCAATGACAGCTTGAAGTCTTTTGTGGTATTTGTGGATGGGGCTCTTTATCTTCTCAGATGGTAAAGCTGTCCATTCCTCTTGGCAAAGAGCCTCCAGTTCCTGTAAATTCTTGGCTGTCTTGCATTAATTGTATGTTTGGGATCTCCCCAGAGTGGCTCAGTGATATTGAGATCAGACTGAGATGAATTCCAGAACCTTCACTTTATTTTGCTGTAGCCAATGACAGGTCGACTTGGCCTTGTGTTTTGGATCATTGTCATGTTGGAAGTAAAGAAAAGCACATGGAGCAGTATGCAATAATATAAACACAGGACAACGACTCATATCCCAAAATTCTTCTGCAGACTCTTCACAACTTTAGTCATGATCTTGGCCTTTCTCACATTTGAGTTTGGGTAAGGGCCATACTTCCCATCATAGTCGTCCCTCTTCAAAATGTCCACCATCTCCACCATCTCTACAAAGGACAAATTTGAGGCTTTAAATCTCCTCTGGGAATCGTGATGTTTCTGGCTCCGGACATTCCTCATCCACCTTGTTGCTGAAATTAGCACGTGTCTGCTGTGTCTCCTCCATGTGCTCTCCTCACTGTGGGGAAAAGAGAAGGGCGGGGAATAAACTAGAATGAATGTCAGGGGTGGGTGGAGTTTTGCGCATGCGCAGTGTATATAAAACGTAACATACGTGCGTCGTACGTATGATCTGTGAGTGGAGGATGGAGTGTCGCAAGCGACAATCATTATAACGAAGGTACAATTTAAACTTGGTGCTTCACTGGCCTATACTGCCTATAGATTGAAGCCTATATTGGGTCAAGATTAGGAGAGTTTAGCCTGACATTAGGGTTTGTCTTGTGTTGTGTCTTGCAGAGAAAATGGATGGGTTCAAAGACCACAGCTTTCTCTCAATCTTCATTGATAAGTACAGGGAGATGCCCTGTCTGTGGCAGGTCAAACACCACCATTACAATAACAAAATAAAGAGGCAGGCAGTGCTGGAGAAACTGCTGGAGTTGGTGAAGCTGGTAGTCCCCACGGCAAACATCCTCTATTTAAAAGCCAAAATTGGTGGCCTGAGGAGTACATATCTTAGGGAGTGCAAGAAGGTCCAGGATTCCATGAGGTCAGGAGCTGCAGCAGATGACATTTATGTCCCCAGGCTGTGGTACTATGAGAGACTGCATTTTCTGTTAGACCAGACTGAAATCAGGGAATCCCTCTAAACCCTTCCTTCCACGCTTCCTTCCACCCCAGCTGAGGCTTCCGATGTCCAATCTGGGACTTTCAGCCAGGAATAAGGGGAGGAGCCCAGCTTGAGCCAGGTATAGTATGGTTCTACATATATTTTTTGGAAAAATTTATGATCTTAACTAGATGTGATTATTGATCACTAATTGCTGATTTAATAAAGTGTTTTACATATCAATAGACTGTAGTAGCCAAACATAATTGGGACAAGAATGAAAAATGCTGGGCTCAGAATGATAGTCTGTTCTATTTGTTAACATTCAATTTGCAAGTCATGAGCTAAAAATTGTGTGTGATTGATGAAACAAAAACTAAAAGTATGTCCCTTTTTCATTCACAGGAATACCTCAGCCAGGAGGAGGCCGTGTAATGTGGCAGCGAGGAGGTGGCTGTGGAATGTGGCAGCTAGGAGGAGGCAGGGGTTAGTGGAAGCCAGGAAGTGGGCTGGCCTAGGAGCCTCACAGAATCCCAGGTCCCTCCCCTCCGTCTTCTAACCAAAAGGCCCGGGAAGGGGAGGAACGTGGCGGAGTCAGCACTCAGGCTGATTGGGGAGGCTTCTGCGGCCCTCAAGACCACCCCCACTCTTCAAGAGGCCTTTGTCTCCATGGCTGCATGCGAAATGAAGAAAATGGAGAAGGGGCAATGCCTCATGTGTGAAGAACTCATGTACCACACACTAAATAAGGGGTTGAGGGGACAACTCACTAACAAAACCCACCTGTGTGAGTTGGACCATCCTCCTCCTCCTGCCACACTTCCAACACCACAGCCACAGCCTGGAAGGAATCGTGAAAGGAAGACAAGATAGTGATGACCTGGGTTCAGTCTGGTCTGACAAAAGATGCAGGCTCTTATATGACCATAGCCTGGGGACAGATATGTCATCTGCTGCTGTTCCTGATCTCTTGGACTTCTGGACCAGATTGTACTCCTTTATATATGGACTCCTCAGGCCACCAAATTTGCCTTTAAATAATTGATGTGTTCCCTGGGGGCCAAAGGCTTTGCCAATTTCAGCAGTTTCTCCAGCGTTGCCTTCCTCTTTATGTCTGCACACGATCGAAATTTACGTGATCGGATTTTGTTGTCGGAGCATTTTAGATCCAGCTCTCAAACATTGTGTGCCGATGGAAGAAGTCCGGTGGAGCCTACACACGGTCGTAATTTCTGACAACAAGCTCCGATCGCACATTTTCTGTCGGTAAGTCAGACCGTGTGTATAGGGCATTACTGTTAGTACCATTACTAGGCATCTAGTGGTCAACAGTTTATAAAGTGCTTGTTTGATTGTATTTCCCTTTGTAAATGGCATATGCAGATTTCCTATAACTGACAGTTATGTTCTTGTTTAACATATATTGTATATTGTATTGGTATAGCCTTGTATATTATGTTTACTAAGAAATACATCTAAAGGTTTTTTGAATTTATCTACACTCCACGCTGACACCACCAACTGTGGAAGTTTGTACCACGACCTTACTGCTTTAACAATAAGCTTTACCTGCTTACGCAGTTTTACTTCATTGTTTGGTCATGTGTCTTTCCCAATGCTATGATCATCATTTAGACATGTATATCGCTATCATATCCTCTCCTACATGCCTCATCTCCAGGGAGAATAGGTTTAATGTTTGTAGTCATTCCTAATAATTGAAGTCCTCCAGCCCCCTTATTAGCATTGTTGCCCTTCTCTGGACTCTTTCCAATTTAAGGATGTTCTTCCTGTTGACTGGCAACCAGAACTAGACATTATACTCAAGATGTGGACGTACAAGACTTTTGTAGAGTTGTAGAATTATAGTTGTATCTTTTAAATACAGTTTTTAATTCATGCTAACAATCTGTTAGCCTTGCTGCAATCTGGCATTGGATGCTACTGATGAGCTTGTGGCCTATTAGGACCCCCAGATTATTTCCATCCTCGATTCCCCCATAGGTTCTCCCTCCAGCATGTAACTTGTATTTATATTTTTAGATTAGAAGTACATTACTTTACATTTTTCAATATTGAACTTTTTTTTCCCCTACAGCTACCCACCCCTCTTTTTTATTGTTAAGGGACTGCTAGGTTAGATTCAGAGGAAATTTGTTTCTCAGTTTCCTCATTGGTTAGTAAATCCCATTTTGGGACCTGGAGTCCAGAGATTTCATAGAGATTTGGGAGAGATTTCCAATCCTCACTGCTGGTTTTGGGAACAGCATTTGGGATCAGCACACTAATTGGGCACGTGTGTTGGGCTTTTATTAGAGACCTAACTATGGTGCTGGACTCCACAACAGCAAGCAGAGAAGGTATCTGCCCAGGAGTGGATGTGTCCTTAAAGCTCTTAAAGCTCAATATATGGGTCTTCATGACATCGCTATAGCAGGATGATGGCTACAGCGCAGTCGCACATTGCCGGGAGGGCATCTATTGATGTCCTCCCATGATCGTGCTTCCTGCCCACCTCTGTGGCGCGCATCGGTAGTGATTCATGATCGCTGTGTCCTTTGAATATAGCTGATCACTGATACCTGTACCTGTACATCCCTTTAAATTTGCCACCATGCCATTGCGTGCACACCTGTCGGGACCTCCGTGATTCAGCTCGCGAGTCCTGCAGACTCGATCGCCGCGGGGATACCCGGGATCGTGTCACGGGAAGATGCTAATATAAACAAGCATCTCCCGTTCTGCCTGAGTGACAGTATCACTGATCTCTGCTCCCTGTCATCTGGATGGTCCCAAAAAAAAGAAAAAAAAATGGAAAAAAAAATGTTTATATATTTTTGGGGGATATTTATTATATCAAAATGTAAAAAATAATAATAATGCGTTTTTTTCAAAATTGTCACTCTTTTTTGTTTATAGCGCAAAAAATAAAACCCGTAGGGGTGATCAAATACATCAAAAGCTCTGTTTGTGGGGATAAAAGGATGTCAATTTTGTTTGGGAGCCACGTCGCACGACCGTACAATTGTCAGTTAAAGCGACGCAGTGCCGAATGGCAAAAAGTGCTCTGGTCTTTGGCCAGCTAAATGGTCCGGGGCTTAAGTGGTTGAATATCTTCTTTTGCTTACAAGAACAATCAAGAATATCAGTATCCATGTTCAATTATCACCATTTTTTTATCAGTCATAATTATATCTCTCAAAAGGTCAGTGCTTTCCAATAAAGCTTTCAGAAAACTAATGTTTACCATTCTTTTGTTTTCACTTGTCAGAAATGTGCATCATTCTCAGTTTCTGAACCAGTCACAGTGCCACATTACAGTCCTCTAGCACAGCCTAGTAATTTTATCCATCTCCTTTTCTTAGTTTAAAACATTGGTACAATCACCTCACTTCAGTCCCAGGATGCTGTCAAGTATAATTGCCTTGACTGACACGCATACCACCCCTTTTATTTCATATGTGCTCAGCATGGACTTTTGTGAAACATTCTAACAGCACAGAGGGAGAATTGTGGCTCCTCTGTCTTTAAGATAACCTAATTTCCTCTTGGAAAGGTTAGTTTGGGAGAAATTCCCATGCAGATGCCTTACATCCCAAGCATAATCCTTGTGTATAAGCTTTATCCTTTATTCTCATTAGGCTAATATAGCATCAAACTTTGCTTTTAGACATATCATCTCTATTTATACTTGTTTTTGATGCCATATAACAGTTCTCATGAAAATGTGAGTATTACCTTCACTATATTATGGCATGAGAATTGTTTAATATACACTTCTTTTTGTGGCCATCACCACTTGCAAATTTTAAGAGTGGTCATTTAGGGATGGGCCGAACAACCCCCCCAGTTTGGTTCGCAGCAGAACATGCCAACATGCCAATTTGTGTGAACCCCATTAAAGTCTATGGGACGTTAACATGAAAAGTGCTCATTTTAAAGGCTTATATGCAAGGTTTATGTGCCCCAGGGGACATGTATCAATGCAGAAAAAAGTTTTTAAAACAACTGTTTTTTCAGGAGCAGTGATTTTAATAATGCTTGAAGTGAAACAATAAAAATGAAATATTCCTTTAAATATCATGCGGGGGGGGGGGGGTCCCTTAGTCTGTTGGTAAACTGGCACATCTGTGTGATGTGTACAACAGTGCCGCGGCAAAATTACATTTCTAACGGAAAAAATGTACTTTAAACTTGCTTGCGGCTGTAATGTATTGCCGACTCTTGGCAATATAGATGAAAAAAAAATCAAAAGGAAAAAATTGGAGTGAGTCCCACTCAGTCCATACTAGGCCCTTTGGGTCGGCTATGGATTTCAAGGGGAACGCTAGTATGGCTTTTTAATGGGGTTTTAAGGGGAAACAGCGTGGGGCCCCCCTCAAAATCCATACCAGACCTTATCCAAGCAAGCAGCCTGGCAGGCCAGAAGAGGGGGAGGATAAGCAAGTGCCCCCCTCTGAACCATACTAGACCACTTTCCCACAACATGGGGAAGGTACTGAGGGAAAAGCCCCCCCAAAGCACATTGTCCCTATGTTTATGTGGACAAGGGCCTCATCCCCACAACTCTGGCCTGATGGTTATGGGGGTCTGTGGGTATTGGAATTTGGAAGCCCCCTTTAAGAAGGGGGCCCCCAGATCCTGCCCCCTACCCATAGGTGAATGGGTATGGGGTACATTGTACCCTTACCCATTCACCAAAAAAAAGTGTCAAAAAGTAAAAACCACAATAGACAGTTTTGGGCATTTTTTTAATAAAAGGAATTGTCAGAAACTGTCTATTGTGGTTTTTGTTTTGACACTTTTTTGGTGAATGGGTAAAATACCTATTCAAATAGTGGGGGCGGGATCTGGTGGCCCCCTTGTCAAAGGGGGCTTCCAGATTCTAATAAGCCCCTCACCTGCAGACCCCCACAACCACTGTGGGGATGAGGCCCCGTGTCCCCATCAACATGTTGAGGGCAAGCGGCCGAGGGGGCCACTCACTCTTCCCCCCCTTGCCTGGCTGCTTGCTCGGATAAGGGTCTGGCATAACATAGTATACATAGTTGAATAAATATACCAGTCCATCCAGTTCAACCTGAGTGAGTGTCTACAATTGTCCCTATCCCTGTACATTGCACACTCACGTTGGTCCCTACCCTCCAGGAGCCCACAATCCAAAGTCCCCATTCATATACTAGGGCCAATTTTGGACAGAAGCCAATTAACGTACCTGCATGTCTTTGGAGTGTCGGAGGAAACCAGTGTACCCAAAGGAAACCCACACAGGCACAGGGAGAACATGCAAACTCCAGGCAGGTAGTATTGTGGTTGGGATTCAAACCTGCGACCCTTTTTACTGCTAGGTGAGAGTGCTAACCACTACACCACTGTGCCGCCCTGGTATTGATTTTGGGGGGGGGGGCACACTTTTTTTTTTAATTCTGGCATGGAGCTCCCCTTAAAATCTATACCAGACCCAAAATGCCTGGTATGGACTGGGGGTGGGGGCATGCCATTTTAATTTCTTAATTCTGTCATAGGGATCTCCTTAACCACTTCAATGCACAAATATATCTATCAAAAAGTTAAATTACTGCGCTGTCTTAATAAATCACTCTACCAACTATGGTGTGATATATACAGTGCCTTGCGAAAGTATTCAGCCCCCTTGAACTTTTCAATCTTTTGCCACATTTCAGGCTTTAAACATAAAGATATAAAATTTTAATTTTTTGTGAAGAATCACCAACAAGTGGGACACAATTTTGAAGTGGAACGAAATCTATTGGATATTTTAAACTTTTTTAGCAAATAAAAAACTGAAAAGTGGTGCATGCAAAATTATTCGGCCCCTTTACTTTCAGTGCAGGAAACTCACTCCAGAAGTTCAGCGAGGATCTCTGAATGATCCAATGTTGTCCTAAATGACTGATGGTGATAAATAGAATCCACCTGTGTGTAATCAAGTCTCTGTATAAATGCACCTGCTCTGTGATAGTCTCAGGGTTCTGTTGAAAGCGCAGAGAGCATCATGAAGACCAAGGAGCACACCAGGCAGGTCCGTAATACTGTTGTGGAGAAGTTTAAAACCGGATTTGGATAAAAAAAGATTTCCCAAGCTTTAAACATCCCAAGGAGCACTGTGCAAGCGATCATTTTGAAATGGAAGGAGTATCAGACCACTGCAAATCTACCAAGACCTGGCCGTCCCTCTAAACTTTCAGCTCAGACAAGGAGAAGACTGATCAGAGATGCAGCCAAGAGGCCCATGATCACTCTGGATGAACTGCAGAGAACTACAGCTGAGGTGGGAGAGTCTGTCCATAGGACAACAATCAGTCGTACACTGCACAAATCTGGCCTTTATGGAAGAGTGGCAAGAAGAAAGCCATTTCTCAAAGATATCCATAAAAGTCTTGTCTAAAGTTTGCCGCAAGCCACCTGGGAGACACACCAAACATGTGGAAGAAGGTGCTCTGGTCAGATTAAACCAAAATCAAACTTTTTGCCCACAAAGCAAAACAATATGTTTGGCATAAAAGCAACACAGCTCATCACCCTCAACACACCATCCCCACTGTCAAACATGGTGGTGGCAGCATCATGGTTTGGGCCTGCTTTTCTTCAGCAGGGACAGGGAAGATGGTTAAAATTGAGGGGAAGATGGATGCAGCCAAATACAGGACCATTCTGGATGAAAACCTGTTGGAGTCTGCAAAAGACCTGAAACTGGGACGGAGATTTATCTTCCAACAAGACAATGATCCCAAACATACAGCAAAATCTACAAAGGAATGGTTCACAAATAAACGTATCCAGGTGTTAGAATGGCCAAGTCAAAGTCCAGACCTGAATCCAATCGAGAATCTGTGGAAAGAGCTGAAAACTGCTGTTCACAAATGCTCTCCATCCAACCTCACTGAGCTCGAGCTGTTTTGCAGGGAAGAATGGGCAAGTATTTCAGTCTCTCGATGTGCAAAACTGATAGAGACATACCCCAAGGGACTTGCAGCTGTAATCGCAGCAAAAGGTGGCTCTACAAAGTATTAACGCAAGGGGGCCGAATAATTTTGCACGCCTCACTTTTCCTTTTTTTATTAGTTAAAAAAATTTCAAAAATCCAATAGATTTCGTTCCACTTCACAATTGTGTCCCACTTGTTGATGATTCTTCACAAAAAATAAAAATGTTATATCTTTATGTTTGAAGCCTGAAATGTGGCAAAAGGTTGAAAAGTTCAAGGGGGGCAAATACTTTCGCAAGGCACTGTATAGGTGAATACTGCTGCAACTTCAATGTGAGACACACACAATAAATCAATTATAAAAAAAACACTGACAACGGGTAAAAAGAGATCAATTTAGCTGGTAAGCGGCAGTCGTTTCTCAGGTGGAGGAATCTTTCTATCCCAATCCATCACTATTCCTTGGGTGTTTATTGTTTTAAGTCACCTATGATTAGTGAACTGAGGATTAGTTTTATATGATTTTATGCCGGAAGTGTTGTTTAATTGTGGAATTTTCATCCATTTGTTAACACTATAGTATGGACTCTTCAACAGGGTTTTGTAGCACTTTAATAACGGTGATCCATGCTTTTATGGTTATAGATCTATAGTTATAATTTCACACTGTTACAGCAATATGGTTCATCATGTATTGTAAAGTGTATTGGGGGCCATTTTAGTCTCCATTGACACAGATAGATCATATATGTGATCATATGACATCATAATTATTTCTTACAGCACATACATACATACATACAAACACACACACACACACAGTGCACAGTGGCATAGCGTGGGTTGTCAGCGCCCGGGCAAGGCAAGAAATTTGCGCCCCCTAATATGCTGACTTTTAGCACTCACTGAGTTCCTTCCACTAGTACAGTAGTACTGACCAATCCAATTCCTACATCGACCTACCTGACCACTACACTAACCTACCCGATTCCTATACTGACCACTGCACTGACCTATCTGACTACTACATTAACCTACCTTATTCCTATACTGACCACTACACTAACCTAGCTGATTCCTACACTTACCTCTACACTGACCTACCTGACCACTACACTGACCCACCTGATTCCTATACTGACCACTACACACGATTATTGCTCACTGATTGGTTGCTAGACGATACTGCACATACCTACCACTTACCCATTGGTTTCTAGAGGTTACTGCCCTTTGTTACTACTAACTGATTGGTTGCTAGAGGTTAATGCTAATTATTATTGCTCACTGATTGCTTTCTAGAGATTACAGCAGATCATTACTGTCCACTGATTGGTTGTTGAAGGTTACTGCACATCATTACCACCACTGCACAATATCAATGCTCCCTAGAGGTTACATCACATCATTATGGCTCACTAATTGGTTGCTAGAGGTTACAGCACATCATTACAACCCACTGATTGGTTACTTAAGGTTACAGCACATCATCTCACTGCCTGCATACCACAGACTGTGGAGGTGATGGAGTATAGGGTTCAGAGGTGCATTGTGTATGGAGTGTAGGGTTCATATGCGTGCTTTGTATGGAGTACAGGGTTCAGAGGTGCGCTGTGTACAGAGTGCAGGGTTAAGGGGGTGAGCTGTGTGCAGGGTTGAGGGGGTGTGCTGTGTGTGGTGTGCAGGGTTGAGGGGGTGTGCTGTGTGCTGCTTTCAGGGTTGAGGGGGTGCGCTGTGTGTGGCGTGCAGGGTTGAGGGGGTGTGCAGCATGCAGGGTTCAGGGGGTGCATTGTGTGTGGGGTTGAGATGGTGTGCTGTGTGCAGCGAGCAGGTTTGAGGGGATGTGCTGTGTGCTGGGTTAAGGGGGGGCTCTGTGTGTGGTGTGCAGGGTTGAGGGGGTGCGCTGTATGCAGCGTGCAGTGTTGAGGGGGGTCACATCTGTGTACATCTCCCCCTCCCCCAAATACACAGGCTCTCTTCTCAGCTCAGCTCACTTCTCGGCATGGCTGCCACCATGCAGTACAGAGCGAATACTCAAAGTGTCCGTGCAGGCTGACGATGAGGAGGGGACTGGGGCTTCTGTCTGTGTGGATACTGCATCCTCTTCCACCTGGTCTGGATTTCCTCCAGACAGTCCTGGGGTGGTCGGTGCAGAGTCAGAGTGCCCTGTAGCAGCACAGTGACAAGCAGGAGTCAGACTCGTCACTCGTCACACTGCCCTAAAATTTCCCCCACTCTCCGCACGCCGCACGGTCACATTCCCATCATCTCATCATCGTCTTCACTGTAACACTGGAGCCTAAGCCGGGACTGCACTGCAACTTCTTTTTTATTAGCGAACAGCTCACAGTTTCCTAGACTAATCTGCCACTTGTCACTGCACCTCTCCAAATGTTGCGGCCGGGGCAACTTCCCCCCCTGCCCCCCCCCCCACACTACGCCACTGCACACACATTTACACTCTAAACTGCCTGCGCCCCACTAACAAACCTGCCTAATCTAGCTCAAGTTCTCCTCTCCACGTTATCACACTATACACAGCTACCATGTAAGCATCCTTATATAGTGTGGGGCGTGGACTTAGCTCCCTGAGCCACAGTTGGCCAGAAGCACCCTGTCTTTGGCCAATCATGGCTCTCACAGCAGCCATCAATGCACTGCAAAAACGCAGTGCAGTATGGGGTTCTCCACGGCGCTCAAATTTGCCACAAACACCCCATATGTTCGGTTTGACTCGAAGATCAGTACCATCCCTAGTGGTCATGATTACCTAAACATAAACAGTTAAATGTATTCAAAGTTGCGTTGAGTATTTCATTCTCTTATGAGTTTATCTAAAGGATCAATAAGCACTAAAGTAACCTCCTCTTCTTTTAATTAACAATTTCCAATTTTTATTTTTTATTTACTCAAATATGCATTGTAGATATTTACATTTTATTTCAATGCCTCGAGATGATCAATCATCACACACCTTGCTTAGATGTGTGCCTTTGATACTATCAATAAATTTTTTTTTACAATCAGCATTCTATAAATGTCTAATCATAATGTCATATATGACAATATATGCTTTTTTCATGAATTCATTGCCAGTCAAATAAGTTATACCGTAGGATAGTGTCTGTTATCAAAATATATCTTTGTGCAGATCAGACATATTGTATTTCATTTTATAACACAATTGTTTGTAAGATGATTCTTATTTTCTTGCTAGATGTATAAGACACAAGTCTTATTATTTCATTCTTCTACACTTTCCTGAGAAAGTGGCCACCATATCTGTGCCACAAAATGCATGGTTGGCACAGATGTACAGTCCCTATCCAAATAATATTTGCTTTTATGGAGAAACCGCTTTTTAGATTATGCTTTATTGCTGGGCACCTCTGCTAACATATTTCTCTTCTTTTGGGGGGGGGGGGGGGGGTACTCAAGATCTTTTAGAACACAACAATTACTGCTAGCGTTTGTAAGAAATACAAAAGGCTGGTTGTACCCAAGTCAATCGATGGATCGACTAGGCTACAATCAGCCTCCCCATATATGGATCAAATCTTAGCCAGTTCCTGTTAAACTGGCTGAATTTTTATCTATGTGTAGCACTAACCCTCGATGGAGCTGCTGGTTTGAATTGGGATTACCTTTACCTTCTCCTCCTCGATCTGTGTCTAAGGGTTCCCGTGGTAGATGGCCCAGTAACTTGAGAGACTGACGACAGAATTCGCATAAAGGGATTTTTTATTTGCAAAATGTAGATAATGAACAGTCTCTTAAATTGGGATCAGAGGGTCAGGAAGAAAGTTCAGGTACTCTTGTTGTCAAAGTCAAAAATGAAGAACTTGCTTACTTTGACTGCATCCAGAGAATAGCCATTCACAACTGGATGTTCACTCAGGTTGGATAGTCCCTCTCTCACAAGGCCTAGCAGCCAACAAGGTGCTTTACTCAGGAACAAGTCTCTGCCACATATAAGAATGAGTCTCTGCCACAGATGTTGTAGAACATGTAGGAAAACTAAACTTGTAGAACACTCGTGTGATACCGGGATCTTTCAGCCAGCTTGGCGATATCCACGAGACCGGATTCACATTGGTACTTCATCCCTTTCAGGCTCTTGCTAAGAAACCAACACGTACGTGGTCTTCTTCTGAAGTGTCCTCCCCTGGAATGCTATGCAGCTACTGGGTCTCTCCCAAACTGGAGACAGCACCCAAACACCTCAGAATCCTCCTTTGGTTAACTTTTCTCGGGCTAGCCAGCCCCAAGACAACAGGTTGGGTGGATCCGCAACCCAGGTCATAGCCTTCCCATGGGCTGGTCAGGAGGACCAGGACCATGAAGTCAGCACATCCTTCTGGACCGGAGCCCCGAATCACGTGACATCTGCATCTTAAGTACCCTCTCCCAGAAAGCACAGCAAGAGCACCCAACTAGACTGTAGTTCCATGCCTGCCAGAAGGGACAGTGCCCCATGGGGCCAGGCTAAACATCCCATAGTCCAGTCAGACTGAGGCTGAGGTCCAATTTAAACAATTTTACCGAAACCAAACTGCAGTTCAGGTGTAACCTTAACTTGAGAAAAAAACATAGCGCGTGCTCTTCAGGAGCTGGCGCTACTAATGTATGGCCAGCTTTAGTTCAGCCAAAAACACAAACAGAAAAATCACCACAAGGTACATGACGTACAGTCAGTAGGGTGTGTCTCTTGATTCCTCTGCTGTTAGTAGGCATAAGTTAATTCATGTTCCTTTATATGCACATAGGAAATGTACATGCTCATGCACGCAAGCATGTGCATATTCATGTGCACATCTGTTGCTCGCATTGGCGCCAAGCAGGCTATTTAAACTGAGCCTGTGTTATGCTTCAGCACTACCTTGCCTGCTGTACAGCATTCGTACATACCTGCAACCTGTTACTCTGCATCTGACTACTGATAACTTCAACTGTACCAACACCTGCCTGCTTCTGACCTTGCTTCTGCCTTTGCCTCTTGCGTCTGCTCCACTGATCTGTTACCAACATGCCCCATATCCTGACTTCACTCCTGCCTATGCATTTGCACCTGATCCAACTACTTGTGCCTAACCCAGTACATCTGACTATGCCCCGCCTCCCATAGCTGCTGGACTGCCTGCTGTGAGCATCTGCCTATATCCCTTTGACACCCGCTCCACACCTGTCTGTTACCAGCCTGTACCTGTCTATTGTCGTCTGTGCCAGCCTGCTCTTTTCTCCTGCATACTGGTGTCCATCTGAAACTCCTAATCCGTGGTCTACTGATGGTCTCCCCCTGTTTGATCCAGAGAGTCTGTCCAGCCTTGCTGCTAGCAAGACCAATAGGCACGCATGCCACTCTGTACTCCTGTGCCACCTGTATTCTCTATCAGGGGCCCTGAGTCAGAAATGTCCTTCCTCATTGTGTCAGGCTCTTCTACTAGGTACGTGGCAGACTTGGAAAAACACATATAATTTATAGAGCGTTTATGTACATTTCTTCAGCCTTATCATTTTCATCTGCTCCTCAACCATGTTCAACCCCATTTTGCTTATTTTCCCAAAAGTTGCCTCCCTCTATTACAATTTCAGATCCCATTTTGCCTACTTTACCACCCAAACCCCACCCATGATCACATGCTTCTAGCTTTCTTACTCTCCATCACTCTTTCTATTAATTGATCTCCTCACAGTAGCCTCAATTTTTCTTTACCTCTCTTAGTGTTACAATGCCAGCTGTCACTTTTTTCTATCTTCTACCTTGTCATGGTCAGCTAGCGCTTTGCTTCACAAATAGTTGTAGTTTTGGCTCCCTTATAGCACCCCATCCTTGCCCAGTCCACATTCAGCCACCATTCTGCCTTCTCTCTCTGTATAGTCTATAATAACTTTTGGCTCTGCCACTTATTCCTTGCCATCTCAAGGTCGGTATTAATGAAATGGCACATTTTACCAAATAATGCCCAGCTACAATGTTGTCTAGCAGGTCATACAAGAGAAGAGGTCAATTGTTACTTTGAACCTCCCATCTCCTTCTAAAACAAAAAAGTATAAAGGCCAATCTCTGAAATTTTGTTATAGGTTTTAACATGTTAAAGTCATTTTGAGAGTTATTTTCAGGGTTTTTAAATTGTTACTAAACCCAGGGCCCTGAAATCAGTTTATCCGGTCTCCCATAGTAACCAGAGCATGGAAATGCAATTATTTTACTGAATATAAACTGATAAATACCTTTTCTCATTAGCAGTATATAATAGCTTGTGACTTCTATCAGTTCCTAGTAAAGCTTGGAGGAGTTTTCATTCACCCCTGAACCTCTGTCTGGACAGTGCTGATTGGCCTTGTGCTGATCACATGCACCCAAGAAAAAAAAAACTCTAGCAATGCACACCACATTTAGCACATGCAGCCTGTCCCCTTGTTCTGTAAATATCAGGTTATTTTTTTGGAGACAGTGGAGGATCAGAGAGACAGGATCAAACAGCCTTTATACACAATGCAAAGTATTAACCCTGTAGGTTATACCGCGAGTATAACAAGCAAGCTTTACTGCATATACAGACTGATTTTACTGTTGTGGGTTTATTAACACTTTAGTTCTGTTTTTTTGTTAAATACCCTTGTAATCCTTCCATGAAATTCCTTGTCCATGCACCTCCTGTTATAGGATGGCAATGGTCTGTCTCCCAGTTATTTTCCTACATATTCACCCTGTCACACAGGCTTCCAATGGAGACTACAAGTTACAATCATAAACATACATTGTGCAGACATGACATGCTTCACCATCAAGAGTGCATACATTTAAATGGGAAGTGGTTGCAAACAAGTAGGAGATAAGCAGTGCTAAAATGAATAAAGGATGAAAAAAGTCACAATTTTGATGGTCACAATGAATAATCATGCCCATACAGTTCAGGTATATCTTTGGAAGCCAGGCATTGAAGAAATAATTGTAAACACAGAAAATATTGCTAAGCTTTTCAAGGAATGTCAACTATAATGCACGTCATTAAGGTTGTCTTTACAGTTCACAAAAAAAAAAATGAATAGCATTCTTATTTATTTTATTAACATTTCTAACTACTAATCTAAGAAAAAAAAAAGTGTAATCATATGTAGGAAAAGAGGTAAGGAAATAGCCTTTCTATTTGAAGCACCTAATAACTGTAGTAGATGATGGCAATAGACATATCTTGAACACTGGCATGTGTCTTTTCAGAACAAACATTGAGAAGACAAAGGGGGCTGATTATCTACATGTTGTCTTGATGCTATCGTGCTGTACTGTCAAGATAGCATAATGATGAAAGTATAGATTACTCTTTTTTTCTATCAATTTGTCAAACTCATACAGAATGGAAATGACATTATAATTGTTTATATTTAGGTGTCTGTGTCACTGTCATGTCTCACAATATTTCTTCTTGTACTTAATTTTGTTACTCTGCAATTCACTCGTTGTTCTTGTTTTTAAAAGTGGACGTAGCTATACAAGAAGAAACAGCCTTGTAAACATAGATTTGTTGATTTTTTTTTTTTTTTTTATGAAAAACAGCACATATTCTTTAAAAACTTAATTCCAAATAAAAAAAAGAAAAAAAGAAAAAGAAAATTCTCTTGCAGTGCACGTTGCAAGGATTAATGCTTTGTAAGTCTGGGGATATAGGAATAAGCTGTAATACTTAACTTATTTTGTGTTCCCTGAGCAACTTAGGCTAGCCACTTCCCTATAACAGTCCAGGTTATGGGCAGCACCTTCAGGTCCACACATACAAGGCAGGGCTTTTGATCCTGCATTGTACAATATGATGTCACAGTGTGACTGCCAGATGGAGCATTAAAAAGGAGCATCTTTGTGGGACTTGTCACAGAAAATGAGCAAGGAATCAGGTAAAAATTACAATTTTATTTTTCTACATGGAAATCTAATGGAGTATTAAACCCTTTCAATGCAGTGAGGCCTCACTTCAAAGGTATTTTTGTTTAGCTGCCAAAAGTAGAGCTTTAAAGAGGAAGTAAACCCTGATGAGTTTACTTCCTCTTTCATTCCCTGCAAAGGTAAAGCATAATGGACTACTATGCATCGCATAGTAGTCCATTATGTGTCGCTTATCTGACACAGGAGCCAGCGAAGTCACCACCTTAGACAGCGGTGCCTGTCTTTCGGTAAATATCTCCTAAACCGCGTAGGTTTAGGAGATATTTCTTGGACCTACAGGTAAGCCTTAATCTAGGCTTACCTGTAGGTCAAAGTGTGTTGTAAGGGTTTACAACCACTTTAAAGCTGTACTCCAGGCAAACAGTTAGTTACATTGACAAAAAACATATTTTGGAGCTGTTTAGCTGCCAAAGAATGGATGTGTATGTCCATCCAGCCCTGGGATTAAGCATAGCTTTGCCACATAGCACAGGGAGAATACCTGTGTTTCCTTTCCTGCAGTTAAAATAGTCAAAGGCCCTTCTTTCCACTATTATTATTATTATTATTATTATTCATGATTTATATAGCGCCAACAGTTTATGCAGCACTTTACAATGTTGAGGAGGGACAGCACAATTACAGTACAATACAGAAGGGACAAGAGGGCCCTGCTCGTATAGCTTACATTCTTTTTTGAAAACTGACAATTTTATTGAGTTTCCATATTTTCCAACACAAAAAGACAAACAGAAAAAAGAAAGGTCTTGCATTGTGGTAAGTGGTATATCAAGCGAGCTATTCATACACATTGTCACCTGTAGAGAAACAAGGCTGAGGCATGTAAAACAGAAGGGAAACAAAAGAAAAAAGAAAAAACATTGCATATCCGCAATTAAACGATGGAGTATGATTCAGTGTCTCTGTATTACCACTAACTTCAAACTCGTGCTCATCTATAGCAAAAGGGAAAAGAAAAAAAAAAGGGTAGGGAGTTTAGGTAGAGCCAAGGGGGCTAAAGAGGGTGGGGATAAGGAAAGGTTAGAGGGATATAAAAGGTAAGAGAGAAGAGGACACCCACCCGGCCCTGGGCCTCCTCACTGCTCGGAGAAATCAACCATAAGTTCAGCTGAGCTTGGGAGCTTCCAGCATATCCTGCAACTCCCATACTCAGTTGTGTTTATCAAGGGTATTGTTTATGGAGGCTGTCAGATATTCCATCTGCTTGATGTCTCTCATCCTGGTATGCAATTCAAACAGAGTTCCCTCTTTTTCCATTTCAGGGCTATCAAGCATCGCCCAGCCGTTAGCACTTGGGCCAGGAATTTTCTGGAGTATTTGTAGGTAAGTAAGGAGGCCTAAGAGGAACAGTTTAGGGTCGGGTGGCACCCAGGAATCGAAGATGGATTGGACAAGAGAGTGTACCATCTGCCAGTAAGGGATGATCAGAGGGCAGGTCCAGTAGATATGATACAGCATCCCCGCCTCTTTGTGACAGCAACGGCGATCAGCAGAGGGGTATATAGAATGGAGCAGGTCAGGGGTTTGAATAAAGATGTGATGCGCTAATTACAAAACATTCAAATAGCCACAACAAAACTAAAATTGTGCAATTATAGAGCTATATAAAGTGCAACCGTGCATAAATCAATCAAAGAATATCCCTATACATATATATCAATGAATAAAAAACCATGCCGGTGATTAACTAGTGCAAAAAAACATAAATTTTAACGTAAAAAATAAGATATATGCACGTGTTCAACGTGTAAAAAATGAAACTGAAAATATATATGTACAAAGAAAAATAGATGAATATTAAATCCAAATAACAATAGTGCTTTGTGTAGAATGTCCCATACACAATCAAATCAAAACGTGCAATTCGGTAAGCACACTCAATTAAACGTGCAATGTGCTGGGTAATAAGTCCATTCGTGGTGATCCGTGCAGGTGGTGTAAATGCTATATAATTACCTCACTGCTGTGGGTAACACAGCAAAATTAATAATGGACACAAATTCTAAACGTGCAATTCAGTAGACACACGGAATTAAGCGTGCAACGTGCTGGGTGATAGATCCATCCGTGATGATCCGTGCAGATAGTGTTAATACAATGCAATTACCTCACTGCTGTGAGTAACACAGCAAAAGATAGTAATGGGCACCAAGGTGATTGCAGGGATGGCTGTATAAACAAATTTTCTTTGGGAGACTTCTTTTGGCTTCCTCATGGATGGTAGGTAGACTCAGGGGAATGAATCAGAGAAAACCGCCATAGTGTAGTTGTTTTTTAAAATATAGCAATTTATTTAAATAGTTTAAAACTACTCACAAGTGAAGCAAGGAAGATAGGCACATATGACAGACAGCAAACAAAACCGGATACGAACGTCACTTCCGGGTGTCCTACGCGTTACGTCGTCAAGACTTCAACTGGGAACGGGGTTTGGTACCAGTGAAGTAGGATCTTGTATGGATTTTCTTTGTAAAATGTGCATACAGAGCTCTTAGAGGCCCATGACCAGATAAGTTGCCATGTCTTCAATGGTATGACCTCACCCATGTATAGTATTGATCTAGCAATCCTGTGCCACTTATAGTTCCAGAAAAAAATTAGCAGGTCACTTTGAAGGGTCCTGAAGTATGCAACTGGAATAGGAATAGGGAGTGTCATGAAGATCCTGTCAGTAACAGGCAGATTAGACCCATTGGTGCACGATTGCGGGCGTCTACGCGCACACGCACCTGTTAGTGTCTGGCGGGTTATTTAAACCTGTCTGACATTTGCATCATTGCTGTTTGCTCTGCAGCTCTGTGTGTTTCCTGAAAACCTGATATCTGCTTCTGTTTTGACCCTTGGCTTGTTTGACGATTCCTCTGCCTGCTCCTTTTGTACCTCTGCTGCCAGCCTGATTTCTGACCCGGCTTGTCTGATGTTCCTGGACTTCCCTCCTGTCTGCTGGGTTTGTCTGCTGATCCATCCAGTCTGCTGGGCCTGTCTGCTGATCCATCCAGTCTGCTGGGTCATACAGTCTGCTGAGCCATCCAGGCTGCTCACCTGTTTGCTGATCCATCCAGTCTGCTGAGCCATCCAGTCTGCTGGCCCTGTCTGCTGAGCCATCCAGGCTGCTCATCTGTCTGCTGATCTATCCGGCCTGCTGTCCTGTCTGCCGAGTTGTCCAGTCTGTAGTTCCTGTTCACTGATCCATCCTGTCAGCTGTGCCAGCTATCTGATCCTTCTGCTGTTGATCCTGCCAGGCACTCATACCACTCAGCACTCCTGCACCCCTGTCACCACTACCAGGGGCCCTCGAGATGGAGGCATAAGAGAGGCCATCCTCTGCAAATCGGGTCTCCCTTTAGGTACGTAACAGGGAGTGTCTCAAAGAGGTAAAGGAGTTTGGGTAGGATCGCCATCTTAATGGTCGCCAGACGACCAAAGTCCAAAGTGGGATAACTTTAGGGTTTTCCATTTAGCTAGGAAGGCCCTGATAGACGTGTATAGTTGAGGGAAGTTGGCCTTATAGAGAGCTTCGAAGGAGGGTGTAAGGTGGACACCGAGATATTTTAGGGTGGATGACTTCCATGAGTAGTTAAATGATTGGGAGAGGGCAGACAGGCCTCTGAGGGGTCATATTGGGGGGGGCTTCAGTCTTGGAGTTGTTAATTTTGTAGCCTGAAAGGGGTTTAATACATAGGGCACAGAGCAGAGTGGAGAGCGGGCAGCCCTGTTGGGCACCATTAGTCATAGGTAGGGTAGAGGAGGAGGCAAACTGAGTCTTGACTAGGGTCAAGGGAGATGAGTATAAATGGGTGATGGCTTGAAGGAAGGGGCCCTTTATACCTGCTTGACGAAGGGTAGCAAAGAGGAAGGGCAAGCCCAGCCTATCGAAGGCCTTTTCTGCGTCTAGGCTTAGAAGCGATGCTCCTGTTTGCTACCTCCACGAGGTTAATAACTCTCCTGGTATTGTCCCCAGCCTATCAAAGGGGGATAAACCTTATGGATCAGTAATGGCATGATGTTATTTAACCTGTTTGCTAGTAATTTAGTAAAAAAATTGAAGTCTATTCAGGAGTGCAATCGGCCTGTAGTTAGAGCACAGTGTATGGTCCTTTCCTGGTTTTGGGATCATTGTAAGGAAAGAGGTCTGCATATCTCTTGGAATGGGTGTGTTGGCCATGAAGGAGTTGAACAGCGGGGTGACATGGGGGAGAAGAAGCGGCAGGAAAGTTTTATAATAAAGGTACGGTGGACCGTTGGGTCCCAGAGCTTTGTTATTCAGGAGAGATTTAATCATGTCAGCTACTTCCTCTTCCAAAATAGATGAGTTAAGGCTGGCTAGGGCAGAGGGGGAGAGATCGGGAAGGTCGCAGTCTGCCAAATAGTGGATGGCTTGGGCTAGTGTAGGAGAGGGGCGATTATGTGGAACACTCGAGTCATTATATAGAGTGGAATAATAGTCATAAAAGAGTTGGGCGATTTGAGAGGGATGGGATTGAAGGGTGTAGTTCGCATCTTTAATAGAAGTGAGTGAAGTGGCAGCTGCCGCTCGTGGAGTTGTCTCGCTAAAAGGGTGTGCGGTTTATTAGCTTTGTCATAATCGGTTTGGCACAGACGGAGAAGGGTTTTCTCCGTCTTCCCCAGTTCTAAGTCCCATAAACTAGCCCTAGTGCTCACCAATGCCCTAAGCGTATGCAGGGAGGGGAAGACAGCAATCGTGTCTCCAGTTGTCAGAGCCAGTGTTGCCAACCGCCCATGTTTTTACGGGAAGCCCGTAACAACGGGGCTATTTTTACATGTCCGTGAAAATCCATGAATTTAAAATCTTGCCACATGTGCAGTTCCGAAGCATGCCAAGAGTCTCCGATCATCGTTCTGACACTGCTGCTAGTAGCTACTTGTCTTGTCCCGTCCCCCTTCCTTCTACAGCACGCCTATTTGATTTCTCCCCTATTAGCAAAACTGAGCAAAATACAGTTCTGTCATTGCCTTGTCTTAGTGGGCAGGAGGGAAGAAAGGGAGAGGATGGGCTTGTGTACAATAGTAAGTAGATCTTTTTTTTGTGTGTCAGATGAGATCTGCTTTTCTTCCAAAGGGAAGATGTTTCCTGAGATCTCCCCCAATATCTACCTATTGCCTGCAGTGCTCACCAATCCAGTCCAGGCACAGCCTCCTCAGAGTTACCACCTCATGTGTCTGGGGCACTACAAATCCCAGCATGCCAGGAGAGGGGAGGCAGCAGCAATGTGATTTGGCTGATTTTCAGATAAAAAGTGATGCTGTATATTGTGTGTGCAGTGTGTGTATACTGTATGGTCATATTATAATTGATTATTTATTGTGCTTTATGGTCTTGAGGTGTTTATTCATATGTTTTTATCTGAGTAAGTAGTGAGCACATTTGGTCTCCTGTAATATGTCAGCAGCCTATGACGGTCTCCTGTGATATGTCCGCAGCCTATGACCGTCTCCTGTAATATGTCTGCAGCCTATGACCGTCTCCTGTAATATTTCCGCGGCCTATGACCGTCTCCTGTAATATGTCCACAGCCTATGACCATCTCCTGTAATATATCTGCAGCCTATGACCATCTCCTGTAATATGAACGCAGCTTATGACCGTCTCCTGTAGCATGTCCGCAGCCTGTGACCGTCTTCTGTAGCATGTCTGCAGCCTATGACCATCTCCTGTATCATGTCTGCAGCCTATGACCGTTTCCTGTAGCATGTCCACAGCTTATGACCGTCTCCTGTAGGATAAAACCATAGCCACCAAGCTGGAGCCATCTGACTGAGCCCTGCACGGTGTACCTGAAAGGAGGTCAGTGACAGCACCGCCAGACCAGTCTGAGGGGGGGTCGCTGATGTAAGGGGGCACTGATATAAAGATTTCCCACTTATATTAGTAACCCGCCCTACCTTGGTGTATGCACTCTACGGAAGGTGGTCTCTGGTCACCAGAGTCCCCCCCACACCAGAGTTCTTGGTGTTCCCCTTTACATCAGAGTCTGCAGGATTCCCCCTTACAGTGCAAGGGGGAACTCAATCTGCAGATCCTGATGTAATTGGGAACTCTGATGTAAAGGGAACACAGTGGACTCTGATATAAGGTGGTTTCTGGTCACCAGAGCCCCCCTCTACATCAGACTTCCCCCTTAGATCATGATTCACAGTATTCCTCTTTACATAGGAGTTGTGCTTCACTGGGGGGAATCCTGCAGACTCTGATGTAAGGGAGAACTCTGTGCTAGCTGGGTTATAGTAACCTGACCTTCATGTCAATGCAGAAATATATTTTTTTACTTTTGTTTAACTTAAACACATCACTTCGGAGGGTTGGCAACTCTGGTCAAAGCTAATCTATCAGCAACCGTCTGGTCTTATTAGCATTACATTTTAGGGCAGTGGAGAGTGATATGCACTGGCCCCAGAAGACTGATTTGTGTCCTTCTCATAAGGAAGTGGGAGAAACCTCAGAAGAGCTGTTTTCAGGGAAGTGTAGCTTCAGCGTTTGCTCCAGTTCCGCTTTGGAGGGATCATGCTTAAGCAGGAACTCGTTTAGACACCAGTGACAGACTCAGAAGGATCCCGGAGACAGTGTTAGCGAGAGTTTGATCTTGGGATGATCCGACCAAGAAATTGCTTGGATGTCCGATCTTGTACAGGCTCGCAAAGCTGGGGCATTAACAAAAAAAAGTCTAGATGCAAATGGGATTTGTGGGGATGAGAGTAGAAGGTAAATTGCTTAGCTGGGTACGTGGTGGTGCGCCAGGTGTCAGACAGGGCATGTTTCCTAGTTAATTGGCGAAAAAGGGTGGATTTCTTATCAGCCACTAGGGAAGCTTTTCCAGGACCCATAGAAAGCCTATCCATGCTCAGGGAGTAGGTTAGGTTAAAATCTCCTCCTATGATCAGATACTGGTGGGGAGCTGCAAATAGGCGTTTATATAATTTGGATAAAAAGGAGTTCTGGTTGACATTCGGAGCGTAGATATTGCATAGAGTGAGGTTGGCACCCTTCCAGGAGCCCCGGAGACTGAGATAATGGCCTAGAGGGTCTGTATGCAGGGATTGCAATTAGAATGGGGATCCATGTCTAAAAAGGATTGCTACACCTGCCCATTTATGTGGGTTGGAGGCGAGATATATTTGGGGAAAGTGTTTTAGGGCAAATACCATAGTGCCAGATTTAGCAAGATGTGTCTCCTGGATAAAGATAATGTCCGCTGTGGACCGCTTGAACTCACCTAGGGCTAGACTGTGCTTAACATTGGAGTTAAGGTCTTTCACATTTAGCGACAGTAAGTCAATCATGGAAGATACAGAAGTATGAGACACGTCCGCTTACCCATCCAGGTAGTCATTGGCCAAAAAGTCAGGATATCCACCTGTTGCTTCTCAAGGGTGGTCTTGAATCGGAGGATCAGGGCTGAGCAGCCAGGGTCCACATCCCGGAAGTGGAGGGCTTCCAGAAGAGTGAGAAGTAGATGATAAAGAGGAGGGGGAAGCCAAGGAAAGGAGAAGAGGAGAGGGTAAAGAACAATGAACAAATCATATAGCACAAAATCATAAAACATAAATTCAAATATTGTTAACATCCCACAGTATAACCCACCTAGAAAAAGTGGTGGGTTGGGAATCTCCGAAGGGCCCCCCCCCCCCCGATGGGGATGGTAAAAAGAAAACCCATCAGAAGACGACAAATAAAACAGTACTATCAAGCAGGAAGCCATTCGGAGAGACCCTGGGGGAGGAGGTTGCATGACCAAGGGAGAAACAATGCGCTTCTGGGCCTGCCTGTCTATGTAGTTAATAATAAACCTGCACTCAGTCAACGTTCATAACTATAACTATATCTGTAACCCAAGAACATTTTAGTGAGCCAACCGCTCATGAGTAGATGAGAGGCAATGAGGTCAAAGGGTCTCAAAATTTAACATAGGCAAGTCCCCTGGTCCGTTACCCCTCTAGAGGGGCACTGGGGAAAGGGGGCTCGCAACCAACAAAGGGGAGGGGAAGGTATCCTCTGTGGAAAATTGACCTCTAGGGGGTAGGAACAAACAAATGTAAATGTAGGTGAAAATGTAACCAGACCTTATCTAGAGCCCCCAATTGGGGAATGTGAAGTAAACCAGTTATCAGGCCATCAAAGGTAAAGTGTTCAGTCAGGAAGCAAAAATTTAATGCATATGAAAGGGTCGGAAAGTGGACAGGTCCCCAGGAGTTTTCTTCCAGTGACCTGGATCCGGGGGGCCGGACGTGGTGGGGGGCTGGTAGGGGGTCCCAGCCGGGAGTAGGTTGTACGGGAAAGTTCAGGTCTCTACAGAAGGACTGGAGTTCTCCCAGGTATCATAGTGTAGTGGACCTCCCCTCTCTCTTTGCCGTAAGACTAAGGGGGAAGCCCCAGTGGTATGGGAAATCATGTTCCCTCAGTAGTGAAAGGAATGGTTGTAGAGAGCATCGTTGCTGGAGAGTAATCCATGACAGATTCTGGAAGAGCTGAATGTGGGTGCCATCAAAGTCAATAGTGCGCATGTTGCGAGCTTTTCTCATGATTTGAGGATGTAGTTGTGGACTCTGCAAATCACATCTTGGGTCTAGACCCTGTCCCATGAGGGTAGAGGGCACAATGGGCCCAGTCTAGTTTAACTTTTTTTCTGGGTGGCCCAGGACATTGTTGAAGATGGCTTGCAGGGTAACAGGCAGGTCTTTGTCTTTAGTCGCCACAGGGAGGCCTCAGACCCTGATATTGTTGTGCCTGCTCCTATTGTCCAGGTCCTCAAGGCGGCGGTGAAAGTCCCAGAGAGTGGATGCTTGTGAGGTGAGTGTATTTGGGAGGGAGAATTCGAGCTTGATGTCACTGCCATCTTCCTCTAGTGATGAAACTCTAGTGGAGAGGTGATGCAGATCAGCCCGTAACATGTTGATCTCAGATTTTCAGGTCTCACACACCTCCTGGATGAGCATACGGAAGTCCTGCTTTGTGTGCATGCAGCGGACATAGTCTCACCAGGAAGAGTATGCCTCAGGGTCAGTGTCAGAGTTTGTGGTAGCCTGTGCAGGGGTTCCCTATGAAGGGCTGCACTGACTGCATGCATAGGGTAGTCTCCCAGGGGTGGTTGATAGGGATTTGGCAGTTTGTGTTTTGCCTTTGCAGAGGTTCCTTGTGCTTGTCCCAGGTGGGAATGAGTCCCTAGGTGCCCCAAGGCTTCTGGGAGCTGAGGATATGCTGTAGTGTGGGATAATTTCCTCTGGCATGGGGAAGATACTCTGTCTTTGTGCACCTGGGGACCCCGACCTGAGAGCGGGAGGGGGAACCCAAAGTGCATGCCGCTATGTGTTCCCCTCCGAGCCATACCTGTGACTCCCGGCTCCCGGGGATGTAAGTGCAGGAGAGGTGGTTGAGGAGGACGAGGCCGGTGCCATCTTGGCCGCCTGATGTCACGCCGGAGCTTCCTGGCTGAAATACTCTGTGTTGAGCAGTGGAGGACCTGGTGTTCAGTCCCTGGGGCATGGGTTCTTTGTTCTTTTTTGGTTTACCCATGTTGGTGCAGGCAATGGGTGCTTTTTTAGGGCAGAGCAGGCAGGCCAGGTGAGGAGCTTCAGCACTGTGCGTCCGTTTAAATTTTAAAGGAAGGGGAGTGGCTTGGAAAAGGTAATAGATGCGGGGAATGATAGATGGGGTTGTTAAGTGGATGTGGGATAGGCTTATCTGAATACGTGAATTTTCAGAGATCTCCTAAAGATGGACAGGTTAGGGGCTGATTGGATATACTGGGGAAGAGAGTTCCAGAGGATGGGAGAGGCTCTGGAGAAGTCCTGAAGATGAGCATGAGAGGAAGTAACAAGGGAGCTAGAGAGCAGGAGGTTCTGGGAGGAGCGGAGAGGGTGATTTGGGCGATATCTGAAGATGAGGTTGGTGATGTAGCTGGGGGTGATGTTGTGGATGGGAAAATGCATTTTTAATTTTATACGGTGGGGTAGGGGGATCCAGAGAAGGGATTGGCAGAGAGGAGCAGAAGTCGATTAATGAGGTGTATTAGTCTAGCAGCAGCATTCATAATAGACTGAAGGGAGGATAGCCTGCGTAAGGGTAGGCCATTAAGGAGAGAGTTTCAGTAGTCAAGGCGGGAAATAATCAAGGAGTGAACATGTTGCTTTGTGGTGTCATTAGTCAGGAAGGGTCGAATTATGGAGATGTTGCGGAGGTTAAGGCAGCAGGATTTAGCCAGTGATTGGATGTGGGGGCTAAAGGAAAGGTCAGAGTCAAGGATGACACCCAGCACCCTGGCATATGTGGAGGGACCAATGGTTGTGCTGTTGATCTTAATGGTAAAGTCATGGGGGAGGAACCGGGAAGGAGGAAATATTACAAGCTTAGTTTATAAAGATTGAGTTTGAGAAAGCGGTGCGACATCCATACCAAGATGTCATTCAGTAAGTTTGAGATCCGTGAGGAGATTGAGGGGGTGAGTTGAGGAGTGGAGAGATAGATCTAGGTGTCATCGGTGTAGAGGTGGTATTGGAAGCCATGGGAGGTTATCAACTGGCCCAGAGAAGAGGTATAGAGTGAGAATAGGGGGGGCCCCAAGGACAGAGCCATGGGGTACCCCAACAGAGAAAGGAAGAGGCGTAGAGGAGATAGAGTTGTAAGTGACACTGAAAGTGCCCTGAGATAGGTAGGAGGAGAACTAGGATAAAGCAGAATCATAGAGGCCAAGGGAGTGTAGATTACTTAGAAGGAGCAGTTGGTCAACTGTGTCAAAGGCAGCAGAGAGGTCTAAGCCCTTGTACACACGGTCGGAAATTCCGACAGAAAAGGTCAGAACGGATTATATTGTCGAAAAATCCGATCGTGTGTGGGCTCTATCTGACTTTTTGCGTCCGAGATTCCAACGGAAAAAATTTGAGAGCAGGATCTCAAATTTTCTGACAACAAAATCCGATCAGACTTTTTCTGATCGTTTGTAGAGAATTCCGATTGGACAAAGTGCCAGAGTACCAGAGCAAAGCTATTGGCTACTAGGCTGAACGTAATCCCGTCGGAACGAACTAACGTCATCACGTTCCGAACGATCGGATTTTCCGACAACTTTGTCCAACCGTGTGTATGCAACACCAGTTTCGGACAAAATCCGTCGGAAAAAATCAGACGGATTTTGTGGTCGGAATTTCCGACCATGTGTACAAGGTCTAAGAGTAAGAGTATGGAGTAATGGCCATTGGTTTTAGCAGTTAGTAGGTCATTGGTGAGTTTTAGTAGGGCAGGTTCAGTAGAATGTTGTGTACAGGAGCCGGACTGTAGGGAGTCGAGAAGGTTGTTGTCTGTGAGGTAGTGACTCATTTAGTCATGGACAAGGCGTTCGATGAGCTTGGAGGCAAATGGGAGCATGGAGACTGGTCTTAAGTTATTCAAACAGGTGGGGTCTAGTGAGGGTTTTTTAAGTATGGGGGTAACCTGAACCTCTTCTCCCTCCACATCTTCCTTTGGGTGTGCAGGGATTTCCCCTTATTTAGGAGGTATGGGGTTTGTGGTGTACTCAGATGTCCCGATTATTTTCTCCCCTATGTGAATAAAAAAAATTAAAAAAAGGTATACTTAGCATACAGATATTTGAGGCAAGAAATAGGAATATGAAATATTGCTTGGAAGTGACGTACAATTGTCTGTTTTGGCAAAGTTCCAAGCAGACAACATGATTTTTTACCTTTCTTAAAGCTGGAATGCTTACCTGTTTTGGTAAAGTTTCACACATGGAGAGACCACTAGTATCCAATGGAGCACCTGTGTGGGACACCCTAAAAAGGGTGTTCTGGTGTCCCACACTAGTGCTCCAGATGTGTAAACAGCTGCTGAGTGTCCTCTCCTTACACTGAATCAAGTTTGCATTTCATTATAGTTACAAACCTATCTAGAAAACAATGAACTAAACTTCTTTTAATACAAATAGGCCTGAACAAATGTAGTTAACTTGCATCTGCCAAAAACATTGTATTAGTGGTCGAACAAACAATGTTTACTATGAATGATTACTGTCCCCACAAACCTTAAACTTACTATTTTAAATGCTATTTTTGTCTGTACAACATTAAAGAAAAGCACATGGAGCAGCATGCAAGTAATAATAAAATAGGATCACATGACAAAATACTTACTTTTTTACAACACTCTCTTGATCCTTCTGCACTAATCCTGCTCCCTTAATTTGAGGTCTGACCAGCGTTTCCTCAATTGCTCCTTGGATCGTCGTACCCCAAAATAATTCTCACAACTTTAGTCATGATCTTGGCCTTTCTCACATTTGGGTTGCTGTACGGTCCACACTTCCCATCATAGTCGGCTCTCTACAAGAGGTCCGCCATCTCCACCATCTCTACAAAGGACATATTTGAGGACTTAAATCTCCTCCTGGATAGGGGCGTTTGTGGCTCCGGGCTTTCCTCGTCCTGCTTGTTGCTGCTATTATCACGCACCTGTTGTCTCTCCGCCATATGCTCTCCCACTGCGCTGAAAAAGAAGGGGCGGGGAATATACTAGAAGGTGAGAGGCATGCGCACTGTATCTAAAGCATAACATGCATGTGCATACGTATGTACGTACGATCTGTGAGCAGAGGACGGAGTAGCACAAGCACCGATCGTTCAAACGAAGGTACCATTTTAACTTGGGACATCAGTGGTTAGTGGCCTATACTGCTTATAGATTGAGGTCTATATTGGGACACGATTAGGAGAGTTTAGTCTAACATTAGGGTTTGTCTTGCAGAGAAAATGGATACATTTAATGACCACGACTTCCTCCGCAACTTCATTGATAAGTATAGAGAGCTGTCCTGTCTGTGGCAAGTGAAACGCCAATTTTATAACAATTTAAAGAGGAAGGCAGCAGTGGATCAATTGTTGTAATTGGTGAAGCAGGTGATTCCCGAGGCAGACATCAACTATTTTAAGTGCAAAATTGGTGGCCTCAGAAGCACATATAATTCAGAGCGCAAGAAGGTCCAGGATTGCATGAAATCAGGAGCAGTGGTAGATGACATTTATGTCCCTAGGCTCTGGTACTATGACAGACTGCAGTTTTGTCAGACCAGAGTGAACCCAGACCATCACTCTCAATCCTTCCTTCCACACTTCCTTCCACCTCAGATGAGGCTTCCGACATACAACCTGGGCCTTCCACCCAGGAAGATGTGGAGGAGCCCACCTTGAGCCCGATATAGCATTGTTGAACATATTTATTGTGGAAAAATGTATGATGCTAACTAGATGTTATTATTGATCACTAATATATGATTTAACAAAGTGGTTTACATATCATTAGTAGCCAAAAATGAGTGTGATTGATAACAAAAAAACTAAAACTACTGTATGTCCCATTTTCATACACAGGAAAGTCTCAGCCAGGAAGAGAGCCTCTAAAGTGGCAGCCAGAAGGTGGCCGTGCCCAGTAGCCTGACCGAATGCCAGGTTTCTCCCCTCTGCCTTCTAACAAAAAGGACCAGGAAGGGGAGGAATCTGGAGGAGTCAGCGACTAATTTGATTCGGCAGGCTACTGCGGTACTCCACTCAACACAACCACCCCTAGTGTCCAGGAGTCCTTTGCGTGTATGACGGCCAGTAGGATGCAAGTAATGGAGGAGAGCATATTTCAGGCCCTAAATAAAGGGGTAGGGGGCCAACTCACCAATAAAAAACACATCTGCGAGTTGGACCATATGACTCCTCCCCCACCTCCAGCAACACCTCCAACATCACAGCCACAGCCTGGAAGGAAGCGTGCAAGAGAGTCTTGAGAGTGATGACCTGGGTTTGGTCTGGTCTGGCAAAAAACACAGGCTGTTGTAATGGGACATATATGTCATCTGCTGCTGCTCCTGATCTCTGAGTTCTGGACCAGATTGTGCTCCCTATTAAATGGACTCCTCAGGAAACCAATTTTGCCTGTCAAATAGTTGAAGTCTGCCCTGGGGGTACAAAGGCTTTACCAATTTCAACAGTTTATCCAGTGCTGCCTTCCTAATATATTTAGAGTTTTTTTTTGACAAATACTTGGCTATGTGTTTTATTTAAAAAAGAACAGTTTGTTTGTGAGTATTCAGGAGATCACGAGAAATAATAACAAATCTCTGTGTGAATATCAGCAGCAAAGCAACTTCATTCTTCTAGCATTATAAAGAAGAAGAGAATGCGCTGCATTGAAAGATTTAAAAATTTACAGTGTGACGAATGGGCCATCTCCATTATGAACGCTAGTTTTACAAGACCGAGCACTTCCATCTCGTACTTGATTCAGAGCATGCATGGAATTTTGTGTGTAGGACTTGTGTAGACATGCAAAGAATTTCCGACAAAAAGTTTTGTCGGAAAATTTGAAAACCTGCTCTCAAACATTTGTTGGCGGAAATTCCAACAGCAAATGTCCAATGGAGCATACACGCGGTAGGACTTTCTGACAACAAGCTCACATCGAACATTTCCCATTGGAAATTCCAATTGTGTGTATGTGGCATAAGAATTGAGTCCCTTACCACCAGAATCTGTCTTTCCTTTCCCTTGGCTTTACTCCCACCCTCACTGGAGGAGTCATCCCCCTGGCAGCTAGGAGCATCACTTTGCTCCAGAAATGCTGGTCCCTGACAGGTCAGTGGATCCCTGCATGGCAGTTTGTAGGGCAACAGCAGGAGTAAATGTGGATAAGGAGGAGGGACAGGATCAATGATGGCCCGCTCATTAGGGGATTAGGGGGCGCCACCCCTCTAATCCATGTGCCCGGCCCCTAATCTCCATGTAGGGCGCTGGATGCATAGATTGCAATGTTTTTTTTTCTAAGGCACATGATTACAGCCTAAGGCTCTAATTGGCTTTAGAAAGGGTGGGCAGAGCACTGCGCTCCTGAGCCCACCCACTTGTGTGATGTGTGCGGTGGTGGATGCGGAGGAGGAGGAGGTGGGGGAGCTGACGGCAGCCAATGAGCATGTAGTCTCCAGCGGTACCTTTGCAGAGGCAGAGTTGCCCTCTACTAACTGGACGGAGGAAAGTGAGTGCGGCCACTGCAGTGAGCATTTGGTTTCTCCCTCCCCCACAGTGCACACTCCGCTGTACACAGGAGAACATGGAAGAGTCCAGGGAGCTGCGCATGCATGGGAGCCAATAACCCTGCTGGGGCTGCTTCTCAGTGGTGATGATCCCGGGGGGGGGGGGGGGGGTGAGAGGCCATGTGATGTCCGGCTGGTGGAGGAATGATCTCACCCAGTATGGGCACTGGGTAAGAGGAAGTCCATGTCATTGTATTATTATAGAGGAAGGCAGGCTATGAGCTTGTGTGCAGGGTGAGCTCCAGCCAGGGAAGTTCTATGTCCTTCTATAGTGCCATGTAAGATCAGTAAACTGCTGGGATCATAGATGGGGTATGTACGGACCCGGCCTAGGGGGTCTCTTTGCCGCCCAGCCCCCCCCCCCCCCCAAAAAAGAGAGCACCAGATTAGATTTGACCTGAACAATCAGAACACAGAAAATTCTGTCCAAACCTGGGTTTTATCTGAACCATGGGCTCATTCCTAGATGACAGGAACAATTTAAAATGGACTGCTTTGTTTTACTTTACATAAAATGTCTCCTGTAGATTGTCTACTCCCTCCGTCTGCAATAGATACTTTAAAATGTAAGTCAAGATATGCCTGGGGTGACAGCATAGCTACTGAGATATATTTGTTTGTCAAAGCCTAGGAAATAGTAAGGAAGAGGAGAGAGAAAAAATGCATTTATATAACTTAACTCCATTTGTTCTCAGAGTCTGAGGTGTGTGCAACTGTCCTTGTCACCTGCTTGAGCATCCAGGCCTGCCAATTTAAGAGTGAATCCTCAGTTTGCAGTAGTTAGAGACAGAAATAAGACACCAGTCACTTTAGAATGAGTTGTTAACCAGCCTTATAATATATGTAATTTTTAAAAATTATTATTATTATTTTATAAAAACAGATTTTTTTTTAAAATAAAAAGGCAGCTCCGGCTGAGATAATGATCTCCTCTCTCACAGTAATTACTTTTTTTAAGTCTTTTTTTTTGTTAAAAATAACTAACAGAGTGGGGGAGGAACCGACCGGAGCGGATGTGTAGAGTGCTGCTCTCTCGACTCAGGCAATCAGCTGCAGTAATCCCCAAATGATATCCAGCTGACCTGATGGATTGTCTCGGATTGTCTCCTGGCCGCGATCGTCGGATCTCTCTATAGTTCCTCTGTTCAGAGAGGCTGCTGTCCATGTCTTCTGGGCGCTGTGACGAGGCTTTGTGCTAAGTTAATTTGCACTGCGATCTCCCATTGATCAGGGGAGACAGGCTGGATACTGGGACCGTCGCGGTAAGGAGAGCAGGGTCAGCGGAGGGGTGTGCCTGGAGCCTGTTGCAGTCTGAAGCTTACGAATACGAGAAGCACGTCGAGATCCTCCCATACCCCCCACTGAATATTGCTGAGTGCATCCGAGACTGCCCTGTGTACACTCCGCAAGGAGCGGAGGGAAGCCGAAGAGGGTTCGAGTGAAGCCGATCCATAGATCGGCTTCACTCAAACCCTCTTCGGCTGGCCGCTGAGACCGGGGGCAGTTGAGGACAATACAGGTGACGAGAGCTAAATCCAACGATTGTGGAGTTATAAAGGCAGATGCAACCCAGTGAGACAGAGGATACAGGTCTGGCTTGTCAATTTTTTTCTTTTGTTGCTTATTCCCATATCTAATATTTACACAGGCTGCATATTACCATGGAGAGATAAAGTTATACTAAACAAGAAAAAAGACTGTACTTAAGTGACTTTCTGGTGCTCTGGGCAAGAGGAGAAGGATACAGATAATATCCCGTGGTAATATAATAATTTCACCAAAAAATTGCTGAGATTAAACAAAACAAAAATTTTTAAGATATTAGCAGAGGGGAGCAGGACTGTGTTACACATATTGCCAGGTTTATAATTAAATAATTAAAATCTGCTAGCTCCCCCGCCTTTCTTTTCTTAGTGTTTTCCCCTTGAGCACAATGTCACCTAAAAGCTCCCATACACAGAAAACAAAAAGAGGGTCAGCGGGGGGTGCAGCAAAGAACCCCCTAAACCCCCCGAAGCCCCCATCTGCCCAAGAAATTGATATAAAAGGGTTTTTTAATCTGCAATCACAAAATCAATTGGAAGGCTCTATGGTAACTGAGCTGGATTTTACGTCTACTAATAGAGATACTGAACCCAGACCAAATGATAGCCCAGTGGGCAATGTACAATCAGATATAGAGGGTACATCTAGAGTGGAAGGGGGCTCATCTTGGGATATGCAGAGTGCAGACATATATAAAATCCTTACCCGCAAGAGAGGATATGGACAAATATGTATACCGATTGTAAACTTCCTATAAAACCATAATACAAGCACTGAAATCATCAGTAGTGGATATGCAAAATGGGGTCGAGGTCATAGACTCCAAAGTGACAGATATCAATCAAAAAATATCACTATTGGAGGAAACAGATCAGAAGACTGATAGATATTTAAAACATTTAATAGAAGCCACCGATGACTTGGAAAATAGAAGTAGGCGAAACAATATAAGAGTCAGGGGCCTGCCAGAGGCAAAGGGAACAAATGGACTAAAGATCATATTACAGGAAATATTTTAAAAAAAATATATTAAAACAGCCAATTACAACAGAGATAGAAATTGATCAATCCCACAGAGTCCAGGGACCTAAGGATAAATATCCACGTAGGCCAAGAGATGTTATCTGCAGGATACATTCTTATTATATTAAGGAAAGTATTATGGCAGCTGTACGGCATCAAAGAGACTTTGAAATTGAAGGCAATCCATAGATTTTTTTACAGGATTTGTCCAAATATACTTTGATTAGGAGAAAAGCAGTAAAACCACTATTGGACGCATTGAGGGAGAGGGAGATTCTATATAGATGGGGTTTCCCCTTCCAGATCATAGTTCATTGAAGTGGGCAAAAAATTTTTTTTTGCGATACCAGAGATCTCCCAGATTTTTCGAAAAAACTTCACCTACCACCAACTGAACTGCCAACATGGCCATTATGGGGGGGGGGTTGAAATAGAGGAGGGGATAGGGGGGGTATGGGGAGGGGCATATGGGGTGGGGAAGAGGGGAGGGGTATGGGGATGTTTTTTGTTTTTTTTGCTTTTTGCCCCGCAATAGGGGATGTATTTTCCACAATATGTATATGGGTCATTCATGCAAACTCACGTGAAACATAGGTATTAATGTAGTGATTTATGGGGAGGAGGTGGGATTACGGTTTGAAGTTTATAGTTATGTATTCACTAACAACTATGCACATATATATTAGTTCAATTGTGCGCAGAGCTGGCACAATACAGTATATAGTGTATCACTTGACTCAGGTAGCTAGGGGGAATCGTTTAGTACAATTAGGGGACGATTGTCTCCCCAATTTTGGAGCATGGTTTGGGCACAAGGATAGAGTGTTTTTTTTTTCTTTCATCATATGTACTGGCACTGTATAATGGAAGAGGCACTTTGAAGTATTTGAATATGAGGTGATGGTTGGGGGGTGTGGATGGGGGGGAGAGGTGAGAGATGGATGGGGGCATTTTCCTTCCCCTGCCCCTTACCTTCCCCCCTTTTTTTTTCTCTCTTCCCCTCCCCTCCCCCTTTCCCCCCAAGTCTGTCCTTATTTTTTGCCTCAGCGTCCAAGGTGTTTTAATAAAGGGGCAATATTATAACAAGTTAAGAAGCCTGGGCTGGGTACATCCACTTTAAGGGAGGTTACCCCAATATCTCTAAGTTAGGGACCTTAAGGTTAGACTCTAAGGAGTCAAATAGTGAAAGAAAGGTTTGAAGGAGAGATTGGTTTGCGGGTGTTGTATGTGGTAAGTATGATAAGGTTGCATGTGGTGTGCTTGTATTTTAGTTGTTTATTTAAATTTGCATTTAGTTATTGGGCGGTTTTTTGTTTGTTTTTTCTCTCCCGCCCCCCCCCCCCCCCCCGCCTATAGAAATCTATGGGTATGGTGAAAATATGTTTCTAGAATATTAGAGGATTGAACTCAGCATCTAAGCCCTTGTACACACAGTCGGAGATTCCGACAACCAAATCCGTCGGATTTCGTCCGACGGATCTTGTCCGAACCTGTTGCATACACACGGTCGGCCAAAGTTGTCGGAAAATCCGATCATTCGAAACGTGATGACGTTATTTCGTTACGATGGGACTAGTAGCCAATAGCTTTGATGTAGGAATTTGATCTGAGCATGCGTGGCACTTTGTCCGATCAGAATTCTCTACACATGATCGGAGTATGTCCGATCGGAGCATTTTGTCAGAAAATATTTCCGGCAAGTTGGAAAATTTGGTCCAACCGATATTCCGATGGAAACAGTCCGATGCAGACCACACACAGTCAGAATATCCGACAAAACTCTCCGATCGGACACATTCCGTCGGAATCTCCGATCGTGTGTACAAGGGCTAAGAGAGCACAGGTCCTGCACTCTCTTCATAAGCAAAATGTTGGCATTGTCTTCTTCCGGGAGACACACTTTCGCGCAGATCACATACCCAATATACAAAGTAGATACTATTCATCTTGGTATTATGACTCCTTTGCCTATTCTAAATCCAGGGGAGTTGCTATAGTAATACATAAATCAATACCCCATCAGGTAATTGAAGTTTGGAGGAGCAGAGAAGGTCGAGCAATATTCCTAAAACTGGCCATATATGGTAAAAATATACTCTTATTAATGTATACTTCCCTAACCAAGACCAAATCAAAACTGAAAAGCAACTTTTAACAGATTTAATGGAAAAAGCAGAAGGGGTGACATTGATAGGCGGAGACTTTAACTTCATTCTTGATCGGGATATAGCTACTACGACAGCTCCAACAACACAGATAAGTAAAGAGAAGAATTTAAGGATATGATGAGTAAATATCAACTGGTTGATATATGGAGGGTTCCCCACCCACAGGAGAAAGATTATACATTCCATTCAAAAGTACATGGAACATATAGATTAGACTACTTTTTGATAAACCAATTAGGAATGGCTGTAGCCTCTTCCTCTGAGATAGGTAGTATGGTATGGTCGGATCATATGCCAATATTTTTGAGGATGACCTTATGTAGTGGGAGTAGAGTAAGCCCTTGCACACACGGTCGGAGATTCCGTCAGAATGTTTCCTATCGGAGCGTTTTGTCGGATATTCCGACTGTGTGTAGTCTGCATCGGACTGTTTTCCGACGGACCAACTTTTCCAACTTGCCGGAAATATTTTCCGACAAAATGCTCCGATCGGACATACTCCGATCATGTGTAGCCTACTCCGACGGACAAGGTGCCAAGCATGCTCACAATCCAATTCGGACACGGAAGCGCTCGCTCAGGTAAAACTACTGCTCGTAATCGATATAGCACATTCGTCACGCTGCAATGTTAAAAATTCTTTCATGAAGCGCATTCTCTTGTTCTTTGCAATGCTGCAAGAAGGAACTTCTTTTGTTGCTCATAGTCACACACACTTCTCCCGAACGTATTTCCTGACTCTTTTTTACTAATTTCAGCAATACAATTTTTGAATTCGTCACATCTACACAATTTTAGTTTTTGTTTATTGTTTTTTGGGTGAATTTTTTTTTTTTAAACATCTCCTTTTTGACATTTTGCTCATCTTTCCATTTTTTGGGGTGTGTTTTGTGTGTAAACTTACCACAACAACATTATTATATTTTTTCTATTTTCTTTTTTAATCTACAGGAGGTTGTTTAGTGTTGGTGCCCCTTGTTATTCATTTCACTTTGTGTTTTTGAAATGTACCTGCCTGCTCACAAATAAACGGTCCTTTTGGAAGGAAAACACATACGCAAGTATTTCTTCAAACAAAAAAAAACTTTATTTAGGTCTCAAACAACTAAAAAGAGGAAGGCAGCGCTGGAGAAACTTGTTACTTTGGCGCAGCCTTTGGCCCCCAGGGCAGACATGAACTAATTAGAAAAAGAAAAATTGGTGGCCTGAGGAGTACATATCTCAGGGAGAGAAGTCTGGTCCAGAAGTCCTAGAGATCAGGAAAAGCAGATGCCATCTATGTCCCCAGGATGTGGTTCTTCAAGAGGCTGCATCTTCTTTCAGGCCAGACTGAACCCAGGGCATCACTCTCTCGTCTTCCTTAGGCACTTCCCACCAGGCATCCTTCGAGCCTGTGGCTGGGCTCCTGTAGTTGTGGCAGGAGGAGGAGAAGGAGGGCGTTGGTCAACCTCCTGGCTGCCACTTGCCACAGCCTCCCCCCCGACTGAGGTCTTCCTGTGAATGAAAATGGGACATAGTTTTAGTTTTTTGCTCATCAATCACACCATTTTTAGCTCATTACTTTTGCAAATTGAATGTTACCAAATAGAACAGACTATCATTCTGAGCCCAGCATTTTTCATTCTCGTCCCAATCATTTTTGGTCACTACTGTCTATTGATATGTAAATCACTTTGTTAAATCACAACTTACTGATCAATAAGAACATCTAGTTAACATCATTAAATGTACCACAAGAAATATGTTCAACAATGCAATACCTGTCTCAAGCTAGGCCCCATCACATGTTGCTGCCTGGAAGGCCCAGGCTGGACGTTGGAAGCCTCAGCTGGGGGTGAAGGAAGCCTTGAAGGAAGACTGGAGAGTGGTGGCCTGGGTACCCCCTGGTCTACCAGAAAATGCAGCCTCTGGAAGTAAACCATCCTGGGGTAATAAATGGCATCTGGATCTCCTGATCTCAAGGACTCCAGGTGCTTCTTTCTCTCCCTGAGATATATACTCTTCAATACACCTATTTTCCTCTTCACATAGGCCATGTCTGACGTGGGTACCATGATCCGCACCAAAGAAAGAAGTTTCTCCAGCGCTGCATTCCTCTTTCTTCTGTCATGATAAAACTGGTTGTTGATCTGCCACAGGCAGGGCATCTCCCTGTCCAGTTCCAGGAATAGACCCATAAAATTGGGGTTTTTGAATGGATCCATCTTCTCTGCAAGACACAACACAAGACAAACCCTAAAATACTAATAATGCCATGATAAACCCTCCTAATCTTGTCCCAACATTGGCCTAGTTAGAAGCAGTCTAGTCTAGTGATGTACCAAGATCAAAATTTTACCTTCGTTTGCACGATCGTCGCGTCAGCTCCTCACTCTGTTCACAGATCGTACGGATGACACATGCGTGTTGCGTTTTATATACAGTGCGCATGCATGAAACCCCGCCCCTGACGTTCTTTCTAGACTATTCCCCGCCCCTTCACTTTCGGCGCATTGGGGAGAGCACATGCAGGTGCGCAATAGAGTTCCACTAACGAGGAGGAGGGTGAGGAAAGCACGGAGCTTGAAAGATCCCAATCCAGGAAGAGAAGATTTAAGGCCTCAAATATGTCTTTTGGAGAGATGTTGGAGATGGTGGACATATTGAACAGGACCGACTATGATGAAAAGTATGGACCTTACCCAAACCCAAATATTAGAAAGGCCAAGATCATGACTAAAGTTGTGAAGAGTCTTCATAAGAATTTTTGGGTACGCCGATCCAAGGATCAACTGAGAAAACGCTGGTCAGACCTGAAACTGAGGGAGCACGATCAGTACAGAAGGATCAAGTGTGTTCTTCAAAAAAGTAAGTAGTTGTCGTGTTTTCATATCATTATTCTTGCTTGCATACTGCTCCATGTGCTTTGATTTCATGTTGTGCATTTTAAAATGGCCACTTGCAAGTTCATGGTTTCATTCGTTCGTAAGAAACATCGTTCTGCAGGTAAGTATTGCAGCTTAACAAAGTGTCCACAATAATGTTCTCACCTTGGAACTCGGCCAAAAAACACAATTGTACAACACTTCCAAGCAATGTTTCATATTGCTATTTCTGCCCTCTGTGTGCTAATTATTCTTTTTTTACATTCTCATAGGGGAGAGAAGACTCTGCCTGTATGAGGACACCAGGGACCACACCCCTCCCAAAGAAGGCAAAATTCCAAAACCAGAAGCAGAGGAGCAGGAGGAGGAGGAGGAAGGAGAGATTGTTGAAGTTGGACAAATTGTCACCACAACAGGTGAGTGTCAGAGAACACAGCTTCCGGTAAGCTCATCAATGTATGTCACCATGCTGTGTTTTTTGCTTTGTTTTGTAGGTGATGTGGAGGAAGAATCCCATTTTACCAGTGAAAGTGCCCAGATCCTGATTGGGGAGATAATGGGGTGCAATAGGGATTTAGAAAATATACAGCAAAACATCAATGATGTTAAAAATAAAATGAAGTACATCATTGATGTTTTGGGGAGAGTGTGAAACAGCCCAAACTAGCTAGGGTTTTATTTTTTGGCTTTTAAACCACAACTTTTGTATTTTTTGTAAATCCAAATTTGGAAGATGCACAGTGTGTCAACATGCACTATCTCCCATCATGGGGGATCAATGTACGTGTTTTGTGGAAACTGGCTGAGATGAGGGGGTTGCAGCTCCAAAACATGTACATTGATCCCCCATGATAGGAAATAGCACATGTTGAAACATTGTGTGCATCTTCCATATTTTGATTTTCCAGGGGTGACACCCCATGTGATGAAGGCAATATAAGCCCAGTTTGTACATACTCATGTCTGATATTGCCTTCACTTTTCAAAGTTGAACTTTGTAAGTTCCTGTTTTCTGTATGTTACGCTTTGATACATGCCTGTTTACACAAAAACACCAAGTAAACAAAAAATACCTGAAATAATGTTTTTGATACACCCAATTTGTTGGTTTGTTGTAAAACCCTTTTCTAAACGCACATGTGAGTGTGCTTTGATTAAAAATTTAAATTATCAACAATGTGCGGCTTCCTTTTTCATTGCCCAAATGATGTATTTGGAGTAAAATTGTTGTTTTCGGTGACAATGGGTGTTATTTACTAAAGGTAACTCCACTTTGCACTCCAAGTGCAGTTTCAGGTGCACTTTTGCAGTGCACTTGTAGTGCATAGTGGATGTGCCTTTAGTAAATAACACCCACAGTGATGTGTTAATTTTCACAATCATGCCATTTTCCTGCCATGGGCTGAAAATTAGCAAGATTTTGGTCAATAATGTAATACATACATTAGTTACCAAAAACAAGGTGTGTGTGTAGCAGACCCACAACATAATAAGCTTATCTGAAGAAGAGACTTTCCCCTCATCTCGCTCAGAACTTGGGTTTTGCACTGTTGGTGAAAAAGGCACAACAAGATAAAACATAAATTTACCTAGGAGACACCTAAAACCAAGCCAAGCAGTAAATGTAAACAAATATTGGAGCTTCAAAGAAAAATGTATTCATAAAATGCCGCTCAGACATTGTCTGGCATATCAATGGCCCCCCTACCCACAAAGTAGTCCATGTATTGGGTTCTAACCTCACGGGCGCTTTGGGGGGCAAGCCAGGATGAGCAGCTTCAAGGCCCGTGAGGTTATCATTTTCCAGCAACTCTGCCTCTTGGACAACTGAGACCGCATAGTTTGCAGAATGTCTTTTTAGGAAATTGTGAAGAACACAGCAGGCCAGCACAATGTGATTTAGTTTGTATTCCGCCATGTGGATAGGTGTTAAAAAAAGGCGGAACCGGCTGGCCAGTATTCCAAAGGTGTTCTTCACCACTCTTTGGGCTCAGGATATGCCTTTCTTGGTTGTATCAACAATGAGCGTATGGAATGGATTGCTGAGACAGGGGCTAGGGTCAACATATATAGGCCGATGACCCCCCTTTTTGGCAACCCAGAATTTCTACCAGCATTGGAAAAAAAGTGTTTTCTGAAATGGCAGAGAAAAGAAGACTAGATTGATAGAAACACTGGTGCAGAATAGACTTGTCCCACTGGATTTTTTAGGTATGGAATATAAAAATAAATGGATGGCAGCTTCAAGAATATATCCTCTCTTTGATGAAGGAGGGTACAATTAACATACCATTTACTGATTTTGAAAAGATGTTAGTAAAAGAACAGAGACCAATACATTCTTTATCAAATGTATATAGATATCTTAGCTCAAAGAATAATATACAGGAGATAATATATGTAAAAAGTGGGAAGAAGATATAGGGGCCACCATCCCTAAAGAGAAATGGCAAAAAGAAATTACAATAACACACAAACTATCAATATCTAATAAACACCAAGAAAGGAATTATAAAATTCTGGCCAGATGGTACAGATGCCCAGTAGACATGCATAAATATGAGCCCTGAGAATGAGAAAGTTTGCTGGAGATGTCATGGGGCAAGAGGCACACTGTCACATATCTGGTATTACTGCCCTGGGCTCCGAAATGTTTGGGAGAAAATATATAGAATATACAGTGCAATGACAGGGGTACTGTTACAGCCTGATATATTAATTTCAATATTATTAGTGATTCCGGGATCAGTGAAGAACATAAAAAGGGGTATCCTAAAATATTTCTTAACCGCAACGCATACCATCATAGCTAGGAAATGGAAAAGTAGAGAAACACCAAACATAGAGGAATGGGAAGCGGAGATGAGCGAGATGTGTGCCCAGGAAAAGAGAAGGGAGACTGAGAAAGGTCTAAAAAAAACAGATATTGACAACATGGCAGATGTGGAAGGAGTTTAAAGCCTTTACAGGTATTGTGGAAGGAGCTATAAGGATAAGGGTTTTGAGTGGGGGGATGAATGTGGTGTGACAAATAGTAAGACAGTACCATGATGGGTATAGATTACATTTTTAACCAACTTCCAATAAATATAATATATATAAATAGGTGTATATGTAAATGTTATATAAATAATTGTAAAAAATGTTTTGAAAAATAAAGATAGAAGACAAAAATAACTAACATGTCATACTTACCTGCTCTTTGTAGTGGTTTTGCACAGAGCAGCCCAGAATCTCTTCTTAAGTCCCTCTGCCGGTGCTCCTGGCCCCTCCCTCCTGTTGAGTGCCCCCATAGCAAGCAGCTTCCTATAGGGGGAACCCAAGCCAAGACACAGCTCCCTGTGTCCATTCAGACACGGGCCCGTGGCCAGGCCCCTCCTCCTTTCTTTCCTCATTGTTTGACAGCAGTGGGACCCAATGGCACTGTGCTGCTGTCCCAGCCAATGAGGAGGGGAGTCCCAGGCAGCCAAGACAATCCTTCAACATTGCTAGATGGGGCTCAGGTAAGTATTGGGGGTTGAAAGGGGACTGCTGCACACAGAAGGCTTTTTATCTTAATGCATAGAATTTTAATTCATTCAGCTAGAATGGAAAAAGACTTGGGGGTCTTAGTAGAAGATAGACTCAGCAATGGCATGCACTGCCAAGCTGCTGCTAACAAAGCAAACAGAATATTGGCATGAATTGAAAAGAGGATCAACTACAGAGATAAAAACGATAATTCTCCCGCTCTACAAGACTCTGGTCCGGCTGAACCTAGAGTATGCTGTCCAGTTCTGGGCACCAGTCCTCAGGAAGGATGTACTGGAAATGGAGCGATTAGAAAGAAGGTCAACAAAGCTAATAAAGGGTTTGGAGGATATTAGTTACGAGGAAAGGTTGTGAGTATTGAACTTATTCTTTGTGGAGAAGAGACACTTGAGAGAGGATATGATTTCAATTCACAAAATACCGTACTGGTGGGAATTTAACAAGACACGTGGCGACTCATTAAAATTAGATGAAAATAGGTTTAACCTTAAACCATGTAGAGTATTCTTTACTGTAAGAGCGGCAAGGATGTGGAATTCCCTTCCACAGCCAGTGGTATCAGTGGGGAGCATTGATAGTTTCAAAAAAACTATTAGATAAGCACCTGAACGATCACAACATACAGGGATATACAATGTAATACTGACATATAATTACACACACAGGCTGGACTTGATGAACTTGTGTATTTTTTCAAACTTTACCTACTATGTAACTATGTTATGTCCGGCTGGTGGAAGAAGCCCATGTCATTGTTTTATTATAAAGGAAGGCAGGCTATGAGCTTGTGTGTAGGGTGAGCTCCAGCCAGGGAAGTCCCATCTTCTTTCTACAGTGCCAAGTGTGATCAGTGGACTGCTGACTGCTGCGACCATGGATGGGGTAAGTATGGATACGGCGGGGGGCTCTTCGCCACCCCCCCCCACACACAAAAAAAATGGAGCACCAGCCACCACTGAACAGCACAAGATTACTTCACACAGCTCTGGCCTCACAGACAGATGAGGACGATGATACCATTATCACCGCTGAATGTTCTGGTTGTGTAGCCCTCACTGCTCAAAAAGAAAGATAAGATTCATGTGCCCTCCCTCTGCATGCTGCACCCTGACAACCATACCAACAGACACACACACAGCAATTCACTGGAAAGCATCACTGGGAATATAAAGCAACAATGAATATAGCATTATATATGCCACACAATATAGCTCTGTGGTAGCAAACTGCAATATAACCTCTGCCTGTAATACTCTCAGCTGTCATAGTAAGATAGAATAGTGACGGCAGAAAAAAGACCAAGTAGTCCATTGAGTCTGCCCCATTCTGTCCCTCTCTCTCACTAAACTCCAACACACTGACAAAAAGCCTTTTATAGTGTGTGGGCTAGGATTTAGCCAAAAACCATCCTTAGCAAAAGTGACATAACCAGGGGTTAGGTGCAAGTCTTTCTTTGGTCAATAATGGCTTTTTGCACAACATTATATGAAGTTAGGCTGAGCAATTCTGGAAAACATCCTGAAAGCTTAGATTTGACCTGAACGATCAAACACGGAAAATTCAGTCCAAGCCTGGGTTTTATCTGAACCATGGGCTCATCGCTAGATGACAGGAACAATTGCAAATATACTGCTTTGATGTACGTTCCATAAAATGTACCTTGCAGATTTTGTACTCCCTCCCGGCCTACAATAGATACTTAAAAATGTAAGTCTAGATATGCCTGGGTAACAGCATAGCTACTGAGATATATTTATTTGTCAAAGCCTAGGAAATAGTAAGGAAGAATGTATTTATGCCATTTGTTCTCTGAGTCTGAGGAGCGTGCAACTGTCCTTATCACCCTCTTTAACTTCCAGGCCTGCCAATTTAAGAGTGAATCCTCAGTTTGCAGTATTTAGAGACAGAAATAAGACACCAGTCACTCTAGAATGAGTCATTTTTTAAAATGAATGTTTTTTAAATAAAACAGAAATATTTTAAAATTAAAAGGCAGCTCTGGCTTGGATAATTATCTCCTCTCTCACGCTGTCCTCCACAGTAATTTATTTCCACCACTGGATGTTACCATTCTTCTGAAGTAAAGTGATTGTTTTTAAAGGGAAAAAAAAAATGGGACTTTACAAACAGGTTATACTTACCTGCTCAGTACAGTGGTTTTGCACAGAGCAGCCCAGATCCCCCTCTTCTCGGGTCTCTCTTCGGTGCTCCTGGCCCCTCCCTCCTTTTGCGTGCCCCCACAGCAAGCAGCTTGCTATAGGGGGAACCAGAGCGTGCCACCACTTCCTGTGTCTATTTAGACATGGAGCTGCAGCCAGGCCCAGCCTCCTTTCCTCATTGGCTGACTGAGTTTGACAGCAGTGGGAGCCAATGGCGCCATGCTGCAGTCCCAGCCAATGAGGGGAGTCCCAGGCAGCTGAGACAATGCTACAACATTGCTGGATCTAGATGGGGCTCAAGTATGTATTAGGGAGGCTGAGGGGGTACTGCTGCACAGAATGCATTAAAATAAAAAACCTTCTGCCTTTACAATTACTTTAGGTAGTGCATAAAATAATCCACTTTCTGTGAGAGCAGGGTATCATGGGGCCACTCCTTGAGCCCATGATGCCTTGGTACCATTTTACTATGGGGATCCTGCATTCACAGGACCTTGATATTGATACAATGGGGTTGTCTTACTAAAGGCAAATAGAATGGGAATTGCACTTTGCATAGGAATGTTCCCCAGACTAGTGAATGAGGTGAAGCTCTGTTGACTTCAATACTAAGGATGAGCTCAGGTGTGTTCGCATGGACCACATGTAGAGCCCGCCAGGAAGTCGGCGCAGCGCTGCGCTAATCACAGGCAGTGAGACATTGCCCCTATGTGCGGCTGCAAAGATCGGGCAATGTCTCACTGCCTGTGATTAGGTCAGCGCTGCGCCAACTTCCTGGCGGGCACTGCTCGTGGTCCATGTGAACACGCCTGAGCTCATGCCTATTCAATACCCAATCATGTTCAAGCAAAAATGCTGTCCTTTTATTTTCCTTGAGTGTAAAAAATAATTTTACTATTTTTTTTTTTTTTTTTTTACTAATTATTGTAATTATTTTCCTTAACCACTTCCCGACCAGCGCACGACGATGTACGTCGACAGAATGGCACGGGCAGGCATATTGGCGTACAGGTATGTCCAATATTCAATGCCGCCCTGCCATCGGGAGCGCGCCGCCAGCGGCGCGCTCCCGTGCTGGTCGGGACCCCCGTGAGTCCGGTCGCGGGACCCGCGGACTCGATCGCCACGGGCATCCCCGCGATCGTCTCACGGAGCGGCCGAATGGAGGAAATGCTGTGTAAACAACATTTCTCCATTCTGCCTAGCAACTAGTGACGCTGATCTCTGCTCCATGTGATTGGAGCAGAGATCAGTGTTCACTAAATGAAAGCCCAACCCCCCCACAGTTAGTAACACACCCCTAGGAACACTTAACCCCTACACTGCCACCCACTGGTTAACCCTTTCACTGCCAGTGTCATTTACACAGGAATCACTGCATTTATATAGCAGTGATTACTGTATAAATGACAATGGTCCCAAAAATGTGTCAAAAATGTCCGATGGGTCCCCCACAATGTCGCAGTCACAATAAAAATCGCTGATCGCCACCATTACTAGTAAAAAAAAAAATAATAAAAAATTATTAATAAAAATGCTATAAAACTATCCCTATTTTGTAAACGCTATAACTTTTGCGCAAACCAATCAATAAGCGCTTATTGCGATTTTTTTTTTTACCAAAAATATGTAGAGGAATACGTATCGGCCTAAACTGAGGGAAAAAAATGTTTTTTTATATATTTTTGGGGGATATTTATTATAACAAAAGTAAAAAATAATGCGTTTTTTTTCAAAATTGTCGCTCTATTTTTGTTTATAGCGCAAAAAATAAAAACCGCAGGGGTGATCAAATACCACCAAAAGAAAGCACTATTTGTGGGAAAAAAGGACGTCAATTTTGTTTGGGAGCCACGTCGCACAACCGCGCAATTGTCAGTTAAAGCGACGCAGTGCCGAATCGCAAAAAGTGGTCTGGTCTTTGACCAGCAAAATGGTCCGGTCTGCAAGTGGTTAAGTGTTTATAATTATATTAGAAACTAATACAAAACAGCAGCTGTGCATTATAACCCAGATACCAGGCACAAACAATATGTAAAATAAAAAGTGCAGCGCTAAAAATAAACTTACAATATATACAACTTACAATATATAACACAATGCATATAACAAGTGCAAAGATTACTGAAGCGCATTCAGTGCAATCAATAGTGTATGAACAATATAGAAAATCAATAGCAAAGTATTGCATAAAAATGAATATTCAAAAAATAAAACATGTGCTAATTAAAGTGCAATAAGTGTCATATATTGTGCAAAACCTAAAATCCAGCTAGAGATGAATTTCAAGCATAAACACAAGTGCAATATAAAAAAAGGGTGCAGGTCTCTGCAAAAGATCATGTGGGACTAAAGTCCACTTGTAAAATCCATTGCTAAAACGAGTTGAAATAATGAACATCCAGCTGTGCGACTCCCATCACCAAAGTAAAAATGGAGGATTACCAGAAAGCTTGCGACCCCCCTTGCTCAGGGAGGTCATACAATACTTGTTGACTGGTAAGGATGAGCACAGGCGTGTTCGCATGGACCACATGCTGAGCCCACCAGGAAGTCGGCTCAGCACTGTGCTAATCACAGGCAGTGAAACATTGCCCGATCTCTGCAGCAGCACATCGGGGCAATGTCTCACTGCCTGTGATTAGCGCAGCAATGCGCCGACTTTCTGGCGGGCTCAGCACATGGTCCATGCGAACATGCCTGAGCTCATCCCTATTGACTGGATCCCTGATCCACTGAAGAAAATCCCAGATGCTCTCTCAGGAGTCCTTAATTGGTAAACCAGAAGGCTCTCAACAGACCAGGAAGTAGTGACAAGAACCATCAGTAGATCAGCTAACTGAAGTATATAAGGAAAAAAAAAGTGCACATAGTGAGATATTGTATCAGCTTCAAATTTAATATAAAGTAATGCACTTATATCAGATTAGCAGAATGCAGGCAGATAGATACATAAATCCAAACAAATACCTAGTAAATGGCCAGATAGCGATCGTGCATGCAGAGTAGCCTGTGTACGTATCAGACCAGATAGCGACCAGGAATGCAGAGTAGCATGTGCATGTATCAGGCCAGATATCGATCGTGCATGCAGAGTAGCCTGTGTACGTATCAGGCCAGATAGCGATCAGGAATGCAGAGTAGCATGTGCATGCATTAGGCCAGATATCGATCGTGCATGCAGAGTAGCCTGTGTACGTATCAGGCCAGATAGAGATCAGGAATGCAGAGTAGCCTATGTATGTATCAGGCCAGATAGCGATCGTGCATGCAGAGTAGCGCGTGTATGTATCAGCCCCAATGCTCGTTTCGTCATAAATTACATCATCAGGGGTCACACACACCTGAATCTGCACTATAAATATCCCATTAGGGAGACAAGGAAGCATTAACATAGATCAGATGGTGTTTAGTTTGGCTAAAGAATGCAATTAGGTTTTAAAACTATTGTGTTATATACACTCATGAAGCTCTTTTGTAATTTTGCAGAGCTGCTTGTGCCAGGTGATTGCATACATATACAGTACATGTGCATGAGGTGGGCTAACAGGTCGATAAGATTTCAATTTGTAGGCAGCTTTTTACCTTTTCACAGGACATCATTTTATACAGTGATATGTTTTAATTCCAAACAACACATCCAGAGAAAAATAGGCATAACCATTTATATTGCAAAATGTGGTGTTTTTTTTACTATTTTATTGTGACATCTTATAGATTTTTTCACATAAATATTTTCTCTTATCTTCCATTTTCACTTTTTGCTTTGCCCATTGTACTATTTTGTAAGTCCGGTACTTTTGTCATACATTAGAATTCAGTCATTGTCACTTCGCCTCTCTCACAACACCTTGCCACCAGTACCTTTTTGAGCATCTGTTTGCTGTGCCTATACAAATAGCAGCAAGACATAGGATGATGCCCTACAACGGATAAAAGAACATTGGAAAAAGAAATGATGTTACTGAAACAATGTAGTGGACAAATATATCTGAATATATCTGAATTTTGACACCACACTGTTATAATGATGAGTTGCTATTCAAAACCATTTACATCAGTTTGATGGCCTCACAAAAACAGAAGCAATGGGATAAAAGCAATTGGAATGCCTGGCTACAGGAAAATATAATTAGAAATATAAAAGTGCAGACAAAAGGATTGGAAAAAAATTAGATGTTGAGAACTGAGAGAAATGTACTTTAAATTCTAAAAAAAACAAGCACAGTGGGCATGAAAAGCTTTTACGTGATTAAAAAAATGTGCTAGAATCACCCATAAAAGATAATAAATGCAAAAAATGCAATAAAAAAAACAAAAAATGTAAATACTTAAAATGTTTGAACAAAAAAACAGTTTTGAGACAAATACAGAAGCTATTATTGCAGACCTCCTTCTAAAAATGCCTGGCTGTCATTCTCATCCACTGTCAGTACTTTCTGTGTCACTGACCCTATCACTGGAGTGGATATAAGGAAAGTCATAGTGAAGTAAATTCTTGTATTCTACATACTTATTTGAGGCTAATGTACTGAAACCATTGGTTTGTGTGATCAGCCAGGGAACAAGCATTTTTATAGTGGATGTCAGCAAGGTTCCCATACTTCATCATTACAGGTTTCCTTTAGAGGAGCTTTCAACCTTTATGAAAAATGTAAATTCCTTCCACATTGGTATTGTGTCAGAAGATAGGGCAGAAGATTAACCACTTCAGGACCGCCGTATTGCCAATGTACGTCAACACAATGGCACAGGCAGGCACAATCACGTAGATGTACGTGCCTGCCTTCCAGCGGGTGGGGGGTCCGATCGGACCCCCTCCCGTTGGATACGACGGTCCGGTTCGCTCCAGGAGCGCTCCGTGATGAGGGGATGGCCGTTGGTTTTCGGCCACCCCCTCTGGATCGCTCCTGGCCAATGAGAAGCTTCCTCCCACTGTGTATTGTTTACACAGGAAGGAGGAAGTGATGTCATTCTCCTCGGGGCGGTCTTTTTGACCGGACTACGAGGAGAAGACTAATAGTAAGTGTGCACCAACACTACACTGACATGTAGGTACACACAGGCACACAAACCCCCCCCGATCCCCCCCCCCCCGATCGCCCCCCGATCCCCCCCCGCCCCCCTCCCCCCCCAGTCACAGTGTCACTGATTGCATTGATCATTTCTTTACTGATCAATGCATTCAGTGTCAGTTGTGACAGTAAAAACTGTCAGGACAGTTAGTGTTAGGTCCAGGGTAGCCCCCTATCACCCCCCAATAAAGATTTAACCCCCTGATTGCCCCTAGAGTTAACCCTTTCACCCCCTTTTGCCAGTGTCACTAAGCGATCATTTTTCTGATCGCTGCATGTGTCGCTAGGTAGCTAGTTATTTTTTTAGGTTCACCGCCAGGTTTTTATATCGCTAGGTACCCCGATATACTACCCAATAATGGTTTTACCCCCTGATTTCCGCTAGTTAACCCTTTCACCCCTTTTGCCAGTGTCACTAAGCGATCGTTTTTCTGATCGCTGCATTAGTGTCGCTACAGTCGCTAGGTAGCTAGTTATTTTTTTAGGTTCACCGCCAGGTTTTTATAGCGCTAGGTACCCCGATATACTACCCAATAATGGTTTTAACCCCCTGATTGTCGCTAGTTAACCCTTTCACCCCCTTTTGCCAGTGTCACTAAGCGATAATTTTTCTGATCGCTGCATCAGTGTCGCTAGTGTCGCTAGGTAGCTAGTTATTTTTTTAGGTTCACCGCCAGGTTTTTATAGCGCTAGGTACCCCGATATACTACCCAATAATGGTTTTAACCGCCTGATTGCTGCTAGTTAACCCTTTCACCCCCTTTCACCAGCGATCACAGTATAAGTGTCACTGGTGACGCTGGTTAGCCAGTTAGTTATTTAGGTTCCCCGTCAGGTTTTTATATAGCGCCAGGGACCCCCATATACTACCTAATAAAAATTTGAACCCCCTGATTGCCCCTAGTTAACCCTTTCACCACTGATCACCGTATAAGTGTTACGGGTGACTCTGGTTAGTTTGTTTTTTATAGCATCAGGGCACCCACCATTTATTACCCAATAAAGGTTTAACCCCCTGATCACCCGGCGGGTGATATCAATTAGGTTTTAGGGTCAGGGTCTGCGTCGCCCCAGGCAGCGCTAGGTTAGTGCCAGTACCGCTAACACCCACACGCAAAGCATACACCTCCCGTAGTGCTATAGAATCTGAACAGATCAATATCTGATCTGATCAGATCTATACTAGCGCCCCCCGCAGTTTAGGGTTCCAAAAAAACGCATTGTTAGCGGGATCAGCCCAGATACCTGCTAGCACCTGCGTTTTGCCCCTCTGCCCAGCCCACCCAAGTGCAGTATCGATCGATCACTGTCACTTACAAAACACTAAACACATAACTGCAGCGATCGCAGAGTCAGGCCTGATCCCTGCCATCGCTAACAGGTTTTTTGGTAGCATTTTATATTTAAATCCGGAAGGCAGTGCTTGGTTTTCGGGGTCCCGTACGTGGCTAGGCTCCCAAAAAGTCCCCCACATGTGGTATCCCCGTACTCGGGAGAAGCAGCAGAATTTATTTTGGGGTGTAATTTGACTTCTGCCCATAGCATGTGTGAGCAATATATCATTTAGTGACAACTTTGTGCAAAAAAAAAAAAAAGTTTGTAATATTCCCGCAACTTTTGGCAAAATATAAAATATTCCATGGACTCAACATGCCTCTCAGTAAATAGCTTGGGTTGTCTACTTTCCAAAATGGGGTCATTTGGGGGGTTTTGTGCTATTTTGGCATTTTATGGCCTTCGAAACTGTGATAGGTAGTGAGGAGTTAAATCAAAAATTTGCACCCTTAGAAATCCTGAAGGTGATGATTGGTTTTCGGGGTGCCGTGCGCGACTAGACTCCCAAAAAGTCCCACACATGTGGTATCCCCGTACTCAGGAGAAGCAGCAGAATGTATTTTGGGGTGTCATTTCACATATGCCCATAGCATGTGTGAGCAATATATCATTTAGTGACAACTTTGTGCAAAAAAAAAAAAGTTTGTAATATTCCCGCAACTTGTGGCAAAATATAAAATATTCCATGGACTCAACATGCCTCTCAGTAAATAGCTTGGGGTGTCTACTTTCCAAAATGGGGTCATTTTGGGGGGTTTTGTGCTATTTTGGCATTTTATGGCCTTTGAAACTGTGATAGGTAGTGAGGAGTTAAATCAAAAATTTGCACCCTTAGAAATCCTGAAGGTGGTGATTGGTTTTCGGGGTGCCGTGCGCGACTAGACTCCCAAAAAGTCCCACACATGTGGTATCCCCATACTCGGGAGAAGTAGCGGAATATATTTTGGGGTGCAATTCCACATATAACCATGGCATGTGTTAGCAATATATCATTTAGTGACAACTTTTTGTAAAAAAAAATTTTTTTTTTTTTTTGTCATTATTCAATCCCTTAGGACAAAAAAAAAAAATATTCAATGGGCTCAACATACCCATCAGCAATTTCCTTGGGGTGTCTACTTTCCAAAATGGGGTCATTTGGGGGGGATTTGTACTGCCCTGCCATTTTAGCACCTCAAGAAATGAGATCGGCAGTCATAAATTAAATGCTGTGTAAATTCCAGAAAATGTACTCTAGTTTGTAGACCCTATAACCTTTGCGCAAACCAAAAAATATACGCTTATTGACATTTTTTTTACTAAAGACATGTGGCTGAATAAATTTTGCCCTCAATGTATGACTAAAATTTAGTTTATTCGATTTTTCTTATAACAAAAAGAAGAAAATATCTTTTTTTTTCTAAATTTTCGCTCTTTTTCCATTTATATCGCAAAAAAAATCGCAGAGGCAATCAAATACCATCAAAAGAAAGCTCTATTTGTGGGAAGAAAAGGAGGCAAATTTCGTTTGGGTGCAATATTGCATGACCGCGCAATTACCAGTTAAAGCAGCGCAGTGCGAAATTGCAAAAAGACCTCTGGTCCTTAAGGTGTTTATTGGTCCGGAGCTGAAGTGGTTAAAGCATGTTTCTGCTGCCAAGAGCACTGGAAGTTGTTGACATCTTGATACTACATTTCATTGTGCATGACTCTTATGCTGCGTACAGACGATTGGACATTCCAACAACCAAACCGTGGATTTTTTTCCGACAGATGTTGGCTCAAACTTGTCTTGCATACACACGATCACACAAATGTTGTTGGAAATTCTGATCGGCAAGAACGCAGTGACGTACAACACGTACGCCGAGCCAAGAAAAATCAAGTTCAATAGGCAGAATTTCCGACAACAATTTTTTTTGTGGGAAAATTTGAGAACCAGCTCTCTTAGCCCTTGTACACACGGTCGAACATTTAGACAGAAAATGTCCGATCGGACCGTGTTGTCGGATAATCCGACAGTGTGTGGGCTCCATCGGACTGTTTCCGTCAGAATATCCGACGAACAAAGTTTGATAGCTGGCTATAAAATTTTCCGACAACATGATCCGATGCGCGTCAGTTCCGATCGTGTGTAGCCTAGTCCAACGGACAAGGGCCATGCATGCTCAGAAAAAATTCTGAGATGGAAGCGCTCGGTCAGGTAAAACTACTGCTTGTAATCGATATAGCATATTCGTCACGCTGCAATGTTAAAAATTCTTTAATGCAGCACATTCTCTTTTTCTTTACAATGCTACAAGAATGAAGTTGTTTTGCTGCTCATATTCACACACATTTCTCCAAAACGTATTTCTTTATTCTTTTTCCTCATTTCATGAATACAATATTTTAATTCGTCACATCTCCCCAATCATTTTTTTTTGGTTTTAAACGTTGTGATTGTTTTTTTTTAATCAAGATCTCCTTTTTTGACAGTTTGCTCATCTTCGGAATTTTTTTTGGTGTGTTTTGTGTGTCAACTTACCACAACACCATTATTATCTTTTTATTTTATTGTTTTCTTTTTTAATCTAGGAGGTTGTTTGGTGTTGGTGTCCCTTGTTATTAATTTGACTTTGTATTTTTGAAATGTACCTGCCTACTCACAAATAAACTGTCCTTTTTCAAGTAAAACACATAGGCAAGTATTTCTTGAACCAAAAAAACCCTTTATTTAGGTGTCAGTAACAAATAAAGAGGGAGGCAGCGCTGGAGAAACTTGGGAGATTAGCAAAGCCTTTGGCCCCCAGGGCACACATCAACTATTTAAACGCAAAAATTGGTGGCCTGAGGAGTACATATTTGACAGAGAGCAGTCTGGTCCTAAAGTCCAAGAAACCCGGAACAGCAGCAGATGACATGTATGTTCAAAGGGCTGTGATCCTACAAGAGGCTGCATCTTCTGTCAGACCAGACTGAACCCACTTCCATGCTTCCTTCCAGGCTGTAGCTGTGGTGCTGGAGGTGTGGCAGAAGGAGGAGGAGGAGCATGGTCCAAATCATACAAGTGTGTTGTTTGTGTGATTTGGTCCAACAACCCCTTATTGAGTGTGTGGATGTTGAGCTTCTCACACAAGAGGTGTTGCCCCTCCTCCATTTGCTGGAGTTTGCAGGCAGCTGAGGCGGCAAAGGCCTCTTGATATGTGGGTGTGGCTTTGAGGGCCGCTGAAGCCTCCCTGATGTTCAACAAAAAATGAAGAACAGCATTGATGTTTTAGGGAGAGTCTGAAACACCCCGAACTAGCTAGCTTCCATTTTAAATTTTAAAAAACACTTCTATATTTTTACAAAAGCCAAATTTGGAAGATGCACACAGTGTGTCAACATGTACTATCTTCCATTATGGGGTATCAATGTACGCGTTTTGTGGGTGCAACCCCTTCTTTGCTACTAAAGTGGGTGAGATGAAGGGGTTGCTCCCCTAAAACACATTTTACATTGATACCCCATGATGGGAGATAGCACTTGTTGACATTAGGCATGGGAACAGGAGGAAACTGGCCACTTTATGATTCTCAATTTGTGTGCATCTTCCAAATTTGGCTTTTCCAGGGGTAACACCCCATCTGATGAAGGCAATATCAGCACAGTTTGTACATACTCATGTCTGATGTTGTCTTCACTTTTCAAAGTTGAATTTTGTAAGTTCCTGTGTTCTGTATGTTATGCTTCGATACATGCCGGGTTACACAAAAACGCCAAGTTATAAAAATGTTACCCAAAATAAGGTTTTCTATACACCAAATATGTTGGTTTGTTGTAAAACCATTTTCTAAACGCACATGTGAATGTGCTTTGAGTAAAAAGTTAAATTATCAACAATGTGTGGCTTCCTTGTGCAAAAGCAGTATTTGTAGTAAAGTTGTTGTTTTCTGTGGCAATGGGTGGTATTTACTAAAGGCAAATCCACTTTGCACTCCAAGTGCAGTTTCAGGTGCACTTTTGCAGTGCACTTGTAGTGCATAGTGGATTTGCCTTTAGTAAATAATACCCACAGTGATGTTTAAATTTCCCCAATCATGCCATTTTCATGACCCCACATATTTCTGCCATGGTGCTGAAAATGAGCAATATTTTTGTCAGTAATGCACTACATACATTATTAACAAAAACAAGGTGTGTGTGTAGCAGACCCACAACATAATAAGATTATCTGAAGAAGAGACTGTCACCTCATCTCGCTCTGAAATTGGGTTTGCACTCTTGTAGAAAAAGGCCCAAAAAAACCCCCAAATAAAACCTATGAGACACCTAAAACAAAGCCAAGCAGTAAATGAAAACAAAGATTATTGGAGTTTCAAAGAAAAAATTATTTAAAAAATACCTCTCAGACATTGTCTGGCATATCAATGGTCCCCCTACCCACAAAGTACTCCACATATCTGGATCTGACCTCGCGGGCGCTTTGGGGGGTCAAGCCAGGACGAGCAGCTTCAAGGGCCACGAGGTTCACATTTTCCATCAAGTCTGCATCAGGGCCAACTCAGGCCACATAGTTTGCTGAATGTTTTTAAAAAAAATTGTGCAGAACGCAGCAGGCAAGCACAATATGATTTAGTTTATATCATGTGTATTGGAGTCAAAAATAGGCGGAACTGGCTGGCCATTATCCCGAAAGTGTTCTCCACTACTCTTCTGGCTCTGGCCAGCCACACATTAAAGATCCTCTGATCCGGAGTGAGGGTCCTCATCGGGAAAGGGCGCATCAGATGGTTTGCCAGAGCAAACGCCACATCCGTGATGAAAACAAAGGGGAGACCTTCCACATTCTCCTCTGGAGGTGGCAAGCCCAGACTGCCACTCTGGAGATGCCAGTAGAACTATGTCCGCGTGAACACTCCACCATCCGACATACAGCCATTTTTCCCCACGTCCACATACAGGAAGTCATACGTCGCTGACACCACCGCCAACATCACAATACTATTATACCCCTTGTAATTATAATAGTAGGACCCCGAAGTGGGGGGTGGGACGATGCGGACGTGTTTACCATCAATTGCACCTCCACAATTGGGAAAGTCCCAATTGCTGGCAAAGTGGGAGGTCACAGTCTACCATTCCTGTGGCGTTGAAGGAAACTGTGGAGTCAAACAAGAAAAAAAAATAGTCATTTTGCACATCAACATTGCAAGTAGATTAGACGCAAACATTTTTGGCCAAGATCAGTATAACATTTTTGGAAATGAGTATTTAAAGCCTAAAGTATAAGGTCCCCATATCAGATTCCTCACCCCCCATCTGATGGCCCATTGCAAAAAAAAATAGGGGGGGTTGTTTTAGACAGGTAACCCTCTCCACTTCATTGAGAGCTGAATGCAAAAATAATGTTTGTAATGTTTTGGCCAGCCCCTCCTTACTTACACTATTGGCAACCTATCAAGATAATAATAGGAGAAAAAATAACTTTAAACTGTAGCATTTGAAAGTATTGAGGCAGGCCCTTGCCCTACATGCTTTGGTGAATTCATCCATACATCTGACCAGAAAAAAGGTAGGTATAGGGTGTATTGGGTTTGGCAAAGTCAGCAGATAGAGGATTACTATCAGCTGACCTAGCAGTTCGGGGGAGGGGTGTTTTTAATGAGTTTGGCCCACCAAAAAAAAAAAAAAAACTCTGGCACTCTGCATGAATTTAAGCACACATGTAACATTTGTACTAATTTTAGGGGGTGTTTAGGGGAAATTAATACTATGGAGCTGACAAAATACATTGCTAAGTGGCTAGGCTATAGGTTTATGGGCCCAGAAGAGCATGCTGGGGAAGTTAGTGAAGGACTAAAAAGGAACTTGAAAAGCTTCCAGCATGCATGCAGACAAAGGGGCACAGCATATCAATTCCAGCATATTGCAATCATGGTAATTAGGAAATGAGGAAAGAAATATAATACATTAGCAAACATTAAATACATAGAATGTGATGTTAAAGGAGAAAACTTACCTTAATATAGTTCTTCTGCAGGACCTGTATGATGGCAGAACAGGTCTCTGGAATAATGATTCCCAGAGCCTGGGGGGAGATGCCTGTTGAGAACTTCGGGTCCTGAAAACGTATCCTTGTTGCCAAGTAGTGCAACATGGTGGTGATGAGCCCCTGCTCCGGAGTGATGGCTTGCCGCAGGCAGGTATCCTGCCTGCTGATATAAGGGGGCAGCAAAGCCAGCAGATGGTGAAAAACGGGGTCCGTCACCTGGAGATAATTCCTGACATCATCAGGATTATTCTCCCGGATCTCACAAAGCAAAGGCATGTGCGAGAACTGGTCACGCTGGAACAACCAATTCCTAGCCTACTAACTCCTCCTTGCCCTGTTCATGGACCACGCTTGTGTTAAAGCTAAAAGCTCAACACCAAGCCCCTGCACAGCACGAACTCTACGATGAGTACGTACATGAAACATGGCTTAAAATGGTCAGCTGGTCAGAACGGACAACAGAAGGCACAGATAAACAGCAAGGCCTGAAAGAACTAACTGAAAACCAGAAACAAGCGGACAATAAGCACTGAAAATCAAAGCGTACTATATACCAAGATATAATCCACAATGACCAACAAATGCTAACTGACTACACACACTGATAAGCAGATACGCACCAACAAGCACAAACTGAAGAGCAGTAACTCTGTAAATCTCAGTAAATCTCAGTAAATCTGAAAAGTGCAAACCGTCTTTTACCAAACTTCTACTACAGTAACACGCGATAAACACGAGATCAGCAGAAGGAGCCCAAAGGGTGCCAGATGTGGTGCTGGACTTCCCTTTTCTAGTCCCGTCGTACACGGCTTACGTCACCGCGTTCTTGGCAACCGGAAATTCCGACAATTTAGTCCGACCGTGTGTATGCAACACCACTTCTGGACCACTTCCGGACTAAATCCGTCAGAATTTATCCGACGGATTTTGTTGTCGGAATGTCCAACCGTGTGTACAAGGGCAAACAGTTGTTGTTGGAAATTCCGAGAGCAAATGTCTGATGGAGCAAACACATGGTCGAAATTTCCAACACATTGAACATTTGTTGTTGGAAATTCCGATCGTCTGTACACGGCATTAGAGTAAAGACCTTTTGATATTTTATAGGTAAATTTTCACTATTTGGCAGAGTCAAAATACATTTCAGTTCCATGCAGATACCTATAGATACCTATTTAATATGGTATTTTTTTTTTTTTTATGAAAAAGGACAAGTCTCAAAACATCCAAAATAATATGTTTGCGAACAATAACTGTACATAGGATATGATTCACTAATTGAATCCCTTTAAGTCCAGGAATTATTCAAAATTCAAACTTTGACTAGACCAAATTTTGAGGTATGCAAACCAAATTTATTTTCACACTATTTGAAACACATATGAAGCTTATTTTGTAATCTCTTTTTAAAATATCCTATTTTTAAGAAATTGATAAAATTGTGAAAAAATGCAATTTTAGTTTGTTTAATGCATTAGAGTATTTTGTACAATTAGTAATATTTTCAATATTTTACTAAAACATTTTATACTATTTACAGAAGCCTCAAACCTCTGTAGGTTTTAATATATGGGTCAGTGCTATTTTATCAATAAACAACTGCATATTCTTTATAATTTTGATTATTAGGCATTTCTGGTACAGCGGTTGCAAGTTATTGACTGACTTTGGACAGTATTCATATAATGTAGGGCCAAAGCGAATGGTTAAATAAAAAAAGATAAGATTGTGTTAGCTTAAAAAATAATACACATTTCCAAACTAAAAATTGCATGCCCTTATAAAAAAGCAAAAAAATTAAAAATATGTATCTACATCTAGCATGTGTTAGTATGTATAATATAAATAAATATAAATAATTCCTTCCTGATCCCCCAAGAGGCAATCGGATTTTCCCTGGATCAACTTTACCTATAAATGTTAGTACCCAGTTATATTATGTACATTTAGGAAAGAATCCTGGCCTTTTTTAAATCAATCTACTAAATTTACCAGAACCACCTCTGGAGGGAGTCTATTGCAGCTCTTGCTGTGAAGGAACTTTTTCATATTTAGAGATGGAATCTTTTTTCTTCTAGATGCAAAGAATACCCCCCTTGTCCTCTGTGATGAACTTAAAGTGAATAACTCAGCACCAAGTTCACTATATGGACCACTTATGTATTTATACATGTTGATCTTATCCCCTTTAATCTCCTCTTCTCAAGAGGGAATAGATTCAGTTCCTCTAATCTTTCTTCATAACCTGATACGTACATAATGTGGATATATAAATGTGCATCAACAATATGTATGTATAGCATTAACCCCAAAATGAGCTGCTGGTTTGATTGGGCTTATTGTTACCTTCTTCACCTCGATTTTTGCATGTCTAGGGGTTCCCATGGTAGATGGCCCAGAAACTTTAGAGACTGACGACAGATTCACTTAAAGGGAGTTTTATTTGTAAAAACGTAGTTAATGAACAGTCTCTTAGTATAGGATCAGAGGGTCAGGAGAAAATTCCAGGTACTCTTAGTGTCAAAGTCAATAATAAAGAACTTGCTTACTTTGACTGAATCCAGAGAATAGCCATTCACAGCTGGATGTTCACTCTAGTTGGATAGTCCCTCTCTCACAAGGCCTAGCAGCCAAAAGGGTGCTTAAATCAGGAACAAGTCTCTGCCACATACTTTGCTGTGGAACATGTAGGAATAAGTCTCTGCCACAGACTTTGTTGTAGAACATGGACAAGGAAACCCGAATACTTGTAGAACACACATGTGGTACCATTATCTTTAAGCCGGTTCGGTGATACCTCACGAAATTGGATTCACTTAGGTCCCTCAGCCTCACCAGGCTCTTGCTAAGAAGCCAACCTGTGCGTGGCCTTCTTCTGAAGAGTCCTCCCCTGGATAGTTACGAAGTTGCTGGGCCTCTCCACAACCAGAGAGGCACTGGACCACCTCCGAAGCCTTTCCTTCATTTCAAATCAGTGCCCCCAGTGGAGTGCCTCTTAAATCAGTATCCCCATCAGAGTGCCTCTTAAATCAGTGCACCCAGTGGAATGCCTCTTAAATCAGTGCCCCCAGCAGAGTGTTGGCTGCAGTCTAGCTACATCTCCTCTCATTCCTTGTGTTCAGTGGAGAGGGGAGGGGCCGATCCGTGCAGCTAACCCCGGCTCTAGACTTGTGAAGAGAGAAGCTGATTCATTGGCTTCACAAATCGGCCCTTCCCCTCTCCACTGAACACGAAGAACGAGAGGAGATGTAGCTGAACACAAGGGGAAAGCTCTCGCTGTTGCGGCCATTTTGTTGGAAGCAGGAGCCAGAACTGCTGCAGAGCCAAATATTCTAATTTTTCCATGGGCAAAAGGCAAAATCCCAAATCGGGACGGCCTTCGTTTGGGACAAGGGTCCCAAGATTGGGATGGTCCTGGGAAAATTGTGCCTAAGCAGTACCCAGAAAAATGTACTCTAGGATTTCCACTTAAAACTAGCAGTAAAAGAAATGACTGAAATGTACTCAGGACAAAGTACTGTTCAGAAGTTTTATTACAAGAATTTGTTTATAGTGCAAAAAATAAAAACCGCAGAGATGATAAAATACCACCAAAAGAAATCTCTAATTGTGAGGAAAAAAGGACGGTTTGTTTTGTTTGGGTACAGCGTCACACTACCACGCAATTGTCAGTTAAACCGACGCAGTGCCATATTGCAAAAAATGGCCTGGTCATTGAGCAGCCAATTCTTCCAGGGCTGAAGTGGTTAAACAAAATAGAAGGGGCAGAAACCTGATTGTGATGAGAGACAGAAATTGGTCTAGACCCAGTCATTTTCTCATCCGCCACTACTTTTTTTTTTTTTACAGGTTAGAAGCTTTTTTTTTATCATTTTCATTTTGTTTGTTTTTTATTTATTTTTTGTTTTGTTTTTCTTGGTAAGGTTGTCTCTGTTCTCGTTAAGCAAACACTTCAGGAAGGGAGGTGGATGCAAAAGTAAATGGATTTCATTCCATCTTACCAGGACAAGCAGATTGTTCTAAATGCCAAAGTAGATATTATTCCCTTGCCTGACAAAGATAAAGAGCATGATCAGAATCCATGAGCTGGTTCAGCCTAAACAATCCAGAATCAGCTTTTTTGTTGTAGAAAAGTACAGAAAAACTGTTTTATCGGTTGATGAAGCTCATTGTGTAAGATCAAAGTGTGTTTAGACAGCTACTGAACAATTTACTATGTTGTGAATGGTATTGAAATAGATATATCATTTTGTGTCTTTTTTTTAAGTCATGCTAATTATTTTCATTCACCTGTAGTACCGTCTCCTGAAAAGCATGCGCTATGTGTTTTTGTGATTTAATATTCCTGGAACCGCAGTTTGGTTTTGGGTTCAATTACACTAAATTTTGGTCTCAGTACCAGTCTGGCTGGATTGCATTGTGTTCTGCTTGACCATAGGTGGTGCTGTCATCTCTGGCAAGTGCCAAAATGCAGTTCAGTTAGGTGCATTGAGTGCCAGTTCTCTCTCGAAACCAGCCCAGTGGGAGTGTCACTCTTGCTGTGCATTCTGGGAGGGGGTACTTAATGTGCTGACATCACGTGCTTAGGGGTTCCGGTCCAGAAGTGCTTTCTGTCTGTTTGGTCCTGGTCCTCCTGACCAGCCCCCAGGGCTCTCATGGCTTGGGGTGCGGATCCACCCGATTTCAAGTCTCGGGGCTGGCTGGCCCGAGACAAAGTAACTGAAGGAAGGATTCAGAGGTGGTCTGGTGCCATCTCGGTTTGTGGAGAGGCCCAGCAACTGTAGAAGCATCCAGGGTAGGAATCTTCGGGAGAAGGCCACGCAAAGGTTGGCTTCTCAGAAGAAGCCTGGAGGCTAAGTTGAAAGGCCCCAAGCGAATCTGATCTCGTATGGTATCGCCGGACCGCCTGCAAGATACTGGTACCGTACGAGGGCTCTCTAAGTTTTCTACATATTTCAGTTATTCAAGTATTCTACAACAAGTCTGAGGCAGAGACTTTATTCAAGTGTTCTAAAACAAGTCTGTGGCAGAGACTTTATTCAAGTGTCCTGTAGCAAGTCTGTGGCAGAGACTTCGCTTTATTTGAGCACTCTGTCGGCTGCTGGGCCTAGTGAGAGAGGGACTATCCGATAAGGGTGAGAATCCAGCTGTGAATGGCTATTCTCTGGATTTCCTAATGTTCTACTTGACTTAGTTCCAAGAGTACCTGGACTTTTCTACCTAGACCCTCTAACCCTACTTTGAGAGACTGTGTTTCATTTATTCTTCTTGCAAATAAAAATCCCTTAAGTGGATCTGGTGTCAGTCTCTGCAGTTCTTGAGCCATCTACCTCGTGAAACCCCTAGTCATACACGAGGTCAAGAAGGTAACGGTAAGCCCAATTAAATCAGCCGCTCCTTCGAGGGTCAGTGCTACACACCTATTAAGTAATAGGATTAAAAGCTTAAAAAACAAAAAAAACAAAACAAAGAAAAGAGATGAAGTCACTACAGAGGATTCAGAACTTTAAAACTGGCCAGCAGCAACACAGTTTTAAACAGTGATAATAGGCCTAAATGGTAAATACCTATGTTATATTTTTATCTATGGTGCATAGGGAAGGTGAGGTGTCGTAAATGTGAGTGATGCAATTTGATGTGTTTTAAATACACAATGTCCTTTTACCTGTTTTCTTTTCCTTTCAAATGATGCACAAAGTTTATAAAAAAAGACAACAACTGCTGATGCACACTGATCAGTCTAAATGATCACAATTAATCAAAAATGATCACAATTGTCAAAAGTGCTGACAATTGACAAACTAGCTATCAGTCAGTATTTGCAGACAAATTAGGTTCCTTTAAAGAATAAGTTGACTTACAAATTAATAAGTGCCCCTTTTTTTTCAGGTATAAAGTGTGCATTTATTTTTTATTTTTTGGAACCTGTAAAGCATTGCAAAAGCGATCAGCAGGTCTCCAGCAGATCTACCAGTGTATCTGCTTGCCCATATATCCCATACGGGTAAGCAAATACAATCTCACAGGAAGCATGAATGCACTACCATGGTGCTTCACAGCACTGTGGTAGTTCTTTGAAAATGAAAAGGCTAGGGTTGAGCGAACCCGAACTGTAAAGTTTGGGTTCGTACCAGACTTTTGGATTTTTGGGTCCCGAACCCGAACAATTGACTGTATTTTTGGGTTTGGGTTCGGTGTTCGGCAACATAATGACGCATTTTAAAAAGCCCTGCAGCAGCCAATCAACATTCGTTTAACTGGTGTGCCCTTAGAAGCCATCGACGCCATGCTTACTAATGGCATGGCTGTGATTGGCCAGTGCAGCATGTGACCCAGCATCTATGTAAGCTAGAGGTACACAGCACAGCCCGTCATTCTGCTTTAGACAGTGTAGGGAAAGGTTCCTGGCTGCTGCTCCTGTGAGGGAGAGAATTGCAGGATAGGAGTCCTGATTCTGAAATCTATTCTAATTAGTCAGCAATTTTACACTGCGCTGATTGAAAAGATAGACAGTGTAGGGCAAGGTTCCTGTTGCTGCTTTGAGGGAGAGAGAATTATCTAGGAGTCCAGGTTCAGAAATCTATCTGCACTGCATCTACCAGCACTGCATATGTTACTGTGAAATACACCCTTTTTCATTTTTGGCATTTCTGTAGCTCTGAGATACACCGTTTACATACTCTGGGTGTATTCTGCTATTGCAAAAACACCCATTTAGTGCAAAAAAAAAAAACTTTGCAGTGTTTCCTGCATATGTGGAGGTGTGCGTTACACAATTTATATATTTTTCTTCTATTGTGCTATTCAAAAAAATTTTTTAGGGCAAAAACATTTTTTGGGAATAGCATTTTCAGCATTTCTGTAGCTCTGAAATACACTGTTTACTTACTCTGGGTGTATTCTGCTATTGAAAAAACACCCATTTAGGGCAAGACCCTAAATTTGGAAAATATGAGGAGAACGTCAAAGAAGGGACGTAGCTCCAGTCGTGGTGCTGTAGGTGGAGCTCCTGTTGCAGGGAGAGGACGTGGTCGATCTGAGCCAGCTACACGCACAAGGAAACACCTTCCTCAGGTGTGAGTAGACGACAGTGCCTGCAGTGGTATTTGGTCGGGCCTAATGCGACTGTAAGAATGTTGAGGCCAGGACAAGTACAGGCGATAGTAGATTGGGTTGCTGATAGTGCCTCCGGTTCCTTGACATTGTCTCCCACCCAGTCTCCTGATGAAAGATCAGAGTTGGCACCTGCATCCGATGTCCATCAGTCTTTCACATCACCCCCTTGCAAATCAGCCAAGCAGTCTAATCCCCAAATCATGCAGCAGTCTCTTCTGCTTTTTGATGACTCTGTTAGCAGGGTTTCCCAGGGCCATCCACCTAGACCTGCCACAGAAGTGAAAGAGATTGTGTGCACCGATGCCCAACCACTTCTGTTTCATGATGAGTACATGGGAGGACCATCACAGCATGTCTCGGATGATGACGAAACACAGGTGCCAACTGCTGCTGCTTTCGCAATTGTGCAGACTGACAAGGAGGGCAGGGGTGAAGACTGGGTGGAAGATGATGTGGAGGATGATGAGGTCCTGGACCCCACATGGAATCAACTTCATGCAGGTGACCAGTCTAGTATGGAGCAAGAGGCGGTGGTCGCACAGAGCCACCAGCACAGCAGAAGAGGGAGCAGGGTGCAAAAGCGGAGCGCCCATCCCCTAGACAGTACGCCTGCTACTGCCCAACACAGCAAGGGACCAAGCACACCAAAGCCAGGTCCAAGGAGTTCCCTAGTGTGGCAGTTCTTCAGACAATGTGCTGATGACAAGACACGAGTGGCTTGCACGCTGTGCAATCAGAGCATGAAGCGAGGCATAAAAGTTCTCAACCTGAGCACAACCTGCATGACTGGGCATCTAAGTGCAAAGCATGAGCTGCAGTGGAGTAGACACCTCAAAAACCAAGAAAGGTCTCTGGCTCCTCCTGCTTCCTCTTCTGATGCAGTCTCAGCCTCTTCATCCACCTCTGTAGTGACAGTGGCACCTGCCAACCCGCAAACAGAGGATCTGCCAGCAACACTACCACCTGGGTCACAAACCATCTCCACAATGTCCCGTGGAAGTGTTTAGCTCTCTATCTCCCAAACACTGGAGGGGAACAGGAAGTACCCCCCTAGCCATCCACGATCCCTGGCCCTGAATGCCAGCATTTCAAAATTCCTCGTTTTTGAAATGCTGTCATTCCGTCTGGTGGAGACGCAGAGTTTTAAAAGCCTGATGGCATTGGCTGTCCCACAGTACGTCGTGCCCAGCCGCCACTACTTTTTCAGGTGAGCCATCCCTTCCCTACACAACCAAGTGGGGGACAAAATCAGGTGTGCACTGTGCAACGCCATCTGTGGCAAGGTCCACCTAACTATGGATGAGTGGACCAGTAAGCACGGTCAGGGATGTTATATCTCACAACAGCTCACTTGGTAAATACAGTGGCGGCTGGACCTGAGGCGGATATCAGTTTGGCGCATATCCTTCCCCCACTGAGGATTGGAGGGCGCTTCAGTTTGCCTCCTGTTGCTAACTCCTCCTACTTCACTTCCTCATCCTCTACCGCCTCCTCATCCGGTCAGCGTAACACCTTCACCACCAACCGCGCAGGAGTTGTGGAGGGACATGGAACCACAGACCGATGAGTGGTTGGTGGCAGTGAGCTTCAAGCCCGGCCTGGTGGTGTGCAATAATGGGTGAAATCTCATAGCAGCTCTGGGACTAGCCAGTTTAACACACATCCCTTGCCTGGCGCATGTGCTGAACTTGGTGGTCCAGAGGTTCCTTAAAAATTACCCCGATATGCCAGAGCTGCTGCAGAAAGTGCGGGCCGTCTGTGCACACTTTCGGCATTCTCACCCTGCTGCTGCTTGCCTGTCAGCGCTGCAGCGTAACTTCGACCTTCCCACTCACCACCTCATATGTGACGTGCCCACAAGTTGGAACTCCACCTTGCACATGCTGGCCAGACTGTGCGAGCAGCAGCAGGCGATAGTGAAGTTTCAGCTGCAGCACGCACGCGTGAGTCGCTCTGCGGAACAGCACCACTTCACCACCAATAACTGGGCCTCCATGCGAGACCTGTGTGTCTTGTTGAGCTGTTTCGAGTACTCCACCAACATGGCCAGTGCCGATGACACCATTCTCAGCTTTACTATCCCAGTTCTATGCCTCCTAAAAAAATGCTTTGGGCGATGATGGAAGAGGATGTGGCACAGGAGGAGGAGGAGGAAGAGGGATAATTTCCAAGGCTTTCAGGGCAGTCATTCAAGTGGCTACGAGGGTGGGTTCCTGCACCAACAAACGCCAGGTACACAATTGTCCGACAGCAAGGGCACAGTTCTGGAGGATGACAAGGTGGAGGATGAGGAGGAGGAGATGGAGGAGGAGGAACCCTGTTCACAGCAGGGTGGCACCCAGACCAGCTCATGGCCATCACTGGTGCGTGGCGGGGGGGATACAGAGGACACAGACGATACATCTCCCACAGAGGACAGCTTTTCGTTGCCTCTGGGCAGCCTGTCACATATGAGCGATTACATGCTGCAGTGTCTCCGCAATGACCACCGAGTTGCCCACATTCTAACTGGTGCTGATTACTGGGTGGCCACCCTGCTGGATCCCTGTTACAAGGACAATGTACCATCCTTAATTCCCACACGTAAGATGCGCGAGTACAAGCGCACGCTGGTAGACGCGCTGCTGGTGGCATTTACACCTGACAACGGGGGAACGGTGGAAGCACAAGGCGAAGGCAGAGGAGGAGGGAGAGGTCGCCAATGCAGCCGGAGCACTGCCAGCACTTCAGAAGGCAGGGTTAGCATCGCCGAAATGTGGAAAAGCTTTGTCAGCACGCCACAAGAACCAGCACCACCAGCTGAGATGGAACGTCTTAGCAGGATTCAGCATTTCACCAACATGGTGGAACAGTATGTGTGCACACTCTTACACATACTGAATGACAGGTCTGCCCCCTTCAACTTCTGGGTCTCCAAATTGGGCACATGGCTAGAGCTTCCCCTTTACGCCTTGGAGGTGCTGGCCTGCCCTGCAGCCAGTGTATTATCTGAACGTGTATTTAGCATGGCAGGGGGTGTTATCACAGACAAGCACATCCGCCTGTCCAGAGCCAAAGTGGACAAGCTCACGTTCATTAAAATGAACCAGGCTTGGATCCCACAGGACTTGTCTGTACCATGTGCAGAATAGACACGTATACCAGTGTTCTGACAAAAACTTTCTGGCCATCGGATAGTGTCCGGCCCGAGGACAAGGAGGTTCCAAAAATCTCAGAAGATGAACGGCGCATGTGCAGAGAGTGCAGGTTCAAGCTCCACCATCCAAGTGGACATACGATAGCACATAGTAACAGGACCTCTCACGGGTTCGCTTTGCTCACCACTCTTCGCTCGCCACTCTTCGCTCGCCACACTTCGGGCATGGCCTCGCTTCACTCGGCTTGAACCTTGGATGGTGTGGCTTGAACCTGGACTCACCGCGCAACACTGTTCGTCTTCGGAGATTTTCTAAATCCCCTTCTCCTACATACTGAGCAAGCGCAGAACAGGGCAGACACTATCCATCAGAAGACAGAATTCAACACATCACCGGCCTTACCCAGCCATTGTTGTATTTTTGAACCAGTGTTGGCTACCTCATCCTCCACCACCGCCGCTTCCACCTACACCGCCACATCCACCGCCACCTCAACCTCTTACTCCATATGGACCTCGTCCTCCTAGGTCAAGATCATAATTTAAAATGTTTAACATTTCAAAGTATTTTATTTTCCCACTAGCTTATCCATTAAATTAAATATTTTTTTCCAGAAAGGGCGTATTCTGGGGCATTCCCACCATACGTGTGGCATCGTGCCTTTGAGTTTCTGAGGTTCTTAATCACTTCCTGTACCTCTTCTTCTGAGAAGGGGGCCTCCAGCATATATATATATATATATATATACATATATATATATATATATATATATATATATATATATATATATATATATATATATATATATTTATTTTATATTATTTTAAGTTATTTCCCTATCCACATTTGTTTGCAGAGCACTCGCCATGCTCTTAACAACATTTTGTTGCCATTTGCAACCCTCTAGCCCTTTCCATTACTTTGTTAGAGCCATTTTAGTCCTCAAAAGTCCAGGTCCCCATTGACATCAATGGGGTTTGGGATTGGGGTCAAGTTCGGGTCAAGTTTGGGTCCCGAACTCAAACTTTTTTCCAAAGTTCGGCTGAAGGAGGCAGAAGAACCCCACTAGCTGTCACGGCAGGGATCAGGGAGGTACGGGGGCTGGTTCATTCGTAACCTGTTACATGTTATACCCTGAATATGGCTGTACCGTGTAACATGAACTTAGGAAAAGGATATTTTGGTGTAAATATCTGTGCAACTGGGCCAGCAACATGAACAGAATTACTTTGGCACTGCAATTTGAAGAACTCAAGCATAGTTTGTTAAAATGAACCCAAACATTAAATTGTCATTTAAAGTGGATTTAAACCCTCCATATATCCAGTGAAGTGAACAGCCTCAGATAATACTCAGAGATGAAACAAATCTCCCTACATAAGTCTTATGCCCCGTACACACGGTCAGAATTTCCCACAGAAAAAAGTCAGACGGGAGCTTTTCATCGTATATTTTGACCGTGTGTATGCCCCATCGGACTTTTTACGTTGAAAATTCTGATGGACCTAGAAAGAGAACATGTTCTATATTTTTCCGATGGAACAAATTCCTGTCGGGAAAACCCCTCGTCTGTATGCTGTTCCGACGTACCAAAAACGATGCATGCTCTGAAGCAAGTACGAGACGGAAGCTATTGACTACTGGCTATTGAACTTCCTTTTTCTAGTCCCATCATACGTGTTGTACATCACCGCATTCTTGACAGCCAGAATTTGGTGTTATCGTGTGTACGCAAGACAGATTCAGCGGAATTCCGTCGGAAAAACCTTCAGAGTTTATTCCGACGGGAAAGCCGGTAATGTGTACAGGGGATTACATTTATATCTGCTGTCTTCAGCATTATATACTGTTTAGAAAGGGCACATCCTGTTAGAATTTTCTCTTCCTGATTCACCTGTGGATTTTGCTTTACACTGTGAGACAGCTGATTGGAGGTAAGGCACACAACCCCTCCCCATACATGCAGAGCTTGCACGTGACAAGTTCAACACGTTGAAAATCTATCTATAGCTCCCTCCCTGACACAAACAGGCTCTGGGAGACCTTGTCAGATGTTATAAGGGTGATAACAGACAAAGGGGCTAAGAGAAAGCTATGGAATGTGCTTTGAAGATCTATGTGCCCAGCTCAAATTGCATAAATTGGGTTTACATCCACTTTAAGCTTTAAATAGCAAATTCACCTTTTGTGAAAAAAAATATTAAACGCACAACTTTTTGCAGATAAAAAAAAATGCAAATGTATTATTTGTTTTACAGCACAGCCTGTAAAGCATTGCACATGTTATCAGCAGATTGCAGATGCACTCTTTATGCTTTCCATATAACACCTAAGCACATTGTCAATATGGCTTCTGTGAACCCCACCTATTATAGTGAAAGCGTTGGCACCTAATAAAGCCATCAATACTGGCCATTCTAAGCTAACTGACCTAAGTTGAAAGGCCAAAAAGAGCATTATTGGTAGTTCGTTTGCAATGGTACAAATGTTTGCATTAGTTCCTCTTTTTTTTTTTAACTGTGAGCAAGTTGGGTTTGCCTCAAACCCTTGTTTGACCTGAGTTCCAATCTCACCATTGCCTACAGTCTTATAACTCTATATTTGACGTTTGATATTTATTATCAAAATATGTAAGCACATATAACAATCAAAAAATGGAGAAGTAGAAATCACAAAATAGTTAAAATATATGCGATAGTATCCGTAATGGAATGACAATAGTAGATGGACAGGTCACCCATGTAACATGTGATGGGCCAGAATGCTCAGAGACCCTACGCGTTTCGGAGAAGTACTGGTCTCCTTCATCAGGGGTAAATCTAAAGCAAGAGGTGTATTTATATATAATTACAGAGGTAGATGCATGTAATGTGTTAGTAGTTAAAAGTGACACAGATCAAGCAATTGGTATTCCAGTATTCAGGACTGGCCTTTCTGAAAAAACTCAGAAATAAAAAATGGGGGGGAACCTGAAAGGACCCCAATTCCTTGTCCAATGGAGTGGGACTTGCTGCAGAGTAAATACCGAGGGGGCCACTGATGGCAGAAGACCCTGGAAAAGTGGAGAGATCAGAGGCAGCAAGACCGTTCGCTCGGCCTCCCACAGCAGAAAGTTTTTTTGGTGTGGGGTTCCCCTTAAAATCCATACCAGACCGAAGGGCCTGTTATGCTCTTGGAGAGTGAACCCTTGCCGGAGTTCCCCTTCAAGGTCATCAGAGTCACATGCCGAAGTCAGATCAGTTAATGCAGCGATCCGACTTTGATCTGACTTCAGTGATATTCAATGGGCTGAAGTAGGATCAAAGTTGGACCAAAGTAGTGCAGGGAGCATTTTCAGTGTTGGACTGACTTGTGTCAGACCTGTTAAGATGGCTCTTAATAGGGAAACATTGCTTTTCACACGTCATGCGACATGAGCTCACAATGTTGGAGCCTTAGTAATGGGGAAAAATCAGCTGCAGGGAGCCTCCGAGCAATACTATGACTTGTACTTTACCTCTGCCTGTTTTTTTGGGTGCAGATTCCAGAATTCAGCTACTCTTTCAGTTCAGTCCACTCAGAAATTGTTCCTTATGCCGCGTACACACGACCGGACTTAGGTCCGACAGACTTTCGACGGAGTTCTGACGCAGTTCTGACAGAGTTCTGACGGACTTTCCAAATGAACGAACTTGGCCACACACAATCACACCAACGGATTTGAACGTGATGACGTACGACTGGACTAGAATAAGGAAGTTCATAGCCAGTAGCCAATAGCTGCCCTCGCGTCGGTTTTTGTCCGTCGGACTAGCACACACACGAGCGGATTTCTCAGTAGGAACTGGGTCCGGCGAAGTTCTGTCAGAAAAATTTGAAACATGTTCCATTTCTAAAGTCTGTCAGACTTTTGCAAATAAAAAGTCCGCTGCAGCCCATACACGATCGAATGGTCTGCCGGAATCATTCCGTCGGACTTTTGATGTTGAAAAGTCTGGTCGTGTGTACGCGGCATAACTCTTGTATTGCAACTATATGGTCTGTGATATCCAACATTATTTTGAGTTCCCGCTTCTAAGATTTTCACAAATTCATAGTACATTTTTATAGGCCTATTTTGATTTTCAGCAGTTTCACCTAAAATGTTTTGTATGCACATCTATGACATAATTAATCAAGGGACTTAAAATTAGCTGTAATTTTTGTTCAGAGAGGCCCTGTTAAGTGTAGCAGATGGTGTTGGTACTGCCAGTAATACAGCAGCAGATGCCGCACTGTTTTCAGAGCTTACATCGTTAATGAGAAATCTCAAGACTGTATGTGGCTGTGCTTCTAGCATACTCCGATTTACTCTGTCTGTATAAATGTGTTTACTAGTTGCTGTTGAGACAAATCTATTACAGATATATCCCCAAGAACATTTCATTTTAAATGGTTATGCATTATTTCAAATTTGTGCTATACCACTCCCCCTGGCAAGCTGGCAAGCCAAGCAAAACATCATCCCTGTCTACAGTAAGGCAATGAGTGTAGGTTAGTAATTACTTCTTTTTCTCCCTTCTTGATAATCTTCTTGTGTTATACCTGGAATTGATTGCTTTCAGGAAAGTTCTGCATTGTGTTCAAAAAGCATGTTTTGAAACAGCCTGAAAGACAAAATTTATTAAAAGAAACCAGTCATTAGAAAAAAAAAATTCTACCATGCCTTACCTCCTTCTGAAAATACTAGTTCGCTGGTTGTTGTTCTGATCCTCTGGCCACAAAGCTTTTTAGTAGGGATGAGCTTTGAGTTTGAGTCAAACTCATGTTAGACTCAAACATTGCCTGTTCGCCCGTCGCCGAACAGCGAACAATTTGGGGTGTTTGCGGCAAACTCGAAAAGCCGCAGAACACCCAGTAAAAGTCTATGGGAGAAATCTAAAGTGCTAATTTTAAAGGCTTATATGCAAGTTATTGTCATAAAAAGTGTTTGGGGACCTGGGTCCTGCCCCAGGGGACATGTATCAATGCAAAAAAAAAGTTTTAAAAACTGTAGTTTTTTCGGGCGCAGTGATTTTAATAATGCTTAAAGTGAAACAATAAAAGTGTAATTCCTTTAAATTTCATATAGTATGCCTGTAAAGGGGCGCATGTTTCCCCTGCTTAGAACTGTCCCTTCACAAAGTGTCATTTCTGCAGGAAAAAAAGTCATTTAAAAGCACTCTAATGAATGCGTGGGGTTCTCGCCAAATTAAATTACCAGGCCCTTCAGGTCTGGTATGCATATTAAGGGGAACCTCACGTCAAATAAAAAAAAATGATGTGGGGTTCCCCCCAAATATCCATACCAGACACTCCAGGTCTGGTATGGATTTTAAGGTACACTGTACCCCTACCATTTCACAAAGAAAGTGTAAAAAATTGTAAAAAAAGACACAGACACTGTTGGGATAAGTCCTTTATTAAAAAAAAAAGAAAGATTACAGCTGTGGTAATCCACTCTTGGTATCCTGAGATGGCTGATCTCTTCTCCGGGGTCCAGCAAAGGATGATCTCTTCTCCGGGTCCAGCGATGGGTGATCTCTCCTGATGACATCCAGGCAGCGCATCCTGTCTCCACCTGAGACACCGTGGTAATCCCTGCAGCCAGACAGGTCTTAGCTGAGGAGGATGGGACCACCCGTCACCTGACCCGCCCCCTCTGATGCAAGGGTAAACCCGGGCTTCCCCAATGACGTGCAGGAGACCCCCTCTGATGTAACGGAAACCTGCATTACATCAGATGGGTGCAGGTCACCTGTACATCACTGAGGAAGCCCGGGTTTCCCCTTGCATCAGAGGGGGACGGGGTCAGGTGATGGGTGGCCCCGTCCTCCTCAGCTAAGACCTGTCAGGCTGCCGAGATTCCCTCAGTGTCTCCGGTGGAGACAGAATGCGCTGCACTGGATGTCATCTGGAGAGATCACCCATCGCTGGACCCCGGAGAAGAGATGACCCATCGCTGGATACCAAGAGTGGATTACCACCGCTGGAATCTTTTTTTTTTTTTTTTTTTTTTTTAATAAAGGTCTTATCCCAATGGTGCCTGTGTCTTTTTTTACAATTTTTTACACTTTCTTTGTGAAGTGCTAGGGATACAATGTACCCGTTACTATTTCAAACGGGGGCGGGGGGATCTGGGGGTCCCCTTGTTAAAGGGGGCTTCCAGATTCTGATAAGCCCCCGCCCGCACACCCCCACAACCACTGGCCAGGGTTGTGGGGATGAGGCCCTTATCCCCATCAACATGGGGACATGGTGCTTTGAGGGGTCACAGACTCCCAAAGCATCCTCCCAATGTTGAGGGCATGTGGCCTGGTATGGTTCAGGAGGGGGGCACTCTCTTGCCCCCCTCTTTTCCTGTGGCCTTCCAGGATGCGTGCTCGGATAAAGGGTCTGGTATGGATTTTTGGGGGGAACTCCGTGCCATTTTTTTTTAATTTGCCGTGGAGTTCCCCTTAAAATCCATACCAGAACTGAAGGGCCTGGTAATTGAATTTGGGGGGAACCCTACGCCTTTTTTTTATATCAATGACTTTCAATGACTGTTCTCTGTATTATGGGGTGCCACCAATTCATTATAGCTGCGAGTGCTTTTAAATTACCTTTTTTTCTGCAGAAATTACACTTTGTGCAGGGACAGTTCTAAGCTCGGGAAACATGCTCCCCTTTACAGGCATACTATACACACCCCCTAGGTACGAAATTTCACTTTTATTGTTTCACTTTAAGCATTATTAAAATCACTGCTCCTGAAAAAATGGCCGTTTTTAAAAGGTTTTTTTTGCATTGATACATGTCCCCTGGGGCAGGAGACGGGTCCCTAAAACCTTTTTAGGACAATAACTTGCATATTAGCCTTTAAAATTATTTGATTTGATTTTGAACGTTCGAGTCCCAAAGACTTTAATAGGGTTCTAAAGTTCACGCAAATTTGAGGTCTGTTCACAGGTTCTGGTGCGATCCGAACCTAGGGGGTGTTCGGCTCATCCCTACTTTTTAGGTCTCTTCCCCAAACCAAGGAAGCAACAAGTGTAGAGTGTAGTCAGATCACCTGATTTTGAAGCTCAGAAAACTCAAAATTAAGAAATAGTGAATTAAAAAGATAAACCCAACAACAAAGCTATTAACATTTAAAAAAAAAAAAAAGTGGCAAATGACAGCCTATGCATACATAATTTTTCTGACAGAGATCCTTTAAAAAGAGAAACATAACATATTTAAATAATTACAATAGCAAAAGTTGACCACTAAAAACATTTTATGCGTATCCAATTCTTGGCTGTGCTAGTGCTGGAGGGTTGTGGCATTTGTGTGATTCTTGTTCACCCTCACCTTGTCCAAATGCAAAATTGTCTGGACATTTTGTCTTCCATATTGCCTTCTTACAGGGATGGCAAAGCAAACTCAGACAGCTGCTTGGAATCTATGGGTTTGTAGTTTACAGTGGCATATGGGGAGGCAATCGTTAGCGGTGTCAGAAGGGGGCAGGGACACCCATTTATGTAAATGGGTGGCCCCACCCCTCTCTGACAACACGGGGAAAGCCATAGGGAAGTCCCCGTGCGTCAGAGGGGGCAGGGTCACCGGGTGGCCCTGTCCTCCATTATATAAGAGCTGTCACCTTAACAGAGGCGTTACACAACAGGAGACTCCCACTGAGGAGAATCGTCCAGAGGATGAAGCAGAGAAGAATAAGCCAGAGGAAGATGCCGGACGAGAAGACTGGAGGAAGAAGCGGGGGATGAACAAGATGGAGGAAGAAGAAGAACACCGTAGGAAGACCAGAAGAAGATGGAAGAAGAAGCGATGAAAGAAGGAGACATTAATAAAGGTATTGTAAACAAACTTCTATTATGTTTTTTAACATTTTTGACACTTTTTTTGTGAAATGGTAGGGGTACATTTGTACCCCATTACCAATCCACACGGATTCCGATAAGCCCCCCGCCCGCAGACCCCCACAACCACCGGGCAAGGGTTTGGGATGAGGCCCTTCTCCCCATCAACATGGGGACATGGTGCTTTGGGGGTTGCCCCAAAGCACCCTCCCAATGTCGAGGGCATGTGGCCTGGTACAGTTCAGGAGGGGGGCACTCTCTCATCCCCCCTCTTTTCCTGTGGCCTGCTAGGTTGCGTGCTATGATAAGGGTCTGGTATGGATTTTGAGTGGGACCCCCACGCCATTTTTTATTATTTTGTCACAGGGTTCCCCTTAATATAGGTACCAGACCTGAAGGGCCTGGTATGGAATTTGGGGGGACCCCCACACATTTTTTTTTAATTTTGAGTTGGAGTTCCCCTGTGGGGGAATCCCATGCTGTTTTTGTCAATGAACTTTTATGTGTATTGCCGGGACCGACAATTCATTATAGCCGCGAGTTTTAAATGACTTTTTTCCTTTAGAAATGTAATTTTGCTGTCAGACTGTTCTAAACACGGGAAACATGCGCCACTTTAAAGGCATACTATAGACACCCACCAGGTACAACATTTTAAGGAATATTACACTTTTATTGTTTCACTTTCAGCATTATTAAAATCACTTTCCTGAAAAAATTGCAGTTTTTTAAAAAAAAATTGCATTGATACATGTCCTCTGGGGCAGGACCCAGGTCCCCAAACACTTTTTATGACAATAACTTGCATATTAACCTTTAAAATTAGCACTTTTGATTTCTCCCATAGACATTTACAGTGTGCTCTGCGGCTTTTGAATTTGCCATGAACACCCCAAATTGTTGGCTGTTCGAGTCGAACGCATGTTTGACCCAAACATAAAGCCCATCCCTATGTCTGAATACAGGACATAAAAATTAATCAACACAAAAAACTTATATTCGTGACCCTTTTAAATGCAGTTACAAAGTGAAACAAAACATAAACATGAATAATAAGAAAAAAGCATAAATACACGTGTCAAAAAGTAAAAAAAAAAAAAAAATAGTGGATTTAAAGTGGATTTTAAGTACTTACACCGTTCAGGTATACAGCCTTTTACCAGAGAAAAGATCACAGAGCACTTTGAATAATACTCAGGATATTTGTCTCCTCAGCCCACACTCAAATCCACAGAAAATTGGCCAAATGAAACAAAGGAGAAGTCTCATAGTGCAGAAGAGCTTAAAGCATGAAATTATTTAAAAAGTATTGGACACTTCTGCTTCCAGCACCAGAAGGAATGAGGAAAGAGTGAGATACATCAGCTCCCAATAAATCCTGCCAAATATGCGCTATACAACCATGTCAACGGCTTCAGTCCTCAGGTGATCAGCTGCGTCCCTCTTTCTGGATCCTGATGGATCATTTCCTGGATTTATCAGCCTCCCCTCCCCCCCCACTCCCGCATTCCATCAGTTCCCTGACAGTTGTTAGAAGCAGAAAATGGCATGACTTCCAAGATGGCTGTTGCTCCAAATGTCAAGGACATCTCCGATCTACCTTCTTCTCCTCCAGTGCAGCCAACAAAAGACAGTGACTCATACCAGAATAGCCCAAGAGGTGCTACACCTGCTCACACAGATGATCTCTGAGGCAGTGGATAATGCTGTGCACCATGAAATGGAGTAGCTCCATCAGGACCTAAAAAGCCAGACTCATAGGCTGCAGGCAGCAGAACGGAGGATTTCCTCAGTGGAAGATTGGCTCAATCAGGTCACTGTTTCCTTATCCTCCTACTCAGGAGTGCCACAAGTCCTAAGATTTACATGCCTGCATTTCTTGTTGATCTGTGTAGTAATCTCATTGCTGAGGTCCTGTGTTTGCAGACCCCATGTGTGATGCAATGTGCGCACTGAGTGGGTATTCCTGCAGAGTTGCAAACAAAACCCAGACCCATTATCACGTGCTATTTGAATTAAAACACGCCATCCTGCTGAAATACCGCAGGTCACGTTGCCGTTCTGTAGAGGGTCATCACCTGCTGCTGTTCATTGACTACTTCATGGAAGTGTAAAGCCTTTGCTCTTATCTGTTCTTCTCTTTACCAACTCTGAATTAAATTCGCCATCCTGCTATTCCTCTCCTACAATCTCCAGAGGATGACCAGATCTCATTCACCTCTCCTTTGGATGCTAAACAATATAAGCACTCCCTACTATCGTGACTCCTATTTATATCACAGATGACATGCCTCCTGCTTCTCCTCCACAGTAGGGATGAGCCCGATGTTCGGGTTGAACATTGGGTGTTCGCCGTTTGGCGAAGAGCGAACATTATGTGGTGTTTTCGGGAAATATATACTCTGCATCTGCAGCTTCCAGTCAGTGTAGCCTAGATCTACATTCTACAGTGCATTCCATGGGGTACTGTTTCTACTACTTTTCTGGTACACAATACAGTGCAGCCTTAGTGCAGTTACTACTACTTTTCTGGTGGTGTGCACATTACACAATACAGTGCAACCGTAGTGCAGTTGCTATTGCTACTACTTTTCTGGTGGTGTACACATTACACAATACAGTGCAGCCGTAGTGCAGTTGCTACTACTTTTCTGGTGGTGTACACATCACACAAAACAGTGCACCCTTAGTGCAGTTGCTACTACACTTCTGGTGGTGTACTCAGTACACAATACAGTGCAACCATAGTGAAGTCGCTACTACTTTTCTGGTGGTGTACACAGTACACAATACAGTGCAACCGTAGTACAGTTGTAACTACTTTTCTGGGGGTGGACACATTAAACAATACAGTGCAGCTGTAGTACAGTTGCTACTACACTTTTGGTGGTGTAAACAGTACACAATACAGTACATCCGTAGTGCAGTTGCTACTACTTTTCTGGTAGTGTACACAGTACACAATACAGTGCAGTGTGGTGTTGCAAACAAAATGTAACGCTATGTGTTTTTCAAATTTAAGGTTACACCAGAGCTAAAGTTTGGTTTGGGTACAATTGTCTAAATTTGGACCTCAGCATCAGTCTGACTGGACTATGAGATGTTCAGCCTGACCACAGGGGGCACCGTCTCTTCTGGTGGGCATGGAACTATGGTCCGGTTGGGTGCTTAAGTTACTCTCTCTCTGAGCCCACCCAGTGGGAGTGGCGCTCTTGCTATGCTTTCTGGGAGAGGGTATTTAAGATGTGGATGTCACGTGGTTCGGAGTTCTGGTCCAGAAGGATGTACTGACTTCATGGTCCTGGTCCTCCTGACCAGCCCCCAGGAAGGCTATGGCCTGGGGTGCGGATCCACCCGATCTTGTTGTCTTGGGGCTGGCTAGTCCGAGGCAAGGAAACTAAAGGAGGATTCTGAGGTGTTTGGATGCCGTCTCCGGTTTGGGACTTCACGCTATCCAGGGGAGGACTCTTCAGAAGAAGGCCACGTACGGGTTGGTTTCTTAGCAAGAGCCTGGAGGAGCTGAAGTACCCAAGAGAATCCGGTCTCGTGGATATAGCCAAGCTGGCTGAAAGACCAAGGTATCACATGAGTTTTTTAGTTTTCCTACGTGTTCTACAACAACGTCTGTGGCAGAGACTTGTTCCTGAGTAAGTGCCTTGTTGGCTGCTAGGCCTTGTGAGAGAGGGACTGTCCAAAGTGAGTGAACATCCAGTTGCGAATGGCTATTCTCTGGATGCAGTCAAGTAAGCAAGTTCTTCAATATTGACTACGACACTAAGAGTACCTGAACTTCCTTTCCAACCCTCTGATCCCATTTTAAGAGACTGTTCATTGTCTACGTTTTTTGAAAATAAAATCCCTTTAAGTGGATCTGTCGTGAGTCTCTCGAGTTACTGGGCCACCTACCATGGGACACCCCTAGACTTGAAGTGAGGAAAAAGAAGGTAACAGTAAGCCCAATCTAACCAGCAGCTCCTTCGGGGGTAAGTGCTGCAAAAATATACATCATGCCCGGAAGGCCACCAAGGACAGGCAGGCGCTCACAGGCCACTAAAAGAGGGAAAGCAGGCTCTGTGTCTACAGTCCAAAGTGCTGGTCGGGGACATGGTGCATCCATACAGGTAGCCATGGGGCATGCTTGTCCTTTTTTTTCTGTTGCTGGCCCTGTTATTGAGCCAGAACATACAGGTGGAGTGGATAACCAAGCTGTCTTCATCCTCCTCTCCCTCTGTCACCCAGGATCAGAGTAGTTTGCCTTCAATACAGCTGCCAAAGCTGCCTATTTCACCGACTCCTTGTCCACAGTCCTTCTGTAGCCCCACCATCATGTACGGATGAGTCTCTGAACTATTCAACCACAATGTCGGGTACATGCTGATGGAGGATGCGCAGCGACTGGAAGGCTCCGATGTTGGTTCCCGGGTTGAGGAAGGGAGTAACGTGAGCCTAGAGAGAGGAGGTGCCCAAGAAAGACAAGAAACTGGCAGCCATGTTCTCCCAGCCGCAGCATACTGCCAAGTTTGCTCCAGTGACGATGAGGGAGGGGATGATGAGGTCACTGACTCTACTTGGGTGCCTGATAGAAGAGAGGAGGAGGCACAACTCCAATGAGACAGGATGTCCTCTAGGGGGCAGCTTAAGGGCAGTCACCCTACTGCATCACACCGCAGAGCTCTGCAGGTGCAGGGCACTGCTGAATCCCCGCTCATATTGATTTCCTTAGTGTGGGTCTTTTTTGACATGTGTGCAGCAGATCACACTGTTGCTGTTTGCAACCTATGTCAGAAGCGGATCAGCCGCTTGGGCACCACATGCTTAACCAGACATATAACGACCTCCCATGCAGTCCGTTGGCAACAGCACTTGAAAGACCCACATCAAAGAAAAAGGCGGACTTCTCCTTGCTCCTCATCTGGGATTTACAACTCCACTATACCTCCAGTCCCCTCAAAAACCTGCAGTGAGAGGAATGAAGGTATAGCAATAGGTGTCCCAAGTACATACAGCCAATCTGCTATTAGTACACCTCCATCTGATTTTAGCAGGCAAATTTCCCTAACCCAGTTGCTAAACCATAAAAAGAAATTCAGTCCCAGCCATCCACATGGTCAGTGTCTGAATGCTAGCTTGGCCAAATTGCTACCACTGCAACTGCTGCCTTTTCGGCCTCCTTTTGTGAATTTGTGGAATGTGCTGTACCTCAGTGGCAGGTTCCAAAATGCCATTTCTTTTAATGGAAGGCCATTCAGACTCTCTGCCAGCATGTGGAAGGCAATGTTTTGGCCTCACTGGACAGGGCGGTCAGCAGTAAGGTGCATATTACAGCTGACTCATGGCCTAGCAGGCATGGGCTGGGATGTTACCTTTCCTTCAAGGTGCACTGAGTAACTCTGCTGGCAACTGGGATGGATGTAGGACAGGGTTCAGTATTGTTGGAGCTTGTCTTGCCACTATGCCTCTAAAATGCTAGTGGTGATTCTGCCACAGCTCTTTCCTCCAACCCATCCTCTTCTTCTTCCTCTATGGCCTCTTATGCAGATTTCTCTTCTGAACCAGCTGTGCTACGTAAGTGTTCAAGGGCCTATGCAAGCACTCAGGCAAAAAGATGCCATGTGGTGCTTGAGTTGGCCTGCTTAGGGGACAGGAACCACACTGGGGCAGAGATTCTGTCAGCTCTCCAGGGGCAGGCTCGGAGGTGGTAGATTCCACGACAGCTTCAGCCAGGAATGGTTATATGTGACAATGGCACCAACCTCCTCTTCGCCCTCCGATGGGGACACTTGACCTATGTCCCATGTTTGGCACACATCCTGAATTTGGTGGTGCAGTGGTTCTTAAACAGGTACCCAGGCTTAAAGGATCTCCTGAGGCAGTCCAGAAAAGTCTTTGGTAATTTCTGCCAGTCATACAAGGGCAGTGCATGGCTGGCTGACATTCAAAGGGAATGCAACCTGCCCACCAACCCCCTCATTTGTGACATGCCCACCAGTTGGAACTCAATGTTGGCAATGCTACAGTGGCTGCACTCGCAGTAGAGGGCCATAAATGAGTACCTGTGTGAGTATGGCACCAGGACAGGGTCAGGGGAGCTTGGCTTTTTTTTACCACACCAGTGGCTACTGATCAAGGATGCATGCACTGTCATGTCACCATTTGAGGCGGCCATGAGGATGGTGAGCATAGACAATGCATGTATCAGTGATACTGTCCCTCTTGTCTTCTTGTTGGAGCACACACTTCCTGGAATAATGGACAGGGCACTTGAGGCAGAACAGCACGAGGAAGAGGAGGACTTCCTTACCTCTCAAGGCCCCCTTTATCCAGATAGCATTCCGTGGGCCCACCAAACACACAGGAAGAAGAGGAGGAGGATTGTGTCAGCATGGATGTAAAGGATAACACTCAGCAGCAGTCTTCAAGGGATGGTTTTCAGTCCCCAGAAACCCAAGGAGTTGTATGTGGTTGGGAGGAGGTAGTCCCTGACAATGTCATCCTCAGTGACCCAGAGAACTCACAACTGAATGTGTCTGCAAACTTACTCTGCATGGCCTCCCTGATTCTGCAAAGCCTGCAAAAGGACCCTAGGATTTGTGGTATCAAGGAGAGGTATCATTACTCGATGGCAACCCTTCTTGATCCACGTTACATGGGTAAGGTTGCAGAACTCATCCTGCCTTCGCAAAGGGAGCAAAGGATGTAACATCTTCAGGAGGCCATGAAGAAAGGTTTGTGAAATGCATTTCCAGACCCTGGGAGATTACAATTTCCTGGTGCTGGGAAACATGTTGCTGAGGCTTTTTTCAGTCAGAGGAAGAGCGGTGGAGAAGGTAGCCGGCTAACCGGTGCCTTTAGACACATTTTCAGTCCTCGGCACCAAGGTCTGATCGATTCAAGCAACCATTACCAGCATCTGCATTACATGATGCATGAATATCTTGGGGCAAGAGCAGACTTGGAGACCTTTCCAACAGACCATCCACTGGGTTACTGGGTTTTGAGGATGGACCACTGGCCAGAACTTGCTCAATATGCAATTGAGCTACTGGCCTGTCCTGCATCCAGCTTTCTTTCTGAACGCACATTCAGTGCTGTTGGAGGATTTGTAACAGATCATAGAGTGTGCATGTCCACAGACTCCATTGATAGGCTCACATTCATAAAATGAATCAGTCTTGGATCAGCAGCAGCTATCAAGCACCTGATGCTGATGTAACTGATTGATTTTTCTATGGACGTGGGATCCCTAGAAGACTGCCTGTGCTGAGTGACTATCCTATTCCTCCTCAATATTGATGATGCTAGCTTCCAACAATATTTTTGGTTTAGGGCACCGCCACCATGTCCAATTTTTCTACCCCTGTTTAACAGGGGCATATAATTGCAATTTTTTTTATCAAATATTTCACAACAGGGCCCATTCCTGTGCCCAAAAAGAGTATCTGTGAGGGGTTACAATGTTGCGGCACCACCACCACCACCAAAGGTCCAATTTTTCTGTCCCTGTTTAACAGGGTTATGTAACTACAATTCTTGATCTAATATTTCACTGAAGGGCCCGTTCCTGTGCCCACAAAGAGTAACTGTGAGGGGTTAAAGTGTTGTGGCCCCACCACCCAAGGCCAAATTTTTCTACCACTGTTTAACACGGACATGTAATTACAATTTTTGAAATAATATTTAACAGCAGGGCCTGTTTCTTTGCCAAACAAGAGTAACTGTGAGGGGTTACAGTGTTGTGGCACCATCAACACCTAAGGCCCAATTTTCTGCAGCGTATATAGGGCAGGCCATATATAATATATACTTCTGTTCAGAGTATATAGTGCCCGGGGCCCCCCCACGCCATTTAAAAAAAATGGGTGCAGGGGCGTGGCCGGCAGCCGAGGAGTATGGCCGCAGTGTGAAAGAGCTCCGTCCACCGCCAGACTACCGGAGCTATTTACGACTTCCCTGAGCGGATTTGAACGGCGGTTTTGACTCCCCTGAGGTCGGGCAGCGGTACGGATCATGTCCAAACGACGAAAAGAGGCCAAGCGACTCAGCCGCATGACGGATTTCTACCGCCAGCCTCGCGCCCTGCAGGCCCAAGATGGCGCCAGACGACCGGAGAGTGGAGAAGGAGGAAAACAAGCTGCGGAGGACTCTCATGTGCCTGACCCATCTGCAAGACAGAAGGATTCCTTGAGAAGAGGTAATCAACACTCCCCTACAGCGTCCTCCACATCTAGCCCCATTAAGGCTAAACAGCCACATGTTCAGGGAGAGGAGGAGGGAGACCTATGTAATGATTCCCTTGAGGACACGAGAGAACTGCAGGACTCCATCCTGGAATTCCCCACCAACAATTTACCAGTCATTGACACCACTCTTAAAGATATGCTGGTATCTCTCCGCAGAACGCTGCACGCTGACATTTTATCTCTTACCAAACAATTTAAAGAAGAAGTGAAAGCAGTAGATGCTAGGGTGTCACATGTTGAAAGAAAGATGGGAGACTTTGCGGGTACAATTAACAAAGTAATTGATGCTCATAATGAAAGAGAAGATGACATGCTATTGCTGAAGGAGAAAATGGCTGACCTCGAGGACCGCTCGAGAAGGAACAATATAAAAATAAGAGGTATCCCAGAATCGGTCAAAACTCCGGATCTCCTTCCATACTTTCAAAAATTTTTACAGGAAGCACTACCAGAAGCGTCATTGGCGGACCTGACGATTGACAGGATTCATAGGCTCCCTAAGCCTAAATACATACCAGAACATCTTCCGAGAGACGCGATTGCTAGGATCCACTTTTTCCAAACAAAAGAGAAATTCCTTATGTGTGTCCGCAATCCGGACGACATTCCTCCCTCTGCTCTCGGCCTATCCTTTTTCCCAGACTTTTCAGCATTTACGATGCAGAGGCGCAGGAGTATGGCGACTATTACAAAACCGTTGAGAAATCATCGCGTCCCATATAAATGGGCCTATCCAGCGAAACTTCTGGTCTCTAAGGACGGTGCAACATTTGCTATTAAGTCAGTGGAGGAAGGGCTCCGATTTCTACGCGAATGGCGGATCTTGGACCCGGACAACAGCTCGCGTTCTGGTTCTCCTTCACCCCGAACAGGATCTCCTGCCTGGCCGAGGCGACTTTCAGACTGATCGCTCAGGGTAACTTCCACACATCGCCAATAGAGCTCCGGTGAATGGCGGACTATGATATTGCTCTTTTTGCCCTCTACTTGTTAAGGGTTGGTTCCCTACTGATTCATTAGAATCATTTAAAAAAATAAAAATAAAAAATTCTTTGTGTTACACAACAGTACTATTAAGGTTCATTTGAAATAATACACTCATAAAATACCTAAGTTTCCTACATGCTAATTTAGGTTGTATACAGACGACGGTCTCTCCCTTGGGGAAGTAGACATTTTTTGTTGGACTATTTGTTGTGCTAGTGGATTACTCGGTGATCCTCTGCTTCTAATTTTTATTTTTTATTTTTTTCTCTCCACAATATTTTTTTTTCGGACTCAGCGCTTTTACTTTTTTTCCTGGTGGTTATTGCTATTTTTATTGGCAGTACTTAATTGCACATTGTGTTTCTCAAGTGATATACTAACACCTACTGATTAAGTGCTTTGACTGTAGGTGGTCTTTGTGAGCGCCACAACATGGGTTTCAAGATAACCTCATTTAACGTAAGAGGCCTAAATAGCCCTTACAAGAGGAGCATGCTCTGGAAAGAAGTTACAAAGATACACAGCGACATTTTATGTCTGCAAGAAACCCATTTTGTGGAATCCAAACACCCGCAACTGAGCAACAGGCATTTTCCGGTTTCATTTTTCTCAAATGCCCAGAAGAAGCATAGGGGGGTGGCTATCTTGCTCAGAGATACATTACAATTCAAATGCTTACAGGTCGAAGTGGATATGGCAGGCAGATACATTATTCTAATTGGAGAGATTAATGGTGCAGTTTATACCATTGTAAATGTTTATGTCCCAAACAGTAGGCAATTGTCATTCATTAATAAAGTCAAAAAGAAAGTGGATGCAGTGCGCAGGGGTTTCCTTTTGTTCTGCGGTGACTTTAATACTATCCCGAGCCAAACTTTGGATGTCTCATTTCGTCCTAACAAAACCAGGGCGAGGGCAACTCTTGCGCATTTCATGTCCAGGGAGGGATTGTTTGATGTGTGGAGGTGCCAACACTCTACAGAGCGTGATTACTCCTACTTTTCCAGTGCTCATAACTCATACTCCAGAATCGATCTGTTTCTAGTTGACAAATTTCTCTTACAGAAGGCTGGCATGTCCTGCATTCATAATATCTCTTGGTCAGATCACGCCCCTATATCCATGTCGGTGGAGGGAAGGCAGGCCGAAACTAGGGCAAATAGATGGAGAAATGACACGTCTTTATTTTCTCATCCCGACTTCTCCCAAAAGCTTACTGCTGAGCTTCGGGAATTTTTTAAGTGCAATGTAGGCTCAGTTACTGATCCCTTTATATTATGGAATTCCCACAAGGCCTTTATGAGAGGGGTCCTCATTAAGATGGGAAACATAGCTAAGAAACAAAAAACCCATAAAATTGATTGCATTCTTGCCCAGATTGAACAATTAGAATCCCTTAATAAGAAAGCCCCTGATATAAATAGAGGGTCACAATTAGACAGCCTTAGGCATGAGCTTTGATTACTTTTAATCTCTAACCATGACTACTCATTAAGAAGATGGAAGGCCCGCTGGTATCACCAAGGGAACAGGGCGGGTAAGCTGTTAGCAAATCAAACAAAGGAAAAAGTCATCAAGCAGAAAATCCCATTTATCCATCACCCGACCAGTGGGGCTAGAGTAGCAAATCCCAAAGACATAGCCAATGCCTTTAGGGACTACTACAGCGCTTTATATAATTTAAAAGACGACGGGTCTGTCCCACAACCAACTACTGAAATAATGGACAATTTTTTGAATAAAATCTCACTTCCATATACTACTCAAGACCAATTGACGGCACTGAATGATCCCATTACGATAACTGAACTCCAAAAAACAATTCTAGCACTGCCATTAAATAAATCTCCGGGTGCAGATGGGTTTTCATCTGAATACTATCGTACCTTTTACCCCATTTTAGGTCAACATTTATTAAAAACCTTTGAAACAGCTTCAGTAAACGCGTCATTTCCCCCAGAAATGTTAGCAGCAACTGTCATAACCTTACCCAAACCAGGAAAACCACCGGATGCCCCTCAAAATTTTAGGCCCATTTCATTGCTAAATGTCGACGTAAAGATTTACGCAAAAATAGTAGCCAATAGATTGTCAAAAATTTTACCATCATTAATTAAAAATGACCAGGTGGGATTTATTCAGGGTCGTCAAGCTCCAGACGCCACTAGGAGAATAATAAATTTGATCCATGCAGCGGAGGCCTCGGGAGAGCCTTCTCTGTTTCTGACTCTAGATGCAGAGAAGGCCTTCGATAGGGTCCATTGGGGGTACTTGGAGCGGGTATTGGATAAATTCGGCCTGGTGGGCAGTATTAAGTCAGCCATCATGGCCTTATATACCTCCCCATCAGCTATGGTTTTTACAGAAGGCATGTTTTCCGACAGCTTTAATATTACAAATGGGACTCGTCAGGGGTGTCCTTTGTCACCCCTGATTTTTGCGCTCTTAATGGAACCTCTGGCTGAAACGATTCGTACACACGCACACGTTATAGGTATCCCTATTCTAAAACAATCACATGCTATCACCTTATTTGCGGACGATGTTATTTTGTCCTTGTCCAATCCAATAATTTCATTGCCAGCAGTACATGATATTCTGGAACAATTCAACAAAATTTCCTACTATAAAGTGAACGCTTCTAAATCTAACCTCCTTGCAATTAACGTTAAAGTTACCATTCGACAACGGCTAGCTAATAGATTTCCTTACCCATGGACAGACAAACCAATTCAATATCTGGGAATAAAATTTTTGTCTCCCAGTAAGGGATTGTATAGAGCAAATTTTATACCACTCCTGTCTTCCCTTCAACAGGAATTAAACAGACTTGGGAAATTTCATCTCACTTGGATGGGCAGGCTAGCAGCATACAAGATGTTAATTCTTCCTAAACTATTGTATTTGTTCAGAGCTCTTCCTATACAGATCCCATTGTCGTTTTTTTCATCAGCTCAGACTCAACTTTCCTCCTTTGTATGGCAAGGGAAGAGACCGCGGTGTTCCAAATTTATTCTCTGTAAGAGAAGGGAGGTAGGAGGCATGGGACTTCCTAATTTACAGGACTACTACAGAGCATGTATATTAGACCAAATTAAATTTTGGTTCCAACACCAGTTTGGGAAGCAGTGGGTGGAGATAGAACAATCTTGGATAGGTCCTGACTCCTTATACGCGGCTCTACTGGCCTCCTCCTTTCCCGATTCACCAATTAAATTAGATCACCCCATAATAAATCTGGTACTGAATATATGGAATAACTTTGTACAAACTACTAGCAACCATCAGTTTTTAACCGAAATACATGCTCCCATTGCATCTTTATGTTTTGTTTTAAAAGATATCGACCTAGCACTCTGGGAGCAAAAAGGTATTCTACAAGTTTCGGATTTATGGGAGAAAGACAATTTAATCTCTTTTGAAACTTTAGCACGCAAATTTTCATTGCCTTCATCGGCCTCGTTCACTTATCTACGGATTAAATCATTTTTGAGCCACCATAGGGGTTCCTCTATTAAAATTCCACATCAGGCATGGTCCTTCTGGACCGATGAAAAGTCAATCACAGGGGGGATTTCCTTGTTTTATAACCTGTTACAGGAGAAGAGCAGTTTTAGCAGACTATCCCCCATCCAGAAGTGGGAGAGGGATCTTGCATTGTCTTTTTCGGCGGACCAGTGGAAGATGGCGATGCGAAGCAACTGCCGCTTTGTCAGGTCCATCTCTCACTGGGAAACATCACAGAAAATTTTACTTAGATGGTATTACACCCCCTATATTACAGCAAAATTCAAGAAAGGGTCTTCAAATGAGTGTTGGCAAGGATGTGGGAAGATTGGGACGTTGTTACATATGCTGTGGGAATGCCCACACCTCAGAAGTTTCTGGAGGGGGGTATTTTCTTTAATCTCTAAAATTACTGGGTTTATAAAGCAAGCTACACCTGAACTAGCAATTTTGAATATAGATATTGATAAATTTCCTTCATCTCTGAGATTGATAACAGTTCAAATTTTATCAACAGCTAGGCTCCTAATTGCTGGAAGCTGGAAAACCCCTACTTCTCCTACCATTAGTGCACTCACTAAAAAAATTGATGAAACCTTTCAATATGAACAGATTCTTGCCTCAATAGAAGGGAAATCTTACAGATTTTATTCACAATGGTCTCCTTGGATAGCTGCCAGGAAAATAACTTAAACTTAAGTAATAACTTGGATAAATTTTTTGAGTTTCTATATAAACAATACCTTGTTTGGAAAATATAATATACATTTTATGTGTATTGGAAAAAGTTTTTGAAAGGATGGTTATATCTTATATTGGAAGAATTTGCCATTGAGTTTTGTAGATGGCTAGGTTACAGACCTGGGTTGTTACACTATGCAGTGTATTATCTTTTGTTGTATGTTGGGCATTGTTCCTTTTATTCTTGGTATTGACATATCCTTTCATCAATAAAAATTATTAAAAAAAAAATAAAAAAAAATGGGTGCAACTGCTTCCGTGGTTGTGACACTGGTGGCACCCACCTCCATATATGGTGGACATGCCCTGTGGTACAGCGCTTCTGGGCGACAATATTTCGAATGGTTTCAACCATGTTTAACGTGGCCCTTTCCCCCGACCCAACTCTTGCCCTACTTAACCTCCCACCACAAGACTTTACTAAGTCGCAACAGCGTCTCTTTTTGCAACTTACTACAGCTGGCAAGCAGACTATAGCGAAAGCATGGAAGTCCCCGTTTCTGCACAAGTTAAGAATAGGGTCACCCAGGCCATGATACACAGCAAAATAGAGGCCACAATAGTGGATAGGATCCCCCGACATCTTAAAATTTGGCGCCCATGGTCAGATCATTTCCTTCCCCCTGGATTCGATAGACATCTCCTGGAGCCCTGAGCTCTACCCATGGAGGTTCGGAGAGGCCCATACCCCTTCGTGACAAGCTTGAGCCACCTGGTCAGTACTATTTTCCTCCCCAACTCTACTCTTTCTTTTCTTCCTTTCTTTCCTCTACGGTCTATCTTTAGTTTCGGTTCTTCCTTTCTTCTTTCCTCTTTTATCTTTTTCTGTCTTACCCTTCCCTTTTACCCGTTATGCACTCTTGATAATGAAGCTCAATCTGCATAATACGTTTCTGATCACTGTTGCCACAGGAGCCTGGGCAGAGCCCCGCCCACTTATTTCCTTTGCTGTACTTACTGGGCTTTGCCCCCGTGTTACTACTAATGTTGTGAACCGTAGGCTTAAGATCTACTTCGCGCTTCAACGTGAAGTCCACTTTGTAAATCTGAATATAGCCTGCCTATTTCTTTATGTTTGATGCTCTGCTGGAAAATGTATTATTGAGCATATGCTTGTAACAGTGACTGTTCGCTTTCTTTGCTTGTTATCAATAAAAATATTTGAAAGTAAAAAAAATGGGTGCGAGGTTCCCCTTAATATCCATACCAGACCCAAAGAGCCTGGTTATGGGCTGGGGGGGGGGGGGCATGCTGTTTTTCTCAATGATTTTCATCTATATTGCTGGGACCTGACAATACATTACAGCCATTAGCAGTTTTAAATGACTTTTTTCCTTTAGAAATGTCATTTTGCTGTGGTATTGTTCTAAACATGGGAAAACTGCGCCACTTTACAGACATACTATAGACATCCCCAGGCACGATATTTAAAGGAATATTTCATTTTTATTTTTAAGCATTCTTAAAATCACTGCTCCCAAAAAAGTCAGTTTTTAAAAAGTTTTTTGCATTGATACAGGTCCCCTGGGGCAGGACCCAGGTCCCCAAACACTTTGTAGGGCAAAAACATACATATAAGCCTTTAAAATTAGCACTTTTGATTTTTCACATTCGTGTCTCATAGACTTTAAATGTGTTTGCATGTTCGAACAAATTGTTTTGCTTATTCAGATGTTATGGTGCAAACCAAACTGGGGGGGGGGTGTTCGGCTCATCCCTACTCCACAGGCATCAGGTGCCTCAAGGCAACAGCTTCCCCATAAAGTCACCCCCCAAAGCGAGGGCACTATGCCAATTACCCTAGCCACTTTGGAGTAATTGATGGTCGATCCATGACTAGCTGTTCCTCTCTTATGGGGAGAGAGGACATGCTAAAGGTAGTTATGGTTCTCCCCTATTTGATACCAATGCAGGTTTCTATAAGATATTAGACACGTGCATTCGTTTTTGTCCGAATGCATTTTCGTCTGAATTTCAGGTATTTTCGTTATCGTTTTAACAAAATGAAAGATCCGGCATAAACAAATACTTTATCTTCTTGTGACAACAGTTCGATATAGATAGGAGATTCGTCACGCTGACAATAACAATCTGTGTCTATCGAACCTGTAGTCGAATGTGCCTAACCTTAACTCTATTAGTCCAGGATTATTCTACATAGAGATAAAAGATTTGACATAGAGAGAAAAGATTCGACAGAGAGAGAAAAGATTCGACAGAGAGAGAAAAGATTCGACAGAGAGAGAAAAGATTCGACAGAGAGAGAAAAGATCGCTGCTGGAATTGGATGGGGGAAGTAAAATAAAAATAATGATGATGATGAATGTTATTGGCTGATTGTAACCAAAGAAGAGGAGCAGTAAAATAGCTAGAACTAAGTACACACGTACAGCCAACATACTTTCACTTACAATTGCTAGCAGAGAGAGACATACACATTGAATCATTTCAGAAGACAATCTTAGCTGGTCTGTTTGTCAGAGAACCTAAATTATTTAACAATTAAGCATAAGCACAGCAGCAGAACAATAGTGAAGCAAGCTACAGTTCAAATTAACTTTTTCATAACAATCTGCTGCTATTGTGTTAGTGTTGTGAACTTGATAGTGATACTAGTGTTGCTAGTGTTGTGATAGCCTCAGAGGCTGCCCGTGTTGTGGGAGGAGGGATTTTAGATTCTATATTATAGATTGAGATTCTATATAGATTCTATATATCCTATCTTGTTACCTATCTGATCAGTGATCACTATCACCAGTCCATTTTCTGTTTGAACTATAGACTTCAACATGAATGACAAAGATTCGACAAAGCAGTAAAAAACATACAAAGTCCAATCTTTGGCTTATGGCGTCTGTTGAAAGTTCTAAGAAGATTTGATGGAGCAGCTAAACTAACTAGGAATCCTGACTCCCGTCAATATTCTTGTTTTTCTAGTAGATATTGCACACTCTCTGTGATCTGGTAATAGGCAATAGCGAGGCATCTCAGCTAACAAAAAATATAGAATATTGGCCAAGTGGTGTATCAGATCGCCCCTGTGATCAAAAGTCACAGAAAAGCTTTTCTACCCCTCAACGCAATCCGTTTCCCAGACTCCCTCCTTGAGGGGAACTCATCCCCACAACCTGGCAGGAATTGTCTTCGGCCCCTGTGTCACCATGTTTCCCCTGTTTTTGGGGCGTTCACACCCATATTTATGGGTTTTTACCATGCCTTCGGACTAGAGAAAAGTTCAGTTTTTGTTATCTTCAGTCGCTGATGGAAGGAGGCGGGGGGTCACTCCAGATGAGCTGGAACCCCTTGTGTGCCTCCTTTTGTTCCACGGCCTTGGCTGTGGACTCCTGGGTGGTTTTTACCCCCCATGCTCTTTTTCTACAGTTTTTTCTTTTTTTTTCTTTTTATAGGCTTTTTTTTTGGCCTATTTTCTACTTTTGACTTGCCTAACTCACAGTTTTATATAGCTTCTTTCCTTATGTTTGATGTTCTATTCCTTCATTTGCTTTCCTTCCACAGGACACACCATGGTACATGTCGCCTAGTTAATTTATACGGGTATTTTTGCCCAGTATGTGTTTGTTATGCTTACATTACATTAATGCCAATCCATAACGATGGCTTTAAGGGTCCTTACCTATAATGTTAAAGGCTTGAACCCGCCATTGGAGACTCAATGACTTTCTTCTCCGCAACCCCATCATTGAGGCACAATTGTTCCAAAATCTTTCAGAATTTTTCCATCTAAATGAGGGCTCTGCAGCGGAAGTGTCCACCCTATGGGAAGCCCACATTCCGCGTTCTTTAGAGGCGCGTGTATCTCTGCCGGCTCTCGCCTGAAGCGAGACTCGGCAGCACAGAGGCAGAATCTCCTCTGTCAGCTACGAAAAGCAGAAACTTTACTTCTAGCCTCCCCTACGGTGACACGCCTGCGCAAAGTTACCTCCCTCCGTGAACGTTTAAAATCACTAGACATGCAAAGCAGAAATTTTATGAGTTTGCTAATAAGCCCCATAGGATGCTAGTGAAGCTTAAACCACGTCCTTTTCAATCTTATCCTGAATTCCTCCTTCAGGTTGATGGTTCCCCGACTCATTGCCCACTGGCGATGTCCAAAGTTTTTGGAACATTTTATGATAAACTGTACAACTGTTTGGCCTCCGACCCTAAACACCTATTTACTCAAGAGGAATTTGACTATTTCTGTTCCCCTTTAAAGCTGCCCAAATTATCACCATCCCAGGTAGCTACCCTAAACGCGTTAGTCTCACCAGAGGAGTTAGAGACAGTCGTGAAAGAACTGCCCTCACATAAATCCCCTGGTCCTGACGGCTTACCTTATATATATTATAAAACTTTCCTCCCAATCCTAAGTCCTTACTTACTAAAGCTCTACTCTTCCTTACAAAAAGGGAACGTTCCTCATCCACAGTTTTTACACGCACATATCACAGTCCTTCCGAAAACCAGGCAAACCCCCATCTCTACCAGATAACTACAGACCCATAGCCTTACTCAACTCAGATTATAAAATCTTTACTAAAATCTTAGCCAACAGACTTTCCTCTATTATTCCCACCCTTGTTCATAACGACCAAGTGGGTTTTGTTTTAGGTAGGCGAGCGGGCGACAACACCAGACGCACCATTGATTTAATTGACCTGCTCGATAAAACCTCTCGCTCTGCCCTTATTCTTAGCTTAGATGCCCAAAAAGCTTTTGATAGGCTCAGTTGGCCTTACATGTTTGCCACACTTGCGCGTTACGGTTTTTCAGGCTCGTTTGTATCGGCTCTCCAGGCCCTCTACTCCCGTCCCACATCACAAGTTCAATTGGCATCCTTCATATCTCCAACATTTACACACAGTAATGGTACTAGACAGGGTTGCCCCCTCTCCCCCTTGTTATTCATATTGTGCCTTGAACCCTTGGCTGCATGCATCCGGGAGAGCCCAGACAAAAGCGGGGTCTCTTTGCGATGGAAGGAATATAAGCTATCTTTATTCGTGGACGACATACTTCTACAAAACTACACACTTCACTCCCCAACTTACACGTCCTATTAGATACGTTCGGCAAAATTTCAGGTTATAAAGTTAATACAGCTAAGACTGAAGCCCTACCCATTCACATTCCCCCTCCACTTCTTGTCTCTTTACAAAACACCTTCCCTTATCACTGGTGCTCTGGTTGACTCAAATATTTGGGCATACATTTAACGGCGTCTTACTGCACATTAAATCAAGCCAACTTCCTCTCCTTAATCTCAGATACACACGGTCTACTCCGTAAATGGATGGATTGTCCTTTGTCTCTCTTAGGTAGGATAAATGTTCTCAAAATGGCTATACTCCCCAAATTTCTGTATCTTTTCGAAACCTTACCTATTGCTCTTCCTATGTCTCAGCTTCGAAGTATTCAGTGGGCCTTTACTAAATTTATATGGGGAAACCGAGCACATAGAATTGCCCACACAGTTGTCTTTGCCCCGCGCTTCCATGGAGGCCTAGGAGCTCCCGATATTGTAAAGTATTATTACGCGGTCCACTTATCAGTGACGGTCTCCTGGTCATCATATTTTGCAACGAGTCGATGGGCAGAGATAGAGATGAGTGTCATCAACCCCGTTCATCCTTGTTCTATGTTATGGTCCGACTTATCCTCTTCTATGACACAACTTAAATGCATAAGCCTAGAACCAATGCTATTTACTTTAGCCATTTGGAAAAAATGTCACAAGAAGTTCTCTCTCTCTTCCCCTTGCCCACCCCTTTTAAATGTTACTTACAACCCAGACATACCTGACAGCCTTTCTACTGTGGCTATGACTCCATGGTCTCAAGCGGGCATTTTCCAACTCCGCCACCTGGTCCACCCAGTGACCCGCAAACTTATGTCCTTTCTGGACCTTCAAAACAAATTTGAAATTCCACAACAGTCCTTTTTTACTTACCTCCAATTTAAACATTATTTTTGCTCCATATCTCCTGCCATGAGCCTAGAGAAACCTAATGCCTTTGAGGTCTTATGTACCCAGGGTCCTCATCAGAGAGGTCTCATATCCTCTATATACAGAATTCTCCATGACTTACTACCACCAACTCTGGAATCTCACCTCTATATGCGGAAATGGGCCAAGATTCTACCCACTCCTATATCTCTCCCTCAGTGGCAGGAGATCTGAACTTCCATTTCCAAAGCCTTGAGATGTGTGGAGCAGAAAGAGACTGCCTACAAGGTGTTGATGTTTTGGTACAAGACTCCTGAAGTGTTACATAAATATGATCCCTCACTATCCCATCTATGCTGGAGATGCCTACAGGATGTGGGTACACACTACCATATCTTCTGGGACTGCCCACTGATTATACCTTTCTGGTTTATGGTTCAATCCCTACTCCAATCAGTATTAGAGAGAGATATCCCGCTGAATCAAACACACTATTTACTAGGCCTTCCGGTCCTGGGTATCCCTAAATATGCTAAAAAACTGATGGCCTTTATACTCCTAGCTGCCAAAAGAGTAATACCGGCCCATTGGCTATCTTCTATACATCCTACACAAGCTCAAGCGGTCTCATCCATTGCTCAGATGCGTAGGATGGAACATATGACGGCAGTAGTTCATGATTCCTTGCCTAAATTTTTTAAGATATGGGATCCCTGGGATAACTCCCTATTTAACCCAGAATCCACTGTCGACCCCCCCCCCCACCAATCCTCTCTAGGGCAACCTCTTGGGGGTATCATATCATATCAGTGCCTTCCCCCCTTACCCACACATCTGTTTTTTTCTTCCTTTTCATTATGCAAATATTATTGTGTACAGATACATGATGTACCCTCCTTCTTTTCCCGTATGGTACTTATACATGTTTTTATTTTACTTTTTTGTAACTTGCAAGATGTTGCCAATGCTATGTTTAGCCAATATCAATGACTACTGTAACATATTTGCAATTCTTTTGTATTGCTAAAAAAAAATTTCAATAAACACACATTTAAAAAAATTTTTTTTACGATGGAACACAGTTAGAGATCATTACCATTCTTAGATCTAATGATCCTAAAACAAGAGGATGGAAATATAAACACATCACTCTTTAGAAAAGCCACTGCTGGGAACAGCCTTCTCCATGCAGAAAGTTTGCATCCCCAGTCTTTAATTAGAAGCATCCCGTATTCACAATATCTACGGCTCAGACGAAATTGTTCAACTGAGGATGACTTCAGGGTTGAGGCCAACTTACTGAGAAACTGTCTCAGTGAACGTGGCTATAGTAAAACTATTCTGAAAAAGGCGTTTAAAAAAGCTCTTGATAGAGACATGATCAAATTACTGTTTGAGAAAGATAAATATCAGAAAAAACAGGTGGATGTTACGAGAGTAATAACCACATATTCAAGAAACCACAAGAGTATACGTGAGGTAATTAATAGGCACTGCCATCTTCTAACAGGTGACCGCATCATCAGTAAGTATATTGGTGCTGCTCCTCAAATCACCTATAGAAGATGACAATCTCTCAAAGACAGACTGGTACATACTCACTTCCAGGATTTGACTGGAGGTGAGGATGAGCCACTGGGCATGTTCAGATGCCATGGATGTGAATATTGTAACTGGTTGCTAGAGGGTTCATCCTACATGCTTTCTAATTGAGAGGTCTACAATATGAGAGTTTTTGCCAATTGCCAGACCAAGGGAATTGTTTACATAGCGTTCTGTAAATGCGGTTCGTTCTATGTTGGCAAAACGTTTAGGAACTTCTGGAGATGGGTCTATGACCATATATATTATATATGGAAAACTTTGCTCTATACCCCCCCTGGGAAGACATGTAGCTTTAGAACATAAGAATGACACATCCATGGTGTGCTTCACAGCCTTTAGAAAGGGTCAGAGAGGACCCAAGGGGGGCAACACTGATCGAATGTTGCTTCAACGAGAGGCTAAATGGATATTTATCAATGCTACCAGGGCACCGGGCCTTAATGACTCTCTCAGTTATAGATCCTTTCTCTGAATAAAACTGAGATATCTGTCTAAAGAGCAGTGCTATTTTGCATATTTATTATTGGGCTAACTTACCATTAGGATCTATCTTGATGCTGTATTAACCTGTATGTTCGTTATTTGTATGTTCTGTGAGGGACATATTGTTCTGCCAATAATGTAAATAAGATGTATATAATTTATTTGTGTTTTTGTTGTTCTTTATTTCGATTTTTGGTTTATTTGTATATGTATGTTGGATAAAACATGGGAGTAATAATGATGTAAAAAAATCCTTGTTCAGTCCCCAGATGGGGTTTACAATTTTTACATCTTGTACTGGTGGGATGTATGTTTGTGCATTCATGGGACTTGGAGTTATTGATTTTGGAAGGTGGATTGTCTCTCTGGCTTGGATAGCATTGGGGATAGGATGGCAATGGTTGTTGCTCTCCGTTCACCCTTGGCAGAGGTGTTGTGGTGGTGGTGTTGAGGGGACCTCTCCGTACCTTAGTTGATGATGCATTTGAAATATTCTAGATAACCTCTTTTAAGGGGTATATTAGTTCTCCCTAAATAACTTCTAGTCTCTGATCCTTAGCTGTTTGCTTGTGGTTGGTAGTCTCCCTGAGTAGTTTAGTTGACGGTTTGTGCATTTATTTTCGATTCTCTGTTAACACTATAGGATTGGTGGCTCCTTCACGCATGTGTGGATGCTGTGGACATGTTGGGATATAATATGGTCCAACTAGCGCATATGGAGATACAAGGGGAGTTTGCTCCAGCTGTTCGAAATCACACAAATGCGCTGTTTGGCTGGGGTTTTTTTTGGCACCAATGCGCACATTTAAACAGGTGAGATTAAGTCAGTCTCTGTGTGTGGTGTATCCACTTGATGGATGGATGTTTCAAGGTAAGAAGCTTTCTACTATTCTGTTGATGTGATTTTACTTGCATCTGACTGGTAGCTTATTTTAGTCTGTGCTATGATTAATCAGGACTCCCCTCTCTGTTTTTTCTAGTGGGAATTTACCTGTCTGTTATTCCCTTAGGATCTTCTGTCTAGGGATACCGGTGTGTTCTTTTTCAGTCGGATTCTTTTTATGGACTGGCTGTCTGAGAACACTAGTTTGTCTGAGAATATTGGCTCCAGTGTGGGAGTGGCCCTCTAGTGGCCAGCACTAGGTATTTACTCTTTAAATTAAATTATGTTTAGTTGTCCTACAGGTAGATAGGGGAGTATTTCGTATAGCTCCCATATGTAGCTAGGTATATATTATTCATAAGTATGCTATTAACCACTTAAGCCCCAGACCAATTTGCAGCCAAAGGACCATGCCCCTTTTTGCGATTTGGCACTGCATCGCTTTAACTGACAATTGTGCGGTCGTGCGACGTGGCTCCCAAACAAAATTGGCATCTTTTTTTCCCCACAAATAGAGCTTTCTTTTGGTGGTATTTGATCACCTCTGCGGTTTTTATTTTTTGCGCTATAAACAAAAATTGAGCAACCATTTTGAAAAAAATGCAATATTTCTTACTTTTTGCTATAATAAATATCACCAAAAAATATATAAAAAAATATTTTTTTTCCTCAGTTTAGGCCGATATGTATTCTTCTACATATTTTTGGTAAATGGCGGACACATCAGGCATTTTTGGGACCATTGTCATTTATACAGCAATCAGTGCTATTTTAATGCACTGATTCCTGTGTAAATGACACTGGCAGTGAAGGAGTTAACCATTAGGGGGCAGTGTAGTTATGTATGACGTTATGTGTTTTTTTTTATTGTAGGCATGTGAGGTCACTGATCGTCCTTTCCTATAGAAGGGAACAGTTGATCGGTGATAGCCACACTAGGAAGCACGGGGAGAGGTTTGTTTATACAGACCTCTCCTCGTTCTTCAGCTCTGTGATCCGATCGCGGGACACCAGTGACAATCATGTCCGCTGGTCCTGCGGCCACGGTCACGGAGCTCAGGACCGGGTCGGGAGCGCTCCACCTGCGGCACGCTCCCAACCCATGGCTGGGCGCTTAAAGAATCATGTACCGGTACGTGATTGTTCCCTGCCGTGCCATTCTGCCGACGTATATTGGGATGAGGCGGTCCTTAACCACTTTCCGCTCCCGCCCTATAACAAAAGCACGGCGACAAAGTGGTTTCAAAATCCTGACCGGACGTCACGTGACGTGATCAGAATTTTGAGACGCTGCGCGCCCCCGGGGGCGTGCATCGTGGCGATCGTTGTTGCGGGTGTCAGTCTGACACCCCGCAACTACGACCTCGGTAAAGAGTCTCTGATCACGGCTGATCACAGTGTAAATAGGAAAGAGCCGGTGATCGGATTTTCCTCATTCGCGTCTTTCAGACGCGAGTAGAGGAGAGCCGATCGGCTGCTCCTCTGACAGGGGGGTCTGTGCTGATCGATTATCAACGCAGCCCCCTGAGGATGCCCACACTGGACCACCAGGGACGCCACCAGGGATGCCCAGCATAAGGTATGCCACCCTAGAACACCAGGGATTACAGTCAGTGCCCACAATGGATGCCAATCAGTGCCCACAATGGATGCCAATCAGTGCCCACAATGGGCATCACTGATTGGCATGCATTATTGTTTGGCACTGATTGGCATCCATTAGTACAGTATAAAACAATACAATGCCGCCTATCAGTGCCCATCTGTGCCGCCTATCAGTGCCCATCTTTGCCGCCTATCAGTGCCCATCTGTGCCAACTATCCATGCCCATCTGTGCCGACTATCCATGCCCATCTGTACTGCCTATCCATGCCCATCCATACCGCCTATCCATGCCAATCCGTGCCAGCTATCAGTGCCAATTTGTGCTACCTATCAGTGCCCATCCATGTCGCCCATCAGTGCCACCTATCAGTGCCCACCAGTGCCACCTATCAGTACCGCCTATCAGTGCCGCCTATAAGTGCCACATATCAATGTCCATCAATGCCACCTCATCAGTGCCACTTCATTGGTGCCACCTCATTGGTGCCCATCAGTGCCGCCTTATCAGTGCCCATCAGTGTAGCCCCATCAGTGCCCATCAGTGAAGGAGAAAACTTACTTATTTACAAAGTTTTGAAACTGAAACAAAAAAACATTATTTTTTTCCAAATTTTCAATATTTTTTTATTTGATTAGCAAAAAATAAAAACTGTAGAGGTGATCAAATACCACCAAAAGAAAGCTGTATTTGTGGGGAAAAAATGATAAAAATTTCATTTGGGTACAGTGTAGCATGACCGGACAATTGTCATTCAAAGTGCGACAGTGCTGAAAGCTGAAAATTGGTCTGGGCAGGAAGGTGTTTAACCATTTGACAACCGCCCTATAGCCGAATGACGGCTACAGGGCGGTTGTTTAACTCTGAGAGGCCGTCATATGACGTCCTCCCAGAATTCCGCTCTCGCGCGCCCCCAGGGGCGCGCACTCGAGAGCATCCGTGACCGCATCACGGATCACGGTAAACGGCCGCTCATCGCGGCCGTTTACCACGTGATCGCTCCGTCAAATGACGGAGTGATCACTTGTAAACAAACCGGCGTGCCCACATCATTGCGTGTAAACATCTGCAGTGCTCACATCGCTGCTCACCGAAAATTAACCCCATCATACCCTGCAATACTCTGCAATACTCTGCTGCAATACTCTGCAATACTCTTCTGCAATACTCTGCAATACTCTGCTGCAATACTCTGCAATACCCTGCTGCAATACTCTGCAATACCCTGCTGCAATACTCTGCAATACCCTGCAGCAACACTCTGTAATACCCTGCAACAACACTCTGCAATATCCTGCAGCAACACTCTGCAATACCCTGCTGCAACACTCTGCAATACCCTGCAACACTCTGCAATGCTCTGCAACACCCGCCAATACCCTGCAACACTCTGCAATGCTCTGCAACACCCTGCAATGCTCTGCAACACCCTGCAATACCCTGCAACACTCTGCAATACCCTGCAACACTCTGCAATACCCTGCAACACTCTGCAACACAATACTCTGCAACGCCATACTCTGAGATACCCAGTCATACTCTGAGATACCCAGTCATACTCGGAGATACCCAGCCATACCCAGCCATAGTCAGTGATACCCTGCAATACCCAGCCATAGACACCCCCCCCCCTCCCACCGCCCTCCGGTGCTTCTACCGACTCGCCAATACGATCAAAGCCAGAATCTTTTTTTTTTCAGGCTTCCCAGCTTAGAGGTGAGATGCGGGGTCTTATTGACCCCATATCTCACTGTAAAGAGGACCTGTCATGCCATATTCCTATTACAAGGGATGTTTACATTCCTTGTAATAGGAATAAAAGTGATCAAAAAATTTATTTTTGGGGAAAAAAATGTCAAACTAAAATAAATAAAGTAAAATGAACAATACATTTTTTTTTTAAAGCGCCCCTGTCCCCATGTGCTCGCATGCAGAAGCGAACGCATACGTAAGTCCCACCCACATATGAAAATGGTGTTCAAACCACACATGTGAGGTATAGCTGCGAACGTTAGAGCAAGAGCAATAATTCTAGCCCTAGACCTCCTCTGTAACTCAAAACATATAACCAGTAAAAAAAAATTAAATCATCGCCTATGGGGATTTTTAAGTAGCGACGTTTGGCGCCATTCCACAAGCATGTGTAATTTTGAAGAGTGACATGTTAGGTATCTATTTACTCAGCATAACTTCATCTTTCACATTATGCAAAAATTGGGCTAACTTTACTGTGTTTTTTTTTTTTTTAAGCACAAAACCGTTTTTTTTTTCCCAAAAAAAAGCATTCGAAAAATTGCTGCGCAAATACCGTGCGAGATAAAAAGTTGCAATGACCACCATTGTATTCTCCAGGGTATTTGCTAAAAAAACATATATAATGTTTTGGGATTTTATGTAATTTTCTAGCAAATAAATGATGATTTTTACATGTAGGAGAGAAATGTCAGAATTGTCCTGGGTGCTCCAGAACGCCTGATGGCGCTCCCTGCATGTTGGGCCTCTGTATGTGGCCACACTGTGTAAAAGTCTCACACATATGGTATCGCCGTACTCGGTAGTAATAGCAGAATGTGTTTTGGGGTGTAATTTGTGGTATGAATATGCTGTGTGTGGAAAATAAACTGATAATATGACAATTTTGTGAAAAAAAAAAAGTAAAACAAATCTTGAATTTGCAAAGAATTGTGGGAAAAAATGACAACTTAAAAAAACTCATCATGCCTCTTACTAAATACCTTGGAATGTCTTCTTTCCAAAAAGGGGTCATTTGGGGGTATTTGTACTTTTCTGGCATGTTAGGGTTTCAAGAATTCAAATAGGCCGTCAGTACTTCAGGTGTGATCAATTTTCAGATATTGGTACCATAGCTTGTGGACTCTATAACTTTCACAAAGACCAAATAATATCCACCAAGTTTTACTTATTTTTACCAAAGATATGCAGTAGTATAAATTTTGGCCAAAATTTAGGAAGAAAAAATTATTAATCTGCTAAATTTTATAACAGAAACAAAGGAAAATTCATTTTTTTACAGAATTTTCTGTATTTTTTCTTTTATAGCACAGAAAATAAAAAACCCAGCGGTGATTAAATACCACCAAAAGAAAGCTCTATTTGTGTGAAAAAAAGGACAAAAATTTCATATAGGTCCAGTGTTGCAAGACTGAGTAATTGTCATTCAAAATGTGAGAGCACCGAAAGCTGAAAATTGGTCTGGTTATTAAGGGTGTTTAAGTGCCCAGTGGTCAAGTGGTTAAGGGCCCGGTATTGAAGTGGTTAAGCAGTTAATTGGGTACTTCTTTAGAATCTCTAGGTTTGCCGATTGTGGTTTCTCTTTTGCACACAAGTGTCCTTAGTTAATCAGAGGGGATATCTTGATATGACAATTGTAAGTACATTTAACATAAGCATACAATGATTGTTACTTGAACATTTCCAAGGAGACCGGATATTAATTAATATATATTATATATACTTGTTTCTTTCCTTTTAACAGATAGATTTAATTGAATGCTAATTCCAGGTCCTATGTTTACATAAGCATCGTCCACCTTCTCCCTAATTTTCATCTAAAGGTAATACATCGCCTCCACCTTACGGGCCCTCTTCTTTTGTTGGCCTGTCTGGGGCTGAACGCATGTAAGTCAGGATGGCTTAGTCTTTATATCTGAAAATAAAATACCTATTAGTGATGTGTGTACAATTAATCACTTATAATGTTTACTTGAAGGATCTGACTTACATACCTCTGTTCTCACATTTTTGGATCTTTTTAGGTTCTATGGTCATACTTATCTGGTTCTGAGGAAGCTATTGGCGAAAAGTGTCAACCAGTATCTATGACATATAATATGATCATGATTATTAAAGTATACTTGAACATGTGTTTCTATTTTTAACTCAAATGTATATAGTATGTATTTTGTATCAATAAAACTATTAGAAATGTATTAATTTTTGTTTGTATATCTCGTTCAGGTACCAGTATAGTCCTTTTTGTTGGTCTCCCTTCTCTCTTTTTTTGTTAATGCTATGTAGGATGAGGTACCCCCTTAGCTTTAATCATATATTTAGGATAATACATGAATTACAAATGCTTTTACAAGTAAAAGAGTTCACATACATTATATGTGTTTCACCTGTGTAAATATCTGTTTGGCTGCAGATCTCCTTGTTTCTTATTTCCATACTGTCATTTTTTCTTGTACTCCCAGCTACATTGTTAGCTAAATCCCTTTAGCAGCCAGTATCTTCTCTTCTAAGTGGTTTTAAGATTTTGAGATGTGAGAACATTGATTGGTTTGGCTGAAATGGAATATAAAACCCAGATTAACATAAATAGAGTGGATTTTTAAACTTTAGCAGAATTGTTTCCTTTTTTTTCATAAGGATTTCAATGGCTTCTGCTTGTTGATGGAGTTATCTTTGAAGGCATAGCTACAGTCAGGCCACAACAATGGAGAAAGTGTGTTTTATGCCAGTTTAATGCCCAAAAACAGTAACACATTTTCTTTTTTATAACCACCAGCCCATGCCAAATTTATAGAAAAAAGACCCCAAGGTTGTACTCTTTTCATGGTCCAAAATGCTCTAAAATGCTCAGGGAGAAAAATCAATTATCCTCTATGGTGGTGGTTCACGACTCTACTCCAAGTTGCCTGAAGCCAAACACCTGAAGCTCAAAAAAGTTTTGAAGCTACATTTGTAGCATGATTTGGCCAGCTTGGTGTGTTTCTGAAGCATTATTTCCCCACATCAATGCATTGAAAAGCAATTCAAGAGGTTCAGTTTTGTGCATTTTTATCATGAGTTTTTGAACATTTTTCTGCTAAAATGCAATAATTAAATATAAAATAAATTAATTATGATAATAATAATAGATTAAATAAATCATCATCATCATCATCATCATAAATCAATAACAAATAAATAAATATTCAATAATAATAAATAAATGAATTAACCCCTAATGCTAACCTCAAACCTCAACCTCAAACCTAAGCTTTAAACCCTAACAAAAATAAACAAAAAGAATATAAATAACTAATAAAATAACTAATAATAAATAAACAAAAATGTATAAAAAAGCTGAAAACATATCAAATGATAAAACAGATTATAGTTTTCTCTACTGTCAAAGATAAAAAAAAAGCTGTACAGAAACATGCAAAAATGCTAAAAAATGTGCAAAAAAAAAAGACGGTAATTATTCTTCGTCCATGTGCCCCTTCTCCTAATCACGCTGTCAAAATCAATGGCACAACTATAAGCCCATCCCTGCATGCCAAGGTTCTAGGTGTAGTCTTGGACTCTGAACTCTCCTTTAAGCCCCACGTCCATCACTGTCCAAATCTTGCCGCCTCAACCTCCGCAACATCTCCAAAATACATCCCTTTCTAACCAATGACACAACAAAGCTCTTAATTCACTCTCTGGTCATCTCTCGCCTCGACTACTGCAAATCTCTTCTCATTGGCTTAACTCTACATAGTCTATTCTCCCTTTAATCCATCATGAATGCTTCTGGCAGACTCATCCACCTTACCAATCGCACTGTGTCTGCTACTCCTCTCTGTCAATCCCTCCACTGGCTTCCGGTCACCAAACAAATAAAGTTCAACATACTAACAACTACTAACAAAGCCACCCACAACTTAGACCCCAGCTACATCACTAGCCTAATCTCTAAATACCAACCTATTCATTCTCTTTGTTCCTCTCAAGACCCCCTGCTCTCTAGCTCCCTCGTCACCTCCTCCCATGCATGCCTCCAGAACTTTTCCAGAACCTCTCCAATCCTATGGAATGCCTTACCCCAATCTGTCCGATTACCCCCTACCCTATTAGCTTTAGATGATTCCTGAAAACCCTTCTCTTCAGAGAAGTCTATCCTACCCACACCTAACAACTGTATCTGTTTCATTTTCTCTATCAGCTCATCCTCCACAATTATTGCCTAACAAAATTAGGACAACTTCCTTCTCTGGCACACTGCAAACACAGATATTTGACTGTGTTCCCTCCAGAACAGTAACAGTCTCTAGAAAAGTAATCCCTTCCTAAGAGCCCGGTGTCCCTTGTGTCAATCTTTAGCAAAGTCCTAACTTGTAGGAGCTCTTGATCCCCCTACGGTATCTGATCTAAAGGCAAGGGATTGGCTATGCAATAAACTGTTAACTGAAGACTCACCAAGAACTTGCATCTAGCAGATATCTCCCTTACAGGCCCTGGGGGTGTAGAAGTACTCATACTTTCCTTGTCCTGCAGCTATGAATAGAATTGCTTTCAGGCCTTCTGCTGGGCAAGTTCCTTTCCAGGCTATGCAGGCTGTCCTTCCCCAGTGGACTGCAGGACAGTGGAGCAACTTCTTTCAGCTTTCCTGCTTCCTCCAGCATGGAGGCAGAACCCCCTTCCAGGGTCCCCTCCCAGTCTACACAGCAGCACTTCAACCGCCCAACTTTCACCTACTCCTCTTGCTGACCAGGCTCCACAATATTTATGGACCTGTCTGACTGCCCTGGCAAGCTTCCAGCCTTGGGATTGGTCTGACTCCTATGAATATTCACATTCCTCCCTCTATACCCCACCCACTAGCTTCTAGACGTTTCCATTAACTTTCAGAACCAGGGGAAGGCGATAGAGGCCTGGTCTGTAGAACCTTCCAGCCTGACCTGAATCTGACCCAATTAACAGACTCATGCAACTACCACGAATCAAGATAATTTTCCTACACCTATTCTAGCACTAGACGGTGCTATGTAAGGTATCTTGGATGATAAATGAACACTTTTTGCCCTTATTAATGACAAAGTGATGTTGTTCAAAAAGGTTTAGAACCTATGGATCTCCTATCTCTCAGGAAATGTCTAGTGTTATTGTTACCTATTTTAGATTGATTGGGTTTGTTAAAGGCTTTCTGTCACGTGGTGGGTGAAGCCAATGCAATTTTATTTGTGAGAAGACAAGCCATTCAGAGAAAGACCTTGATGGATTATTTCAGGGGACTTAAAAGACCCAAAAAAGTAATTGAAAAAGCAAAAAATAACTTGGATATTGTCCAGAAGTCCTTATGCTTCTCCCATATTGGGGGTCAGTAATAAAAAAGGCTCCATCAGGATATGCATCAACCATGACCACTTGATGATCTGATAGTCTTAGCCCTTGTACACACAGAAAATGTCAGATCAGACCATGTTGTCGGATAATCCAATCTTGTGTGGGCTCCATCGGACTGTTTCCGTCTGAATATCCGACCGAGAAAGTTTTAGGGCTGGGCTATAATATTTTCCGACAACATGATCCGATCGGACTTTGTCCGATCGTTTGTAGAGATTTCCGATCGGACAAAGTTCCACGCATGCTCAGATCAAATTCCTAGACCAAAGCTATTGGCTACTAGCATGAACATAGTCCCGTCGTAACGAAATAACGTCATCACGTTACGAACGATCAGATTTTTTCAGACAACTTTGTCCGATCGTGTGTATACAACACCAGTTTTGGACAAAATCCGTTGGACAAAATCCGACGGATTTGGTTGTCGGAATGTCCGACCGTGTGTACAAGGGCTTAGAGGAACAGAGGAAGAGAGGAAGAGCATGAGGAATTATTGGAAAAGTACTGAAGCAGTTTCATAACAAGGGGTTGAAGCTTTCCCTCAAGAATTATCAGTTCTGTAATTTTTCACTTATTTAGGACTTGTCATCTTTGCCAAAGGAGTGCCCACTGGCCCCAAGAAGTTAGTGGCTGTCACCTGTTGAGGACACCAGAGACTGTGTTGTTGTTCCTGTGTTGCTGTTCTGTGACCATCAGAGACTGTATTGCTGTTCCTGTGCTGTTTTTAAGGAGAGATGTCATACTACACTGCAGACAGAGACTATGCTTTGTGAGGTGAGTGTTGTATAGCTACAGCCAGTGATGTGAGCTGTTGTTGCTAAAAACTCTTTACATTTGTTCCTTTTACTACTGTTTAAGCGTTGCTGTCCATTGATTGCTGGCTTTGCATCTTAACCCATGGGGGTACAAATACTCCTAGTTTTGAGCATTTTTAGTTCAATTGTGTGATGTGTTCACCACTTTACTGTTATATATTACCTTTGTCTGTTACTTGCTCATTTACTGTAACACATGGCTTTAACCCTTTTGCTAGTCCATTTTACAGCCACTTGTGTGTCAGTGAGATTGGATACAGTCATGGCTAGATCATCAAAGGAAAGAAAAGAAGGACCTATTCAACCAGTTGCTCCCCTGGAAACAACACTACACATATTTGGTTGGTAAATATTACCTTTGATTTAGTTGTCTACAGTTTGTATCACTACACAGATATATAGCATATTTCAAGCAAATTTCCAAATATCAAGCAAAGTGGTTTTCATGAGACATTTATCTTACACACTTTATTTTGTTATGGTTTAACTACTCTGAATATATAACAATATCTACACCGATTTAAGCCAGAACTTGCAGATAAGATTACACAGTATGTTAATTTACAAATTTATGAATGAAAAAAATCGTTTACTTGAACTGTTAGACTTTAGATAGTACTGAAGGGTTTTGTTTTTCTGGTGAGACTGCTCTAGACAATGCCAAAGATTACAAATACTGCTGTGTGTGTCACATGCTGAAGTACTTCTCATAACACCGAGCAATGTGTGAAGATATGCCATTTGCATTTTGATTAAAATATAGTCTTATGTGATAAATGACAACATGTGCAATTATAATCCTTTTTAAGGGAAAAAAAAACAAATCTAGTTAAACTGATATTCTTACACATATTGAAGAATTGTGCACTGGAAAGTTTTCTGCATGTAATGGTCAGGGTATATTGGCAGCCAGCATGTCTGCCCCCATCGTAAGAGCTTGCTATGGGGCAGACACAGAAGAGATGGAGCCAAGTGTGCTGACAGGGGACCCCAGAGGAGGAGGTTTGGGGCTGCTCTGTGCAATTGCCAACCCAAAATCTCCTGTACTTGAGAGTGAGATATCAATAGACTATATTTCCATCTTGGCTTTTATGGATACATCTCTCTTTTCTGCCCTCATTAGACTGAGGGAGTCTGAAACCACAAAACAAAGCAGAGGTCACACCCACCTAGTGCATTATCCTAAAAACAGGACTTTATCTAATGAAAAAAAAGGGGTAAGTACTATGCTCACAAAATGACAATTGCATCAAAACTCATCATAAAGAACAGCATCATCCAGTCTACAGAACATCATAACATGTGACAGGTCAATTGGACATCTATCTGGCTAACGCGTTTCTAGGATGTGCCTCTTCCTCAGAGCTAACAGGACTGTTTCCTGCACCCAACTTAAATAGCAAAGTGACATGGCTATTGTCAAATAGAGGTGTCTACAGCATGCCCCATGGGTGGGATTAAACCCTCCCCATACATCATCTATCTCCACATGATAAACAACAGATAAACCCATATGCATTACACCATAAGAACCATCAATGATGATTGTCTCATAATGAATGAATAAATAAAACATGTAAAACGTACCCCAAGATCAACATGTACCAGTCTTGAACCATTCCAAAGGATGATCTTGTCATAAAAGACATGCATACATATACTGTACTGTATATGTGTATGGGTGTATGCTATATGTTGGCATCAGATACAAAGCCCCTTTAGAGATAGATGATGTATGAGGGGATCTAATCCTGCCCATGGGGCATGTTGGGGATGCCCTTATTTGACAATAGCCATGTCACATTACTATTTAAGTGGGGCTAAAGAAAACAGTCCTGTTGAAGAAGACGCAAGTCCTCGAAACATGTTAGCCTGTTGGATGTTTGATTGTCCTGTCACACGTTATGATTGTCTGTGGACTGGATGGTGCTGTTCTTTATGATGGGATCTGATGTCATTTTGTGAATATAATACTTATCCCCTTTTTTTATTAAACATGTTTTTGGAATAATTCATGAGGTCGGTGTGACCTGTTTTATTTTGTGGTTTCTGCTCTGGACAATACCCAGAGCAGGTGAGTACAACACCTTTATTATTTTACAAATTGCCTTTAATAACACTTTAATTAGTGGTGTTCGCTGTATTTTTTTTCTTCTTCTTCTAATTATGCATGCATGTCTTTTGTTTTATTTTGTCATAATACCTTGAATGTCTGCCTCTTGTTCTAAATGTTTATGACCAATTATTTAAGAGGGTGTGGCCAAAATGGGGTCATGATTTTTTTCTGGGTGTGAATCAAAAGTGGGCATGATCAGTAGGGTGTTCCCACCTTTTCAGAAGTAGGGTCACCTTAATACTGGAGCATCAGCCAAGGTGCTCTTATGAGGTGTTGATGCAAGACAGTTCATTTGCATTTTAGTTCAAATAGAGCTTAAAGTGATTGCAAAGGCACAAGGTTTTTTACATTCATGCATTCTATACATGAAGGGAAAGAAACCTTCAGTGTGCAGCAGCCCCCCAGGCCCCCTAATACTTGCCTAAGCCCCCCCCCCGATCAAGCGAGGCCCAGGAGAGCCTTACCTCTCCGGAGTCTCACACTCCTGATTGGCTTTTGGCAGCAGCAGAAGACATTGGCTCCCACTGCTGTCAATCAAAACCAGTGAGCCAATCAGGAGATGGAGGGGATGGGCTGAGCTGCGGTACCCTGTGTGAATGGACACACAGAGCAGTGGCTCAGCTCGGGTGCCCCATAGCAAGCTGCTTGCTGTGGGGGCACTCGGCAGGAGGAAGAGGCTAGTAGCGCCGAAGTGGGACCCGAGAAGAGGAGGATCAGGACTACTCTGTGCAAAACCACCACACAGAGCAGGTGAGTATAACATACTAGCAATTTAATTCATTTAGTCCTATAGTTAACTACTAGGTGGAGCGCATTAGTATTTCTTTATACATTTGAGTATAACATATTTGTTATTTTTTTTAAATAAAAAACAAGATTTTAGTATCAATTTAATTTGTAGAACTCTGCACACTGTACAGTCTCCAAAAATAAATTACAGGATCTGTACATGTATAGGGCAACCACTCTTTTTGCAACCTATGCTTTTAGAACTTTAGCTCAGTTTTGTTAGAGGGCCATATACAACACTCATCAGGTTATAAAAGTATGTACTTTATTTTGTCTAGAACAGTCCAGGAGTCTATATTTTTCTTTTATGTATATTGTGGATGTTTATTTGCAGAACTGCTTTTAGATGAGTAGCAATGAAGATATGATTTACTAGCATTGTACTTGGAACTAAAAACCCTATTCAAATTCATCTCTCTTACAGTCTTTTTCATAGGGGTTCTCAGTACAGACTAGTTGATGTATAATTTACAGGAATAACAAGTAGAAAAGTTGATTGTATTGTTATCCCCATTGTACACCACAAAACGGTGATTGATCTGACAACAATAACACACATTACTCAAAGAAAACACAAGCTATTTACCTTTACATTTCTGAATGAGATTTTGCCCTTTCCCACCCTTCATGTCTTCACAAAAGCAATCAAACATCACTAAATTATTTCACCCATGAATTGCTATCTTTGAAACACAGAAAACAACTTTTGCTATGATTAGAGAAACTTGAAACTAACAATAACCTACCAATTCACTGCTGAGGGTCACTTACTGTAAGCACGTTCTTCTATTGACAATGCCTGTGTAGTTGATAAAGTTTTTAGCAGTAGCACTCAAAACATTAATATGAGTAGTGCTTAATTTCTGAGAAACTGCACAGTGCAATAATACATTGTACAGTGCAATAATACATTGACTGCTAGGGTAAAATATAATGTCTGATCATATATCATACACTTAAAGTGATTGTAAAGGCTAAATATTTTTTGCATTACAGCATTAAGGAAAAAAAAAAACCTTTTTTGCAGCTCCCCCTACTCCTCTCCCACAACCCCTCTCCCCCAAACTTGATCCAGGGCTGCACTTGAGAGCAGTGGTGCTACTCTCTCTCACCCTCCTCACTGGACTCAATGAGTGCAGTGGGAGTCATTGGATCCTGCTACTGTCAATCAAATCCAGTGACAAGGGAGCAGGGAGTGGAGCATCGGCAAGGTACCCTAGCGGGGGAGGATCGGGGTTAGAATTGTTTTGCACAGAGCAGGTAAGTATGACATGCTTGTCATATGTTTTTTTTTTTTTTATTACCTTTTACAATCATTTTAAGAAGCTAGTATACTAAATAATAAAATTAGGGGAAGATTTACTAAAATGGGTGCACTCAGAATCTGGTGCAGCTGTGGATGGTAGCCAATCAGCATCTAACTTCAGATTGTTCAATTAGGCTTTGGCAATAAAACCTTCTGCACTCTCCAATGTTAGTAAATAACTCCCTATGGCTCTTTTGTGGTGCTTCTGTAGCCTGCTGTAGAAATTCAGAATATAATCAGCTAGCTTAATTTAAATAAATAACCATTTCCAGTAAAATGGAAAGCTGTCTGAAACATGTTTTCCACTTAATAATTTCTTGGCACTCCACCAAAAGGAATTCAGTTTACTAATTTTATTAGGTTTACTAGGAGTACTTTAAAGTCTCAAATTTGTTCCAGTGGATGCAAGCTGGCTAAGTCATTTCGAGATTGGGGGTCAAGTAGGGGCTTGTTGGCTTCTTTTCTGGCATGTCTGGGTGGCCTCAATCTCCATTACTGAACCATCAAGACAGTATCCTCAGGCCACATATGGTCCTTCACCAGTTCTCCTCCCCCCAGATTTATTTCCATCCTGCTTCCATGATCAGAAGAAAAGCAGAAGGTGCTACTTTCCTATGTGGATTCGCTGAAAACGCAGGGAGCAGAGGTGTCTGTCCCAAAGGACAAAGAGTTCCAGGGGGTGTACTCCCCTTTATTTCTAGTTCAAAAGAAAAATGGTCCATGGCACCCAGTGATAGATCTAAGTTACCTCAACAAATTCGAAAAGTGCGAAAGGTTCAAAATGGAGACTCTGTCTACCATTCAACAAGCCGTGGAGCCAGGCAATTGGCTCATCTCAAACGATCTAAAAGATGAGTACCATGTGCCTGTGGCAGAGGAATTCCACAAATACCTTCAATTCCAAGGCGGGAAAGAACATCTACAGTTTACCTGCTTTCCTTTGGGGCTGACAACTTCACCCCTAGTATTCTCAAAGGTTTTACTGGTCGTGGTGGCCTTCATCAGAACAAGAAGGATACGCTTGTACCATTACCTCGACGACCTTCTGCTGTTGTCCCAGGACAAGGAGCAATTGTTGATCCACAAGGAGCAGGTTATCTCCACACTGATCGACTTTGGGTGGCTCCTAAACCTGGAGAAAAGCCACCTAGTACCAGTCCAGTGCCTGATCTACTTGGGTGCCCAGTTTGACACAGTAGAAAGCATCTCTCTTCCTGTGGAGAAAATTCCAATTATTCGAGAGAGAATCTCTCTGGCTTTGAACTCCTCACACCTAAGGACCGCATAGTGCCTAGGAATTATCAGTACAATGGTCTCCACAACCCCCATGGTCAAGTGGTCTCTGTGGAGGTTACGCCATTTTCAAACAGGGTTCCTTCGGCAATGGAATTCGAGGGACATGAATCAGTCCATTTGTATAACTTCAGTGACGAGGAACAGTCTGTTCTGGTGGCTTTAAAAATTGCCACTCCATCATCTCCATCTCATGGGTCACGGTTACCACCAATGCCAAGAGAGCTGATTGGGAGCCCTCTGCACGTCAGAACTTGCACAAGGCAAGTAGGATGTTCGTCTTCTTCTCGGCTCAAATGTCCTGGAACTTCAGGCAGCTTGGTATTCCCTTCAGGCCTTCTCTCATCTCCTGAAAGCGGAGTCAGTAGTTCTAAAGATGGACAACACCACATCGGTCTCCTATGTGAGGAGATAAGGGGGCACGCTGAGCCCCACCCTTTTCCAAGAGGTCGAACCCATTATGTCTTGGGCCCAGAAAAACCTTGTCAATATTTCGGCAGCATTTATCCCCAGAGCCCAGAACGTCCAGGTGGACTTCCTGTCCCGCACACAGTTGGACAACAACGAGTGGTCTCTTCAAGTGCAAACATTTGAGTGGATCCTGTACCTGGGAGTTATCCCCGAAGTGGATCTAAAGTCGAGAAGTACTACATTTGAGTCTGTTGCAGTCAGGCCTTCGGAATAGATGCCATGACAGATCAGTGGAATTTCAACAGGGCATATGCCTTTCCCCCGCCTCCAATCATACTCAAGTTCCTATGGAGACTCCAGACAGAAGTGGTCGAGGTGTCAGTAATTTCTCCTTACTGGCCGAACAGGCCATGGTTTCTCCTCCTGATCCAGCTCAGTTTCCGGGACCTGGTGCCTATCCCTCTCAGGCCAGACCTTCTCTCTTAAGGAGCAGTCCTGCACCCGTGTCCGGCATTACTGAAACTGATGGTCTAGATTCCCTGGATCTCTCAGGTGCGCTTCAAGAGTGATTTCTACTCTCATGAACTCAAGAAAGGCAAGCACGAATAAAGTATACAAAAGAATATGGGCCAGGTTTGTCAAATTTTCATCCTCTACGGGCAGATGATTTAGGGATCCAGAGATCCAAGATATCCTCAGTTTTCTTCAATTCGGCCTAGATCTGTCTCTGTCCATAAGCTCTCTTATGCCGCTGTCAGGGCTGGCTTAGCCCTTCCTCCTCTGGGCTGGCCACTCAGCTGTTGGCTAATTGCCAGGTCTCTTCTCTTTCCACAGTTACCAGCTGTTCCCGATGACACTCGTCTGACCTGCCTATTTAAAGATTTCCTGCTCACTTTTTCATTTGCCTTCACGTTGGTCACATCACAGGGAACCATCTCCTGCTGTTTGTTTCAGGAATGGCTTGCTGACATCCCACCTGGCTTCTTATCCTGCTTGTGGTTGCTCTCCTTGGATCCCTGACTTCCGGCCCGGCTGATTACCAGATCTGGTTAATGAACTTTGGACTGGCTGACTACCCAATCTGGCTACAGGACTCTGGCTATGCTTGACTACGCTTTTTTCTATTTACCTTTTTATTTTTATTAATAAACAAGTGTGATTTGATTGTACTTCTGTCTCAGTCTGTTTCATGGTTTCTGACAGTACGCGAAGGCCATGAATTCAGAAGATACAGTCAATCCACTTGTTGGTAATATTTTTTCCAGATTGGAAGAGCAAGATGACCACATGGATCAGTTTGCCTTGGCATTACAAATGCTCCTGAATCGCACGGCTCACCTGGAATCCCCCATGGTGGCTGCTCCGGTACAACCTGAGTCGCAGGCTGTCCCTGCTGCTGCACAAGTCTCTGTGCAGGCACCCGCCTCGAGTATTACCTCTATAAGAGATATGTCTGGTTCTGCTCCACTTCCCCAGCAATTTGGGGGGCGATCCAGTTCAATGCAGAGGGTTTGTCAATCAGGTTGAGATATACTTCGAAATGCTGCCCCAAGCATTTCTCACGGACAGAAGCAAAGTATGTTCCGTGATATCTTTGCTTTCTGAGAGAGCCTTCCCTCTATGGGAGACGCAAAAACCTGTTGTCTTGTGTTACCCTCAGTTTGTGGCCTCCTTTAAAAGGGTTTTTGACGTTCCCGCATGCTCCGCTTCTGCTGCCAAGTGCCTCATGTCCATCAAACAGAGTACGAGAACTGTTGCCGACTACACCATTGAATTCCGTACTCTGGCAGCAGAGGTTGCTTGGAACAATGAGGCCCTTGTGGCTGCTTTTTCTCATGGTCTCTCGGATTCCATCAAGGATGAGATAGCAGCCCGAGATATACCCACTGAGCTGGAGAGCTTGATCTCGTTTGCCATCCGCAATTGCGGAAGCCTCCTGTACATTTGACTCCGAGATTTGTAGTCCCACCCATGCCTCCCTCACCTCCCATGCCTCCTGGTACCGAGTTGGTAAGTGAAGATGAACCCATGCACCTGGGCTTCACGCGTCTCTCTGCGGATGAGAGAGCCTTTAGGAGGAGGGAGAGATTGAGCCTTTATTGTGGCCAGGCAGGTCACTTTTTGAAGTCTTGTCCTACCCATCCAGGGAACGCCCGAACCTTGAGGTCCTGCCATGGACAGACCTTAGGTGGCATTGTTTCGTCCCCAGTTATCCAGGAGGACAAGCCCCTGGTTTTGGTCACCCTTTCTTGGGCTGAGTCGTCCATCGAGATACAGGCTCTAATCAACTCTTGGGCTGAAGGCCTGTTCATTGATGCTGAATTTGTTTCGCAGCACTCGATTCCGCTGCAGCTGCGTGACTCTCCACTTGCCATTGAGGCTCTTGACGGGAGACCTTTACAGCTTGCCCATGTGACTCATGAGAAGGTTCCATTGTCCATGGCCGTAAGGGCTCTTTACCATGAGATAATCCAATTCCAAGTTATTTCCTCACCCAGATTTCCGCTGGTTATTGGTTATCCTTGGTTACAGAGGCACAACCCCTCTTTTGATTGGTTCTGTGCTGAGGTTCTCTCCTGGAGACATGCTTCCTGAAGGTATCCAAGGTCCTGTGCACCGCTTCACTCCTGTCCTTGCCGGAGGAGTAACATGATTTTGGCGATGTCTTTGATAAAGGTCAAGCTGGTAGTTTGCCTCCACACCGGCCTTATGATTGCGCAATTGACCTTCAACCTGCTGCCATACCTCCTCGTGGCCGGGTTTACCCTTTGTTGGTCTTGGAGGATAAGGCTATGGAGGAGTATGTTTCTGACGCACTTTCTCAAGGTTTCATCCGCAAGTCCTCGTCTTCTGCTGGTGCTGGTTTCTTCTTTGTGAAAAAGAATAGCGGTGAACTGAGACCTTGTATAGATTATAGGGGTCTCAATCGTGTCACGATTAAGAATGCCTACCTAATTCCACTGATTACGGAGTTGTTTGACCGCCTCAAGGGAGCAACAGTTTTCACAAAGCTTGACCTGAGAGGAGCATAAAATCTCGTGCGCATTAAGGAGGGCAACGAGTGGAAAACTGCGTTTAATACCAGAACAGGCCATTATGAATACCTGGTAATGCCTTTTGGCCTTTGTAACACCCCGGCAGTTTTCCAGGAATTTATTAACAATGTCCTCCGAGATTTGTTGCAATTGTGTGTGGTGGTTTATCTCGACGATATCCCCTTTTTTTCCAAGTCCCTGGAGAGCCACCACACAGTTGTCTGTCATGTACTTCAGAAACTAAGGCTGCTTTCACACTGGGGCGGTATTCAGGCGTTACAGCGCTAAAAATAGCGCCTGTGTAACGGCTGAAAAAAAACAGCCCCTTTAACTCCAGTGTGAAAGCCGGAGGGCTTTCGCTGCGCTGGCAGGACGGTGAAAAAAGTCCTGCTAGCCGCATCTTTGCAGCGGTGAAGGAGCAGTGTATTCACCGCTCCTATACCGCTCCTACCCATTGAAATCAATGGGACACCGCGGCAATACCGCCGGCAAAGCGCCGCTGCAGCGGCGGGTTTAACCCCTTTTCGGCCGCTAGCGGGGGTTAAAACCACCCCGCTAGCGCCCGCACACCGCCGCTTTACCGCCGACGCTGCTCCCGCCCCAGTGTGAAAGCAGCCTTAGAGAGAACAATCTCTATTGTAAATGGGAGAGGTGCGAGTTCCATTGTGAACAGGTTACATTCCTGGGTTATGTCATTTCCACTGCTGGTTTTTCGATGGACCCAGAGAAACTGTCGGCAGTCCTACAGTGGCCACGACCTGTGGGTTTACGTCCTCTGCGGTGTTTCCTGGGCTTTGCCAACTATTATCTGAAGTTTATTCGTAATTTCTCGTCTCTGGTCAAGCCTCTGACTGATATGACCAGAAAGGACAGTAACCCACAGAGTTGGTCTCTGGAGTCCATTAAGGCCTTTGAGACTCTCAAGGCTGCCTTTGTTTCTGCTCCTGTGTTGGCACATCCTGATCCTACATTGCCTTTTATCCTAGAAGTTGATGCTTCTGAGACGGGAGTTGGTGCCCTTCTGTCTCAACGTCCTAACTCTGAGAGCGCTATGCATCCGTGTGGCTACTTTTCCAAGAAATTTTCACCTGCTGAGTGCAATTATGAGATTGGTGACAGAGAGCTGTTGGCGATCATTTTAGCTCAGAAAGAATGGAGACATCTCCTTGAAGGTACCACTGTGCCCGTTCTTATTCTTACTGACCATAAGAATCTTACATTCTTGTCTGAGGCTAAGCGACTCTCCCCCAGAAGGGCGCGATGGGCTCTTTTCTTGTTGAGCTTTAATTACATTGTCTCATTCTTACCCGGTACTAAGAATGTAAGGGCTGATGCCTTGTCACGACAATTTTCCTCCACTTCGGAGTCGGTTCCAGTTCCTATGATTCCTCCAGGATTAACCCAGTAGCTTACGCGTTGGACCTTCCTCCTAGTATGCACATCTCTAATGTGTTTCATGTCTCCTTATTGAAACCGTTGGTCTGTAACCTATTTACCACCTCAGTGCCACGTCCTCACCCTATTCAGGTTGAGAACCATGAAGAGTATGAGGTACAATCCATTGTTGACTCCCGTAGGTTCCATGGGCGCATACAGTACCTGGTGCATTGGAAGGGGTACGGTCCGGAGGAACGCTCCTGGGTTTCATCCTCTGACATACATGCCCCTGTTCTCCTCTGCGAGTTCCATAGATGGTTTCCCCTCAAGCCTGGTGGCCCTCCGAGGGAGAGGGTTCATTGAAGGGGGGTACTGTCAGGGCTGGCTTAGCCCTTCCTCCTCTGGGCTGGCCGCTCAGCTGTCGGCTAATTGCCAGCTCTCTTCTCTTTCCACAGTTACCAGCTGTTCCCAATGATGCTCGTCTGATGCCTATTTAAAGCCTTCCTGCTCACTTTTTCATTTGCCTTCGCATTGGTCACATCACAGGGAGCCATCTCCTGCTGTTTGTTTCAAGACTGGCTTTCTGACATCCCACCTTGTTTCTTATCCTGCTTGTGGTTGCTCTCCTTGGATCCCTGACTTCCGGCCCAGCTGATTACCCAATCTGGTTAATGAACTTTGGACTGGCTGACTACCCAATCTGGCTACAGGACTCTGGCTACGCTTTTTTCTATTTACCTTTTTATTTTTATTAATAAACAAGTGTGATTTGATTGTACTTCTGTCTCAGTCTGTTTCATGGTTTCTGACAGCCGCCTACATACTCTTGGAATTTCGGCCAGCAAAAGACCGATGAGAGCTTTTCATCGGAAAATGCTACTTTGTGTATGCTCCATCGGAAGCATAATTTGATAGCATGTTCTCAATTTTTCCAATGGAAAAACTTTCCATCGGAAATTCCAATCATGTGTATGCAATTCCGACGCACAAAAACTCACGCATGCTCAGATTCAGCTACGAGATGGAAGCTATTGGCTACTAGGTATTGAACTTCCTTTTTCTAGTCCCGTCGTATGTGTTGTACGACACCACGTTCTTGGCGGTCAGAATTTGGTGTGACTGTGTGTAGGTAAGACAATTTTGCCGCATACACATGATCAAAATTCTGGCTAGAAAAAAGACAGATGAGAGCTTTTCATCGGAAAATGCGACCGTGTGTATGCTCCATCAGAATTTAGCTGTCCGAATTACCGCCAGCCAAAAATTGATAGCATGTTCTCAATTTTCCCAACAGAAAAACTGTTAGGAATTTCCCTTGTGATCAGTAAGGCCGCGTACACACGCGGGGACTGTTCGCTCAACTTTGTCCGTCAAACAGTTTCAGCAAACAGTCCGCTCAAAATTAGCATGGACGGACTTGCCCACACACGACGAACGAACAGTTTGCTGAAACCGTGCGCGATGACGTGAACGGCACGTACGACGGGACGGAAAATACGACGTCCTATACACTGCATTACAACTTTCGGCGTATAAATCCTTTCTGAGCATGCGCGGAACTTAGTTTGACGAACAATCCTACACACGAGGGGACTGTTCGCTGAAACCAAGTTTCAGCGGACAGTTTTTCGGAATTTCCGAAAAACTTTGTTCAGCAGACTGTTCGCTGAAACTGTCCGCTGAAAGCCCACACACGGGCGGACTGTCCGCCGAAACACTGTTCAGCGGACAAAGTTGGGCGAACAGTCCCCGCGTGTGTACGCGGCCTAAAACTCCGGGTGTTCTGAGAAGCTAACAATTTATTTCTGATGTGGCCCACAACAGGGAGACATGCTTACAGGACAAGCTGCAGGAAAAAAGTCTCAACAAAAAGAAAGTGTCCCGCCTTCACATACCCCACAAGAATAACATCTCTATGCTTCTATTGGCTGAGGGAACATAAATAACGTTGTCATGGTACGAACTGATACCTTTATTAGCTATCCATGTTCCGTACATTCTTAGGCTATCATATTTAGTTAAATCTAATCATCCTACTTACTATGGAGTTAATTAGGACAAAACAATACAATGAGTTAATACAATAATGTGCTCAGAAGTAAGCTTTTTAACAAATCAGTCTCAGGACTATTTTTTTTCTAATAGTCACACAATAAACATTTAAAACTTTTCTAACATTCCCTCCTCTTTGTGTGACTATTTTATCTCAACACATTTCGATGAAAGTCCCTGTGTTATACACTTTCGGACTGTATGTCATTAAGTTGAGCTTCAATGTCCACATAAGTCTCCTCAGAGGTAGAGAGGGTTTGATACATTGTTCTTGAGACTGCAGTTTCAATGAGTTTTTGTGAAAGTCCTCGAATACAGGGAATGCAGCAGCATCCGCAAGTGACCAAAACAGCCAAAGCCACAGCGATTGAGATCAAACATGATGTGATAAATCCAGTCCATTTACCGAACCATCCTTCAAGCCAAGTTGTGAATGGATCATTAATACCTGAGCTTTCCGCCAATTCATTCGATAGCGCAGTCAGTCCTTCCAAGGCTCTGGTCACTGTCCCTCCAGGAGCTGTATTGTTGGGGATAAAGGTACAACACATGCTACCAAACATTTTGCATACCCCTCCTCTTTCAGCTAAGACCATATCTAAAGCCATTCGGTTCTGCCAGGCCATTAGAGATGTGGGGGCTAACTATTCTGCTAGGCCCTTCACAGCATCCCTAGTATAGTTTACAAATCGTTGTTGGTTATAATATATATATATAATTAATCCAGTCAACATTTTTATCTATAGTCACCCACCAGAGAAGAGACTCAAACCCAGCTGTCACCTAATTCCTGGCTTTAAACTCGTCCGGCACCCCGCGAGGAACCCCAATCTCATCTATGTAGATCTGAGAGTCAAATGACCCCAAGGGAGAGGTGTCCCTACGATACTGTCGGTGACTCTTAGTCCACGGGTATTCTGACAGGATTCTCAGGGGCATAGCCAGCTGGACCATAGCGCAATCCCCTTGGGCATTGGCCGGTAGTCTAGCTCGCAGTTTCTTATCCCCACACATCCACCAGACATCAGCTCTCTGAATGTCATGTCCAACCCAGTCACCGTTGTCCGTGTTAATCCTCTCCACACAGTAGTCATCAGGCAGTGACCCAAGATCCACCGCGCTACATTTCCCTGGGAGTGCAAAACAAGTAAAGTTGCCCGGATAAGCGGTAACCGCTGGAGGTATCTGAGGTCTCTGTACTGGGGGAAACAACAAACTCAATGTGTGACAAGTAGAATTTGCTTCAGGTTTATAGCTCTTATTATACAATTGCAACATGCATTTTAAACCTTCTGGATCTGTATTGTGATCTAGAGGAAAAGGAACTGTTGCTAAATGTGGTCTGGCTCCGGCACAAACTAAACAGTTTTCCTTTTTCAGAGTTCTAACCGTGTACCTCAACCATTCTAACCACTCATTTTTTCTTGGTAGCCCGTCTCCAAAGCTATGGCATCTTCTATTGTTACGTTAGTGAATCTTATAGTTATACTCAGAACTTCTATTTTAGTATGGCCTTCTTCTTTCCCTTCTGAGTCTACTTTTTCCTGTTGTTTAATTTTATTAGGTGGTAATACCTCAAGGAAAAATGTTCCTGAGGGATCAGTTCCTGACACCCATGCTCCCATGGAATACAACCGCTGATCTTCCTTCCTCGGCTCCGTTAATGTTATTAATAGTTGGTTACAGTTCTTACTATTTGTGCAGGGGGAGTTGGCCGCTTTTGTGATTATGAGTCTCTCCTTTATACCACTCTTTTTAGCCCCTGGTTGATTATACCCCCAATCTTGATGCGCTGTAGTCCACAGGGCCTGATCCCATGCTTGACATCCTGCCTTATTCCAGAGCCAGCAGATATATTTATCTGCCCATAGAAGTCCTCTAGCCCCAGTTGTATCCCCACAATCTGCAATCTGACAGAAGTCTACCAGTATAGTGCTAGTTATTCCCTCTATAAAGTTTTGGATTTAATGCTTTTCCTGTTCTTTCCTAATTCAAAGGTTCCTCTACTCTTCCGTAGCGCCTACCCCCTCTTATGGATGCCTCTCCTAGAGTCACCAGTAACCCAAGGATAATTACTGTCCCTTTCATCCTAACCAGCTACAGAGTTCCAGCGGATAGGATAGGGGAGTTGGAAGGGGAGGGAGACTTCACCGGTTTGAGACAAGTCCCACCTTGTGTGAGACCTCCCTTTGTAGCCGGATTTTCTGGACCTCTTGTAGCCATCTGGCCCTACTCTGCCTGTAAAACCTTCTTACAATGGGACTGGTGAATCCAGATAGACCTCTCTGCAATCCTTATCACAGTAGGGGTAGTTAAAAGGACTTTGAAAGGACCATCCCACCTTGGGGAGTACCACTGCTTTTTTCTTATTAATTTTTATTGAGACCCAATCTCCCACATGCACCTTTTTCATCTTCTTTTGGGGGTGTGATATACATACTGGTCACAGCTACTAGTAGGCAATACATCCAATTATTTTTACCTATTTCTTCCATAGCTTTTCTCAGTTTGCTTTTTAGAATGCCATTATGTCTTTCTACCAATCCAGCTGATTGGGAATGATAGGCACAATGGTATTTCCCTTTAATTCTCATCACTTCTGTCAAATGTTGTATATTTGTAAATTATAAAATGGGGTCCATTATCACTGTAAATCCTTTCAGGGATTCCAAATCTAGGAATAATATCTCTTAGTAATGCTTTGGCTACAGTCTGTGCATCTGCACTTCCTGTCGGGAATATCTCCACCCATTTGGTCAGGGTGCCTGGGTACCAACCAATATTTCTTCCTTTCACATTTGTCTAATTCAATAAAATCCATGCAAATGTGTTGGAATGGATATTGTGGTATAGGGAACTTCCCTTTCTGTGGTCTTATACCTCCCTGAGCATTGTGTCTTGCACATATAAGACATTGAGAGCAAAAAGTTTTTTGAGTAATTTGTGAATCCATAGGCTGTACATACTTTATTTAACATCTCAGTCACCCCCCTGTTTGACACATGCGTTACTCCATGTGTCAATACTGCTGCATACCTAAATAAAGATTTTGGTAATACCGGTTTCCCTTCAGGTGATGTGTAAATGTCATCAATTATTGTGCAACCCTTTGTTTTCCAATATTGTTTTCCCCAGGGGGGCATTTTGCTGCATATCAGTAAGGACTGTATGATCTATCACTATGATTTCTCGTCATTATTTTATGTGCAGCTTCATCTGCCCTTTTATTTCCCTTTGAGATGGGGTCCGTATATTTTGTGTGTGCTTGACATTTACAGATTGCAAGCTTTTTTGGTAACTGTATTGCATCTAGGAGTTCTAAAATGAAGTCCGTATGTGAAATTGGTTTACCACTGGAGGTGACCATCCCCCTGTTTTTCCATTGTTGTGCGAAAACATGCACTGTTGAAAAGGCATATTGACTGTCAGTGTATATGGTTACAGATTTTCCTTCTGACAGTATACATGCTCTTGTCAGTTCTACAAGTTCTGCAACTTGTGCTGAATAATGTTTTGGTAGTGGCCCCGCTTCCAAAATCTCATCCTGTGTCACTACTGCATCTCTTGTTGTATTTGTGCCATCTGGATTTTTCTTACTAGAACCATCAACAAAAAGTATCATGTCAGGGTTAGATAACGGTATATCTTTCAGATCACTTTGTGGCAGTACCTTTTCAGCGATGGCAACAGTGCAGTCATGTTTATACCCGTCAGTAGGAAGTGGTAGTAGCGTGGATGGGTTTAATGTAGTACACCTCTGTATTGTTAAGTGAGGTTGTGTCAAGAGTATTGTCATACAGGAAAGGTGTCGTGCTGGGCTCAAATGTGATATCTTTTGTTGTAACAGGATAACAAACACTGCATGTGGTACCTTTTCAGTTAGTAAAGTTGAATAAAGACACCAGTCCATCCGGTTCAGCCTGAGTGAGTGTCTAGCCCCTACCCCTGTACACCCACATCGTTCTCCACCCCCAAGGATCCAACGTCCCCATTCATATACCAGGGCCAAACCGGGACAGAAGCCAATCAACCCACCTGCATGTCCCCGGAGTGCGGGAGGAAACCAGAGCACCCGGAGGAAATCCACGCAGGCACAGGGAGTACATGCAAACTCCAGGCAGGCAGCGTCATGATTGGGATTCGAACCAGTGACCCCCTTCACTGCTAGGCGAGAGTGCTAACCACTACACCGCTGATGCTACCAGTGCTTGTACACAGGGTGGAAGTACTCTCGTTGCACTGTCTATTTCTGTAGAGTAATCCTTCCTCTATGAGACCCCTCTGGTTCTGCCTCAGCAGTGTACTCTTCGGCATCCTCCTCTCCTTCATCACCTTGCATAAGAACCTTTACTTTCACATTCTTTTTTGCTTTTGCTTTCAAATACTTCTCAGAATGCTTAGCATATTGTAAAACATCTAAAACTGATGCAGTTCGGTAAATAACCATGTTTTTAACAATGTAATCCTTATGATCCTGTTTCAATCCATTTAAAAAAGCAATCTTTAGCTGTTGCTGATATGCACTATACACATCCTCAGCTTCGGGGAGCCCGGAGAACACTCTAAAAATCTCTCGTAATTTATTTAGGTAGTCACTGACACTTTCTTTGTCTTCTTGTACTGTCATATTTATTTTTTTGCCAATCAGTCCGTTGTACCCATCTAAGCTGGCATCTGTTCAGTAGGGCAGTCAACCTGTTTCCTAAGTCTGGGCTTTCTGGAGGCAATGGATCCCCCCGTCCCTGTGCATTTTCTGGGGCGCAGGGGTATTCCTCACCGTCCTCCACACCATACCTAATAGGAGGTTTACTTAGTCTCTTGGCTCCTGCTGGGGCACCTAGTACATGAGTTATGGCATCAGTTAATGTTTCAAGGATCGATCTGTTCATCTCCAGGACTGGAGAAATTGAGGAAGTGGAGTTGGGGTTTTGTTCAGAGGCGGTTCCTTTGACAGGGGTGGATGTCACAGGGAAGGTGTTACTCTGGGCAGTTACTTGCACCTGAGGGGGAGGACCATTATAGGGAGGTGGTCTCTGGGTATAGCAGATGAGATCATCCTCTTTGTCCACTAGGGGCGATTGGGCTTGGCATTTTTCCTTTGTTCTTCCTTCTACCCTAATTCTAGCATGCTGAAGCCAATACTCCGCCATTTCCAACCCATACCTTTTTTGAACTTAGCCTTTTGACTTACTCACTATAAATGTACCCAAATATAAACAGCATTGCATCATCAACTCCAATCCAATATAAATATTTACTTTAAGACTATTTTTCAGACTCTTTCCCACCAAAAGTCCTAATATTTTCACAGATGCACAAATTAACCTCTGTCAGGCAATCTGCATTTTCTTGTTTCCGAGAAACAGCTTCTTGACCATCATAGCAATGAAAACATTCTTAGCCTTTTTTTTTTTTTCTTTCTTTTCACATTCATCAAGCCACCTGATAATTCTACAACATTCTATTTACTCCAAAGTGCAATCTACCTTCTTTTTCTTTTATGCTAAGTTTCAATATTTACAATATAACCCTTCTGTATTGTCATAGCTAATCAAGGGTTAACTTTTACAACTTCTTGCAGGAGCAGGAGCAATCCTTACATGAGGGGAGGGGGAGGGAGAGAGAGAGTTCAGTGCCTAGGCTTCTTATCTTCTGAGAAATACCAGCACAAAAAACATGTAAACGAACAAAGCAATACAAGAGAAAAAACATCAGCACTCCCCACACTATCGAGAGAATCAAAAAGGGTTAAACATGAACAAAGATAAAGTAAACACACACAGAAGAAAGTTAGCCTTGCGATCTTTGTAGATCACTTAACTAAACAGCGCTTAAATAGTCAGGCATTCAACCTCTGACATTCGGTATACCTCAAATCTTTTTGTTATCTGTCCGGACAGCGGGCGACGTAATTTTTTACCTTAGACAACGTCCCCAAGTGTCTCTGTCTACGAGCACTGGATCATCTAGATATTATACGATCAATACCAATGTCGGCAATTACAACACATTAAACCAGAAGCAAAGAGAAAGAGAAGAAAAGACTCAGAAAGAATTAAGAATAATTTAAATTATCTTACCTCTCAAACACCTGGACTGGATCACACAAGGTTCGGAAACAGACAGTGGAATCCAGATCTTTTTGCACCCCGCCCCTTTTTCACCAAATAACATTGATTGGGGGGACTTTTAAGCATTTGGTGAGCTTCAAAGTCCAATACTCACCGAAGTTTTGTCGGGGCCGTCTGATCTGAAAACCAGCGTGTTGCTTCCGGCTCGAAAGACCAAAAATGTTAGGAATTTCCCTTGTGATCAGTAAAACTCCGGGTGTTCTGAGAAGCAAACAATTTATTTCTGATGTGGCCCACAACAGGGAGACATGCTTACAGGACAAGCTGCAGGAAAAAAGTCTCAACAAAAAGAAAGTGTCCCACCTTCACATACCCCACAAGAATAACATCTCTATGCTTCTATTGGCTGAGGGAACATAAATAACGTTGTCATGGTACGAACTGATACCTTTATTAGCTATCCATGTTCCGTACATTCTTAGGCTATCATATTTAGTTAAATCTAATCATCCTACTTACTATGGAGTTAATTAGGACAAAACAATACAATGAGTTAATACAATAATGTGCTCAGAAGTAAGTAAAGCAAAATAGATAAATAAATGCGGCGCTACCTAAAAAAATATTATATATATATTTAAAGTGCAATATCCAAATAAAGCTAAAAGTGCAAAAGTGAGTCTGTCTCACTACAGTGAGAAAATGTGACACAATAAAAAATGAATAAGATACATCTGCTATGTAATAAAATATATAGTTATAAACATGCATACATAATCAAAAATTGCATACAAGAAATAAATTCAAAATGTAAAATATAAAGTGAAAAAATAAATGCCAATCAGGTGACAATGTGCAAAAATAAATTCAAAATGTAAAATATAAAGTGAAAAAATAAATGCCAATCAGGTGACAATGTGCAAAAATTGCAATATTAAAAAGTGATTGTCCAATAAAAACCATGCATATAGTTATTAATTATTCTACTATCTTTAGATACCTAGTTATTAGGTAGGTGGAGCGCATTAGTATTTTTCATTATGCTCAGAAGTAAGCTTTTTAACAAATCAGTCTCAGGACTATTGTTTTTCTAATAGTCACACAATAAACATTTAAAACTTTTCTAACAAAAACTTTCTATCGGTAATTCAGATCGTGTGTATGCAATTCCGACACGCCAAAAATTACGCATGCTCAGATTCAACTACGAGACAGAAGCTATTGGCTTCTGGCTATTGAACTTCCTTTTTCTAGTCACGTCGTTGTACGTCACATCGTTATAAATGATTGGAATTTGATGTGACCGTGTGTAGGCAAGACAGCTTGAGCCAAATTCCGTCGGAATTCCGTCAGGAAAACCATCAGAGCTTTTTCCGACGAGAATTCCCATCGTGTATACGCGGCATTTGAGCGGAATCCCGTCGGATTTCCGACTGGAAAACCATCAGAGCTTTTTTCTGAATTTCGAACGAGTGTACGCGGCATTAGAGTCCAAGTCTCAGCTTTATCTGCCTTTTCCGGGAACATCATGGGCTGTTCAAAACTTAGGCCCAAAAGGAAACCAAGATTCCCCAAATGGGATCTTCCCCTTGTTCTTGACTCATTGTCTGGACTCAGTATCACGGGGTCTACCCCACTTTCTATCAGAGACCTTTCTGCAAAAGTCACCTTCTTGGTCACTTGGTCGGAGATCGGTTCCTTGAGTTATGAAGAACCGTTCCTGACCTTTTTCCCGGATCGGGTGGTCCTCATCCCTATACCTGGCTCAAATCCGAAAGTCACTTGAGTGTTCCATGAGAACCAAGAAATTGTCTTGCCTACATTCTGGTCTCCAGTGTCTACTGAGGCTTATCCTCTGGATATTGGTGAAATGCTGAAGGAATACCTTCAAGCTACTTCCTCCTTTAGATGCTCTGAATACCTGTTCATTCTATATTCTTACAGTAACAAAAGGAAGCGGGCTCAACCAGAACAATTACGGCCTGGATCGTCCACTCCATTGAACAGGCTTATAGAGCTAAGGGTTTGGCTCCTCCAAAGGTGGTGATTCCACATTGTACCAGGGGTATGGCGGCTTCAAGGGCAGCAGCCCATGGCTTCAGATGTCATCTGCAAAGCAGCCTCTTGGGCCTCCATTAATACTTTTATGTCACATTACTGCATAGAGCCTGCTTCTCTACCTTCTGCGAGCTTTGGTTTGAGAATCCTGTCAGCTGATGGGGCACATTAAATCTTTTTTGTTCAGCATACCAATCCCATGTGGTCTGGCTAGTTATTTTCCACACGTAGGCTGCCATGGAGTCTGTCAGGAAAACGGAAAATGTATTATCAAAAAAGGGTGGGTTAACCCTGCATCCTCTGCAATACTATAGGACCCCATAAATTTTAATTCACCACTAGCGACTGTGTTCCGTAACTAGCTGACTCTTTGACCGAATGGGTAGGAAATCGATCTGCCATGGAGTCCATCAGGAAAGGAAAATGAAGGTAAGTATTTGATAATAAATTTTTCGTTTTACATCAGCTGGCAACATGGCATATTCCTGTCTATTTCCCCTGAACCTGGTTCTTCTCTCCTGTGTGAATATGCTGTGTTCAGATTTCATGTTCCTGCTCAGCCCTAAATTTTTAATACGCTGTAAACTATTTGTTTCCTCCCCCAGTTCCTTAAACTACTAGAAATGGGCAGTCCTGCTACCTATAGCCTGTGCTACATATAGTAGTCTGTATTTAAATTGGTACACTTCAAAACAAAAGTTTTTTGGCAATGTTTAGTACCACCTCCTTCAATCTAATGAGAACCTCCAGGGCTAGAGATAGCCGACATCGTTCTGTATGTAGTGGGTTGTGAGGCATAGTGGGTGCAGTATGGATAAAGTCGGAAGTCGGAAGAAGACCCCCGGAGCTGCCTAATAAATTACTCTGAAAACCTGTGTTGTGTGTTTTTTTTATTTACACTTTTTTGACCAGGTAAATGGGTAGGGGTACGATGTACACCTTACTCATTCATATAGGGTGGGGGGCCGGGATCTGGGGGCCTCCTTATTAAAGGGGGTTCCCGGATTCAGATAAACCCCCCGCCCGCAGACCCTGACAACCAACGCCCAGGATTGTTGGGAAGAGGTCCTTGTCCTCATCAACATGGGGACAAGGTGCTTTGGGATAGGATGGCCGCAGGGAGCTCCCCTTCCCCAAAGCACCCACCTCCCATGTTGAGGGCATGCGGCCTGGTACGGCTCAGGAGGGGGGTCACTCGCTCGTCCCCACCCTCTTTCCTGACCTGCCAGCTGCGTGCTCGGATAGGGGTCTGGTATGGATTTTGGAGGGCCTCCACGCAGTTTTTTTGGAGTCAGGGGGTTCCCCTTAAAATCCCTACCAGACCTAAGGGCCTGGTATGCCCCTGAAGGCATGCTGATCTTATTAGAGAGTCGACATTGTCGTTTATTTCTTGCGCTTGCTGCTATAGGAAAATGGGACATTTTTTTTTTTCTATCGGCGACAGGCTTGTCGAACCAGCGAGATGGGATTGTGCTAGAAACTCAATATCGGCGGCACCTACTGTATCTTCCTCAAGCATCACTGCCGTTTCTCTGCTGGGTCCCTAGGTTGGCACTCCCGATACTCCTCAAGCTTCACCCCACTGGCCCGCTCGGCCCCTGGCTTTGCACACAAAGCTTCTCTACAAGCGTCACCTCCGCTGGCTGTTTCCCTGACTTGATCATCGTCTGAAGTTTCCCGATTCTCCACCATGCCTGTACAGTGAGAAAACTGCTCCTGGACTTGCTTCAGTTACTCACTGTGGTCCCTGGTAATAAGGTAGTTGGCCCCTTAGTGGTGACAGCCTCTACCTCTGACCACTGACAGGTTCTCCAGCCGTTAGAACCGTAATTTCTGGTTGGACTGCAAGCCGCAATCCCAACCCCGTGCTGCTCTCTTGCTTCTGGATAGGCCCTCAGACAGCCTAGCAGCCAGATGCCCCCAGGATAGGCCCATTCTCCAGCCTAGCAGCCCAGGGGCACAGAAATAGATCACCTGACTCCACCAGAATATATAGGCACTCCCAGCACACCAAGGGATCCAAAAAAACTCCTGCCCATTGGCTGAGACACCCCATATAACCATAACCTGACCTTATGTTGCTCTTCTCGAATCTAATCCCACCAAGTACCCGACCACCTAGTGATAGAAGAGAAAAGTGCAACAAGGCCAAATCAATGAATCTCTAAAGATCAACCTGCATAACTACTTCCGGCAAGTACATTTTGGAGGAGCATCCCTGCCTAAACTCCAAGGTGCTACAACCATATGACATAAACTCTATAAAACAAATTAACTATAGAAAAAGTTTTATTGTCCAATTAGTAGGCTGCAAATTAATACAAATATTTCTTGAGAAAAACATTTATGTTGCCACTGCTGCCATTTTTCTGCAAATATAATTTGCCTTACTGCCTTGGTCATACTCTTCCTTGAAAAGGAATTCCAGGTTTGGATATTTTATACCTAGTTACCTTGGTCCAGCTTGGACCAAGGTAACTAGGTATATACAATGCCTGGTCAGTTCCCCTGGAAGCTGGAAATCATAAAAGTAGACACTACTTCACCAGTGATCTCTGCTTGCTTCTGGGTCCTACACCAAACAGCTTCCCTGCTGGATACAGAACACAGGAGGTGGGCTGGTCATCTGGGGTGCCATTCAGAGAATGCTTTGAGTGAGGTGGAGACCATGACATCACCACCTTGCCACTGCACCTCATCCAATCAGAGAAGGCTTTGCATTCAGATTCAGAATTCAGGTTCAGAATACTTTAATAATTCCAAAGGGAAAATATTTAGATACAGTTACATTCAATTAAAACAAACAAAATCACAATAACGAATGGAAACAATAACAATAATAAAATGACCAATAACAGCAAATTAATACCAAATAAACCTAATTTAATACTATAATGTAATAAACCATCCCATCCCATTAACCACTTCAGCCCTGGAAGATTTGGCTGCTCAATGACCAGAGCACTTTTTACAATTTGGCACTGCGCAGTTTTAACTGGTAATTGCGCGGTTGTGCAAAGCTGTACCTAAACAAAATTTGTGTCCTTTTTTTCCCACAAACAGAGCTTTCTTTTTATGGTATTTGATTGTCTCTGTGATTTTTATTTTTTATGATATAAATGGAAAAAGACCGAAAATTTGGAAAAATATTATATTTTCTACTTTTTGTTGTAAAACAAATCCAATAAACTAAATTTTAGTCATACCTTTAGGCGAGAATGTATTCAGCCACATGTCTTTGATAAAAAAAAATGTCAATAAGCGTATATTTATTGGTTGGTGCTAAAGTTATAGCGTCTACAAACTAGGGTACATTTTCTGTAATTTATGCAGCTTTTAGTTTATGATCTCATTTCTTGAAAATGGCAGGGCAGTACAACCCCCCCCCCCTCCACCAAATGACCCAATTTTGAAAAGAAGACACCTCAAGTAAATTGCTGAGAGGAATGTTGAGCCCATTGAATATATTATTTTTTTGCCACAAGTTGTGGGAAATTGACAAACATTAATTTTTTTATTTTTTTTATAGTCACATCATATACAAATAAGGACATCGATAGCAGAGGATCAAAAGCCTGGGAAATACCGCTCTCACCTGTAATAGGTTCACAAAGAGCCAACCAATCACCGGTAAACGAATAAGTAAAGAACCCCCAGGGGAGCCTCACAATGGATGAATGGGAACGTCTGGATCCTTTAACCACTTAACAACCGCCCATTGCCGATTAACAGCTTCAGGGCGGTTGTTTAACTCTGAGAGGCCGTTAATTAACGGCCTCCCAGAATTCTACCCCTGGGGCGCGCACTCGAGAGCATCCGTGACCGCCGGGTCCACAGGACCCGGCGCATCACGGATCACGGTAAACGGCCGCTCGTCGCGGCCGTTTACCACGTGATCGCTCCGTCAAATGACGGAGTGATCACTTGTAAACAAACCGGCGTCATATTATGACGCCGGTTCCTCCCTCCCCTCTCTGTACCGATCGGTACAGCGGAGGGGAAAGAGATCGGTGTCAGCAGCGATGTGGGCTGCATCTGCAGTGCCCACATCGCTGCTCACCGAATTTAACCCCTCAATTCCCTGCCAATACTCTGCAATACCAGTGCATACTCTGCAGTACCCTGCCATTACTCTGCAGTACCCCCCATTACTCTGCAGTACCCCCCATTACTCTGCAGTAACCCCCATTACTCTGCAGTACCCTGCCATTACTCTGCAGTACCCTGCCATTACTCTGCAGTACCCCCCGTTACTCTGCAGTACCCTGCCATTACTCTGCAGTACCCTGCCATTACTCTGCAGTACCCTGCCATTACTCTGCAGTGCAGTACCCTGCCATTACTCTGCAGTACCCCCCAATACTCTGGAGTACCCCCCAATACTCTGCAGTACCCTGCCATTACTCTGTAGTACCCCCCAATACTCTGCAGTACCCTGTCATTACTCTGCAGTACCCCCCAATACTCTGCAGTACCCGCCAATACTCTGCAGTACTCGCCATTACTCTGCAGTACCCCACCAATACCCTGCAGTACCCAGCCATTACTCTGCAGTACACCCCATTACTCTGCAGTACCCTGCCATTACTCTGTAGAACCCCCCAATACTCTGCAGTACCCGCCAATACTCTGCAGTACCCCGCCATTACTCTGCAGTACCCCGCCATTACTCTGCAGTGCAGTACCCTGCCATTACTTGCCATTACTCTGCAGTACCCTGCCATTACTCTGCAGTACCCCCCAATACTCTGGAGTACCCCCCAATACTCTGCAGTACCCTGCCATTACTCTTTAGTACCCCCAATACTCTGCAGTACCCTGCCATTACTCTGCAGTACCCGCCATTACTCTGCAGTACCCCGCCATTACTCTGCAGTGCAGTACCCTGCCATTACTCTGCAGTACCGTGCCATTACTCTGCAGTACCCCCCAATACTCTGGAGTACCCCCCAATACTCTGCAGTACCCTGCCATTACTCTGTAGTACCCCCAATACTCTGCAGTACCCTGCCATTACTCTGCAGTACCCCCCAATACTCTGCAGTACCCTGCCATTACTCTGCAGTACCCCCCAATACTCTGCAATACCCTGCCATAAATTGCCATACCCAGCCATACTCGGAGATACCCAGCCATACTTGGTGATACCCTGAAATACCCAGCCATAGACGCCCCCCACCCCTCACCGCCCTCCGGTGCTTCTACCAACTCGCCAGTACGATCAAAGCCAGAATCTTTTTTTTTTTTTTATTTCAGGCTTCCCAGCCTAGAGGTGAGATGTGGGGTCCCCCAGATTGACCCCCAGATTTCACTGTAAAGAGGACCTGTCACCCCATATTCCTATTACAAGGGATGTTTACATTCCTTGTAATAGGAATAAAAGTGATCAAAAATGTATTTTTGGGGAAAAAAATGTCAAACTAAAATAAATAAAGTAAAATGAACAATAAAAAAAAAATAAAAAAATGTAAAGCGCCCCTGTCCCCATGTGCTCGCATGCAGAAGCGAACGCATGCTTAAGCCCCGCCTACATATGAAAACGGTGTTCAAACCACACATGTGAGGTATCGCCGCGAACTTTAGAGCGAGAGCAATAATTCTAGTCCTAGACCTCCTCTGCAACTCAAAACATGTAACCAGTAAAAAAAATTTAAAGCATCGCCTATGGGGATTTTTTAAGTAGCGACGTTTGGCGCCATTCCACGGCATGTGCAATTTTGAAGAGTGACATGTTAGGTATCTATTTACTCAGCATAACTTCATCTTTCACTTTATGCAAAAATTGGGCTAACTTTACTGTTTTTTTTGTTTTTTTTAAGCACAAAACAGTTTTTTCCCCCAAAAAAACGCGTTTTGAAAAATTGCTGCGCAAATACCGTGTGAGATAAAAATTTGCAACGACCACCATTGTATTCTCCAGGATCTTTGCTAAAAAAATATATATAATATTTTGGGGTTCTCTGTAATTTTCTAGCAAATAAATGATGATTTTTACATGTAGGAGAGAAATGTCAGAATTGTCCTGGGTGCTCCAGAACGCCTGATGGCGCTCCCTGTATGTTGGGCCTCTGTATGTGGCCACGCTGTGTAAAAGTCTCACACATGTGGTATCGCCTTACTCGGGAGTAATAGCAGAATGTGTTTTGGGGTGTAATTTGTGGTATGCATATGCTGTGTGTGAGAAATAACCGGATAATATGACAATTTTGTGGAAAAAAAAAAAGGAAAAAAAATCTTGATATGGCAAAGAATTGTGGGAAAAAATGACAACTTCAAAAAACTCATCATGCCTCTTACTAAATACATTGGAATGTCTTCTTTCCAAAAAGGGGTCATTTGGGGGGTATTTGTACTTTTCTGGCATGTTAGGGTCTCAAGAATTGAAATAGGCCGTCAGTACTTCAGGTGTGATCAATTTTCAGATATTGGCACCATAGCTTGTGGACTCTATAACTTTCACAAAGACCAAATAATATCCACCAATTTGTACTTATTTTTACCAAAGATATGTAGTAGTATAAATTTTGGCCAAAATTTATGAAGAAAAAATTACTAATCTGCTAAATTTTATAACAGAAACGAAGAAAAATTCATTTTTTCGCTGAATTTTCGGTCTTTTTTCTTTTATAGCACAAAAAATAAAAAACTGAGAGGTGATTAAATACCACCAAAAGAAAGCTCTATTTGTGTGAAAAAAAGGACAAAAATTTCATATAGGTCCAGTGTTGCATGACTGAGTAATTGTCATTCAAAATGTGAGAGCACAAAAAGCTGAAAATTGGTCTGGTTATTAAGGGTGTTTAAGTGCCCAGTGGTCAAGTGGTTAAGCTTGCAAAGAGACCTTCCTGGATTTCAGTCTGAATTGGGTAGTAAATATAATATAGAGATTGAATAAAATTTCCCAAGGAAAATTCGCAAAGATTGCGGTTTCCAGAATGAAATGTGAAAATGTATTTATAATTACCTAGTAGAATCAATATATCAGGGGAAAAAAGGGGCCAACCATGCCCAATCTGTGACCAAACAGGGGAAAACACCCCCCTGCTGCTCAGACATAGAAGTAATCTGTCCCAAAGTAAGCAGGAAGGTCTCTTTGCAAACTTAAAGGATCCAGACGTCCCCATTCATCCATTGTGAGGCTCCCCTGGGGGTTCTATACTTATTTGTTTACCGGTGATTGGTTGGCTCTTTGTGAACCTATTACAGGTGAGAGCGGTATTTCCCAGGCTTTTGATCCTCTGCTATCGATGTCCTTATTTGTATATGATGTGACTATATTTTTTGTCTGATATTTAATAACTATTCATATATGTGTGTTTGCGGAACATTTTCTGTAATGTTTCATTTATGCTTCTGTATCTAACCTATTGTGTATTCATTATACAGCATTACAACGCAACATTTACTATACAAAGCTCCTGATGAAACTCGATTTGAGTGAAACATGTCGAGCGTGGTATAAATCATATTGATTGAGTTCAAAAGAAATTTTTCAAAATCATCGTTTATTGGATGTATCTTTATGTATTGTGTTTTTAGCATAAATTGTTCTTCTTTTTTTGTGTAATAAACTCAGAGATTTTTTATCTTTGGTCTATGTGTTTGATCCCTAAGTGGTCTTCCTTATATATTATGTACAATTGATACCTTTAAAAGTCCTGTGAGATTGGTTACCTCTTTCCCTGTTCTATATTTGTATAAAATATTCCATGGACACAACATACCTCTCAAAAATAGCTTGAAGTATCTACTTTCCAAAATGGGGTAATTTGTGGGGATTTTGTGCTATCTTGACATTTCATGGCCTCTGAAATTGTGATAGGTAGTGAGGAAGTGACCTCACCATTTTACGCCCCTAGAAAGGCGGGTATTGGTTTTTGGGGTCCTGTGCATGGCTAGGCTCCCAAAAAGTCTCACACATGTGGTATCTCAATACTCAGGAGATGAAATTCCAGAGGGGTGAAATTCCACTTATGCCCATGGCATGTTTGAGCAATATATAATTTAGTGACGATTTTGTAAAAAAAAAAAAGTTTGTAATTTTCCCGAAACTTGTGGTAAAATATAAAATATTCCATGGACTCAACATGCCCATCAGCAAATAGTTGGGGTGTCTACTTTCCAAAAAGGGGGTCATTCAGGCAGGGGGTTTGAACTGTCCTGGCATTTATGCACAATATTAGAAGCTTATGTCACACATAACCCACTCTTCTAACCACTTGAAAACAAAGCCCTTTTTGACACTTTTTGTTTACATGAAGAAATATTTTTTTTTTTGCTAAATAAATTACTTTGAGCCCCCAAACATTATATATTTTTTAAAGCACAGGCCCTACAGATTAAAATAGTGGGTGTTGCAATTTTTTTCACACAGTATTTGCGCAGCGATTTTTCAAACGCAATTTTTTGGGGAAAAAAAAACACTTTTTTGAATTCTAATGCACTAAAACACACTATATTGCCCAAATGTTCGATGAAATAAAAAAAAGATGATCTTATATCAAATACATGGATACCAAACAGAGCATGTTTTAAAATTGCGCACAAATGTGCAGTGGCAACAAACTACATACAAAAAAAGCCTTTACAGGTTACCACTTTAGATTTACAGAGGAGGTCTACTGCTAAAATGATTGCCATTAATCAGTGATACCTTTAAACTGTTCCTTTATTATTATTTTTTTCTTTATCATTTTTTTTTATCTCTGGGACCTTCGCAGTGATACCTCACATGCATGGTGCAATTGCTGTTTACATATGACGCCAGATCAGTGCTTGCGTTCGACTTTGCCTGAGAGCATGGGGGGAGGGGTGTTTTTTTTGTTTTTGTTTTAATTATTTATTTTGCTTTTTAATTTTATTTTTAAACTGTTCCTTTCATTTATATATTTTTTTATCATTTTTATTGTTATCTCAGGGAATGTAAATACCTCCTATGATTGCAATAGGTAGTGACAGGTACTCTTTTTTGAAAAAAATAGGGTCTATTAGACCCTAGATCTCTCCTCTGCCCTCAAAGCATCTGACCACACCAAGATCAGTGTGATAAAATGCTTTCCCAATTTCCCAATGGCACTGTTTATATCAGGTGAAATCTAAGTCATGAAATGCTTGTAGCTTCCGTTTTTTCAGGCCATAGAGATGATTGGAGCCATTCTGGTCTCTGATCAGCTCTGTGGTCAGCTGTAACCAGTGGTCAGTGAACCCCCGGCTGCATTCTTAGGTTTCCTGTTGGGACAGGAGAGCCTGAGAAAACCATGGAAGACGGTGGTTGGGGCATTCCCTCCCACTGCTTGTAAAAGCAGTCTAGAGGCTAATTAGGCACTAGGATTGCTTTTACATGGACGCCGACTGCTGGCTGAAAAGAACGATACCAAGATGATTCCTAAACCTGCAAGCATCATTCTGGTATAACCATTTAAAGTCCAGCAACTTACCAGTACATTGCTGGTCCTTGTTGGGCATATATTGTAATGTTCTTTTTTTTCTGCAGCCTGTGAGCTGAACGAAAAAAGAGATTGATCGTGGGTATGCCCACCATTAGAATACCGCCCTTCATCCACCCACTTCTAATAATGGGCATACATGCACCATTTTTTTTAACTGCAGTGGTGAAATCACTTCCTACAGTGAGGAAGTCACTGATTTACGTATCGTGAGAGCAAACGCTGTTGCTGTCAAGATAAATAAATCAGTGCTGAAGCTGAATGGTGTAACTGAAAAGCAAAAAATTGTACCAATAAAACATTACTTTAATAAAACAACTTATTTTTTATCACAATCTGAGCCTAAAAATATATATGCCAAAGCATGGGGGCAATCCGCCCCTAATCAAATCACCCTTCCACCCCTGCCCCAATGGTTTGGCATATATGCTATTTTTTTTTGTAACTGTGGTGTTGAAATCACCTCCTACAGTGCTGGAGTCACAGCTTTACATATTGTGGGAGCAAATCCCGTTGCTGTTAGAATAAATAAACCCATGCTGCAGCTGAATGGTGTACCTGCTAAGCAAATGATGGTTAACATTAAACAAAGTAACATTACAGTACAACGTAAGACATACCATACCTGCAAAACAAATACAATAAAATCAGTAAAAATAAATCATTACAGTTCTAAAATACAGTAACAATCAAGAGAGAACAATAGTTATAGAACAATAGAGAGTGAACAATAAAGCCGACAATAGAGAGTGAACGTAAGCGGGAGAACAATAGAGAGAGAAGAAGAAGAATTTGCATTTTTAGAAACTGTAAACGTTCCAGATTAGGGTCGACCAAATTGTGAAGACCATCTCATCTTTCGAGACCCTGTGTAAGTGTGCCCTAGGACTGTGCAATGCTGCACCCTACGCTAATACTCCACTAGTCTGTGGTAGCATTTGAAACAGTCACCAATGCAGAGACCAGGTTTGTCAGGACAGGAGGGACAATAAAACGGAGTGTCACGCCTATATCCGCATTTTCTGCAGACATGACATCTTCTATGGGGGTTTCTTTGGGTAGGGGTACCAGGGAGGACATATACGGAAAATGCCTCTCATGCAGCCGGATCACTGCATTTGTGATGAGAAGGTGGGCCACAGCACCATCTAGACAGAAGGACTGTGATGATTTCGTCCTGGAATTTTAGGAAGGATCCAGTTCATCCTGAAGCTTTGTATAGCAGAGAAACATTCAGCAGAGCCAACTGGAATAAATATACAGACACTTTTTTATACCAGTGTCTGACCTTATGGGCAATTAGGTACATCGACAACAACTGGTCGTTGAGGTCCACCCCTCCCATGCTAAGGTTGTATTCATATCATTCATTTCTCCACAACACAAGTAGCCATAGGAATTTGGACTGTTTATCTGCGTGAAGGGAGAACAGAACATTCTGTGTATCCCTCCACTTCACTGCTAACAAAATATTAAATTTCAAGCAGGCTCTCTCCCCCCGTCAAAGTTGGGATTCTACAAGCAGTTGGAGGAAGCCTCGGTGATTAGATCACATGGTGCCACATGTGCCAATTCCACAATCAAAAAGGTGACTAAAAAGTGGCACGCTTGTGTAATAATTATCCACGTACAAGTGGTACCCCTTTCCGAATAAGCGTGACACAGAATTCCACACAATCTTACCAGTACTCCCTATGTAGTCTGGGCAGTTCTACAACTCCATGTGACTATCTTTTCCCTTGTAAATCATAAAACTATATATATAGCCTGTTGCCCTGTCACTGAGCTTATACATCTTGACCCCATATCTGGCACGCTTACTGGGAATATACTGTTTGATAGACAAGTGGCCAGAAAATTTAATTAGGAACTCATGAACACAGACAACTTGTTTGGAACTAAACAAGGCTGCAAACTGCTGGTTAAAGTGGTTTAAGAGGGGCCGCCTGAGGACAACAGAGTTAATTGTCATTGAAATGCGTGAACCACAAGATCTGCTCATATCGTGTCCATTCCATGCATGTGCTTCCACTGTGGAGACACTTATAAATTTGTAGTGTTAGGACTGCAAGCAATGCAGGGTGCCGTGACGAGGCCTTGCAGCTTTCACATGCGTTTGTAAATGTGTGCTAACTAAATCCCTGCTTTTAACAGATGGTTAGCCCCTGTACACACGGTCGGAGATTTCCACAACCAAATCCGTCGGATTTTGTCCGTCAGATTTAGTCTGACGGATTGTGTCCGAAACTGTTGCATACACACGGTCGGACTAAGTTGTCGAAAAATCTGATCTTTCAGAACGTGATGACGTAATTTCGTTACAATGGGACTAGATTCAGACTAGTAGCCAATATCTTTGATGTAGGAATTTGATCTGAGCATGCGTGGCACTTGGTCCGATCAAAATTCTCTACACATGATCGAATTACGTCCGACCGGCCCAGTTGGTCGGGAAATATTTCCAACATGTTGGAAAATTGGGTCGGACGGAATCAGTCCGATGCATACCACACACAGTCGGATTATCTGACGACATGGTCCGATAAGACTCATTCCGACAGATTCTCCGACCATGTGTACAAGGGCCTAGACAGGTTAATTTGGTTGGTCAGCAGACTGATTGGTGAGTTGAGCTATGGAATTGTCTTTGTTTTATATGTATATGCCCTCCATGGGCTCCTCACTGTGAAGGCCAGTTATAGGTGTGGGCAGTGGCCAGTTTTTTGTTACTGTTTGTATATATGGTCTGGGGACACACTCTTCGCTGCCATTATGCTCTTGCTGGGTGTCCAGTATGCTCCTGTTCCTTTAAGGGGGCTTTGGCAGTCTCCAGGCTCACCTGTCCCACCCCTGCTTTTAACAGATGGTTAGACAGGTTAATTTGGTTGGTCAGCAGACTGGTTGGTGAGTTGAGCTATGAAATTGTCTTTGTTTTATTCGTATCATGTCCTGGTCAAGGAGGCAGAGAACACGGCCATGTGGGGAATTGGGTCAGTGGACCAATATAACCACAACTCACTTTTTTTACTTACATCCATGAGGAGGGATAGGCCCAGGAAGGTCTTAAATTCAGAGACCTTAATAGTTCTCCAATCTCTGGCAAAGGGGAAACTGGGGATTAGCGGCGATGAATTGACCAGCATACAAATTGCTTTAAGGTAAACAGCAGAGAAAAAGAATCTCAAACAATCCAGGCGGTGTGTCCCTACTCCCGGATCATGGATCTTATCCCCACATCAATTGTTGGAATAACAGGGTCTCGTAAGGAAAAGGAAAGGAAGGCTCCAATGGTGAAGTACATATATACTTTTTATTAATAAAACCAGAAGAGTGGAGAGGTACTCACAAACAACAGATAGGTAATTCACAAAAACACAGCCGAGCGTTCCGTTCGTGTCTCGGACGTCACTTCCGGTGTCCTAATTCCTCCTATTCCGATGTGTATCGTCATGTGTCACATGACTTCATCAGGGAATCTATCAGGGGATCTATAGAGATCTTCGGTTAAAAACAGTGAATAAAAATCAAGTGACGTAAACTGTTTCCACCTGAATTCCGTGTTGGCCAGTGAATTGGGGAAGTACGGGTTCTGCAGAAGTGGTGGGCTTCCAATTCGGATTGGCAAATTCATCAGGGAGGGCACTATGGGCTCCACAGGCCTGTCTTTGTTTTCTTGGTGGCTGCGGGACACTGGTTGTACTAGCCACCTCACCAGCTTGAACTGCACTTATGGGAGTCAGAATCGGAACAGATGGGTGACTTCCTCTTCACTCTCATATGGCAGGCTCAGAAACATGTAGGCCTATTCACTAGACATGTACACACTGAAATATTTTGTTTCGGTAATTTAGTTTTCATCCGAAAAATACATTTATTTCGTTACTTCCGAAATTCGTTTTTTATTTATTTTCCATCGTTAAAAAATGCATTCGTCCGAAAATCCAAAATAATTTAGGTTGAATCTGTCATTGAAGGCTTATGGTGTCTGTCGAATGTTCTAAGAAGAAGTGTACGATGCCGGAATCATACTTTTCAGGTCGAAATTCCGCCTACAAGCTATAGTAGTATTCTAATGTTGTATGACACTAGTAATAATGATATTTATTAATTATTATTACAAGTCAACCAACATTAGAATTCTCCTATAGCCTGTGGGTGGAGCATTTGACCATAAATGTCTGCTCGCGATGACTGCTTCTTCGAATCTTCATGTCGAATCTTTTCTATGTCGAATAATCTTGACCAATAGAGCTAAGGTTAGGCACATTCGACCACAGATTCGATGGACACAGATTGCTATTGTCAGCATCATGTCGCATCTCCTATCTATATAGAAGTGTTGTCGCAACAAAAACGAAAATAAAGCATTTGTTTATGTAAGATCTTTCGGTTTTCAGATTCTGCACGTTCGTTATTGTTTGTTAAAACGATAACAAAATACCCGAAATTTGGATGAAAATGCATTCAGATGAAAACGAATGCACATGTCTACTTTTCACTAGTGTACCTTTGATTGGACATTTTGGCCTTTAAATTTACTGGTACACTAGTGAGACTCACAGGAAAAAGAGCACCTGACTGTCAGCAACTGCTTCAAATGCTACCAAAAAAACTGTTAGCCTTCACATGGATCAGGCCTGACTCTGTGAATGCTACAGTTATGTGTTTAGTGTTTTGTAAGTGAAATTGATCGATTGATACTGCACTTGGGTGGGCTGGGTTGGGCTGGGTGGAGGGGCTAAACGCAGGTGCTAGCAGGTATCTGGGCTGATCCCACTAACACTGCATTTTTGGGAACCCTAAACTGCTGGGGATGCTAGTATAGATCTGATGAGATCAGATATTGATACGTTCAGACACTATATTACTAAGAGAGGTATATGGTGCATGCGTGGGTGTTAGCACTACTGCCACAAATCTGATGCTGCCTGGGGCGACGCAGACCCTGATTGACACTAAAACCTGATATCACCTGCCGGGTGATCAGGGAGTTAAACCATTTATTAGGTAATATACAGCGGGTGTCCTGACACTATAAAAAAAATAACTAGCTAACCAGCGTCACCCGTGACACTAATATGGTGATGACTGGTGACAGAGGGTAATCAAGGGGTTAATCCTTTATTAGGGAGGGTCTCTAGACCTATCTGGAGCTACTACTATCCTAACACTGATTAGTGTCACGAATGACACCAGTACAGAGTTCAATGTAGTATCGGTGTAGTGTTGGTGCAACTCACGTTTGGATGTCCTCTCTCTGGAATGGAAAATAATTCCAGAAATGACATCACTTCTCCTGGCTGTGTTTACAATTACTCAACTACTTACTTAATCAGACTACCAAAATGCAAATATTACACCACTTTCTCTACCATTACCCGGAAATAATTACACATAGTTAATGTTACCGGCCTCAAAATGTGAATTAAGAGAGCCGATGATTGTAGACGCGATGAGATAAGGTGATCAGCTTGGCGTGGACTGCAAAGAATCACACAAACAGCATGAGATATGACCACTGACTTTATGGCTGGAAGTAGTTTAATTTCCAGTCACATGGTGTGTGGCCTTATATAGACTCTGTTTGTGTACCTTCTCTGCCATCTACTGGTTATTAATAGAATAGAAGGGAGATGTTTAGAAATATAAAAAAAAAATGAATATGTACTTTGCTTTGGGGTGTCTGTTTTGTGACCATATAAACCCCAGTCCGTCACACTCTCCCCTCCTTCAGTTAATGGCTCCCGACATTAAACTCAATTGGTATCTGAACACTATTTAGTGATTTAAATAACCCAAATAGGTACTTGTTGCCACCAAGGAGCTACGTTAACTACCTGGCATGTCATGGGAGTAGCTAGCATTGTAGGAGTTTGTATGGTGTGAACCTGACTTGGTCTGTATCTTGGCTGACCTAGTGTGTCATATGTAAAGATCTCTTTAGGCTTAACTTGTCTGGTAGATCTTCTGACAGGAGTTGAGTCTTCTCCATCAACATCATTCTCCATTTGCATATCTTGGTTCACAGGTAAGTCTTGACTTAATGAGGGTAATTCTGCAGTGTCTAGTCCCACCATATCTGTAGCCCAGATTTGGTCGCCAACTACTGTTCCATCATTTTGTTCTTGTTCAAGATTGGGTGTGGTAGTTGTAGGATAGAACTCTTCAGCAGAAACTCTTAATGGGATTTTCTGTACGTTTTGAGAGTTTGGTTGAGACACAACACAATCATGACTTTCTGTAGTCTCTGGCATATAAGGATAATACCATCTTTCTTCATCTGAACATTCCTCCTCCTGGTCCACATCCATTCTGGCATCCTTTCTGTTACTTGATTGTCTTTGTTTCATCGGTACTCTTGGAATGTGTCCTTCAATTGGTAGGTCATTTACTGGTAGTAAAAGATTTCTGTGCAGTACTCGAATAGTCTTTTTACCACTTTCGGGCTGAATTTTGTACACAGGCCCATCTTTGATTCTTTCTACCACTTTGTGTACTGATTCTTCCCAGTATGAACGAAGTTTACCAGGTCCTCCTCTTTCAGAGAGATTTCGTACTAAGACCCGATCACCCGGTTGAAGAGGTGCTCCTTTTATCTTTTTGTCATAGTACTTCTTCCCTTTAGCAGATGATTTTTTGCTATTCTCGGATGCGATTTTGTAAGCTTCTTGCATTCTAGATGCCCATTTCTGAGTAAATGTTGGTTGACTTTCTGATTCCTTTTTCAAATTTAGGTTGAGCATTAGGTCAATTGGCAAACGAGGAGATCTTCCATACAATAGAAAGAATGGCGAGTATCCTGTGGCTTCATGCCTGGTGCAATTATATGCATGAACCATATGTGGAAGATGTTCTTTCCAATCTGACTTTTTCTCTTCCTCTAAGGTGCGAAGCATCTGTAACAAAGTACGGTTCAGTATAGGTATCTTCACCAGTTTAGAGAACCCATTTGGCACATCTACCACTGAAGGAAATAGTTCAAGTCCTTCCTCAACTGGATATTCGGGAAGTGGTTCAAATGACATGATTCCTCCTTTCGGCCACGCTCTAATTCTGCATTTGACTTCACAGAGCTCGCCTCCTTTAATCTGGAGTCCCTTCTTCCCCACTTTGACCATACGACTATCGAATATTTCTCCTGGGTCAGTTGCTTGACTGACAGCATTGACAATGTTATTCGCTACACTCTGTCTTACTTTCATAGCTTCACTCAGCAAGATAGTCAGGTTTTGGGTGCTGTTTGGTCGGTCACGGTTTTCTCTGATCAATTCTTCGATAACATTAAACCCAAGAATTGGATTGTCATTACAGCAGTCACTCACCAGCATTGGCACATAAATGGCTGAGCTTCCATGTCCACTACTTTCGAATTCCAGGCAGACTTCAATCCACCCGATGAATGGAATGATAGAACCATTTGCAGCTGTAATGGATAAGTTGTCATCACAAAGTAAATCTTGTATGTGCCTAATGGAGACGCTGGGTAGAAACTTTTCTAACCATGCCTTCCCGACAATGCTGACCTGAGCTCCTGTATCCATCAACATGTCAACCGGTACACCATTCATCCGACATGACAGTAGGCATTTTCCTCCAATTAATTGTGCTACGTGTTGTTTGGAGAATCCATTCTCTTTTGGGAGTGTTCTAGTTGACCGGTGGGTGAATACCCTGTTTACCTTAGCATGGGACAGATCATTTGAGGTGGTCACTGGTTGTCCCTTTCCCAGTGACCGTCTGTCGTTTCCCGACTGCCTTCTTTTCTTCAAGCAATCAACCGCTCTGTGTCCTGTCCAACCACAGTAGAAACAATGGTAGCAGTTCTGACTCTCTCGTTTAATGCAATCATCACACCTGGGCTTGCAGTGAGTTGTATCTGGAACTTGAACATTGGTTAGTGGCTTAGTCATTTGGTTTCCAACAATAGGAGTTAGCTTCATCATCTTTTCCAGGTTCTTTGTGAGAGCAGAGACCTGTGTTGTTAGTTCCATTAATGCAGTGTGATTTGCTTTAACATCTCCCTCAACTCTCTGTTGCAAGGTGTCTTTTTCACTATTCCCTGGTGTCTGTGATGAATGAACAGTAAGAGGTTTATGTTTAGGTGCACTGTTTAAGCGTCTCTGCCTTTCTGTTTCCTCATCAACTGATCTGGTGACTTGCTCTATGATAAAGTCATCCGTTACTGTCAAATCAGACACGTAAGGCTTGATATCTCGTCTAACATTAGAATTTTTCTCATTTAGTCCCTGATACAGTGTATGAAGGAATATGCCTTGCACCAGTTTTTTGTCATAGCTAAGCTCTCGCCTATCATGTTGTGATGTAGACAGAACTTTTTGTTTTAACCCCACTAGCCTATAAACAAATTGTTGTGCTGTTTCTCTTTCTTGCTGGGTAGCATTGCTAAGGTCCTGAAATAACTCATTACCACTTCGTTCTCTCATATGTGACTTCAAAAACCTTTTCAATTCAGCAACAGTAAGATCATCTTTGTCAGTCAACATATCTTTAAAATTACCAGGTTTGATTATTCTCAACACTGTGCGTATAATTTCAGATTCAGGGAATTTTTCTGTTAGACCCTCGTCAATTTGTCTGCACACGCTACTGTAACTCATGTCCGAACCATGATCTGAAATTACACCACCATGCATTTTAAATTCTCTACGTGGCAATAAAGCAACAACATCAGTTAATCTCACCACCTCCGATACCTGTTCAGTCCTTGCAGTCCCACTACTTATTTTTTTTGCAGCGGTTGCAATGTCCACAGTTGGTGTACTTTCCTTGTTAAGTTTTAGTTCATTGATCTTGTCTTGGATAATGAGTAGGTAAGACATACCTTGATCTTCCAACTTTTCCAGCTGATCACTTCTCAAGTAGTCTTTAATAAATTCAACAAGTTCCATTTCGTTGGTACCAGTCACTGATGGAACGTCCACGTCTCTTTCATCTTCCAGCATAATAGCGAGGCTATGCAGCTGTTCTTCATTAAGCAGATGAATTTGTTTCTGGATATCCCACATCAGCGCACGATGAGGAGACGCCATCTCTGTTTCAATCTGAAGACTTGCACTCACGAGGCAGACGACACTCACGACTCTCCTTGTAGCTCTGTAGCAGGCTCACGCTTGTCTCGCGCTTCCTTCTCACTGGTAACACAACGAATCCCGGCACACGAGCCTCCAAAATGTTACCGGCCTCAAAATGTGAATTAAGAGAGCCGATGATTGTAGACGCGATGAGATAAGGTGATCAGCTTGGCGTGGACTGCAAAGAATCACACAAACAGCATGAGATATGACCACTGACTTTATGGCTGGAAGTAGTTTAATTTCCAGTCACATGGTGTGTGGCCTTATATAGACTCTGTTTGTGTACCTTCTCTGCCATCTACTGGTTATTAATAGAATAGAAGGGAGATGTTTAGAAATATAAAAAAAAATGAATATGTACTTTGCTTTGGGGTGTCTGTTTTGTGACCATATAAACCCTAGTCCGTCACATTAACCTCGTTCCAATATATTATAAAAACTACATACAAATCTAGATCATAAACCATTCATTCAGAATGCCGGTGTCCACTTTGGTCATTTCCAGCTTTCAGGGGCCCTGATTAGGTATGGTATATGCATAGTTGCATAGTTACATTCTCCAAGCTGGAAAAAGGTATAAATAATCCTTACCTGGAATTCACCTTTAAAGTGAACCCATGCTTTTTTCATGCTGGGCAATGCAACTGATTTACCTAACTTCTGTTTTCCCCAATTGCATATACCTCTCTCTCACTACACCCTTTGGCTGCAAGGATTTAAGAGAGGTAGCCTTTCTTTCTGCTCTTAAGTTGGTGCCTAAACTGCCAATCATCAAGCACCAGCACCAGTAGGGAAAAGTGAGTCAAGTGTTCTGGAATATTGGATATTTCTCTTTGCTCCTGGTGGCATTGCTCTATGTTCCAATATCTAAGGCATTGACTGCAGTCCAGTAAATATCTAGCTGTGTTTGTCATTCCTCGTCTGCAGTGTAGGGCTGCCTACGGATGAGCCGAACACCCCCGGTTCGGTTTGCAGCAGAACATGCGAACAGGCAAAAAATGTGTTTGAACACGTGAACACCGTTAAAGTCTATGGGACGCGAACATGAATAATCAAAAGTGCTAATTTTAAAGGCTTATATGCAGGTTATTGTCATAAAAAATATTGTGCAAGTTATTGTCATAAAAAGTGTTTAGGGACCTGGTTCCTGCCCCAGGGGACATGTATCAATGCAAAAAAGTTTTAAAAACTGACTTTTTTTTCGGGAGCAGTGATTTTAATAAGCACCCGCCCACAGACCCCCACAACCACCGGGCAAGGGTTGGGAGGATAAGGCCCTTGTCCATATCAACATGGGGACAAGGTGCTTTTGGGGACTACCCCAAAGCACCCTCCCCATGTTGAGGGCATGTGGCCTGGTATGGTTCAGGAGAGGGGTGCTCTCTCGTCCCCCTCTCTTTTCCTGCGACCTGCCAGGTTGCATGCTCGGATAAGGGTCTGGTATGGATTTTTGGGGGACCCCTGCACCATTTTTTTTTACATTTTGGCACAGGGTTCCCCTTAAAATCCATACCAGACCTGAAGAGCCTGGTATGGAATTTGGGGGTATAAACAACAGATTTTTTGCACTCAATTAAAACAAAAACGTAAATGGCTGCTCACACTATATTGTTGGAAACAATATGCAAAATATAGCTAGAAAAAATGTGGCGCACATAGAAGATTAGTACAATCCAAAGAATTAATCAAAGAACATATATATATATATATATATATATATATATATAAAAACCAAAAAAATATATAAGAAGTCCCAATATGGAGAAAAACTTCCACCAATCAGAAGCAAATCGCCCTCCACCACATCGAACAGATAGGAAGGTAGCAGAGTCCCAACACCATCACCCGATAAGAAAGACACTTACCATCGATGTATAGATAATGCACATTCAGGTCAGCAATTCCTCCCAAACAGTACCCTGGAGCAGACTCTCTCACAGTATGAAGCAGGTATAGGAATCCTTGCGTGGCTCAATAATCATATGAATGAAATAAAAAAAGACACCGCTCATTGCACAAGTATCTTAGAAAACATTTACCAATTTATTGCTGTTAAAATTTACACTCACATTTAGTTGAATGATTAATGCGAAAAGTGAAGCGTCCGTCGCTTCAAAAGTAGCGGCTTTTTTTAATTTTGGTTCGGGGTTCCCCTTAATATGCATACCAGACCCAAAGGGCCTGGTAATGGACTGTTGGGGAATCCCATGCAGTTTTTTTCAATGACTTTTATGTGTATTGCCGGGACCGGCAATTCATTATAGCCGCGAGTACTTATACATTGCTTTTTTTCCTTTAAGCCGCGTACACACGGGCGGACTGTATGGCCAACTTAGTCCGTCAGACAATCCGACGGACAGTCTGTCCTACTTTTGAATGAACGGACTTGACCACACACGATGCACAAACAGTCCGTTGAAAGCTTGCGCGATGACGTGTACAGCACGTACGACGGGACTAGAAATAGGACGTCCAATACACAGCAATGCAACCTTCGGCCGTGTAAATCCTTTCTGAGCATGCGCCATACTTAGTCCGTCCAACTAGCCTACTCAAGAGCGGATTGTCCGCTGAAACCAAAGTCTGACGGACAATATTACGGAAATTCCGAAATACTTAGTCCGCCAGACTGCACGCTGAAAAAGTCCGCTGAAGCCCACACACGAGCAGACTGTCCGCTGAAATGTGTTTCGACGGACTAAGTTGGCCAGACAGTCCGCCCGTGTGTACGCGGCTTTAGAAATGTAATTTTGTCCCAGGGCTGTTGTATACACGGGAAACATGCGCCACTTTACAGGCATAATATAGTCACCCCCCAGGTATTAAATTTAAAGGAATATTTCACTTTTATTGTTTCACTTTAAGCATTATTAAAATCACTGCTCCCAAAAAAAGTCAGTTTTTAAAACTTTTTTTGCATTGATACCTGTCCCCTAAAGACTTTTTATGACAATACCATGCATATAAGCCTTTAAAATTAGCACATTTCATTTCTCCCATAGACTTTTAAAGGGTGTTTGAATTTGAATTTGCAGCAAACACCCCAAATTGTTCGCTATTCGGCGAACAGGTGAACACTCGATGTTCCAGTCAGACTTACGTTCAACTCGAACATCTGGCTCATCACTAGTGCTTCCTAAGCCCTTGTACACACGGTGTTGTCAGATAATCCAACTGTGTGTGGGCTCCATCGGACTGTTTCCGTCAGAATATCCGACGGACAAAGTTTTAGAGCTGGGCTATAAAACTTTCCGACAACATGATCCAATTGGACTTTGTCCGATTGTGTGTAGAGAATTCCAATCGGACAAATTGCCACGCATGCTCAGATCAAATTCCTAGACCAAAGCTATTGGCTACTAGCCTGAACGTAGTCCCGTCGTAACGAAATAACATCGTCACGTTACGTACGATTGGCTTTTCCGACAACTTTGTTCGACCATGTGTATGCAACACAAGTTTCAGACAAAATCCGACGGATTTTGTTGTCGGAATGTCCGACCGTGTGTACAAGGGCTAAGAGACTGGTTTATTTCACTTAACTTTTCCTACAACAGTTACTCCTACAGTTACTGTACTTTGCAAGGATATTTCCCATGTTTGTACTTTCTACTAAATAATATAGTTTATTGGTCTTACATTTCTTTTGCAGGTCTCTAGCTGCATTTTAATGTCATTAATAATTTCATGTGAAGTGTTACCACATCCTGCATGCTACACGTGCACCATGCTGCAGATTACATCCGATTTCTTTAGAGATATTGAAAGGGCTCTTTTGTATGCCCAGACATATGTTTCAAACCTACTTTTCCAATAAAAGCTTTCTTAATCATGTGGTTGCCCTGTTTTTACAGCTTGATGTGGAATGATTGGCAACCAAAGCCCATGTATCACATTGTTTCTATTGGGCAAAATGTAAACTGGATTGCTGTATTATGATGGCACATAATACCAAGCAATAGAAGCAAACAAGCCTTGAAGCATGTTCTAATAGCATCCAACGTGACTTTCCAAATGCAGTATCTCCATCATTAGTTTCATATGTGAGGAGATGAAGCCTAAATATAATGTACATTGTGACTACGTCAACTGTGTTTCATTCTACTAGTGACTTCCAGCAATCCACATTATCCCCTTTGTCTTCGGGCATAAAATAACATTAAATGAGAAAATTAGCTCTTAGGGCAGCTTGAAAATTTAATTCAACACAGTCAACACAAAAGGAAATATATATATATATATATATATATATATATATATATATATATATATATATATATATATATATTGGAAGATCAAGAAAGCACACATAATGGATAAAGAAATAAGTATGAACTGTTAGGGATCTGCCGATAGCAAAAGTACAAAAAAGAAAGATGTATTTGGCAAAGAAAAGCTGTAAACTAAGAAAGCAAAACATGAGCAGAGAGTAAGGCCGCGTACACACGCGCGGACTGTTTGCCCAACCTTGTTCGTCAAACAGTTTCGGCAAACAGTCCGCTCAAAATTTGCATGAGCGGACTTGCCCACACACGAGCGGACTGTTTGACGAACAAGGTTGGGCAAACAGTTCGCTCAACTTTTGAAATGAACGGACTCGCCCACGTAAGGAGGAGGCAAATCCGCCCATTTCGAGCGCGTGTACAGGTAGGCGGGGCCCGCAAAGGATACTTCGCGGGCTCCGCCGCCTGGAATGGGCTTAAAGGGGAACCCCAAAGCCGAAAAAAATCGGCGTGGGGGTTCCCCCAAAGTCCACACCAGACCCTTGTCCGAGCACGCTACCCGGCCGGCCAGGAAAGGGGGGCGAGCGAGCGCGCCCCCCCTCCTGAGCCGTACCAGGCCGCGTGCCCTCAACATGGGGGGGTGCCTTGGGGAAGGGGGGGCCGCGCGGCCCCCCCACCCCAAAGCACCTTGCCCCCATGTTGATGAGGACAAGGGCCTCTTCCCGACAACCCTGGCCGTTGGTTGTCGGGGTCTGCGGGCGGGGGGCTTATCGGAATCCGGGAGCCCCCTTTAAGAAGGGGGCCCCCGGATACCGGCCCCCCACCCTATGTGAATGAGTATGGGGTACAATGTACCCCTACCCATTCACCTGTGAAATAAAGTACAAAAAAAAACACAACACAGGGAAAAAATATTTTATTGCACAGCTCCGGGGGTCTTCCGTCTTCGGGGGTCTTCTCGCCGGACTCCTCCGCTATGTGTGTGTAGCTCTTTTACTAGCGGAGGAGTCCGGCTTTCTTCCTCCCCGCCGCCGGCCTCTTCTCCCGACTTCGGGGGTCTTGTCCCCCTCTTCGGTTCTTCTGCTGGGCCACCGCGCCTGGTCCGGTGGCCCGGTCTTCTGTCGCCGTCTTCCGTTCTTCTGTCGCCGCCTTCGGTTCTTCTGCCGGGCCACCGCGCCTTCTTGTAGCTCTTTTACAGGCGGTGGCCCGGTCTTCTGTCGCCGCTGCCGCTGTCGTCGTCGCCGCCGCCGCCGCCTTCCGTTCTTGTTCTTCTTCTTGTTCTTCTTCTTCTCCTGGAGATGTTGACTCGACGAGCTCTCCGGCCGGAATGCCAGAGCCGCGCTGTGCGGTCACTTATATAGTGACAATGGGGCGGTGTCACATGGTATATGTCACATGGGTTGGTCACATGGTGACCCCGCCCCCTTACGATGTCATAGTCCCCATGTGACATCAACCCATGTGACCAACCCATGTGACATATACCATGTGACACCGCCCCATTGTCACTATATAAGTGGCAGCGGAGCGTGTCCCTGGCATTCCGGCCGGAGAGCTCGTCGAGTCAACATCTCCAGGAGAAGAAGAAGAACAAGAAGAAGAACAAGAACGGAAGGCGGCGGCGGCGGCGACGACGACAGCGGCGACAGAAGACCGGGCCACCGCCTGTAAAAGAGCTACAAGAAGGCGCGGTGGCCCGGCAGAAGAACCGAAGGCGGCGACAGAAGAACGGAAGACGGCGACAGAAGACCGGGCCACCGGACCAGGCGCGGTGGCCCGGCAGAAGAACCGAAGAGGGGGACAAGACCCCCGAAGTCGGGAGAAGAGGCCGGCGGCGGGGAGGAAGAAAGCCGGACTCCTCCGCTAGCAAAAGAGCTACACACACATAGCGGAGGAGTCCGGCGAGAAGACCCCCGAAGACGGAAGACCCCCGGAGCTGTGCAATAAAATACTTTTTCCATGTGTTGTGTTTTTTTTTGTACTTTATTTCACAGGTGAATGGGTAGGGGTACATTGTTCCCCATACTCATTCACATAGGGTGGGGGGCCGGTTTCCGGGGGCCCCCTTAAAGGGGGCTCCCGGATTCCCATAAGCCCCCCGCCCGCAGACCCCGACAACCAATGGCCAGGGTTGTCGGGAAGAGGCCCTTGTCCTCATCAACATGGGGACAAGGTGCTTTGGGGTGGGGGGGCCGCGCGGCCCCCCCTTCCCCAAGGCACCCCCCATGTTGAGGGCACGCGGCCTGGTACGGCTCAGGAGGGGGGGCGCGCTCGCTCGCCCCCCTTTCCTGGCCGGCCGGGTAGCGTGCTCGGACAAGGGTCTGGTGTGGACTTTGGGGGAACCCCCACGCCGATTTTTTTCGGCGTTGGGGTTCCCCTTTAAGCCCATTCCAGGCGGCGGAGCCCGCGACGTCTCCTTCGCGGGCCCCGCCTACCTGTACACGCGCTCGAAATGGGCGGACTTTCCGAGCGGGAACAGTCCGCTCATTTCGAAAGTACAGCGGACAGGCCCACACACGGGCGGACTGTTCGCTCAAACACAGTTTCAGCGGACAGTTTTTCGGAATTTCCGAAAGACTTTGTCCGTCCAACTGTCCGCTGAAACTGTCCGCTGAAAGCCCACACACGAGCGGACTGTCCGCCCAAACACTGTTCAGCGGACAAGGTTGGGCGAACAGTCCGCCCGTGTGTACGCGGCCTAATATTCTCTTTCCTCTCTCTATTTTAAACGCAACTCCTAGGTGTACTAAAAGATACAATATTTAGATAGAAAATTTAAGTCTCTTTTGTGAAAAAAATATGAAGGTGTAAAAAAGTATATTAAAGGCAAATTAAAAAAACAAAACAAAAAAACAAGAAATGGTTTAAGTCAAAGCGCTGGAGGGTACTAAACTGGCCAGCAATGAGCACAGATCTAAATCTGTGGAGAGATCTCAAAACAGCAGTTGGGAATTTTCCAATCTGAGACACCTGGAGCAGTTGGAAAAAGTAGAGTGGTCAAAAATTCCACTAGGGAGGTGTAAGAAACTCATTGATGATTACAGGAAGCAATTGATTTAATTTTTTTTCCCAGGGGTGTGAAACCAAATATTAAATTGCGGGCCCCAATCATTTTGTCCAGTTCATTTTCAGAGTTTTGCGTGGAATGTGTCAGATTTGGCTTTTTGTTTCTCCACTTTTTATGTGTCATACCGATACAAACAAAACAAATAAACACGAGAATGCTAAACATTTGTAATTGCAGTAGTTTTTTGGATGAAGTAGTGGATTATCTGACAGAAATGCAGGGGTGCCAATATTTGACTGTAACTGAAGAACCTAGATTGAAGGCTAACTCGTAATGGAAAAGTCTATCCTCTGGAATAAAGTATAAATTAGTATTCCAATGTAAAAACAAATCTTGAATAACCCAGGATGAATGAGATTTGTTAAACAGAATTTCCTTCCACTCTTTCCACGCTCAGGCAAGTTGTATGTTGATGGACCACTTGGTCTTTGTTCTGCTGTCACTTTTCTGTGTTTCTATGTCTGTTGTGGTAATTGAATTATTGAATAAGAAAAGGGTTCAGCAGTACACCTGGTGGGGGGCCCTGGAGAGCACCCTGTATGCACGCTTCACTGTATACATAGGGAAAAAATGCATGTTGGCCAAACACCTCCAGTAGTCATTTCCCTAAAGATAGTGATGACAGAACTTACCCATGTTTTGGAAGGACTATCACATATACATTGTTGCACCTTTGACAGTTCTTGAGAATGGCTATATTTTTTATGCATTTTTAAAATTGCCATTTCAGCATGTCATGGCACAATGGATATATGCAATCCCATGTTAGTGTTCATCACAATAAGAGGTGTGCAGCATTGTTGAAAAACAAGCATAATGTCTCTAAGTGAAGGTTTCTCAGCAGCCTTGGGTTGTAGAGTACAGATATAACTGAAGGTGATCTGGCACCACATATGGAGCAATAGCTTCTGTGTTAGTAAGTTCAGTGAAAGGTTAAGGCTGGGTATCATGTGAAAACTCCAAATGCTCACCATTATAATGCTCATCCTCCTCAGGCTGATAAGACTGATTTGAGGCAGCCAAGGAGGCAGGAGGTGAAGGTGACAGACAGCAGTCTTGCATGGAAGATTAGGAAGATAGCAGCTGACAAAATCAATACAGTTTGCAGTCCCTGGGGGCATTGACATTGCTGGAGTTTCATGTCCTCTGATTTTTGTCCAGGTGACCAAAATAGAGTCAAGTACACTGGGATATTGCTGAAAAAGTGAGCAGTAACAGTAGAGCTCTATACAAGTACAACCACTCACATGTGCTAGTTGACTCCTCCAGTTGAGACTTTTTTTCTGAGAGAATATCTTACTTTTTTCTTACAAAAGCTAAAATTCTTTACTCAAGGTTCATGTAAGTCAGAGCAGTGCTACTTACTATGATCCTGCACTAATGTGAACAGCTGCGCATCTTAGGGTCTCACTTCCTGATAACTCACCTCTGTGTGGAAAGTTCAGAGTCCAGGTTCCAAATTTTCCCTTACAAAAAATCAGAAAGACCTTCTTTGCCAAGCCAAGGAGAGGCATAAGGAGGCAAGAGCAAAATTGGAGACTTTCGTCTGCACTCTGGGTAGGGACAGTGGATGTAGGTCATCCGGTTCTCCAGTCCTCCTCCACCACCATTTGCTTGCTAGAGCACCTCAGTCTCCCCCAATAGCCCACCGCAGCTCCTAGCTGCTGACACAGCCAGTGAAGCACACAATTCTACAGTCACATTAAGAACCACAACAAAATTTCCTGATCTCACATTGCAGGATATTTGCAGGATAGTGTTACTTGTTGTGCATTACCACTTTCACTGTACGAAAAACAAAAAGGAAGATGTTTTACAGATTAAACAAGATATATAGAAAACAGGGAAACACACTACTGATTTATCAAAACTTTTGGTAAAAGATACCTTGACCAGTGCACAGGGTACAAAATGTGCCCCCTTACCCTTGGAAATCCTTCCAGACAATTTCTGATCAAACTGCTTAAACAAAAAACCCTGGTATTATTCTGGGAAAGGCAAGAGAATTTGGTTACCTCCACATCAATGGCTCTAAAGTATACACCAATAACTTACTGTTAGTCAAAACCTATTAAAATGTAGCTTAGACAATCTGTTATTAACCATTACTCAGCACTGGAAGTCCACTGACCCATTACTACTAACTGAAGTAATACCCATGTTGCATAATCACGGTTCTTATGAGCATATTTTTGCAGCCTCTGAAGGCTGCCCTATCCCCGTTAGCGAACACTGGTCACAATGGCTCGAATGGTATCAGCACAACTTTGGTGTATTTCACACATGGATTAGAGAGGTTTCCCCCTTTGTCCTTTATTACTAATGCAAGTGTCTTATGTGTTAGGGCACTTTCACACTGGGGCGGGGGCGTTGGCGATAAAACTATTTTTAGCGGTGCTTTACTGATGTTTTAGCGTCGCTTTTCACCCACTAGTGGGGCACTTTTAAACCCACGCTAGCAGCCAAAAAAGAGTTAATAGAATGTGAAAGGACTCAGGCTTTTACACTGGAGAGACAGGAGAGACGCTTTACAGGTGCTTTGCAGGCACTATTTTTAGCGCTATAGCCCCTGTAAAGCGTCTCAGTGTGAAAGTAGCCTTATGTTTTTATTCGTATTACAATTTTCTCCAACTATAATAAGCTCTCATGGCAACCACTTTCTTTGTCACTGCATTATTCAATCTTGTATGTTTCTTCTTTTTTAAACTCAATAAAAATGTATTGAAAGTTACAGTATCAGCATTTCCTCACTTTTCTTCAAAAGTGCACAAAAGATGTGCAAAATGTTTATACATCTAGTGTAGACCTCAAACACTTCAATTACTTCACTTCATCTTTACTCCATGTTATACCCAGCCAAACTATGGTTAGTGGCAAAAGGTCAAAACATCTTGACCGCAATGAATATACCTGTTGTAATACTGAATACTAATGCTGCAACCTACTAGTACCCTGGAGCATATTTACAGTTCCAAATGACCATTTCCTCAGGAGAAACTTACTTTCCTTTTTATTTAATAAGGCTTTAAAACACACACAATTTATCCATGCTGCCTCTATATGAAAAAACTAAAATAGCAGCCAGCATAAAAATTGTTGATTACAAATATAAAAATGATAAAGTCCTAGTATGCAGCACTAAACAGAAATACAAATGACAATCAAATCATTCTGATGGTGACTGAAAACTTCATATGTTGACCATAAGAGGGATAGAACGCCTCTGATGTTGTCTGTTGATGACAAAACACGTTAGGTGGGGCCTGACATGTGACACAAGCACACTATTAGCCTCAGCCATATTGATTGATCTGTTTGGATGCTTATTTTTTATCTTGATGATTGTCAGTATGTTTCATATATGGGAGTAATTTTGTCTATTATTCCACTGAGCCTAATGAGAGTGGGGAGCTGATGTATGTCTGTAAGGCTATATTTACTGGATCCATATATATAGCTTGTTTAAGGTTGTGGGAGCCGCTGCACAGTGCTAAGTCATAGATACTTTGTATATGCTCACATTAACCACTCTATAATTTGAGAGTCCTTCTCTTCTGGTAAGAGGACTTGTTGGAAACATGGTGGTGTTGTGTGCATTTCTCATTGCACTGAAACTGGTGTGGGGTTTTCATCTATCCCTCTTATGGTCAACACATTAACTTTTACCATCTGAATGACTTCAATGTCATTTGTATTTCTATCTCTCTTATTGTCAACATATGAACTTTTCAGTCACTATTTAATAAGGCTACCGTTGATGACCACCCATATATCTTTTCCCCCACCTACAGTTTTTTTTAAGTGGTTTTCTTTTACTTCGAAGGCTAAGAGAGATATGATCTTTACCATGGAATTGTTTATTTTGTTTAATGTTTCTGCTCTTGTTACACTTATTAGACTTGCTGCTTCATTTGTCTTCAGCCCTATTGGACTTCTCTTCACTGACCCAACCATCGACTACCATTAAGCATCTAAATACTGAATACAGCATTGCCTTTGCTCCAGTCAGACAACTTCCCATGTTAGTCAAGTTCTCTTGGCTTCATATATAACTGGTACTATAATGACTGATATTGGAATCATTGGCATTATCTCATGGAATAAATGGGGTCGACATAAACTTAACAAAAGGAGTTAAGAAGCAATCTTATCTAAATTTCACCCCAAAATGATCTGTCTGATGGAGACACACTTAACTAAAAATACCTCCCACATCCTTAACACATCTATTTTTCGATTTACATATCATCCATAGTATGCCACATGTTCTAGGCAATAGTTCTATACTGTTCCATAAAGATATTCCTGCTGTCTACAAATAGGAAAAAAATAACAGGGAGGGAAGATATTTTTTCTTTAATTGCGTTGTCAACACTGTTCATTATATTATTACCAATGTGTAAATTTCTGCATGCTGTACACCTGATGTGTCAGGAAGGGTTTCACCTGCTGGCGGTGCTGTCAGTTCTTAGGATCGCAGTATCTGTGTCCGCCAGCGGGTGTCTCCTAGCAGTCTGGAGCTGTCAAAGGTTTCACCTGCTGGTGGCACTTTTAGATCTTTGGGCCTGAGTACAGCTGTCCACCAGCAGGTGTCTACTGGCAGTGTGGAGTCGACCTCATCTCCTGCAATCAGGTGTCACCTGAGGCTAATTGCATCAGATGTGTACTTGTACCTGGCAAGCACTCACACACTGACCTTGGTATTGTCCTTGAGCCCTGACCTGTACCTGTGATCCTCTGAACCTGAAAATGTGATCTCCGGAACCTGAACCTGTTCCTGTCCCTCCTGTGATCCTATTATCTTGTACCCCTGCCCTGCAGCCTGATCCCATCCACCTTCTCCCTGTCCTGTCTTGCTCCTTGCCCCATCTGTTGGATCTCCTGTGTATGACCCTGGCCTGGCTATGTTTACGTTTTGGGTACTCCTTATCTGCTATAAATATATTTAGTTTAGATTGTTATTGTTTGTGGGTCACTGTTTGCTTGATTGCTGTACACTGTTTGGTATTGGAGGTGTGTTTAATCTGTATTTACTTATCTTTCATAAATTACATTATTTCACTTTTACATGCGTTTGGTTCCCTCTGTTGCAGTCCACATGGTTTTGGTCACACCTGTTTATGACATGATGTTTTGAAAGCTTTTATAGAGTTTTGGGTGGAGGTGCTATTCTTTCTATACTCAAAATTGGAGACTTCAACTCTTTTTGGAATCTGCCAATTGATAAATATACAGCAGACCAGAACAAATGAGATGTTACACTTACCCCAGCAGAAAAGTTAATATCAGAGATGGGTCTGACTGATATAGGGAAAGTTCAGCATCCCAATGAGAGACAATTTTCCTGTTGCTCCTACTTGCATACACTCTCTCTAAGATAGATTTGCCACTGCACAGCTTTTTATCTATGGTATAGGTCATATCCAATGACTTAGATGTAAGCAAAATTTCCAATCACCTACTCTTGGCCCCAATGATCATGATAGGCGATTTTACAAATAGATCTTTATGAAAACTTTCCCAGGGAACAGCCATGTACCAGGTCATATTACTGAATTTGTGAGATGATTTTAAGGCCTACGTTAGGAGGCTTTCTAATAAATGATATTGCAGTGATTAAAAACACCTTCAGAGAATAGAAACAAGAACTCATGGTCGCACTGGAGCATATATTAATGGTTCATCCTTGAATACATAGCTTAGGTGTCTAGAGTAAAGATCTATTTAAAACTGTCTCTTTTAAACAGGAAGAGAACAAATACTTTTTAACCAAACACAAATATTTTTGTAAGAGGAAAATGGCTGGTCATCTTCTAGCAGATAAAGTTACTTTCTTTGAGTGCCCATATAGGAGCTACTATTACATCAAATTGCAATATGCTTACCTCTGCACCTGATATACCAACAGAATTTTCTGACTCTTTATAAATCTTGTTTACCTCTAGATATCCATCAGACCTTAAAGATAAAAAAAAAAAAAAACATTTTGACAGCTATTACTATCCCTTATCCTTAATGGATTGATCAAAATTCTTTAGACTCCCATATTATTTTGGAAGAGTTATTAGAGGCAATAGCATTTTTACCTAAAAACTTGGGCCAAAATCTGGATGGCCTACCAACTGATATATAAACTAAATATAATAAACCTGTTCTTGAACTTCTATGTGCAGTTAAAAAAGTGGCAAAGGCAAGAAAACTTCCTCTTTTTATGAAAGAACCCTTTCAAGTAGTAATCCCTGAGCTACATAAAAATCCACTGTATCCAGACTTATATAGGCCTATTTTCTCACGACCAACATTAAGATGATAGCAAAAGTCCTAACTATACTAAACGTAATAAATGTATTCAATTAGAGAAGTCTGAATCTATACCAGATAGTTTGCAGCCATCATAATTCAATGTCTAAGTTTGCAAATTTCCTCTGAAAGTGGAAATACTTGATACGTATTCTCTTTAGATGCTGCCATGGCCTTTGACAGCATGGAATTTAAATTATGTATGGGCATTCTTTGAATAATGTAGCCTGGGACTTAACTTTTGTAGGCTGGATAAAATTTGTTTAACCTTTTTGAAAGGCAGGCTACTCAATGGCTTTGTGTCTGAATATTTTAACTTAACGAGTTCCAACCGCCACATGTAGATATAGGTCGACAGAATGGCACAGCTGCGCAAATGGGCGTACCTGTACGTCCCTTTGAATTTGCCACCATGCCATCGCATGGGCGCTGCTAATGATGCGCCCACCTGATGGTGCGTGTGCAGCCACTGCAAGCTCCATGAGTAGGATTGCGGTTCCTGCAGACACGATGTCCATGGGGATACTTGCGATCATCTCACAGAGAGGAAGAACTGGGAAATGCTAATATAATCCAGCATTTCCCCATTCTGTCTAGTGATACTGTCACTGATCAGAGGCCCTGTAATTGGTGATGTGTCACGCATTGCCCCTCCCCCACAGTTAGAATCACACCCTAGGACACACTTAACCCCCTACAGCGATACCTAGTGTTAACTCCTTCACTGCCAGTCACATTTACACAGTTACACATGCATTTTTGAGCGCATTGATCGCTGTATAAATGTGACTGGTCCTAAAAATGTGTCAGCCCTTGTACACACGGTCGGAGAATCTGTCGGAATGAGTCTTATCGGACCGAGTCGTCAGATAATCCGACTTTGTGTGGTATGCATCAGACTGATTCCGTCCGAATCTCTGTCGGACCCAATTTTCCAACATGTTGGAAATATTTCCCGACCAACTGGGCCGGTCGGACATACTCCGATCATGTGTAGCGAATTTTGATCGGACCAAGTGCCACGCATGCTCAGATCAAATTCCTACATCAAAGCTATTGGCTACTAGCCTGAATGTAGTCCCATCGTAACGAAATTACGTCATCACGTTCTGAAAGATCAGATTTTTCGACAACTTGGCCCGACCGTGTGTATGCAACAGTTTCAGACACAATCCGTCGGACTAAATCCGACGGGCAAAATCCGACGGATTTGGTTGGCAAAATCTCCGACCATGTGTACGTGGGCTCAGAATTCCAATGTGATCCAATGTGTCTGCCATAATGTCACAGTTACTATAAAAATCGATCATCAGCGCCATTAAAAGTAAAAAAAAAAAAGATTAATAAAAATGCCATAAAACTATCCCCTATTTTGTAGACACTGTAACTTTTGTGCAAACCAATCAATAAACACTTATTGTAATTTTTTTTAAACAAAAGTATGTAGAAGAATACATATCGGCCTAAACTGAGGGAAAAAATGTTTTTTATATATTTTTGGGGGATATTTATTCTAGCAAAAAGTAAAAAATACTGATTTTTTTTCAAAATTGTTGCTCTTTTTTTGTTTATAGCACAAAAAATAAAAACCACAGGGGTGATAAAATACCATCAAAAGAAATCTCTATTTGTGGGTAAAAAAGGATGTCAGTTTTGTTTGGGAGCCATGTCGCATGACCTCGCAATTGCCAATTAAAACAACGCAGTGCCGAATCGCAAAAAGTGCTCTTGTCTTTGGCAAGCCAAATGGTCCAGGGCTGAAGTGGCACATGATAGGGATGCCACTTTGTGCAAAGGCAATACACAGAACCTTTAGCTAAGGCTACCAGTTAATCTATTGAAATCAAGAGTTTCTGATGAGGGGGTGGGGGCACAGGAAAATGCTTGTCTTTATCATTAATACTGAGATGAATCCGTCCTTCTTCCACTGTACCCCACGCTAACTACTGTGCTAAACTGTACTTACTCCTCTGACATATAGGCTCCAGTCAAAATAAAGAGCAAAGTATCCTTTATTCTGCAAGTGCTGTGGATATTTGCAGTGTAAGTATCAGTAAAGCCTTTAAAAGTTGCATTTACAAGGTAGTGGGTTGTAAAACCACAAATAGATAAATAATTTCAACTATTCAGATTATAAGTATTTTTTGTAAGAAAAAAGAGTCACATTTCAACACATTACTGGAAAATGCTGCTTACTTTTGTTTGTAAACAAAGTAAGGGAATCCCTTAACCACTTGTGGACCATCCAACCTCAAAGTACTATGGACAGGCGGCCCATATAGGCACAATGACTTACTGGTACATCGCTGCCTGTTTCAGAGTTTAGGATGCACGCATGCGCCCCTGCTAACACCTGCTGTTTTGGTACACAGCGAGAGTTTGTCAGCAGGTCCCAGCCTACGATTCATGGCCTAACCCGCTTATTGGCTATGTCCAAACATGCAACTTGTTCCCTTGTTGAAGAGGACAAGAAGCTCTTCTCCACAATACTGGCCTGTTGGTCTTAGTGGCCGGTAGATGGGGAGTGCTTATCAGAATCTGCAAGCCCCATTTAACAATAAAGTAAGTGGACATAAATGAGTAATTGGTAAATAGCTACATGGTTTATAAGGTTGAAAAAAGACATAGGTACATCCAGTTTAACCAATGTGTGTACCCCTCACTCATTAACATTGGGGTGGTATCTGAAGGTCCATTCTTTGTTTAAGGGGCTTTTAGATTCCAATAAGCCCTTCATCTGCAGCCCCAACCCAAAACTACTGGGCCGTGTTTGGGGGAAGAGGCCATTGTCTTCATCAACATGTGGCAAGGTGTTTTTCCGGGGAAAGGTACCCAATGTTGAGGGCATTTGGCTTGGTATGGTTGAGGAACGTGGGGTCTGCATTCATATCCACTTCATTCCTGTCCAAAAAAACTGTGTGCCCCCCTCCCCCCCAATTTCATACTAGACAATAGGTGGATTTCAATGGGAACTCCACAAAGTTTTCTTTACACCATCTCCATCTCTTAATTTACATTCTGGTTAATAATGGAATGGGCAGGGTGGGGATAAGTCATGGCTGTTAGGAAGCCAACAGCCACCACCATCCTAATGACCAGCTTGAGGGAAAACCCTCATTTTTAAACTTGTAGTAATGCTGCTCCTAAATGTATCCCTTCCCATTGCCACAAAAGGTTTGAATCGGATGAACACCAATTTAGATTGGCTGTTTTTCAACATTCAAATAAACCAAATTTGGTCTGAACCTAGGTTCAGACTGAACCAGCAGCCCATCCCCAGTGTTGATAAAAGTGACAAGGATATTGTTTGAGAAGAGATTAATGACTGATGGTTTACCAATATCATGTTTGTCAGTACTATGCAAATTAGAAATAAATAATGCATTGATTTTGACAGCTTTTAAAATAATCCATGATCAAGTAGACATGTGCATTTTGTTTCGTTACGAATCGAAATTCGGACGAATTTTCATTATTCGGACATTCGGATGCATCCGAATTACCGAATTGCAATGCTAACGAATTCAAACGAAATTCGAATCAAATTCGAAAAATTTCATTTTGCGACCCGACTTTGGGGCCATGTATCTTCGGGCCACTTATAGCTAGAAACCCCATTTTTGGTATGCAAACACAGTAGAACTAGCACTACAACATATCCACTTGGGGTTGCTAGCTATAAGTGGCCCCGAGATATGTGGCCCAAAATTCGGGTCGCAAAATGTCATTCTCTTCTGCAGAAAAGTAATATAAATGAAATAAGATGTGTGTGTTTTTGCACTGGTACACTGCAAGTATGAGAAGTTGATGTAAAAGATGTATATAGGTAACTAACCATCTTCCAAAATGTATAATTCAAATACAAAAGATTAGAAAAAAATTTAATTTAATAGAATAAAATAGAAAGAATATACAACCATCTTCTGAAATTCAAATTTCAAATAAAATAAATTTGAATTTCGAATAGTATGAATTCAAAAATGTTTTAATTAATTTTAAATTTGGATAGAAAAGAATATAATAAAATAGAAAATAGACTAGAAAAATGATAGAACAGAACAGAATAGAATATATTATATTTTATTCTGTTCTGTTCTATTGTTTTTCTAGTCTATTCTTTTATATTCTATTAAAATCTTTTCTATTAAAATCTAAATCATTATATACTAAATTCGAATTTCGGAAGATGGTGGTTTTATAATATATATATATATATATATATATATATATATATATATATATATATATATATATATATATATATATATATATATATATATATATATATATATATTCTTTCAGACATTCGAATAGAATGAATTCGAATTTGAATAGAAAAGATTAGAATGGAAATAGAGAATAGACTAGAAAAACAATAGAACAGAATAGAATATAGATACTATCTATTTCATTTTTAATTTCTTTTGCAGATTACTATTTGTTTCCATACGATCTCCTGCAGACTATTAGCATCTATTTAAATTTTTTGCAGATCTCCTGCAGACTATTAGTATCTATTTTGTTTTCTAACCAGATCTCCTGCAGACCATTAGCATCTATTTTTTTAGCAGATCTCATGTAGATTATTAACAGCCATTTCACTTCTTTTTTTTTGCAGATCTCCTGCAGACTGTTAGAATCAATTTCATTTTTTTTTAGATTACTATTTATTTCCATCAGATTTCCTGCAGTATAATAACATATATTTCATTGTTTGCAGATCTCCTGCAGACTATTAGCATCTATATCTAAAGGAAATGTCTGTTCTAATGCAAAAAATAAAAATAAAAATGAAATAGATGCTAACGGTCTGCAGGAGATCTGCAAAAAAATGAAATAGATGTTAATATACTGCAGGAGATCTGATGGAAATAAATAGTAATCTGCAAAAAAAAAAAAGAAAAATGTAATTGATTCTAACAGTCTGCAGGAGATCTGCAAAAAAAAAGAAGTGAAATGGCTGTTAATAGTCTACATGAGATCTGCTAAAAAAGAATAGATGCTAATAGTCTGCAGGAGTTCTGCAAAAAAATATGAAATATATGCTAATATTCTGCAGGAGATCTTATTAAAACAAATGGTAATCTTCAAATTTTTTTTAAATGAAATAGATAGTATCTATATTCTATTCTGTTCTATTGTTCTAGTTTATTAGTTTATTCTCTATTTCTATTGTAATCTTTTCTATTCAAATTCGAATTCATATATACGAAATTCAAATGTCGTATATATATATATATATATATATATATATATATATACATACATATATACATATATATATATATATATATATATATATATATATAAATAACAGAGCAGAATAAAATATAATATATTCTATTCTGTTCTGTTCTATCGTTTTTCTAGTCTATTTTCTATTTTATTATAATCTTTTCTATCCAAATTTAAAATTAATTCATTTAAAAATTTGAATTCATACTATTCGAAATTCAAATTTATTCTATTCAAATTTGAATTTCAGAAGATGGTTGTATATTCTTTCTATTTTATTCTATTAAATTATTTTTTTCTATTCTGTTCTAATCTTTTCGATTTGAATTAGAAATGTTGGAGCTGCTTTCATACTTGCAGTGTACCAGTGCAAAAAAAAACACACACATCTTATTTCATTTATATTTATGGTATCAATAAAGTTGTCAGCATGCCTGATTGAAGAAGTCCCGGTATGTATGTGTCCACTTGCCACGTCACCTGCCACAAGTTGTGTATTGTCCATTTGCCACGTCACCTGCCACAAGTTGTGTATTGTCCACTTGCCACGACACCTGCCACGAGTGCCACGTGGCCGGCCACGAGTGCCACGTGACTGGCCACGAGTGCCATGTGACCAAGTTGTGGATTGTCCACTTGCCACGTCACCTGCCACCAAGCGACCCCAGATATGGGCAATATGAAAGTACTTTTCTGCAGCAGAGAATTACATTTTGCGACCCAAATTTGGGGCCACATATCTCGGGGTCACTTATAGCTAGAAACACCAAATTTGGTATCCAAACACAATAGAACTAGCACTACAACATATCCATTTGGGGTTTCTAGCACCAAGTGACCCCGAGATACATGGCCCTAAAGTGGGGTCGCAAAATATTTTTCGAATCCGGTTGAAATAGTTTCGAATGCGGTTAAAATAATTTCGAATCATGTTGAAATTATTTCAAATTCGGTAAAAATATTTTCGAATTTGGTTGAAATATTTTCAAATGTGACCAATTTTTCGAATTCAGCAGAAAACTAAACGAAATATGAAAACGAGTTTAAAGAATTTAACGAATATAACTAAACGAAATGAATTAATTAACGAATTAAAACGAAACGAAACGAAACAATTTTTTTCCTTTTGCACATGTCTATGATCAAGCTTACATATAGGTAATGGTCATCAGAATGCATTGGCATGTTGGTTAGGTGTAATTGCTTCTTAAAAATCCCGGCAAAATTATGTGGGTTAATTGGCCAAAAGTGGCAAGCATACATTGGATGTACAACTGGTACAGAATAAAAAAAAAATGCCAAGGACTCGCGGCGTTTAAATTGGGATGAGCATATGCCTCTACTTCCTCTTCTTCCTATAGATCTCAATCTACATATCATCATACACATCGAGGTTCACAAACCCCACAAGCCTGGGTGATACTGCATATGGGGACACTGAAACTAATTGTATATAGGCACAGAATCGGAAGACACCCCCACCCTCAGATGGGGAAGATAACAAACAAACTTCAATAGAAACCAGAGGTAAAACACATCCCACTGGAGCGGCATTGGGGCCACTCCTAAACACCCTGAATCCTTAATTTTCTTTTTTATCAGATCCTTTTTATTATTTTATATGAAAACAACATTGAAACAATACAGACAAAGCCACAAAAATAAAAATCACACCAAATCAAAACCCCCTAAAAAAAATAAAAAATAAACCAAAAATCCATTCATCAAGCGAAACCAATCCCCCCCCCCCATACTCAGAGTATATATGACACACAAAAAAAAGAATAGCACATTGGTTGACATGATACCTAAGTCATAGATTTAACCAATCTAGACCAAATAACATCAAATGTATTCAGGGAGTTCCTTAGGGAATATGTATGCTTTTCAAAAAGAATGATCCTATTGAGATCTACAATCCAATCGGACACAGTTGGTGGATGTGGAGAGATCCACTTAAGAGCAATCTGTCTACGGGCAACAAAAAGTGTGAGCCTTATCATATTACCAGTAGGGGAGGTGTAGATAGAGGTGTCACAGACAGTAACCCAATATACATATAAGCCGTTCAACCAGGATATTAATATCCAATACCCTATTTAAATTACCAATCACCTCCACCCAGTATCTTTGAAGTTTTGGACATTGCCACAAAAGTTGTATTAATGTACCTGTGTTACTGTATCTAGCACGGGCTGGCTTAGATTTCAGTCCAATTGCACAGAGAAACTGCGTTCTATAGACCCTATGGAGAATAAAAATCTTGGTCAGTCTGTGATGGAGAAGGAGAGACCCTGGATGGGGACCGGAGGACATTGTCCCACATCTCCTCAGAGATGGGACCAATATCTTTCTCCCAACCAACCCGAGAATGGATGGGGAAGTTCAATAGAAACCCATTTGACAGCACCCTATAAGTAACTGAGGTAAGACCCTTCGTTGACCCTGCCCATACTATTTTATCTAAGACAGGGATAGAGGGAAAAAATATCTTATCAGAAGAAAAATGGGCATGAAGAGCATGTCTTAATTGAAGGAATTGGTAAAACCAGTTGGATTCTACAGAGAACTCTCCCCTCAGATCTTCAAAGGATTTAAGTATACCATTCTGATATAGCTGAGCTAAAGTAGTTATTCCTAGTTTTGCCCATCTCTGAAAGCCTCTAAGAGCCGAAATTTGAGAAAGTCTATAATTTTCCCATATGGGAGTGTATCTAGTGGGATATGAGACACCCAACATTTTTTCAACTATATCCCATACTTTACAGACTAACATACAAGTAGGCATATCAGCAAGCGAGACACCCCCTCTTGCACCATGGAGGACAAAGAGTGGAGACCGACCCTTAAATGTAAAATAAAAAAATAGTCGAGCAGGAAAAGATATCTGTTCAGACTCTAATCTGGCAAAATGGGTAATTGGGAGGCGAGAAAATATAGCTTTGGATTTGGAACTGCCAGGCCACCAGCATTTGTGGGATGCTGTACAGTAGTTGCCGCAGATATTGTATTTCCAGCGCGATCCTGACGCGCTGGTTCCCGGCAACAGGCTTCTCTAACCAGCGCGATCTCGTCGTGCTGGTTCTCACGCTGGCTGCAATAGGAAAATGTCATTTTCCTATAGTAGCGAGCGAGGGAGCGGTGATAATGTCGCCTCACTAATGAAGCCTGGTCTGGTAGGGATTTTAAAGGGAATCCCCTACTCTGAAAAAAACAGCGTGGGGGTCCCCAAAATCCATACCAGACCACTATCCGAGCACGCAGCCCAGCCAGTCAGGAAAGGGGGTGGGGACGAGTGAGAGGCCCCCCTCCTGAGCCATACCAGGCCGCGTACCCTCAACATGAACATGAGGGGTGGGTGCTTTGGGGGAAGGGGGTGCCCTGCGGCCCCCCACCCCAAAGCACCTTGTCCCCATGTTGATGAGGACAAGGGCCTCTTCCCAAAAACCCTGGCCATTGGTTGTTGGGGCCTGCGGGCGGGGGGGCTTATCGGAATCTGGGAGCCCCCTTTAAGAAGGGGGCCCCCAGATACTGGCCCCCCACCCTATGTGAATGAGTATTGGGGTACCATGTACCCCTACCCAGTCACCTGGTGAAAAAAAGTAAATAAAACACAACACACAAGTGTTAAAAATAGTTTATTGCACAGCTCCGGTGGTCTTCCATCTTGGGGGTCTTCTCGCCGCCACCCGGGGGTCTTCCGACTTCGGGGGTCTTGTCCCCCTCTTCGGTTCTTCTTGTCGGGCCTCCGCTTTCTTCCTTTAACTCTTTTACTAGCGGAGGCCTGAACTTCCGTCGCCGCCGCCCCTTCTTCCAACTTCGGGGGTCTTGTCCCCCTCTTCGGTTCTTCTTGCCGGGCACCGCTTCTTCTTTCAGCTCTTTTATTAGCGGTGGCCGGTCTTCTACTGCTGCTGCCGCCACCTTCTGTTCTTCTTCTTCTTCTACTTCTTCCTTCTTGAGATGTTGACTCAACGCTCTCTCCAGCCGCAATGCCAGGGACGCGGTGTGCGGCGACTTATATAGGGACAAGGGGTGGGGTCACTGATTGATGTCACATGGTGACCCCATCCCCTTATGATGTCACAGTCCCAGCATCCTCCAGGACTGTGACATCATAAGGGAGCGGGGTCGCCATGTGACATTTTTAACACTTGTGTGTTGGTTTTATTCCACCAAATTAATCGCATAAATATAGTGTTTATCTTAATAAAGATCTGGCTAGGTATCCAAATTATATAAAAAATAAAGAAGCTGAGGCATCCATATCATTTTTATTAAATTAATACGACCTATTAGCGATAAAGGGAGCTTAGTCTAGGTTTTACTCTGATTTTGAAATCTAATAAGTAATGGAAATATATTATCTACAATACCCAAGTATTTTATAGATGATACAAACTTAAAATTAGAAAGTATAGATGGTAGTGGATCTGGAAGGGGGTCTAAAGGCATCAACATGGATTTCTCCCAGTTTATTCCTAGACCAGGAAACCTTCCAAACTTCTTAACTTGTTCCATTACTACCAACAGGGATGAACGGACATTAGACATGAAAAAGAGAAGATCATCCGCATATAGTGATATCTTTTCCTCCATGTCTCCCCTAATCAGACCAGTAACATGAGAGGCTCGTATAAGACATTACGAAGGCTCACTGGCCAGGGCAAAAAGCAGGGTAGACAACGGACACCCTTGCCTAATCCCCCGAAAAAGTGTGAAACTAGCAGATTGAAAGCCATTCATCCTAACCGATGCCCCCGGAGCAGTGTATAACAACCGGACCACTTACAAAAACCAGAGCCAAGCCTGAATTTATCAAGAATGGCTTCAAATATTTGCACACCTGCCTCCAAAGACAAAATACCCACAACACCAAGACCACACAATATCACAGCACAGAGCCACATAGACCAGTATTTTTTTAAGCCCACATAACTCAATCATGCACGTTTGATGTCATCAATTTAACTCCTCACACTTTCACTCCCAAAGAACTTGAAGTCTTGAACTCCTCTCCTCTCCTTCCCTCTCCCTCCCTCCCCCCAGGTGAGGTGTATTAGGATAAGGCTGTGGGCTTCTGGGAGATCCATTATTTCTGCTGTTGATGGCAGATTTGGGTGTCAGGGAATGAGAATTATGAGTCGGGGTAGAGGATGAGCCGGAACCATCTTGCATACCTCTATGCTGCTGCTGTTTGAAGAATGCAGTCAGCTTCTGCAGTTTCCTGTGCCCTTTGTGCTTCCTCGACATGATCCTCGGGTTGTTGCTGGGTAAATTACCCAGTTAGGGTGTTAAAAAGGCTGCCTGGATAGCTGCTGTGTGCCGCTTGGTAGGAGAGCTCCTCTTTCACGCTGTCATCACAGACCATGGCCAGCCATGCCCCCATCGACTGGTGATTTAATGATATATATTTACATTTATTCATGTCTGACAGAGTAATACATGTAATACTACCATTTTTTACTACCATACTTTTGCTTTAAAGTTATAATAAGCGTGAAAATATTTTATTTTGAAGTTCTATTAGTGTTCAAAGAATATCCAAGTTTAAAAACTAGTATCTGAATATATTTCCCTTACCAGTTAGACATTGGCAACTTTTAATCATATAATTGTTCACTGCACAGATCTGTCAAATTACATTAAACAATTATCATTAGTAATAGGTATCTCAAATAGCAAATATTTTTTTCTGTTCCAAGCATGCTTCTAAAAGGTTATATCTAATTCATAAAGAATCCACTATATCTGCTATCAGCAAAGAATATAATAATTCAAAATAAATGGAGAGAAAAACATGAATGAGGTCTGGGTTCACCACTACCATGGGTTTGAGGTGAATCCTGTTGGTTTGAGATTTGCGGTCCTGATGAATTTATGTGCAAACTCGTCTGAGAGAGTTTTTTTTTAACTGTATGACATTTGAACTATAGCCAGCAGGCTTGAAAGGGCAAAGAGGTGACTTTTGTATAACCTAGCCTTTTTACCAGAAAAGGATGGACACAGGGTAGTCATAGTGTCCGTTTTTTTAAAGCTTTGGTAGGGAAAGGATATTGAAAGCTAACAAATTGTATAGGGAGAGATTATAGTCAATTAGAAAAATACACTTTAGTTGAATTTTCTAGCTCTTTGGGCAAAAAAACTTTCTGTTTTTACTATTGGGGGCTTTTTGCATTTAATTGGTTTTGTTTTGGGGGTAGTATTTGGGGGGGGGGGTATTTGTTGTATTTGTTTATTAGATTATGTTGATGTTTTGGGTTAAAATGCTTTTTTTGCATCATGGAGTTCCCTTAAAAAAACATACGATTAGGCATGATGTGGGTGAAACTTGGCCTGAGGGGTGTAACCGATTGGTGTGAATTTAAGCCGAGGTCTGTCTTTTATTTATTTCACACCAAAGTTGAATGTGTGGCTATACTTGTATGCTACAGTATATCCCATAGGCATGTTATTTACAGGATTTCTAATATTCAGTGATGCCTAAATTACTCTCTCCCTGCTGTATGTTTTTTTTTTATATATATATATAATTATTTGTATTTTACATGTCCCCTAGCAGTGTGCCAACCACTTTCCTATTAGCTCTAAAAATGATCAGACGCTACTAACAGGATTGCCCCCAAAGAATTCAGGGGGGATACAGGTTTGCTGAGTTTCAAACAGTATTTGGTAAACCCTTGGTAAATCAAATCCCACCAGATTCAGCCATTCCTGTATCTTAGTTTAGTTTGTGAATCTTTTCATCAAAATTCAAGTAGGATTTTATAGTCTACATAGCAATTATGAAACTGTATCTGTCTTTATATAGGCTGCAACTGTGTTGATATGTATTTTTACTAAACAGGTACAGTGGTGTGAAAAAGTGTTTGCCCCCTTCCTAATTTCCTGTTCCTTTGCATGTTTGTCACACTTAAGTGTTTCGGAACATCAAACCAATTTAAACAATAGTCAAGGACAACACAAGTAAACACAAAATGCAATTTGTAAATGAAGGTGTTTATTATTAAAGGTGAAAAAAAATCCAAACCATCATGGCCCTGTGTGAAAAAGTAATTGCCCCCTAAACCTAATAACTGGTTGGGCCACCCTTAGCAGCAACAACTGCAACCAAGCGTTTGCGATAACGTGCAATGAGGCTTTTACAGCGTCCTGGAGGAATTTTGGCCCACTCATCTTTGCAGAATTGTCCTAATTCAGTTACATTAGAGGGTTTTCGAGCATGAACGGCCTTTTTAAGGTCATACCACAACATCTCAATAGGATTCAGGTCAGGACTTTGGCTAGGCCACTCCAAAGTCTTCATTTTGTTTTTCTTCAGCCATTCAGTGGTGGACTTGCTGGTGTGTTTAGGATCATTGTCTTGCTGCAGAACCCAAGTTCGTTTCAGCTTGAGTACACGAACAGATGGTTGGACATTCTCCTTCAGGATCTCTTGGTAGACAGCAGAATTCATAGTTCCTTTTATCACGGCAAGTCTTCCAGGTCCTGAAGCAGCAAAACAGCCCCAGACCATCACACTACCACCACCATATTTTACTGTTGGTATAATGTTCTTTTTATGAAATGCAGTGTTCCTTCTACGCCAGATATACTTGGACACACACCTTCCAAAGAGTTCCACTTTTGTCTCATCGGTCCACAGAATGTTGTCCCAAAAGTCTTGGGGATCATCAAGATGTGTTGTGGAGAAATTGAGACGAGCTTTGATGTTCTTTTTGCTCAGCAGTGGTTTTCTCCTTGGAACTCTGCCATGCAGGCCATTTTTGCCCAGTCTTTTCATGATGATGGAGGCATGAACGCTTACCTTAACTGAGGCAAGTGAGGCCTGCAGTTCCTTGGACGTTGTTGTGGGGTCTTTTGTGACCTCTTGGATGAGTCGTCGCTGCGCTCTTGGGGTAATTTTGGGCGGCCAGCCACTCCTGGGAAGGTTCACCACTGTTCCATGTCTTCGCCATTTGTGGATAATGGCTCTCACTGTGGTTCGCTGGATTCCCAAAGCTTTGGAAATGGCTTTATAACCCTTTCCAGACTGATAGATCTCAATTACTTTCTTTCTCAATTGTTCCTGAATTTCTTTGGGTCTCGGCATGATGTGTAGCTTTTAAGGATCTTCTGGTGGACCTTACTGTGTCAAGCAGCTCCTATTTAAGTGATGCCTTGATTGTGAACAGGTGTGGCAATAATCAGGCCTGGGTGTGGCTATAGAAATGGAACTGAGGTGTGGACAACCACAGTTATAGTATGTTTTAACAAGGGGGCAATCACTTTTTCACACAGGGCCATGATGGTTTGGATTTTTTTTCACCTTTAATAATAAACACCTTCATTTACAAATTGCATTTTGTGTTTACTTGTGTTGTCCTTGACTATTTTTTAAATTGGTTTGATGTTCTGAAACACTTAAGTGTGACAAACATGCAAAGGAACAGGAAATGAGGAAGGGGGCAAACACTTTTTCACACCACTGTAGTATAACAGAAGATTTTACCTGTATAATACAAATAATATTTATATATGTCTATTATGTATGAGCTTGTACAGATTTTCAACCACAGGTATGTGGCTGAGGCTGAGAAACAATGCAGTTAGTGGATTTTTACAGGAAAGCCATCATGAAAAAAATAAGGGCTCTGGCATAGCTGATCTCTTTTTGGAAATGTTAGTTGTCTGACTGTCATACTGATCCTATGATTGTAATGTTTTTAAAATCAATTATGAATCAATTGAGTACTGTCAGTAATACTTTTTCTATTTGCATACACAATTTTTCAGGACAAGCTTTCAGTGTATGTCCCTTTCTTTAAGGTCCTAGCAGTACTGATTCACAAAAGTTTTAGCAGAATGTTAAAAAACTCAATCTCTGAGGGAAAAGAAAAAATGGAAAAGCAAGCACACATAAAAAAAATATACATGGCAATGGTAAAACAACTAGCATAGTTAGTGAGATAAGACAGAGGGAGAGCTATAGACTGGAGAGGGATGACAGTCACATAGGGGGGTCATAAAGCTGTTGGATAATGAATGAGTAAGGAAACCTATATCTAAATTTAGGCCAATATCTTTTGTGTCAAATAGAACCATCATTCTTAGTTCAAAAGTTTTCCTTTCCTGGATGGTTATGAAATTCCCTATAAGAACTAAAACATTTTGGTCTTTTATAGTGTGGTCCGGTTGTGAGAAATGATGTCCTATAGGTGTGAAAAAATATTCTTTATGTTATTTGATGGTATGTCTGCAAATTTATCCTTGTGCGTAACATCTGTCCTGTTTCGCCAACATAAGATCCTTTGCTACTTTTTTTTTTGCATCGGATGAGGTACGCAACATTACTGGAGGTCACCTCAAAAATCAAGTATATGATTTAAGAGTTCGAAACTTAACCTGACTTAACCACTTAAGGACCGCCGTATTGCCATTGTACGTCATCACAATGGCACAGGCAGGCACAAGCACGTAGATGTACGTGCCTGCTTTCCAGCGGGTGGGGGGTCCGATCGGACCCCCTCCCGCTGGATACGGCGGTCCGTTTCCCTCCAGGAGCGATCCGTGATGAGGGGATGGCCGTTGGTTTCTGGCCACTCCCTCTGGATCGCTCCTGACCAATGACGTACTTCCTCCCACTGTGTATTGTTTACACAGGAAGGAGGAATTGATGTCATTCTCCTCGGGGCGGTCTTTTTGACCGGACTACGAGGAGAAGACACAAAGTAAGTGCACCAAAACACTACACTGACACATAGGTACACATAGGTACACAAACCCCCCCCCCGATCGCCCCCCGATCCCCCCCGCCCCCCCACCCCCCAGTCACAGTGTCACTGATTGCATTGATCATTTCTTTACTGATCAATGCATTCAGTGTCAGTTGTAACAGTTAAAACTGTCAGGGCAGTTAGTGTTAGGTCCAGGGTAGCCCCCTATCACCCCCCAATAAAGATTTAACCCCCTGATTGCCCCTAGAGTTAACCCTTTCACCCCCTTTTGCCAGTGTCACTAAGCGATCATTTTTCTGATCCCTGCATTAGTGTCGCTACTGTCGCTAGGTAGCTAGTTATTTTTTTTAGGTTCACCGCCAGGTTTTTATATCGCTAGGTACCCCTATATTCTACCCAATAATGGTTTTAACCCCCCGATTGCTCCTAGTTAACCCTTTCACCCCCTTTTGCCAGTGTCACTAAGCGATCATTTTTCTGATCGCTGCATTAGTGTCGCTACTGTCGCTAGGTAGCTAGTTATTTTTTTAGGTTCACCGCCAGGTTTTTATATCGCTAGGTACCCTGATATACTACCCAATAATGGTTTTAACCCCCTGATTGCCCCTAGTTAACCCTTTCACCCCCTTTTGCCAGTGTCACTAAGCGATCATTTTTCTGATCGCTGCATCAGTGTCGCTACTGTAGCTAGGTAACTAGTTATTATTTTAGGTTCACCGCCAGGTATTTATAGCGCTAGGTACCCCGATATACTACCTGATAATGGTTTTAACCCCCTGATTGCCCCTAGTTAACCCTTTCACCCCCTTTTGCCAGTGTCACTAAGCAATCGTTTTTTCTGATCGCTGCATTAGTGTCACTAGTGTCGTTAGGTAGCTAGTTATTTTTTAGGTTCACCGCCAGGTTTTTATAGCGTTAGGTACCCCCATATACTACCCAATAATGGTTTTAACCCCCTGATTGCCCCTAGTTAACCCTTTCACCCCCTTTTGCCAGTGTCACTAAGCGATCGTTTTTTCTGATCGCTGCATTAGTGTCACTAGTGTCTTTAGGTAGCTAGTTATTTTTTTAGGTTCACCGCCAGGTTTTTATAGCGTTAGGTACCCCCAAATACTACCCAATAATGGTTTTAACCCCCTGATTGCCCCTAGTTAACCCTTTCACCAGCGATCACAGTATAAGTGTCACTGGTGACGCTGGTTAGCCAGTTAGTTATTTAGGTTCCCCGTCAGGTTTTTATATAGTGCCAGGGACCCCCATATACTACCTAATAAAAATTTGAACCCCCTGATTGCCCCTAGTTAACCCTTTCACCACTGATCACCGTATAAGTGTTACGGGTGACTCTGGTTAGTTTGCTTTTTATAGCATCGGGGCACCCACCATTTATTACCCAATAAAGGTTTAACCCCCTGATCACCCGGCGGGTGATATCAATTAGGTTTTAGGGTCAGGGTCTGCGTCGCCCCAGGCAGCGCTAGGTTAGTGCCAGTACCGCTAACACCCACACGCAAAGCATAAACCTCCTGTAGTGGTATAGAATCTGAACAGATCAATATCTGATCTGATCAGATCTATACTAGCGTCCCCAGCAGTTCAGGGTTCCAAAAAACGCATTGTTAGCGGGATCAGCCCAGATACCTGCTAGCACCTGCGTTTTGCCCCTCTGCCCAGCCCACCCAAGTGCAGTATCGATCGATCACTGTCACTTACAAAACACTAAACACATAACTGCAGCGATCGCAGAGTCAGGCCTGATCCCTGCGATCGCTAACAGTTTTTTTGGTAGCATTTTATATTTAAATCCGGAAGGCAGTGCTTGGTTTTTGGGGTCCCGTACCTGGTTGGCTCCCAAAAAGTCCCCCACATGTGGTATCCCCGTACTCGGGAGAAGCAGCAGAATTTATTTTGGGGTGTAATTTGACTTATGCCCATAGCATGTGTGAGCAATATATCATTTAGTGACAACTTTGTGCAAAAAAAAAAAGTTTGTAATATTCCCGCAACGTGTGGCAAAATATAAAATATTCCATGGACTCAACATGCCTCTCAGTAAATAGCTTGGGGTGTCTACTTTCCAAAATGGGGTCATTTTGGGGGGTTTTGTGCTATTTTGGCATTTTATGGCCTTCTAAACTGTGATAGGTAGTGAGGAGTCAAATCAAAAATTTGCACCCTTAGAAATCCTGAAGGTGGTAATTGGTTTTCGGGGTGCCGTGCGCGACTAGACTCCCAAAAAGTCCCACACATGTGGTATCCCCATACTCGGGAGAAGTAGCGGAATATATTTTGGGGTGCAATTCCACATATAACCATGGCATGTGTGAGCAATATATCATTTAGTGACAACTTTTTGTAAAAAAAAATTTTTTTTAATTTTTTGTCATTATTCAATCCCTTGGGACAAAAAAAAAAAATATTCAATGGTCTCAACATGGCCCTCAACAAGTAGCTTGGGGTGTCTACTTTCCAAAATGGGGTCATTTGGGGGGGTTTTGTGCCATCTTGGCATTTTATGGCCTTCAAAACTGTGATAGGTAGTGATAGGTAGTGAGGAGTAAAATAAAAAATGTATGCCCTTAGAAATCCTAAAGGCGGTGCTTGGATTTCGGGGTCCCATACGCGGCTAGGCTCCCAAAAAGTCCCACACATGTGGTATCCCTGTACACATATAACCATGGCATGTGTGAGCAATATATCATTTAGTGACAACTTTTTGTAAAAAATATATTTTTTTTTTTTGTCATTATTCAATCCCTTAGGACAAAAAAAATAAATATTCAATGGGCTCAACATACCCATCAGCAATTTCCTTGGGGTGCCTACTTTCCAAAATGGGGTCATTTGGGGGGGGGTTTGTACTGCCCTGCCATTTTAGCACCTCAAGAAATGAGATAGGCAGTCATAAATTAAAAGCTGTGTAAATTCCAGAAAATGTACTCTAGTTTGTAGACGCTATAACTTTTGCGCAAACCAAAAAATATACGCTTATTGACAATTTTTTTACTAAAGACATGTGGCTGAATACATTTTGCCCTCAATGTATGACTAAAATTTAGTTTATTCGATTTTTCTTATAACAAAAATAAGAATTTTTTCAAAATTTTCGCTCTTTTTCCATTTATATCGCAAAAAATAAAAATCGCAGAGGCAATCAAATACCATCAAAAGAAAGCTCTATTTGTGGGAAGAAAAGGACGCAAATTTTGTTTGGGTGCAATATTGCATGACCGCGCAATTACCAGTTAAAGCAGCGCAGTGCGAAATTGGAAAAAGACCTCTGGTCCTTAAGGTGTTTATTGGTCCGGGGCTGAAGTGGTTAATTTACTTTGTATTTGCTCTGAGCTGTAACTCGAGAGGGAATTCAGCTTAAAAACACTTTCCAGTCTACAGTTGTCAATTATATTATGCTACCACAGGTGAGGTATCATGGTTTTGCAACAAACATTGGACTGTTTGCATGTAGCACTAATGGGAGCTTGTGGTAGGGGTGGGGATATCCAAAACGCTATGGGGCACATTTACAAAGAAATGCGTTTGACTTTTTTGACTAATTTAAAACACATGTTGACTATTTAGTACACAACCCGGCTTCATTGTTGGAAGTCACCCACGTGAAATCACATGCACTGTCCGTGATCCGAGGGACTTTGTGAACCTATACACACCAATTCCATTGTGGAGTGTCCTGCAAAGTTTCAAGAGGTAGCAAAGATAAAAAAAAAGTGAATTTTGTTGGAAAACTATGTGCTTCATTGTTTGCCCTTTCTTAGCCCACGTACACACGGTCTGAGATTTTGGCAACCAAATCCGTCAGATTTTGTCCGTCGGATTTAGTCCGACGGATTGTGTCCGAAACTGTTGCATACACACGGTCGGGCCAAGTTGTCTGATTTCGCGGTTGCCAAGAACGCGGTGACGTAAGCCGTGTAAGGCAGGACTAGAAAAAGGAAGTTCAGCTCCACGTCTGGCACCCTTTGGGCTCCTTCTGCTGATCTCGTGTCTATCGCGTGTTAGTAGAAGTTTGGTGAGAGACGATTCGTGCTTTTCAGATTTTTGATTCAGATTGCTACAGCTCTTCAGTTTCTGCTTGTCGGTGTGTATCTGATAATCAGTGCGTGTAGTCAGTAAGTATTTGTTGATCATTGTGGACTATATCTTGGTATAGTACGCTTTGAAAGGCAGTTCTTATTGTCTGCTTGCATCTGCTATTCAGGTCGTTCTTTCAGGCTTTGCTGTTTATCTGTGCTTTCTGGTGTCCGTTCTGACCAGCCGACCGTTTTCAAACCATGTTTCCTCTACGTACTCGTCATAGAGTTTCTGCTGTGCAGGGGCTTCGTGTTGGGGTTGCTACTTTGACACAAGCCCGGTCCATGAACGGGGAGGGGAGGCGTTTGTGGACCAAGAATTGGTTGCGCCAGCGTGACCAGTTCTCGCACATGCCTTTGCTCCGTGAGATCCAGGAGAATAATCCTGATGATTTCAGGAATTATCTCCGGATGACGGACCCCGTTTTTCACCGTCTGCTGGCTTTGCTGACCCCTTATATCAGCAGGCAGGATACCTGCATGCGGCAAGCCATCACTCCGGAGCAGAGGCTCATCGCCACGTTGCGCTACTTGGCGACTGGGAGAAGCCTTCAGGACCTCAAGTTCTCTACAGGCATCTCCCCCCAGGCTCTGGGGATCATTATTCCAGAGACCTGCTCTGCCATCATTCAGGTCCTGCAGAAGGACTATATGAAGGTAAGTGTTATCCTTTAACATCACATTCTATGTATTTCATGATTGCTAATGTCTTGAATTTCTTTCCTCATTCTCTAATTACCATCATTGCAATATGCTCTAATTTATATGCTGTGCCCCTTTGTCCTCAGGCATATTTGCCTCACTAACTTCCCCACCATGCTCTTCTTGGCCCATAAAACTAGAGTCTTAACAATGTCTTTTGTCAGCTCCATAGTATTGCTTTACCCTAAACACCCCCTAAAATGTGTGTGCTTCAATTCATGCAGAGTGTTTTTTTTTCTTTTTTTGGGGGGGGGGGGGGGTTGTGCCAAACTCATTAGGAACCCCCCTCCCCCCAACTGCTAGCTCAGCTGATAGCAATCCTCTATCTGTTGACTTTACCAAACTCAATACACACTATACCTACCTTTTTGATGCTCACATTTATGGATGAATTCACCTAAGCATGTAGTGTAAGGGCCTGCCTCAATACTTTAAACTTTTTTTTTTTTTTTTTTGCTTTTAACCTATTAATTATCTGGATATGTAATATGAGAATGTCAAAAAGTGCTTACATTTTGTTGAATTTTTGTTATTCTGACACTTCTTACCTGTCCGGTGGGCTGCCAATAGTGTAACTAAGGAGGGGCTTCCCAAAGTATCACACATTATTTAGCCATTCAGCTCTCAATCAAGTGGAGAGGGTTACCTGTCCTAAACATCCCCCCCTCGTTTTTTAGCAAGGGCCCATCAGATGGGGGGATGGGGGGGTGATGACTCTCATAAGGGACTTTAAATACTCAGTTCCCAAAATGTTTAACTAATTTTGTCACAAAATGTTTGTGTGTAATCTGCTTGGAATGTTGATTGGTCAAATAAAATTTTTGTTCTTGTTTCTATCCACAGTGTCCTTCAACGCCACAGGAATGGCAGACTGTGGCCTCCCACTTTGCCAGTCGTTGGGACTTTCCCAATTGTGGAGGAGCAATAGATGGGAAGCACGTCCGCATCATCCCACCACCCAACTCGGGGTCATACTATTTTAACTATAAGGGGTTTCATAGTATCGTGATGTTGGCGGTGGTGTCTGCGACATATGAGTTTATGTATGTGGACGTGGGGCAAAATGGATGGATGTCGGATGGTAGAGTGTTCTCACGGACGGAGTTCTACTGGCGTCTCCAGAGTGGCAGTCTGGGCTTGCCACCCCCAGAGGAGAATCAGGAAGGACTCCCGCTCGTCTTCGTCGCGGATGAGGCGTTTGCCCTGGGGAACCATCTGATGCATCCTTTCCCCATGAGGACCCTTACCCCAGAGCAGAGGATTTTTAATTTCCGCCTGTCCAGAGCCCGAAGAGTGGTGGAGAACACTTTTGGTATACTGGCCAGCCGGTTCCGCCTTTTTCTTACGCATATTCACATGCCAGAATACAAACTGAATCACATAGTGCTGGCGTGCTGTGTTCTTCACAATTATTTGAAAAAAGTTTCTGCGAACGATGCGGTCTCAGTTGGCCAACAAGAAGCAGACTTGATGGACAATGCAGATAACCTCACGGGCCTTCAACATGCTCATCCTGGCTTGCCCCCCCAAAGCGCCCGTGAGGTTAGAACTAGACATGTGCAGAGTAAAATATTTCGTTTCGGAATTTCGTTTTCGTCTGAAAACTTAATTTATTTAGTTACTCCCGAAATTCGTTTTTATTTATTTCGTTTTTCGTTCAAAAATTGCATTCGTCCGAAAATCCACATGAATTACGGTCGAATCTGTCTTGGAAGGCTTATGGTGTCTGTCGAATGTATAAAGAAGATTCGACGGAGCTAAATATATAGCATACTTTAGAACCCTATTAAAGTCTATGGGACTCCAACGTTCAAAATCTAAAGTGCTAATTTTAAAGGCTAATTTGCAAGTTACTGTCCTAAAAAGTGTTTGGGGACCCGGGTCCTGCCCCAGGGGACATGTATCAATGCAAAAAAAAGTTTTAAAAACGGCCGTTTTTTCGGGAGCAGTGATTTTAATAATGATTAAAGTGAAACAATAAAAGTGTAATATTCCTTTAAATTTCGTAGGGGGGGGTTGTCTATAGTATGCCTGTGAAGGGGCGCATGTTTCCTGTGCTTAGAATTGTCCCTGCACAAAGTGTCATTTATGCAGGAAAAAAAGTCCTTTAAAATCACTCGCAGCTATAATGAATTGTCGGCTCCCGTAATACAGAGAACACTCATTGAAAGTCATTGATAAAAAAATAAATAAATAAATAAATAAAAAAAAAAGCGTGGGGGTCCCCCAAATTCAATTACCAGGCCCTTCAGGTCTGGTATGGATATTAAGGAGAACCCTGCCTCAAATTTAAGAAAAAATTTGACGTGGGGTTCCCCCTAAATATCCATAACCAGACCCTTCAGGTCTGGTATGGATATTAAGGGGAACCCCGCGTCAAATTAAAAAAAAAATTGACGTGGGGTTCCCCCTAAAAATCCATACCAGACCCTTTATCCGAGCACGCAACCTGGCAGGCCGCAGGAAAAGAGGGGGGGACGAGAAAGCGGCCCCCCCTCCCTCCTGAACCGTACCAGGCCACATGCCCTCAACATTGGGAGGATGCTTTGGGGGTCCGTGACCCCTCAAAGCACCTTGTCCCCATGTTGATGAGGACAAGGGCCTCATCCCCACAACCCTGGCCGGTGGTTGTGGAGGTCTGCGGGCGGGGGGCTTATCAGAATCTGGAAGCCCCCTTTAACAAGGGGACCCCCAGATCCCGGCCCCCCCCCTGTTTGAAATGGTAAGGGGGTACAAAAGTACCCCTACCATTTCACAAAGAACGTGTAAAAAATGTTTAAATAAAACAAACACACTTTTTAAAAATTCCTTTATTAAAAAAAAAAAAAGATTCCAGCGGTGGTAATCCACTCTTGCTATCCAGCGACGGACGGTCAGCTCTCCATCGATGTCTAATGTCATCCAGCGCAGCGCAGCATCCTTCTTCTGTCTCCTCCACGGAGACACTGGAGGCATTCCGGCGCTGACGTTTCTTATATACGGAGGGCGGGGCCACCCGTCACCTGACCCCGCCCCCTCTGACGCAAGGGGAAACCCGGGGTTCCCCGTGACGTATGGGTGACCCCGCCCCCCTCTGATGTAACGGAAACCTGCCTGTGTTACATCAGAGGGGTGCGGGTCACCCCTACGTCACAGGGAACCCCGGGTTTCCCCTTGCGTCAGAGGGGGGCGGGGTCAGGCGACGGGTGGCCCCGCCCACCCTATATAAGAAACGTCAAGCCGCCGGAATGTCTGTAGTGTCTCCTCCACGGAGACAGAAGAAGGATGCTGCGCTGCGCTGGATGACATTAGACATCGATGGAGAGCTGACCGTCCGTCGCTGGATAGCAAGAGTGGATTACCGCCGCTGGAATCTTTTTTTTATTTTTAATAAAGGAATTTTTCAAAAGTGTGTTTGTTTTATTTAACCATTTTTTACACTTTCTTTGTGAAATGGTAGGGGTACTTTTGTACCCCCTTACCATTTCAAACAGGGGGGGGGCCGGGATCTGGGGGTCCCCTTGTTAAAGGGGGCTTCCAGATTCTGATAAGCCCCCCGCCCGCAGACCTCCACAACCACCGGCCAGGGTTGTGGGGATGAGGCCCTTGTCCTCATCAACATGGGGACAAGGTGCTTTGAGGGGTCACAGACCCCCAAAGCATCCTCCCAATGTTGAGGGCATGTGGCCTGGTACGGTTCAGGAGGGAGGGGGGGCCGCTCTCTCGTCCCCCCCTCTTTTCCTGCGGCCTGCCAGGTTGCGTGCTCGGATAAAGGGTCTGGTATGGATTTTTAGGGGGAACCCCATGTCAAATTTTTTTTAAATTTGATGCGGGGTTCCCCTTAATATCCATACCAGACCTGAAGGGTCTGGTTATGGATATTTAGGGGGAACCCCACGTCAAATTTTTTCTTAAATTTGAGGCAGGGTTCCCCTTAATATCCATACCAGACCTGAAGGGCCTGGAAATTGAATTTGGGGGACCCCCACGCTTTTTTTTTAATTTATTTATTTATTTTTTTATCAATGACTTTCAATGAGTGTTCTCTGTATTACGGGAGCCGACAATTCATTATAGCTGCGAGTGATTTTAAAGAACTTTTTTTCCTGCATAAATGACACTTTGTGCAGGGACAATTCTAAGCACGGGAAACATGCGCCCCTTCACAGGCATACTATAGACAACCCCCCCCCTACGAAATTTAAAGGAATATTACACTTTTATTGTTTCACTTTAATCATTATTAAAATCACTGCTCCCGAAAAAACGGCCGTTTTTAAAACTTTTTTTTGCATTGATACATGTCCCCTGGGGCAGGTCCCCAAACACTTTTTAGGACAGTAACTTGCAGAATCTTTTCTCTCTGTCAAATCTTTTTTCTCTGTCGAATATTTTCTCTATATAATCTTGGACTAATAGAGGTAAGGTTAAGCACATTCGACCACAGGTTCTATAGACAGATTGTTATCGTCAGAGTCATGTCGAATCTCCTATTCTATATCGAACTGTTGTAACAATGAAAACGAAAATAAAGCATTTATTTATGTCGGATCTTTTGTTTTTCGGATTTTGTGCTTTCGTTATCGTTTGTCAAAACGAAAACGAAAATAGCTGAAATTCGGACGAAAATGCATTCGGACGAAAACGAATGCACATGTCTAGTTAGAACACAATACATGGACTACTTTGTGGGTAGGGGGGCCATTGATATGCCAGACAATGTCTGAGCGGCATTTTAAAAAAAATGTTTTATCTGAAACTCCTTTATTTACTGCTTGGCTTGGTTTTATGTGTCTCGTAGGTATAATTAGGTTTGATCAAGTTGTGCCTTTTTCACCAACAGTGCAAACCCAAGTTCAGAGCAAGATGAGGGGACAGTCTCTTCTTCAGATAATGTTATTATGTTGTGGGTCTGCTACACACACACCTTCTTTTTTGGTAACTAATGTATGTAGTGCATTACTGACCCAAATTGTGCTCATTTTCAGCACCATGGCAGGAAAATGGCATGATTGTCAAAATTTACACATCACTGTGGGTGTTTTTTTAGTAAAGGCACATCCACTATGCACTACAAGTGCACTGCAAAAGTACACCTGAAACTGCCCTGGGAGTGCAAAGTGGAGTTGCCTTTATTAAATCACACTCCTTCTCAGCACAAACTTAAATTGTACTAAAAAAAAAATTTTTTTTTGCCATGAAAAAAAAAAGCCACACATTGTTGCTAATTGAACTGTTTAATCCAACCACATTCACATGTGCATTTTGAAAAGGTTTGTATAACTAGCCAAGAAATTGTGTGTTTCCAAAACTTAGTTTATTCAAAATTTGGTTTAATTGTTGTTTTTCTGTAAACAGGCATGTATCTAACTGTAAAATAAAGAACACAGGAACTTACAAAGTTCCACTTTGAAACGTGAGGACAATATCAGACATGAGTATGTACAAACTGGTCTGATCTTGCCTTCATCACATGGGGTGTCACCCCAGAAAAATCCAAATTTGGAAGATGCACACAGTGTGTCAACATGAGCTATCTCTCATCATGGGGGATCAATGTACATGCTTTGGGGCTGCAACCACTTCATCTCAGACACTAAACACAAAACACATACATTGATCCCCCATGATGGGAGATAATGCATGTTTACACACTCTGTGCATCTTCCAAATGTCGAATTTGGAGAAATACAACATTTTGTTAGTACAATTCCAAAAATAAGACCCTATCTAGTGTGGGTTGTTTCACACTCTCCCCAAAACATTAATGATGTTTTTCAAATTTAAATTAACATCATTGATGTTTTGCAGGATATGTTCCCAATCCCCATTGCACCCCATTATCTCCCCGATCTGGGCACTTTCATTGGTAAAATGAAAATCTTCTTCCACATCACCTACAAAACAAAACAAAAAAAAACATGTAATATAAATATGGTGACATACATTGAGCTTACCGGAAGCTGTGTTCTCCGACACTCACCTGTTATGGTGACAATTTGCCCAACCTGCACGATCTCTCCTTCCTCCTCCTCCTGCTCCTCTGTTTGTGCTTTTGGAAGTTGTCTTTCTTTGTGAGGGGTGGGGTCCCTGGTGGCCTCATACTTGCCGAGTCTTCTCTCCCCTATGATATGTAGGAAAAAATAAAGAATGAACACACAGAGTGAAGAATTAACAATATGAAACATTGTTTGGAAGTGTTGTTCAATTGTTTATTTTGGCCGAGCTTCAAGGTCATAACATTATTGGGGACACTGTGTTCAGCTAGAATACTTACCAGAAGAACGAATGAAACCATGAACTTGAAAGTGGCCATTTTAAAATGCACAACATGAACTCAAAGCACATGGAGCGGTATGCAAGCAATAATAATCATATGAACACACGACAACTACTTACTTTTGGCAAGAACACGCTTGATCCTTATGTACTGCTCGTGCTCCCTCAGTTTCAGGTCTGACCAGCGTTTTCTCAGTTGATCCATGGATTGGTGTACCCCAAAATTAGGCAGAAGACACTTCACAACTTTATTCATGATCTTGGTATTTCTGATATTTGGGCTTGGGTAAGGTCCATACTTCCCATCAAAGTCGGTCCTGTTCAATATGTCGACCATCTCCAACATCTCTCCAAAAGACATATTTGCGGCCTTAAATCTTGTCTTCCTGGATCGGGACGTTTCAGGCTCCGGCCTTTCCTCACCCTCTTCCTCATTAGTGTAATTATTATTGCGCACCTGTGTTCTCTCTGCCATGTGCTCTCCCCACTGCGCCGGAAGCGAAGGGGCGGGGAATAGTCTGGAAAGAACGTCAGGGGCGGGCGGAGTTGCACGCATGCGCACTGTATATAAAACGTAACACGCGTGTGTCGTCCGTACGATCTGTGAACAGAGGGAGAAGCTGAGGCGACGAACGCGCAAACAAAGGTAAAATTTTGAACTTGGCACATCACTAGGCTACACTGCTTCTAGATTGAGGCCTGCATTAGTAGAGTTTAGCCTGACATTAGGGTTTGTCTTGTGTTGTGTCTTGCAGACATGGACGGGTTTAATGACTACAGCTTCCTCCCTCTATTCATCGATAAATATCGAGACATGCCAGTCCTGTGGCAAAACACCCACCCTTTCTATAGTAGCAGACCAAAGAGGAAGGCAGCACTGTTGGAACTGGTTGAGTTTGTGAAGCCGGTGGTCCCCAGGGCAGATTACAAATATATCAAAAAGAAAATTGGGAACCTCAGGAGTACATATATGAAGGAGAGGAATAAGGTGCTGAAGTCCATGAAATCTGGAGCTTCAGCAGCTGAGGTTTATGTTCCCACCCTGTGGTATTATGACAGGATGAATTTTCTGGCAGACCAGGCTGAGGCCAGAGAATCCCTCTCTACTCTTCCTTCCACGCGTCCTATGCTCCATTCCACACCTGATGATTCTTCCGATGCCCAACCTGAGCCTTCCACTCAGGAAGAACTGGAGAAGCCCAGCTTGAGCCAGGTATAGTATTGTACATATTTGTGGAGTCAAAATAAATTATGTTAACTTGATTTCTGATCCCTAATTGGTGAGTTTAGAAAGTGTTTCACATATCAATAGACAGTAGTGGCCAAAACCTTTGGGACAAGAAAGAAAAATGCTGGGCTCAGAATGATAGTCTTTTCTATTGGTTAACAATTTGCAACAGTGTTGATGTGAAAATTGTGTTTGTTTGATGAACCAAAAACTAAAACGATGTCCCTTTTTCATACATAGGAAGAACTCAGCCAGGACCAGGAGGGTGTGGAATGCAGCAGCCAGGAAGTGGCTGTGGAAAGGGGCAGCCAGGAGGAGGCGGGGGTAAGCGGCAGCCAGGCGGTGGGCAGCCAAAGGAGCCTCACCGAATGCCAGGTCCCTCCCCTCCGCCTTCCACGCAGAAGGGCGAGAAAAGGGGGGAATGTTGAGGAGTCGTCCCTGAGGCTGATTGGTGAGGCTTCTGCGGCACTCCAAGCAAAACCAACCTACCAAGAGGCCTTGGCCGCCTTGTTTGTATGCAAGCTTGAGAAAATGGAGCAGGGGCAACAGATCTTGTGTGAGCAGGTTATTCTCCAAACCCTCAACACGGGTCTGTTGGGCCAAATGACACCAGAAACACACTTGTGTCATTTGGCCCATGCCCCTGCTCCTCCTTCTGCCACACCTCCACCACCACAGCCACAGCCTGGAAGGAAGCGTGGAAGTAAGACCAGAGTGTGATGACCTGGGTTCAGTCTGGTCTGCCAGAATGATGCAGCCTGTTGTAGTACCACAGCCTGGGAACATAGATGTCATCTGCTGCTGTTCCGGGTTTCATGGACTTCAGGACCAGACTTCTCTCCCTCAGATATGTACTCCTCAGGCCACCAATTTTTGCGTTGAAATATTTGATGTGTGCCCTGGGGGCCCAAGGCTTCACAAATCTCCCCAGTTTCAACATTGCTGCCTCCCTTTTTATCTGTTACTGACACCGAAATAAAGGTATTTTTTGTTTGGATGAAATACTTGCGTATGTGTTTTCCTTCCAAAAGGCCAGTTTATTTGGGAGCAGGCAGGTACATTTCCAAAAAACAAAGTGAAATAAATAACAAGGGGTGTTAACACTAAACAACCTCCTGTAGATTAAAAAAGAAAAACGAAATCCAATAATGTTGTTGTTGTAAGTTTACACAAAAATAAAAAATAAAAAATAAGGAGAAATTAGTGTCTTTAACCACTTGCCACCCGCCCTATAGGCAATTGACGGCGGCAAAGTGGTTTCATAATCCTGACCGGACGTCATATGACGTGATCAGGATTATGAGCCGCTGCGCGCCCCCGGGGGCGCGCATCGCGGCGATCGTTGTTGCGGGGTGTCAGTCTGACACCCGGCAACTACGATCTCGGTAAAGAGTCTCCGACGGAGACTCTTTACCACGTGATCAGCCGTGTCCAATCACGGCTGATCACAGTCTAAATGGGAAGAGCCGGTGATCGGCTTTCCCTCACTCGCGTCTGTCAGACGCGAGTAGAGGAGAGCCGATCGGCTGCTCCTCTGACAGGGGGGGTCTGTGCTGATCGATTATCAGCACAGCCCCCCCCCCCCCCCCCGAGGATGCCCACACTGGACCACCAGGGACGCCACCAGGGAAAAGGTAATCCTCCCTAGACCACCAGGGATGCCAGTCAGCACAATGGGTGCCAATCAGTGCCCATAATGGATGCCAATCAGTGCCCACAATGGGCATCACTGATTGGCATGCATTATTGTTTGGCACTGATTGGCATCCATTACTATAGTATAACACCAATGCCGCCTATGAGTGCCCACCTGTGCCGCCTATGAGTGCCCACCTGTGCCGCCTATCAGTGCCCACCTGTGCCGCCTATCCATGCCCATCCATGCCCATCTGTGCCGCCTATCCATGCCCATCTGTGCCACCTATCCATGCCCATCTGTGCCGCCCATTCGTGCCGCCCATCCGTGCCAGCTATCAGTGCCAATTTGTGCCACCTATCAGTGTCCGTCCGTGTCGCCCATCCGTGTCGCCCATCCGTGTCGCCCATCAGTGCCGCCTAAAAGTGCCGCCTATCAGTGCCACTTCATTGTTGCCACATTGGTGCCCATCAGTGCGGCCTTATCAGTGCCCATCAGTGTAGCCCCATCAGTGCCCATCAGTGAAGGAGAAAACGTACTTATTTACAAAGTTTTGAAACTGAAACAAAAAAAAAACATTTTTTTTTTTCAAAATTTTCGATATTTTTTTATTTGTAGCGCAAAAAATAAAAACCGTAGAGGTGATCAAATACCACCAAAAGAAAGCTCTATTTGTGGGAAAAAAATGATAAAAATTTCATTTGGGTACAGTGTAGCATGACCGCGCAATTGTCATTCAAAGTGTGACAGCGCTGAAAGCTCAGAATTGGTCTGGGCAGGAAGGTGTTTAAGTGCCCTGTATTGAAGTGGTTAAAGGAGATTTTTAGGGAATCCCCCCACAAAAACATCCAAAAAAAAAAAAACCTAATCTAAAATTGTGTAGATGTGACGCAAACTAAAATTGTATTGCTGAAATGGTTAAAAAAGAGTAATGAAATCTGTTCGGGAGAAGTGTGTGTGACTATGAGCATCAAAAGAAGTTGGTTCTTGCAGCATTGTAAAGAACAAGAAAATGCGCTTGTTGAATGAATTTTTAACATTGCAGCGTGACGAATGTGCTATATCGCTTACGAGCAGTAGTTTTACCTGAACGAGCGCTTCCGTATCGGAATTTGAATGTGAGCATGCGTGGCACTTGGTCCGATCAAAATGCTCTACACATGATCGGATTAGGTCCGACCGGCCCAGTTGGTCGGGAAATATTTCCAACATGTTGGAAAATTGGGTCGGACGGAGATTCGGACGGAATCAGTCCGATGGATACCACACACAGTCGGATTATCTGACGACACGGTCCGATAAGACGCATTCCGACAGATTCTCCGACCGTGTGTACGCGGCATTAGAGTGTTTTAAATTACCTCAAAATGCAGATTGGGCATCTAAAAGGACTGTAGTAGACTTCCTTTTTCAAAGGGTTAGTCCAGTAAACATTTCTATTAAAATTCTAATTTCTTTTACATTTTTTAACATCCTTTTAGTGGTGCAAACTATAAAACCATAGGTATTTATAGTTTAAGTGGCCAAAAATCCCTCTCTCCACATTAGGGTGAACACATAATCAGAAAGGTGTTTCTCATGCTAAAGTCTCTGTTAATGATAGAGAAACCTTCCTGTTGTGCCTGAGCTGCCCACCCACCAATATGCAGAACAAAGGTAAATGCTTGGGGACTGGAATGATTACACAGTGTAGGATACAATGAAAACCTGAATCCTGCAGGACATAATAATACTTTGATATTTAAATTCTCAAGAAATTCAAGAGGTGAATAGAAAAATCTACAGGTAAAATTAAAAGCTACTTGAAGAAGCACACAAATCCTGTGCTGGTTGATTTATATTTTGCAAGCATGTATTATGCTTAAAACTTAAAGTCAGAGGATGTTAATAGCCACACTGATAATCTGTATATTTCCAGAAAAAGTGTAGATTTTCACTTTGTTGCATATTGAAATTGCAAGAACATTTTGTGCTACTGGTGTTACATTATACATTTCTAACACCTCCTAAGAGGCCTATAGTATAACATGAGGTTTTGTGAAGTGCTTTCAGCAGCAAAGTTTCTTAATTAAAAAATCTTTTCAAATACTAAACTTTATATTTTTGCATATTCTTTTACAATGTTCTCTGTTACATTTAAAAGGATATGTGTTTCGATCTGTGAATAGATCTTAAACATTATGAAACACACTTTCAGCTAAACACAGTAGACTTTTTCCATTCATAGGATGGGCTCTGTGTAACCATACATACTAAAAGTGAAATTTGTAGTCTTTTTTTGTCATCTGGGAATGGGTATCTCCTTACAATAACAGTCAGGGCATACATACAGCTTGTAGAGTACTGTAAAAAGACCTCAGGGAACTAACTTGATTTTTTTTTTATTGTTTGAAGAAATAAAATCACTTTAGAACTAGTGGGGGCAACCTGGTGATGCATAGAATACACAGCAAAACTGTTCTCAAATTGGCATATGATTGTGGTTTATCAGAAATGTTTGGGCCCCATGCACACTGGATTTTAATGGTAATGTTAGGGGGCGTGTCCGAATGCGAAGCAGGGAAGACGTGTGGAGGCTGAGCTCCACACAGGCACTGCTAATCTAGTGCCATCCCTGGCCAAGATCACCCTGGGAAGCCCTTACTTGGCTTGTATAGCAACCTGACCCTCTCCGTGGTTGATCTGGCCGGCCATCCGCGGAGTTTGGCTGGTTAAAATTCCTTGGTCTATAGCGAGGTGCATCCTGCGGGACTCCCAGTGCCATCTTGTGGCCTGCAACAGCCCCAGACGCCACCACAGTTCATTTTCCGGACCTGGCCACTACGGAGAATGTTATTTGAATAAGCCTGGGGCCCAGGCTGCTCCTCAAGACCTTTACAATGCTATTACAACATCTTTATTAATTAGGGGGTAAGCTTGATTGTTCACTATATCTCTTTAGGCACCCCATGGGCAAAGTTGGCCAGCAGCAGAGATACTACAAACCACTATTTGGACAGTGCAAGGGAGTAAATATAGAAAAGTTTGATACCAGGTCAAATTCTTCCACTCCAACCTACCCCACAGATCCATTCGCCACAATGGACCCATCCTTGGGGTCTGAACCTATTGTGAAATCTCCGCTAAATACCACTCAAGGTCCAGATTCTGAATCTCCTTCACCAAGTGAGATACTTACTCCAGACATCTTGGACGCCAAGTTAGACGCTAAACTACAGCTTGTACTTCAACAAATCACTACCAATGTCTCGGCAGAGGTAAGCAAGTTAGCAGTGGATTTGAGAGGGGAAATTAACCAACTAGGGGAGCGCACAGACACTCTTGATAATAAATTTGATGAGATGGTTAACTATGTGCAGGCTATTGAGGAGGCATACCATAATTTGCATCTTTCAGTCTCCCAATTACAACTACAACAGGAAGACTTTGAGAATAGAGAAAGACGGCAAAACCTGCGCTTCAGGGGTATCCCTGAGATGGTGGGAGACTCTGATCAATGCACCTATCTACTGGGCCTTTTTAAAACACTGGCTGCTCGCAATAAATCTCAAATTATTTACAAGGGAGCAAAACTGCAAATCTTCAGCGACCTCTCTCCTATTACCCTTGCAAAACGCAGGAACTTACGTCCAATTACCTCCCACCTACAACATCATAAAGTTCCATACTAATGGGGATTTCCATTCCGCCTTGTTGTTTCTAAAAATGGTGTCCAGTACACCCTCCGTGACCTGCAAGAAGGTGAAGCATTTCTGAAAAGCCTCGGTCTGCCTCCACTGCCAGAAGAAGATCTGAACCCTCCAGCTGCCCAGACTCGCCTACCTCCCAACACCCCCAGTCGTATCTGGACCCCCGTCAGGGGAAAACCTAAGAATACCTCAATGACCACGTTTCTCCAAGCAACCTCCTTGAGCCACTGCATGCTTCTTTTTGGATTCACCCTTTAATGCTCCTCGCATTTTTGACCCCTTGCCTTCCACATACTGGATGAACTAAGGCTTACTGTTATGGTCTTACCAGTTTTTGTTTTCACCCTCCTCCCTTCTCAAGGTGGAACTTTATTTCTACTTACTCAACCCATGGTGTCCTGGAAGAGCCGGGTGCCTCAGTGGGCATACATCCTTGTTAAACAGTTAATTAGACGTGGTCCCCCCTTTTTTTTATGAACCCTATACTGCCCATTGACTCTAAACGCTAACGAGCTCTCAAGATGAGCAGCCAGCCTTTTCATTCATCCCTCTCTATTCAGAGTTTCCTGATGGAAGCCCGTATATGTCCCTACCTGGTCTTGGACTTTGTCCAGGACCTCCTGAGTCGATCCTGAGTCGATCCTGAGTCGTAGTTCTAACCTTTTTTATTTCTCAGCTAATATGTCCATGATTATAGATCAACTCCATAGGTTGAAATTACATTGCTTGCATTGCTTATGTTTTTTAGTCTCGCTCTCTTACACCCACAGGGTATACTTACTAACACTAAGGTACCAAACAGTTGCTGTTACCTATCATGTTTGTGAACAGATATGCATTCATTTTTACTGTTATACGTTCTTTACCTCAGGGTTCTATACTTTTATTACCCCTACAAGAGCATACCCAACTAAGATGTTTATATGGCTTTGAGGATCCTCTCGTATAATGTGAAGGGCTTTGGATCTGTCCGTAAGTGCTGGTTGGCCCTGACGGATTTCAGAGCCTCGGGTGCTGACGTGATATTAATCCAGGAAACACACTTCCGGACAGGGGGATCATTAAAATTAGCTTCAAAGTTTTTTCCCACCTCCTTTCTTGCCTCTGACTGCAGGGGCAGGGTGGGAGTGGCAATTCTGATAAGGAAGTCTTGCCCTATTAAGGTTAAAAAGTCCTACGCTGACCCTCATGGGAGATTCCTTGTCTTAGATTGCCAAGAAGCACACACTTCTTTTTCTCTTGTCAATCTATACGCTCCCAATACAGGTCAGATTGATTTTCTTAACAAACTTTTTGATTCCTCTCAATATCGTACACAGCCTTTTATGATTGTTGGAGGAGACTTTAATTTGGTTAGGTCAGCTACTAGAGATAGACAAACACTATTTACTACCTCCCCCTCTAAAAAGATCATGTCTCAAGCTAATGCCTTTCATAAATGTGTAAGATCTCATCGACTCGACACTCGTACAGCAACACAGGGCACTAACAGATGGCGAAAAACACAGCCTAAACACCCGGACAATATCCGAGCATTCCGCGGAGGAGGAGGGAAAGGAAGCAGCCTGGTAAGATGACCGACTTCTATCGCCACTCGGGCTGCTCGCAGGGCCAAGATGGCGCCGGCGGCATGTGGGGCTCCCCAGCACACTGGCAGACAGCGCAGTGGAGGATTGGGACACAGACAACAGGCATAAGAGTAAGCTCAAACCGCTGCACACTGCATCCCAGTCCTCCTCCAACACAAATAGCCCAGTCAAAACTAAACTAAGGCTAACACAAGAATCTATAGACAATGGTGAACAGGAATCAGGCACAGCACTAGATGACACAGTGGAGTTTTAGGACACCATAGCTGCATTCCCAAAAAACATGGACTCCACTCAAAAAGATATGCTGGTGTCCCTTAGGAGTGCTATCCACACAGACATGTTGAAACTAATGAAACAGTGTAAATCAGAGGTGAATGAGGTCAGCGACAGAGTAACACATATTGAGAGTAAAATGGGGGAATTTACTGAAACCTTCAACAGCATGGTTGACGCACATAATGACCACGATAATGATATAACATGGCTTAAAGCAAAGGTCGCTGACCTAGAGGACCATTCCAGATGGAACAACATCAAAAAAGAGGTATCCCAGAAATGGTCAAACCCCATGACTTGATTGCTTACTACATCATGAAAGAAACCCTACCAGACTTACCCCTGGAGGAGCTGGTCATAGACCGTATACACAGGCTCCCAAAGCCACAACACATACCTGCTAAACTTCCTAGAGACACCATAGCTAGGATCCATTACTATAGGGTTAAGGAAAAACTGATGTATGCCACGAGACGAGCGTATCAACTCCCAGATTGCATGCAAGGGCTGACATTTTACGCTGGCCTCTCTTCCCACACTATACAGAGAAGACGTAACCTAATGACAATAACAAAACCCCTCAGGAACCACAACATCCCTTACTGGTGGAACCAACCTGCCACCCTAGTGATCACCAAAGGGGATCAAGAATTTTGCATAAATACCCTAGAGGATGGCATACGTCTACTGGAAAAATGGAGAATTATCATACAAGACCCAGCAGAACCCAGGAACCAGCAGGGATTTCCCGTTTCACCAAGTACCTGACGACAAGTCAATTAAACATACCGTGCCCAACTAGTATTGTTCAGTTTATTAAGATCTGGATGACTCACTTGGCGTCCAACTGTCTTTACATCCCCCAAACTCAGCAGTTAATTACATGCTCAGATTCCAAAGGAATCACAAAGTTTTTTATAATATAAAATGTGCACTGACATAGCGCATTGTTCACGTTACTCTTTGGTTGTAAGTCAGCAACTTGTTAACTTCTTTCTCTCCTTAGTAGTACCAATTATCGAATACTTGTACGCAATAACCCATGTGAACTACTTCAGAGCAACAGCACTCCAAGCTTCATTACTTCAGGAGTCAGAAATCTCAGAACACCAACAGCAGCCGTTCAGTGTCCACAGGGCTTCATAAGGGTAAGACAATTCCATTTCTCTCAGGAGACACACCCCACCTATACTCGGTAGAAGATGTCTTTCAAGGTTTCCTCTTTGAATGTTAACGGCCTAAACAGCCCTCAAAAGAGGCATATGCTGTGGAAAGAAGCACAATCCCAGAAATATGATGTCCTCTGTTTACAAGAGACCAATTTTAAGGAAGGCAACCACCCTAACCTAACCCACAGCCAATTTCCCAATACTTTTTTTCCAACGCACAGCCAAAAAAACGAGGAGTGGCTATCTTGATTAAACACACTGTCTCATTTAAGCACATAGCACATCATTGTGATATAGATGGAAGATATATAATTCTGCTATGTGAGATCAACAACGTAGTATACACCGTAGTTAACACTTATGCCCCTAACACTAGATAAGTGCATTTTCTAAATAAACTTTGGAAAAATGTGCAGAAATTGAAAATGGGACATATGATCCTGTGTGGCGATCTAAATGCAGTCTCTGACCTTCAAATGGATATCTCCAACACCACGTCCAGAGCACCTTGCAGACCAACTGTATTCCACTTTACACAAACAGCTGGCCTTTACGATGTGTGGAGATGTCAACATTCCACAGAAAGAGATTTCTCATATTTTTCTCAAGTGCATTTATCATATTCAAGGATAGATGTGTTCTTGGTGGACAAATATTTATTGCAACAAATCTCTAAGTCAGTGATTGGATGCATAACATGGATAGACCATGCCCCTGTATCTATCATTGTGGGGGACCAGGCATGCTCCACCATGCAAATAGGGGGAAAAATTACCCACAGTTATTCAACAACCCAGCTATAGTAAAGGACATTACCAATTCTTTGAAAGAGTTCTTTGAAAACAATGACACCAAAGATGTAACCGGTTTACATTGTGGAATGCCCATAAGGCATTTATTAGAGGCCTTTTGGGGGCATGGCCTGATGAGCAGCGCGGATGGCAGCCTCCACGGCTCCACATTGCGGCACAGCACTCTTTTGATCCAAGCAATGGGCAAAACGAACAGGGAACACCCCAGGCAAAGAACAAGCGGATCGCGGAAGCCAATACCCGCTTCATCCCGGAGTAATTTTCACTTAGATCGGCGTCCCGACAGCTCAGCCTGGAAGGCAAGATGGCAGCATCCCAACACGAGGAGGACAGCTATGACGGATCCACAGCAGCTTCAGACAAGTGGGTAAGAGAACCTCCTCTCACAGACTCTCCCCTAACACTGGCGGTCATGACAGAGATTGCCAACGACATTAAAAATTCAGTAACCTCGGCCATAACTGAGCTTAAAACAGAACTCAAGTAGATGTCTGAGAATATGTTGTCATAGGAGAGGGCAGGGAAAAAAAGGTACAAGGCCATCAGTAGATTAGAATCGATCTCTGAAGCACACTCAAATAACCTTATAAATATCAATAGACACTTAGAGGACTTGGACAACAGAGGAAGAAGGAACAATATAAGACTCAGAGGTCTTCCTGAAAGCCTAAGATCAACGTGAGGCAGATTATGAAAAGAGAAAACAGGTATCAGAGCTGAACAGACTCCAAAACTGTAACATCATAGTGTGAGATAACAATTCGTAATACAATAAGCTCTGTATTGAGTGCTACCTGTGGGACAGAGTAAGATCTTATGACAGTAAAAAACAGTGTAACACTAGGACACACTAGACCCCCCTGTGTCCACAAGTCTCCATAGCGTCGCTGTGTCACTCAGGCGCTGTAAACCCAGTTATGAGTAGGAGAGCGAGGGCACAGTTAGAAAGGTCCCAAAAACAAACAAAAAAAAAAAGAGGAGAGAAAGAGGGGGTTTTACCGAATGGGCCAAATAGGCCAGCCTCCTTCTTGGTCAATGGATTTAGTTTTCAAGTGGAGTGGCCAAAATAGCTGGGGCTAGTACTGCTGGCCAACAGGTGTCAAAAGTCCCATAGGTAAGTTTATCGGTCCGGAGAAGCTCAGTTCAGTTCAAACTGTGGTATCTTTTAATTGTTGATTCTCATGACCAGCCATGACATCTTCTAAGGGCCCTCTGATGGTATTGGAGGGGGGTCAACAAAACAGAACCAAAATGGCAGGGCGGGAGAGGGGGGAGGAGAGGGAGAAAGGGTGAAGGAGAGGAAGGACAGGGGGAAAGGACAGCAGCAAGTCTCCGTCCAGGTAGATGAATAAGACCTAAACATAGGTTGAGGGTGTAGTTAAGTTAGTTGCTCGGGAGTCTGTCCAGAAAGATATTCCATACAGATTGTAGTGTAAGGGAACACTACCAAGGGTAAGAAATTGTGATGAAAAGAGCCATGAACTGTAGATAAAAAGCCTCAGGTTGCGCCTTCATCCCTTGCTGATCTGGGACCGGAGGGGACAGTGAGCTGGTCATGATTATTGTGTTTCTGGTATTTGCCTCTCTTATGAGGAGTGTTGGCTGGAGAAGTGTTTGGTGACCTTGTCGATCTGCCCATGGGTACAGGTAGCTTAATGTCCTGATACCATTTAGGGAGATCCACAAGTGGGATTTTCAGATTGTCACAGAAATCCTAAATGTCCTGTGGCAGTCTCAGTATATGCTGTTTGCTGTAACTTGCAAAGCAAATGAGTATTTCCATCTGTAGGAGAGGTTGTGATCTTTTAAAACCTCCAGCAAAGGGAGTAAAGCTCTCCTGTTGTTTAACGTTATAGGAGAGAGGTCTTGGAAGAGTTTGAGAGGACTTCCATTAAAGTCAAATAGATTGTTTTGTCTGGCTTTATTCAGAATTTCCTCCTTGAGAGGGAAGCTGGTTAAGCAGAAATTTATATCACGAGGGGGTGCACTATCAGGGCCTTTGGGTCTAAGGGCTCTGTGTGCTCTTTCAGAGTGAATGGAAATATCAGTGTTCCTTTCCAGCAGGCTATTAAATATTTTTTGCAGTGCTGACTGTAGTTGTTCCTGTGAGATACTTTCTCATTGCAGCCTTGTGCATCGTTGACAGCTTTTATTTTAAAAAATGGGGCCACCGAGATGTCCTGTGTATCTCGGCGGTGCCCGGTAGTTCTCGGCCGCCTTCGGCCATACTGGGCGGCTTTCGGCCATAGTGGGTGGCTTTCGCCCGCCTTCGGCCTTTCCTCGACAGCTTTCGGCCCTATTCAGCGGCTTTCATCCACACTCAGCCCTTCTTGGCGGTCTTCGGCCGCCGAGAAGGGCCGAAGGCGGACGAAAGCCGCCGAGGAAAGGCCGAAGGTGGCCGAAAGCCGCTGAGAAGGGCCGAAGGCGGCCGAAAGCCCTGAGAAGCTGAAAGCCACCCAGAGCCCAAAAAATCACACAGAAATCGCAGAAGGATTGGTGTATAACACGCACCCGCGATTTTCCCCTGATTTTAAGGGGAAAAAAATGCGTGTTATATGCCGATAAATATGGTATTTTAAACCCACTCAAACCTGAACAAGCGCTTTTAAGTGTAAATATGGATCTCCATCCTCTTTGCAGCCCGACTTGCCATTGCAGTATTCACAATGAGATGGTCACTATGGGAACAATTCTATAAAAGACACAAGTCCCACTAACAAACAAATTAAGACTGAATTATTTTTGAGAAAGTTCAGGAAGTTTATACCCTTGCTATCCTTATGGTTAAAGTATGCGTACAATAACTGTATCACAGGAGATTTAAGGAGAATGGAGTCTGCGTACTCCTACTTATTATTTTGTTTTTTCTTTTGTTACCGTTGTTGCAGTGTTGTAACTTGTAAATTGATAAAAATAAAAAAATAAATAAAAAAAAATATTGACGCGTGGTCTGACCACATGATGGAATTGATATAGACAGATTTAGTATTTAATAAGACCTGTTGGTCCACTACGAAGAGAACAATTCTTGTATATACCTTATGCATGGAAACGTCGCTAGGCATCATACAAATTGTGTTTGCTCTGGAAATATGAAAGCATAGGAGTATAACGGGTGGCTTTAGATGTAGAGTCCATTTTAAGAGCCGGGGTAGCATTAAAATCTCCACTAAGTAGTATTTCACAAAATTGAGTACTCACTTTTGTTGCCATCATTTTAGACATTAAAGCGGAGGTCCACCCTAAAGTGGACCTTCCGCTCATCGGAACCCTCCCCCCCTCCGGCGCCACAATTGGCACCTTTCAGGGGGGAGGGGGGTGCAGATACCTGTACAGTACAGGTATCTGCACCCACTTCCGGGATAGCTCTCTGCGGAAAGGGGCGTAGATTACGCCCCTTTCTGCAAGTGCCCGCCCCTTTTCGCAAGTGCCCCGCTGCCTGCTGGGAAACACACAGATCCCAGAGGCAGCGGGGACCGTCCTTATTGCGCAGCGCGGCTCGCGCATGCGCAGTAGGGAACCGGGAAATGAAGCCGAAAGGCTCCATTTCCTAATTCCCATACCCAAGATGGCGGCGGCAGGACCCGAGAGACGATCTAGAGATCGGCTTCGGGTGCCGACATCGCGGGCGCGCTGGACAGGTAAGTGTCACTATTTTAAAAGTCAGCAGCTGCAGTATTTGTAGCTGCTGGCTTTAAAAAATAAAAAAATAAAAATGCGGAGCCCCGGCGGACTCCCGCTTTAATGGATGTGTGTTATTTTGAGGGGATAGCAAATTTGCACTGTTATATAAGCTGTACACTCACTACTTTACATTGTAGCAAAGTGTCATTTCTTCAGTGTTGTCACATGAAAAGATATATTCAAATATTTACAAAAATGTGAGGGGTGTACTCACTTTTGCGAGATACTGTAAATACATTTTGGTTGAGTCTGATTCCCAAAAGGAACATTTGGACTCAAAATATTTATATTCATATAAGACTGAGTGGTTGAGAGTCCTGCTATTTATCCCTAGGAGGGAGAAAGTGGATTAAGGAGTGTTAGCATCTTTGCGTTTATGAATGTAGAGAAGATTACAAGATATTATCAAAACTGCAGGGGGCACGCTGGCAGTGCAATCACTGGAGGATGTCCATAGACGCCCTCACAGCAATGTGAGCCTGTGCTGTAGCCGTGTTTTGGCTATTGTGTGTTGGGAAGATATTAATATGCTTAGAGCTGGATGTAAACAATGTCTTTTTTTACTACGTTTATGGCTACTTACCCCTCTGTATGGACAATTGTTATGGTTTAATTTAACAATATAGTTTCTCTGCAACTAGATCATTAGCCTATTCCCAGATCACTGACATTGGTGACTCATATGAAGTTTGCTACCTACCTAGCCATTCTGAGTCTATTAGATCTAGAGGCTGCATCATTCCGAATGTAAAGAATTGACTTTTCAGCCACCCACAGTTCTTTTTCTGGTATTGATTTAGTGTGTTTGTGAATGTCCAGCTGTGTCTCTTTGTTATAACAAGGTACTTCTTTGACTTTCCTCTTACTTTTCTTCTATCTGCCCTCAAACCTCTTTAGTTGTATATATACGTTATTCTGCACAGTAAAGCTACAGTGCATGGTCAGCAAGTGGTTAAAAAGAATTTTAAAAACTTGATTTTTTTAATGAATGGTATAATAATAGATTGAGTAAGTAGCCCTATGTCACTAAAATGTGTGTATAAATCAAAGGATAATAGTTAACTTGGGAAGAATGCTTAAAGGAACAGCATTTGTTACCTGATAAAATATTCTCTGAGTTTCAAAAAGTCTTCATTTTTTGTACTATTCTGGGCAAAAGGATTCTTGGAGATTCTTACCCTGGGTGTTGTATTTTTTACATAAAGCTGACAATTTATAACACACAGCATACTTATAATTACACCCCAAAACACATTCTAATACTCCATAAAAAGTATGATGATACCACATGTGTTAGATTTTTATAGAGCCTAGCCACATAGAGGAGCCCAAAATTTAAGGAGCATTATAAGGCATTCTAGGGGCATAAATCACACATCTTCTTTTCTGATTAGCTATCACATTTTTGGAGGCCCTAGAGCACCAGAACATAGGAAACCCCCCCAAAAAATTACCACATTTTGGAAACCAAACACACCAAGGTATTTTCTAAGAGGCATGCTAAAACTTCATGTTTTACCATGCCACAAAATGCAGGCATGTAGCCATTGTTTACAACTGACATCATTGTGAGTGGTCACAGCGGTCACATAGTGCAGGGCCAATTTTATGACTACTACTTCTCCTGATACTGAAATCTAAATATTTTTAAAGTGATGGTAAATGTAACATGGTGCATAGCGTTGTGTGTTATATCATGTTAGCCATAAGCAAAAGTAGGATTTGGATTTAGAGTGATACCATTTATTGGCTAAGTAAGTAGATTGTAGTTTTCAAGCACACTGCCTTTTCTTCAGGCAGAATGAACTGATAGTAAAAAACATGTATTTATACATGAAAAATAAACAGATCTTTTTTTTGTGCGTCAAGTTCAGTTTTTTTCTTTAGCCCTTTTACTGCCACCACCATACTTTGTATGGTGTGGCGATGGGGGTTTGCTTTACAGACATCCTGGCAGTGGCAGCCACCAATACATTACACAAGCTGTCTGTTTTCTAACTAAAGTGAAGCTTTTTGTGACCCCCTGCAGTATGCATCCCTGGCAGTCTTCTCGGTCTTATCTTCAACTGAAGACAGACAAAACTAAAAGGCCCCAGATGTCTCATGAAAGAAAACCTGTCATAAAAATATTAAATCACATAGGGGCCTTTTCGCCCCATTGTGATATAAGTAAATTTTTAATGAATGAAAAAAAAAGATAAGTTAAGTTTCACCCTTAACCCCCTCCCCCCCAAATTGAGCCCTCTCTGTCCCTCCATGCACTCACACACAAATGTAAATGCACACATCAGGGGTGCTTACATACAAAAACATAATTTTCAATACACTTGTTAAATATCACCGCACACACTGGGGTGAGTGCAATAATATTAGGCCCCTATTCATGATTAACTCTACTGGTGACCTTTAGTGGCTTTTAACCTCTTCCCGCCCGCCCTATGATGGACAGGCTGCATGACGGACAGGCTGCATGACAAGGCTGCAATGACGGACAGGCTGCATGACAAGGCTGCAATGACAAGGCTGCAATGACGGACAGGCTGCATGATAAGGCTGTAATGACGGACAGGTTGAATGACAAGGCTGCAATGATGGACAGGCTGCATGACAAGGCTGCAATGACAGACAGGCTGCATGACAAGGCTGCAATGATGGACAGGCTGCATGACAAGGCTGTAATGATGGACAGGCTGCATGACAAGGCTGCAATGATGGACAGGCTGCATGACAAGGCTGCAATGATGGACAGGCTGCATGACAAGGCTGCAAATGACACTGACGAGGCTTCAGATGAACACTGATAAGGCTGCATTGATGGGCATTTAAATGTAAGTTTTTTTTCCTTAAATTTCCCTCCTAAAAGTTTTTTTCCTTAAAATTCCCTCCTAAACTTGGGGTGCGTGTTATACGCCAGCGCATGTTATACGCCCATAAATATGGTATCTGTTGCCTTCGCTATTAGAATTGCTATGGCCCCCCAAAAACTGCGTAGGGATATGCAATACCAGAGCATATGTGCTAGGTTACCCACCTGCCCACACTCTCTCCAACACATGTTCGAATTGTTACCCATATATTTTGCCATTGTGTAAGGTGTTCTGTACCATCTCAAAGTGATTTTCTGGGCTGCTTCCCTAAAATTAGAACATCTAGTGTGGGTGTAGTTACACTTAACTGTCCTGTTCATTGAGTTTGGGATATAGATATGTTTAGATCCCTTTCCCATTTGGACAGTTGTGTTGTGATTTCAAATTGCAGTTTACTGTGTAGGATATTGTAGATTTTTGTGCTGCCTTTCTTGTGTCCAAATTGCGGTTGCCACATCTCCCATATTTGCTCTGGTAGTGAGAGGTAGTAAGTATTTGTGGTGGACAGTATGCTAGCTATTCTGACATAGTTCATAAATTCTGTCTTAGGTAGTGAAGTGTGATTTTACAACGTAGTGAAGGGTTTCAACTACCCATGGTCTGTCAGCTCATTTACATATAGAATTCTGTGTTCAGTCCAACAGTTTAGATTTAGGTCAGGTGTAAGAAATGATAGTGCTGTTATCGGGGTGGGTATGGATTTATGCTTAGTACATACATTTTTGTGGTTGTTGAAGTATTTCCATGCCTGTGAAGTGGCGTAAGTTGTGGGGTCATTTGAATTGTTTTGGGTCACCTATTGCTGTATCATAGAGTAGCCCAGTCAAGTTGCCCTGGTCCACTTGGTCCTGTTCGCTAGTACTCCAGTATTTCAGTTCTGGGGAATGGAGCCAGAACTGAAGTTGGTCCAGGATTGCGGCCATATGACAGTCTCTAATGTCTGGGACCCAGATCCTCCCTGCTTTCCGGTTCGTAATGAGAATTGTGTGAGTACATCTGGCCTTCTTACCTTCCCAGATAAATCTATTTAATAGGCATTGCATAGTATTATAGAAAGATACTGGCAGATGTATTGGGAGTGTCCTGAAAAGATAGAGCAGTTTAGGAAGCAAGAATATCTTATATGCTGCCAATCTTCCTGACCATGACAGGTAGTATTTTTAATTTTTTTTATTTCCCTTTCAAAACTTGTAGTCAGAGGTTCAAAGTTATTTTTTTTTAAATTGTAAAAGGGAACTGGACATCAACACACCTAGGTATTGTATAGAGCCCTCAGACCAAGTATTTAGGAGTGTGTCCTGGATCCGTTTCTTTATCTCAGGACCAACTGCTATGCTTATATACTGGATTTTGCTGCATTTATCTTATAGTAGGAGATTTCATTAAAACATTCCAATACTTCATGTACCATCTTCAGGGACTGAGCCGGATCAGTAAGCGATAATATGATGTCATCAGCAAATAAAGTTATAGTATCTTTCGACCTGCCGGTATGGATTCCATTTATTTGAGGGTGGGTCCTAATTCTTTCCGCCAAAGGCTGCATCATTAGGGCGAAGATCAGGGGGGATAAAGGGCACCCCTGCCTTGTCCCATTAGAGATTTGGAATTGTTCTGAGAACATGCCCTCCGCAAAAACATGTGCAGACGGTCCTGAGTAAAGAGCTGTGATGGAGGAGAGAATCTGGCCCATGAAACTAAATTTTGAAAGGACTACCGAAAGATAGCCCCAGTGTATCCTATTGAAGGCTTTCTCGGCATCCAGTGACAGGAGGACCGCGGGCTGTCCCTCACCGGATGCCGAGTGGATCAAGTTCAATACCCTCCTTGTGACGTCTGTGGCCTGTCTACCCATGACAAACCCCACTTGATCAGGCTGAACCAACAACGGGAGCAATTGTGCTATCCTACACGCCAGAAGTTTGGCGTAAACCTTCAGATCCACATTTAAAAGTGAAATGGGTCTGAAGTTTTGTGCTTTGTCTGGCTCTTTCCCCGGTTTGGACAATGTGATTATGGTAGCTTGTAACATTTCAGATGGAAATGCAGCAGAGGAGGCAGTAGCTTGGAACACTCTTTGCATTATTAGGGGAAGGATGTCTGTAAAGCTCTGATAGTACTCCGAGGAGTACCCATCAGGGCCGAGCACTTTGTTAGCAGGCAGGCCAGCTATTATTTTTGAATTTCTAAGATTGAAAATGGGGCATTCAGCATGTCTAAGTCTGCTTGTTGTAATGTGGGTAGCTTAAGCTCGTGAAGGAACTTCTCTATTAATTCAGGTGTCGGTTGAGGAATAGTTTGGTCTACATGCAGGTTATAGAGGTTACTATAGTATGTACTGAAAGCATCAGCTATCTCTTTAGGGTTAGTAAGTTTGACTCCCTTTTCTTGTTGAAGAATGTGCGAGATTCTTTGTTTAAATGTTCTGTCTTTAATTTGGTTGGCTAAGAGCTTCCCTGCCTTATTGCCATGTGTGTAAAAGTTTGCTTTATGGATGTTGCGTGAATGTTGGGCTAGCAGCAAGGCGCAAAGCTCATTTCGTGCCTCCGCCAGTTTGTTGCTTATAAATACTGAGGGCGATTTTTTGTTCTGAGTTTCTAGCTCCGCAATCTCTTTTAAGATGCTGTCCATGCGCTGCCTCCTCATCCGCCTCAACCCCACACTTTTCTTAATTAAGAGGCCTCTTTTTTTTCACAATATAATTTTTATTGAGGAAAAGACAAGTAAAACAAACAGTAGTATACAGAGTATTTTCTGAAAAGGGAACGTAGTATAGGCAAAACCAGGCATGACTTACAAAAATTTACATAGTTCAATCAGAAACATATAGATTGATACCAACAAATGAGTTGAAGCTGTTGTTATACCAATAAAACAGTAACTTTGGTAAAAAAAATATGGAAGAAGGACATGGAGTGAGAGGGGTGTAGAAAAGTTAATGAGATCAAAGAAAAAGAAGTGAGAGCTTCTAGAAGGAGAATAAGAGAAAAAATAAAAGAGGGAGAGGGGGTGGGGGAAAGGGAAGAGAATGTAAAAAAAAAAAATAAGGGAAAAAAGGAAAGGGGGTGGGGGATTAATCTAATATGACAGCGCCAGATTATTTAACCTCTTTACGTGGGGTGAAGTTGGTAGTGTGGGCGTATGAATGAAAGAGGTCAGGTATCATATAGTGTCCCCCATCGGATAGTGTCCACTGTGTACTGCGCATGCGCAGTACACAGCACACACAGATTCCGAAAATAGCCGAGGATGAATGGCGCCTGCGCCGTGAGTCCAGGTTCTATCCCCACCATCCAAGTGGACATAGAGTAGGAATATAAAAGAGCCGAGCGCAGATGGTGGGGCTACCACCTCCATTCACGGCGCAGGCGCCGTTCATCTTCGGAAATTTTCCGAAGCTTCTTCTGCCCCGTACTGCGCATGCGCAGTACGGGGCGGACACTATATGATGGCAGGACACTATCTGCCAGAACACCGGCATGAAGCCAACTTGTTCTGAGCCAATTATTTTTGATAAAAGGGGTCTGAGTTGGTTGGCGATGATTTTCGCTAAAAGTTTTAAATTGATATTAAGAAGAGAAATCGGTCTATAGTTCAAGCAATCAGATGGGTCTTTATTAGTTTTTGGTATTACTGCGATGTGCACTTGGAGGAAGGATTCCGGGATTTTTTGTTGGGAAGTTAAGGAGTTAAGACATTCAAGGAGGGGGCTTTTTATAATATTCATGAAGGATTTATAATATTGGGAAGTTAGGCCATCTGGGCCGGGACTTTTCCCTGGTTTAAGCTCATTTATGGCCTGGACTAATTAAGGTTCTTGAATTTGTAATTCTAAATTGTGGATATCTTCAGGTGTTAAAATTGCTAAGGTACTTTTCTTGAGGAAGTCTTTAATAATTTGTTCTCTGCTACCAAGTAGGTGTTTGGGTCTATGAGGTGGGGGCAGGTTGTAAAGCTTTGAGTAATAATCATGGAATTGGTGTGCGATCTTATCTGTGGCGTTAAACAATAATTATAATTATATACTTTACTTTATTTTACTTTTACCATTTTAGCAGTTGAAAATAGTATTGGTAGTTTGTTGAGAGCAACTACAACATTATATGCTATAAAGCTGCATTGCCATTGTAACCTTTTAAACCTTTTTTGAAAGACATAATATGACATACAAGCTTAGGGAGAACATAAGGGCCCATTGAAAAAGGAACATAAAGAATTGTTCTATTATTCAGCAGGGTTATCGTTCCTCTTAATAAATCCCATGGACAGGAGACATAAAGCTATCATCAGTGATTTGAAACTCATATAAAAGCTGTCAAAAGAGCCTTTAAAAGAAGCAATTTCAGCAATATTATTTCATCTTTCACTAATAACGAGCACTTCCCTATACAGTAAAAAAAAATACATTAGCGTAGAATCATTAGTTTAAGAAAATGCAGGTGAACTTACCCTGGGAATTTTTTGAGCAAGTGTCTTTACATACTCGAATTTCAATTAGGCATCATTTTGATGCAATGTATTCATTAGCTGTTAGGCTTTTACAAAGCCATTTGTGTTAGATTTCCTTTCTTATGTCCCCCGTGTCTAGAGGGTTCACTTACTCTTGTTAGAAATGTTTTTCTACTAAAAAAGAAAGCATTATTTTCTAATCTTTTAATGTAACTCAGAAAGCATTAGCCATAATAAAATACTGATTAGCCAAAATCTCTTCTTGTATTTAAATTAAGACTATTTTGCATCTAGCTACAGAAATGTTATTCATTCTTTGATGCTGTTGAGGAGATTTGTAAAAATTTAACTCTATCTTGTTAATTAATAAACCAGTTCTGATAGTGTGTCATGCAAAGGGTCACATCCTACAGCAACAAGCTGGTTTACTGCTTTTATTGTATCCAACAACCTAAGAATGTGATAGACAAATATATTACCAAACTGTGTAGGGATTATCTAGAATGCAATATCCACTATCAGGACTATCCTTAGATGGCCCCCCGTCTATCATAGCATGTTTCCAGTTTAGAACTGACTTGTGAGTAGCAATTTTTTTCCAATAGAATTGGGTTTCCTTTTTTTTCTTGTTCCATTCTCTTTTTTGGTATACTACTAGACTACAGTGGCTTTTGTACATGTTTTTCAGTTTTGCATGTTACATCTGCTCCTGAAGATATGGATTATGGTCCATGAAACTTGTCAAGCCCCAAGGATGTAATTGTGTATACTACCATCATGCGTTTTCTTACAAATTTTTATCTCATACATGAATTTTTGCCAAACGTATTTATTACTTATACTTTTTTTATTTATACGTTTCGTTTTCTACCCTATATTCATATGTTACAACATGTTATGATCTAACCACTGATTAATTTGTTTTTATTCTGTATATGAAATACTGAAATTATAAATACATTTTTAGAATTGTTGATTTTTTTAGTTTTCGTTTTTTTTTTTGTTAAAAATGCACCCTCAACATCAATTTTCACAAAATTTCACAATGTCATGAGTCTACCTATATGGATGTTACTTCTGTAATATCTATACACAATTCATCGTTTACAAACTGTTGGTGCACACACTTCATTTAAAGTGCCAACCTTTTTTCTTTTCTTCTTATACAAGATTAGGGATGGAGGCACATGGCTTTACCCTGCTATGGGCTTCATTTAAAGGCTCAACCCTCCCCCTCCTTTTACCACTATCAGGATTAGAACACATTTCAAATCCATTAATGACAGAAGCTTCTTGATAAGGGCAAACCTGTCACTTTTCGCACACTTAGACAATTTAAATTTGATTTACTTAAGTAATATGACCAGATCATATATTTCAGATCAAATGCACCATATCCCTATTTTATGTTAAAGAAAAAAACGAAATAAAAAAGGTGAGCAATGAAACTTTTCAGTTGCTATTGCAATTCGATTCACACAAAGATTGTACTTAAAAATGTAATGGTGCCATTTTATTTGAGATATGAAGATTTTTTTGCGCTTTGTTTGTTCTGTTCAACCATGAACTAGTTTATCCCTCATATATATTGCACTATTGCACTCCATCAGTCAGCTATATCCAAGAATACATTTCATAAATATAGTTTGTTCACATTTCATAATGGTGAGGGGATGAGGACATAATTCAACACATTTTGCAGTGGAATTATCCTGCTTAATTTGGAATTGTGAAAGAAAAAACTGTATATAATAATATACATTGTTTTACATTTTTATGTTGTCATGTCATAATCTTTATTTTGCTGTATTATTACTATTAATGTACTGTAATTGTGTTGTCCCCCCTATACATTGTAATGTGCTGTGCAAACTGTTGGCACTATATAAATCATGAATAATAATAATAATAATAATTTTGCATCATTTACCAAATTAATATTTCACTTACATATGCATACTGATTGGCAGTCTTTTTAAAGCCATGCTCATGCCTACCCCACCATTTACAGAGAGGGGTACCCTTGTAGATGACTCCAAACTCTCTATAAATGATATTTGTGATATTCACAGCTAAGTATAAGGTAAAATATATAAGTAAAATATCAGTTTAAGCAACTAGCATTTTTTAACAGGGTGTCCAACCCCCTCACTTCTCACTACAACACCTGAGGAATACATAATAGGAGTATGAGCACATAGGGGTTGTTATTTTCATACACGCTACCAGCACACATCCTCATTAACCCCAAAGGCATTTATAATTTAGCGCTGCACTCTGCAGGGGGTGTAACACCTAAGCACTATTCACTTTAACATATGAAAAGCTTGCCATATATATTGGATTTTGGATACATTCCAGCACTTTAATTTTAAGCACTTTAATTAATTATTCTTCCTAAGAGGAATAGTGCCACACCTACCACCTTCCCCTGCCAACTCCAGAAAACTGTTATCAAGAGACTAGAAAATAGTTTGTCTTCCTGTGCTGTTGTGGCCACCAGAGGCACCCGCGGCTCGCCCCCGGAGGTGATGGGAGTGGCCGGCGGTCACTATGACCATCGGGGCTCCCGTGATTGCTCTTGACACAGTGAGAACCGGGATCTCTGTGTGTAAACACAAACATTCCAATTTTCTGAGGGGAGAAGTAACAGATCATCTGTTCATACAAAATATGAACACAGATTTATCTCTCCCCCTAGCAAGTCCCATCCCCCCTTCAGTTAGAACACATAGCAGGGAACACAGTTAACCCCTTGATCGCCCGTAGTGTTAACCTCTTCCCCACCAGTGAAATTTTTTATAGTAATCAATGCATTTTTTAGCACCGATCACTGTATAAATGCCAATGGTCCCAAAAATATGTCAAAATTGTCCGCTGTGTCCGCCATAATGTCATAGTCATGATACATTTTATTCTATTTTATTTGAATATATATGAACTTTGAGTTTAGAGAGACACATTTTGCACATTGAAAACTGTTGATTTACTTATTGCTGTACTTTTTTTTATTATTTTTATTGGCGCTGCATTATTTCATGATGTTATAAGTCAAATTATATTAACTGCGTCGTGGTTTTAGCTATAGTGCCTCAAGAACGGACCTTGTTGTGACTGCTACATGATAAAAACTAAGTACAGTATGTTTGGAGAACCACAGCTTCAGAGTAGCTAACAAGCTACACTATATTGTCAAAAATATTGGGACACCTGCCTTTACAGGCAAATGAACTTTAACCACTTCCCGCCTGGCCTAAAGCAGAATGACGGCCGGGCGGTGGTTCAGTTATCCTGACTGGGCGTCATATGTCGTCATGCGTTGCTCCTCCTCCCTACGCGTTTAGTCATCAATAGGATGTCGTCATGGGGCACAGGCCATTTGGGGCTGGGAATTAAGCCTTTGGAGCTAGGAAACTCAATGGATACTAGTCAGATCTTAATTGTGGCTTTTCAACTGTTGATTATCCTATCGAGCTGAGGAATCTATTTGGGTGTCATTACCATCCCTGGCTGGGGTTATAGCCATTCACACAGTGTGGCCCCCTATAATAAGAGACCACCTAGTTTTAGTAAGCGGCAGTGTGTTTCTACGTGGTGGAGGTGGTTCACGAGTTTTCCTGTGTGAAAGTTTGGGTGTCACATTGGTGTCACATTGGTGCTAAAGAATCACAGAACTTTATTTGGACTATTTGTTATTAATTTACCATATTTATTGATTGGATTATTTTTATATGTGTATACAATACATTTTTGTTTTTGCCACGTGTTTACATTTTTATTGAGTTCATGCTATGTACTTCTAGAACAATACTTTAGAGTCCATTCACACAGGGGCAACACGACTTCCAGCGAGACTTTGGGAGGCAACTTGGACACGACTTGAGTATGAATCCCAGCACGACTTGAAGCAACTTACAAGGCAACTTGAAGCCTCCAGGACAGGGGACTTTGCCAGTGGCCAATCACATAATAATCAGCTCTGTGGGAGGGAGGGGTTTGCCTAGAAAACTATTCTTACTTCCTGGAAAGTTGCTTCAGTTAAGATCAGACTTGGAGGCAACTTCCATTGAAATCAATGGGTACAAGTTGCCTTGAAGTCGGATTGAAGTAGTACAGAAACCTTTTCTGAAGTCGGAGCAACTTCAGTAGTGTACATTAAGACGGCTCTCATTCACTTACATTGATTTTATCATGTTGCGCGACTTGAGGCAACTTGGGACGACTTCAAGTCAGATCTAAAGTTGCCCCTGTGTGAATGGACCCTTACGGTATCACTATCATGTGTTGATTTTTTAATCATGTGTTCACATTCATTTTTATTAATTATTTATCACCACATATATTTATTTATTCAGTATGGATTAGGTATTAAATTTATTATTTCACTTTTTACCTTTAATATCACTATTTGCACTTTACCATGTTGTCATTTTTTTAGCGCAGCTCCTTTTTCTGTTTCCTTTAGTAATGTCTTCTTCGTGATTAGACTGGAGGTTATGACACAGGAAGGAGTTGAGCAGCTGACCTCATTAGCACACACCATGTATAATTCACCCTCCCACTCCCAGCTGCACTTTTTGTAATTGAAATGCAATCAATCAGTGATAATCCTTCTCACTAAATACACAATATACAATCAGATTTCATAGTGTATGGCCATCTTTATACAAGTACATCGAAGGTAGTGGACAGAAACACTCAGTTGTCAAGCCCCATTCACAACTCTGCATAGCGGAACTCGCATTCCCACATGAGTTTTTCATTTTTTTTGTGAGGAGGGGGAGGCTTTTGAGCATTTTTACTCATCACACATAGGGCAGCCCATCCACCTGAATGGGCTGCCCTACACACAAAAATCCCCCAAAGAAGCTTCAGAACTTTTTTAGAGTGGAGCTTGGTGCATTTTTTTACTGCAATTTTTGGTGTAGTGCATTTCTGAAATGAAAGGAAATGCACAGATGTTCTTGTGTTATCACACCAATTTCACTTTTAGGCCCCATTCCCATCTAGCATAGTGAGAGTACACATTATGTGCCTTGTTTTTCCTGTGACCCACAGGGCAGCCTGTTGGTTACATGTGGTTAATGGGACATTTTGGCATTCTGTGGGTTCTGTGTTTTGTACTGTGCAGTGTGCACTTTACAGCATTTTCCCCTTGTTTTTTTTTTCACATGGCAAAATGTGTGTTTGCTTTCTGTGAAATTGGTGCAATAACACAAGAACAATGAGACTCAATTCACATCTGTGCGTTTCCTTGGATTTCAGAAAGGCACCAAAAATCGCAGTAAAAAACACACCAAGCTCTACTCTAAAAAAAAGCCCTGAAGCTTCTTTGGGTTGATTGCTGTGTGTAGGTTGGCTCATTCAGGTGGATGGGCTGCCCTATGTGTGATAAGTGAAAATGCTCAAACGCATCCCCCCTGCTAAAAACAAACAAACAAAAAAAGCATGTTGGAATGCGAGTGTCGCTATGCAGAGATATGAACGGGACTTGACAGCTGAGTGTTTCTGTCCATTCCCTTCTATGTACTTGTATAAAGATGGCCATACACTATGCAATCGGATTGTGTATTTATTGAGAAGACTGATCACTGATTGATTGCATTTCATTTGAAAAATGTGCACCTGGGAGTGGGAGGGTGGATGATGCAGGGTGTGTTCTAATGAGGTCAGCTGGTCAACTCCTTCCTGTGTCATGACCTCTAGTCTGATCAGGAAGAAGGCATTACTAATGGAAACGTCTGGATACATGGATGAGCACAAGAAAAGAGGGTGACTATTTAATGGAAAGCGTTGATATTTTTGCAAAAAAAGTACATGAATGCTATATGCATAGGGGAGCTGGAATTTAGAAAAAAAGGTGTACAAAGGTGAACTTACCCTTTAATGGAATCCCAGTCTTAGTTTGTAGGGTTCAATACTAATTTGGCCCACCCTTTGCAGCCATAACAGCTTCAACTCTTCTGGGAAGGTTTTGGAGTGTTTTGGAATTACTAACCATTCTTTCAGAAGTACATTTATGAGGTCAGGCACTGATGCAGACGAGAAGGCCTGGCTCCACTCTAATTCATCCCAAAAGTGTTCTATCAGGTTGAGGTCAGGGCTCTGTGTAGGCCAGTCAAGTTCATCGACCCCAAACTCACTCATCCATGTTTTTATGGACCTTGCTTTGTTCACTGGTGTGCAATCATTTTTGGAACAGGAAGGGGCCATCCCCGACCTGTTCTCACAATGTTGAGAGCATGAAATTTAACAAAATGTCTTCATATGCCTTTTGAGTTATCTTCACTGGAACTAAGGGGCCAAGTCCAACCCCTGAAAATCAACCCCACACCATAACCCCCCTCCACCAAATGATTTGGACCAATGCACAAAGCAAGGTCCATAAAGACATGGATGAACGACTTTGGGGTGGAGGACCTTGACTGACCTGCACAGAGTCCCAACCTCAATCCAATATAACACCTTTAGGAGGACTTATGCCGTGTACATGCAAGTGGTTTTGCCATCGGAATAAACTCTGAAGGTTCCTCCGACGGAATTCTGCTCAAGCTCTCTTGCATACACACGGTCACACCAAAGTCCGACCGTCAAGAACGCGGTGACTAGGAAAAAAAAGCTCAATAGCCAGTGCGCCACCCTTTGGCTCCTTCTGTTAATCTCATGTTAGTAGAAGTTTGGTGAGAGATGATTCACGTTTTTCAGCTTTCGTGCTTTTAAGTTTGTTACTGCTCTTCAGTTTGTGCATGTGGGTTTGTATCTGCTTTTCAGTGCGTCTAGTCAGTTTGCATCTGTTTTTCAGTGTGTTCTTGTCCATTCATTTCTGATTTTCAGATCACTCTTCACAGGCCTTGCTGTTCTTCAGTGCGTTCTGTTAGTTCGTTCTGACCAGCCGACCATTTTGAAGCCATGCTGCGGCTACATAATCATCGCAGAGTTCGTGTTGTGTTTGGGCTTAGTGTTGGGGTTCTAGCTTTGGCCCAAGCCCAGTCCATGAACAGGGTGGGGAGGAGTTCATGGACCAAGAATTGGTTGCTCCAGCATGACCAATTCTCTCATATGCCTCTGCTTTGTGAGATCCAGGAGAATAATCCTGATGATTTCAGGAACTCTCTCTGGATGACGGACCCCTTTTTTCACCATCTGTTGGCTTTGCTGTGCCCTTATATTATGAAGCAGGACACCTGCAGAGGCTAGTCTCCACTTTGCTGTACTTGGTGACTGGAAGAAGCCTGCAGGATCTCAAATTCTCTACAGCCATCTCCCCCCAGGCTCTGGGGATCATTATTCCAGAGACCTTTTCTGTCATCATTCAGATCCTGCAGAAGGACTATATTAGGGTAAGTTTTCTCCTTTAACATCACATTCTATGTATTTAATGTTTGCTAATGTATTGCATTTATTTTCATCATTCCCTAATTACCATGATTGGAATATGCTGTGGATGTCCCCTTTGTCCTCATGCATGTAAGCTTTTAATGCTCCTTTTTTAGCCTACATGCATATTTGCCTTCACTAACCTCCCCACAGCATGCTATGCTGGGCTCATATACACCTAGCCTAGTCACTTAACAATGTATTTTGTCAGCTCCATAGTAGTGCTTTACCCTAAACACCCCCTAAAATGTGTACAAATGTTATGTGTGTCCTTAAATTCCTGGCAGAGTGCCATAGGTGTTTTTTGGGGTCCCAAACTCAGCTTGAACCCTCCCCACCCCCTAAAATTTTTACAATGGGCCATCAGAGGGGGGTGAGGAATCTGATAAGTGGACCTTATATTTTTATCTTAAAATAGTCCTTAAATTAAATGTTATACTGACGTCGGCCAAGAATGTTTTTGTCTAATCTGCTTGCAATGTTATGTGCAAAAGTACTAATATTTTTTTTTATGTTTTGACTCCACAGTTTCCTTCAATGCCACAGGAATGGCAGACTGTGGCATGCCATTTTGCCGACCATTGGGACTTTCCCAATTGTGGAGGGGCTATAGATGGGAAGCACATCCACATTGTGCCACCACCCCATTCGGGGTCATACTATAAGGGGTTTAATAGTATAGTGTTAATAGCCGTGGTGTCGGCACAATATGAGTTCCTCTGTGTGGATGTAGGGAAGAATGGCTGGATGTTGGATGGAGAAGTTTTCGACTACATGGAGTTTTACCAACTTCTCCAGACTGGTGGCCTGGCATTGCCACCTGATGCAGACAATGTTGTAGGACTCCCATTCGTCTTTATTGCTGATGAAGTATTCAGTCTGGGCGAGCACCTGATGATAGATACCATTTCCCCAGGGGACCCTCACTCCGGAGTGAAGGGTTTTTTACTACCGGCTGGCCAGAGTGAGAAGAGTCATTGAGAATATCTTCAGGATAATGGCAAGCCAGTTCTGCCTGTTTCTGACAGCAATCCATATGGCGGACTACAAAATCAACCACATCATCTTATCCTGCTGCATATTGTAAAATTTTTAAAGGAAAAATGCCCAAAATTATATTGCCTCAGTTGGGCCTGAGGCTGGACTTCCTGAGAATCCCCTGATGGGCCTGGATACTGGCCATCCTGGTTTGGCACCCCAAAGCACCTGTGAAGTCCGGCAGAAATATGTAAATTATTTTACGGGTAGGGGGGCCATTGCTATGCCAGACAATGTGTAAATATTTTTTTCATTTAAAAAAATCTGATAAAATCTTGAATTTTCTTTATTGCTTGTGTTTGTCTTTGGTTGTCTCTTAGATTCTCCTAGTGCACTTGTAGTGCCAAGTGGATTTTCCTTTAGTAAATAATCCCCATTGTCACTGTAAACACAAAAGTACTTCAAAAACTGGTATTGAGCATTGAAAGAACAAGCCACACATTGTTGATTAGCAAAGTTTTTATTCTGTGCACATTCACATGTACATTATAACATTTTGATGTCATTTTTCTTCTCAAGTTTTTTACATTTTTTTTTTTTTTTGGTATAAACACGCATGTTTATAAACATAACATACAAAACTCTAGAACTTACAAAGTTCAACGTAAAACAACTGAAGGCAATATCAGACATTATAGTGTCAAAAATGTCTTGATATTGCCTTCATCAGATGGGGTGATGTCACAACTGTAAAAGCCAAATTTTGAAGATGCACACAATTTGGGAGTCAAAATGGGTATTTCCCTCCTGATCCCATGCTTAATGTCAACATGTGCTATCTCTCATCATGGGGGGATCAATGGACGTGTACACTGATATCCCCTGATGGCAGATAGCACATGTTGACACACCATGTGCATCTTCAAAATTTGGCTTTCAAAATGTCAAAAAAAGTTATGGTAAAGTCCAATAAATGGAAAAATGGTGGCATTTGGAAGGAATTCAGATTCTACTCAACACATCAATCATGTTCTTCATTTGTTGTTCCATAACATTGAGTTTATTCCTTATGATGTCAATTTCAACATTCCACACCATGATGTTGTTGATTAGCCTTCGTGCACTGTCACTTGTGAAATGTTCAGCTTGCTCCTCAACAACCAGTATATCACTTAAAAATGTGCTTAAAAACATGTATTATAAATATGCAGGCATACATATAGTACCAGAAGCTGGGGTGTCAGACACTCCCCTGTTGTGGTGACAATCTCACTGACTTCCTCCACCTCTCCTTCCTTCAAATCCTTGGGGTGTGGTGTTGTGCTGAGTTTCCCTTCTTTTTGATGTGTGGGGTTCCTGGTGTCCTCTGAGTGGTGTCCTCCGAGTCTTTTCTCCCCTATGAGAATGAAACAAAAGGTATATTTAGCACACAGATATTAGAGTCCAAAAATATGAATATGAAACATTGCTGGGAAGTGGGGTACAATTGAGTGTTTTGGACAGGGTTCCAAGCTGAAGACATTATTTTTTACCTTACCCAAGCTGGAATACTTACCTTTTTCTGTCAATTTTTACACATGGAGACACCCCAAGTATCCACTGGAGCACCTGTGTGGAACACCTTTAAAATTTTGTTCTTGTGTCCCACACTAGAGCTCCTGAGTCCAGATGCTTAAACAGCTGCTGAGTGTCCTCTCCTTACATTAGACTGAATCAAGCTTGCATTTCATTCTAGTTACAAACACATCTAGACATCAATGTACAAAACTTATTTGTAGACAAATAGGCATGACCAAATATATTAAACCCGTATCTGCCAAAATCATCGTATTCAATGAGCGAACAATGTTTCCTACGACCGATTAATGTGCCCACGAACATGAAAGTCACCATTTTAAACTGTACAACAGTAACAAAAATCACATGGCGCAGCATGCAAGTAATAATAATAATCGGAACACACAACTACTAATGCCGCATACACACGATCGGAATTCTCATCAGGAAAAGCTCTGATGGTTTTCCCCTTCAGAATTCCATCAGAAAAAGATGACAACTACTAATGCCGCATACACACAATCGGATTTCTCATCGGAAAAAGCTCTGATGGTTTTCCCATCGGAATTCCATCAGAAAAAGACGACAATTACCAATGCCGCGTGCACACAATCTGAATTCTCATCGGAAAAAGCTCTGATGGTTTTCCCGTCGGAATTTCAATGGAATTCCACTCAAACTGTCTTGCCTACACACGGTCAGAACATGTAGAACGGGACTAGAAAAAGGAAGTTCAATACCTAGTAGCCAATAGCTTCCATCTCGTAGTTGAATCTGAGCATGCGTGAGTTTTTGCGCATCGGAATTGCATATACACGATCGGCAATTGAGAACATGCTATCAAATTTTTGCTGGCGGGAATTTTTGCCAGCTAAATTCCGATGGAGCATGCACATGGTCGCATTTTCGGATGAAAAGATCTCATCGGTCTTTTGCTGCCACGAAATTCTGATCGCGTGTAAGCGACATTACTTTTTTGATTGTTCTATATTGATCTTGCTCCCTCATTTGCTCCTTTGATCATCATACCCCAAAATTTGTGTGCAGACTCTTCACAACTTTCATCATGATTTCTGCCTTTCTCACATTCAGGTTGGTGTACGATCCATTCTTGCCATCATAGTCGTTCCTCCTCAAGATGTCCACCATCTCCACCATCTCTATAAAGGCCATATTTGAGGTCTTAAATCTTCCTCTCTGGGTTCAGGATGTTTAGGCCTGCAGGCTTTCCTCCTCCCCATTACTGCTCTTATCGCACACCTGCTTGTCTCTGTCATTTCGCTCCTACTGCGCGCCGAATGAGAAGGGGTGGGGATTATTCTAGAAAGAACGTCAGGGGTGGGTGACGCGGGGGTGGGGGCGAAGTTTTGTATGTGTCATATGTACAATCTGTGTGCGGAGAAATGAGGAGCGGAAGTGGCAAGTGTCCTAAACAAAGGTAAAATTTGAACTTGGGCCATAAGTGGCCTATACTGATTCAAGATTGAGGCCTATATTGGAATAAGATTATGAGAGTTTAGGCTGACATTAGTGTTTTTGTCTTGTGTATTGTCTTACAGCAAATATGATTCACTTTAAGGACCTAGAATTCATGGCCAGTTTCATAGACAAATACAGGGAGATGAGGAAATTGTGGGAGGTAAAACACAGCTTATATTATAATAAACAAGCTAGGAGTTCAAAGCTGGAGAAACTTCTGGAATTTGTGAAGACTCGGTTCCCTGATGCAACCATAATGTTCTTGGAAAAGAAAATTGGGATCTTGAGGAACATGTATAAGATGGAGCATAATAAGATCCAGAAATCACTCAGATCAGGAGCAGCAGCAGCGCAAGTGTATCCAGGCTGTGGTACTTCAACAAACTGCGGTTTCTAGATGACCAGACTTAAGGCAGAGAATCACTTTCTTCCCTTCCCTAAAGCCTTCCCTCCACCCTTCCCTCAACCCCAGCAGAGGCTCAAGAGGAACAACCTGGGCCTTCCATCCTGAAAGAAGTGGATGCACCCAGCTGGAGCCAGATATATTATTTTTAGACACATTTATTGTCCTAATATTAATGATGTTAACTAGATGTTATAATTGATAACAAATTAATGATTTAAAACAAAGATTTACACATCAATAGACAGTAGTGGCCAAAAATGTTTGGGACAAGAATGAAAACTGCTGGGGTCAGAATGATAGTCTTTTCTATTTATTATCATTCAATTTGCATGTCATGAGCTGAAAATTGTGTGTGATTGATGAAGCAAAAACTAAAACGATGTCCCTTTTTTATACACAGGATGAGCTCAGCCAGGACGAAGGTCTGAAAAGTGTCAGCCAGGAAGAGGCCATGTCCAGTGTCAGCCAGAAGGTGGGAGGCCTCATTAAGGAAGCAAGTGCTGTCCTTAGAAGCCCCCTCAATGCTGAAGAGGCCTATGGCTGCTCTCTAAACACTAGATTGATTAAATTGGAGGAGGGCCAACGCATCCTCTGTGAGGGAATTTTTGGTGAGGCCCATCAGAAGGGGTTCAGGGGTCAGCTGACTGAGAACAGCCACGTATATGAGCTTGCCCATTCTCTTCAAAAAGTCACGAGGTGTGACGCAACGCGTCAGGGAAGGAGTTTGGTGTCGCACATACTACTTCCGGTTACGGCCGAAACCGGAAGTTCACGTCTGCCGAGTGTATTCCTGTGTCTACTCTCATGTAAGTGTGGATATTTCTTGTTAATAAATTGTTATTAGACTCTACACATGAAAGCCCCCCTTGTCTTCTTCCATTCCATACTTACTGGATACCTTTGGAGAAATTGGGAGAATAATAACTGCTAGCACACAGCAACATACAGCGATACACTAACAGCGGTAGAATACTGAGGCTGGATGGACAAGGACTCAGCAGCATTTTTTATATACAGCGCCTTTTTACCATTTATTGGAGGTGAGAGGCTGGGGGAAATAGGTGGTGCACATAATAGGCACTGAAGTTTGCAGTGGATTGGCACCTTTGGAAATCACTTCTACATTCTTTGCATGGACTTTGTGTTTTTTTAAAAAGTTTATAAACATTTATGCATGTTTTGTGGACATTCACTTGCTATTATTGCATTTTTTGCACACAGCCACTGGATTGATATTATATATATTTTTTCACATATTTTACTTTATTTGTATTCCCTTATTCACTTGGAATATGTAATTTTATTTATTGCACACTATATGCTTTATTCGTATTTTCACCATTTATCACTGTAGTGAGATAGTATCCCATTTGCACTATAGTCCCATTTGGACATTCCACCTTTTATTTATTTATATTTATGCAATTTTAGGTAGCGCCGCATTTATTTATTCAATTTTATTCACGTATTTTTGGTGTTGAGATCACCATTTTTTTGCTGGCTGCTTCCTGTGTATGATATTTATATTCATTTAGTCCTATAGTTAACTGCTAGGTGGAGCGCATTAGTATTTCTTTATATATATGACTGAGTAATTGTCATTCAAAATGTGAGGGCACCGAAGGCTGAAAATTGGTCTGGTTATTAAGGGTGTTTAAGTGCCCAGTGGTCAAGTGGTTAATAATAGAGCTTGCAGTCAGTAGTGTTAGGAGATAGTGCGTGCTGTCTGCGTGCTCTGTACCCAGTACATACCGCTATAATATAGGGCAGGCCCCTACTTTCAAACATCCAACTTACAAACATCTCCTACTTGCAAACGCAAGGAGACAGCAGCAAGTGAGATGAAAAAAGATGGACGACAAAACAAATTATACAGGGGTGATAACCCTTCCCTATGTTTTCCAAAAAGCTTAAAAATAGTTTGTTTGACTGGAGCTACACTTTAAAAATGTACCGGTTGAAAATTACAAACAGATTCAACTTAACACAACAAACCTACACAGTCCCTGTCTTGTTTGCACCGCCTGTATACTGCTGTTCTGAGTATATAGGGCCTGGGGGCCACACGCATTTCCTTTTTTTAATATGGGTACGGGGTTCCCCTTAATATGCGTACAAGACCCAAATAGGCTGGTAATGGGCAGGGAGGGCTACCCATGCCATTTTTCTGAATGATTTTCAACCATATTGCAGGAACCAGATATAACATTAAAACCGCAAGCAGTTTTAAATGGTGTTATTTCCGTTTAATGTCATTTTGTGCAGGGACTGTTCCAAACACAGGAAACACGTGGCACTTCACAGGCATACTACAGACACCCCCCAGGCACCATATTTAAAGGAATATTTCACTTTTTTTTCACTTTAATCGTCATTAAAATCAGTGCTCCCGCCAAAACGGCAGTTTTTAAAACTTTTTTTTGCAGTGACCCATGTCCCCTGAGGCAGGAGGCAGGTCCCCAAACCCTTTTTAGGACACTATCTTGCATATTAGCCGTTAAAATTAGCACTTTCCATTTCGAACGTTCGAGTCCCATAGACTTCAATGGGGTTCTAACGTTCGTTTCGAACGCGGGGGTCGTTCGCAAGTTCTGGTGCGAACCGAACCGGGGGGTGTTCGGCTCATCCCTAATAAAGAACAAAAGAATGCGCTGCATTAAAGATCACAGAATTTGCTGCATGAGAAATGTACTAGCTCCGTTATGAACGCTAGTTTTACCACATCTCTATCTTCTATCTTGTACTTGTTTCAGAGCATGCGTCGTTTTTGGTACGTCAGAACAGCTTACAGACGATCGGTATTCCCAATAGGAATTTGTTCCGTATGAAAAATATAGAACATGTTCTCTTTCTAGGTCCGTCAGAATTTAACGTAAAAAGCCTGAAGGGGCATACACATGATCAGAATATATGATGAAAAGCTCCCGTCTGACTTTTTCTGTCGAACATTCCACTCGTGTGTGAGAGACTGCAAGCCAGGCCTTCTCATCCACATTAGTGCCTGATCTCACAAATGCGCTTCTGGAAGAATGATCAAACATTCCCATAGACACACTCCTAAACCTTGTTGACATCCTTCTCAGAAGAGTTGAAGCTGTTATAGCTGCAAAGGGTGGGCCAATTTAATATTGAACCCTATGGACCAAGGATGACATTATGTGTGTGTAAAGGCAGGCGTCACAATACTTTTGGTAATATAGTGTCTATAAAACTCTAAACTAAAAAGCTATTGCGTTGTTGTACTGCAAAATTGCAGCACTTTGTATAATCAGATACAGGAATGATAACTATACAGCCAAAGCAGTGATCAAAATCACATAAAAATCAGTCTGAATATACCTGTGCACAACAAAGTATATTACTGCTGTGTTTATATCAATAAAAATAATTTTAAAAAAATCACTGATTACACAAATATAAAGTATAATCAAAAATTAGCTTATAAAATTGTTAATAAAAATTGTGAAAAATAAAATCCCCATCCAGTGTCCACAAAGGGCTTCTAACACATGGTGTGAAACTTGTGCATTGAAATAAAGCATGTGGTGCTCCCAACTTTCCAAACCATCAAAAATGCCAAATTCTTACCGAACAGACTGTACACGATCTTTGCATTGTGGAGATCAGATGCACGTGTGAAAAGGGTCAAACCCCCACACACTGTATGTTTCCACATATTTCTCCTTAAGGAATACTGACAATATCCTAGAATGTACAGCTCCCCTCAGGTTTGATAGGAGAAAAAAAAAAGACGACATAGGGTAATAATGCTAAAACATAATATAACACTTGTGCATTGCAGTCAAACATTGGTGCTCCCAACTTTTCAAAACACCAAAAGTGCTAGGTTCTTACCAGAAATATACAATCTCTATATTATAGAGAGATCAAACGCACTTGTGAAAAAAGGGCTAAACCCCACCTGATCCCCCGCATGCTTCTCCTTCTGGAATACAGCCAAAACTCCAGGATTCACAGCTCACATCAAGAATAATAAGGAAAAAAGCAACCCAACCCAAATGCTCCAAAAAAGGTTGCTGTCATGTATCAGATAAGACCAGAACTGTGTGGACTGCAACAGAGGAAACCCAAACGTGTATAAGTGAAATATGATTTATTAAGGAAAGTGAATAATATAAATACAACCACACAGTGCAATAAATCAACCAACAGAGACTCCCAAACAACAGCAGACAGATATGTACAATAAATGGGAAATACTAGGATCGTAAACGATAGGCAGGCCAGGTTTATACACGGGGAGATCAGCAGATGGGGTAAGGAACACATGATAGGGAGAGGATGGACGGAACAGACTGCAGGACAGGGATAATGGTAACAGGTGGGACAGGGTAGGGACAAGGACAGGGAAACAGGATCAGAACCATGGGTCACAGGTTCAGGGCGCAGGAACAGGTATGGGCGGGACTGCAAGCCGAGCCAAGCCGAGTACACAGTACAGTCGTCTCGGTCTTTTTCAGCAGCGCTCGCTCCAGAAACAGCAGGAAGGCGGGACTACGAGCGGAGCCGAGCAGAAGGCTCGGTCTTTTTCGGCGGCGATCTGTCTTTTTCGGCGGCGCTCGGTCTTTTTCGGCGGCGCTCTGTCTTTTAGACTAACAGACAGTGGGGATCGGCGTATAACACGCACCCACGACTTTCCCCCGATTTTAAGGGGGAAAAAGTGCGTGTTATACGGTATATATAAGAGCTTACCAGTATTTAGAAGTGTGGTTTTTTTTCAATTTTTTCCATGCTCTATCTATAAAGGAGCAGTGTTGCTACCCTAGGGCAGGAAGTGTGCTTAAACTACAGGACATCTACTCATGTCTATTGCCAAGGAAGAGGTGTTCTGTAGTCCACAGTACTGGGAACAATGCTGACTAATAAAATTGTACACAGGCAGAATGTACCAGCTCACAAGATTTCTATAAGTATCAACACGAATTGTGTGCTCTTATCAAACAGGTTTACCAAAAGAAAATAAAAGAATATAATTGTCAGGGTTTACATACACTTTAACATACACTTTAATGAATCACAGACAAATATAATCAAAGTTTTGAGGGCAATCATTCCGGGTTCATCCTTTTTCTCCATTAATATGCAACTGACTTTTTCAATAATATTGAAACCTGTTTCCATAGCATGCCATCACTAGGTTTCTGTGCTCCTCTTTGCATTTCACATTGATCATAGCTGGTAGGAGGGGTCAGCAAAGTCCCCACGATTGAAAGTAAAACCAAGGGGTCAGGGACGAAGGAAAGGCTTATATAATACTGGATGTACTCTGTTTACCAGCAATTTTAGTGCAGGGGGGAAGCTTTAGTACTGTGCCCAACTGTGCTTTAGCATTTCCCCAGCACTCACCAAATCCCTATAACTAACAAGTGTGTATCCTCAAGAAAAAACATTTAGATCCCCCTGTAATGCAGGATAACTTTATGGTCACTCTTATTATGCATGCATGTAAAATTATTATTTTTTCTCTATCATTTTACCAGCATAGGTCTAGCCATTTCAATTAATAAACAATTAATTAGCAATCCAAGCAAAAAACAGTACAAATTAGGCATGTTTATATCTTTGTGATAGGTAGTATTAAAACGAAAGCATTAACAAGCAGAACACAAAATCGGTATGCTGTGTACCTCCTATGATACTATGCAATCCACGGGGTGACTTTGAGATAGAGGCAGGCTTGTAACTGATTTATAATAATAAGTAATGTTTCAGGCCTGAATGGCTATAATCATCTCCAGTGCACTTTCAGGGTTGTTCATTTGTTTTATATCCAGAAGAGTGGTAGTTCTCTTTAGAGAACTGTCTCAGTAATCAAATCCAAACAAGATTGGTAATGAAGAAAAAGGAATATTACAGCTTTAGTGCAGTACATGTTTGGAAGCTGGTACTAAATAGAGGGCATATAGAAATATGAAGCTGGTGAGGTCATTGAGGATGAAAGAGGAGAAGAAGCTGATGGCTCTTTTTTCTTCAGTACTCTCAAGAGAGTAAATGGAAAAGTGATAATTTTTCTTACAAATATAAGGCAGTTATATAAGGCAGTTTAGCTTCCAATAGTGCTGTAATGTTCTTCACTCTGGTTAAGACTCATTTGCATTAAGACATGTCCCTCCTGTCAACATTTGTAAAACACACAACTAGGAAAAGCTAGCAATGAGTACAAGAGAACAAGTGGTATACAGTGGGGTAGGAAAACCTGACATGTGTCATGGGTGGGATGTGGTGCCTTATTTGCTGGAACACAACATCTCCTTTACACTAATGCTGCAACCACCACCTGCCAACAATCATCCAGAACTATTATTATTACCTTTATACAGGATTTATATATAGCACCAACAGTTTGCACAGCGCTTTACAATATAAAGTGAGAAAACACAGCAACAATACAATTTAATACATTTAATCCCGCAAGTTTACAATATAATAGGGAGGGGTTGGTGAAACAAAAGCTAGTAACTGTAAGGGATTAACTGATGAATTAAGTAGGAGATTTGGTTGTTAGCTGAAGGTAAGATAGGCTTCCCTGAAAAGATGAGTTTTCAAGGATCACCTAAAAGCGGACAGAGTAGGAGATAGCTAGACAGATTGGGGTAGCTCCAGAGGATGGGAGAGGCTCAAGAGAAGTCCTGGTGATAAGCATGGGAGGAGGCGACAAGAGAGCTAGAGAGCTGTAAATGGTTTTGTATATTACTGTTTTGAATTTTATTTGTTGGGCAATGGAAGCCAGTGGAGGGAGAGGGTGGCAGACACTGAATGGTTGGTAAGGTGAATAAGTCTGGAAGAAGCAATTATAATAGACTGAAGAGGGGATAGCCTACATAGAGGTAGGCCAATAAGGAGGGAGTTACAATAGTCAAGGTGAAAGATAACAAGGGAGTGAATAAGTTGCTTAGTGGTTTCAACGGTTAAAAAGATGCATATTTTGGAGATGTTACAAAATTGAGGTCTGCAAGATTTGGACAGTGATTGGATTTGGGGCTGAAAGGATAGGTCAGAGTCCAGAATTAACACCTAGTACCTTGGCATGAGAGGAGCCACTAATGGTTGTATTATTGATCTTAATGGAGAAGTCAGGGGAAGGGGCACAGACCAGATAAAATATGAGGAAGACAGAGTTTGAGGAAGTGGTGTGACATCCATGCTAATATGTCAGTTAGTAAGTTAATACTGTGGGAGGAGACTGAAGAAGTGAGGTGAGGAGTAGAGAAATAGATTTGTGTGTCATCAGCATAGAGATGGTACTGGAAGCCATGGGAGTTTATCAAGCTGCTAAAAGAGGTGGTTTAAATGGAGAAGAGGATGATACAGAGGAGAGAACCTTGGAGTACCCCTACAGAAAGAGGAAGTGAAGAGGAGGAAACAGAGTGATAGGTAACACTGAATGAGCGCTTTGATAGGTAGGAGGAGGACCAAGAGAGAGCAAAGTCTTGAAGGTCAAGGGAGTGTAGATTTTTGAGAAGGCGGGGATGGTCAACAGTATCAAAGACTGCAGAGCAGTCTAGTAGTATGAGTATGGAGTAGTGGCCATTGGTTTTAGCAGTTATTAGATCATTAGTGAGTTTTATTAGGACAATTTCAGTGGAGTGTAGTAAGCCAGGCTGTAAGGGGTCAAGAAGGAAAGAAGGAAGCACTAAGCAGGAGTGAAATCATCAGCTTCTGGACTTCCAATGTTTTAACAGGTCACTCCATAGGATCTAAATGTAGAATAAAAGTAAACAGAGTGCATCAGCATTCTGTTTAGATCAAGAGTGTAGCAACATCATAAGTAATGTCACCACACTCCCTGTTAGTACAGCTCCTGGATCACTGGTATAGTAAACAATTGCTGCATTGGGAAGAACGATTATGTCTCCACTGAACAGACCAAGAATCTTCATGAAAAAATGTGAAAAAAATTTAAAAGTGCAAAAAATAGAAATGCAGATACATATACTACACGGGAGTTACTTACAAAAGGCAAATCCACTTTGCACTACTGCAAAGTGCACTTGAAATTGCACTTGGAAGTGCAGTCGTTGTAGATCTGAGGGGGACATGAAAGGAGAATAAAAAATAGCATTTTAGCTTGCACCTGACTGGATGTTAAAATCAGCAGAGCTTCTCCTTATTTCAGATCTACCCCCTCAGCTGTACAGCGGCTGCAGTTCCAAGTGCACTTTGCACTTGTAGTGCAAAGTGGATTTGCCTTTCATAAATAAACCCCATTGTATATACTGTACAGTATATAAATGCAGTCTGAGCAAAAATGGCACACAAGGTGGTGGGTGGGAGATATCTGTCACCCAGAAAGTGGGACCCAGGAAAGCCTGGTGAGGAATTAAAGAGTCTCTTTTTAAGAGAGTGTTCATAGTTTTCCTTTATAGGTCTACGGTTTGGGAGGGACCATAGCCTGGTTCCCCAGTCCACAAATCCTGCTACCAGGGTGCTGGGTTCTTTAAAAGGCTTGAAGCTCTCAGTGAAGAGCTTTTGTACCCCAGCAATATCTGAAAGTCTTAGATAGTGCATAATACTACCTTGAAAACTCAGATCTCTCTGTTTAGTTATCTTCAAATAAACCATTTTGCACAATCTTATTCTTCCAAGTTGACCTTCCTCATCCACCCCCTTTGATAAGATTTGCATTCTGAGTGTGACATGCAGAGGTCTGGTCCCTGACATATAAAAGCATTTTAATTTCCCCAAGCCCTAAGACACCTACAAGGCACAACCTTATGATAAAATGGTAACAGATTTTAAAAAGCAAGATTACACATGAGGAATAAGGCAAAATCTGAGATAACACTCATAAATCTTCTGTTTCTACAGCCTACAAAAAGAATCAATACACAATTCTCCAATAATTGTTACCACTACCTACCTTCCTATATTCTCAATCTCTCACATCCGAGACTATAGCTGGAGGTGCAGAAATCCCTTGGGGATATTGTTCCTTATATACTGGACTTGCCTTAAGATATGCCCATTCTGATTAGAAATAATAACCCTTCTACACACTCTCTCACATCAAGTCTAACCCAACCATATACAGTACTTGCTCGGTCTTCATTTAACCAATCTACCTAAGGGTGCCAGTAATTTCCTCCCACTGGTGGTGGACCAACAGACTGTTCACACATGATTTACACTCTTGTATTTGAGAGGTCAAACTTTTGGAAGTTCTTATAGTCAGACTGAATAATACTCTCACTACCCATGAACAGACGTGTAACACCTGGCTCCCCTTTGAGGTATCTATGCTGTTTCTTTAAAAAAAAAATGCATGGCTGTCATCTTGTTCCTTCCCATGTCCCCATACTCTTTCCCCTCTTTTGCTACCACCTTTTCTCTATCTTTGGTAGCCTAACATACTGTTATCTATTGTTAGACATAGTGCTTTTGGCTTTATCTAGAGTGACCCTTTTTTGAGATTGCTGAATATCTGAACTTTTGCTTGGCTACTCATCTGTGAGACTGTAATATAAAAGCCTTATTGTATTGTATCCATGAAACACTTTCTAATAAAAATTATAAGGGCATGTGGCTTGGTACGGTTCAGGAGGGGGGGGGCACTCTCTTGTCCCTCCTCTTTTCCTGTGGTCTGCCAGGTTGCGTGCTCAGATAAAGGGTCTGGTATGGATTTTTAGAGGGAACTCTACACCATTTTTTTTTTTACATTTGGCGTGGAGTTCCCCTTAAAATCCCTACCAGACCTGAAGGGTCTGGTATGGATATTTGGGGGGAACACCAGGTCATTTTTTTTTATTTGATGTGGGGTTCCCCTTAATATCCATACCAGACCTGAAGGGCTGGGTAATTGAATTTGGGGGAACGCCACGCTTTTTTTTTTTTTTTTTTAATCAATGACTTTCAATGACTGTTCTCTGTATTACGGGGATCCGACAATTCTTTATAGCCGCAAGTGATTTTAAATGGTTATAGATTATAGGTTATAGATTATAGATTATAAATAGGACTCATCAACTTATTTCACTTGTATACCTTACTGTATGTATTGCAATATGTTTCCATTTTAAATTCAAATACATTTTCAAATTTGTATTAATTTTCTAATTCAGAAAATTTGTTTTGTTATAATTAAATTCAGATTCATTGAAATGTGTTAATATTGTGGTTCAGAAATTCAGATACATCCAAATATCTGAATAACAAAATTTTAGTTTGAATTTCTGATAATTGGAAGCAGTCTTTGTTACCCAAATATTACACAATATGCTGAAAGCAATGAAGCACCGATGAAGCTGCACTGATGGGCACTGATGAAGCAGCACTGATGGGCATTGATGGGCGCTGATAGGCTGCACTGATGGGCACTGATGAAGTGGCACTGGTGGGCACTGATCAGGAGGCACTGATGAGACTGTACTGATAGGTGCCACCGATGGGCACTGACAGGTGATACTAATGGGCACTGATATATGACACTAATAGGTGACACTGGTGAGGAGGCACTGATGGGCACTGATTGGCAGCACTGGTGGGCACAGATGGACAGCACTGGTGGGCACTGTTGGGACTGCACTGATAATCAGAAGACTGATAATCAGTGTATGCATATAAATACTGTAGGTTGCGCTCATATACAGCATGAGTAATCACAAAAAAATGATAAAATAAATTAAAGTGAAATAAAGTGCAAGTGCAACACAAATATAAGTCTGTAAGTAAAGACTCTGCATAAAAAGAGATTAAAAAAACATATTGAGTCCACACAAAGGATTTCACAGTGTGAGAGGGGGTGATTCCAATGAGGTTATGAACTACAGAAAGATAAAAAGACTCCAGTGGTGATGTAGATTTTAAAAAGAGAAAAGCCTTTTTTGCTAAAAAACAAACGGATTTAACAATCAATAAGAACAGCCGGCAAAAAATTGTAAAAAGACACCCGTACTTCCAGGGCCATGTGGGGCGTAATGATGTCAGTGCGTATCTCCGCAAGACATGTCTCGTTATACGTGATGTCTTCTTGGGGCACGAGCGACGCTTTTATATCACATATGGAGAACCAAGCCTTGTTTTCATTTGGCTGCTATATTGTGACTCACAAGCATATATACCTAGAGAATTAGAACACCAAGCCTCAATATGACTTATATGGCCCGTGAAAGGTCAATAAAGGAAACAGCCACTGTGGATTCTCTACAGGAACACTTGAATCTATAAAAAAGGAATCATAGTTGTAAACCAATCAACCATTGGATGTCGTGAAAGACTAATAAATATTGAGAACCAGGGGGCATGGCCAGCCGCGGAGAGGGGTGGAAGTAAGCTCCTCTTCCCACAGACAGACAGCGGCATACGGCAACTTTCGAGAAGGGGTTATCACCCCAAAAATGGGGCAATCTGCACATCATAGCATCCGTGACCATGGTCAGGAAAAGAAAAGAACTCAGGAGGCCCCAGAAACTGACAGATTTTGTTACATGGCAGACCCATGGAGGTAGGCAAGATGGCGCTGGCCGTACATCCACCCTGGCCTATAACACACATTCCATCCCATCTAACTCTGCATTTATCAGTAAAAATAGTGGGTCTCCAAGCAGCCAGCAATCCTACCCTAATACCCCTCAGTCTGCAAGACCAGCTAAAGCCAAATTCCAGGTGGATGGCTCTGGATGCAGCCCCACAGCAAGTCCCAGTCCCACTGATTCTGGGGAGAGCTACCAGACAACATTGAGGTGTTCCCAACGAATAATCAGCCAGTTATGGACACAGTACTAAAGGACATGTTACTGTCCCTAAGGAGCTAAATCCAAACTGACATGATGTCCTGCATGCAAAAGTTCAATATGGAGATACAGGCGCAGAATCCAGAGTGGGGCACATTGAAAAAAGAGGAGGTAATAGAAGGGCTCAAATCTAAAATGGCTGTCATGGAGGACAGAAATAGAAGAAATAACCTAAAAATCTGAAGGATCCCAGAGAGTATATTCGACAAGAAAACCTGCACGAGTACACCACTACACTGTTTAAAGAAATCCTTCCTGAACTCACGGATCTGCATGTGATCATAGACATGATCCATCGCCTGCCTAAACCCTCACACCTCCCCGACCAGATCCCTAGGGATGTAATACTACAGTTATATTTTTACCACGCAAATGAAAAATGTATGTCCGCAATGCACACTAAGGAGCATATTCCCCCACAGTCTCAAAATCTGCAATTTTTTGAAGACTTATCGCAATACACCCTCCAGAAAAGAAGGGGCCTCACCACAATCACCGAAGCCCTCAGAAATCATAAGATCAACTACAGATGGGGCTTTCCTACAAAAATCATGATTACCAAATAGGGTCATACTTTCACTATAGACTCACTGGAAAAAGGTTTATCCCTGCTCAAAGAATGGTAGATACTTCCAGAGCCTGTCAGCAGGCCTGTCTCCCCTAGGAGTATTCCTCATGCAGATCCTGAATGGCAAAAGGTTACAGGTAAGAATGCTAAAAGACACTGACCACTTGGAAAGCAAATAAGTATTAACTTCAGTTATATAGGGAGAGTAACCTCTCTCAGCTTACAACAAAGAAACGACACATAACAAAAGGTAAGAGAACGCTGCTCACCCCCAAAAAGAACTCAAAATGGAAAGAACTCCCCTATAGTTGGGTTTTTAGGCAGCCGGGGGGGGGGGGGGGATAGTAATAAACAGGCAATGTATGACAAAGCTATGTTTATTGATATATAAAAAAAAACCTTTACATGATGCTTAAAACATGAGCTTCAGTGGGAAATTAATAATGCTGGATACATATTATTAGACAGTGGTTACATATCAACATTACACAGTGAATGTCAAGTTTGTCAACCAATTACAGGCCTGATGCTTTTCAACCCACACTGGGGTCTTCTTCAGAGGGACTTTCTGCTAGGGAAATGTATAACAATTACTTGTTGTACACACTGTTGTTATATCATAATTATGTAAAATACACACAGTTGATATAGTTACCCCATAGAATGTACCCAAAACCAAGAAAAAGGAATTATTCCCACATGAAGCACCTCTTGCTTAAAAAGAAAACCTTCTGATTCCCCAACCAGGGTTCCAGACTACTCCACAGACGCCACAAACGGGAACAGGCCAAAGCCATAATATGGCTTGTGAGAGGTCACACTTTATAAGGCCTCACCCACTTCCCGGATGGAAAGAGAGGGGGCACAAACACCCAGTGGTGCGGGTAAAAGTGGGTATTACCTAAAAAAAACTGTATTTAATATAATATGTATAGAGTGGCACAAGCCATAAATATTAATATGGCTCCAGCATATGTGTGGGCACAATCAATCCCCATCATATGCGTAGAAACGTCTATACTTGGATTGAAGCCCACATGGATTGTGTCCATATGTGCACCACCCTATGGCCAGACAGAGGTTATGTATAGAGGAATGTAGAAAATCCACATGTGATGTGAAAATGAAAAGTGCTAGAATAGTGACAAGGTGACGAGTATTGAGTAAAAAAAGTGAAGATTGCCAAAAATATGCATAGGTGACCAGGAAAAAGATTACTATTGCAAAGTATTATTCAGAGAGGGAAAGGAGAGGAAGAAAAAAAAACACACCAAGCCAAACCAAACACAAATGCAACACACAGACCCATTGGTGAAAATAAAAACGAATGTATTTAAAGAGAAAGAAGAAGCATCACTGAAGGGGTGTAAAGTGAGTTATAAGACCCTGAGATCGTATTTTTTTTGGAAAACAGAAATAAGACAAGATAAGAATATGATGTTACCTAAAGTGCCGCAGTGAGACAGGACAAAGCAAACTATAAGAGTGAAAAAGGTGATGAAAAAAGTGCCACAACATGGTGAAGTGACCAGAAATGCGAGAAAAAAGCCACAGTGGCCCCATGCGCTCACTTTTTGTCTGTGTCACCATGATATGTTATTACACTGTGGCTTTTTTCTCACATTTTTGGTCACTTCACCGTGTTGTGGCACTTTTTTAATCACCCTTTTCACTCTTATAGTTTGCATTGTCCTGCCTCACTGCAGCACTTTAGGTAACATCACATTCTTACCTTGTCTTATTTCTGTTTTCCCAAAAGAATACAATCTCATGTTCTTATAACTCACTTTACACCCCTTCCATGATGCTTCTTCTTTCTCTTTAAATACATTTGTTTTTATTTTCACTAATGGGTCTGTGTGTTGTATTTGTGTTTGGTTTGGCTTGGTGTGTTTTTTTTTCTCTTCCTCTCCTTTCCCTCTCTGAATAATACTTTGCAGTAGTGATCTTTTTCTTGGTCACCTATCCATATTTTTGGCAATCTTCACTTTTTTCACTCAATACTCGTCCCCTTTAGTCACTATTCTAGCACTTTTCATTTTCACATCATGTGTGGATTTTCTGCATTCCTCTACACATAACCTCTGTATGGCCATAGGGTGGTGCACATATGGTCACAATCCATGTGGGCATCAATCCAAGTATAGACGATTCTACGCATATGATGGGGATTGATTGTGCCCACACATATGCTGGAGCCATATTACTATTTATGGCTTGTGCCACTCTATACATATTATACTAAATACAATTTTATTTTGTTTTTTACCATAGATAATACCCGCTTTTACCCGCACTACTGGGTGTTTGTGCCCCCTCTCTTTCCATCTAGGAAGTGGGTGGGGCCTTTTAAAGTGTGACCTCTCACAAGCCATACTGTGGTTTTGGCCCGTTCCCATTTGTGGCATCCGTGGAGTAGTCTGGAACCCCGGTTGGGGAATCAGAAGGTTTTCTTTTTAAGCAAGAGGTGCTTCATGTGGGAATAATTCATTTTTCTTGGTTTTGGATACATTCTATGGGGTAACTATATCAACTGTGTGTATTTTACATGATTATGATATGTCAATAGTGTGTACAAGTAATGGTTATACATTTCTCTAGCAGAAAGTCCCTCTGAAGAAGACCCCAGCATGGGTTGAAATGCGTCAGGGCTGTAATTGGTTGACAAACTTGACATTCACTGTGTAATGTTGATATGTAACCACTGTCTAATAATATGTATCCGGCTTTATTCATTTCCCACTGAAACTCATGTTTTAAGCTTCATGTAAAGGTTTTTTTTATATATATATATATATATCAATAAACATACATTTTTCATACCTTGCCTATTTATTACTATCCCCCCCTCCCCCCCGGCTGCCTAAAAACCCCACTATAGGGGAGTTCTTTCCATTCTCAGATCATAAACTTACCCCCTTTAAACTACTTGAACAGAGAATTGCTGCATTCGGGTATAAAACATCAATGCTTGGATCACAGTGCACACTTGAAAAGTTTAAAAATTTTATTCAAAGTTCTAGTTTTTATGTTCACAATCAATTTTGTTTTTCTTCTTATTATATTTTTCCAACACATTCAGAACTTACAGCCCTTAGATGGAGCCACTACTGTTTCTCCCAGATCAACAACTCCAAAGAAACCTTGCCAACATAGCCAAGCTGAAAGAACTGGGAAGATACCTGCACTTCAAAATGTGAATACAACACTTCTTTGGTCTGCACTAGCACTTAGCAAAACAACCCATACTGGTTTTGACCACTCGAGGGAGCTCTCCATTAACAAAAGAATTTATATGCACCCAGAATGTCGAACAACTAAACCTTCTTTGTCCACATGGGGGTGACATTTTTTTTTCTATAAATACCAAAGAACTTAACCATCTTGCCAAGCGTAAGTCACTATGGAAGGAAGCTCAACAATTCAAAAGTGGTGTCCTATTCGCTCAGGAAACACATTTCAATAGTTCACCCCCCAAAATGCACAAATAAGCAGGTCCCCCATATATTTATACTTCAAACGCAGATTAAAAAAAAAGATGAGTTCTTATTGCAATAAGGGACACTACTCCATGAAGTGATTGCAGACCCACAAGGACAATTCATAATATTAATTTGTGATATCATCTCCTCAACGTACACTATTGTGAACCTTTATGCTCCAAACGCTAACCAAATACACTTTATTAACAAAGCTTTTCGGAAGATAAGGGCCCACCAAAAAGGAGCTCTGGTGATTTGTCGGGACTTCAACCTTATCCCAGACTCACACCTTGATACAACCTCCACCCCCATCAGAACAACCCAAACGCTTCAAAACACTATACATCAGCAAAACCTATTTGACGCATGGAGATGCCTTCATGCAGGAGAAAAAGACTTCACCTTTTTTTCTTCACCTCACAGGTCATACTCACAAATTAATCTCTCCCTAGTAGATCAATGGACCTTGTCCAGAACTGTAGCAGCATCCATAAATGATACTGTAGCGCTTGCAATACGTGACTCATTCTCTTCAAACCCTGTTCCAATCTGGAGAGCTAAGCTGCTTCTTTTACAGGAAAAGTCTACCAAAACTATATTGGAACAACATTTACTACAATATTTTAGCAAAAACGTAGATTCTGTGGATGATAAGTTTACATTGTGGAATGCCCATAAGGCGTTCTTGAGGGGTATTTTTATTAAACTGGGGGAAAGGAGGAGGAGGCAGCACAAACAGCAATTACAGGATCTCACAAACAAAATTCACAACTTAGAAATCAGTAATAAACAAAAACCCACACTCTCAATTTCTAAACAATTATCCCATCTTCGATACGATCTTCAATTAATATTATTAGGAAATAGGGATGAGCCGAACACCCCCCTGTTCGGTTCGCACCAGAACCTGCGAACAGACCTAAACTTCGTGTGAACTTTAGAACCCTATTAAAGTCTATGGGACTCGAACGTTCACAATCTAAAGTGCTCATTTTAAAGGGTAATATGCAAGTTACTGTCCTAAAAAATGTTTGGGGACCTGGGTCCTGCCCCAGGGGACATGGATCAATGCAAAAAAAAGTTTTAAAAACGGCCATTTTTTCAGGAGCACTGATTTTAATAATGATTGAAGTGAAACAATAAAAGTGTAATATTCCTTTAAATGTGGTACCTGGGGGGTATCTATAGTATGCCTGTGAAGGGGCGCATGTTTCCCGTGCTTAGAACTGTCCCTGCACAAAGTGTCATTTGTGCAGGAAAAAAAGTCTTTTAAAATCACTTGCGGCTATATTGTCGGCTCCCCGTAATACAGAGAACACTCAATGAGTGTTCTCTGTATTAGCCGACAATTCATTCATTCATTGATAAAAAAAAAAAAAAAGCGTGGGGGTTCCCCTTAATTCAATTACCAGGCCCTTCAGGTCTGACATGGATATTAAGGGGAACCCCGTGTCAAATTAAAAAAAAATTCACGTGGGGGTCCCCCTAAATATCCATACCAGACCCTTCAGGTCTGATATGGATATTAAGGGGAACCCCGCATCAAATAAAAAAAAATTGATGTAGGGGTCCCCCTAAAAATCCATACCAGACCCTTTATCCGAGCACGCAACCTGGCAGGCCGCAGGAAAAGAGGGGGGGACGAGAGAGCGCCCCCTCCCTCCTGAACCGTACCAGGCCACATACCCTCAACATTGGGAGGATGCTTTGGGGGTCTGTGACCCCTCAAAGCACCTTGTCCCCATGTTGATGAGGACAAGGGCCTCATCCTCACAACCCTGGCCGGTGGTGGTGAGGGTCTGCAGGGGGGGGCTTATCGGAATTTGGAAGCCCCCTTTAACAAGGGGATCCCCAGATCCCGGCCCCCCCTGTTTGAAATGGTAAGGGGGTACAAAAGTACCCCTACCATTTCACAAAGAAAGTGTAAAAATGGTTAAATAAGACAAACACACTTTTGAAAAATTCCTTTATTAAAAATAAAAAAAATAAAAAAAAGATTCCAGCGGTGCTAATCCACTCTTGCTATCCAGCGACGAATCTCTGGGGTCCAGCGATGGATGATCATATCCAGCGACGGGGGATCTCTCAGTCCAGCGCTGTCCATACATCCGTCTTCTGTCTCCACTGCGGAGACACTGCGGAGATCCCAGCGCTGACGTTTCTTATATTAGGAGGGCGGGGCCACCCGTCACCTGACCCCGCCCCCTCTGACGCTGGTGAGGGGAGCCAGGGGTTCCCCAGTGACGTATGGGTGACCCTGCCCCCTCTGATGTAACGGAAACCTGCGTTACATCAGAGGGGGCGGGGTCACCCATACATCACTGGGGAACCCCTGGGTTCCCTCACTAGCATCAGATGGGCAGGGTCAGGTGACGGGTGGCCCTGCCCTCCTAATATAAGAAACATCAGCGCTGGGATCTCCGCAGTGTCTCCGCAGTGGAGACAGAAGACGGATGTATGGACAGCGCTGGACTGAGAGATCCCCCGTCGCTGAATATGATCATCCATCGCTGGAACCCGGAGATTTGTCACTGGATAGCAAGAGTGGATTAGCACCGCTGGAATCTTTTTTTTTTTATAAAGGAATTTTTCAAAAGTGTGTTTGTCTTATTTAACCATTTTTACACTTTCTTTGTAAAATGGTAGGGGTACTTTTGTACCCCCTTACCATTTCAAACAGGGGGGGCCGGGATCTGGGGATCCCCTTGTTAAAGGGGGCTTCCAAATTCCGATTCCGATTTTTTTTGGGGGGGAGTGGGGGCTTCGTTAGGAGGGGCACTTCCTGTCCCACTTCCTCCTTCCACCCAGGGACCGCCAAGGCGACTCCTACTTTCGCCTTAAGCAGCCCCTCCCTCTAGGCGATCTCCTGGGACACATGACAGGTCCCAGGAGATCATCTGTCCACTCTGGGAGTGCAGCCAAAAGCTGAAAGCTGTCACGGCCAGATGTCCAGCGTGGTAATGGAGGCGCTGACGGAGAGGAGACGGAGAGGAGGGACGCTCCTTTAGGCCGCATCACTAGACTGTGAAACAGTTAAGTGTCAGTTTATTAAATGTCAGCAACTACACTTTTTGTAGCTGCTGACCTTTAATAAACATAAAAAGCCTGGAACTCTGCTTTAACTCTCCATTCACAATCCGGGAAGTATCTTAAGCTATTGACACGCTACCATTAAACAAGTCCCCCCATCTAACCGCTATTTTCAATGCTGCAGCTGCCTCTTCATCCTTCCCATCAGAAATGTTGAAAGCACTTGTAATCACCCTGCCAAAGCCAGGGCAAGAACCATCTCATCCACAGAATTTCAGGCTGATATCATTATTTAATAATGACCTGAAATTATATGCCGAACTGATTGCACTAATGCTGATATACTTCCACAGCTTATACATATGGACCAATCTGGATTTACAAAAGGACTTCAAACTACTAACACCACTAGGTGCCTAATTAATATCCACCAATCCACCAAGCAAATCTGAAGGGAACGCCTTCTCTGCTCATAGCTTTGGATGCAGAGAAGGTGTTCGATCAGATACATTGGGGATATATTGCTAAGGTATTGGAAAAGTTTGGATTCAATGGCACTATATTTTCTGCAATTATGGCATTATATTCCAAGCCCTCTGCCCAGGTTTACACCTCGGGGGTACTTTCCACTCCATTTAATATCACTAATGGAACTCGCCAAGGGTGCCCACTTTCACTGTTAATAATCAACCTTCTCTTGGAACCTCTGGCGAGTTACATACACAACCATCCTCAAATTACAGAACATAGGTTTAGCAGCTCAGCACACTCTATCAGTCTATTTGCAGATGATGTTATACTCATGATCACAGACGTGGAGACTTCATTAGCCTCGATAAATCAATCACTGAAAATGTTCAATGGTATATCCTATTACAAAGTAAACAACACTAAGGCATACATCCTTGGCATCAATATACCTCCTAAAACTAGGCTCAAAATGTAACAGTTATATCCATACACATGGAACGACACTGGTATAAATTACTTAGGCATCACCTTAACACCCAAGATGGCGGAATTGTTCAAAACAAATTATTCTGCATTCTAATGCCGCGTACACACGATCAGATTGTCCGGCGTACTTAGTCCGCCGAAACGCATTTCAGCGGACAATTCGATCGTGTGTGGGCTTCAGTGGACTTTTCCAGCGTGAAGTCCGGCGGACTAAGAAAGTATTTTTGCACTCCAATCTTCCCGCCGTACTTGGGTTTCAGCGGACAATACGTTCATCAGTATGCTAGTACGGCGGACTAAGAATGACGCATGCTCAGAAGCAAGTACGAAAAAGGAAGCTATTGGCTACTGGCTATTGAACTTCCTTTTTCTAGTCCCGTCGTACATGCTGTACGTCATCACGCTAGCAAACGATTGACTTTCTGCATGTCCGTGTGGCCAAGTCCATTTGGTAGAAAGTCCGCCAGACTATCCGCCAGGTTGTTTGCCAGACTAAGTACGCCGGACAATTCGCTCGTGTGTACGCGGCATTAGACAAACTACACTCCAAACTCCAAGATCTAGAAAAAAAAAAACTATCCTGGTCCAGGAGACTTGCAGCCTTTAAAATGGTACTGCTACCACAATTTGTATTCTTATATAGGACCATACCTATTGCGGTACCCAATACTTTCTTTATTAAAGTCCAATCCATGATCAGACAATATTTTTGGCAAGGAAGAAGGGAGAGATGTGCATTCTAAAAAACAAATCAATACTAGGAAGGCAGGAGGAGTGGGCTTAATAGTTCTCAAAGATTACTACACTGCCTCAATACTGGCACAAATAAAGCATGGTTCCCCAAAGCCCCAATACTAGATGGAAAGAACTGGAAAATATACAACTCAAAGGATGAGATCTATATCACTTTCTTCTTACTAGTCAACAATACACCCCTAGATACACATCACTATCTCCTACCATTACAGCATCACTTCATGCCTGGAGAACCTTGTTAAACACTCCCCCTCAGGATTCTTTTACCTCCACACTATCAATACCAACCTATAGCTTAGCCCACATCATACCTGACTTAAATGTCTCAAGCTGGGTAGAAAAGGGGATAGAAAGAATTGAAGACATAATGATTGGCCCAAATCCTAAAACCTTCAAGTATTTACAAGTAGAATATAAACTAGCTAACTCAGAATATTACACATACCATAGGATTACACATCTACTACGCTTCAACTTAAAAACAACGATTGAGATGCCATGGAGAGTACTCCAATACTACACAAGCCCTACCACCAAGATTAGGGGTACATCATTGTTCTATAATATACTGCAGAATAAGGTTATACTTTTGAAAAGGACTCATATGACTGCCTGGGAAAAGGACTTAGATACCTCTTACTCCCTAGAACAGTGCACTGCAACAAAGAGTGTAAACCTATGGGAATTATCACAGAAAATCTTCTTCAGATGGTATCTGACACCCCATAGGATAGCTAAATTCTCCCCACAAAGCTCTAATATTTGTTGGAGGAACTGTGGCGCGGTGGGAACATTGTACCATATAATCAGGTATTGCCTTAATATAATCCCCTTTTGGAAGGGAATCTATGGTAAAATTTCACAAGTACTGAATATTAGAGTTCCCATGACACAGAGAAATGCAATTTTATCCTTGGACATAGAGTTAATTCAACCAGAATACAGGACCATAGCCATGCACATCCTTCTGAGTGCACGACTAACAATAATGCACCATTGGACAGATAAACTAACCCTGTCTCTTCATGAAGTAATAACTACGACTAACACTCATGCAGCATACAAGATGTTATATGCATCAACTGAAAACAATTACAGTAAAGCCCAAAAAATTTGGGAAAAATGGGTAGATTGGTACACAAGGAAACATAAGACCTAAATGTATCACTTATAAACCATACTGTACTATCCAAAGGGTAGTAACAATCTGACTGTTTTTTCCTATTTTTATTTTGTATTATTTTATCCTTTTATATTTTCTATTATTTTTCCTTTTTGAACATCATTTTTTTTATATAATACTTAGACTAACACTAGACATTATCTAACAATGAAAACAGTGCAAAAAGCCCCAAAAGAGGGAGCGCAGCGTGTTCCCGGTTGGTGTTCCTGGGCAGGGGAGTGGTGTTCCTAACTCTTGATCCAGCAAGTTATATATATCACACTTTTTTTTTAACAGAATTTTTTTTATTAATAAAATAAAGCATCATTACAACTTATCCACAGTTCTATACATGCAAATAGCTACACAAGTCAACACCTTCAATCCAGTTTACCAAAAAATGTCACCGAGCATAGGGGAGAAAGGAACATGAGAGTTGGGTGAGTAATGCAGGTAAAGAACAATCTCATAAGATAACACAACAATAGAAAAGCACAGTGAATGGATTTACACAGGTAGATAAGGATTCCACCACCCCTATCATGGGGTCTCAGGTTATTACCAGTAGCATACCAGGGTCATATCCCTTTGACAATTCCACTATTAAACGCATTAAACATTAAACATTAAGGGATCTAGCTCTCAACCATGGATCCCAAATACCACCGAACTTCTTTGGGCATTTCCGCCCCATATACGTTAGTTTATAGAGTGGTAATACCGAGTCCACCATTGAGTGCCACTGGGTAAGTGTAGGGGGAGACATCATATATGACACTTTTTACCTTGGTTTATATCTCTATTATATATAGACTTTTTTATGGAATAACCCTCAAGACTATATCATAAACTGAGGAATGCATGCCTAAGTGACTATTTTTCTATGTTTGTTCACTTATGTTCTGTGAAATATTCAATAAAAACATATTGATTTAAAAAAAATGAGAACCAGAATTACATTTTTTGTTAAAACCTAAGTGGAATGCTAGATGGAAGAAAGAATACCAATCAGATATAATAAAGTCTGTAATGATCCTGCGCAAAAAGTGTGTATAAATCAAACAATGTATCAATCATAAAGTGATAAGTGCTGGTAGGCAAAACGAAATAAATCACTACTATTAGTCCACAATATTAGGGAAAGTATGCACCATTTCATAGATCCATATAAGTAGGTCTCTTAGAATCATAAACCACACAAGGAGCACTGAAACTGGTTCCCGCAAGCAGAAGAGAATAATATTATGGACTTTATTTGATTTAGTATTATGTGAATGCTAATAGACCCTGCTGCATTTTCTTAGCACCTTAATTGCAATTTGCACGTGTATATTTATTTATTTTTATTGTCTTTGATATTCATCCAGTATAGTGCATGTTTATATTTTTTATATATCAGCACATTTACTATTTTTTATTCATCTATTTTTATCACATATTTGATATTCACTATTTATTATATATCATATACGTAGGACAATTATATTTAGTTGGTAGTGCGAAGGCTATTTTTACTATTTTATGTTATTTAGTTCACATCTTCCCTTTGTTGCCACTATGGAGGCGTTCACGTTTATGGATAATATGAATATTAATCTAGATGACATTTTTTCACATAATAAGGCACGTAATATGGATTTGGAAAGTATGGTAAAGAAATTAGGACACTAGATGGAGAAAAAAAATCAATTTATGGTGGAACACCAATACATTTGAACAGTATATTAGATAAAATATTGTTCCTGAGACGTATTAGGTGGGACCTGCCGCCAAATGATGGTCTCATGGAGAAAGAGTCCATGGATGAGTGGTATGAATTCTTTAACTGACTGTTATTGAAAAGAAAACAGAGAAAGACAGAGAAAGACTCAAATTATAGAAAAACTAATTGAGGACATTAAGACAAAATTGGAACCACATAAGGAATCTGCAGAGTTTAAGAAATTGGCTCTACAATTGAATAAAGACTTAATTGCTAAAGATTTAGAGGTACAACAGCACAAAATGAAAAAATACCGCCGTGATGTGACAGATTATAAAACGAATAGAGTATTTAAATGGCAAGGGAAACCCTACAATAACTGGCATGCCAACCAAAAAGAAAATAGAGGACACCCACAACAATATGAACACCAAGGAAGAAGAGATAGGAGTCCCATACCAACATACAATAGGTTTGAACCAATTAGAAATCACTATGAGGAACAATACTATGAACAACCCTACTATCAGCAACAACAAGACCAAGATACACAGAACCATTTTTTAGACAGGGACAGGAGGGAATATTCCCCCAGAAGACCACCACAAGAACCATATTGGAGGAGGGAATACTCCCCAAGGAGAGTACAACAAGAACCACATTGCTCACCAATAAGGAGAACAGAAGAGGACAGAGCACGAGACAGCCCAGAAAGAAGAGAAGCTGCAGAGCGGGAAAGAGAATCCAAACGCACAAGAGAACGGTAGTTTTGCGAGTCCAGCGGACAATCCGCCCGTGTGTGTGCAAGTCCTCCGGACTTTTGAAATGGACGGACTTTCCCGCACACGGGAAACAATGACTGAATTGCTGGACAGCTTGGTCCTTTAAAGGAAGTTAAAAAATAATAGACATGTGCATTCGTTTTCGTCCGAATGCATTTTCGTCCGAATTTCAGCTATTTTCGTTTTCGTTTTGACAAACGATAACGAAAGCACAAAATCCGAAAAACGAAAGATCCGACATAAATAAATGCTTTATTTTCGTTTTCGTTGTTACAACAGTTCGATATAGAATAGGAGATTCGACATGACTCTGACAACGTGTTTATAGAACCTATGGTCGAATGTGCCTAACCTTACCTCTATTAGTCCAAGATTATATAGAGAAAATATTCGACAGAGAAAAGATTTGACGGAGAGAAAAGATTCTGCAAGTTACTGTCCTAAAAAGTGTTTGGGGACCTGGGTCCTGCCCCAGGGGACATGTATCAATGCAAAAAAAAGTTTTAAAAACGGCCGTTTTTTCGGGAGCAGTGATTTTAATAATGATTAAAGTGAAACAATAAAAGTGTAATATTCCTTTAAATTTCGTAGGGGGGGGTTGTCTATAGTATGCCTGTGAAGGGGCGAATGTTTCTGGGCCTTAGAACTGTCGCTGCACAAAGTGTCATTTATGCAGGAAAAAAAGTCCTTTAAAATCACTCGCAGCTATTATGAATTGTCGGCTCCCGTAATACAGAGAACACTCATTGAAAGTCATTGATAAAAAAATAAATAAATAAATAAAAAAAAAAAGCGTGGGGGTCCCCCAAATTGAATTACCAGGCCCTTCAGGTCTGGTATGGATATTAAGGGGAACCCTGCCTCAAATTTAAGAAAAAATTTGACGTGGGGTTCCCCCTAAATATCCATAACCAGACCCTTCAGGTCTGGTATGGATATTAAGGGGAACCCCGCGTCAAATTTAAAAAAAAATTGACGTGGGGTTCCCCCTAAAAATCCATACCAGACCCTTTATCCGAGCACGCAACCTGGCAGGCCGCAGGAAAAGAGGGGGGGACGAGAGAGCGGCCCCCCCTCCCTCCTGAACCGTACCAGGCCACATGCCCTCAACATTGGGAGGATGCTTTGGGGGTCCGTGACCCCTCAAAGCACCTTGTCCCCATGTTGATGAGGAGAAGGGCCTCATCTCCACAACCCTGGCCGGTGGTTGTGGAGGTCTGCGGGCGGGGGGCTTATCAGAATCTGGAAGCCCCCTTTAACAAGGGGACCCCCAGATCCCGGCCCCCCCCCTGTTTGAAATGGTAAGGGGGTACAAAAGTACCCCTACCATTTCACAAAGAAAGTGTAAAAAAATGGTTAAATAAAACAAACACACTTTTGAAAAATTCCTTTATTAAAAATAAAAAAATAAAAAAAAGATTCCAGCGGCGGTAATCCACTCTTGCTATCCAGCGACGGACGGTCATCTCTCCCGCGATGTCATGTCATCCAGCGCAGCGAATCCTTCGTTCTTCTGTCTCCGCAGAGGAGACAATGCAGGGATTCCGGCTGGCTGACGTTTCTTAAATACGGAGGGCGGGGCCACCCGTCACCTGACCCCGCCCCCCTCTGACGCAAGGGGAAACCCGGGGTTCCCTGTGACGTATAGGTGACCCGCACCCCTCTGATGTAACACAGGCAGGTTTCCGTTACATCAGAGGGGGGCGGGGTCACCCATACGTCACGGGGAACCCCGGGTTTCCCCTTGCGTCAGAGGGGGGCGGGGTCATGTGACGGGTGGCCCCGCCCTCCGTATTTAAGAAACGTCAGCCAGCCGGAATCCCTGCATTGTCTCCTCTGCGGAGACAGAAGAACGAAGGATTCGCTGCGCTGGATGACATGAGACATCGCGGGAGAGATGACCGTCCGTCGCTGGATAGCAAGAGTGGATTACCGCCGCTGGAATCTTTTTTTTATTTTTTTATTTTTAATAAAGGAATTTTTCAAAAGTGTGTTTGTTTTATTTAACCATTTTTTTACACTTTCTTTGTGAAATGGTAGGGGTACTTTTGTACCCCCTTACCATTTCAAACAGGGGGGGGGCCGGGATCTGGGGGTCCCCTTGTTAAAGGGGGCTTCCAGATTCTGATAAGCCCCCCACCCGCAGACCTCCACAACCACCGGCCAGGGTTGTGGAGATGAGGCCCTTCTCCTCATCAACATGGGGACAAGGTGCTTTGAGGGGTCACGGACCCCCAAAGCATCCTCCCAATGTTGAGGGCATGTGGCCTGGTACGGTTCAGGAGGGAGGGGGGGCCGCTCTCTCGTCCCCCCCTCTTTTCCTGCGGCCTGCCAGGTTGCGTGCTCGGATAAAGGGTCTGGTATGGATTTTTAGGGGGAACCCCACGTCAATTTTTTTTTAAATTTGACCGGGGTTCCCCTTAATATCCATACCAGACCTGAAGGGTCTGGTTATGGATATTTAGGGGGAACCCCACGTCAAATTTTTTCTTAAATTTGAGGCAGGGTTCCCCTTAATATCCATACCAGACCTGAAGGGCCTGGTAATTCAATTTGGGGGACCCCCACGCTTTTTTTTTTTATTTATTTTTTTTTTTTTTTATCAATGACTTTCAATGAGTGTTCTCTGTATTACGGAGCCGACAATTCATTATAGCTGCGAGTGATTTTAAAGGACTTTTTTTCCTGCATAAATGACACTTTGTGCAGCGACAGTTCTAAGCCCCAGAAACATGCGCCCCTTCACAGGCATACTATAGACACCCCCCCCCCCTACGAAATTTAAAGGAATATTACACTTTTATTGTTTCACTTTAATCATTATTAAAATCACTGCTCCCGAAAAAACGGCCGTTTTTAAAACTTTTTTTTGCATTGATCCATGTCCCCTGGGGCAGGACCCGGGTCCCCAAACACTTTTTAGGACAGTAACTTGCAAATTAGCCTTTAAAATTAGCACTTTAGATTTTGAACGTTGGAGTCCCATAGACTTTAATAGGGTTCTAAAGTATGCTATATAGTTAGCTCCGTCGAATCTTCTTTATACATTCGACAGACACCATAAGCCTTCCAAGACAGATTCGACCGTAATTCATGTGGATTTTCGGACGAATGCAATTTTTGAACGAAAAACGAAATAAATAAAAACGAATTTCGGGAGTAACTAAATAAATTAAGCTTTCGGACGAAAACGAAATTCCGAAACGAAATATTTTACTCTGCACATGTCTAAAAAATAATTGACTTATTGACTGGATCATCAGATGAAAATAAAGGGAAAAAAAGCCTAAAATAAGATAACAAATGCAGACATGACACTGAAATATTGGTAAGCAGCTGCTATATATTATATTTTTGCTTTTGTGTTTAAATATCCTTTAACATATATACACTTAATATAAATACTACACATGATGCTAGGTCCACTTTTAGATAACATCCTCTTTCAAATACTTTATGACAGGAATCTCCAAACTTTCTAAACAAAGGGACAGTTTTTTTTGTCCTTCAAACTTTAGGGGGGGGGGGGTCAGACTGTGGCCAGCGGAAGTGGAAATTTTCCTGGCATTAGTGGGAGTAAACATTTAATTTGGTATTAGGTGAATGAACAATGTGCTATTGTTGATATGATTGGGAATAATAGTGACTCATAGCTGGTGTCGATGGGGGAATTGGTACCCCATTGTTGGTATCAGTGGGAGATGGGGTGCCCCTTTGCCCCTGTCAGTTGGCAGGATAGTGTCTCATATCAGTGGGAGGAATAGTGCCCCAAAGGCCAGATAAAGCAAGCAAAAAGCAGCATCTAGCCCTGGGGCTGCAGTTTGGAGACCACTGCTTCATGACCTTTAAATAAGTTGAACAGAATGAAAACACTCTGATTAACACCTATTCATCCCAATTCATTTTTTATGGCCTCTTTGCTAATTTAAAGTGATACTAAAGTCTCAGTTATGTTTTTCTTTAAAAATAACAAACATGTTATACTTGTTATACCCTGTGCTGCTCTGTGCAAAAACACTGCACAGAGCCGCCCAGATCCTCCTCTTCTTGGGTCCCTCACCGGCGCTCCTGGACCTTCCCTCCTGCTGAGTGCCCCCACAGCAAGCGGCTTGCTACAGGGGCACTGGAGCCAAGCGCAGCTCTGTGTGTCTATTTAGACACGGAGATGCAGTTTGGCCCTGTCCCTTCTCTCTCCTCATTGGCTCACAGCCTTTGATTGATAGCAACAAGAGCCAATGACACCGCACTACCATTTCAGCTAATGAGGAGGGAGAGTTCCGGATGGCCAAGACACTCATGCAATATCACTGGATCGAGATGGATTGAGGTAATTATTATTGGGGCTGCTGCACGCTGAAGGTTTTTTATAATAGAATGCATTAGGATCAAAAAATCTTCTGACTTTACAACCACTTTAACTTACTGACCCCTTGACACTGATTAGATTTACTCTAAAGTTTTAGAAACATAGTAACTCTAATTACAAACTCTCTTCTGACACATCAGTTACATTTTTCTTATCAGCTAGTACATCATTTAAAGTGGAAGACCCCAGATATCAAAGAACCTCTTTATATTTATGGATCTGATACACCCAGCTGCTAGAAAGTTTCAGATTATCTAACAATGAGGAAATGGTTTAAAATAATTGAGTATATACAGTGCTTTGAAAAAGTATTCATACACCTTGAAATATTTCACATTTTGTCATGTTACAACCAAAAACATAAATGCATTTATTGGGATTTTTTATGTGATAGACCAACACAAAGTGGCACATAATTGTGAAGTAGAAGGAAAATGATAAATGATTTTCAACATTTTTTACAAATAAATATCTTAAAAGTGTGGTGTGCATTTGTATTCAGCCCCCTTTACTCTGATACCCCTAACTAAAATCTAGTAGAATCAATTGCCTTCAGAATCACCTAATTAGTAAATAGTGTTCACCTGTGTGTAATATAATCTCAGTATAAATAAAACTGTTCTGGGAAGCTCTCTGTGTTTTTTTTTTATTTTAGAGAACCTTAGTAAACAAACAGCACCATGAAGACCAAGGAACACACCAAACAGGTTCGGAATAAAGTTGTGGAGAAGTTTAAAGCAGGGTTAGGTTATAAAAAAAAATCCCACGCTTTGAACATCTCATCGAGCACTGTTCAATCCATAATCTAAAAATGGAAAGAGTATAGCACAACTGCAAACCTGCCAAGACAAACCTTCCAAGACATAATCAGAGAAGCAGCCAAGAGACCCATGGTAACCCTGGAGGAGCTGCAGTTTAGGTGAGAGAATCTGTCCAAATTACAACTATTAGTAGTAGTAGTTGTGCACTCTGCAAATCTGGCCTTTATGGTAGAGTGGCAAGAAGAAAGCCATTTTGAAAGAAAGTTCTCAGAAGTCCCATTTGCAGTTTGCAAGAATCCATGTGGGGGACACAGCAAACATGTGAAAGAAGGTGCACTGGTCAGATAAGACCAACATTGAAATTTTTTAAATAAAAGCAAAAGCTATGTGTGGCAGAAAACTAACACTGCACATCACCCTGAACACATCAACCCCATTGTGAAACATGGTGGTGGCAGCTGTTGCGAGGATGCTTTTATTCAGCAGGGACAAGAAAGCTGGTCAGAGTTCATGGGAAGATGGATGGAGCCAAATACAGGGCAATCTTAGAAGAAAACCTGTTAGATTCTGCAAAAGACTTGAGACTGGGGTGGAGGTTCGCCTTCCAGCAGGAAGGACCCTAAGCATACAGCCAGAGCTACAATGGAATGGCCCAGTCAAAGTCCAGGCCTAATTCCAAATGGGTATCTCTGGCAAGACTTGAAAATTTCTGTTCACAGACGCTCTCCATCCAATCTGACAGAGATTGAGACATTTTGCAAAGAAGAATGGGCAGCAATTTCACTCTCTAAATGTGCCAAGCTGGGAGAGACATACCCAACAAGATTTGCAGCTGTAACTGCAGCCAAAGGTAGTTCTACAAAGTATTGACTCGGGGGGCTGAATACAAATTTTCACATATTTATTTGTAAAATAAAAGGAAAATAATTTATCATTTTCCTTCCACTTAACAATTATGTGCCACTTTGTGTTGGTCCATCACATAAAATCCCAATAAAATAAGTTTATGTTTCTGGTTGTAACATGACAACGTGGAAAATTTCAAGGTGTATACTTTTTCCAGACACTGTATATAAAATGGAATACTTGTATAATTGTAAAGAAAATCAAATGGAGAGATTCTCCAGTATTTGAGGAAAATTGGTAGAGTTTAAGAGAACGAGGAGGTATACAGAGATGTGGAGTGATTAAAAAGAGAGGGAGGTATGGAGAAAGAAGGAGAATCAGGGAATAGGAGGGAGGAGAGGGGAGAAAGAAGTAAACAAAAAAGAAAAAAAAGTGGCCTCTTTCATCCTTTACTACTTACAGAGTATGAAGAGGGTCACATTGCACAGCTTTGGTGCACTTTGCCTAATCATTGTTTCTACCAGGCTAGACCTCTTCTGTGGCTCTCTGATTTAGTTTTACTTTATTACTAGAGGCTGTACTTCCCCAACACCTGGGTTCAACTTCTATTTCCCTGTGCACTGAGAAAACGGTAGGCCATTTATCAGGGCACATTTATTAGACAAGCTACAGACTTTGCCTGAGAGTCGAGACCCTTAGTTACAAAATGAAACTAAACATGAATGATCCACAGTGTAGGTTTTATGTGCTTAATAAGCGTAACTTTTAGTTTTTTTTTAACATTTAAAATTGTTGACAGGTTTGCTTTAATGCTCCCAATCCACAGAGTGTAATTCAACATATTTTGATTTATTGGATCACTCACAGAGAGAATCTTAGAAGTTTTGCTCAGCACTATGGCTATATTGGTGTCTTAATATAGTGTTCTGAAATCTCCCATAGTTTCCAGTAGGGGAACATAAATAAATACTTGAAGTTTTATATTAAACTGTTTATTTGTGTGTGCCATATAAGTTTGTGGACATGCACAGACTATGTAATGCTTGAGCAGTATCAAGCTTGTTTAAGTTGCATGTGTCATATTCCCCAGACACCAGGGAAAGATAATCCATTATAAATGTACTGTATATCTTGTTTTTACAAACAGAGAGGAATGCATTGGCACAACACTTAAATCTTGCCTGTATCTCGGCACACATTTTTCAATAATGAACTATGAATTTTAAGCTTCTGTAATTGCAAACTGCATAACTTGTGTGTTTCTGTACTTTTTGAACTTTTAGATTATATTCATGGTTAACAAAAACATTTTTTTTTACCATTTTCACCAAGTGGCAGTTATTATATCTTTAACTATTGTGGACCATGCAATCTGGCAATGCATGAAAGCTGTAAAAGATAAAAAGACACTGATGCCTACAAGTATATTTATTCAGGAAAAAAATATGCCACTCCAGGTTTAAAGGTAAGTTGTTATTTAATTTTTTTAAATATATTCCTATAACAACTATTTTTAATATTTCTGTCCAAATATCTTTCAGTGCATAGATGTACCAACTTACCTGGTACAGGCATTGTCCAACATGGTTAATATTTATACATTAGACCATATAAAAGAATGTTAACTATCTCTATAGAATAAATGCACAAGTGCAAGTTACTGAAGGAACACAGCTTTAGTTTGACAAGCACAAATATGAGATAGTGTGGAATGGACACAGCATAATGATGTAAGGCTTGACATCTGACATGCCATTATTATGTGTAAATGTCAGCAAGATCAGAATGATACACAAAGGTGCCCAGGTTAACTGCTGTAACACATCAGAGTGGGAGCAGGAGATGCTCTTATAAAAGTCTATGGGGTCTACTGCACAGGTACAGACAGCTTAGAGACAATTCTGTGCAAAGAATGTAAACAACGTGGTAGGCCATGGAATACAAGTATGTATGCATCTGTAAAGAGAGAAGGAAGGATCATTTAGGTCCAAGTGGAAGACAAAAAGGAATAATGCACTTTGTTTTAAAGTGCACTTACACTTTAAGTGTGTGTAAAGCAGTGTTTCTCAATTCCAGTCCTCATGGCCCACTAACAGGTCATGTTTTCAGGATTTCCCTCAGATGAAACAGCTGGGGTAATTACTAAGGCAGTGAAACTGATCAAATCACCTGTGCAAAATAATGGAAAGCCTGAAAACATGACCTGTTAGTGGGCCATGAGGACTGGAATTGAGAAACACTGGTGTAAAGACAACCCTTTGAATAATGCAGGGAAGCGGTAAATACATTTTCAGGTTACTCTTTGCTGTTTGTGTCCTGCTAGGGAGATTTCCATTTACTTCCCATCTTAGAGACGTAATGTGTTGTTGGGATATTTCCCCTTAACTCTTACTCTCATGACAGTGATAACATTTCAGATTTTTCCTTACTTTCTATCTTAGTGACAATGATCACCAGGAGAAATAAGGGGTGAATGTCTCCAGTGGGGACCCAGACTACTAAATAAATTAGCACAAGGTCTAACCCTTTCCCACTCTATATAAAACTAAAATCTTCATACACTTTAAAGACCAGATAAGAGCTATACGTGAAGTACCTAAGTAGTTGCTACACAGGTTAAGTATTTGTGCTATATTGGTAAATGGGCATTAGTGATCAATATTACAGTTATTAAGCTACAAAGATATTGTTTGCTTTTAAATTGGTGTCACAATGATGTGCTCTATGCCTTGACTGGTCAGAAACTTGTTTTTGCTACCAGCGTTTATACTGTTATGACTGTGCATATAATCCCATGTTTCTTGCCCAAAGATTTACTATAGTTTCTGCTGTCGGCAGGTAAGGCACCCCAAGAAATGAAATACCTAATGATGAAGTCAATACATCTTTGAAGGAGTTTCTAATGAATATTGAATATTTCTAAGCATCTGCTTCTTAGATTAGTGAGATTACAAATCAGGAGATTACAAATAAAAGCTTACTAAATCAAAGCAGGATGGAGGCGCATGTGCGCAGGACTCCAAGATGGCCGCTTTAGCCCTGAGCTCTGCTTCACCCTGGCCTAATGGCACACACAGCACCCGACTACGGCCAGCAGGACACTATTGGACCACATTATCAGCTGGGGGAACCACCTGGGAACAACTACATGCTCAGGGGCTCGGACAAATGGGACCTGAGGCCACAATTTAGCCCGCTCATGGAGCCACTCGATTCCAAGATGGCGACCGCAGCACACTCAGCAGCACATTCCTATGCTGACATGGAGGAGGAATCCCCTGAAGATTCAGCTCACAGCTCCCCGCAGGTGCCTAAGGAGCACACAGTGAGTACCAGACAAAATGTGGCACCCTCCAGAAAGAGTGAGAAATTGCTCTTGGGACTGAAATGGATCACCTTAGACAGACCCCACCGAACCCCCACTCGGGAAACATGAAGCGATAAATTCTCCCTCCAGCTCCATCTCGCCAATATGGTATAAGTCCAATTTTAAGAGCTCTAAGGAAGGAAGACCCCCCCTGAAACTACAAGAGGACTGTCTTTACACACATCTCTTTTTTTCCAGGCCTGATCAGGCTTTGTTTGAAGCTGTGATGCACAAGGCAACATGCTTTACCTTATGCATTATTTGAGTCATAGCTGGAATTTTTTCTCTAAAGGTTTTAGCAGTTATTGGTTTAGGTGTGCCTTTACCGGGGTGACACAAGTTTGCACCTCACCTACCCAATGGTTTTCCCGAGACCATTCTGTAGGACTTCAACCTCTCTAGTAGAGGCTGATTCTACTGTATACTGTATGTACAGCAAGTTAGTGTACTACTTCTGTCCGCCTGAGCCTCTAGAATGCTCTCTCTTCTCCTGTCTCTTCTCCTTCTCCCTCCCTCTACTAATCTTATCTTTTCTTCCCATTTTGCCAGACTCCAGGATCCTACTACTCCCACTGCTCAGTTCAGGGAAAGCAACCCTGGATGGAACGGATACCTGATGAGATCCAAGATAGTGTCTGAGGTAGGTCACATGGTAGCGACAGAGGGCCTTTTACCAATGCCCAATGGCTGATCACACTATACCCTCTCCTCCCCCATGGGTTGCTACACACAACACCCAGGGGATGAATTCCCCAGTCAAGTGATGCAAAATCTTACAGTATATGCATTCCCAAAAAATTGACATAGTACTACTCCAGGAGATCAATTTTCCAGGGCGGTATAACCCTTCATTCCTCCATGCTAGATTCCCGGTGTTTTTCTTAGCTAATGCTGAGGACAAAACCAAAGGAGTGGCTATCCTAATATTCAAGAACTGTATGTTCACACCACAAATGGAACACAGTGACCCAGAGCGCAGTTTCATTCTCTTAAAAGGTACAATAGGCAACATCTATACTCGTTTGTCTCCTAATGTGAACCCAATCAGGGCCAAGCAAAGTTCTTCCAGGCTATGCTTCAAAAACTGGCCCCTATGGTGGGTGGGACTGTCATATATGGGGGGGGACTCCAAGACAGCCCTAGACATGACCAGACCCCCAGGCTCTCAGCTCATTCCCCACCCAAGCAAAGCCTTATGCGGTGTACACACGAGCGGAATGTCCTACAGAAAAAGTCAGACGGGAGCTTTTCATCGTATATTCCAATCGTGTGTATGCCCCATCGGACTTTTTACGTCGGAAATTCTGATGGACCTAGAAATAGAACATGTTCTAAATATTTCCGAGGGAACCAATTCCTATCCGGAAAACCGCTCGTCTGTATGCTGTTCCGACGTACCAAAAACAACGCATGCTCTGAAGCAAGTATGAAACGCTCGGTGTGGTAAAGCTAGCGTTCGTAATGGAGCTAGCACATTTATCACGCAGCAAATTTTGTGATCTTTTAATGTAGAGCATTCTTTTCTTCTTTTAATGCTAGAATAATTAAGTTGTTTTGCTGCTCATATTCTCACAAACTTATTTCTTGATTATTTCTCCTGATCTCATGCAAAATCTTTTAATTTTTAAAAGCCCGATCTCCATAATAATGTTTAGAATTAATTTTTATAGTCTTTTATTTTATTTTTTTTCATCTTTTTTTTGGATTATTGAAAAATTATTTTCTAGTGATCTCCATATATAATTTTATTGTTTGTGTGTCACGTTACCACAATAACATTATTATCTTGTACTTTTTATTAACCTCAAGGAGGTTGGTGTCCCTTGTTAATTTGACATTAGAAATGTACCTGCCTATTCACAAACACACTGTCCTTTTTGTAGAAAAACAAGTATTTCCAAAAAATAAAATCTCCATTTATTCTGGCTGATAACAAAAATAAAGAGGAAGGCAACGTTGGAGAAACTTTTGAAATTTTTTAAGCCTTTTGGCCCCCAGGGCACACATCAAGTCTGTGGAAAATAAAATTGGTAGCTTGAGGAGTCCATGTAATTTGGAGCACAATCTGATCCAGGAATCCCAGAGATTAGGACCAGCATCAGATGACATATCTGTCCCCAGGCTGTGGTACTACACCAGCCTGCATCTTCCATCAGACCAGACTGAAGCCAGGTCATCACTTTCTTCTCTTCCCTGCAGCCTTCCCTGCACGCTTCCCTGCAGTCTTCCTTGGAGGCTGTGCCTCTGGTGGTGGACTTGTGGCAGGAGGAGGAGGAGGATGGGCGAGCTCATATATGTGGCTGTTCTCAGTCAGCTGGCCTCACAACCCCTTCTGAAGAGCCTTACCAAAAATTTCCTCACAGAGGAGGCGTTGGCCCTCCTCCAATTTCAGCAATCTTGTGGCTAGAAAGCAGCCATAGGCCTCTTCAGCGTTGAGGGGCTTCTGAGGACATCACTTGTTTCCCCAATGGGGCCCAGTGCTGCCTCCTCTGTCATCGTCCCCTTCCTGAACCTTTGTGTTGTAAGGCACCTGGGATTGGGTGATGCTCCTATTGGGCCTGCCCACCTCCTGGCTGACACTGGGCCCAGCCTCCTTCAGGCTGAAACTGGGCCCAGCCTCCTTCTGGCTGAAACTGGGCCTGGCCTCCTCCTGGTTGACACTGGGCACAGCCTCCTCCTGGCTGACACTGGGCACGGCCTCCTCCTAGCTGTCTCTTTCCAGACCTTCATCCTGTGTATAAAAAAGGGACATAGTTTTAGTTTTTGCTTCATCAATCACACACAATTTTCAGCTCATGACTTGAAAACTGAATGTTAATAAATAGAAAAGACTCATTCTGAACCCAGCATTTTTCTTTCTTGTCCCAAACATTTTTGGCCACTACTGCCTATTGATATGTAAATCTCTTTGTTTTAAATCATTAATTTGTTATCAATTATAACATCTAGTTAACATCATTAATATTAGGACAATAAATATGTCTAAAAATAATATACCTTGATCCAGCTGGGCACATCCACTTCTTCCAGGATGGAAGGCCCAGGTTATTCCTCATCAGCCTCTGCTGGGGTTGAGGGAAGGGTGGAGGGAAGGCTGCAGGGAAGGGTAGAAAGTGATTTCCTAGCTTCAGTCTGGTCATTCAGAAACCGCAGTTTGTTGATGTACCACAGTCTGGGTACATACACTTGTGCTGCTGATGCTCTTGATCAGAGGGATTTCTGAATCTTATTATGCTCCTCCTTATACATGTTCCTCAAGATCCCAATTTTTTTTCCCAAGAACATTATGGTTGCATTAGGGACTCGAGTCTTCACAAATTCCAGAAGTTTCTTCAGCATTGACCTCCTAGCTTGTTTATTATAGTATAAGCTGTGTTTCACCTCCCACAAATTCCTCATCCCCCTGTTTTTGTCTATGAAACTGGCCATGAATTCTGGGTCCTTAAAGTGATTCATATTTGCTGTAAGACTATACACAAGACCAAAACACTAATGTCAGCCTAAACTCTCATAATCTTATCCCAATATAGGCCTCAATCTTGAATAAGTATAGGCCACTGATGGCCCATTTCAAATGTTACCTTCGTTAGAACATTTGTCCTCCTTCCTCCGCATACAGAACGTGTAGCATACGCATGTTAACTTCATATACACTGCACAGGCATGAAACTCTGACCCTGACGTTCTTTTGAGAATATTCCCGCACCTTTTCTTCAGTGCGCAGTAGGAGCGACATGGCGGAGACACAGCAGGTGTGTGGTTGGAGTCTGAATGAGGAGGAGGAAAGCCTGGAGGCTGAAACATCCGATCCCGGAGGCGAAATTTTAAGGCTACAAATATGGCCTTTCTTTAGATGGTGGAGATGGTGGATATCTTGAGGAGGAATGACTATGGTGGCAAGAATGGACCATACACCAACCCGAATGTGAGAAAGGACAAAATCAGGATGAAAGTTGTGAAGAGTCTGCACACAAATTAGGGGAACGACGATCAAAGGAGCAAATAAGGTAACGCTGGTCAAGGAGCAGGATCAGTATAGAAGGATCAAGAAAGTTCTTCTAAAAAGTAAGTAGTTGTCATTTATTCCGATTATTTTTATTTGCATGCTGCACCATGTTATTTTCGTTACTGTTGTACAAACTTTTGAAGGTGTCCCACACAGGTACTTCAGTGGATACTTAGGGTGTCTCCATCTGTGAAACTTGACCGAAAAAGGTAACTATTCCAGCTCAGGTAAGGTAAAAAATCAGGTCTTCAGCTTGGAACTCTTCCCAAAATAGACAATTGTACCCCACTTCCCAGCAATGTTTCATATTCCTATTTCTGGGCTCAAATCTCTGTGTGCTAAGTATACCTTTTGTTTCATTCCATAGGGGAGAAAAGACTCTGAGGACACCACTCAGAAGACACCAGGAACCTCCCACATGATAAAGAAGGGGAACTCCAAAAAAAAAAAAACACATCTGGAGGAAGGAAAGGTGGAGGAAGTCAGTGAGATTGTCACCACAACAGGTGAGTGTCTGACAATCCAGCTTCAGGTACTACTATATGTATGCCTGCATATTTCTAAATACATGTTTTTACTCAAATGTTTAGGTGATGTGCTGGTTGTTGAAGGGCAAGCAGAGCATTTCACAAGTGCAGGTGCACAAAGGCTAATTAACGACATCATGGTGTGGAACGGGGAAATTGACAGCATAAGGAAGAAGCTCGATGTTATGGAACAACAAATGAAGAACATGATTGATTTGTTGGGTAGAATCTGAATTTCTTCCAAATGCCACCATTTTCACATTTTGTGGACTTTCCTGAAACTTTATTTTGAAATTTTAAAAGCCAAATTTTGAAGATTAACACGGTGTGTCAACATGTGCTATCTACCATCAGGGGATATCAATGTACATGTTTTGTGGGTGCAACCACTTCCTAGTAACTCTAGTAAGTGAGAGGAAGGGGTTGCACCCCCAAAACACATCCATTGATCCCCCCATAATGGGAGATAGCACATGTTGATATTAGGCATGGGATCAGGAGAGAAGACCCATTTTTACTCCCAAATTGTGCGCATCTTCAAAATTTGGCTTTTACAGGGGTGACATCACCCCATCTGATGAAGGCAATATCAAGATATTTTTGAAACTATAATGTCTGATATTGCCTTAATTTTTTCTACGTTGAACTTTGTAAGTTCCAGAGTTTTGTATGCTATGTTTCTAAACATGCATGTTTATACCATAAAAAAAAAAAAAGTTGTAAAAAACTTGAGAAAAAATGTGTGAATGTGCAAGAGTAAAAACTTTGCTCATCAGCAATGTGTGGCTTCTTCTTTCAATGGTCAATACCAGTTTTTGAAGTAATTTTGTGTTTACAGTGACAATGGGGCTTATTTACTAAAGGAAAATCCACTTGGCACTACAAGTGCACTAGGAGAACCTAGGAGACAGCCAAATACACACACAAGCAATACAGAAATTTCAAGATTTTATCAGATCTTTTTTTTAATTAAAAAAATATTTACACATTATCTGGCATAGCAATGGCCCCCCTACCAAACTTCACAGGTGCTTTAGGGTGCCAAGCCAGGATGGCCAGTATCCAGGCCTGTCAGGGGAGTCTCAGGAAGTCCCACCTCAGGCCCAACTGAGGCAATATAATTTTGGGCATTTTTCCTTAAAAAAGTGTGCAATATGCAGCAGGATAAGATGATGTGGTTGATTTTGTAGTCCACCATATGGATTGCTGTCAGAAACAGGAGGAACTGGCTGGCCATTATCCCAAAGGTATTCTCAGTGACTTTTCTCGCTCTGGGCGGCTGGTAGTTAAAAACCCTCCTCTTGGGGGTGAGGGTCCTTTGGGGGAATGGCCTCATCAGGTGCTTGCCCAGACCGAATGCTTCATCAGCAATAAAGAGGAACAGGAGTCCTTCCACATTGTCTGCATCAGGTGGCAATGCCAGGCCACCAGTCTGTAGACATTGGTAAAACTCCATCTGGGCGACAGACTAGGGTGGCCTTACATGTTTGCCACGCTTAAGCATTTTGGTTTTTCTGGTTCCTTCCTGTTACCTCTACAGGCCTTATATTCTCTTCCCACGTCCCAGGTTCAACTGGCATCTTATGTATCCCCAGACAGGGCTGCCCCCTTTCCCCCTTACTGTTTATATTATGCCTTGAGCCTCTAGCTGCAGCCATCCGGGAGACCCCTGATGTAAGCAGAGTCACCCTGAGACAGAAGGAGTACAAGTTATCTCTCTTTGCTGACGATATACTCCTCACCCTGACGAAGCCACACATCTCCCTCCCCAACCTTCACGCTCTCTAAGACACATTCAGCAAACTCTCAGGGTATAAAGTTAATACAACTAAAACTGAAGCGCTCCCCATCCATATACCTCCCTCACTCTTAGCTTCTTTGCAGCACAATTTCCCCTATCACTGGTGCCCTGTGTCCCTTAAATACCTTGGCATTAATTTAACAGCGTCATACCGCTCTCTATACAAAGCTAATTGTATCTCCCTAATTGCAGAAACGCACAGCTTACTCCGTGGTTGGACAGCCTGCCCTTTGTCCCTCCTGGGTAGGATTAACGTACTCAAAATGGCCATACTCCCTAAATTTCTATACCTCTTCGAAACTTTACCAATCGCTATCCCCATGCCACAACTTCGGAATATCCAACGGGCCTTCACTAAATTTATTTGGGGGAATAAATCACACAGAATTGCCCACACGGTGGTTTACGCCCCACGTTCCCATGGAGGACTTGGAGCCCCTGACATTGTGAAGTATTACTATGCTACCCACCTCTTGGCAACCATCTCCTGGTTGTCATACTTCGCTAGCAGTAGATGGTCAGAACTGGAGATGAGTGTCACCAGTCCTGTCCATCCATGTTCTATGTTGTGGTCGGACCTACCCTCTTCCATAGCTCAATTTAGACGCATAAACCTCGGGCCAATGCTATTTACCTTGTCCATATGGAAAAAATGTCATAGGAAGTTCCCTCTCTCTTCTCCATGCCCACCCCTGTTGAATGTTATCTTCAACCCCGACTTGCCAGATAGCCTCTCTGCGAAGAATATGTTCCCATGGTTTAGATCGGGCATATTCCAACTCCGCCACTTGGTGCATCCGATCTCTGTAAACTTCTGCCCTTCCCAGAGCTTCAAAATAAATATGACATCCCGAATCAGCTCTTCTTTTCATATCTCCAATTCAAACACTATTTTCATTCCAAATCTCCTGCCATGACCTTAGACAATCCTAGCGCCTTTGAGACTTTGTGCACTCAGGGCCCATATCAGAAAGGCCTCATATCCTCCATATATAAGATACTCCACCATTCGATTTCCCCTACAATAAATCCCCACCTCTATATGAGGAGATGGGGCAAGATTTTACCAACTTCTTTATCCCTCTCTCAATGGCAGGAGATCTGGACGTCCACTTCTAAAGTCTCTAGGTGCGTGGAGCAGAGAGAGACGGCCTATAAGGTATTGATGTTTTGGTACAGAACCCCGGAAGTGCTATACAAATATGACCCCTCATTATCTAGACTATGCTGGAGGTGTCTGCGAAATGAAGGCACCCATTATCATATTTTCTGGAGCTGTCCAATAATTGTACCCTTCTGGTCCTCGGTCCAATCCCTACTCCAGTCAGTGCTAGGGATAGATATTCCTTTAGACCCTACGCACTACCTATTAGGCCTGCCAATCCTGGCTCTATCCAAACACACCAAGATGCTGATGGCTTTTATTCTTCTGGCTGCCAAAAGAGTAATTCCTGACCTCTGACTGTCTCCCACCCCCCCTATGCACGCACAACTAATCTCCGTCATTGCGCAAATACGCAGGATGGAGCACATTACTGCACTGGTACAGGATTCCTTACCCAAATTCTACAAGATATGGGATAGGTGGGATTACTCCCCGTTCAACCCGGAGACGGCACCCTGATTTAGTGATACAAGCCTCCAGGAATGTTTTATCAGGGTTATGTCTCAGAATTCACATTACATACTTATTTTACAATTTGCAGTCTATATTTTATCTATGCAACTCTTGTGTTCTAACCTGTGGTGTATCCCCCCCTCCCCCTCCCCCAACCGTGATTTATATGTGCCTTAGCACTTTGTAGCCTGCCTGCGGCGGATTTTGATGTTAAATTTGTGATGACAATATTGATTGTTTATACCGCAAGTATATATTTTTTCTGCTATGTAAAAATTTTTTTTTTTTTCAATAAACACACATTTAAAAGAAAAGCTCCATCTGGGCAAAGACTCCTCCATCCAACATCCAGCCATTCTTCTACACGTCCACATAGAGAAACTCATAGTGTGCCGACACCACCACCATTAACACTATACTATTAAACCCCTTGTAGTTATAATAGTAAGACTCTGAATGGGGGGGTGCCATGATGTGGACGTGCTTCCCATCTATAGCCCCTCTACAGTTGGGAAAGTCCCAATGGTCGGCAAAATGGGATGCCACAGTCTGCTATTCCTGTGGCGTTGAAGGAAACTGTGGAGTCAAAAAAGAAAAAAAAAGATAAGTACTTTTGCACATAACATTGCAAGCAGATTAGACACAGACATTCTTGGCCGACATCAGTATAACATTTATTTTAATGAGTATTTCAAGAAAAAAAATCTAAGGTCCACTTATAAGATTCCTTACCCCCTCTGATGGCCCATTGTAAAGATTTTAGGGGGGAGGAGGGTTCGAGCTGAGTTTGGGAGCCAAAAAAAAAAAGCCTCTGGCACTGATAATATTTGTACACATTTTAGGGGAAGTTTTGGGTAAAGCACTACAATGGAGCTAACAAAATACATTGTTAAAGGACTAGGCTATAAGTGAATATGGTTCCAGGATAGCATGCTGGGGAGGTAAGTGATGGCAAATATGCACGTAGGCCAAAAAAGGAGCATTTTAAAAGCGTAGAGCATGCATGAGGATAAAGGGGACATTCACAGCATATTCCAATCATGGTAATTAGGGAACAATGAAATAAATACAATACATTAGCTAATATTAAATACATATAATGTGATGTCAAAGGAGAACACTTACCCTAATATAGTCCTCCTGCAGGACCTGAATGAATAGGTCTCTGGAATAATGATCCCCAGAGCCTGGGGGGAGATGCCTGTAGAGAACTTGAGGTCCTGAAGCAGGTGGCGACTAACCTCTGCTGCAGAGTGATGGCTGGCCGCATGCAGGTGTCCTGCTTCGTAATATAAGGGGTGAGTAAAGCCAACAGACAGTGAAAAACTAGGTCCGTCATCCAGAGAAAATTACTGAAATCATCAGGATTATTCACCTGGATCTCAAGCAGCAGAGGTATATGAGAGTATTGGTCACGATGGAGTAATCAATTCTTGGTCCATGAACTCCTCCTCGCCCTGTTCATGGACTTGGCTTGGGTCAAAGTATGAACACCAACACCAAGCCCCTACACAGCACGAACTGTACGACGAGTACGTAACCGAAACATGGTTTCAAAATGGCTGGTCAGAATGAACTTAACAGAACGCACTGAAGTACAGCAAGGCCTGTGAAGAGAGCTGAAATCAGCAACGAGCGGACAAGAACGTGCTGAAAAACAGATAGGAACTGACTGCATGCACTGAAGAACAGATACAAACCCACAAGCACAAACTGAACAGCAGTTCAAACGATCTGAAAAGCAAGAGTATGAAAAGCGCAAATCATCTCTAACCAAACTTCTAACACGAAATTAGCAGAAGGAGCCCAAAGGGTATTGGACTGCCTTCTTCTATTCCCGTCGTACGTGTTGTACATCACCGTGTTCTTGGCAGTCAGACTTTGGTGTGATTGTGAGTACACAAGACAGTTTCAGCTGAATTCCGCCAGAACTCCATCGGAAAAACCTTCAGAGTTTATTCCGATGAGAAACCCGGTCATGTGTACACGGCATTAAAATTGACAAATTGATACACCAGCGCAATCTAGCAGATGCATGGAAGGAACTAAATCCGAACAAACGGGACTACACACACTATTCCCACCCACATCAATCATATGGTAGGATTGACCATATATTTATTTCTATGGCCAACACTCCAGATATGGTCAACCATAAGAGACACAGCTTGGTGTGACCACTCCATGGTTCTCCTCTCGCTAAAATGAAGTTCCAACCGACCTAACCTCTTGCAATGGCAACTAAACAAATCCCTACTTAGCGATACAGTCAGGGCCACAGAAATTGAAAAAGCCATTAAAGAATATTTTGGCTCAACTCGTTGGCAGGGGTATGGGCTGAAACCCTTTGGGCAGCCCATAAGGTCACCATCTGTGGCACACTGATCAAACTGTCCACCCAGGTGAAAAAGGAACACATGATATAGAAAGACTAGATATAGAATTTAATCGCTTGCGAAAACTCCACAAGCGAGACCCAAAACAAATCCCCATAGCCACGCTAGACACAACGCCCCTATCCCTAAATCTTGCTCTCACATATAAAGCTGAAAAACACATCCAATGGAGCGGAGTTAAATTCTACCACCAGAGGGGCACAATTGGCCCAATATTAGTGGCCAAACTGACACCGCATCCAAGACAACGAAACCTACCCAAAATCCGCATCATGCGTAATCACCGCACTACAAACGCAGATATAAGGGGGTGTCATGTGGTCCACAGATGCACAAATGCACCTTGTTTGTGGATGACCTATTGCTATTCGTAACGTCACCAACCACTTCTCTCCCAAATATATATAAGCTGCTGGACCAAGTCTCCGGGGCCCCTGGCCTGATGGTTAATCTCTCAAAATCTCAAATCTTAAATGTGAATGTACCCACGGTAGTTGCAGACAACCTAAAAAGCTCCTTTCAGTTTGAGTGGAGCAGCTCCACCATCAGATGCTTGGGTGTTGAACTCTCCCCAAGGGTAGAACTACTAAATGAGGCTAACTTCCCCCCCATATATGACAGAGTTAATGCAGACCTTAAAAACTGGGCACTTCATGACCTCTCTTGGTTAGGCAGACTAAACACAACTAAAATGACACTGTTCCCCAAACTGCTTTATTTCTTTCTCTCTTCTCTTCTGGGATTCTCTACAAATCCCAATCAGAAAAGATCACTTGAAAAAATTTCAAAGCAAATTGACAAAATTCATTTGGGGTTCTACAGGTCACCACCTTTCCAAAAAATTCCTATACAGACCCCGGAAACAGGGAGGGCTGGTTGCCCCCAACCTTCTATGGTATTATCAAGCAGAGGGGGGGCATCTTGGTAGTTTATCTGTCACTTGCCTCAGACAACTCCAAGCTCCCATATATGCTGAGCTGGGAAAAAGAAACTCAGATCAGCTGGTGCGAGGACAAGTGGCACAGGAATGTCTTACGGTCTTACAGACATATTTGTAATACCACTGTGATCGAAGCAAACATTGAACTGATCACAAGATGGTACCTTGTTCCAGTGAGATTGGCAAAGATCTTTCCTTCTGCCTCACCTTTATGCTTTAGGAACTGTGACAAATATGGCTCCATGATACACATATGGTGGAGAGTCCAAAAATCAGGGGATTCTGCAACAGAATTTTCTATATGATACACAAAGTTTCAGGTAACCAAGTCCCCAAGAACCCAGCCATAGCTTTACTCAATGAGGGGATTCCGGATGTATCCAAAGCAACCCAATCATTAATTTTCTTCCTCCTCCTGGGAACCAAATTGCCCATAGCTAAGGCTTGGAAACAACATCACGTATCCTTTTCAGTCACTAAAAGGAAAACATCCTGGATAATGGCCCAAGAAAAAATGGAAAACTCATTGAAAGACATTGTGGCTAAATTTGGATCGGTTTGGGAACCATGGGCCACATATGTTGGAATTTCCTTAACTGATCATAGATAGGCTATGGCAGATTAAGGTCAGTGAGAATGGCAAGACAGGAACACTTCATTTTCTTCTCTTTCTTTTCTCCTCTTTCGTATCTACTTTCCTTCTAAACCTAATTCTTGCCTTTCCCTTTACAGTATCCCTTTCGATATTAAGTATGTCAAAACTAACTACTGGAACATATATTGTATGGATCCCCAGGACTAATGGTATGTTGAAGACGGAGGTTAAGCTGGTCTATATCACTCTACCAGGACGGATCTGTGAAGTTTCATCCTAACTTGCAAATTACCATTCTGATCCAAGTTTATCAGATAGAACAAGTTTAATAGCATACATCACAAATTTTAACTTTACTTTGCTAACCTCTACTAGAATGTCCTCAGCAAAATCTTTGATATACCCGCAGATATCCATACCTTGTTCATTGTAATATCGTTGTACTATTTTGTTTTTTACATCTTATTGTATGTTTACACTATAAAAGAAATTAAACATATTGAAAGAAAAAAAAAATCAAAGCAGGACATGAAGATACACTTTTTTTAGCTCAAGTTTTTCCACACATCTTGTGCCAGCTTCACTTACTGCTTTGAATGAAAAGAAAATTAGAATTGTATGTGGGATGTAGAATAGCAGCTAATGCAGGAACATGGATAATGACATTCAGGCTGATTAAACAGAACACATTAATTTTCTCTATATCCTGCAAAGAAGGTAGAATGCAAAGTTTGTGCTAGATAATACTTGAGTGCCAGGCCAATAGTAATCTAAACAATTAATCAGCCACGTCAGTCCAGTGAGCTTTTTTTCTGAAATTACTTTTATAAAAGCCACACAGTTTATATTGTCTAGAAAAATAATGCACATGCATCTGGCTTAAAATTTACCCTAAGTTTTTAATGTAAATACATAAATGAAAATCTTAGCAATATGAGTTAAATATAGGCAAAAAATAAAAAATACTGCCTAAATCTTTAACCACTTGACAACTGGGCACTTAAACCCCCCTCGTGACCAGACCAATTTTCAGGTTTCAGTGCTCTCACACTTTGAATGACAATTACTCAGTCATGTAACACTGTACCCAAATGAATTTTTTGTCCTCTTTTTCCCACAAATAGAGCTTTCTTTTGGTGGTATTTGATCACCTCTCGCTCTATAAATGAAAAAAGACAGAACATTTTGAAAAAAAAAACACATTGTTCTTTGTTTCTGTGATAACATTTTGCAAATTATTCATTTGTCTTCATAAATTTTGGCCACAATTTATACTGATACATATCTCTGGTAAAAATAACCCAAATTAGTGGATATTATTTGGTCTTTGTGAAAGTTAGAGAGTCTACAAGCTGTGGTGCAAATCATACAAAATTGATCACATTTGATGTACTGGTGGCCTATCTAATTTCTTGAGACCCAAAAAAGCCAGAAAAAGTACAAATACCCCTCAAATGACCCCTTTTTTGAAAGCAGACATTCCAAGATATTTAGTAAGAGGCATGGTGAGCTTTTTGATGTTGTCATTTTTTCCCAAAATTCTTTGCAAAATTAAGATTTATCTTTTCTCACAAAATTGTCATTGTAATAGGTTATTTCTCTCACGTGAAATGTGTATACCATAGATTACACCCCAAAATAAATTCTGTTTCTCCTCCTGAGTATAACGATACCACCTGTGTGGGACTTTTTCGCAGCCTGGCAGGGAAAACATGCAGAGAGCGCCATCAGGTGTTCTAGGAGCATAAATTACACATCTAACTTGTTGAATACCTATTACACTTTTGAAGGCCCTGGAGCATCAGGACAATTACACGTGACACTGACGTGGCACAGATGACACGTGACACTGATGTGGCACTGATGACAGATGCCACTTATACGTGGCACTGATGACATGTGGCACTGAAGGCAGATGGCACTGATACGTGGCCATTCATCTCTCCCTCCTCACACGCTGTCAGGAGGGAAAGCTAGCGATGAGAGATGATCTCATATGTTTACATATGAGATCATCTCTCATTGGACACGCCAATCGTACTGTAAATTGTCACTGTGATTGGCCATTTACAGCGATCTATGACTGGCTGTGTCCAAGGGACACGGCCAGCACAGAACCAACCTGACACGCGCACGCGGGAGTGCACAACGCGTAAGTAAACAGGAGGACATCCAGGGACAGCCTCCCGGCAATTGGCGTCCACGCTGCAGCTGTCTTTCGGCTATAGTGCAAATGGCAAACGTGTGAGTTGGTGTGTAAGAAATGAATCACTTCTTTCTGTTTTGAAATATTATCTAAGTTTATAACTTTTATAAAACCAGGGTTGGATTTGTGAAAACACTATATCTGAGGGAAAGAGGTAAATTCAAACAGGGTAGCTCACTGCCTTTCACTTTATTATTGTTTACACTTCTTTCTCATGTAAATGAATTAAGGATAAAATCATAAAGACTTATTATTTCATAACATGGAAATTATATTTATTATTTGCAGAGATTTGTACTATGTTCTGCAGAAAGTTTGAGGTAAACTTATGGCATTTATTAGCTTGCTTTATAAAATATTAGTCTTATATATGTAGCACTGACCCTCGAAGGAGCTGCTGGTTTTATTTGGGTTTACCGTTACCTCACTTGTTTGCTTCTCCGTCTTGGGGTTCCCTTGGTAGATGGCCCAAAGAAAATACAGAGAATAGAAACCGTTTTACAACTGGATTTAACAACCCCTGGATAGAACTCTTTCACTAGGCCTAGCAGCCGGTGGTTTGCTCGACAAAGTCTCTGCCACAGACTTGTGAGAAGCACTTGAGCATTACTGATGGATGTAGACAAATTTAAAGTACTGACATATGGTACCAGTTTCTCTCAGCCGATCTGGAAATACCATATGAGTGTTGATCCAGGTTGCGTCCTTCAACTAAACCTCCAGGCTCCTTCAGAGAAACCAGCCTTGCGCACAGTCTTCTCCTGAAAGAATCCACCCCTGGGGTTCTTCAGTTGCTGGGCCTCTCCCTTCAGATGAAACGGTACCGGACCACCCTTGGATCAGTAGGCCCCGAAATTCACTGAGGCCTGTCCCTGCAGTTGCGTCGCCTCGGGCCAGCCGGCCCTGAGACTCAGGATGCATGGTTCCGCACCCCAGGCCAGGAGGGCCATGGGGCTGGGTCTGGAGCACCACCAGAACCAAACAGACAGAAAATAAAAACGACCTCGCCAACGTAGCGTCAGTACCTTAAATCACACCCCCAGAATGCACAGCAGGAAAACCCTCCCACTGGGCTGATACCCAAAGAATAGTGGCATTCAATGCACCCAGCTAGACTGTATTTCTACTCTTGCCGGCGTTGACAGCAACATTTGCGGTCAAGGAGAAGCCAATGCAACCAAGCTGGACTGGTACTGAAACCAGAAATTTGAAGAAATAGTTCCGAAACTCAACTGTGGTTTCAGGCAAATAAACTTTTCAAAAACCATAGCTCCTGCTCGTCAGGAGCCAGCGCTGCATATAAATATGTTGCAAGAAAATATATAGCCACAAATATCTATAGTGACATAGAAGAATTATATAAAGGGTAACCATATAATTTTTTTTATCTTTTTTAATGGTAATGAGGATAATGTTTTCTTAAGTCATAGTAAATCACCATTTTATTTCCATAGCACTACTTTAATAGATGTGTCAAGGTTTTTCACTGTTCAATGACTGACAGGTATAGTTATGACAGACAGCAAACTGTGACATTATATTACCATTGTGCTCTCAGCAAAAATAGCAAAAATCATTCAAATGAATATAAACTTGAATTCTGTAACACGATCTATCAAAACTTACTTGACAAAATATTGCCTATTGTGTCTTTTTTACAGTATACTGTATGTGAGCTATAGCCACTTGTGTCACTCTTTACCTGATAGTTCATGCACATGGTCCAGTACGCAGAAATCTACACAGCAGTATATCCCATTAGAGATGTGTATGATGGAAATAATTGTTTTATTTCATTTTGGTCTCATTCCTTACATAAATAATTTTGTTTTGTCATAACCATTAAGTTATATTGATTCACTTTCAGAACAATTTGTTTTTTTTTGGGAAACTATATAATCATTGTTCCAAATCAATTTGAATCTTTGGAAGTTCTGTTATTTTTTTGTTATTTAGAAAGATTAGCTATATTCATTTTAAAGTGTTTTGAGTGATATCGACTGGAGTTCCGTGCACTAAAAAGTAATGAATGGAATGAATGGAATGGAATTTTTTGTTATGATTCAGAGATTCTGATGGATCTACCTTCATCCAACCCAAACACAATGAGTAGGAATCATCTTATTTTACTTTAATATCTTATTGAATTTATTGCAATATATTTCCATTTCATATGTAGTGCATTTTGTATAATAATAAAAAGAGTCAAGGATTACCACACCACTCATCCAGAAAAAACAAACAATCTGAATTTTAAAGTTTATAAAGTTAAATTAATTTCCCCATTCACAACTGACTTTTTTGGGCTGCAAACATACAAATTAAATGAATGGTCTCTTAACCCCAAAACAAAAATATTCTTAATAGAATATTCACTGTACACTCACTAGAATAAAAACAAATGGATTTGAATCAATTCAGATCATTTGTTATATCGTTACATTATTTTGGATGCTTCAAACATTAACAAAAGGCCCAAACTATTGCATCATGTCATCCAAATTAAACAAATTAATTTTTTGTTTTCATTATAATTTATTTTGGATTAGTTAAAAGCCATTACTATTGTGATTCATGGAATCATGCAAATTTCATCTGAAGTTCAATTTGTAATGAAACAAATTGCACATGTCTTATAGCCATAACTCATCAGGGCTCCAGAGAGTGTAGGAAGCTATCCAGAACAGTAATGAGCATAAAAGTAACACACAGGTTAATTGGACAACTAGATAACATGTACAAAGTTACAATGTTAAGAGACATCATCATGGATAAGGAAAGTGGCAGAGGTTAAATAGTAACAGAGGCGGCTCTCTAATTAGGCAAATTAGGCGGCCGCCTAAGGCCTCGCCCTCACAGGGGCCTCGTGGCCGCCTAATTTACATCTGCTCGATCACTGGACTGAACAACAGGCTCCCTGGCTCCTCCCAACAGTGCTCTCCAGCTCCCCAGAGCTCTCTGCTCCCCGTGCTCCCTAACCTCTCCCAGTTCTAACTGCACCCCCAGTGCTCTCTGCCCCCTGTGCTGTCCAGTCCCCCCCCCCAGTGCTCTCTGCCCCCCATGCTCCCGCTGTGCTTTCAACTTACCCCTGTGCTCTCCAGCTCCCCTTTGTGCTTTCATGCCCCCCACACTCTTGCCCCCCCTGCTGCTCTCAGCCTCACTCCAATGCTCTCCGCCACCCCTGTTCTCTTTCTGGTTCTCTTTCTGGGTTCACCCCCGGGCAGCTCTGCTAGGTTTCCCCTCTTTTCACTTAGGCTGCTGCAGGGGTCTCTCAGGCTGGGGAGTGTGGAAGAGACCGCTATTATGGGCTGCTCAGTCTATTTTTTGTCCCAGTCCGGGCCTGGTGGGCAAGTTGAGCAGCGAGACTTGCAAGGATCGATAGTCCTGGAGACGAGCTCTAAAGACTTCCCAGGACTGGAGTACAGGCTGACTGGGGCCGGAAAACGAGGACAGATGGAAGGTACCAGATCCTCTGGAAGGAGCAGGACACTGTCCCCACCCAGACTGAGAATGGACCCTGCCTGCTGCTGGCCATCATGAACACCCTGCTGGCATGGAAGGTAACGTACCGAGCATCACACACAGCTTCCCATAGACAGGCACTGCAGACTGGGACATGGTACACAGGAGGGGCTACAGACAGGAACGGGGCTAGAGATCTCTCTCTCCACCTTCCTCCCTCTCCCCCTCCCCCTCCCCCTCCCCTCTCTTCCCCTCTCTCCCCTCTCTCTCCCCCGCTCCCCCTCTCTCTCTCTCTCTCCCCCTTTCTCTCTCTTCCTCCCCCCTCTCTCACGCCTTCCCCCCTCCCCTCTCTCTCTCCCTTCCCCCCTCTCTCTCTCTCTCCCTTCCCCCCCTCTCTCTCTCCCTTCCCCCTTCTCTCTCTCTCGCCCTTCCCCCCTCTCTCTCCCTTCCCCCCCTCTCACCCTTCTCTCTCTCCCTTCCCCCTTCTCTCTCTCCTCCCTCTCTTCCCCTCCCCCTCTCTCTCTCTTCCCCTCCCCCTCTCTCTCTCTTCCCCTCCTCCTCTCTCTCTCTTCCCCTCCCCCTCTCTCTCTCTTCCTCTCCCCCTCTCTCTCTCTTCCTCTCCCCCTCTCTCTCTCTTCCTCTCCCCCTCTCTCTCTCTTCCTTCCTCTCTCCCCCTCTCTCTCTCTTCCTCCCTCCCTCCCCCTTTCCTCTCCCTCCCCCTCCCTCCCTCTTCCTCCCCCTCTCTTCCTCCCCCTCCCTCCCTCTCCCTCTCCCTCTCTCTCTTCCCCTCCCCCTCTCTCTCTTCCTTCCTCTCTCCCCCCTCTCTCTCCCCCTCCCCTCTCCCTCTCTCTTCCTCCCTCTCCCTCTCTCACTCCCTCTCTTCCCCTCCCCCCTCTCTCTCTCCCCCGCTCCCTCACTCTCTTTCCCTCCCTGTCACCCTCCCTCACTGCGCTGGGATCCCCCCACTCTCCTTCCTCTGTGGATGTGGAATGATTCAATGACACCTCTTCCCATTCTCCCAAGGCAAAGGGGGAAATCCTAGAGGGCTTGTCACCTGTCCCAGATGTTGTATTGGCTGCATATATCTGAGGAGGGTGCTCTGGAGGTGGTGCTGATCGCCTGTGGGCTAGATCCACGCATCTTTCTGCAGCCATTTTTACTTGCTTGAATTTTTTTTTATCCATTATGGGCGTGAGTGGGGCCTCGTGTCTAAATTTTGCCTAAGGCCTCACAAAGCCTAGAGCCGCCTCTGCATAGTAACATAGTTTGTAAGGTTGAAAAAAGACAACAGTCCGTCTAGTTCAGGGGTCTCAAACTAGCGGCCCTCCAGCTGTTGCAAAACTACAAGTCCCATCATACCTCTGCCTGTGGAGGTCATGCTTAAAACTGTCAGCCTTGCAATGCCTCATGGGATTTGTAGTTTTGCAACAGCTGGAGGGCCGCCAGCTTGAGAGCCCTGGTCTAGTTCAACCGGAGTTTGTGTGTGTGTGTGTGTTTAAGTTTCAACCATTTCCCATATCCCTGTATACTGCATTCCTTAAGATGCCCATCCTAAACATTTTGGAAAATATCCACAATCCAATACTGTGGAAGGGAGTTCCCCTTCTTTACCACTCTAACAATAAAGAGGTTGTAGAGATTACAAAAATACCAGTTTGAATTTAATAGAATCCCTGTTCAACAAAAGGCTAGTCAGCATTATTGCCAGTAATCTCTCCCTCATAGTGACTTATTATGTCTTGTTCTGCACCGTGTCTCTGTGTAGAGGTGACCATCTTGGTAGAGGCATGGCTTTGCTTCCTCATGTCTGAGCCTCCAGCAAGGACAACAGTGAGCAGTGACACCACCAAACCTTGCTCAAAATCTCCTGGCACTAGCAGTTAGAGCCAGCAGTACGTTTGATCTCACACTGTAGATTTTAAGTTATTAGACTACAAACACACATTTATTAGACTAGGCACACACAGACTAGGAAGCTAAAGGATTTAAGACTAAAGGTAACTTTTTACTGCTTAAACATAATAAATATTTCTAAATGTTCCTTAAAGAACAGCATATCTTCACTTTAATGAAACCTGTACTGTGTTCCTGGCTCTTGATTGGATAGATTGATAGCAGCGCAGCCATTGGCTCTTACTGCTGCCAATCAAATCCAATGATGCGGGCATGGGGGGCAGGGTCGAGTCATGCATTTCGGCGGCTTTGGATGCCAAATGATGGACTTGAGAGCATGCAAGGTAACTCCCCCCAGGAGAGCGCTTCTCCTAGGGGTTATCTGATGTGGGGAGAAGCCACGAGAGCCGCCGAGGAACCCCAGAAGATGAGGTTCAGGGCCACTTTGCGCAAAATGAGCTGCACAGTGGAGGCACGTTTGACATGTTTGTTATTTTATTTTTTTACATAAACAAAGCTTTACAATCACTTTAAGGCGTCCAGACTCTCAAAGGCATTTTGGGTTTCAAGTAAAATCACATAGCTCAATCTGTGTGGGAAAATATTTATTTACTATATAAGGATTAGATAATGGAAAATGTATTTCCCCTGATAACTTGAAGATAGACATTTCTAGTTTTAGAGTGCAACCTGATGGCCAAGGGAGCTAATGCTTGTATAAACTCAAAATTGATTAGTAACCCGATCCATCAATAAAAAATAAGGTTATACCTTCTGGGCCAGGCGTCAGGGGTTTTATGAATGTACCAGTATTTTTTTCACTGAATATGTGACAAGTCAAGTAGACTGAGTTAGTTCATAGATAAGAATTGATTGACTGTCTGGGCTATTTCATTGCATTTTCAATTTTTTTTGTATTATATGATGAAGTATTTTTCCTTGTAGTACTTGGAATTGTTCCCCCATAATGATTCTGTTTTATTCATTTTATAGAATGTGACAGCAGTGTCACTTTTTACTTACATTTTTATTGTTATTTTTTCATCTTGTTTCCAATTTTACTAATGTTCAATATTTTATTTTTCATTTTTTATTGGTATGCAGAGTCTCTATTATTTTGTTGAGGTCCACCAACTATGTGTGTAGTAGGTCATTGATCTTTTGTGGGGGATACCCCACATACTTTTGTTGAAAAGCACTCTATATATACAATATAAATGTACCAGTATGAAATTGGACTTCAGATCAATCATTTTTTGTACACCATTCATCGGATTGTTTTTATAGTTTTTATGAATTATTCACTATATTCTTTATTAAGAGACTGGAATATTGTCACTTGTTAATTCACAGGTTGTTGACACATTCACCTGTTGATACATTTAAAGATTAGTTACATAATATTTTGTTTATATATTGTTGTTTTTTCTTAATTATTTAAGCACACATCTATAGAGTTAGTCTGGTTGGATTAACACCCATCACTCATGTGTATTTTCATGCATGACCAGATATTGTCACTATTTTAGGTTTGTTTAGCGTACTTTATCACTGTAGTCATAGATTTTTGGACTCACAGTCATTATTTAGCACCACTATTTCTATTTCAATATTTTTGAATTAGGAATATCGTTTACACAGACAGAGAGGAGACCTCATCATTGGACAAAACACCTCATCATCAAGATCACATATCACAGACCCATCATCCACTGCAGAGGCTCATCATCTGACCCAAACTTTGTTAAAGCCAGGTCACACAGCTTCAGCGTTGTTAAACGCCTTTGGGGAAGATTAACTCCACCCTTTTATCAGCAGCCATATTTGGAGCTGGTCATTAGCCAATATAAAGCCTACCTGGTATCCTTGGAGGGTAACTATATTATTCTCTCAGTGATTTATGATTATTTATTAGGCAATTTGCAATAGTCTTTGTTGTGATAAGCCTCTAACAATAACATAACCTATAGAGCTATATAATGTTTTTAAAAATATTCTTTCTTTCTTTTGGTCATATTGGCACGGAATAACTATTGTAATCTGTAAAATGCAGAGTACTGCCTGCCAGGTAGTAATAAATGTTTATGCTGTATACAAGGGGAAAATAAAGGATAAGTTCACATTATTGTAGCAAGTTACATGTTATACGCATGTTATAAATGGACTGCCCACTTCCCCACTCTCAGAACTAGCAGGTATATATGCCCCCCACTAGCTGTCACAATTTTATAGTTTTTTTTTACAAAGTTTTTAATTTAACAAGCTATTTCTCACACACAGCATAGACAAATTTATAAGTACATCCCAAAACACATTTTGCTATGCCTCCCAAGTATAGGGATACCACATCTGTGAGACTTTTTCACAGCCTAGATTCATAGAGGGGGCAAAAAGCACCTTTGGGCTTTCAGGGACCCTTATGCCAGACTGTGTGAATAGGGGAGCTCTAGGATGGGGGGGGGGGGACTGTGTGACTGTGGGCTCTTTGTGGTGATGGGGAACTCATGTATAAGCCAATGTAACTGCAAATATTGGGGCATAAGAGGGAAATGTAACTAGAAGCTGCAGTTCTTCTCACAAGTCCTGTTCAGGGTTGCCAACCGCCTGTAGATTTATGGGCAGCTCGTAAATTTCACCCCATTTTCAGGCTGCCCATAAATGCCTGTTATGGACAGTGATGCCCGTAAAAAGATGGCTGCAGGTCAACCATGCAACAGCGCATGAGCCTTTCCAAGCCTGCCAGGCTCGGGAAATCTTGTGCACGTGCCACTCATTCTTGGCGGTGCCAGCGGCAGCACGGTCTTGCCCACACCAAAGATCAGAGAAGCCAAGGATGGGTGAGGACAGTGACATTGTCTGTGACTGTGAAGGGATAATAAAAAGTCAGAGGAGGACATTATTGGCATGGGGGGGGGGGGGAGCCGTGAAGGGGACAGAGGAGGACACTGATGTGTTGCCCTGTGAAGAGGTAAAAGGGGCACAGGAGGAGGACCCTTATGTGAAGAAGTAATATAAAGGGACAGAGGAGAAAACTAGTGTGAGGGGATGAGGAGGACACTACCAAGTCTGCACAGCTTCTGACCGCCTCCTGTTGTATGTACACAGCCTCTGTCAACCTCCTGTAGTATGTCCGCAGCCTCTGTCCACCTCCTGTATTATATCCACAGCCTCTAATCATCTCTTGTATCATGCCCAAAGTCTCTGACCATCTCTTGTCTTTTATCATGTCTGCAGTCTCTGAAAGGGAGTCTGTAGAGGAGTCAAAAGTGTGAGTGCTTCCAGGATGGTGGTGATGGGAGAAGTCAAACCTGTGTGGCCTATGGAGAGAAGACTATAGGATAAAACCAGAGCCGCCAAGTTGGAGCCATCTGACTGAGCCTTGTGGTGCACCTGAGAGGAGGTCAGTGACAGCGCTGCCAGGCCAGTCTGGTTGGTGTTGCTGATGTAAGGGAGGAGTGAATACAATAATGTAAGGGGGCACTAATATAAAAGTTCCCCCCTATAATAGTAAGCACCCTGCTTACCTTAGTGTATTCACTCTGCGGAAGGTGGTCTCTAGTCACCAGTGCCCCCTACATCAGAGTTCCTGGCATTCCCCTTTATATCAGAATCTGCAGGATCCCCCCTTACAGGGCAAGGGCAATGCTGCAGACCCTGATGTAATTGGGAACGCTGTTGTAAAGGGAATGCAGTGGACTCTGATATTAGGTGGTCTCTGATCACCAGAGTTATTTCAGAGTTCCCCCATAGATCATGATTTGCAGCATTTGCCTTTACATAAGAGTTCCCTTTCACTGTAAGAGGGAATCCTGCAGACTCTGATGTAATGGAAATCTGTGCTGGCTGGCTTAGATTACCCTGACCCTCATGTAAATGGAGACATATAATTTGTTTACTTTTGTTTAACCTAAACGCATTGCTAATAGCACTGGCTGTATGTTTAAAGCTTAAACATTGATATGTGCACTGTTAGCACTGAAAACTGTAATTTTAGGTACTTTTTGCAGTATCAGTAAAAAATGTGCTATCAGTAAATTTCATGATTTTTACCCGAAAAAAATTGATGCTGCCAGTAAATTTCACTTTGGGGGTTGGCAACAGTGGTCCAGTTAGAAGCCTCATGTCTGATTACACTGGATTCTAATAAACCCAAATTATTGCCATTATTGAGCTCTTTAAAAAATGCTAGCTGCCTTTGCTCTCATGCTGATCCAAAAGTTTCAGTGCTTTTTGAGATGTCCTAAAAAAGTATGCAGATCAGGAGGCAGCTAGCATTTTCAAAAAGGAGATAATTAATGGCTGTCTTCATTTTTGTCTAGAAACAGCTTTCCTTCAAGGAATGCTCCATATAGTGAACAGTTGGAGTGTTTCTAGGACAGCATCATTCAAATTTCAATCTTTCATGAATCTTTTTCGCTTAATGGATTACAAAAACAATGTTAAATATTAAAGCAAAGGTACAATTTTAATATTAGGATTCACATGTAAAAGAGATCAGTGTAACATAAAAAATGTCATCACTTTGTTTTACCGTACAAAAAAAAACTTGTTTTATCCTATATGTATACTCTTGTATATCTTAGTGAATACATTGGGGAACTATCTTTGCATATTACATATGCAGGCTCTGCTTCCTGATTCTATTGTTGATGATTTTGCTTCTCAAAATGAAAGCACATAAGTCAAATTACTTTTATGCCCCATACACACGGTCGGACTTTCCGACAGAAAATGTGCGATCTGAGATTGTTGTCGGACATTCTGACCGTGTGTAGGCTCCATCGGACAGTTTCCATCAGAATTTCCATTGCACAAAATTTGAGATCTTCTAAAATTTTCTGACAACAAAATCCGTTTGCATAAATTCCGATTGTGTGTACACAATTTTGATGCACAAATTGCCACGCATGCTCAGAATAAATTACGAGACTGAAGCGCTCGGTCTGGTAAAACTAGCATTTATAATGGACATAGCGCATTCGTCACGCTGCAAATTTTGAAATATTTTAATGCAGCGCATTCTCTTCTTCTTTAGAATCCTAGAAGAATGAAGTTGTTTTGCTGCTCATATTCACACGGACTCACAGACTTCTTTCTTTATAATTTCTCGTGATCTCATGAATAATATTTTTTTTTTTTTCGTCAGATCTCCATAATGCTTTATTTTTATTATTATTATTATTATACACAATTTATATAGCACCAACAGTTTACGCAGCACTTTACAATGTATAGGGGGGGACAACACAATTACAGTACAATACAAAAGGTACAGGAGGGCCCTGCTCGTAGAGCTTACATTCTAAAGGGAGGGGGTGGGGGTACAACAGGTAATAGCTGCATAGAATGATTTGATGGGGGTGGCTAAGGGACAGTTAGGTGGGTGTGGGATAGGCTTCCCTGAATAAATGAGTTTTCAGGGAACTCCAAAAGGTAGACAGGGTAGGGGCTGATCGGACAGACTGGGGCAGGGAGTTCCAGAGGATGGTAGAGGCTCTGGAGAAGTCTTGAAGGCGAGCATGTGAGGAGGTAACAAGGGAGCTAGAAAGCAGAAGGTCCTGGGAGGAGCGGAGGAGACGATATTTTTTTAAATGTTTTTTTATCAAGATCTTCATTTTTTTTTCTAGTGCTCTCCATAATATTATTTCTTGTTTTGTGTGTCAAGTTACCAAAACATCATTATTATCTTGTATTTTTTAACTTGGCACAGAAATGGGCCCTCCTGTGAAATATTATATCAAGAATTGTAATTACATGTCCCTGTTAAACAGGGGCTGAAAAATTGGGCTGCTGGCACTGGTGCTGGTGCCACGACACTGCAACCTCTCCCATATACTCTAGTTGTAGTGCAGGAATGAGCCCTGCTGCAAAGCATTGCATCACAAATTGTAATTAAACACCCCTGTTAGAACAGGGGCTGAAAAATTGGGCTGCTGGCACTGGTGCTGGTGCCACGACACTGCAACCTCTCCCATATACTCTAGTTGTAGTGCAGGAATGAGCCCTGCTGCAAAGCATTGCATCAAAAATTGTAATTAAACGCCCCTGTTAAACAGGGGCAGAAAAATTGGGCCTTAGGCACTGGTGCTGATGCCACGACACTGCAACCTCTCCCATATACTCTAGTTTTAGTGCAGGAATTAGCCCTGCTGCAAAGCATTGCATCAAAAATTGTAATTAAACGCCCCTGTTAAACAGGGGCAGAAAAATTGGGCTGAGGGCATCACCCAGGACCAAAAATTTTCTTTCAACATATCAGCGGAGGTGGAAGAGGATAGACAATCAACATAACAGGACAGTCACTCAGCATCAGCATAGGCAGTCTTGAAGGGATGTGATATTTCAAAAAAAATTATTCGGTTACATCAGCTTCAGGTGCTTGGTAGCTGTGGGTGATCCAAGACTGATTCATCTTGATGAAGGTCAGTCGATCAACTGATTCTGTAGACAGGCGCACCCTGTGATCGGTAACAAAGCCACCAGCAGCACTGAAGGTGCGTTCCGAAAGAACGCTCAATGCAGGACAGGCCAGTATCTCAATTGCATACTGTGCAAGCTCTGGCCAGTGATCCATCCTCAAGACCCAGTAAGCCAGAGGATTGGTGTCCAAGTCTGACCTTGCCCCTAGGTATTCCTGCACCATGTAAATCAGACGCTGGCGATGGTTGCTGGAACCGATCATACCTTGGGGCTGCGGACTAAAAAATTGTTTGAAAGCATCGGTCAGACGGCCACATTCTCCACCGCTCCTTCTGACCAATGCCTCAGCAACACGTTGTCCAGGACCAGGAGTTTGTAACCTCCCAGTCTCTGGGAACGCGTTGCACAGACCTTTCTGCAAGGCCTCCCGGAGATGTCTCATCCTCTGCCCCCTCTTCGACGGCAAGATCAGGTCGGCAACCTTACCCTTGTACCGTGGATCAAGGAGAGTGGCCAGCCAGTAATGGTCCCTCTCCTTGATCCGAAGAATATGAGGATCCTTCCGCAGGCTTTGCAGGATCAGGGAGGCCATGCAACGTAGGTTAGCTGAGGCATTTGGTCCGGAGTCATCTGGGTCACTAAGGACAACATGATCCGCAGCTACCTCCTCCCAGCCATGTACAAGTCCACGGGTTTCTTGGGACTGTAAATAATCCCTACAAGACTTCTTCTGCTGCTGCTGCTGATGCTGAGTGCCAGCCTCCACCTCCATGCTGACACAATCCTCCTCCTCCTCCTCCTCATCCTCTTCCTGTGTGATGGGTGGCACAGCAGGAACACTGTCTGGATAAAGGGGGCCTTGAGAGGCAAGGAAGTCCTCCTCTTCCTGCCTCTGTACTGCCTCAAGTGCCCTGTCCGTTATTCCACGCAGCGTATGCTCCAAGAGGTGGACAAGAGGTACAGTGTCACTGATGCATGCACCGTCACTGCTCACCATCCTTGTGGCCTCCTCAAACGGTGACAGGACAGTGCATGCATCCCTGATCATGCCCCACTGGCGTGGTGAGAAAAAACCGAGCTCCCCTGACCCTGTCCTGGTGCCGTAGTCGCACAAGTACTCATTGATGGCCCTCTGCTGCATGTGCAGCCGCTGCAGCATGGCCAACGTTGAGTTCCACCTGGTGGGCATGTCACATATAAGGCGGTTCTTGGGCAGGTTCAACTCCTTTTGGAGCTCAGCCAGCCGAGCACAGGCATTAAATGATCGGCAGAAATGCACACAGACTTTCCTGGCCTGCTTCAGGACATCCTGTAAGCCCGGGTACCTGCCCAAGAACCACTGAATCACCAGGTTAAGGACGTGAGCCACACAGGGCACATGGGTCAGTTGTCCCTGTCGGAGGGCGGAGAGGAGGTTGGTGCCATTGTCGCAAACCACCATTCCTGGCTTAAGCTGGTGTGGCGTCAACCACCTCTCGACCTGCCCCTGCAGAGCTGACAAAACATCCGCCCCAGTGTGGCTCCTGTCCCCCAAACAAACCAGCGCAAGCACGGCATGGCATCGTTTCGCCTGTGTACTTGCGTAGCCCCTGGAACGCCTACGGAGCACCGCTGGTTCTGAGGACAGAGCACTGGAAGAGGCCATGGAGGAAGAAGAAGAGGAGGGGGTGGAGGAGAGAGGTGTGTCACAACCAATAGTAGCATTTTGGAGGCGTGGTGGCGGAACAACCTCCAACACTACTACACCTTGTCCTGCATCCTTCCCAGCTGCCAGAAGAGTTACCCAATGGGCCGTGAAAGACAGGTAACATCCCTGTCCATGCCTGCTGGACCATGAGTCAGCGATAATATGCACCTTACCGCTGACCGTCCTGTCCAGCGAGGCAAGGACATTGCCCATTGCACATGCCAGTAGAGAGCCGGAATCACCTTCCGTGAGAAAAAGTGGTGTTTGGGGACTTGCCACTGAGGAACCGCACATTGTACAAACTAATGGAAGGGGGCCGAGTCTACCAACTGAAAAGGCAGCAGTTGAAGTGCTAGCAATTTAGCCAAGCTAGCATTCAACCGCTGGGCATGTGGATGGCTGGGAGTGAACTTCTTTCGCCGGTCCAGCAGCTGGGGCAGGGACATTTGCCTGCTATAATCGGACGTGGGTGTACTGCTAGCAGAGTGCCCGGAAGCACTTGGCTGTGACACACCTAATTGTACACCTTCATTCCTCTCAGAGCAGGTTTCAGAGAGGACTGAATGTCTAGTGGGGTTGGAGATCCCAGCTGATGAGCAAGGAGAGGTCCGCTTTGTTCTTTGGTGTGGGTCTTTGAGGTACGCTTTCCAATGAGCTGCATGGCAGGTCAACATATGTCTGGTCAAGCATGTGGTGCCCTAAGCGGCTGATGTTTTGGCCACGCTAGATAAGCTTGAGACATATGTTGCAAATAGCAGCGGTGTGATCTGATGCACTCGTCTCAAAAAAGGCCCACACCAAAGAACTTTTAGAATAACGTGCAGAGGCAGCGCCCTGCACAGGCGGAGCTCTTCGGTGTGATTCAGTCGGTGTGCTGCCCCTAAGCTGGCCCCCGGAGGGCATCCTGCCTCGTTGGACATGTGCCTCCTCCTCCTCCTCCTCTCTCCTACCAGGCACCCACCTGGAGTCAGTGCCCTCATCATCCCCTCCCTCTTCATCGCTGTAGCAAACCTGGCAGTATGCTGCAGCCTGTGGAACATGACTGCCAGATTGCTGTCCTTCTTGAGCATCCCCTCTCTCTGTATTCAAGCTACTGCCTTCCTCTAGGTGAGTATCATCATCAGAGCCTACAAAACACTGGGTCTCCTCCTGGAGCATGTACCCAACACTGTGTTCAAAGAGTTCAGGAGACTCCTCAGGAGGACGTGGTGGGTCTAGGGAAGGAGTCACTGATGATGACATTGAGAGGAGGAAAGACGATGCGTTGGCAGCTGCTTTGCTAGTACCATGAGCCTGGGTGAGAGATGATGAGGAGGATGAAGAGGGCTTGGTCATCCACTCTACCAAGTCGTTGGCATGTTGCGGCTCAACATGTCCAGCTGCCGAAAAGAAGGACAAGCATGTCCCATGGCCCCGTGCTGATGATGACGATGCACCGCATCCACGACCAGAACTGTTGTCTCTAGACACAGAGCCTGCTTGCCCTCTTTTATCGGCTCACGCCTGTCTGCCTCTCCTTGCTGGCCTTCCAGACATGGTAATGGCCTGAAGGGAGTTGGGAAAACCAGCAATTGGGTAGTGTATATTGTGCTGAAGGCACACACAACTTCCACTAACTCCTGCAGATGGCAGATGGCTCAATTAGAGAAGAGCTATGTAGGTCGATATAGCGGTGTATACTGGGTTCAGAGCACGCAGACAGCACGCACAATCTCCTACCACTGACTGCAAGCTCTATTTAAAACGAGCAAGATAGCTAGCTATATAAATGGATATAGCGGTGTATACTGGGTTCAGAGCACACAGACAGCACGCACAATCTCCTACCACTGACTGCAAGCTCTATTTAAAACTAGCAAGATAGTTAGCTATATAGGTGGATATAGCAGTGTATACTGGGTTCAGAGCACGCAGACAGCACGCACAATCTCCTACCACTGACTGCAAGCTCTATTTAAAACGAGCAAGATAGCTAGCTATATAGATGGATATAGCGGTGTATACTGGGTTCAGAGCACGCAGACAGCACGCACAATCTCCTACCACTGACTGCAAGCTCTATTTAAGACAAGCAAGATAGTTAGCTATATAGGTGGAAATTTTTATTAAAATAAAACTGCTACTGATTTACATAATCAAGAACTTAAGAAAAACTCATACTTGAGCAAAAAAAGAACTAAAGAACAACTTGCATAAATGCTTTTGGACAGACCGGATCTATTCAAACTGCCCATATCAGACGATCCTTAATCCCATGATCATCTGGGAAGAAAAAAAAAAAAAAAAAAAAAAAAAAAAAAATTCCTAATCATTATTCAAACTATATACATTTATATTACATACCCCCTATAGGCAGGAACGTAACGAAACTGACGGTGCATACCATGTTTTTAAAATTAAGTTGCCCAAAAGCTAAAAAAAAGGGGGTGAAAGGACAGACGCACCCCCACCTAAGGAAAAGAAGAGGGAGATCATCAAGGTGGCCGGAAAGAGAACCCTCTCCACAACCTAGCACACCTTTCCCTACCCATTCTTTCCCCCTCAAGAAACCTCACCTTACCCAATTCCCGAATGATATCACCCGCCACCTCATGCATGGGCAGGAATTTGCCCCTAGTGGACACTAAACACCGAGCGTGCCAAGTGTAGTAAAGGCATATGACACTAACTAAAAACAGTGATGATAACACAAAACCCCTCCGGGCTCTGAAGTCACCGTACACCCTCTCAGAATAGGCAAGGGCCCGGAGACGGGGATAGCCAATGGCATCTCCAACCTCCCCCAGAACCCCCAAGTTGAAAGGGCACTCGACCAAAAAGTGGTCCATGGTCTCTAGTACCCCACCACACTCAGGGCGAGGACAGCCTCTGTCCTCTGGGCTCCGGTACTTCAAGTTCGATCTCACATAGAGTCGTCCATGGAACGCCCTCCATGCGAGATCCCAGAACTTGGCAGGAATTCTCTTAGAATTCAGGAGGGCTAGTCCCTCCCTGAGAACCCTGTCTGGACAGTCCCTTAAGGCCAGTGGTCTCAAAACGTCCGAGGCCATGACCCTCTGGTACAGCTCTCGCCGGCCCAGGGAGCCTACCTCTAAGGCCGTTATCCTCCACCGCCTTAGTACCTTCAGGGCGATTGGGACATAGGCGGGGAGGTACCCATGGGACCTCCGAAGGTCACCCGGGCGGCCGCCCCCCTCCCACCTGCTCAGGAACACCAGGAACCAATTCTTACATGAACGTTCCCATAGAGAGGGCTCGTCCACAAAAATGGATTGCAGATTGAACTTCAGGAACACCACAGTAAAGAAAACCGTGGGGTTGATCATGTCCAAACCGCCCTCCCCTCTCCGTCGATACGTGACCTCCCTTTTTATCAGGTTCAGTCTGTTTCCCCACAAAAGCAGAAAAAACAGACCGCAGACCCGCGCATAGAGTGACTCTGGCAACAGACATGCGTAGCTGACATAGAGGAACTCGGGAAGCAAATAGGTTTTAACCAGGCTCACCCTTTCCCTCAATGACAGCTTCCAGCCTTTCCAGGCGTTGACTTTCTGGGTGGCACTTACCAACCTGCGCTCCCAATTTAGCTTGGGATAATCACCCTGGCCGAAATAAATGCCTAAGATCTTAACTTCTGGTCGGGGCGGGGGAAAAACGTCCGGGAGGGCAAATTGCTCACCCTCCCTTCCCAACCAGAGAGCTTCACTCTTGTCCCAGTTGACCAACGAACCAGACGCCTCGGAGTAGCCTCCAATCTGTGTTTCCACAAAATGGGCCTCCTCTCGGCTAGCCACCACCACCGAGACGTCGTCCGCGTAGGCCACCACCTTCACCGCCTTATCCGGGCCACTGCCGGGCTCCATCAGGACCCCCCTCAGCTGCCCACAGTCTAGCCTTCTTACGAAGGGGTCGACTGCAAAGACATAGAGCAGGGGACTCAGCGGACAGCCCTGCCTAACACCAGAGTCCACCGGAAAGGTAGGACCCACCCAACCATTGACCAGAGGGAAGCTCTCGGCCCCTCTGTACAAAGTCCTGAGCCAATCAATAAATCGATCAGGCAGGCCGTATCTACCCAGGAGAAGCCAGAGGTACTCGTGGTCTACCCGATCAAAAGCTTTCGCCTGATCTAATGCCAGCAGATACCGCCCATCACCCGTTGCCCTGCACCTCTCCACAGCCTCCCGGACGTTAAGGACTGCACTAAAGGTGCTACGGCCGGGAACTGTGCAGTGCTGGGAGGCAGACAGCAGCTTGCCCGCAACAGCAGACATACGCGTAAACAAAATCTTTGCCAGAATCTTTCTATCCGTGGAGAGAAGGGCGATAGGACGCCAATTCTCAACCACGGACGGATCCTTCCCCTTGGACAGAAGGATCAAGGCCGACCTTCTCATCGAGGGAGGGAGCAGGCCAGATGCCAAACACTCACTGAACACCTCCCTCAGAGGAGGAGCCAAAAGGCTCTTAAAGGCTTTATAAAATTCTGCCGTGAACCCATCAGGCCCCGGCGACTTCTTTAGAGACAACGAGTCAATAGCCTGCTCAATTTCGGCCACTGAGATCTCTTCCACCAAGGAGTCTAGGGGGTCAGACCCCACCTCAAGTGGAGTCCCATCAAGAAATTCCTTGGCTCTCCTCAGATCCAACGGCTTCTTCCGAAGGATGTCTGAAAAATGGGCTCTGATGATCCCCAGGATGCCTGGCTTGGACCTTACCAGGGAACCGGAGGGATCTCTCAGTCCATGTATGACCTTCCCACTCACCGCGTCCCCACAGCTTTTGTAGGGATCCGGGTTGGTGAACTTCCCGTAATCCCTCTCCAGCACCAGGGAGGCGAGACGGTCATACTGACACTCCTTCATCTGGAGCTTCAGATCCGAGATCTGGTCCTGAGGGCCACCATCAGAAACCAAGCGATCTAGCTGCCTGCGTAACTTCTGGTAGGCCTGATACCGGGATGCTGCCCGACGGCCTGAGACTTCCCGGAAGAAGCCCTCCGACCTCTTCTTCACCACTTCCCACCATTCCTGGCGGGAGCAGCCGCTCTCAAGGAGCGAGGCTTGTTCTAAAAAGAAGTCCTCATAGGCCGATCTGATTTCAGGGTCCTCAAGTAGCGACCCGTTTAGTCGCCACAGGCCCCTCCCTTTCTGAGGGGTGTCCGCCACATTCAGAGTGACCGACACCATACGGTGATCAGAGAACTCAACCGCATGCAGCGCAGGAGCTGCAAAGGACGAGTCCCCCTTCAAAAAAAACCTATCTAACCTACTCCTACAACTACCTCTGGAATATGTGAAACCAGTGAGGTTGGGGAAGTGGCGAACGTGCACATCCACCAACCCAGCTTCCCTCACTATTCTATTCAAAAAGATACTATCATATCCCAGAGGGCCTGAGGTGCCTGCCCGGTCCTTTGACCTGGTGACCATGTTAAAGTCACCACCAAAGACCACCTGCTGGGATGTAAACAGGTATGGTTTCAGCAGCGTGAGAAGGTCCTTCCTCCCCCTCTGGGACTGAGGTCCATAAAAATTGATAAGGCGGAGGGATTCCCCTCTCACGACTGCGTCCACAATCAAACACCTACCGATTTCCAATTCAATCACTCGTCGACAAGCCACCGAACCAGTCTTAAAAAGGACCGCAACACCACTGCAGGGCTCAGCCGCAAGAGACCAGAGGGAGGGCCCATGTCTCCACTCCCTCTTCGCTAGGTGCATCTCTGCCACAGATGCCAGCCAGGTCTCTTGCAAAAACAAAATGTCGGCTTCAACCCGGCCGAGAAAATCAAAGGCTGAAAATCTAGCCGCCGCAGAACGCACACTTGCGACATTAATGGTCGCAAGGCGTATTGGAGCGGGTACCGCCATCCTTAGTGATTGAATTTTACGTTCCTCTCTATTTTACATTTCTAAAAAAAAAAAAAAATCAATCCTCCTCGGAGTCCGAGGAGGAAAGGATCCCGTATCTGTTCCATAGGGCCAGTGAGGAGCCCCCCCCTGCCCCTGAACTCGTACTGGGCTGGGGGTCCTCACCACCCTCCTTCCCCGAAACCTTCCTCTTCCTCTTCTTTTTAGTTTTCTTCTCCCATTCCACTTTGGGAGGTTCCCTCCCACTCTCTTCATCGGACCTCCCACTGGAGATCTCCTTAACCCTCTTATTAACCCCCTTACCAGCCCCTGAGATGTCCATTGGGGTCACCCCTCCTGCACTAGCCTGCCGACCACTCACGACCACCGAAGAGGCCGGAGGGGGCATTAGTATAGCCGCCTGATCCAGGGGTGGATGCGGTTTACCCGCAGATTTAATTACTGAAGGGAGGGGGGGGGAAGGGGGCAAAGGAGAAGAAGGGGAAGCTGGGAGGGGGGAGACCAGGGGGGCGAGAGGGGAAGGGGGGGGAGCAGGGGAAAGGGAGGAGGACGGGGGGGAAACAGGGGGAGGGGGGGGAGGGTGATTTTTGGGCGAGGGCTTTTTCGCCTTGGCCGGCTTCCCAGGTGTTTTTGTTGCCGTTGCCCCATCTGACACAGGGTCAGACGGGGCCGGAGAACTCGCCGGCTCCCTCACTACGCCAGTTCCTGTCCTTGATCCGCGCCTGGGGGGTCTGACCCTTTGAGGGAGGGGGGAACCCTCCCTCTGTGACCCTGAGGGGTTGGGATCCCCACTTCGTCTAGGGACCCCCTCACCCTCCGGGCCTGGGGCACCCCCCTCAGCCTGGCACCCCCTGAACGCCTTGGGGCACCGACTAAAGGGGTGTCCCATTTCCCCACAGAGGTTGCAGACAATAAGCCTGCAACCCTCAGGTGAATGGCCGAAACCATTGCACCTCACACAGCGGGGCATTGTGCAGTCCGCACTGAGGTGCGCGGGACTGCCGCATTTGAAACAGCGACGGGGCTGTCCAGGGTAGAAGACCAGGATCCGGTCTCTACCTATAAAGGCGCTGCCAGGTACATGCGCCACGGTATTATTGTGGCGCTTGAGCCGGATCCTGACCAACCACGCACCTGTCCAGACCCCGCGCTCATCCAAACTTTTCCTCAGCCCTGTCTGGAGCTGCCCGTACCGCGTCAGCCAGGTCGCGATGTCCTCAGGTGGGAGGGACTCGTTCCTGACCAGTACAGTCACATTCTTTATCTCCTCCTGCCTCGAAAGAGGTATCACCCGGAAACTTTTCCACGGATCTGACTTCCTGACGAGCTCGTACAGTGTCAGGAAAAGCTCCATGGAGACCAAGGAGACGAAACTCACATCAAACTCCTTCGAGTTTGTGGGGTGTATGACTGCAAATAAGTCAGAAACTTTAAAGCGCAGCCCCAGCAGATAGTCGATGACCTGACCCCTGCTGGGACATGCAGACGTCCCTTCCCACCTGAGCTGCACCACATTCCGTCTGCGCCTCTCAGGGCCCCCCGTACCCCTCGTCCAGGCCTGCGCACCCTGGGGCTGATCCCCAGGGGGAGCCCGGAAATTCTGGGCGCCAAACTGGCCGTACAGGGGACCCAGGGGGACAGAGGAACCTGCCACCTGTGCAAACGAGCGCCCAGCCTTCAGGGCACCTAAGAGGTTTGCCTCCTCCTGTGTGCCCAAGATGAAAACTGGGTCTGTGGGGGAAGGGCCAGACCCCTGACGGACCGGACTCCCTGGCTCAGTACCTCTACCCACCGCATCCCCACCAACCGGCATCTCACTCCTTACCACGTGGGAAGGAGCAGTACCCCCTACACACATATGATCCTGGGGGGGAGCCACCTCCATTTCTTCAGGACCCCGCTCCTGTGACCCCTCCAAACCCCTTATGAAATCCAGGGCCGAGCACTCGCTCCTCAAATCCCCCATCGGGGACTCACCCCAGCATACTTGTCCTGCTGGAAGAAAATCCCCAGAGGACGCTAAAGCTGTTTTTTCCAGGGAGGTCTCCGATACCAACGCCTCCTCTCCCCCAACGAGCGACACCAACGGCCCCCCTAGCTGAATTCCCGGTGTCCCCACTTCTGTTTTAGGCCCTCCTGGGACTTCCGGGGTCACCACTGACATCACTTCCGGTTCCCGGAAGTCAATGAGGTCACTTCCTGTCTCGTCACCCGGAACAGGAAGTGATGCACCCGCCCCCATCCCACCACTCCTCCCAGTGTCAGCAGAGGATGCTTGTCCACAATGTCTATCCAAAACTGCACATGTGTCCGTTCCCATCAGCACCTCCCCCTCTCTCCATGCGGCCGCGGTGGGGGCCGCCATTATGGCCGGTTTTCCCCGCACCGCTATGGGTCTGGCAGGAGTCGTCGGGGTCACCGGGGGGGCCCCGGAGGGGGGTCGGACTGCACTCTCCGCTGGGGACCTCTGACTATTGGCCTTCACTGGCCCCTCCGACGGCTCTCTGGTGAGGACCACCAACAGTTTCCTGTTCCGCTGACTGTGACTTGCATCTCCACCGGAGCTTTTACATGCTTCATCGGGTACCCTACCCGGATTCTCCTGGACTGCGGCCATAGGCATAGCAGGTGTTAACACAGGAATCCGGGGACCCTCCGCACTGACAGCTCCGGGGGTCATACTTTCCTGACAGGCCATGGATTGGTTGTCACCGGAAAACGCTGCTTCCACTGGGGTCTGTGGCACTGTTGCATCAGGTGAGAGTTTCAGGGGGGACTTCAGGGGGGTATTTCCTCGTCTCACCGCCTGGGTTCCTTCCTGGCTGGCCTTTAGAAGTTCTTTCTTTACCTCTGTCAAAAACCTTCTCTCACCCTTTCCACGTTCGCAGAGACCGCCCAGCAGCCGCCAGAGGTCCCTGCATTCATGCTTCAGGCCATCTATGGTCTCCCTATATTCGCCACGTTTGCTGCTGGCTGAGCGGTCCCTGCGATTTCGTAGGTCGGCCAGTCGCTCCGATCGCTGTACATAAGCTGCCGCGGCCTTCTGTATTAGGGTTTTTACCCTTTCTCTCCTCTTCTGGAGCTTGCTTGGGCCCTCTCCCGGCTGGGCCCAGGTCCAGTCCATTAGCTCAGACTGTGTGACCAGGAACAACTTCTCCTCCCTGGAGAGGTCTCTCACCCCAGGGGGGGTTGTCTGAGACCCAGGCCGGGAAAGAGGCCCCGGGCCTGGGCTGGCCGATGCCATGAGGCCAGATGTCCAGGACAGCCGTGGTTCTCCACAGAGCTCCTCCACGCACGTCTGCTCTCTTGGAAAGCCTCTCCAGGTGTGTACTGCGTTCAGGGCACGCAGACAGCACGCACAATCTCCTACCACTGACTGCAAGCTCTATTTAAAACGAGCAAGATAGTTAGCTATATAGGTGGATATAGCGGTGTATACTGGGTTCAGAGCACGCAGACAACACGCACAATCTCCTACCACTGACTGCAAGCTCTATTTAAAACGAGCAAGATAGTTAGCTATATAGGTGGATATAGCGGTGTATACTGGGTTCAGAGCACGCAGACAGCATGCACAATCTCCTACCACTGACTGCAAGCTCTATTTAAAACGAGCAAGATAGCTAGCTATATAGATGGATATAGCGGTGTATACTGGGTTCAGAGCACGCAGACAGCACGCACAATCTCCTACCACTGACTGTAAGCTCTATTAAAAAAGAGAAATATAGCTAGCTATATAGGTGAATATAGAGGTGTATACTGCGGTCAGGGCACGCAGACAACAACCACTACAGAAGAGCAAGAACGAAAAATCAGCCGATAACGATCGTGTATACTGTGTTGAAGGTACACAGAATACCCACTAACTCCTACAGACGCCAACACACTACACAAGGCCACCGCGCTGGCGGCCTTATATAGTGTGGGGCGTGTACTACACAGCCTGAGCTATTATTGGCCACAGGCATCCTGCCTGTGGCCAATCATGGCTCTCCTCGCTTCCGGCGCTGTGATTGGCAAGCATGCGGGGTCACAGTGCATGTTTGGCCAATCATGAGCCAGCAATGCACTGCGATGGCGCAGTGCATTGTGGGCTGTGAGCGCCACACGAATTTGGGGCGAACGGCCCATAATGTTCGGAATTCACCGAACGGGCGAACAGCCGATGTTCGAGTCGAACGTATGTTCGACTCGAACACAAAGCTCATCCCTAGTTGCAGCATTCATTTTGATCAACAGCCTATATATATATATATATACAGTGGTGTGAAAAAGTGTTTGCCCCCTTCCTCATTTCCTGTTCCTTTGCATGTTTGTCACACTTAAGTGTTTCGGAACATCAAACCAATTTAAACAATAGTCAAGGACAACACAAGTAAACACAAAATGCAATTTGTAAATGAAGGTGTTTATTATTAAAGGTGAAAAAAAATCCAAACCATCATGGCCCTGTGTGAAAAAGTGATTGCCCCCCTTGTTAAAACATACTATAACTGTGGTTGTCCACACCTGAGTTCAATTTCTCTAGCCACACCCAGGCCTGATTATTGCCGCACCTGTTCACAATCAAGGCATCACTTAAATAGGAGCTGCTTGACACAGTAAGGTCCACCAGAAGATCCTTAAAAGCTACACATCATGCCGAGACCCAAAGAAATTCAGGAACAATTGAGAAAGAAAGTAATTGAGATCTATCAGTCTGGAAAGGGTTATAAAGCCATTTCCAAAGCTTTGGGAATCCAGCGAACCACAGTGAGAGCCATTATCCACAAATGGCGAAGACATGGAACAGTGGTGAACCTTCCCAGGAGTGGCCGGCCGCCCAAAATTACCCCAAGAGCGCAGCGACGACTCATCCAAGAGGTCACAAAAGACCCCACAACAACGTCCAAGGAACTGCAGGCCTCACTTGCCTCAGTTAAGGTCAGCGTTCATGCCTCCACCATCAGGAAAAGACTGGGCAAAAATGGCCTGCATGGCAGAGTTCCAAGGAGAAAACCACTGCTGAGCAAAAAGAACATCAAACCTCGTCTCAATTTCTCCACAACACATCTTGATGATCCCCAAGACTTTTGGGACAACATTCTGTGGACCGATGAGACAAAAGTGGAACTCTTTGGAAGGTGTGTGTCCAAGTATATCTGGCATAGAAGGAACACTGCATTTCATAAAAAGAACATTATACCAACAGTAAAATATGGTGGTGGTAGTGTGATGGTCTGGGGCTGTTTTGCTGCTTCAGGACCTGGAAGACTTGCCGTGATAAAAGGAACTATGAATTCTGCTGTCTACCAAGAGATCCTGAAGGAGAATGTCCGACCAACTGTTCGTGTACTCAAGCTGAAACAAACTTGGGTTCTGCAGCAGGACAATGATCCTAAACACACCAGCAAGTCCACCACCGAATGGCTGAAGAAAAACAAAATGAAGACTTTGGAGTGGCCTAGCCAAAGTCCTGACCTGAATCCTATTGAGATGTTGTGGTATGACCTTAAAAAGGCCGTTCATGCTCGAAAACCCTCTAATGTAACTGAATTAGGACAATTCTGCAAAGATGAGTGGGCCAAAATTCCTCCAGGACGCTGTAAAAGCCTCATTGCACGTTATCGCAAACGCTTGGTTGCAGTTGTTGCTGCTAAGGGTGGCCCAACCAGTTATTAGGTTTAGGGGGCAATCACTTTTTCACACAGGGCCAAGATGGTTTGGATTTTTTTTCACCTTTAATAATAAACACCTTCATTTACAAATTGCATTTTGTGTTTACTTGTGTTGTCCTTGACTATTGTTTAAATTGGTTTGATGTTCCGAAACACTTAAGTGTGATAAACATGCAAAGGAACAGGAAATGAGGAAGGGGGCAAACACATATATATATATATATATATCAGCCTATATGCCTCTCTGCTTCTCTGCCTGTCTGCCTCTCTGCGTCTCGATAATCCTTCTCTTGCTTCCTGTTCTGCACATGCGCAGGAGTGACATGAGTGCCTTCTGCTTCTTCACAGAATGCACTCTGTCACTCCTGCACATGCACACCAGTCTCACCAGGTGCGAGGCTCGTCCTCGCAATGCTGGCTGGCCATGGGAGTGTAGTGGTGGGCGGAGGAGTCCTCTGACGTCACAACTCCACCCACCGAGCAACGGAAAAAAAAGTCCACAGATTTGGGAATATTGCGGGGCTCCTGGCAGGTGAGGGGGGACTTTTAGAATATAAGGATAAATGCAGGAGGCATGTATAGCATTATAGATTTTAACTGTGTTAATGATTTAAATTTGATGACAGTGGGTTTACGTCCACTTTAACGTTCGTGCTGCTTCATGTGTTTTTCTTTACTGTTGTACATTTTAAAATGGCAACTTTCATGTTCATGGGCACAGTAATCGGTTGTAGGAAACATTGTTTGTTCGCCCACTTATAAGATATTTTAGACAGATACAAGTTAACTACATTTGTTCTTGCCTATTTGTATTCAAATAAGTTTGTTGTCTAGATGGGTTTGTAGGAGGCAGTGCAAGGTCACGCAGGACATCCGGTCCTTCTGGCTAATGGCACGAGTGTGTGGAACTGCAGTGGATAGTGTGGATACCATCTGTCTTTTGTATACCACACTTACCATACCTGTCTGTGAGGAGAAAGGCTGAATTTATCTACAAGTTAAAAGCATGTGAGCAGGCACAACCCTGCAGAGGCGATTATTGATTAACTTTTTCAATAAAGTGGTCAATAAAATCTGGTAAGCTGAATCACATTACAATCACTTATTGGGTGTGGATAATCGAGGCTGTGGTGAAGGATCACTTGGAAGGTTGTGGCTACATTCTTTTACACGAACGATCTGTCATTGTTCTGTGTATGGCAGTCATATCACGCTATAAAGGAACTTTTTACTGGAATAGTTCAAATTTCAAGGACTTTTTTATATTGTTTTTTAATGTAGTTGTTGCAGTAACTGCTGTCACATGAATGTGTGAAATGTTGTAAAATAAATGTTATTTATATATTATGGTGAATGTACTATGAGTAGTTGCACATATGATATGGTATATATTATGAGTAGTTGCACAAATGACATTTGTTTAAGAGTGGCAAAATATTGATTGTTAATGAGAGGGGTATTATTCACTTTGATGATCATTTTTTGCCAACCAGCGCCCCCTATAAGTTATCTAAATTTGTAACTAGAATGAAATGCATATGCATATTCAGTGTAAGGAGAGGACACTCAGCAGCTGTTTACACATCTGGACGCAGGAGCACTAGTGGGGGACACCAGAATCAAACTTTTTAGGGTGGCCCACACAGGTGCTCCAGTGGATACTATAGGGGTTTCTCCATGTGTGATACTTTAACAAAAAAGGTAAGTATTCCAGCTTTAGAAAGGAAATAAAATGCTCTTCAGCTTGGAACTCTGCCAAAACAAACAATTGTATGACACCAAGAAATGTTTCCTATTGCTATTTCTGCCCTCCAATATCTGTGTGCTAAGTATACCTTTATTTTATTCACATAGGGGAGAAAAAACTCGGGAAGTCTGAGGACACCAGGGACCCCCTACCTCCGAAAAAAGGGGAAGTCACCAAAACACAAGCAGAGGATGAGGGAGCGGTTTTGGAAGAGTGCAAAATTGTCACAACAGGTGAGTGTCTGAGACCACAGCTTCAAGTAAGATATCTGTTCCTGTATATTTATAATACATGGTATTTTTAGTTTTTTTAAGGTGATGTGGATGTTGTGGAAGAAGAATCTTATTTCACCAGTGAAAGTGGCAAAATCCTCATCAGGGAGAGAATGGGGTGCAATTGCGATTTTGAAAATCTAAAGCAAAACAACAATGATGTTCAACAAAAAATGAAGAACGTCATTGATGTTTTAGGGAGAATCTAAAACACACAAAAATGTAACCTTTTTTGTGTATTTTTGGTTTAAAAAAAAGTTTAAGTATTTTAAAAGCCAAATTTTGAAGATGCACACAGTGGGGGTTATTTACGAAACGAAAATCCATTTTGCACTGCAAGTGGACTTGAACGTGCACTGAAAGTGCACTTGGAAGTAAAGTCGCTGTAGAGCCGAGGGGGACATGCAAGAAAAATAAAAAACAGCATTTTAGCTTGCACATGATTGGATGATAAAATCAGAGGAGCTTCCACTCATTTCAGATCTACCCCTTAGATTTAGAGCGACTGCACTTCCATTGCACTTTCAAGTGCACTTGCAGTGCAAAGTGGATTTTCCTTTTGTAAATAACCCCCAGTGTGTCTACTTGTGCTATCTGCCATCAGGGGATATCAATGTATGCGTTTTGTGGGTGCAACCCCTTCCTCGCTACTAAAGTAGCTGAAAAGAAGGGGTTGTACCCCAAAACACGTCCATTGATCCCCCATGATGGGAGCTAGCACATGTTGACATCACATGCTGACATTAGGCATGGGGTCAGGAGGGAAATCCCCGGTTTGAATGCTAATTTGTGTGCATCTTAAAAATTTGACTTTTACAGGGGTGACATCACCCCATCTAATGAAGGCAATATCAACACCGTTTTGAAATACTAATGTCTGATATTGCCTTCTCTTTATCAAAGTTGAACTTTTTTATTTACTAAAGGTGTCATGAAAAGGTCCACCCATTGGTGGCGCTGTTGGTCTCTTGGCTTGCAGTACCAGTGTCCACCAGCGGGTGTCTTCTAACACCCAGGGCCTGTAAAGAGAGGACCTACCTCCTGGTGGCACTGTTGGATCCTTGGGTTGTAGTACCGGCGCCCACCAGAGTGTGTACTCCGGCAGTGTGGAGCAGACAGCACCTTCTGCACTCAGCTGTTACGTGAGATTAATCATTGGTAGTTTTATAAATACCCAGCAAGCCCTCACATGCTTGCCTTGGTATCGCTCGAACCATGTGCCCTGACCTTGTTGTCTGTACTTGGACCTTGAGCCTGTATCTACCCGACCTGATCCCTCCCAATCCTGAGCCCATCCTGGACCTGTTCCTCTTGTCTCCTGTTACCTAAAGATCCCTGCTCTGCAGCCCATCCATCCGTCCTCTCCCTCTCCTGCTGGTTCCCCATCCTTACCCATCTACTGATTCCCTGGGGTATGACCTCAGCCTGGCTTTTGTTTACGACTCTGGTATTTCCCATTTATTGTATATATTACTTGTTGTTTGTGGTTGGTACTGCACTGTTTGTTTTCACTTTCTTGTCACTTATAATAAACATTATTGTTATTTCTTCCTACATGCATTTTGGGTTTCCTCTGTGCAGTCCACAAAGTCTGGTCTAATAATTCCCTGATAAATGCAAATCCACTTTGCACTACAAGTGCAGTTTCTTGTGCACTTTTAAGTGCACTTGGAGTGCAAAGTGGATTATCCTTTAGTAAATAAAACCCACTCATTTGCACAATCATGCCATTTTCATGAGTCAACAAAGTTCAAGGTGCTGAAAATGATGAATATTTTTGTCAGTAATGCATTACATACATTAACAACAAAAACACGGTGTGTGTAGCAGAACCACAACATAATAATAGTTTACTGAAGAAGAGATTGTCACCTCATGTATCAAATAAATTACATTTGCACTATTGAAGAAAATGTCTAAAAAGAAAAGCCCATTGGAGAACCTAGGAGATTGCTAAAAGAAACCTAGGCAGTAAATCAAAGAAAATATTTTTTCAGTTTTAGTTCTAAAATTTAGGATAAAATGTTCCTTAATCAGTTTCTGGCATATCAATGGCCCCTCTACTCGCAGGGTACTCGACATACTTCTGTTTTACTTCGCTGGGGCGCTTTGGGGGAGCAAGCCAGGACGGCCAGCTTCAAGCACCTTCAGGGTTTCTTCCCAACTGAGGCCACATAGTTCATTGAATTTCTCCTTAACCTCCCTAGCGGTAATCCCGAGTCTGGCTCGGGTTGGGAATTTACTAGCAGGAGCGGTAACCCCGAGCCAGACTCGGGATCACATCGCTGGAAGGCAGGGGAGGACACAGTGAGACTTATGCCGCGTACACACGATCAAACAAGCGGGTGGAAAAGTCTGGCAAACTCAAGTCCGCCAAAAAATCCCCCCGTGTGTAGCCTCCGGCATACTTTTTTGACCCGAAAGTACGGCGGACTTAGAATGTAGTTTTACACTCCAATCTTCCCGCCGGACTCGCATTTCGGCGGACAATCCGGCCGTGTGTATGCCAGTCTGCCGTACTTTTGAAATGAACGGACTTTTCCCGCCCAGAGAAAAGTCCGCTCACTTCGAGCGGGTCTCCAGGTAGGTGGGGCCCGTGAAGGAGACGTCGCTGGCCCCGCCGCCTGGTATGGACTTAAAGGGGAACCCCAACGCCGAAAAAAATCGGCGTGGGGGTCCCCCCAAAGTCCACAACAGACCCTTGTCCGAGCACGCTACCCGGCCGGCCAGGAAAGGAGGGGCGAGCGAGTGCCCCCCCTCCTGAGCCGCACCAGGCCGCCCGCCACAGTATAACTGCAGCGGTTGGGCCTTACATAGTTAAATATTTGTGATTTTATCAGATAAAAACACGTTTTCACAATATGAAAGCCTCCATTATGTGCCCAATAAAATATGCATCATGAAATTATAGGTTATTATAGGTTATTTGTTATTATCATTAAAATTTATAAAAATTGTTGAACTACAAGTGTACAGGCATACCCCACTTTTAAGTACAAAATGGGGTTTATTTACTAAAGCTGGAAAGTGAAAAATCAGGCTCCCTTCTACATAGAAACTAATGAGCTTCCAGGTTTTATTACCAAAGCTTAATTGAACAAGCTGGGGTTAGAAGCTCATTGGTTTCTATGCAGAAGTGAGCCTTTTTTTCCACTTTCCAGCTATAGTAAATAAACCCTATTGTGTACTTAAAAGTGGGGTATGCCTGTATCAACATTTGTTGGACCCCAAACCTTTATGATATTTTTGAAATACCATTACATTCTTTTTATTGGAAATTATGCAGGCAACTTTATGCATTGTATAAAAATGTAATTACTTATACTAGCATGATACTCATGTCTTCACTTGTCCATAACATGCTGCCAGAATAGGGTTGGGGGAAATGAGGAGCATTAGTATACTATACTTTATACAATGCTATTTAAGAAGAGCCAATAAGTTGAATACTGGTAATAGTAATTGATTGGATATGCACAATACAACAGATTCTATTCTACATTTGATACAATTTATGCACAGTAGATCCATTCCACTGCAGTAATGTAATCTATGAAAATAAAGGTTGCAATTTTATTAGGTAAATTAGTGCTAAGAGCTAAGATGAGCATACAACGTGCAGTAATAGTAACCCTTACCCATGCCAAATCATTACATTCATTTTTCAGTAGAGATAGCTTAGAGGAAGGTTTTTTTAAGTTGTTTAATATGAATAAGAATAACTTTAATTTGTATTTCATAACTGGTTCTTGACATTTTCAGATATGCTCCCAAAAACAGAATGTTTATTGGTGATTATCCCTTTCATGACTAAGCCTATTTTTGACATTTGGTGTTTACAAGTTAAAATCCGTATTTCCTGGTGCCTCCATGGCAGCATACCTGTGATAGATCTCCGCCTCAACTCCTCCCTCAGGACTAGTGAATAGCATAAATTTAAGGCATAGTGCCTCCCCAACATTCTCCTTTTTTTCCTCCTATCTCTTGTGCTGGTGAAGAGTAGCAGTACATCCATACCTCTGCCTTTGGCAGCATCCGCTGGGTTTAGGCTTTCCCGTGCACAGTCCCTGTTCTTGGGCCGCTCACAGTGTTAATAAAACTGGGAACCCCTCTGTGGATCTGTTGGGGTCACAATCTGTCATCACATATCATGATGAATGCAGCGGAGTCTCAGAGGGATCAGCTCATGTTTCCCAGGCTGGTGGTCTTTTTACATGTTTCTCTCTTTTTTTTATTCTTTTTCCCCCCTTTTTTCACTAGTTTTCCTCTTTTCCTTTTCTTTTCCCCTTGACATTTATCTTTTTTATTTTTGCCTGCACCTTTAAGTGCCTGTGTCTTTTTCTTGTACTCACAGGTTCTGAGCAGCATGGGGGGCAGTGGGCGCGCTTCCCTTGCCTCTCCAGCTGGCATACTGCATCTCAGATCAGCGTATTTTCGTTGCCATATTGGCGCTCACCTGGTTTGGGGCAGGGATGTGATTGCCGGCTGATGAGGGGTCTGTGTGGAATCCCTCGCCACCGTTGATGGCTACTGCACATGCGTGGGTGCATGCGCAGTTGCCTGACCATCCGGTGGCCATCTTTTACTGGAAGTATATCCAGTTTTGCCCTTTTTTAAATTCTAACGCCAGAGGCAGGCTTTGGGATTAGCCCACCCACCTATTTTGAATTTAAGGGTCAGCTTGGAGGGTCATGGCTGTCAGTATCCTCTCAGCTGTGCCCTGCAAGCTCCCCACTGCCAACTGCTCTGGTAAGTTTTTTAAAAAAAAGGAAAAAAACTGGAAAAAGGAGAGTATTTTTTATGTGGAAACATACAAAAAAAAAAAAAAAAAAGAGTGTGTATGTGTATATATGTATTTGTAGGTGTTTGATTAAACTACATCAGCCTTTTTTCTTTCTCTCTTTGTGTTACTATATTTTCCACAGCTGATCCTTCTGCCCAACTGCGCAATTAGTTATTCATCTTGTACCAAAGATCCTCCTACTTCCATTAGGTATGAGGCCAACTGACGTGAGTATAAAAAAAATGCCTGAATCTAACATGGATTCCTTGCATCGTAGCCCTGCCCACTCCAAGAGCACCAGAAAATCTTCAAGATGCCATGAAGATGACAGCCTAGACCGCAGGTCTAATCCTTCACATCATAGGTCTTGTTCCAGAAGACCCAGAAGATGGTCTCCCTCTCCTAGAGCTTATGCAAGGAAAAAGTGCTGAACATGTGGGGCTACGCCACTACCGGACAAGCTGGTCTGTAACGACTGCTTTAGAGACTATGCAGCCAACCCCAAGCTTGAAAGTCAGCAGGTAGTGGATTTGCTAAAGCGGACAATGAAAGACTCATTCTCTGAGCTAGCGGCCTTGGTTCCCGCTCAGTCAGTCCCTCAGACATCCTAGGCATTGGAGACAGATCCTGATGTTCCCGGTCCCTCAGCAGTCAGTACCTCCCTGCCTCCGTCAGGTCGACCGGCTGAAAATTTACCACCTGAAGACTTCTCTGGGGACTCTTCAGAGGAGTCAGAGCCTTCAGGGGTTCAGTTATTCCTTGATCCCACCATTCATCCAAGCAGTCAAGACTGCAATCACCTGGGATGAGGCAGAAGATCCACCTCAAAAATCTAAGAGTTACTTCCCATTCCTCAAGAGGAAACAAATTCTCTTTCCTCTGATGGGCGAGATCATTGAGGTCATTCAGACTGAGTGGTCAAAGAGCGATAAAAAACGTTCTTTGTGCCTGTTCAAAAAGCTTTACCCTTTACCGGAGTCCAAAACGCAGTCACTAAACTCTATGCCAGTAGTAGACGCAGCAGTTGTACACCTTGCAAAGAATATCACCCTTCCAATGGAGGATTCTGCTTCTTTCAAGGACCCTCTAGATAGGCGGATTGATCTGGATCTTAAGAGTAGCTACTTGGCCGCAGGAGCAGCCTGTAAACCAGCCATTGCCCTTACTTCCATGTTGAACGCAATCAGGACCTGGATAGGTAATATCAAGATGGCCTTACACCAGGATATCCCCAAGGAAGACATAATTAAGGCCTTGGAAAAGCTTAGATTATCAGCAGATTTCGTTGGAGAAGCGGCCATTGACACCATTAGGTGCTCAGCCAGATCTATGCTGCACTCAGTGATGGTGAACAGAGCCTTGTGGCTAAAGCCTTGGACGGCGGACCTTGCTTCTAAACAGAATTGGTGCAAGATTCCATTCAATGGGAAAGCACTATTCGGAGACAAGTAAGACAAAGCTATTTCCAGGGTGACAGGTGGGAAATCCGGTATGCTTCCCCAAGACAGAAGAATGTGATGGCCCAGAGGCCATTCTTATAGATTCCGCCAGTCGAACCCAAGGGATTTCAGGCAATCAAGACACTTTGGAGATAACAGAAGGTCTTGGAAAGGCACTCAGGCTTCCTTTTTAAGCAGAAAGAATAAGGTCATTACGGCCCGCAGGAGCAGAAGCAGTCATTTTGATGTCAGATTAGCCCAGACTCTCCCGCTGGGAACCAGGCTAAGGGCCTTTGTTCCGGTCTGGGCCACGCATTGCCAAGACCCCTGGGTCCTGGCAACAATCCAGCGGGGACACTTTTGGAATTTTTCAGATCTTTAAAAAGAATAGAGATCCCATCCTCTCAGTTGAAGGCTCAGGCTCTAAAGCTTTTCGAAACATCTCTTCAGCTTCAGGGGACGGCTGTGCCAGTTCCCTTGTCGGAGCACTTCATAGGCTTCTACTCCACCCTATTCCTGGTGCTGAAGAAGACAGAGGGGTGGAGGCCTGTAATAGATCTGAAGAGGCTCAAACGGTACATCTGCCCCGAAAGCTTCAAAATGGAATCCCTGCAAACAATTATCCAAGCAGTTCAGCCAATGGATTGGATGATCTCAGTCAATCTACAGGATGTATACCTACACATTACAATTCTACCTGCATTTCAAAAATACCTACGATTTACATAAGATTTGCAGTAGGACAGATGCACCTACAATTTCAAGCCCATTTAGCCCTTGTTATAGCTGGAAAGCCGATTACCAGCTCTAAAAAACAATACTGGGATGATGTCTGCAGCTGCGGGCATCATCCCAGTATAACCCCCGAAAGCCGAGTACACACATCTGCGTACGCTCGGCGGCAAGGGGTTACAAAAGCTGAGGAAGCCCTGCCAGTTAACATGGTCTCCTCCCCTGTGGCCAAAAGGGAACAAAAATGTTTTGATGGAGTTGGAAATGTCACATTTGGTCCTAACTGCATATAGCCATATCTATGGAATGGTAGATCCACCCTGTAACAGATTTGGCAAATCACTAATGGGGCCTACACATCATATGCTAATCGGAGGGAAAATTCCGTATTCAAAATGATCATAAGATTTTCCTATAGTGTGTACACAAATTTCAAGAGCCAATTCAGGCCTTCCAAAAGAAAATTACTGAAGAAGCAAACTGCAGAATTTTTCTTATTACTTAACAGAACTTACAATTTTCGTGTAATGTGTGCTGGTTTCGTACAATAAAACATCAAATAAGAAATATTGCGCATTACACAAATAGCATGCACCCATTCGTAACACTAAAAATAAATTTCATAGGCATTATAATAACAATGTATAAAAATATGTATATGACAATATGTATGACACAATGGGGGTTATTTACAAAAGGTAAATACACTTTGCACTGCAAGTGCACTTGAAAGTGCACGTGAAAGTAAAGTCACTGTAGATCTGAGGGGGACATGCAAGGAAAATAAAAAACAACAGCATTTTAGCTTCCACATGATTGGATGATAAAATCAGCAGAGCTTCCACTCATTTCAGATCTACCACTTAGATTTGGAGCGACTGCACTTCCAAGTGCCCTTTCAGTGCACTTTCAAGTGCACTTGCAGTGCAAAGTGGATTTGCCTTTAGTAAATAACCCCCAATGGCCTTTTAGTAATTGCAATGAAAGTTATGCAGCAACATGTAAGGCCTCATGCACACGAGACGCAGTTAAACGTGTGTTCAGATGCAGTTGGACACTTTTTTCAACTGCCCCTGAACTCATTCAATGTTATCCTATGTGTCCATGCACACAGTCTCGTTTTTTGCCGTTTTATGCAGTTGCGTTTAACCTCGTTTTTCCAGAAGCAAAAAAATGGGTTCAGACGCAAAAATTTCCACGTTTCAGATGCAAAACGCGGTTAAACGCGGCAGCCGCGTTTAGCCGCGCTTGCGTTTATATGCGCTTTTAAAGGAACCCAATTTTTTGGACCTGAAAACTCAGAAATATGATCTGAGAATGACATTTTGTGAGCCGACTTTGGGGGCCCATATCTCGGGGCATTTGGGGTTCCTATCACCAAGTGACCCCGAGATAGGGGGCCCCAAAGTCGGGTCGCAAAATGTCATGCACTTTTCTGCATCAGAGAATGACATTTTGTGACCCGACTTTGGGGGCCCATATCTTGGGGCCAATTATTGCCAGGAACCCCAATGTCATGTCATGCACTTTTCTGCATCAGAGATACATGGCCTCAAAGTCAACTGTGACCATCTGCGGCAATGTAATTTGGTCATTAGGGTTGGGTGTTATGGTAAGTGGTTATCCGTTAGGGTTAGGGTTATTGTTTAGGATTAAGGGATGGATTAGGGTTAGGGTTGTTTGGGGTTAGTGTAAGGGATAGGGTTAGCTGTTAGGGGTAGGGTTAGTGTTAGGGGTTAGGGTTAGTGGTTAGTGTTAGGATGAATGGTTAGGGTTAGGATTCTGGATATTTTAATAAGGCATTAAAAAATATTATACTACCATATACAGCAGCAAAGAATTAAAATACATTAATCAATACATATATTACGATAAAAATATAAAACATGTATGTGCAGCTGCGTACCTAACCGACAAGTTTTTTAATTTTAGCCGGATGTCCATTGTCACATTTGATCTGCTCTTAGAAAAAGTACGACCTGGTCTGACATTCGTGGACACCAATATGAGAAACAGTGTGTCACCGCAGGAACTGCTGTTGGTAAAGATCAGGTATGTGTATATATTTATACAATATATTTATCTATAGATGTACAGATGAATTTTTTTCTCTCTCCTTTATTTAAAAAAAAAAATAATGTCTATTTATAGCAAATTATCAATTTTTTTAAAATATCTAAAATTTTCTTGTGGCAATTTTTAACATGTTAAAAATATATTAAAAAATTGACCAAATAAATTTAAAACAATTATAAAAAATCTAATTAACATAGATTTTCTTTTAAATAAAACAATTTGAAACTAGAAAAAAATGAATAAAAACATATATTAAGATTAAAAAATAAATAATTAACTATTTTAATATTGTTTTATATTAGAAATAATGAAAACATGTTAAAAATTGCCACAAGAAAATTTTAGATATTTTAAAAAATTGGATAATTTGCTATAAATAGACATTTTTTTTTTAAATAAAGGACAGAGAAAACAATGTATCTGTACATCTATAGATAAATATATTTTATAAATATATACACATACCTGATCGTTACCAACAGACGTTCCTCTGGTGACACACTGTTTCTCATATTAGTGTCCACGAATGTCAGACCAGGTCGTACTTTTTCTAAGAGCAGATCAAATGTGACAATGGACATCCGGCTAAAATTAAAAAAACTTGTCGGGTAGGTATGCAGCTGCACATACATGTTTGTGAAATATCCAACGGACATTCGCTGTCCCATCAACGGATGGGTCCAATATCGATCAGCTCTGACTCTGGACCTCTCATGAAATTTGCGACGACATTTCTGTCTCATCAAGAGCAACATCAGGAGCATTTCCTGACGTATATTCAATATGGGATCCATTTCAAAATATATACCACAGAAAGAGAGGCAAATGCAAGTGTACAACTGCTCTCTATGCTGCTGCTGCTCACTCTGATCAAAATAGCAGAAATAGTTAAAAAAACATGCTTTGAGAGCTTGGGGAGGGTCTACATGATGTTATCTTTATAAACGCGTCTAAACGCGTCTAAACGCGGCATGCAAAAGCGGCAAAACGCGCGTTTCTAAATGCGCGTTTCAGCTTTTTTTGATCAGAGTTTTCACCTGCGTCTCGTGTGCATGAGGCCTTAGTCTTCATGTTTCTGTCATCCTACAGAGAGCGGTATGGAGCAGAAAATTAACCTGGGACGTCCTTGACTTTCCGGGGGTATATCTGAATGATGCCTGAGGCTACAGACATCATTCAGATATCAGCATTTTCAGCCGGCGATTCCCTGCACCATAAGAATGATCATAGCGGCTGTTCCTCTGCTTGATCATTCTTACGGGCGGCGGGATGGGACGTCCCCCCTCCCGCTGCCCTCCGGTGCTTCTACCGACTCACCGTTTCCATCGGTGAGTCGGACACAGGTTCGGAGGTCAGGCGCGATGTTATGATGTCACGCCCGGCCTCTGCATTCTAATAACAGCGCCACCTTGGCTGGGATACCGTGATCGTTTTTTTTTTATTATTTAGGGCTTCCCAGCCTAGAGGTGAGATGTGGGGTCTTATTGACCCCATATCTCACTGTAAATAGGTTTGATCATGCCATATTCCTATTACAAGGGACGTTTACATTCCTTGTAATAGGAATAAAAGTAATCAAATGTTTTTGATTTTTTTAAAGTGTCAAACAAAAAAAAGTAAAATGAACAATAACATTTTTTTTTAAAGCGCCCCTGTCCCCTTGAGCTCATACGCAGAAGCGAACGCATACGCAAGTCCCGCCCACATATGAAAACGGTGTTAAAACCACGCATGTGAGGTATCGCTGCGAACATTAGGGCGAGAGCAATAATTCTAGCCCTAGAACTCCTCTGTAACTCAAAACTTGTAACCAGTAAAAACATTTAAAGCGCCACCTATGGGGATTTTTAAATACCAAAGTTTGGCGCCATTCCACGAGCGAGTGCAATTTTGAAGCATGACATGATGGGTATCTATTTACTCGGTGTATCTTCATCTTTCACTAAAAATTAGGCTAACTTTACTGTTTTTTTTTTAAAGCATGAAACTGTTTTTTTTTCTGAAAAAAACTTGTTCGAAAAATTGCTGCGCAAATATCGTACAAGATAAAGATTTGCAACAACTGCCATTGTATTCTCTAGGATCTTTGCTAAAAAAACATATATAATGTTTCAGGGTGTAATTTTATAGAAAAAAAATTATGAATTTTATATGTAGGAGAGAAATGTCAGAATTGGCCTGGGTGCGAATTGGATAAGTTCTACTCTATATGACTAGCACTCTTGGAATTAGCGTACCCAATATTTACTTTTTATTTTTTTTACCATTCCTTGTTGGTTTTCATGGTCTAGTTTGATCTCCAAGAGTTTGTTGTACCTACTATGTACTTACACCACTGCTGTTTGTTATCCTGAAATAATGTCTCATCTGTGTTGCTTGCAAGTTCTACCTACATATGCCATAAAAGTTCTATGGCTGTACTGTTTTCTATTTCTACTTACAGAAAAGCTGAACATAGATGGTTTGAATCTTGGCCAGTTCAGCAGGGACCAGCCGAGATTCGAACCATCTATGGACAGAATGATTGTACCCAAGTCAATCCATCGATCGACTTGGGTACACCTAGCGTTTCAGATTTTTCATTCGATTTCCAAAGGCTATAGCTGCCAGCAATATTGACTGAGTTCTCCTGGTAGGGATGGCTTCCTGTGCCCCCCCCCCCCCAACCAGGAGAACGCAATGGCTTTGCGGAAGGAATTCCCCCATTAACACTGACCTTGCTGATGGGGGGATGGAGAGATTTTTTTTTCCTGCAACCTGTGGTTGCAGGAAAGAAAATCGACTCATCTATGGCTGGCTTAACCCTATAATAAAAGGATTGTAACTGAAAAAAATTGAAGGGTTCTAGGTTATAAAAGCTATATATGTTGCTCTGGACTTAAATGATGCTAAAATTATTTACTCACCAGTAAAATGACAGTATGAATTTTGACACGGAAATTTTCCATTTTGCTGTCTCTATAAACAGTACTGTGCAAAAGTTTTTCGGCAGGTGTGAAGAAATAATTTAAAGTAAGAATGCTTTTAAAATGATATATTTTACTTGTTTATTTTTTTATTTTATTTTCATCACTTTAAAAAATGCAGACTGAGTGAACAGAAGAAAATGTAATTTAAGTCAATATTTGAATACCCTTTGCTTCAAAACAATATCAATTATTTTAAGTATACTTGCATGTTGTTTTGAAGGAAAGCAGCAATAGTCAGCAATATGCTTATATTTACAATTCATTTTCAATTTCAAATTAGTTTTAGAATCATTTTCGATTTGTTTTTATTTCAAATTCAAATTCAAATTCAATTTGAATTCCAGTAAAATTTTGTATAACTTATTTTGGATTTGTTGGATTGTTTGGATTTGAACTGCATATGTCTACAAAAGAAAGATTGCCTTGTTTATGTGTTTGGACTGTGTTTGGTGGTATTGTCTCTCCTTAAAATAATTTTGAATTAAATGACTTATGGATCTTTTAATACATGGTAACAAGAATAAAGATTTAGTATTTTCCTAAGCTTTATTTACTGTAATTAGAGAGAGTGGATTCTGCTTTTTAACACATGTAGTTGTCTGATGTTAAGCTAACAGAACAGACTGATTATTCTTGATAAGCTTATGGAAAATAGTAAATAGACCATTAAGTCAGAATAATATGAAGAACCTAGGGATTACAAAAGCTCATATAATAGTAGTGCTAGGTTATTGTTTTAATTGAATTCACTCATTGCATTGTATTTTAGCTTTTATGCGGGGCCATGTAGCAATCTGTATCATGCACTGGAAGAAAATCATAGTCAATTTAATAATTAATGTAAACAAAAAGACAGTAAATGCAATTCAAAGAATAATGTAAAAGGATTATATTAATTCAATCTCTACACATAACTGCGTTGACTAGTTCTAAATTATTTTGCTCTGGCACGCATAACAATGTATTTTATAGCCTTGTTTAATTCCCTTTTAAGCTCCATGAAAATGAAACAATACACATAATTTTGGAACTCCCCCCAAAGTAGACCTTTCAATAACTTTATAAATGTCTTTGAATAAATTCCTGACATGTTACACTAAATAGGAAAGTACAAGTAAAAAAAAACTGTACACTTTTATTAAAGTAATAGCATGGGATTGGTATATGAACTCAGTGGGGAACGAGGCATCCAAAATACCAAGAAGTGTGTCAGATGCTGGAAATTTTTCAGCTACCATAGGATTGCAACAGTGTGAACGATGGTGGCATGGCCAGCATGGCAAGTAAGTATGTAAATCATTTTAAGTAGAGAAGGAAAGGGTTAAAACTTCAGACAATGGTTTTGTTGCTGTCTGTGTCTTCCTGTCCCTGTGACAACTATGCTCCTCATTTCTTGCGGGTGCCACGGAGCAGAAAGTGAGAGGAAAACTGCTACATGAGGTCAAAGACAGAAATAAGAACCTGACCAATATTGTGACTCTTTCCCACTCTATTGAAGCTGGTTACAAAAAGCTTGTCTGGAAATGTACTTCTCCATGAAAAATACATTAGCAAATATTAATAATAATGCAGATAGCATCGTCTTAAAATGGAGTAAAAATGCAAGTACAAAAGCAATTAATTTATACCTCGCTATAGTATTTTTTAAGCATGACATCTCCTGCCCCACACCACAAAGCAGCTAATCTTGTATTACTATCACTTATTATCATCGACAACTGTAACATCCATCACTGTGCAAAAGAAAAAAAAGCAAATCAGTTATTGAAGTGACAAATTCAAATTAATCTATTTCTTAACATGTTTGTTTGTAGCAAGAAGTCCCAGAAGATACCACAGTCATGATTAAAAAAAAGGGAGAAGAACTATGTCATTCATTCACAATAAATGTTTGAAGTAATTCACTGCAAATAATTATCTCCTCAGTGTAATATAATTCACCATATGTGATAATTAATGAAACCTAAACTCAATCTCAACTGAAAACAAGTGATTCAGTTCTGTGAAAACATCTGGCTCAATATTGCAAAACTGCTTGATTCAGTTTAAAAATGCAGTTTAAAAATAATTGTAAAAAATTACAAAAGGATAAACATAAAAAAAAATCCAAAATATAAGTTACTATATTAAATTTGTTATGAATTAATACTAGTTACAACTGACTACATGAAAGATCTCTTAAAGGGATTTTTACTCCATCTAGCAAAACTTTTAGGTCGGCCAACAAATGCATACCACATTTTACCCCACCCCACCCCAGCTAGAAACGTCACAGCGTGCCCTTTCTAAAGTGCGCATGCATCAAATACATCAGCGCATGCACAGAAGAACTCATCATACGGGGAATTGTAAATATCTCCTAAACCGTGTAGCCTTAATCTAGGCTTACCTGTAGGTGAAAGTGGTTGTACAATGTCAGGTGGTGTTAGGTAGGGGCAGAAGAAACAACACTTCATAGATAGGAGATAAAAAGGAGAAAACATTTTTATAGTACGGTGGAGTAAGATTCCCCCATTGGGTCTGTCCGAGCTAACAGTGGCTATAGTGGCTATATGTAACCAGCTGTGGTGTGAGACTCACAGATATAGAGGACAGTTGAAAGAGTATCTGAAAATATTCCAGACCATCCATATTAGTTTAAGGGCTTCTGATTTGCCATTTTCCCAGGAAAACAAACATGTGAGTTGCTGCACAAGATTATCAAAGTCTGTAAAGGGCTTTCTCAGAGAATCCATTGGAGACATATTCAAGAGATAATAATGCAGATGGGAGTACTCTACCCAGGCCTTGGAAGGGTCATGGCAAAAGGGTAAGATTTCTGACAAAGGTGTCAATTTACCCCTCGTCAAGATGTCTCTATGGGAAGGCCAGTCCTCTTTCTTTTATGAGAATGAGAGTGATACAAAGGCAGGGGAATGCAATTTTGCTAAAGAGAAGGGTCATAGGGCTAGGCCTGGTTGATAACAGGCCTTTGGTCAAGTATGATTTCCATACTTGCAGTGTATTGGGGACTAAGAGTGAGAGGGAAGCTCTGGGGGGTGCTAAAGTCTCTGTCCATGGTAAAGAGGTTATATATGGAGCGACAAGAGAGTCCTCTAAAGTAGTCCACTGTTTAGTGGCTCTGCAGTGATACCAGTCCAACATTCTTAGTAAGAAGGGCATGTAGCTATACAAAGACATATTCAGAAGGGATATACTGCCCCTATTTTGGGGTAAGGACAGAATTGAGTGTTTGATTTTATGTTTGATTTTAAGTTTATTAATTTGAGAGGTAAAGCCTGGAAAGAGAGTAGCAAGAACCATCTGGAATAAAATAAAAAATATCTGGCTCGCATACAGCACCCTAGCTGACTGAGGAAGAAGCTGGATATTGCCTTTGAAATGTGTCTCTCTTACAATTACAAGCTCCAGCGCTCCTGACAGATATTAACTTAACTATTAACTCCAATCTGAGCCGGCACTCAATCCGGAGACCGTGCAAAGACCACAGCACACGCAGGCTCTACCTCGTTTGTGACATTGTGCCACTAAGTGGCTGTCCTACCTGACCCTCATATCATCAATTATATACCGTGGTGCTGTATGGTACTTCAGTCCCCGGATTAGATATTCATATCAGCAGTAAATTTTGACTAGGCTTACTCTGTCTAACGTGCCTCCCGTGTCCACCCTGGGGGTGGCAGACCCCTATTAGGGAGCCATCCATGCCCATTTGTAGGCTTCTCTTGGGGACCTCAATGATGCGCCAAGAGATCTCCTGAAGAAGCGACTTTGTCGCAAAACTAGTAGAGAAACATCACCAACGTGGGCATAAGCTGTTGTATCCCTGGCTCCTTTAAATGGGGGGCATGGCATTACTTCATTGTAACATTGTTTGTGCTATGATGGTATAAACCCGTAGAATGGTTGGTTTCCAACAAATGTTTTTAATGAATTGACTTTTTTTGAATAAAATTTATGTAACTTTTATTTTACTTTGCCTAATTTCTAGGTATCAAAACAGTCCTCAATTGCACTGGTGTTACATGGTAACCTATCTGGAGTAGCCCATGTTAACCCATTCTTTCTCTTTCATCCCCTAAACATGTCATTTAAAGGAATTTCATATATTGTTAATGTAGCCCAGCTCTCTATGCCATTTGACCATACCTTGCCAGTAATACTAGAAAATAGCAGTTACTACCGTAATTTCCAAGATTTGCCTCCTATTGATTTTGATTATACTAAGTTTTAGCAAAAGTTTATTGAACGTACCTCAAACCAAACCTGGGTACGTTCAGCTAATCACTAATAGGAATGACTAATATTGGTTATTTTAATTTTGTCAAAAAGTCTCACAAAACACTGGATATTTTAGCGACATTTCAACATCACAGCAAAATGCATTGGCATCAATAGGTAAGATAAAATGAAGGTGTATTTTAGTAGTTTATCAGGGTGCTCTTGGTGTGTTTAAAATATTTCCTGGGAGTTTTTTGTTGTTGTTTTTTTTGCTATTGGCTAATGTTTTTCAAAGCAGGAAAAAAAGCAGCAAACAAAAAATTAAAGAGAAAGCACACAAGTATTATTTTTAACCACTTCAGCCCCAGAAGTATTTACCCCCTTAATGACCAAAACATTTTTTTGATACGGCACTGCGTGGTTGTGTGCCGTTGTACCTTTTTTTCCCTCACAAATAGAGCTTTCTTTTGGTGGTATTTGATCACCTCTGCGTTTTTTATTTTTTGCGCTATAAACAAAAAAAGACTGATAATTTTTTTTTTTTACTTCTTGCAATAATAAATATCTATACAAAAAAACACATTTATTCATCAGTTTAGACCAATATATAGTCTTCTACATATTTTTGGCAAAAAAATTGCAATAGGCGTATATTGATTGGTTTGCGCAAAAATTATTGCATCTACAAACTACGGGATAGATTTAGGGATTTTTTTAAAATAGTTTTTACTGGTAATGGTGGCGATCTGCAATTTTTAGCAGGACTGTGACATTGCGGTGGACAAATCTGACCCCCAAATTACTCTTTTTAGGGATCAGTGACATTCTTACATTGATCAGTGCTATAAAAATGCACTGATCAATGTACAAATGTCAATGGCAGGGAAAGGGTTAACACTAGGGGGCAATAAAGGGGTTAAGTGTGTTCCCTCAGTGTGTTCTAACTGTAGGGGGAAATGGGCTTACTGAAACATGACAGAGATCACTGTTCCCATTCACCGGGAACAGTAGATCTCTGTCATGTCACTAGGCAAAAGGAGGAAATGCCTTGTTTACATAGGCAGTTCCTCGTTCTGCCTCTCCTCGCTGTGATCATGGGCCACCGGTGGACATAGAGTCTGCGGGACCTGCAGGCATGCTCCCGCGGTGTGCCACCATTGGCGTGCGCATGCCAGCTATCCCGTTATTACGGAGGGACATACAGGTGCGCCCATTTGCACAGGAAAACCACTCTACTGACGTATATGTTTTTTTTTTTAAGAAAAATTGTCCTGGGAAGAAATTAGTAAGGAGGAGTGAGTGAGCTGAAAAAGATACAAGAAAATAAACTATATTATTATGACCAATGTCTATAGACAAAAGACCAATGGTTGACTAGATTATACTCTTGGCTCTACTTGCAACGTTGGGCAATTTTTGGAGCTGAATCAACTGCTGGTGGCACTGTGGCCTACAGACCTGTCGAATCACCTGTCTAACACTCAAACCTTAAGAAAAAACCCACCCCAAACTATCACTGTCCACTCCTTCCTCAACTACTGTTCAGCAAGATTATGTGCCAGTTTTAGTCTTCATACAGTCTGACCTTGTTTTTGCTTTAGACTAGAGAAGAGCTGAACTGCACTGGTTTTGCTAGGTTCAGTTCAAGCAGTGTTTAGTAAACTTGAAAGAAGTCAATGGGAGGTCAATTGGAGCCAAATCTGTTAAAAATGTCAAAAATGACAATTTTTCTGTTCTAATAGGTAAAGGTTGCCAAAAAATAAAAAATAGCGTGGGGGTGGGCACTGCTCTAAAGGAACATGTATAGTGCACAATTTATTTTTCAAATTCCATTTGGTGGGAGCAATAATTTTTTAAAGCACTGACATTTAAAAAGGAAAAATGGTTTTACATTTCTGACAAATTACATTTCCTTTTTGGCCTCTATTTAAAAACCATGGCACACGGGGGCGTGGCCTGGCTAGCGGCGGAGATGGCAGCACACTAGCTGAGCTCCGGTGAGAGAGACAGCCAAATGCCTGATCCCCTGAGAGAACAGAATCTGCAATGGGCAAGAAGTCACAGCTCGCACCTCACTCCGTGCCCTGGCAGAACCCGGCAAGTGCTTCGGCCAGAAACATCACAGATATCTTTAAAACTCAGTCGGCCATGAGGAGCAGCATGGCCGGGAACAAGATGGCGCGGGTGCAGGGAGAGGAGGGCGACTTCAGTGAGAACTCGCAATCTGCAACAGAAGATGCAGGTAGGAGCCGCTCACAAACCGCCATGCCGCTTACTTACAATGACATGTCTGGCTTTGCGGCTGATATAAAATCCACCTTTTCTGCCGCCATAACGGACCTCAAAACCAACTTGATGGTTCTCATAGAAAAGATATCGGCGGCGGAGACGGCGGGGAAGCACAGGGACAAAGCTATTCCCAATCTGGAAAGTGTAGCGGCGGCCCACTCCTCTCATTGAAATTAACAGACATTTAGATGATTTAGACAACAGGGGGGGAGGAACAATATTAGGGTGAGGGGGATCCCCGAGATGGTGGAGTCGGACCAAATCATACCAGCATTACAGAGACTCTTCAACAGTCTCCTGGAAAGACAGGAAGACACTGCCATAGAATTTGTACGGGCACACAGAGCTCTCAGGACCCGGGGACCAGATACAGCTCTCCCAAGGGATATTATTTGTTGTCTCCAAAACTTTCCACTTAAGGAAGATATCATGCGTAAAGCCAGAAGGAATGATCGCATAATCTTTAATGGAGAAACCATCATGCTTTTTCAAGATCTATCACAAATAACATTGCGGAACCGAAGAGCTTTACGCCCCCTGCTGGAATTGCTTAGGCAAAGAGACATTAGATACACGTGGCGTTTCCCCTTCGCCCTTGTTGTCACTCAAGGAGGAAAGCAACATATTCTGCGCACACCTGCGGATCTTACGGACTTCTGCGCAGTGTTACACATTGAGCAGTTGCCCCTACCAGAATGGTACCAAGAATTTACGCTGCCAGTAAGCGACGACAGTCCTCCAAGATCTCCCTTCTCCACCCCTGAGAAACACCTCCCTAAACAAATGAGGAGCAACAGAGGAGGTCATTCCACCTTGAACACCCCCAATGCTAGAGCATCGTCTTCCAGGGGCTGCAATGCAGACATGGGCTAAATCACCTTGTTGACAGTTGTAGGTCACCTCTGTGAACGTACAATTGGCGAACTCCCGGGATTCCACCTGGAACCCCCCTTGGCTACATGTCCCCAGCAGTTGCTGGCTCTTATCCGCCAGAGAGACGGGACTTGTGGCTACCGGATGAACACTGATTTTCTGCAACCACAGTTCTGACTTCCCCACTTCCCCTCTTCCCCTCCATCCCCCCCTCCCCCCCTTTCCTTCCTCCTCTTCCCTCCCTTCCCTCCTCTCCCCTCTCCCCTCTCCCCCCCTCCTTCCTCACCTCTCCCTTATCCCTTCCTCTCTCTTTCCCCCTACTCCTCCATCTCCCCTCTTCCCCCCCCCCCTTTTTATTTTTTTTATTTTTTTTTCACTGTGATGATATGCCTATGAAGTCCGAGTCCAGTGGCAACCACTGAATCTTTGCATAGACTGATAGATTGCCTCTTCTCGTCTTCTCGGCTCAACACCACCACTATTTAAGTCTTGCCTGGTTGGTCAGAACTTTAAGTTTTCTCCTAAGACTTCATCTTAGGGATGATTCATGTTCATGTTTAGCAATAGTTTCATATTATGGCTGTTTCTCTCTCCCCACCCAGCGTATTGGTAATAAGTTACCTTTGATAATTTAGTTTCAATTGGTCTACAAGTGCTCATGCTACTTGGATTGGTTTAAGGGTCGCAACTCTCGCCACCTGGACCAACCCACGACCCCAACAAACCTTTCCGACCCCGGTAATTGTCCTGGTTCTGGAAACGGTTGCCTGGATACCCTGATAGCCTGTGTTTGCTATCAGCAGGTGTATTGATTGATCCTTACCTCTCTAATTAGACAGCTACTATCTATCTGGCTGTCCTTTGTTTCCCTTTCTTACTACTCCTATTTCATCTTTTCCCTTTCTTCTTCTGATTTCCTACCCTCTGATATCTGCGCTCCGCAATCTCTGGTGATAAATTCCCTCGAGTACCTGATTTATAACCATTGTTTCTGCATTTAGAATCCACACAAGCTACCTGCATAAGGGACTGTCTCTGCCTGGGGCCTCCTGATGGCATATTCAACGTTAGAGCACTCACCTCCACTCGCATATTGTGAAGGGCTTGAACTCTCCTGAGAAGCGGTCCACACTGTTGAAAGAATTGAAGAAAGGTAAGCCTCATTGTGTCTTCTTACAGGAGACGCATTTCCTAACTCGCCAGATGCCTAGACTGACCAACAATCATTTCACTACTGCATTTCACTCCACGAATAACTTAACTAAGACAAAGGGGGTGTGCATACTCTTGAGTAAAAATGCTCCCTTCTCGATCACGGACAAACTGACAGATCCGGACGGACGGCTCATCTTCGTGAAGGGCACGTATGGCGGCGTACCCATTACGCTGGCTAACGTGTACTTCCCGAACACAAAGCATTTGCAGTTCTGCCGGAAAATGATCGGAGAACTGCAGGGTTTCGCCTCGGGTTGTATCATCTTGGGGGGGACTTCAACATTCCCTTACACCATTTGGAGGATACTTCCACAGGCAAGTCATGCGTCACTTATAAAATATTTAGGGGCGTCAAAAAACTCCTCCAGTCACTACAATTGGTAGACTCGTGGCGTATATTGCAGCCAGAAGGCAGGGATTATACGTATTATTCGAGCATACACAAAAAAATTCCCGTATTGACTATTTGTTCGTTACCCAACGAGACCTCGCGGCAGTCAGGGAAGCTAAGATTCGATTCCAATCAATCTCAGACCATGCCCCCATAGCTCTATCCATGGACCTCACCAAACGTAGCATGAAACATGACACATGGAGACTGAATTTGTCTCTACTGACTGACCCTACATTATTGCCCTCGCTCAGCAAATCCATCAACAAATTTTTCACACTGAACGACTCAGCGGACACAGACCCCTTAATACTGTGTGAGGCTCACAAATGTACTGTTAGAGGGGAGCTGATTAAAATGGGAGCTAGGCGTAAAAGAGAACAGGAAAAAGAGATTAATAGAGTAGCGGGGGAAGTAGCCACACTAGAGGCCCTACAAAGATCGCTTTGTGAACAGACTGCTACTGCTCTCTTGGAGGCAAGGAGGTCTCTGCAGAACCTTCTACTGGCCAAAACTAAACGGTTTCTCTTCTTCAAAAAGAAAATATACTATGAAGGGGGGAATAAGGCAGGCAGGCTTCTAGCCAGGGCCCTTAGGGAACATACATCTCACCAGCACATTGCGGGCATTAAAAACTCGAACAGGAAGCTGGATGTTTCCAATGAAGCAATTGCCTCCCATTTCCACAATTACTATTCCGCACTATATAACTTACCTTGCCAACATAGACCCGTGGACCTGACAGGGAGCAGAGCACAACTGATCGAAGGATTCCTCCAAGAGAGCGGGCTCCCCACCTTAAAAGACTCAGACCTGGCACTACTAGAAGGGCAGATTACGGACGATGAAATCAGACATGCCATCGCAGACATAAAGGCAGGGAAGAGCCCTGGACCTGATGGTTATACAGCCATATACTACAGGACTTTTGTAGACGTTTTACTACCTCCTTTGCGGAGGGCCTTGAACTCCTTGTCAGCACGGAGACAGGTCACGCCGGATTTCTTAGCAGCACACATAGTGGTGATACCTAAGCCAGATAAGGATCCTACTGTCTGGGCAAGTTACAGGCCGATCTCCCTTTTGAACCTTGACTTAAAAATCCTGACAAAACTCCTGGCTAACAGATTATGCCCCCTGCTGCCAGACCTGATCGGGCCGGAGCAGATTGGCTTTATGCCGGGGAGAGAGGCCAAAGACAATATCATAAAAACTCTGTTGCTCGCGCAGGCAGCCCGTGAGGGGAAGATCGGGGGCCTTCTCCTGTCTACGGACGCGGAGAAGGCCTTCGATCGGGTGCCATGGGATTATATGCTGGCGACGTGTACTCACATTGGGCTTGGGTCCCGCATGCTGTCCTGGATCTCGGCAATATACCAGAACCCCACAGCAAAATTGAAGATTAATGGCTCCCTATCAAAGTCAGTGAGTATTTCTAATGGAACAAGACAGGGCTGTCCCCTTTCCCCCCTTTTATTTATTCTATCCCTAGAGCCGTTCATCAGGTCAATTAACATTACCAAAGCAATAAAGGGATTTGAGATAGCTGGCAGGGAGTTCAAGGTTGCAGCCTATGCAGACGATTTAATGTTTTTTTTTGACGCGCCCGCATACGACTATCCCCAATTTATTAAAGGCATTTACGAGTTTGGTTTCATGTCAAATCTTAAAATTAACTATACCAAGTCATACCAGTGGACTATAATTATCCTGGAAAAAGAATTGTTATAAAATCTTTTGTATTCAAGTTAGGCAGATCCTACTGAGCTTGATGGATTGTAATTGTAAATGCGAACTTATGTTTCATGCAACTACGAAATCCATGTAAAACCTATGGTTTTCTGTTTCTGTTTTCTAAATAAACTTACTTTTTTTGATGCAAAAAAAAAAAAAAAACATGGCACACATATCCAAAAGATCCCCAAAATATTTTGAGGAGGGGTCTGGGTCCTTTTTTTTTTTTTATTTAACTTTAAACTTTCTATTTTTTTCTTTGTAATTGTCACTTTTGGTGTAGCAGCACCCACCAAAATCCATTCCAGATAGTTTGAATCTAGTATTCATTTTAAGGGGCTCTCATCTTGCATATAACAAAATGAATGAGGTTTCCTTAAATATCCATACTAGGCCCTTAATCCAATCATGCAGTCTGGCTGTTCAGCAAAGGGACGGTCAAGTATGAGACCCCCCCCTTACTGAACTATTCTAGGCCACATGTCCTCCACAGGCAGACTGGCAGATAACCCAGTCCTCGTGCTAAGGTCAAGGGCCCTTCCCCCACAACCCTGGCACAGTGGTTGTAGGTGTGTGTGTTTGAGCAGAAGGGGTTATTGGAATATGATCTGGAAGCACCCGTAATAATAAGGGGCCCTCCTGGATACTGCACCCACACATGAATAAGGGCCATACAGTATCCCTATTCATTCACAAAAAAGCATTAAAAAAATTAAAATCCCAAAAAGTTCCTCATTGTAAATCAATCACCAATCACAATGCCTGACACCCAACCGCACTGATTCGCTAAAGTTAAAAACCAGATGAACATAGGGCACATAACCCATCCCAATGGTACTCAAAGCCAAATTACAGTTCTATCATCAGCTATATAAGGTATATAAGGGACAAGGTTGGGTAGTAGTGACAGTGCTGAAGAAATATAGTCATGGCCACTTTGGGTAAATGTCAATATACTTTGTGCAGTGATATCATTGCTATCTTCACTTCTTTGCTTATATGGCAGGGGACTCCAGGTCGTATAAGCAATATGCCAATCATGGTGGTGGCTGCTAGGGATTTTCTAGGAACCACTGACAGCTGTCATAAATAGAAGTTGTCAAAAACTCCCATTGAACAGAGGGACAAATGGACAAAAGTTCAGGCATCCTTTTTGAATACATGAACAGCCAAAGTTTGATCCATACCTAGGTTTGGACTGAATTATCACCTCATCTCTACTTTAGACCAGCATGCTATTTCACCAGACCCTGACCAATGTGAGTCACCAGCAGCATTCATCAAGCCTGCATCATCACCAGTCTTCGACCCGCCTGTTCACCTGCTAATCCCTGCCATCAATCATCTTGCTCCTACCCAGCTTGCTTCCGTGTCTACTGCTCCAGACCAGCCTGTCTCCATGGCAGATGTTCATTTTGTGTCTGCTGTGCCAGCAGTTCCAGTCCAGCCTGTCCCTGTGCCAGCCAGCTTTGACCATCCAGCCTACTGAAACTCCCCAGTGGGACAATCTCAAACCTAGTGTATGGGTAGTCTCATGACCCAGTGTAGGCTTGCAGCAAAGTAGCCTGGGGTCCCTAGAAACTCTGGCCCATCACTCCTTGATCTAATGAAGACCAGTCATCACTTAGATTCCACGCTTCAGGGGAACCAATGTTATCAGCCAGGGGTGTCACGTGTAAGAGTAAGACTTGGCCTGCCTCTGTACCAGAAGCTCCTGTCCAGTCTGTTTCTATCCCAGCTGCTCCAGTTAAGTCTGTCTCTGTGTGCGCTGCTCTAATCCAACTTGCCCCCATTCCAGAAGCTCTCATCCAGCCTGTGCATAGGCCAACAATTCCTGTCCAGTCCGTCACCATGCAAGCTGCTCAATTCCAGCCTGTTCTTGTCCAGGTGATCCTTTCCAGCCTGTTTGTGACAAAAATTCTAGTCCAGCCTGTTCCAGCCACTCCAGTCCAGTCTGTTCCAGATGTCCCAGTCCAGTGTGTTCCACCCATTCTGGTACAACTTGTTACAACTGTACCAGTCCAGCATGTGCCAGTTTCTCCAGTCCAGCCTGTTCCTGCATCTATTGCTCTTGTATAGCATGTTCCTGTGCCAGGTGTTATAATATTGCCTGCCTCTGCTCTAACTGTTCCAGTTTAGCTTGTAAAATGTTGGCTTTTTGCCAATCTTCTCCTGTGTCTGAATCTACTGTGACCGCTGCCACTTCATGTTTGAGATTCCAGCAGCCCTTCTTTGCTGAAATAACGCCTTCCCACAAGTCTATATATATTTGGGACAGACTTGCTTAGTCAGCTAAGTGAAGTACTCAACTCACTCACTTCAGTGGTTCCATCCCCAACAATCTTCCCAAGACCTTACACCCTGTTCCCACTACAGAGGACAAGTACCCTACCCTGTCCATGCTGTTGAGGGCCTTCACCTTGACTCCTGCTCTCTGTTGTAGTCTGACTCCTCAGATTCTCCACCTGTGGCCCTGCCTGACTCCACAGGTTCTCTGTCTGCTGCCCAGCCTAAGTCCACAGATTATCTGCTTGCTGCCCAGAACACCATCACTAAAGTTGAGCTTCTGCCAGCTGATGGGGCTGGTACCAGTTTTCATTCTTTTCACATGTCTGGCATGGGTTGGTTGTTTGGCCCCAAGACCCCACTAGTAGCAGACTTGCCTGAGCCCTGAGGTGCTGAAGCCTGATGATATAGACACAAATTTTCGAACCAATGGTCATATGTAAAAGGACAGCTCTAGTAGTAAAAATCCTCTGGGGAATGGGGCAGTTCCATTTGAGCTTCCCTGGGACCAAGATGAAATCACTGCAATTCCAGGGGGGCTAGGGTACCAGAGTCAGGCAACCAGCTACTTGGAAATACCTAAGTGACTGTCAACATGCAATGTAGTTTCCAGCAACCTAACAAACTATCCACAAGTGGTGTGTCCCCATAGTCGGAGCACCCTGACATCAGGATACTTGAGTTGTTGAAGGATCCCAGTGTTGAATTCTTGAATGAGTTACAGTACATAATCCCAGCATTAGAATATCAGCTGTTTTGAAAGACTCAGAATGTCCAGTCAGATGAGCACCCAGACTGTTGCCAGTTCCCAACAGTGGGGCCTACAATTTGTTGCCAGGCCCTGGTGGCTGGACACCTAGTTTGTTGGCGAACTCCAGCGGTGGGGTAGCTTGCTCCCAGTTTACATTATCTGGTGTTTGGACTCCCCAGCAACTTGTAGTTGTGTGAAAATATAGGCTTTTCTTGTGTCACATGGACTTGAACAATCTGCTCTATGTAAACCTACTGATACCCTCCTATCACCTTCTCCCCTTTAACTTGACCCCCATTCTTGCACTTTTCCTAACAAAGTTTTATAGCCACTGTTCCTTATACCCCTGCCTGGCTCTGCTTCACCTGGTTTCTTCCCATTCCCTATTTGTATATAGTGTAACAACTGTCAGGGTTGTTAAGCTATATGGCGATGCAAAGCGGTGAGTTTACTCCATGCTTTGAAGGGAAGGGATGCTCAAGCCATCCCCTCAGAGCTCCGCGAATATGCACAGGAGTGATGTGATTGTGGCTCAGCCATTCAAACAGCCAGAGCCTGTGAACCCGAAAGGAAGATCAGCTGAAGATAGAAGGGGTGGGAGGAGGGAAGCTCAGCTGCTTAGGTCATTTGCAGTGGCCAGGTTTCCCGGAAGTGGGGTTAGGGTACCTGTAAAAAACAGGTACCCTCTTTTGGGTGGAACTCCGCTTTAACTGTAGTGTATTCTTTACTGAAATTTGTTGCTTATTAAATTCTTGCACAAATATCATGTGATATCAAAAATTGGAATGATCGCCATTTTATTCTACAGGGTGTCTACTTTCTAAATATATATCATTTTTGGATGTTTCAATCTACATTCAGGCCTAAAATTTCTTAATCATGTGTACAAAAAAGCAAAAACTGTTTGCTCTGCAGCAAAAGTGTTATTGTTATTATTGTTGTAGCATGCGCAATTTGTTTTGTCATTTAACGTTACCCTTGAACCGCAGTTTGGTTTTGGGTTCAATTATTCTAAATTTAGACCTCAGCACCAGTCTAGCTGGACTGCTTGGTGTTCTGCCTGACCATAGGTGGCTCTGTCATCATGGCAGGGTCTAGAACGCAGTCTAGTTGGGTGCATTAAGGTTATTCTCTCTCTGAATCAGCCCAGTGTCAGGGCTGGCTTAGCCCTTCCTCCTCTGGGCTGGCCGCTCAGCTGTTGGCTAATTGCCAGCTCTCTTCTCTTTCCACAGTTACCAGCTGTTCCCGATGATGCTCTTCTGACCTGCCTATTTAAAGCCTTCCAGCTCACTTCTCCTTTGTCTCCGCATTGGTCACATCACTAGGAACCATCTCCTGCTGTTTCTTTCTAGACTGGCTTGCTGACCTCCATCCTGGCCTCTATCCTGCTTGCAGTTGCTCTCCTTGGATCCCTGATGTCTGGACTGGCTGATTACCCAATCTGGTTTATGAACTTTGGACTGGCTGACTACCCGATCTGGCTATTTTGACTATGCTTTTCCCTATTTACCTTTTTATTTTTATTAATAAACAAGTGTGATTTGATTGTACTTCTGTCTCTGTCTGTTTTATGGTTCCCGACACCCAGTGGGAGTGTCACTCTTGCTGTGCCTTCTGGAAGAGGGTACTTAAGGTGCGAATGTCACATGTTTTGTGGTTTTCGGTCCAGAAATGCTTTCTGGCTGATGGTCCTGGTCCTCCTGACCAGCCCCCAGGACTCTCATGGCCTGGGGTGCGGATCCACCTGACTACAGGTCTCGGGGCTGGCTAGCCTGAGGCAAAGAAACTAAAAGAAGGATTCAAATGTGTTCTGGTGCCGTCTCGGTTTGTGGAGAGGCCCAGCAACTGTGAAGGTCACTCAGAAAAGGTTGGCTTCTCAATAAGAGCCTGGACAAGTTGGAAGACCCCAAGTGAATCTGGTCTCGTGTGGCATCGCCGGACCGGCTGCAAGATACTGGTGTCATACGAGGGTTCTCCAAGTGTTCTACAAACTTTCAGTTTTTACTCAAGTGTTCTAGAGCAATCTGTGGCAGAGACTGTATCTGATTGAAGCACCTTGTTGGCTGCTAGACCTGGTGACAGGAGGACTATCCAATAAGAGTGAGGATCCAGCTGTGAGTGGCTATTCTCTGGATTTCCTGATGTGAGAGACGTGTTTTTTCATACTGATTTAGCACTAAGAGTACCTGGACTTTTCCTACCTAAACCCTCTAACCCTACGTTAAGAGACTGTGTTTGTTAACTATTTTTGCAAATAAAAATCCCTTTGAGTAGATCTGGTGTCAGTCTCTGCAGTTCTTGGCCCATCTACCTTGGAAAACCCCTAGACATGCACGAGGTGAAGAAGGTAACGGTAATCCCAATTAAATCAGCCACACCTTCGGGGGTCAGTACTACATTATCCGCTTCCTGCCCGCCCTATAGCCGAATGACGGCTTTAGGGCGGGCGGCTTCCCTCGCCTGGCCGTCCCTGGACGGCCTGGTGTTTACTTCCGCAATGCGCGCCGCCGCGGGCGCGCATCGCGGAAGTTCTGTGTTTGCCGTGTCCCCCGGGGACAGGCAAACACAGATCGCTGTAAACGGCCAATCACAGCGGCCGTTTACAGCGTGATCGGCGTGTCCAATGGGAGATGATCTCATATGTAAACATATGAGATCATCTCTCAGCGCCGCTCTCCCTCCTCACACAGACAGCGTGTGAGAGGGGAGAGAAGAACGGCTGCAGCAGCCGTCAGTGTAAAAAAGAAAAAAAAAAAAAAAAGTCAAAAAAAAAAGTATAAAAAAAAGTGCCATCCTCCCCCAGAGCCATCCTCCCCCAGAGCCATCCTCCCCCAGTGCCACCCCCCCCCAGTGCCATGCCCCCCCCAGTGCCATCCTGCCCCAGTGCCATCCTGCCCCAGTGCCATCCGCCCCAGTGCCATCCACCCCAGTGCCATCCTGCCCCAGTGCCATCCGCCCCAGTGCCATCCGCCCCAGTGCCATCCACCCCAGTGCAATCCACCCCACCCCAGTGCCACCTGCCCGCAGTGCTATCTGTCCCCAGTGCCACCTGTTGTCAGTGCCATTTGTCCCCAGTGCCATCTGTCATCAGTGCCACGTATAAGTGGCATCTGTCATCAGTGCCACGTGTTATTAGTGCCACATAGTGCCATCTGTCATCAGTGCCACGTATTAGTGCCATCTGTCATCAGTGCCACGTATCAGTGGCATTTGTCATCAGTGCCACCTGTCAGTGTCACGTGCCATCTGTTGTCAGTGTCACGTGTCATCAATGCCACTTATCAGTGCCATCTGTCATCAGTGTCACGCGTCATTGGTGGCACGTATTAGTGCCATCTGTCACCGGTGGCACGTATTAGTGCCACGTGTCATCAGTGCCACGTATTAGTGCCACGTGTCATCAGTGCCACATATTAGTGCCACGTGTCATCAGTGCCGCGTATTAGTGCCACGTGTCATCAGTGCCACGTATTAGTGCCACGTGTCATCAGTGCCACATATTAGTGTCATCTGTCATCAGTGCCACGTGTCATCAGTGCCACGTATAAGTGTCATCATTGCCACGTATCAGTGCCATCTGTCATCAGTGTCACGTGTCATTGTCCTGGTATTTCAAAAGTGTAATAAGTAGTCAACAAGTTAGATGTGTAATTTATGCTTCTAGAACACGTGATGGCGCTCCCTGCATGTTGGGCCTCTCTATGTGGCCAGGCTGTGAAAAAGTCCCACACATGTGGTATTGTAATACTCAGGAGGAGTAGCAGAATTTTTTGGGGGGTGTCATTTGTGGTATACACATGCCACGTGAGAGAAATAACCTATTACAATGACAATTTTGTGGAGAAAAATAAAGAAAATGAAAAATCTTCATTTTGCAAAGAATTGTGGGAAAAAAATGACAACATCAAAAAGCTCACCATGCCTCTTACTAAATACCTTGGAATGTCTACTTTCCAAAAAGGGGTCATTTGGGGGGTATTTGTACTTTCCTGACTTGTTCGGGTCACAAGAAGCGAGATAGGCCACCAGTACATCAGATGTGATCAATTTTGTGCGATTCGCACCACAGCTTGTAGACTCTCTAACTTTCACAAAGACCAAATAATATCCACTAATTTGGGTTATTTTTACCAAAGACATGTAGCAGTATAAATTGTGGCCAAAATTTATGAAGAAAAATTAATAATTTGCATAATTCTGTCACAGAAACAAAGAAATATGCGTTTTTTTTCAAAATTTTCGGTCTTTTTTCATTTATAGCGCAAAAAATAAAAACCCCAGAGGTGATCAAATACCACCAAAAGAAAGCTCTATTTGTGGGAAAAAAAGGACACAAAATTCATTTGGGTACAGTGTTGCATGACTGAGTAATTGTCATTCAAAGTGTGAGAGCACCGAAAGCTGAAAATTGGTCTTGGCAGGAAGGGTGTTTAAGTGCCCAGTAAGCAAGTGGTTAAACAGGACTTTTATGGAGTCAACAATTTCCACAGAACTTTACAATATAAATGAAGACAGTACAGTACAGTTACAAAGCAATAAAATAAGAGGGCCCTGCTCATAAGAGTTTACAATCGAATAGGATTAGCCAAGTTGTACAAAAGGAAATAACTGTGAGGGATGAGCTGATGAGTTAAATTGTTAGGTGGAGAATAGGCTTCCCTGAAGAGAGGAGTTTTCAGGGATTGCCTAAAGGTGGCCAACTTGGTTTTAGAAAGATTTAGCTTTTGCTGAAGTGGTGTGACATCAATGTTAATATGTCAGTTTGTAAGTTAGCAGTGCGGGAGGAGACTGAGGGAGAGAGGTGGCAGCCTTGGAAGGTTACCAAGTGAGAGAGAGGAGGTGTAGATAGAGAAGAGAAGGGGTTCAAGAACAGAGCCTTGGGGGACTACTACAGAAAAAGGGAGTGAAGGGGAGGCGGTAGAGTTATAGGCAACACTGAAAGGCTGCCATGATAGATAGGAGGAGAACCAGGCAAGAGCAAAATCTTGGAGGCCAAGGGAGTGGAGTTTATTGAGGGTGGGTGGTCAACAGTATCAAAGGACGCAGAAAGGTCTAGTAGTAAGAGTAGGGAAAAGTGGCCCTTAGTTTCAGCAGTTAATAAATTAGAGAGTTTTAGTAAGGCAGTTTCTGTGAAGTTCTGCAAGCCAAATCCAGACTGTAGGGAGTCTGTCAGAAACCATGAATCAGATCAAGAGAGAAGTACAATTAAATCACAATTGTTTATTAAATAAAAATAAAAAGGTAAATAGAGAAGGCACAGTCAAAGCATAGTCAGAGTCCAGTAACCGGATCGAGTAGTCAGCCAGTCCAGAGTTCAATAATCAGATCGGATAATCAGCCAGGCCAGAAGTCAGGGATCCAAGTAGAGCAACAGCAAGCAGGAGAAGGAGCCAGAAGGGATGTCAGCAATCCAGTCTAGAACAGAACAGCAGGAGATGGTTTCTTGTGATGTGACCAAGGCGAAGGCAGATACGAAGTGAGCTGGACATCTTTAAGTAGGCAGGTCAGACGAGCTGGATAAGGAACAGCTGGTAACTGTGGAGAGAGATGGGAGCTGGCAATTAGATGACAGCTGAGCAGCCAGCCCACAGAAGGAAGGGCTAAGCCAGTCAAGGAGGTTATTTCCAGTAAAGTAGGAGGTCAGACTGTGGTAGACTAAGTGTTCTAAAAGTTTACAAGTAAATGGAAGCAAGGCGATAGGTATCTGTGCATGCTTTAGAGGTGAGTGAGAGGTCATAGGATAAAGGAGGAGGTTGACTGTAGTAGTTGTGAGGGAACAGGATCCAGGGGACAATTTAGGTTAGGTAGACACCTGAGAAAAGTTTGATAACTTCTTCCATAGTAGCTGGGTCAAAAGAGGAATGTATTGTGTATGTACAGCATGGCAGCAGGAATTGTATTTTAGGAGGGAAAATTCCTATAGGGCTAAGTTTTACAGGGATTCAGTGGTACACTAAAGAGCACCGCTATGTCTCTTGAGATTTCTGGTGTCCTCAATTTGCTAAGGTTGTAATGGTCAGGTCTTAAATCTCTGTGTAATTTGAGGAGCAAGTGTGTTTAGTGAGGATGACAGTTGCCCCAGTTAAGACAAGACAGAGGTCATAGAGGTGGCAGTAGCAGAAGAGAACAATGAAGGGTTAAATTGGCAAAAGATTTCTAGATGTAATCATTTGATGCTAAGAGGGATAGGTAGTTGAAGACAAGGAGACTGTGAAACTGATGAAGTTGTTATCAGAGAAAAGAAAGGGGGTGTTGATGAGGTTGGTTGCCAGAAGTGCAGAGATAGCAAGGTCAAGGGTATAACCATCAAAGTGAGTGGAAGTGTGTGTCCATTGTGTTTGGTCAAAAGATGAGGTTAAGATGAAAAGCTGAGATGTAGCTATGCTTAGACATGTGTAGTTTGTTTCGTTCCGAGTTAATATTCGGACAAATATTTCATTATTCAGAGATTTGGATATATCTGAATACCCGAATTACAATATAAACAAATTTTACCAAATGCTCTGAATAATAAAACGAATTTGTCCAAATTTCGTAAATTCGAACCCGGGCCAATTCTAACTGTACACATATTCCTGAAATCAAAGACTGTGTGTTATTAGAGTACCATTTCTAAATAATTTTAATAAGTTTTTGTTAAGCCAAAGGTGATTTAAAGTGTAATTGTAATCATGTGTTGAAGATGTTTCTTTTGTTTGTTCACTTTGGCACATTCGATTTAAATAAAAATAAAAAAATATTGAAAGTTTTCAATTCAACCGATTAAAAATGTATCCATTTGAAGGTTTTGAATTTTAATAAAAAATCTTGTAAGTTCGAAGAAAATTCTAAAGAGACATGAAACAAATTCCAAATATGAATCCCGAATATGAATTGAACGAATCAACCAAATTTAACTAAACTAAATAACTAGATTAACTATTTAAAACAAAACAAATTTGCTTGTCATGCACATGTCTAGCCAGGATGATAACAATAGCAGGGATGCTAAAGTCACCAAGAATGATAGTGGATATTTTAGAGGAGAGAAAGTATGGTAACCAGGCAGGAAAGTAATATCTTAGCATGATACTGGTCCAGAAGGCCGATAAATCATTGCAATCCTCAGAGAAAACAACGAATACTGTGGACCTCAAAAGAGGAGATGGATAGAGAGGGGGTGTTAGGAAGCACTTGAAAGGTGATCAGTGGGGATAGAAGCAATCCAACCCCACCTCCTTTCTGTCTTGAGGCACTCACAGAAAAAAGGACTGTACCAGCATTAGTGTCCCGTACATATTGGAAATAGCAAATGGTCAAAACTTCATTAGTTTAGCTATATCCTTCTTTTTTGCTTTTCCTGATGGACAACCATTGCATACTGATGTCAGTTGTCACAGACATTTGGCCATTACACGCTTACTCAAGAGTTAAGAGGGTGAACATTAGTCTGAATTTCAACATTTTATGCATTCCAACAGAGCTATTACTAGGTGTCTTGTATTTATCCACCTGTGGACATCTTTACTTTCATACACAGGATGTGTTTATCATACTAAAAAGCATTCAATAATTTTTTTTTAGCTCCTCTGCACCTTATATATACCCGCTCATAATCAATTGCGATTACAAACATGAGAAGGGATGCAACGATACCATTTTTGCAGGAACAAGAATGAGTCACAATAATTTTTATCATATATTTGCCAATACCAATTCCCAATACTTATTTCTTTGTATGGTCAGTGAAATTTGAGCCTATGCAAAATGAATGGACTCAAATTGCACTGCATAGAATCGCATGTAATTTGAACAGGAATGCAATTCGATTCCTGTTCAAATTTCCCGCACTGCTCCTGTGTGAACCCAGACTGAAGTCACTATGACAAGCCTGGGTTCACACAGGAGTGGTGTGGGATATCACATGTGATTCCGTCAAATCACATGCAATTCTTTACAGTGCAATTTGAGCCAGTTCATTTTGTATAGGCTCAAATTGTACCGCGCCACTCAAAAAGGTACACAAAAAAATTTGTAAGTACTCATGTAAATGCTTAGTATCAGCACTGGTATCGGTATGGAAGTCTATATTAAACATTTTAGATGTAAATCCATTACAAATCAAGTTACTATCATTTTTTGATATCTCTCTTCTTGTTACTTCCTCCCCACTTTTTGTTAACCCTATCTATACCCCAATAACTCAATTCAGATGAATCTCTATTATTGAACAAAAGAAAATACAATGACACACTGTGCTTCTTATGTCCATTGCTTGCTACACACGTATTCATTCATTCATATAAAAAGCATCCCCACTTAGATAAACAATTTACCCATTTTTTTACTTGTTTATTATATTTTGTGGTAAATATATGGGGCAGAAAATAGGCAAATGTTGCATTCAGAAATTTTAAAGCATAACTCCACTTTTGTTGAGAAAAAAACATTCCCTCTTAGTGATCTATGTACATTGCTGTTGATTGTATAAACTTTAATTGCAGATTCCTACCTTTTGTTACTCTGAAGAAATACATGTTTGCTTTCTGTGCCTCTGACCGGAGTGAGTCTAATGGGAGTGGTTTCATAATTTACTGTAAGGTGTGGTGCTACAGAGCATTTATGAGGAAATCTGCTGAGACTGCATCCCTTTAGATGTGCTACTATTGAAAGTGACTTGGTTGCAAGGGATGCTGAAATGTGATTTGTATCTTAGGTAGACTTCTGGAAAAATTGGTGAGCCAATCACACAAGCAGGAAATTATGTTTCTGGGGAGTGGTCAGTACACTTTCTGTGTACAGAACAGCTTCAGGTAGCCATACTGCAATCTATTCTCAGAAAATTACATTGACTGCAGATTGAAAAGGAAAGGTAATTTTTAATAACATTCTATTACAATATGATTAGTGCCACCGTTATATTCGCTGTATTATTACATTGCTTCACCTTTTGGCCACTAGGGGCAAGCAGGGTGTGCCCAAAGCCGATGTGAGTGACAGAGCAATAATCGGGATCTGTGTGTGTGTAAACACACAAATCCTGGTTCTTTCAGGGGAGAGGAGACAGATTGTGTGTTCATACAAAGTATGAACACCAATCTCTCTCTTCCTCTAGTGAGTCCCATCCCCCCACAGTTAGAGCACCTCCCAGGGAGCACATTTAACCCTCTTCCCTCCCAGTGACATTTATATAGAAATCAGTGCATTTTTATAGCACTGGTCACTGTATAATTGTCAATGGTCTCAAAAATGTGTCAAAAGTGTCCCATTTGTCTGTCGCAATATCGCAAGTCCTGATACAAATCGCAGATCGCCGCCATGACAAGTAACAATAATAATAAAAATGACATAAATATATCCCCTATTTTGTAGGCGCTATAACTTATTGCGATTTTTTTTTTTTTTTTTTTTTACCAAAAATATTTAGAAGGATACATATTGGCCTAAACTGGGGGAAAAAAACGTTTTTTGTTTTTTTTTTAATTGGGATATTTATTATATCAAAAAGTAAAAGATATTGTGTTTTTTTTCAAAATTGTCCATTTAAACCTATCTTGTTTTACTAAAATTTATAAAAAGTACCTTAGGATAACATGTAATCGTGCAAAATAAGTCAGATACCAGCAGACTGTCAGCTTGTAGACAAGCAAAGCCACTCGTGTCGGCTCAACGTACATAATGTCTTCTGTAACAGGCCATCCCGACGCGTTTCATCTTCTGTGATGTTCTTTTAGGGGCAGGCCAGCTGTTATCATTTGTATACTGTATTCCAGGAGTACAGAACAGATATTTGGGAGGTTGAACATTGTTCAAGGACTGTGTTATCCCCTGGAATGCTTATAGTTTGTTTTTCATTTTGGATAGAGTAGAAAATTGTACAATTTTTGACAAGATTTTTTTTCTTTGCCATTCCTGTCATATTGAGGAGACCTCCATTCTATTGACACAACAGTGAGAGGAAGACTTCAACGTTAGCAAAGTTCCAACTTGGACAATTGTCGTTGTAAACCATTGCAAGGAATTTATTTTCTGGTGACAACTCGAAATTTAGGATTTTCACATCCTTTTTGTTCTGGTGTTGATAGTTTTTTCAATACTTTAAATTTGGCAGCCTTAAATGTGCCTATGAAAAATATCAAAAAAAGTAGAACCCTTATTTTAGCATTTTGGTGTCTTTAGCTTTTCCTTAGAACACTATAGGACAGCTGTGAAGGGCACTCTTCTTTTTCCATACGTAGCACATGTTCATTTATATTCAGATGCTTAATGGCAGCAGGAGACAGGGGGAGGAAGGAAGGAGGAAGTGAGTGTATTACTTCATTAATAATTTTTATTTCATATTTATAACCTTCCTCAGCTGATCTGTATAATAATTTGGAAGGCTTTAAAAATTACCATGATGACTTTGAAACAGCAGTGTGTTACTATGTTATTAATGAAACAAAAAAATAAATGTCAAAACAATTATAACTTCCAGAAGCATGCAGCCATAGAGACATACCCAGGATGTCTACAAGACATATTATTTTATTAAAGTGTAAAGTTTTAAAAAGGAGACAAAAACTAGATAGTAATGTTATGTTTAGCTAGATATACAATACAGTGTATATATAGATACTGTATATAAAAGATTTTATAAAGACCGATTGAACAGCTGTGTCCTAAATATATAAACATCAAATTGCACTGAAGAGGAATTATCTGTATATTACAGAACATAGAACCAAACTTTAGCCTTTTGCTCAATGAATCTGGAATCAGTTTTAACTGCATGCTTGTGCAAAAAATTCTAAGCGGTAACTTCAACTTCATTACTTCATTACCTAATCTTTAATCATAAGCATCAGGGTGGTCATCAATCTATTTACACCAGCCTTTAAATGAGATTATTTGAATGAAACAAGGATTACTATGTTGTGTTGATGCAAGGCAAAGTATCTACAGGCATGTAAAACATGTTAAGATCTGCATGGCTATTAAATCAGTGAAAGACTTTTAATGGAAATTATAACGTTTACATGTTTTCCTTAGGCAGGTTATTAACTGAATTCCTCTAATACTGTCCTATGTGTATGTATGGGTGGGCAATAGTACTATGTTCTTCCTTTTTCTACAGAGAAAGCTAGGACATGGAAGCCTATTCAATTTAGTATGATTCACATAATTAATTAATGCAACAGCATTAACTTCTAAAACAAATCTAAAGTCATTGCTTGTTTTAGATAATCCAATGCGAATGTTATTTGTTTGAGTAAGTGCGGACAATTGCCTTTTTACACACTGCAGTCCATTACCCATTCTATTATTGTTGTGATAATTAATATCACAATGTGTACTTAGGCAGCTCCTGCATTAATTCTGCCTGTTAATTAGCGCAAAGCATTAGCCATATATCCTGTAAGATTCTGTAAAATCATTTATCCCTTCCCAATCCTAACATAATTTAGTGAGTCAATGTTCCTTTTGTTGCTCTGGAGAAAACAAAAACTAGACAATAGACAAAATGAAACATTGTTCACCAATTTTAATACCGGGCCACAAGAAAATGTCATAAAAGGCAATGAGCTTAATTAAATTTGTAATTTCTAAGGAAGCTAATGCTATGCATTTAGGATTATATGTCTAGTTGATATGAAACAGATAGAGGCAAAAGAACATTTCCTTCAGAGCAAATGCAAAACCTGGAAGGAGTATTTTTTACTATACAGGATCAGAAAAACCCATTAAAAAGAACAGGTCTCATGTTTGGAGCAGACTAGGCAAAAACAAAATAAATTAGTGCACTTCAGAATGTTCCTAACTTCATGAATTTACACGACCGAGCACTGTCAGTTGTATATCTCATAGTGTACTATGGTATATATCAATTTATCCTGTATGTACGCCACTAAGAATACACTTTATTACCTGCACCACCAATCAGATTCAAACCTACACTGAGTAATAACATTTGAAATTAAATTGATTGGTGGCTGTGAAGGAATAACAGTTTTCTTGTAGTAGCAGGGCATTGTTCCTGTATAGCCTGGCTATTCATAGTTTCTAGAACCTGTCATTCAAGGAAAGAGCCACTGCATGTTCTGCACAAATTCAGGGAGGCCCCTGAGTTTTACATTGTTCCGCATCAAGGGGGCCTCTAAATCTGCGACTTTAGCTTTTAATTTCTCAAGTTCATCTTCCTGATCATTGTGTACATCTATGAGGGTATTGTGTGAAGATGCAAATTCACCCATTTTTAACTCTATGTGGTCTAGTCTTCCTTTGAGCTCCTGAACTTCTGCTTTAAAGTTCTGCACACATTATATCATATCAATTTGTAAAGAAACAGGTAGCAAATGTCTTTTAATGCTGTATCAGATATGGGTTCGTTGGTAGGGAAAGAGTTAATAGTTTCAGCTAGGTTTCTGGTTCTGTTCAGGTAAGAGCTGCAATTGCTGACCTCTAGGGAAGATGTCCCAACTGACTGCCGAGGCTTGCTCTTAGCAGGGCTTTAAGACATTGTGCTAGAGGCTGCATGAGATCATGGCTGCAATGCCTTGGATGCTCCAGTGTGTGAAGGGCTCTGTGATGTATGTGAAGAGCTGCTGGAGGAAGCCGGGGAGCTGCTGCCAGCCCTATCTTGGACATGCGGCCATTCTGAGGAGTGAAAGAAATGCTGGAGCTTTTTCAGCTTCTTTCCTCTTCCTATTTTTGCTTCTTACCTCTTGCGGTTCATCTTCGGTTGCTCCTGGGCAGTTCTGCGGGTGTGTGGAAAGGTTTGGATGCGATAGGTCTCCTCTGTTATTTGTAATCCCCGGTGGTCTGAAGGAGCTGCTTGGTGAGATGTCCATGCAGCAGCACCGTAGCCATCTCATTTTTATAGCTTATACAGCGCATTATTATCTCTTTTATCTGTGGTAAAACAAAACCTTGAACCTCTAAATCCACTCTACCCAATCTCTCACAATGCTGCGGAGGTTTAGGTCTCTCAAAAATTTCTGCTTACTAGCATGCTGCACACCTTGCACATTTACCAAAATACCATGCAATCAAAGAAATTCCTTTATGGGTAACAATTGAGTCTACTGACTATGACCCTATTTCAGTATCTAACGTGATATAAGACCAACTCATTGTACTTTTATTCGCAATCCTATCACAAAAAACATTCTTTATCCATCTGAGCAAGATTCAAAACTTCTTTTGGCCTTCAATCTTCTCATGTACTGCTCTTTCTTTTGTTAAAAATGCCGCTTTTTAGCCTGCCTGGATTGCTCCTAATTCTTTCAAAGCATGGAGCATACAGCTATTTTATCCCATTTATATAATTTGGTATCTGCCTCCTCCATTAATTTTTTCCTACTTTTTGTGATACATTTGGACTTCCTCAATCAGTACTGTCCTGATATTTGCTAATCAAATTTTTTTTCCAACCTTATCTCAATTCCAAATCTCAACTACTTCCAGATTTCGCATTTGACATAAAAACTCTGTCTCTATGTGCTGCAGTTGCAAATGGTTCCAAAGGATGCACAACAACAGATCATCCAAAAAACAACTCTTCACTTGAAAGCAATCTTCTAAGTGAAAACTCCTCAGATAACAATGCATTACATAAGCACACAGAATACCCAATCTACAAACCTTTTTCAGAAAGTCAGGCCAAATGTAGACCTGAGAGGGGCAGCAAGAAATGCAGAATGAGACACCCTGAGGTCAGCAAAGAGGACACCAAAACAGAAACAAGCGCAGTAACTAATTTATTCAGCTACCAGCTCAGAATGAACAAATCCAAACAAATGATTTAAGGACTTTCCTTCTGCCTGACCAATCACCTCAATGCATCGTGGAATCAAATGCACTAGTAATTCTCAGTTCTAACCCAAAAATAATTGTATTCCATGGGGCATTTTTCATCAGTTGATACCTTTATTAAAACTATCTGAAGGGAAACCTTGGAGATGGCTGAACACAAGAATCCTACAATTCCAATGTCAACAGACTGTCATAACCTCATTGAAGGTCAGAGGATAAAGGTGGTGCCGTAGTCATGTTAGACTGTGTTGACTACAGGGTAGACATGGGCGCCATCAATACATTTGTTTCGTTCTGTTCCGTTTCGATTCGTAATAAAATAAATTCGTACTTCGTATTTCGTGTCCGAAATTCCGTTCTGTTTCATACGAAATACGAATTGTCGTTAACGTGTACGAACGTTCGTTACGATGAATCTAAAGGCAAAAACATTGCTCATTATGCTTATTATGACTTGCAGAAGACTTCTGTGATTGAAGTCAATGTAAATTGCCTGAAGACATCAGTGAAGGATTTTCATCCTCTCTGGGCAGGCTGCCAAGAAAAGAACAAAATGATACAATGTTTCTTCTTCAATGGGCTGAACTCCGTGTGTAGAAGTTCTCAGTTTAATCATTTAAAGACTAAATCTTTTCTGACACCTGTTGCTTACAAGTAAAAATCCAGTATTTTCTGCTAGAAAATCACTCAGAAGCCCCAAAAATTATATATATATATTTTTTAGCAGAGACCCTAGGGAATAAAATAGCGGTTGTTGCAATATTTTATGTGACGCGGTATTTGCGCAGCGGTCTTTCAAACGCAAGTTAGCCCTTTTGTTTTTCGGTGGACCTCTAGGGAGCAGTGACATTAGCAACGTGACATACAGCAATGACACCTGCACCGTGATAGAGAGCACTGACATCAGCAGCGTGACATACAGCAATGACACCAGCACTGTGATAAAGGGCTAACTTGCGTTTGAAAGACCTCTGCGCAAATACCGCGTCACATAAAATATTGCAACAGCCTGCCCAGAGAAGATGAAAGTCCTTCACTGATGTCTTCAGGCAATTTACATTGACTTACATTGACTTCTATCACAGAAGTCTTCTGCAAGTCATAATAAGCATAATGACTGAGATCCGGAATTCATAAACAAAAGTTCGTATTCCGTACAGAATTCGGACGCACGGCAATTCGTATTTCGGATCCTCCCGAACGTACGAATTTTGAGAAATTCGTACGAATTTGAGATTCATACGAAACGAATCACACATGTCTACTACAGGGAGGATATATTTGTTCTCCTGAATTATACGTCTACCTCTCTACAAGTTTTCCCAGACCCCAAGCTCAGTATACTGTACATAATAATTTATCAACTTATAAGGTTGATAATTTTGCCTAGTTCATCCACATGGATCATTCAGTATTTCCTGTCATATATGGATTTCCCAAGGTCCATAAAGGTTTCCGATTGTTAAAATATCAGACTGAAATATCTTTTGCAAGCAACATCACTCATCCACTGGCCAAACTATTGGACCACATACTTCAACCATATGTGGTTACTATGCCATCATTTTACCATAATACCATTGTTGTCTTATGTAGTCTCAGTTCTTTTTTTGCAATGTACTAGTCACTAATATTGCTTGTTTGTGCCTTCTTTGCTGTTCCTCCCAACTGCCCGTGCTCACATATCAGCTATTTCTTTAATTATTTTTGTTTGTAGTTTTAATTTTATTATTTTTTCACCATTATTTCGCTGTTTTGGTCATTCTCCAATAGTGGCATATGGACAACATGGATTAACAGTTGGAAACACGCTATTTCCTGCTATAGTAGCCTTTATAACCTTTCTTTTTTAGCCTTTTTGTCTTATATTTTGTTTTGTTTGCTCACAATCCCCCACAACTACCAGGCAAGGGTTGTGGGAAAGAGGCCCTTGTACCCTCTCATGTTGAGGGCATGTGGCCTGGTATTGTTCAGGGGGGGTACATGCTCATTCCCCCCTTGCCTTTCCTGGCCTGCATATTTGTGGAGTATCGAAACTCTTAATTTTCTGTAATTTTTGCACGGGGTCCCCCCTTAAATCTGCACCAGACCCCAAGCTCCATGCCTTTGTTTTATAATTTTTTTTGTGTGGGGTTCTTCTTAAAATTTATGACAGACCTGAAAGGTTTTGTATGAATTGTAGGGAACCCAACAGTGTTTTTAGCTTTTTTTCTATCCATCTCCACCCCTTTGCTTACAAACATGTAAGTAAATCAAGCTGTATGACGTTGCTTGTTAAGGACTCGGTGATGCCTGCAACTGCCAGCATCCTTAACAACCATTGATAGCAAGAAGCTGTCATGCATAATTATCAGGATTCCAGTGATATGAAAATTGTATACATAGTTACACTGATCCAGCTTTGACCAATGTAACTATGCACTATACTATACCTGGCCAAACCCACTGGAAGCTGGAATCATTAAAGTAAACACTGCTACTTAAGTAATCTTGACTTGCTTCAGGGTCCCATGCAGAGTATCTGCCCTGCTGCATTTTGAATACAGGAGGTTGGCCACTTGGCACGGATGCCATTAAGAGAAGGTTTTACATTTTTTGAATTAATACCAAGTGATTGAACGAGGTGGAGAGTGTGACATCACCTCCACTTCTCTCCACCTTATTCAGAAAATGCAGACGACCATGTTCAAAATGCTGCAGGCCAGCCACTGGGCATAAGACCTGGAAACAAATGGAGATCACTGGAGTACCAGTGTTTTCCAGGGGACTCAGCCAGGTATAGTATATGCATAGTTACATTGTTCCAAGCTGGACCAATGCAACTATTTATAAAATATACATACTAGGAATTCCTCTTTAAAGTTTTTAATCTCTTTACTAGTTAAGTGTAATTCTAGAGGTAAAAATCACGCTGGTTGAAAATGTGTAAGCTAGGCTTACCCAACACGAAGATCAAGTTTGGTTATAGATTTTAGCAATTATTAACTATGAAGGACTTGCTATATCTCCATCTAAACCTATTGATAAAGCTGTACACATCCTACGCTCTTTCTTCATATTCCTGGCTTCATTCTCTTCTGCACATTTCCTTTTATTCTGATCTCTTTTATTTCCATGGTGAACATAGATTGTTAATCACACCCCAAACAGTTCATTGCTGCAATGCAAGTGCAGAGGATGTACACAGTGAATTGTTAATTGTTGAGTGTGTATTGGAATTATAAAATAGCAAGTGCCATGCAAACACACGTGTCTCAACATTGTAATATGTATTTTTAGGTGCAGTTGTGGTGCATGTGTAATATTCATTAAAATAGTATTAATCCCTTTGAAATACATACTGATTTCCATTTAAAATATAAACACTGTAATGACCTGCGAGCCACCACTGACAAAGAGCCCAAATTCGGTCTCTAAAATAATATTCTTAATATAAATCACCTGCCAGCATTGTACATGTCTCATAAGTCATGCAAAAATCATAAAATATACTGTAATGTGATGCGCTATCAAAATTAAGATCCAAATAGTGAAATATAATAGTAAAATCTGCTATATGCTAACAGCAATAAAGTAATACCCATGCTTAAATATATATGCAATGCTGCAAATAAAGTGCTTTCTGTGTGTCTGTGTGAAAAAAGTGCTACAATGTGCTGTGCAATCTTCAAAGTATCAGTCCATAGGTGCTTCAATTTAATCCATGCAATTCAGTGATTGTTGTGACATCAATCCAATACTGAGGTGCTGTGTTTACACTCAGGTCCTCCCCCTAGGTATTAGCATCTCACCTTAGAGCATGTAACCATGCTGTTTAGGCTTGGTCAGTACACGCATAAGAACCTAAAATGGTTCAGTAGTAAATAGATCGGCCTATGAAAAATAATCCTGAGCATATGAGAGAAATAAGTGTGGCTGCAACATTTTATGTTGTGTTTTTGGTTTGATAACACTTTATCATCGATCCAAACCCAAACACCAATATTTCATATAAGCTTAATTATGTTAGTGTAATTCGAAAATCTATTTTCATAATTGTGTATTTTGCAATCTTTCATTCAAGGATTATCTTGTGATTTTGCCATGAATGTGCTTGTTTAGACACTGAATGTTGTGGGGCACAGCCTTGCCAACACACTTTGCACAGCATGGTCTGCTATTGTAACTATTGGGATAACAGTTCTGAGGAATGATGTGCAGCTGATGCAGGGAGTGATTGAAAGAGACTGGGGAAGATCAGCTTCAATGAAATACAAAAAAAAGATAAAATACAAATGTAAAAACAAGTATCGTATGATAAAAATGGTGGTTGATTCTTAAAGCATAATGCTTAGGAAATATAGATGCCAACTAGTTTGAGTTTATATCTACTTTAAAGTAATACAAACTTCTGATTGGCAGGTTTAGGTAAAACCCTCATTTAAACAAGTATCCATAAACAAGAGTAATTGTTTTTTTTAAGCATAAGTCGTAACTCATAGCAAAGTTGTTGTTGCTGCAGAGTTTGTCATTTGCTTGAATGTACAAACTCTAATTTATGCATTAAGTTAATTCCCTAATTAATATTGTCATTTTGGGTTAGCCTAGGCCCTCAGGCAGGCAATTACTTAAAATGACTTGTCTCTACATAACACTGAATTATGGCAGTCCTTCAAAGCAGAAGACATCTACACAAAAATAAGAATACAAATTTCTCTAAATACAAAGCTTGTGATATTTTATGTAAATAGTTCTAGTCAATTGTTCTCAGCACTTCCAACAACAACACTTCTTAACATTTGCTTTTCAAAGATCAACAGCAAACAACAAAGTATTCCTTATGTGTATTGAAATGACATTCTAAAAATTGTCTCCACAAAAGAGCTTAAGCAGCATATACATAGTGAAATTAACATACTATTTAGCCATTAATATGGTGGCAAACAAATGGTTTTCTACTTTAAATTTCTATTGCTGTGATTCCAAATGGGTGGTTGGAGATCCCCTTTACAGTGTGGATTGTGCCGTTATTAGGGAGGGTTATAGTGCAGAAGTTATGTTGAAGTGGTCTGTGAGGTGCATGGTGATCAGAGGAATGTGAGGATGCAAGTTTTGCACAATGGTGGGACACAGTAGAACCATAGCAGAGAGTTGGGCAGTTGTGTGTACGTCCAGGTGCTCAGCAGAAACCCCTGCAAGGTAGACTGCAAGTGCAACTAAGATGGGCAAGCAATTGAATTCCTCCATTTTGTATTCCCTTAACCATAAGATCAGCTGTAATTTAAAGAGTAAGATATATCTCACATTCTATTTATTAGAACAGACCCATACAGAATAATCCCCGTGGATGGACTGTATTTAAAAAATGGACACTAACGAGGAATTGTCTGTTACCCTTTATGCTTGTTCACCAGCAATTTATGGTAAAAACCTCCCTGTAAGTTATGTGACGTTTGTTATTACTTCTGTTACAAGACATTTTGCAGCCAAAAACATACTGTATTAGAGGTTGAGTACTAGTATCCCACTGCCTCAGGGAATTTTACTAATACATAGGCATACCCATCAACTAGGAATGAGCTTCAAGTGTTGGTCGACTTGGCTAAAACACAAGTTGTTTACAATTCAGGGAAATGGCAAACCAATGTGATTGTTGGCTGGCATAGCAATCAATTTCTTATCATGCAACTTTTTGACAATGTGCCAGTGTGAGACTTGGGGTAGATATTAATAGCTGACAAAATGTTTGCAGAGAGAGATAGTTTCTATTATAAAAAAAGATGCCCCCCTAGTTTAACCAATAGAAAAAAATAAATAGAAAGCCTCCATACACAGAACCCTATACCCACAGATGATCCAGAGAAAGACAAAAAACCCTTATAAACATTGGTCCAAAAAAAATTCCTTCCTGATCCCATGAAGGCAATCAGAATATCTCTGGATCAACAATCTCTGATGTAATTACCTATTAATAATATTACAAATATCCAGTTATATTTTGTGCATTTGACCATAATTATTTCTTGAGGAAATCTATTCCACACTTCCACAGCTCTTATTGTGGGGAAGCCTTTCTGAATATGGAGGTTAAATTTCTCTTCTTCCAGATGTAAAGAGTGCCCCCATGTCTTTTATAATGACCTTAAAGTGAATAACATTACATGTTCACTATATGGACCACATTTATATTTACATGGTGATCATATCATCCCTTAATCATCACCACAAATTCAGGTAAACTAATCTCTCCTATTAGCCAACTTCCTATAAGCCACTTATCAGTTTAGTTGCCCTTCTCTGCATTATCCCCAATTTCCCAATATCCTTTTTGTGAACTGGTGCCCAAAACTAAGCTACATATTCCAGAGTAGGTGTTACTAATGCTTTAAGCAGCAAAATTATGTCTTTAAAAAATGGTGTTCTTTAGCAAGGAACACACATTCCACATTAATAATTATGCTACCAAAATTAGTCTGTGCTGTAAATTGCCTCCAGCATTGCTCTTGTTTCTTCTTCCTGGTAGTTGCCATTTTACTGAAGCCAAGAGCCCCTGAGCAGCAGTAAATCTTTAGGCTGTCAGCAAATAGGCCTCTAATAGGCCTCTGGGGGCTCTGATTTTTAGCACAATGGAAAACATGTGCAGAGCAGAGTGAGACAGTGTATTACAGTATGGGCACTTATATTTAATGTTTTACATAGCTATACCTTCAAAAGGATCCAGCCTGATGTGATCTAGCAGGGCATAGTTTCACTTTAACTTATCCATTATATATGTCTGGGGAACTATGTCAAATGGAAAGTCCATGTATACTATAACCACAGACACTCGTTTGAAAGACTATATGATTTAAAACTTTGGTCATTCATGAAGCCATGTTGGCTATTGCTTGTAACTTGTTTTCTAACATAAGCTCTTCTATGTGTGTTTTTTTTTTTTAACAATCTCTTAAGTATTTTCTTGACTCTAGACTCTAGAAGAACTAACTTAACTAGTCTGTAGTTAAATGGCAAATACTGTCTCTAAAAATGTATAAACAGTGGCTTCAAAATAACAGATTTTAACTCTTTGAGGATGCATGGGTGTATGTCATCTGATCCAGGTGTTTTTTTTTTCACCTTTACATTACTAAAATGAATTGCATTGTCATGGACTACATACTCAGTATCCCCTGTATTTTCTGTGCTGTAATCCATACATGTGAATTGCAGTGTGAGTTCTATATTATTATTTACCCACCTCTGTGTTTATTATGAAAGGGCCCGGCAGTTCTATTTAGGGATACCTTTTGTGTGTGTATCAATAACAGCTGTTTCGCTGCTGCATACATCCACCTCTGTTGTTTTTTTGTTTTTTTTTCATGTTTTATATGTATAATTTTTTTTTCTTATAGTTACATTTGTTTTATTTTTTTTTATTTTTTATTTTTTTGAAGGAAATATAGTTTGGGGTCCTTTCAGTTTTTTCAGGGTCAGTAGTGTGAAATTGGCTACCAATCGCATAAAAAAAACTGCATAATAGTGTGGTACCATTTAGTCCACCAAATTGTTAAATGCACCAAAGCACCACATTTTTAATCTCCCTATGGCTATTAATACAATTACCAAAAAATACTACACACATCAAATACCGCCACCTAGTGTGTAAACACTGCGCCAGCACCCAACCTCCCCCCAGCTGCCACTTGTTTATATAATATTCAAATATTTAGAAGGTGAATAAATCCTCACACTTACACCGTGTTAATTAACTATCCCCTTGTGGCGCTAAATGGGAAAGATTAATCCCCCAGTAAGAACTCCAAACTTATATAATAGGAGTATACAGAGTGGATTCTTCAACCCCTATTCAATATAGCTCAAATAAATAATGTATATGAAAAATCAACAAATCAGATATATAAATGAAATATCAAGTAAACTTAATCACTCAATTATAAGTGCAAAAACTAAATAAATATTTTCATATCCATTTAAAATATGTGCATGTCCCTCAAAAGAAACAATATATTCAAACGAATATGCAACAGTGTATGCCCAACTTCACATGTGTTTATAACATACAGAAAAAGCAGGTTAATTTAAAGTGAAAAAAGAAAAACAATTTCTTAGCATATAAATAAAAGAGTCCTCAATAGAAATATCCCGAAGTAGAACGACAGGTGGTGATAAATGAAAAAATCAGCACGCCCTTCTCATATGTGCTTTATTATCAGTGTCCCCAAACGATGAAAACTCCTTCACCACACCACTAGTGACCCCCTATGGATGGAGCACTCACCAAATGGATTGCCTAGTACTCTCGCACCAGGCTCAACAGGCGTTTCAAATAGCTTAATTAGGAATCACAGATGTCCAGCACACAATATCCAGAGAGTGTTACTTCCTTTTTGCAGATTCAAATAGGATTATCTCCCCAAGTTCCTCAGAAAGAAAAACAGAGGCTTCCCATGGTGTAATACTATAAAACCACTTTAATAGCACACTTAAAAGCCACACTATCAGTTTTTCTGCTGAGTTTTTCCTTCAGGTTTACAAACCATATAATATGAGGTCAAACCTTAGGAGTTTCAATTTGTATGCAATCAGGCAGGCCCTTGCCCTACATGGTTTTGGTAAACCTGAAGGAAAAACTCAGCAGAAAAACTGATAGTGTGTATGGGGCTTAAGAGGACTAAAGGGAGAGACAGAGTAGGGCGCAGGAAGGTTTTGAACCTGCAGGACAAAGTGATGGTCGAGCTGCACCTTTAACAGGTAGGGCATGTGTCTGCCTTTACTTTCGAGAAGTGGCCAAAGCATGTGGAGGAGGTCTAAGGCTGGATTCACACCTATGCATTTTTAGTGATTTTTGCATTTTGCAAATTTGCACTACAGAACATGTTCCATAGAAAACAATGTTAAATGGACTGCAGTGCAAATCTGCAAAATTCAAAAAGCACTAAAACTGCATAGATGTGAATCCAGCCTAAGCCCCTGTACACACGGTCGGAGATTTCGACAACCAAATCCGTCGGATTTTGTCCGTCGGATCTTGTCCGAAACTGTTGCATACACACGGTCGGACTAAGTTGTCGACAAATCCGATCATTCAGAATGTGATGACGTAATTTCGTTATGATGGGACTACGTTCAGGCTAGTAGCCAATAGCTTTGATGTAGGAATTTGATCTGAGCATGTGTGGCACTTGGTCCAATCAAAATTCTCTACACATGATCGGAGTATGTCCAATCGAACCAGTTGGTCGGGAAATATTTCCAACAAGTTGGAAAATTGGGTCCGACGGATATTCAGACGGAATCAGTCCGCTGCATACCACACACAGTCGGATTATCCGACAACACGGTCCGATAGGACACATCCCGACGGATTCTCCGACTGTGTGTACAAAGGCTAAGAGTGGCTAACCAAGACTTCCTCATCATCCTCCTAGGCACAAAGCATGTTCCCCTGGAAGTCTTATTTAATTATTATTTATTCATTTAATTTATGTCTGGCCATTTTCATGACGTGGATCAACATGGTCCTGGCATTTTTATGTATTGTTCTATATTTACATTTTTATAATGTTCCTGTCCTCCTATAGTTTCCATTAATCCGTTTTCACTGGTATTTTAAATAGTATTATTTAATATAAGTCAGTTTTTAACCTCATGTTGAGGCGATCAGGTCCTGCCACTTAGGTTTCCCAAAGAGGTGTGGTTATCTGTATTTAATGTGATTAGTCAGTGCGTCGCCCGTTGCCCAAGACGACAGCATTCTGTGGCGAAACGTATGTCGGGAGGTAGACGTGCTGACATCATCACGGTGTACCTTGTAAGCGGTGTCTTCTAGCCAGCCGGGAAACTTTTTATGATTCGTTATGGATGTTTTATCTTCATTTTTTGTAAGTGCAACTATATTTTTAATAAATCCCTAATAGACTGGTTTACACTGTCGAGTTTCTCTCCACTTTCTTGGGTTCCTGATCGATGCCTTTCCATGTATACCCGTTGATGTGAGGTCCCCTGGCTTGCCTTTGGTTTAACCTCAGAGTAGACATGTGCATTCGTTTTCGTCCGACTGCATTTTCGTCCGAATTTCAGCTATTTTCGTTTTCGTTTTGACAAACGATAACGAAAGCACAGAATCCGAAAAATGAAAGATCCGACATAAATAAATGCTTTATTTTCGTTTTCGTTGTTACAACAGTTCGATATAGAATAGGAGATTCGACGTGACTCTGACAATAACAATCTGTGTCTATAGAACCTGTGGTCGAATGTGCCTAACCTTACCTCTATTAGTCCAAGATTATATAGAGAAAATATTCGACAGAGAAAAACAGATTTGACAGAGAGAAAAGATTCTGCAAGTTACTGTCCTAAAAAGTGTTTAGGGACCCGGGTCCTGCCCCAGGGGACATGTATCAATGCAAAAAAAAGTTTTAAAAATGGCCGTTTTTTCGGGAGCAGTGATTTTAATAATGATTAAAGTGAAACAATAAAAGTGTAATATTCCTTTAAATTTCGTAGGGTCTGTACTATGGGGCTATGGGGGGAGGGGGTAATGCCATGTTTTTCTTCACCGGGTGACACCAACCCTTGTAACGCCACTGGTAACTGGGGACAGCTGATATAAGGGGAGACTCTACTGGGAATCTCTGATGTAAGGAGGGACTCTACTGGGGGTACCTGATGTAAGGAGGGACTCTACTGCGAATTTCTGATGTAAGGAGGGACTCTAATTGGGCACCTGATGTAAGGATGGACTCTACTGGGCATCTCTGATGTAAGGAGGGACTCTACTGGGGGTACCTGATGTAAGGGGGGACTCTACTGGGAATTCCTGATGTAAGGAGGGACTCTAATGGGGGCACCTGATGTAAGAAGGAACTCTACTGGGGCACCTGATGTAAGGAGGGACTCTACTGGGGGCACCCGATGTAAGGAGGGACTCTACTGGTGGCACCCGATGTAAGGCGGGACTCTACTGGGAATGCCTGATGTAAGGAGGGACCCTACTTAAAATTCCTGATGTAAGGAGGGACTCTACTCGGGGCGCCTGATGTAAGGAGGGGCTCTACTGGGAATGCCTGATGTAAGGAGGGACTCTACTGGGGGCAACTGATGTAAGGAGGGACTCTACTGGGGGCAACTGATGTAAGGAGAGACTCTAATGGGAATGCCTGATGTAAGGAGGGACTCTACTGCAGACAACTGATGTAAGAAGGGACTCTACTGGGGGCACCTGATGTAAGGAGGGACTCTACTGGGTATGCCTGATGTAAGGAGGGACTTTACTGGGAATGCCTGATGTAAGGAGGGACTCTACTGGGGGCACCTGATGTATGGAGGGACTCTACTGGGCGCACCTGATGTAAGGAGGGAATCTACTGGGAATGCCTGATATAAGGATGGGCTCTGCTGGGGACACCTGATAGCATCTGGTGGCAGGCGACGTGGCAAGTCACACACTCGGAGCTCCCACTGATTCTGCATTATGGTGAGTTGAACTATTTCATTTTATATTACAATGTAATAATAGAATGTGCTTTAATCATCCTAACACCATAACAATTATGGTGCCATGATGATTGAAGCGCTAACACCAAGTGTTTGGAGTCTTTATCTGTTGATTGTTAAACTTTCTGTAATACATATATTGCTATTGTGGTGTAGGATCTGGGCCTGTGGTCCCTCCACCCCACCCCCCCACCCCCCCCCCCCCATCGTTCCTTCTCTCTTTCCTTCCTCCCTTCTTTCCTTCCTTCGTTCCTTCCTTCATTCATTTCAGACTTGAACCACACCCCCATTTGAGCTACGCCCTTTAAGCCACACCCATTAGTTAATTTAAGCCTCGCCATTTTTTGTGGGGGGGTTGTTTGCAGGGGGAGCCTATACAACATTTTGCTATGGGGCCCTGTGATTTATTGTTATGCCCCTGTGAACACCACTCCCCTATAGTTAGAACACACACTAGGGAACACATTTAACCTCTTGATCTCCCCTAGTGGTAACCTCTTCCCTGTCAGTGACATTTATACAGTAATCAATGCATTTTTATAGCACTGATCACTGTATAATTGGCACTGGTCCCAAAAATGTGTCAAAAATGTCGCAATGTCGCCCTACCGATAAAAATTACTGATCACCGCCATTGCTAGTAAAAAAAAAAAAAATGCCATAAATCTATCCCCTATTTTATAGACGCTATAACTTTTGCACAAACCAATCAATATACGCTTATTTTTTAACCAAAAATATGTCGAAGAATACATATCGGCCTAAACTGAGGACATTTTTTTTTTAATTTAAGATATTTATTATAGCAAAAAGTTAAAGATATTGTATTTTTTTCAAAATTGTCAGTCTTCTTTTGCGTATAACGCAAAAAATTAAAACCGAAGTGGTGATCAAATACCACCAATTTGTGGGAAAAAGGACTTCAATTTTATTTGGGTACAGCATTGCATGACCGCTCAATTGTCAGTTAAAGCGACGCAGTGCCATATCGCAAAAAATGGCCTGGTCATTGAGCAGCCAAATCTTCTGGGGCTGGTGTGGTTAAGCTCTGGCTGTTTTTTTTTTTCAAATATAACATTTTATTCAATCCAAAACAAGGGAGAGAGCCATACATTATAGACAGGGGTGTGATCATCAACATAGCTATAGAGATCATACAGTGGTTAACTAACATCCAAAGTAATTTATCATCTATGTGACAATACACCCGTAAGTTTCCAGCATCCAACTCCAGCTCCGGACACACACAACCCTTATCCGAGTTTGTTGGAAAGGTCAGTGTTGGGGTCTCTCTCTCTGCACCCCCTCGTCTCCCTTATAAAGAGGAAGATCTGACTGATATTGTAAGGAGGGCATGACTGGGGGTGAATTTCGGGATAGAAGGGGGGAGGGGGGAGAAGGATAGAAAGGAAAGAGAGAAAAGAAGGCAGAAAGAGGAGGCATGGTGGCAGTGGGGGCTTACGGATTCCCAGAGAATAGGAGGGGGACACTACAAGCTCAGAAGACGTTGTCCCTCTTCAGAGTAAATAAAGGTGATCCAAATGTCCCAGGTCTTGGACAGTTCCTGTTTATGTTGTGCAGTGAGGACCAAGTCCTCCAGTTTTCTTACTTCCTCCACCTTCCGCAGCAAGTGAGCAATGGCTGGGGGGAGTTCTGTTTCCATCGGATGGGGATACACGCCTTTGCTGCATTGAGCAAATGCTGTATCAACGACTTCTTATACTTTTTGAGAGGGATCTCAGAGTGGTGCAGTAGGAAAAAAGCGGCATCATCTGGGATGACGTAGTTGGTAAACTTCTGTGTAATACGGCGAACTTCGCCCCAAAAGGCTTTCAATGTACGGCAAGACTAGAATATGTGCATTAGCGTTCCCACACCCTCATTGCAGCGCCAACATCCACTTGAGGCGGCGGGAAAGCATTTCTGTAGTCTGGAGGGTGTTAAGTACCAGCAGGTCATCAGTTTGAAGTTAGTTTCCTGTGTTCTAGTGCACAGTGAGGATTTAATGGCTAGAGTGATAATTCGTTGCTTCTGTGTCACCGAAAACGTACAGTTAAGGTCTACCTCCCAACTGGACAGACAGGGGATATGTGGCTGAATCTTTGGAGTGATTAGCAGGGAGTATGTTTGGGATAGGATATGAGCCAGCAGGTCTTCTTCCCTGCAAAGGACCTCAAATGACGTTTTCTGACGTGAAAAGTCTTGGGGGCTAGGGAGGAAATTGAGAAAGTGGTGCAGTTGTATTGCTTTCCAGAAGGGGAGTTTGTAAACTCCTGTCGCGTCAGTCAGGTCCACGGATGGCCACTTCCCCTCTACAACAAATTTAGCTGCATGATCACATGCAGATTCTCTAAGGCCAGTATACCCCGTCGAGTGTAAGCCCGGTTCAAATTTAGGGTTGCCGATTATTGGAAATAGTGGGGAGTTCATGGACGTAAGAGCCGTGAGGAATGCCACCCGTTGGCTATGCTTCAGGGTATCTCCCAAAAGAGGGTGCACCTTTACACCCTGGGGGAGGTCCAGCTCTGGCTGGTTTTACCCCCTTCATGACCAGAGCATTTTTTGCTATTCGACACTGACAATTTCTGCCATGCAAATAAAATTTGTATAATAAAATGTATTCTGTTACATGTCTTTGGCAACAAAAAAAAATCCCATTAAGGCGGAGTTCCACCCAAAAATTGAACTTCCGCTTTAAGGGAGGACGACCTCCTGACATGACACATTTGGCAAGTCATTTTTTTTGGGGGGGGAGGAGCCGGTACCCTCTTTTTAGAGGGTCCCAGCTCCCACTTCCTCCCAGCGCACCATGGCAAGGGAAGGGAGATCACCTCTCCCCCTCCCTCTCGGCAATCATCTGGGAAACGTCACAGGCCCCAGTTGATTACCCGGCTAGTCATGGGATGTGGCGGGGCTTGTGCATGCACAGTGGGTGCCCAGCTGTGAAGCCACAGCCGGGCGCCCACAGTTACAATGCCAGTGCCGCAGAGAGGAGGGGGAGACAAGTGGGGCTTCATACTCCCACATCGCTGGACCATGGGATGGGTAAGTGTCCGATTATTAAAAGTCAGCAGCTGCAGTATTTGTAGCTGCTGACTTTTATTTTTATTTTTTAAGCAGAACTCCACTTTAAGTGTATATTGATTGGTTTGCGTGAAAGTTATAACATCTACAAATGATGGTTATTATGACATTTTTATTTATTGATTTTTATACTGGTGAGTGTGGTGGGCAATATGATACTAACTGACACTGGGTAAGAACTGGTTAACTGACACTGACATCACCAGTGACACTATTACAGTGATCAGTGCTATTACTATACACTACCATTGTACTACTGACACTAGCTGGTAAGAGGTTAACATCTAGGGGCAATCAAAGGATTAACTGTGCGCCTAATAAAGTGTAATGTGCTGCTTTTACTAAGAGGTGTGGTAGTGTTTTCAACATTGCTGACACATTGCTGCTCTGTGCACATGCCCTACCCTGAAATGTCGGATCATTTACACATACATGTATGTGATCTGGCGCAGAACGGCCACCCTGCTGCAGTATTTTTAAAAGGGGGTGGGGAAGAGTTCGCAATTGGTTAATGTTTAGAATGCAAAAGCAGGATCAAAGAGGATCAAAAGCTGGCTGTTGTCTACTGTTTTTAAAGGTGGCCCAACAAAAAGTGTACAAATGTATGTAATCTGTACTATAATAGGCTGGCTTATCTACGTATGTGAAATAAATACACACTAATGCAGATTTTTGGATTAAAAGCTTTTTGAACCTTTTTTTTCAAAATGCAGCCTAATCTAATGCCACGTACATGCGACCGATTTTCCCCTCGGAATAAACTCTGAGGCCGCGTACACACGGGCGGACTGTTCGCCCAACTTTGTCCGCTGAACAGTGTTTCAGCGGACAGTCCGCTCGTGTGTGGGCTTCAGCGGACAGTTTCAGCGGACAGTCTGACGAACAAAGTTTTTCGGAATTCCCGTAAGACAGTCCGCTGAAACTTGGTTTGAGCGGACAGTCCGCTCGTGTGTAGGCTTGTTCGACAAACTAAGTCTCGCGCATGCTCAGAAAGATTTTACACGGCGAAGGTTGCATTGCAGTGTATAGGACGTCGTTTTTCTAGTCCCGTCGTACGTGCCGTTCACGTCATCGCGCACGCTTTCAGCGGACTGTTCGTTCATCGTGTGTGGTCAAGTCCGCTCATGCAAATTTTGAGCGGACTGTTTGTCGGATTGTTTGACAAACTAAGTTGGGCGAACAGTCCGCCCGTGTGTACGCGGCCTGAAGGTTTTTCCGACGGAGTTCTGCTGAAAGTGTCATGCGTACACATGATCACAGCAAAGTCTGATCGTCAAGAACGTGGTGACATGCAGCACGTACGACAGGACTAGAAAAAGGAAGTTCAATAGCCAGTAGCCAATAACTTCTGTCTTGTACTTGCTTCAAAGCATGCATCGTTTTTGGTCCGTCAGAACAGCATACAAACGATTTCTATTTCTAGGTCCGTCAGAATTTTCGTAAAACAAAAAGTCCGATGGGGCATACACATGATCCGAATATACAATGAAAAGATTGCGTCTGACTTTTTCTGATGGACATTCCAATGTGTGTACACCGCATATGACTTAAAAACGTCTATAAAATATGTCTTCCTTTTTTCTGTGCAATATATATATATACTCTAGTGTTCATTTTTGGGCTGAAAAGTTGCATGTAGTGTGCCATTTTGAAATTGTGGGCCTATTCTAAGTGTTTTACTGCTGTTTATGGAGTCTAACTATGAAACAAAAATAGTTCAAGCCCTTGGGACAGATGGTAAATTCAGAACTGGCTCTTGAAGTGTCCACTGTTATGGAACCATATAATAGACATAATGGAGCTGATAAATATACCCAGGGATAGCAATAACAAATTCACCCAAAATGTGGGCATGCTGGCTCCACTACTCCTACTCCACTACTCCTTACAATACTCACTCCCCCCCCCCTCCCCCCTTCATCAGGACAGATCCATCCTGACTGAAACCCTCTATCCCAAGATACTTGAGAAGAGGAGACCCCCCTCCCACCTCTTTTTTACAACTCTATCTCTATTATGCATTCCACCCCTTTGACCTTATTCTACAAAGTTGTGCACTTCAATTAGTCACTCATAACCCCCTTTTTTTTTCGATTCCCTCCCCAAATACACTTTCTTCACCTCCTCTGGTTCTTACCCTCATATGCTTTATACCCTAATACAGTAAAAACAAAATCCAAATCTATCCTAACCTATATAGAACATAGCTGTCTTGGGTCTCACTTGGAGACCCTAAGACAGCTCCGTACTTAATAACATTATTATGTGAAAACCTATCTCAACTCAATATCATACACAACTGTATGTCCCTAACCTACAGATCCCAACACTAGGATGTCGACACTCAAATCCTAAACTAACCTCTTCAACCTGCAAACCCTTCTCTTACATAGTACATGGTTACATAGTTGGTGAGGTTGTAAAAAGACAGTAGTCCATCAAGCCCAACCTGTGTATCTGTTTTTATGTCAGTATTATATTGTATATTCTTGTATGCTATGGTCGCTCAGTTGCTTCTCTAATCTTTTTTTTTTTTAATTATCTATGCTCCCTGCTAAAACCACTGCCTGTGGAAGAGAATTCAACATTCTTAACGGTCTTACAGTAAAGAACCGTCTACGCAGTTTAAGGTTAAACCATTTCTCTTCTAATTTTAGTGAATGGCCGCGTGTCTTTTTAAATTCGCTTTTGCGGAAGAGTTTTATCCCTATTGTGGGGTCACCAGTACGGTATTTTTACATTGAAATCATATCCCCTCTCAAGCATCTCTTCTCTAGGGCTGAGCTTGATGTTCAACTCGAACATCGGGTGTTCGACCGTTCGCCGAACAGCAAACATTATAGGGCGCTCGCACAAAATTTGAGCACCGCAGAATGCCCCATAATGCACTGTGAGATTGTAGTGCATTGCTGTATGATGATTGGCCAAAGCATGCACCTGCCCTGCATGCTTTGGCCAATCACAGCCCTCTCTTCTAAGAGAGACATAATTGGCCAGTGGCAGTGTATTTGATATATATGTATACAGTTGTTCTAGTGTGTGTGTGTATATATATATCTATCTATATATATATATATATATATATATATATATATATATATATATATATATATATATATATATATATATAGTGTTTACTCAATATTCAGTCAGTGCAGGGAGTGTATTAATATCAATTTTATATATATATATATACAGTGGTGTGAAAAAGTGTTTGCCCCCTTCCTCATTTCCTTTTCCTTTGCATGTTTGTCACACTTAAGTGTTTCGGAACATCAAACCAATTTAAACAATAGTCAAGGACAACACAAGTAAACACAAAATGCAATTTGTAAATGAAGGTGTTTATTATTAAAGGTGAAAAAAAATCAAAACCATCATGGCCCTGTGTGAAAAAGTGATTGCCCCCTAAACCTAATAACTGGTTGGGCCACCCTTAGCAGCAACAACTGCAACCAAGCGTTTGCGATAACGTGCAATGAGGCTTTTACAGCGTCCTGGAGGAATTTTGGCCCACTCATCTTTGCAGAATTGTCCTAATTCAGTTACATTAGAGGGTTTTCGAGCATGAACGGCCTTTTTAAGGTCATACCACAACATCTCAATAGGATTCAGGTCAGGACTTTGGCTAGGCCACTCCAAAGTCTTCATTTTGTTTTTCTTCAGCCATTCGGTGGTGGACTTGCTGGTGTGTTTAGGATCATTGTCCTGCTGCAGAACCCAAGTTCGTTTCAGCTTGAGTACACGAACAGATGGTCGGACATTCTCCTTCAGGATCTCTTGGTAGACAGCAGAATTCATAGTTCCTTTTATCACGGCAAGTCTTCCAGGTCCTGAAGCAGCAAAACAGCCCCAGACCATCACACTACCACCACCATATTTTACTGTTGGTATAATGTTCTTTTTATGAAATGCAGTGTTCCTTCTACGCCAGATATACTTGGACACACACCTTCCAAAGAGTTCCACTTTTGTCTCATCGGTCCACAGAATGTTGTCCCAAAAGTCTTGGGGATCATCAAGATGTGTTGTGGAGAAATTGAGACGAGCTTTGATGTTCTTTTTGCTCAGCAGTGGTTTTCTCCTTGGAACTCTGCCATGCAGGCCATTTTTGCCCAGTCTTTTCCTGATGGTGGAGGCATGAACGCTGACCTTAACTGAGGCAAGTGAGGCCTGCAGTTCCTTGGACATTGTTGTGGGGTCTTTTGTGACCTCTTGGATGAGTCGTTGCTGCGCTCTTGGGGTAATTTTGGGCGGCCGGCCACTCCTGGGAAGGTTCACCACTGTTCCATGTCTTCGCCATTTGTGGATAATGGCTCTCACTGTGGTTCGCTGGATTCCCAAAGCTTTGGAAATGGCTTTATAACCCTTTCCAGACTGATAGATCTCAATTACTTTCTTTCTCAATTGTTCCTGAATTTCTTTGGGTCTCGGCATGATGTGTAGCTTTTAAGGATCTTCTGGTGGACCTTACTGTGTCAAGCAGCTCCTATTTAAGTGATGCCTTGATTGTGAACAGGTGTGGCAATAATCAGGCCTGGGTGTGGCTAGAGAAATTGAACTCAGGTGTGGACAACCACAGTTATAGTATGTTTTAACAAGGGGGGCAAACACTTTTTCACACAGGGCCATGATGGTTTGGATTTTTTTTCACCTTTAATAATAAACACCTTCATTTACAAATTGCATTTTGTGTTTACTTGTGTTGTCCTTGACTATTGTTTAAATTGGTTTGATGTTCCGAAACACTTAAGTGTGACAAACATGCAAAGGAACAGGAAATGAGGAAGGGGGCAAACACTTTTTCACACCACTGTATATATATATATATATATATATATATATATATATATATATATATATATGCTCTGCATCCAGTGCAGCCTATATCTATAGTGCATTCTGTAGAGTGTACTGTTTCTAATACACTTCAGATGGTATACACGGTATCTAATACAGTGTGTACAGTTTCTACTACAGTGCAGGCGCTGTACACAGTATCTAATACAGTGTGTACAGTTGCTAATACAGTGCAGGTGGTGCACACAGTATCTAATACAGTGTATACGTGTTTCTACTACACTTCTGGTGGTGTACACAATACAGTGCAGCAGTAATACAGTTACTAATACAGTGCACGTGGTGTATACAGTATCTAATACAGTGTGTACAGTTTCTGCTACACTTCTGGTGGTGTACGCAGTATGCAATACAGTGCAGCCATTGTACAGTTGCTAATACAGTGCAGGTGGTGTACACAGTATCTAATACAGTGTGTACAGTTTCTAATAGACTTCAGGCAGTGTACACAGTATACAATACAGTGTAGTGTGGTGTTGTAAAATGAAAAATACATCATCTCCGGAAGGCCCCCAAGTAGAGGCAGACGCTCACAGGCCACTAAAAAAGGGCAAGCAGCCTCTGTGTCTACAGTTAACAGTGATGCTTGTGGACATGGTGCATCCTCTACAGGTGGCCTTTTTTTCTGCTGCTGGCCATGTTATTAAGCCAGAACATGCAGAAGAGTTGGTGGAGTGGATAACAAAGCTGTCCTCATCCTCCTCATCCTCTGTTACCCAGGCTCAGAGTAGGTTGCCTTCTAACCCAGCTGCCAAAGCGGCCTATTGTACTGGCTCCTTGTTCACAGTCACTCTTTCCATAGCCCCACCATCATGCACAGAGGGGTCTCTGGAATTATTCGACCAAAGTAGTGTCAGGTACATGCTGCTGGGGAATGCGCAGCGATTTGAAGGCTCCCATGTTAGTTCCCAGGTTGAGGAAGGGAGTAACGTGGGCCTAGAGAGAGGGGGTGCCCAAGAAGGACAAGAAACTGGCAGACATGTTTCCCCAGCTGCTGTGTCTAGGTAATTGAGTCCCCTATCTGAATATTCACACTAGAATATACCTTTGAAAAGTAAAAAAAAGACAAACTATAATAAGACACTAGTAAGCTATCACCATGAGTGCATGGATTGTTTTATTAACTTCTTCATAAATTACACAGAAAAGCATGAAAGTCATACACCTTGAAATGCAGGGCACTATAATCAATTAGACATTGCAAGCTGGATAGCCATAAATATAGGTTACTGTCATGTCCTTTGTAAGAGTCACCTTACAATGTCAGAACGCAGTTCTAGTCTTACAAATGTTTAATAACCTCAAGGAAACATTGTTTAAAGGACACATCTCACCCAGGTAACTTTTGATTCCACAAATAAACACAAAATGTATCTATGTGCTGGCCTGATGTTGAACTGCTGTGACCCAAATCATGGAAGAGGAATAAAAAACTGAACAAAAAATAATGGTGCTGTCAGGCTAGGAGCAGATAACAGGTAACAGTTCAGGTGTGCTGATTATGCAAAGAGTTCAAGGAACAAGAGCACATACCATGAGCAGGTCTAAGCAGAGCAGGTCAGCTGGGACTTGTAGTTCACCGCTGCAGATGAGAGTAGATGTTGGCTGGACCTTGTAGTTCACTTCTGAAGATAAAGGTACTACAGTAGAATTAGCCAAATCGTAGTCTAAGCAAGCTGGGTCATACACAGGTAGATCAGAGTCCAAACGGTACCGAATCAGAAGCGAGCAAGCAGGGTCAAAACTAGCTGGGTCATACATGAAATATACAGAGCAGATATCAGCTGGTTCAAGCAGTGGCACCCAAAGGTAACAACTGTATCACAAGCATTGATTGCATGCTGATACAGGTGATTTAAAGGTTAGCAGGCTAATCACATTGTTGTTTCCCAAGCAAAGGCTGTGTCAGGGGGGTTCTGCTGGGTCTTAAAGGGATCCTAGTACTGACAGTATCCCCTTTTCTCGGGGGGGTTGCTCCTGCATCCCCAGCCTTATTTGGAAAACAAAGAACTTCTTCTTAAGTCGATCAGCATGAAGATCACGAGCTGGAACCCAAGACCGAACTTTTCCAATGAACGAGATATTGTAAGGAATTGTGCACTCATCTGGAATCAAGAATAAATTCCACTTCATATTCCTGACTGTCCAACACGTCCACAGGTTCTGGTTCATTTACTTGGAGGCTGGAATGAACAGGTTTCAACAATGAAACATGAAAGACATTTGGAATGCGCATGGATGGGGGAAGTTTTAATCTACCGGCCACATGGTTAACAATCTCTGTAATTTCATAGGGCCTAATGAATTTTGGGTCAAGTTTTTTAGATGGAACATGCAGGGACAGGTTCCTAGATGATAGCCACACTTTGTCACCAACTTTATATCATGATGCCTTTGAGTGTCTCTTGTCAGCCATTTTCTTGAAAGCCTGCACAGAGCAAGAAATAGCATGATTAACATTGGACCATATTTTGGAGAAATTTTGAATTGTAGTTTTGGCCTCTGGAACATCGGAGGCTGGAAGATCAATGGAGCACACACGAGGATGCAACCTGTAAACACAGAAGAAAGTAGAGGTCCCTGTAGATGTGTTGGCACAATTATTAAAGGCAAACTCTGCCCACGGAAGGATGTTGACCCACTCCACCTTATCATTGGTCATCAGACAACAGAAAGGACTAGAGTCTTATTAGTCCTTTCTGTGTGGCCATTTGTCTCAGGATGATATGCTGAAGAATATGATAACTTAATCCCCAGCTAAGAGAAAAGGGCCTTCCAAAACTGGGCTATAAACTACGGTTAATGATGGTAAACCACTCTAATATAGTCGGAGGGTCTGAGGAGCGCCATTTGCGTGGTATACACATGTTTGCGGCAGAAATCAAATGCATGGTCAGAGAGCGGAGATATTTATGCTGTGGTTTAGGTGAGTAATGGAGAAGAAATTGCTCTGGCGTAAAAGGAAGTTGGCACGTGGTAATTTTTTGTATTAAGGCGTGTACCTCGTTTCAGAAAGGTTGCAGTTTAGTACAGGACCACCATATGTGGACTAGAGAACCTATCTCTGTTCCACATCTCCAACATTGCTGGGGAATTTGAGAACTAATACGATGTAGTATTTGTGGTGTCCTATACCATCTGGAAATTAATTTGTATGCGTTTTCCTGTGCCGAAACGTTCTGTGAGCCCTTGTGAGCGATCCTATAGATCTCTTCGCAGTCTTTATCTGAGAAACAGGAACCTAAGTCTTTATTCCAATATTCAGCAGACCAATGATCAGATATGTGGATGTTAGTGAACAAAAGAGAGTAAGTGAAAGATATAAGATGTTTTTGGGGTTCAGTTTTCAAGCACATGTCTTCAAAAGGAGTAACAGGTCTCGTCTAATCCGAAGCCTTTCCTTCTGTGTCTAAAAAGTGTCTTAGTTGCAGGTAAAACCAAAAAGGGAGAGGTTGTGGGTGTAGGGAATTCTTTAGGTCAGTATAGGAGATGCATTTGCAGTTTTGGAATAATTGGGGAATCCGTAGTGGTGAGTGTGTATCAGTCAGCGTCAATAAGGAAGCATGCATTCCTGGCAGGAACGCCGGGTTCCGTCGAAGTGGGGTAGTGGACCTATAACTGATGATAGTTTATGTTTAGAGCACGCCCTTTGATAGGCGAGTAGAGTGGGGCCAATGAGAGGGTGGGTTTTGTATTCGGATGGTATATGATGTACCTTCAGCCATGGAGTTTGGGCAATAGGTATAGATGAAAGGGAGTTTTCCAATTGCACCCAATCTTTAATGTCGGAATGTATATTCCAGTCTATGACTCTGGATAAGTGGCAAGCTTGTTGATACTTTCCGATATCCGGTAATCCTATTCCCCCCTGGTGTTTCGGAGAAGTAAGTCTAGAGTATGATAGTCGGGGACGTATTTTGCCCCAAATGAATCTCGTTACTATTCTTCTATAGGTAGTAAAAAATGAAGGGGGAAGTGTGATTGGGATGATTTGGAGGACATAAAGTAACCGTGGTAGAACATTCATTTTAACTATCGCTGCCCTTCCAAACCATAAAAAAAGACACCCGCTGACCATTTCTCAAGATCTTTCTTGATGGAGGATAATATGGGTTGATAGTTTTCTGCGTATAGATTGGAAAGAGAGGCAGAAAGTTTTATACCTAAATAAGTTAAGGCCCGGGTAGTCCATGTAAAGGGGAAATTGCGTAGACAGTGTTGGTATTGAGCCGCTGGAAGCGAGATATTTAAGGCTGGGGATTTGACAAAATTGATTTTTAAGTTAGACAGATGTTTGAATTGTTCAAGTGTGTGAAGGAGGTTAGGTATTGTAGTGAGTGGCTCGGAAAGAAATATTAGGATATCACCTGCGAAAGTGGCCGTTTTATAGGTGTGGTCCTTTACTGTAATGCCTTTAATGTCTACATTTTCTCTGATGCAATTCAGTAAAGGTTCCATTGTGAGAATATAGATTAATGGGGACAAGGGGCACCCTTGACGGGTCCCATTTGAGATGGAGAAGGCGTCTGATAGGTGGCCATTAACTAGGACTCTTGCAGTAGGATTGCCATATAGTGCAAGAATGTAGTGAGTCATACGTGGCGGCAGACCGATGGTTTGTAGAACTTTCGTCATATAATCCCAGGCCACTCTATCAAACTCCTTCTCAGCATCTAATGAAAGGAAAAAAACAGGTTGTTTATTTTTAGTGATCCAATGTTGAATGTTAATGGCTTTGAGCGTGTTGTCCCTCGCCTCTCAGCCAGGGACGAAACCCACCTGATCCAGGTGGATCAGAGAGGGGAGAAGAGGGAGTAACCTATTGGCCAAGATTTTTGCGTACCATTTGAGGTCAACGTTTAATAGTGAGATGGGCCTATAATTGGTAGGGAGTTGAGGGTCTTTTCCGGGTTTAGGAATGACTGTTATATGGGCTGATAGTAGGTCCCGCGGGGGGACTTGGGGTGTGTCATACGTGTTAAATGTTGATAAGAATCTAGGAGCCAAGAGATGTAGGAGGGATTTATAGTAGCCATCTGGCCCCGGACTTTTACCTGGTGTTAGCAAACTCAAAGTGTGAGTAGCCTCCTCTAATGCGATGGGTTTATATAGATCGTGAGAAACGGAGTCTGAGATAGGTGTTGGGCTATCCCTTTGTAGAAAGTCTGTAATCAGCTGAGTTCTGTCTAGGGTCATAGGCTGTGAGATTGATGAAGATAGGTTATAAAGTCGGGAATAGTAAGCCCTAAATTCTTCGGCTATAGCAGGTGACTCGTGGATGCTGTTGCCCTTGTTGTCTCTGAGTGAGTGTATTGTATTACTAGCTCTGTTGGCTTGGAGAGCCTTTGCCAGCAATTTGCCAGCTTTATTGCCGAATTCATAATAGCGTTTTTTGGACAAAATGTATTTGTGTCTAGTCTGTTTACCTAAGAGGTCTAGAAATTCTTGTCTAGCCGAATTCAAGTGGGTTAAAGTATTCAGCGCTAACGTACGTTTATGTACAGCTTCCAATGAGCTAATACGCTGGGTGAGCGCCTTAATATGATCTAATTTGAGCTTTCGACATATTGCAGCGACTGAAATGAATATGCCCCAGATGACGCACTTTCCAAGAGATGGGCAGAGAGGTAGATGTCTCGTCATTTTCGGCAAAAAAAAATTTCAGACTGATCTCTACTTCTGTTATAACAGCAGGATCCATGAGTAGGGCTGGGTCAAGTTTCCACGTATGGGTTGTGGGGCGGGTTTCGGGAATAAGTAATGTCATAGAGATAGGATGGTGGTCGGAAAGATACATGGGGTCAATTGAAGCTTTGTGAAGGGACGGGAGATCTGTTTGGGAGATAAACAAATAATCGATTCTTGAATATTTACTATGTGGTGGGGAATAGAAGGTGTAATCTTTGCAGTCCGGGTGCAATGTACGCCATGTATCATGTAAGAGCAAGGAGTGGAGTTCCTTTTTAATCGCTTTCAGAGCCGAAAATGGAATGGAGCTAGAGCCCTTAGATGTATCTAAGAGGGGATTAAGAGGAATGTTGAAATCTCCCCCAAGGATTAGGGAGCCTTCTTGGAATTCAGCCAAGAGGAGCGCTATCTTTCTGAAAAAAGGTACTTGTCCTTTAGTCGGAGCGTATATGTTTGCCAGGGTGATTTTTTTACCCTTGCATGTCCCCTTAATAAAAAGGAATCTACCTTGGTTGTCTGTCTTAGTGTCTGTAATCATAAAGGGGGCAAGTGTTTCTGATTAATATAGCAACCCCTTTCGTTTTGGAGTCTCGTGAGGTAGAGTGATACGAAATAGGGTAGTGAAAATTTTTAAGGTTAGGAATGGAGCCCTCACGAAAGTGAGTCTCTTGGAGGTATATAATATCAGCTTGATTCTGTTTCATGGTAGAGAGAAGTTGCGATCTTTTTTCTGGCATATTTAACCCTTTGACATGTAAGGAGATCAGTTTGACATGTACCGGGGTTGATTGGGCGGATTTAGAGGTCATTATGATCTGCTAAGTGGGGGGGTTACGAGACACAAGTATGAGTCTTTCTCAATAATTGGGAAAATGGGAGGAGGAAATTCCTAGTAAGGAGTATATGTCTTATGAGGAAGGTCGAGACCAGATCCTGGGATTTATCGCAACTGTAAAAGTAACACCTATTGACGGCAGGAGAGCGTATTTGCGTGCAAGTAAGGTGTAAGTACGTGTGAAAAGTCCTGCTACAGGTGAGAACCAGCTCACCTGAGACAGGGATGTAGGAGAGTTGCCGAGTTGAGTCAGTGGTATTAGTTAGAGAGATGTTATTTGGTTAGGTTACCTTTAGGAAACCACTGTGTGGGTAGTGGGTAGCCTAAGGAGAAGAATCAGTCATGAAAATAGAGGAAAAAATAAACCAGTAGTCAAATATGTACCGTCTGAACAACAGCCATCGTAGGTATCTTGCGTATTAAGCAGGGGGATAGGCGTCAAAAGGTGGGGCCGAGGTCCACCTCCTTATTATTGGAGGAGATAGAGGCATAGATGGGGTAAGAGACTAAAAGTATATATGCCTTAAATACAGTAGTAGTGTCGGAGGAGTGAGGTAACAGTAAAAGGTGCTTAGGGTGGAAAGTGGGGGATGTATCTATATGGGTGTCCAACATATGAACACTGGCATTTTGTGGGAGGTGTATAATCGACCACATTACCTTATTGGGAGAGCGAGCAAAGGTAACATACATAACTCAACTTGAAAACTAAAGCCACGTACACACGGGCGGACTGTCTGATGGACTTGGTCCGCTGAAACACATTTCAGCGGACAGTCTGGCGGACTAAGTATTTCGGAATTTTCCGTAAAATTGTCCGTCCAACTTTGGTTTCAGCGGACAGTCCGCTCGTGAGTAGGCTAGTTGGACGGACTAAGTATGGCGCATGCTCAGAAAGGATTTACACGGCCAAAGGTTGCATTGCAGTGTATTGGACGTCGTATTTCTAGTCCCGTCGTACATGCTGTACACGTCATCGCGCAAGCTTTCAACGGACTGTCTGTTCATCGTGTGTGGTCAAGTCCGTTCATTCAAAAGTAGGACGGACTGTCTGTCGGATTGTCTGACGGACTTAGTTGGCCAGACAGTCCGCCCGTGTGTACGCGGCCTAAGCGAAAACCCTTATAGATATTCACGTAATAACCATAAAAACTGAAGGCTAGGAAATGCAACATATATTAGTCCAAGTCAGACGTAAACCCTCTGTGAGACATGAACTTAGGTACGCCATGCATTATCCAGTAACAGCTGGGTTGTAACTGATATAAAAGGTATATGAGATATCACAACTTACCAAACGTAGGTGAGGGTCAGGGTCAGGGTGGTGAACAATAACAGCTATTAAGGTTGCAGATGTATGGCAAACCCACAGCTATAGGGTAGCTATAGCCCCATACACACTATCAGATTGTCTGCTGATTTTTTCCTTCAGGTTTACCAAAACCATGTAGTACAAGGGCCTGCCTGATTGCATACACATTTGAAACCCCTAAGGTTTTACCTCATATTATATGGTTTTGGTAAATCAGCAGACAATCTGATAGTGTGTATGGGGCTTTAGTTAAACTATTATGGTGAAATGAGCCTATTATGAAAACGGAGAGAGATTGCTGGGTAATGACTCTCTACTCACACGTGGGTAAACTATTGGTAGAGACATTGCCTTTACAGAGGGGGAGGGTTACATAAGGAGCCGAATAGAAGATCCGGAAGGCGCTGCCATACATCTGCAAACCCCAGAACCTATTAACCATTGCATAACCAGTCCGGGAACTATTAAGCATTAAGCAGATCCCTGAAACCGATGAGGGAAAAGACATATAGAGGTTATGAGAAAATACCGATTCAGAGTAGTAAAAAAATTAATTAATAAATAACCCCCCCCCCCCCCGTCTACTCTCAGGGTGTCTGGCCATACTTAAAGTGGAGGGCCACCCTTTTTTAACTTACCAGAAGTGCCTGTTGCTAATCCTAATCTTCCTCTTCCTCCTCCGCGGAGATCTTCTGTCTTCTCTCCTCCGTAATGGGTCACGCTGTGTTCTGGGAACTGTGTGTTCCAGAACACAGCGCGTCCCATTCACAAAGCGCTGCATGACTCGCGCATGCGCAGTAGGAAACGGGCAGTGAAGCCATAAGGCTCCACTGCCTGTTTCCCTTACAAGGAATGGCGACGCCGGGACCCGAGAGCCGAGGGACGGGTCGGCCTCGGGCGGCCGACATCGCGGGCGCCCTGGACAGGTAAGTGGGCTGATTAAGTCAGCAGCTGCAGTGTTTGCAGCTGCTGACTTTTTTTTTTTTAAACGGCCCTCCGCTTTAACCCTATGGACTGCGGTATTCCCTCATAGGTATTCAGTGCAGGTGATCCTTCAGGGTGAGCGTATAGCATCTCACAAGTGTTCAGGAGTCATGTGGAAGTTGTCTAATCCATATAGGGGTTGTTCTTCATATGGGGTATGAAGCTCCAATTCAGGCACAACTGGAGATTCAGTCATAGTGTAGATTACTGCACTTAACGGATAACAGGGTATACGGTAAGTAGAGCTATGAAAGAGGTCTTAGAAGAGCTGTGTACAGAAATAAATGGTTCCTAGTGTCAGGTTGGATTCAATCTAGCGATCCCTGCGAGCTTGCCATGCCATGGCTGTCGGGCTATGAATAGCGGTTTGTGAACTCCGATGCGAACCCGATCTGATAGTAGAAGGAGAACGTTGGCGTCGAAACTGGGTAGGTTGTACATCCATTTGGTCTTTATAGAATGGCTGAGCGGTCGCCCCAAGGTGTTTGAATTCTGTGTACCAATTGGGTACAGCTGTGAATGGTATGTCCAGAGTGTAGCAAAATGTATCTAAGTCCTCTGGTGATCAGAGTACAGCCGTTCTGCCTTGATGTGATGCTGACAGGGTGAAAGGGAATTTCCACCGATACGGAATTCCCTTTGCTTGCAGGACTTCAAGTAGGGGGTGCAAATCCCTCCTGTGTCGCAGTGTAATGGCAGATAGGTCTTGATAGATGGAAATCTTGTGGCCTTCATATACCGCTGGACCTTTAATCCTGGCCTGATGCAGTATGTCTTCTTTAAATTTGTAGTCGTTTATAAAACAAATAATGTCCAGCGAGGGATCTGACTCTCTACCCCGCGGCTTCAGCGCTCTATGTATCCGCTCCATTTCAATGGGGACCGAGCCAGTTCTATCCAGTAAGCGATTGAAGATGGCGGATACTGTGTCACTCAGCTGTTGATTATCGACGCTTTCAGGGAGACCTCTTACCCTAAGATTATGTCTTCGACCTCGGTTATCAAGGTCTTCCACATGCCTTTGAATTTCCCTTAGCTGTAGGCTTTGTGTCTCCGCTGTTCTTGTCAGCTTTCTGATGGAAGTCTGTTGCTGGGCAGATTTCTGCTCCACGTCTCTCACTCTGCCCGCTATGGCCTGTAACTCCTGCCTCAGATCCGAGATAGCCGCGGAAAGCGTGTCTTTTATATCGGAGGCAACAGCCCGGAGGTCTTGTGAGGTAGGTTGTTGGGACGGTTGTGGCTGAGGTGAGGGCCGCTGAAAGGTGAGCTGACTGAGGATCAGCTCTGAACGCTGCGTGGTTCTCGGCGCCAGGATGATTTTGTTTCCCTGGTGTGAGGAAACTTGTGCTGAGGTTGCCATATTAGATCTGTTGGTCCGGAATATCTCCGGTATCCACTGGTCACTGAAGCCTCGGTTTCCCCTGGGAGATCTTGAGCGTGAGGTTGAGGTTGAGGATGTTCTGGAGGCAGTCCCCATGCTCCGGATCGCTAAAAACTCAGACGAGATCCCTGCAGAGCTGAATAAAGGCTGTGTTCCGATGGAGCAGGAGAGTTAAGCAGCCATCTTCCCTCACGGCCAGCCATGCCCCCTGGATGCAGTTTTTTACACACTTATTGGACCAAGCCAGAATATTTCCTGTTAGCCAGTCAGTTACTGGTGCTTCTGAAGCCAAGGAAGGCCTAGGATCAAAGGAGTGAATGGAGAGTCAATGACAAGGCATGAAATCTTCTCCCAATGCAAGACCCCCAATTGTAACTGAAAAGGGTCGGTGGATTGGAGCACTAGATTTTGTGAGAGAGGCTGATTATCCACAGAAATCAGGTGGACTGTACAATCTAGAGCATGAGTTTCCAGGGGCAAAGAGGTGATGAGTATATTATCAATAAAATTATCAGCGGATCCAGAATCTACAAAGACCAGCAGTTCATGAGCCCCTGTCCCAAAGTTGATAACAGCAGGTAAAAGTATACAATTGTCTTCCTAGGGAGATGAAAGCAGACCTAAGGTGACCTCCCCACAATCCCCTAGGTCCTGGAGTTTCCCGGATGTGTAGGGCAAAAACTGAGCATATGACCCTTGAGGCCACAATATAAGCAGAGTCCCATGTTACACCGGTGTGTGTGTTCCTGGGCAGATAAATGGGTGAAGCCTAGCTGCATTGGTTCTTCCTCAGATCTGGCACTTGAAGTGGAATAATCAGGTGGCAAGGGAGGTATATAATTTTCCACAGCCGTAGGAAATTCTCGCCTCCTTTTCCACTGGCGGCGGTCAATTCTAATGGCTAGACACATAGCCTCCTCCAATGAGGCTGGGTGGGAAAAGTTGGCCAGAGCTTCCTTAATTGCATCTGAAAGGCCTATTCTAAACTGGCTGTGGAGAGCTACATCATTCCAACCAGATTCCAGGGCCCTGTCTGCAAAACTCTGAGCAATACATTTCAGCAGTGGTAGTTCCTTGCTGTAAGTTACGCAGGGTTAATTCTGCAGTAGCAGCACGATCTAGATCATCATATAGCAACCCGAAGGCTTCAAAGAAGGCATCTACTGTTAGCAGGGCTGGATGGTTTGGTTCCAGGTTAAAGGCCCAAGCCTGGGGGTCACCCTGTAGTAGTGGAATAATTATCTGAACCCTCTGAGTTTCAAAGCCAGATGAGGATAGCTTTAACTTGATATATAATTTGCAGCTCTTTTTAAAGTTGCAAAACCCTTTACAGTCACCAGAAAACCGGTCAGGCAAAGGAATTTTCGGTTGAGATGATGGAGTTTTTGTAGCGGTGGTAGTAAAAGGAGATTGCATCTTTTTGAGCTCTGTGGCCATTTCCTGGACTTGATGGGATAAACCCCAAAGGTTCTGTACAAACAACTGAGCCTGCTCAGGATCCATGATAGTCTTCCCTATTTATGTATGGCTTGTGATAATGTCAGACTAGGAGCAGATAACAGGTAACAGTTTAGGTGTGCTGATTATGCAAAGAGTTCAAGGAACAAGAGCACATACCATGAACAGGTCTAAGCAGAGCAGGTCATCTGGGACTTGTAGTTCACCGCTGCAGATGAAGGTAGGTGTTGGCTGGAGCTTGTAGTTCACTGCTACAGATGATGGTAGATGTTGGCTGGACCTTGTAGTTCACTTCTGCAGATGAACGTACTACATTAGAATCAGGCAAAGTGTAGTCTAGGCAAGCTGGGTCATACACAGGTAGATCAGAGTCCAAACGGTACTGAATCAGAAGCGAGCAAGTGGGGCCAGAACTAGCTGGGTCATACACAAAATATACAGAGCAGATATCAGCTGGTTCAAGCAGTAGACCCAAAGGTAACAACTGTATCACGAGCACTGATTGTCTGCTGATATAGGTGATTTAAAGGTTAAATGGCCAATCGCTGTTTTTTTCCAGGCAAAGGCTGTGTCAGGTGAGTTCTGCTGGGTCTTAAAGGATCCTAGTACTGACAGTTGTGCTGTTACTTTTAAAATGTGAAAGATTTTAACCATATGCTGAAATAGTAGATTGAATGGGTGAAATCAATCTAATTAATTGAATCCCACAACATATAATAAACCAACTTATGTAGGTTATATGGATACATTTTGCTCTGATCACAAAAATACAAATACACAGATAAAATGAAGTACACAAACAAAAGAAAATAACTTAAAATATCTATATAGTGTATATAAACTAGTGCTCAAATGCTAATGCCAAAATCTCAGTGCAAAGTCCATAAATAAGTCCACACACTTTGGAAAGGATGCATGTAGCAATTGAAAAGTGTGTAGGTATCAAATGTTTCACTCTGTTGTCCACCAGTGCTCAAAGGATAAAAAAAGGTGCTCCATCAACAAGAAAAAAGCTGGCCTCTTACCAGACATAATGGATCCCTATTACAGAGATCAAAGCAGCTTGTGAAAGAGTAATCACAGGTGTGGATGTCTCAAATAAAGTGTCTTCACATGATATATATGTATAAATTACATATAAAGTATTATTTTTGCATAAAGAAGTTTTTAATAATTGACTCTTCTTTTTTAATGTTTGTCGCATTTTCTAGTATGAGATCATGTCTTTACTTAAAATTATATTAGATATTAAAGCAGAGTTGCACTCAAAAATGGAACTTCAGCTTTAAGGGAAGGTGACCCCATTTTGACATGTCATTTTTTTTTGGGGGGGGGAGTGGAAACCCTCTTTTTACAGGGCTTCAGCTCTCACTTCCTTCCATGGCTTTACAGCGCCGGAAAGGAGAAGACCTCTCCCCCCTCCCTCTCGGCAATCATCTGAGACACGTCACAGGTCCCAGATGATTGCCCGGCCAGTTACACCACACATCGTGTCTCATGCATGCGCAGTGCTTGCGCGGTTGTGAAGCCACAGCCAGGCACCCACAGTGACAATGCAGGTGCTGCAGAGAGGAGGGGGAGACGAGCAGGCCTATGTTCCCTTGTATCTCTGGACCCTGTGACAGGTAAATGTCTGATTATTAAAAGTCAGCAGCTGCCGTATTTGTAGCTGCTGACTTTTAATTTTTTATTATTATTATTGGAACTCCGCTTTAATATGCAATGCATTTATAGATTTTAACTTTCGTCAAACAATTTTTTTCCTGTCATGGATTCATAAGGTTGGGTTCCTCTTCTGTGCTCCTGGCCCCTCCCTCCTGTTCAGTGCCCCCACAGCAAGCAGCTTGCTATGGGGGCATGGGAGCTGAGTCATAGCCCCCTATGTCCATTCAGACACGGATCCCCGACCTGACCCCACCCCATCTCTCCCCCCTGATTGGCTAGCTGACTTTGATTGACAGCAATGGGAGCCAATTGTGCCACTGCTGTGTTTAAACCAATCAGGAAGGAGTATATCGGGCAGCTGATCCATTTGTGGACATTGCTGGACAGAGAAGGACCTCAGGTAAGTGTTAGGGGGGTTGAGGGGGGCTGTTATAGAGTCCACAAGTTATGGTGCCAATATCTGAAAATTGATCACACCTGAAGTACTGACGGCCTATTTCAATTCTTGAGACCCTAACATGCCATAAAAGTACAAATACCCCCCAAATGACCCCTTTTTGGAAAGAAGACATTCCAAGGTATTTAGTAAGAGGCATGGTGAGTTTTTTGAAGTTGTCATTTTTTCCCACAATTCTTTGCAAAATCAAGATTTTTTTTTACTTTTTTTTTTCACAAAATTGTCATATTATCAGTTTATTTCTCACACACAGCATATGCATACCACAAATTGCACCCCAAAACACATTCTGCTATTACTCCCAAGTATGGCAATACCACATGTGTGAGACTTTTACACAGCGTGGCCACATACAGAGGCCCAACATGCAGGAAGCACCATCAAGCGTTCTGGAGCACCCAGGCCAATTCTGACATTTCTCTCCTACATGTAAAAATCATCATTTATTTGCTAGAAAATTACATATAACCCCAAAACATTATATATGTTTTTTTAGCAAACACCCTGGAGAATACAATGGTGGTCATTGCAACTTTTTATCTCCCACAGTATTTGCACAGCAATTTTTCGAACGCGTTTTTTTGGGGAAAAAAAAACAATTTTGTGCTTAAAAAAAAAGTAAAGTTAGCCCAACTACTATTAGATTATAAGATTCGTGTTGCGCTGCACCTGCCCAATGGCACAACGCCATAAGTGTTTTGCGTGGTGTTAAAATAACATTACAGGTGCCTGCCGCCGCACTTACCTCTCTTTGAGATGGGCCGGTGGTATATATACGCTCCAGTTAATATTTCCAGTTCTGCTTATTTGCCTATCTGGATCCTTAACTATACTTTGAGTTTAGCTTATACTGTCAGTGTTGAATTCTTTATACATTGTTGCTTCATGTTACAGGTTGCGGGAGGGGACTGCTATGTGTTTTCCTTATAGATAACACATCTAAATTTGTGTTTTCCCTTCTTGCTCCCTTTAACTCCGCAAGTTTCTCCCACGCACCCCACACTGTGCCTTGTCTGGAATACCCACAGGGGAAACAACGATTCCACCTGTCTGATTTTTAACTCCTTATACATGTGGGTTCCAGGCTGGGCACAACTTGAAGAGCCCTTCTGAAAGTTATAGAGGTGTGCTTGTCTGCGTGCTGTTTTGAATTCCTTCACCTATCCAGAGGGTCATTCATATTCTTCCTCCTTTCCTTTTTATTCAGCTCTCCCCCTCTTCTCTCCTCCTTCCCTTCCCTTCCTCCCCTTAATTTATTCATTTTTTTATTTTATTTTTTATCACAATGGCTTACTCTGCATTGGGTAAATGCCCTACCCTAATCTCACACAATCTCAGAGGTCTCAACATACCCGAAAAGAGAATATCCTTATTGAGGGAACTGAGGAAAGGTCAACCCATATTCACATTTTTACAGGGAACTCATTTTTGTTCCCAATCAATCCCATGACTATATGATAAACATTTTCCAGAGGTGTACCACGCGCCAAATCCAAATAATAAATCCAAGGGAGTATCGGTACATAAGCATGCTCACTTTAAACGAACCCAGCAGTATACAGATCCTTTGGGTAGATTTTTACTTTTGAAAGGGTCTTGGCGTAACAAACCAATCACGTTAGCAAATGCATATTTTCCCAACTCGGGACATCTAGCCTTTTGTTGTCATTTAATAGATGAGCTTAATAGATGAGCTTAAAAGTTTTGCCACAGGTTGTATTATACTGGGCGGCGACTTTAACATCCCGCTGCTTCCACTTCAGGATACTTCCAATGGCAAATCCAGCATAACTTATGCCATACTTCAGAAAATCAAATCCTTGCTAAACTCCCTAAACCTGGTAGACGCTTGGCGCCTGGTGCACCCAACAGGGAAAGATTTTACATATTATTCGGCTCTACACAAAAAACATTCCCGTATTGATTATGTCTTTATCACTCAATGAGATCTACCCCTATTGCATGATGCCCATATTGGCATACAGACACTCTCGGACCATTGCCCAGTTTCGATCTCCCTGACACAACCAGACCGGTCTCCTAATTCCTACAATTGGCGATTAAATCCCTCCTTACTATCAGACCCTACCAACTGTCAACAAATTGTCACAGCATTGCGATCGTATTTTCACACTAATAGCACTGACAATGTGTCACCCATGACAGTATGGGAGGCGCATAAGTGTGTCATGCGTGGGGAGCTTATCCGCATGGGGGCCCACAGAAAAAATGAAGCTGTCAAAGAGATCACCGTACTTGCTACTGAAATTGCAGTGTTAGAAGCCCAGCACAAACAAACGCATTCTGAAGCTACACTCGCCAGTTTGCCAAACTTAAGGGACAAACTAAACTCATTGTTTAACCTCAAAGCCAAACGTGTACTGTATTTTAGGAAAGGCATATATTATGAACATGGGGATAAGTGTGGGAATTTTCTTGCAAAAGCCCTTAAGGACATGGCACACTCTCATCTATTTTGTCAATAAAAAACACAGAAGGTCAATTGATCCATAGAAATGATCATAATGCGTCACAATTCCACAATTTTTATTCAAAATTGTATAATTTACCCCCTCCTCATAAGCCATTAGAATACCAGGACTCTAGGAAGAACGTTTTAAACTCCTACCTTGCAGATAGTGGTATGCCTACATTATTCTCAATAGAAAGTGATTCCCTAGAAGTCCCAATTACTGAAGAAGAACTGATTAGGGCAATTAGGTCTCTCAAAACTGGCAAAAATCCAGGCCCCGATGGGAATACGGCCCATTACTATAAAATGTTTATAGACCTGCTTAAGACACCCCTCCTTAGGGCCCTAAATCATCTTACTACCTCCCCATCCACATTGACCACTTTTACATCAGCACATGTCGCGTTGCTTCCCAAACCGGCAAAGGATCCCACTGATTGTTCGAGTTACAGGCCCATTTCACTACTGAATTTGGACCTCAAAATTCTAGCAAAAATTTTGGCTAACAGACTGTCCCCTTTTCTCTCTGACTTAATCGGCAAAGACCAGGTGGGATTTATGCCGGGGAGGGAGGCACGTGACAATGTCACGAAAACCCTCAACATGATTCACCATGCAAATCAGTGGGGCTTTGAGGGCCTTCTACTGTCAACTGATGCAGAGAAGGCCTTTCGACCGGGTGGCATGGGACTATCTTTTCGCTACCTGCAAGTATGTTGGCTTGGGCTCCAGTATGATGGCGTGGTTGGCGGCCCTTTATTACAAACCCCAGGCGAAACTTAAAATAAACGGCATTCTTTCGGAGACAGTAGACATTAATAACGGCATGAGACAAGGCTGTCCCTTATCCCCGCTTTTGTTTATTTTGTATTTAGAGCCCTTCTTCCGCACAGTGAATAATAATCCAGACATAAAAGGCTTCCAAATCTAAATTAGCTGCTTATGCAGATGACCTTTTGTTTTTTCTTACACAGCCCCATACTTCAATTCCGAACCTGATTAAAACCTTCCAACTTTTTGGGTACATATCTAATATGAAGATTAATTATGAGAAATCAGAGGCCCTTAATCTCACCTTATCCTCCGAGTTGCTAACTAGAGCACAGGCCGCTTCCTCATTTAGATGGGTATCCTCCTCCATCACGTATCTCGGAGTTAAGATAACGAGTAAGCTGACAGATATTTATAGTGCTAATTTTACCCCTTTGAAGTGGCAACAGGAGCCATACTCTCTCAACGTCTGGGCCCAAAAGCTCTACTGTACCCAGTAGCCTTCTGCTCTAAGAAATTAAACCAGGCTGAAATAAACTGATGCAGGTGACTGAGAGCTTCTGGCTATTAAGGTGGCCTTTGAATAGTTGAGATATCTATTGGAGGGTGTCAATCACACAAACTTGGAGTATCTGAGGTCCGCCAAACATCTAAGACCCTAGGAGGTTAGATAGGTGCTATTCTTCTCAAGATTCAACTTCCATTTTACATATAGACCAGGATCCAAGAATGGGAAGGTGGACTCTTTGTCTCGGATGTTCCCTGAATCTACGAAAATCTGCTCCCCCAAGCACCATTCTTTCAGCCGAGAATTGTTTATTGATTCAACCCAGTTTGAAATCAGTCATTGAACAAGCCTCTGCTTCATGTCGTGAATCTGAACAGGCCTTGTTAAGAAAACAAGATAGATTACTCTGGCAACAGGATAAGGTCTTCATACCTCAGGAGGCAAGGCTTCAGATCTTCAAGACATACCACGACCACCAGTTAGCTGGCCATTTTGGAGCTCGTAAAACAAGCAAGCTCATCCAACGGTCCTTCTGGTGGCCCAACCTTAGTCGGGACTGTAGAGCCTATGTCAGATCCTGCTCAATGTGTCTACATAGCAAGGGCAACAAGACAAAGCACTGGGGACCGTTGACACCCTTACCCATTCCCAACCGTCCATGGGAAATGATCTCCATTGACTTTAATATGAAGCTCCTGCCCTCGGAAGGGTTTACAGCCATCCTAGTGGTGGTGGACCTCCCCGACCCAAGATGGTGGAAAGCCCATTTTCTACCCTTGGTAGGCGCTCCTTCAACAACTGAGACCGCCCACACGTTCATAAAGGAAATTGTGAGACTCAACGGATTACCCAGTAACATTGTTTCTGATTGGGGGTACAATTTAGCTCCATGTTTTGGGAGTTCTCTGTAAGGCCCTGACAGTAGAACTTTGCCTCTCATCGGCCTACCATCCTCAGAGCAATGGCACAAATCAAACCTTGGAGCAGTACCTGCACTGTTTCTCTGCCTTTTCCCAGGGCGACTGGGCTTTGCTGCGCCCATTGGCAGTTTGCCTATAACAATTTGCTACTCAGTGATTCCACCCTCTTGCCTTGCCTAAAACTATATCAGAATCCTCAGTGTCTGCTGTTCAGGAATGACTTGCTTTTACACATTAAAACTATTAAACCCTCCAAGAATGCATACAGAAGGCTCAAACTAACTACAAAAAGTTTTTTTTGACAAAAAATGACAGGGGAATACCATTTTCTGACACTTTTTAAATAGTTTTTTTTTCTTTTTTTTTTTCCTTTCTTTCTTTACTTCCTTCAGCCTACTAATTAAGGGGAGTGGTTAATTGGGCACAGGTGCTTGAGGTCTATATAACCTTCTGTAGAACTCATTGTAAGCCTGCTCATTTGAGTCTGTGGGAACTGTCTAAGTGGAACTGGTCAAAGTGGTGAGTTAAAAACCAGAGTGGAAAACAGGAGGTTTGAGTGACATTGGTGATCCCAGTCAGGGACCGGCACTGCTGGAGCCAGTGGCGGAATTATAGGGGTCGCCAAGATCGCCATGGCGACCAGGCCCCTTGCTGCAGGGGGCCTTTGAGGGCCCCCTGTACTCTTCGATAGGAGGGGAGGCTGACAGGAGCTCCCCGATCATCAGCCGAACTGAAATCGGCACTGCGTGGGGAGCTCCGTTCTCACATTAGCCTAAGTAAAAGCACAGTGTGTGCTCTTTGTCTCCCCCTAGAGTGCAGTACCCAGCAGGAAAAGCAGAGGTAAATGTCTGCCGTTTTTTTTTTGTTTTGTTTTTATAATTCTATCTACTGTATTTGTCTTTATATGTGTGTGTGTGTGTGTGTGTGTGTGTGTGTGTGTGTGTGTGTGAGCATGCCTGTATGTGTGTGTGTGTGTGAGCATGCTTGTATGTGTGTGTGTGAGCATGCATGTATGTGTGCGTGTGAGCATGCATGTATGTGTGCGTGTGAGCATGCTTGTGTGTGTGTGTGTGAGCATGCTTATATGTGTGTGTGTGAGTGTGTGTGCATACTTGTATGTGTGTGTGTGAGCATGCTTGTATGTGTGTGTGTGAGCATGCTTGTATGTGTGTGTGTGAGCATGCTTGTATGTGTGTGTGTGAGCATGCTTGTATGTGTGCGTGTGAGCATGCTTGTATGTGTGCGTGTGAGCATGCTTGTATGTGTGCGTGTGAGCATGCTTGTATGTGTGCGTGTGAGCATGCTTGTATGTGTGCGTGTGAGCATGCATGTATGTGTGCATGTGAGCATGTATGTGTGCGTGGGAGCATGCATGTATGTGTGTGTGTGAGCAGTGAGCATGCATGTATGTGTGCATATGTGCATGCTTGTATGTGTGTGAGTGTGTGTGCATGCTTGTATGTGTGTGTGCATGCATGTATGTGTGTGTGTGCATGCTTGTATGTGTGCGCGAGCATGCATGTGTGTGTGTGTGTGTGTGTGTGTGTGAGCATGCTTGTATGTGTGTGTGAGCATGCTTGTATGTGTGTGTGAGCATGCTTGTATGTGTGTGTGAGCATGCGTGTATGTGTGTGTGAGCATGCTTGTATGTGTGTGTGAGCATGCTTGTATGTGTGTGTGTGTGAGCATGCTTGTATGTGTGAGCATGCTTGTATGTGTGTGTGTGAGCATGCTTGTATGTGTGTGTGTGAGCATGCTTGTATGTGTGTGTGTGAGCATGCATGTATGTGTGTGTGTGTGAGCATGCATGTGTGTGTGTGAGCATGCATGTATGTGTGTGTGTGTGTGTGTGTGTGTGTGTGAGCATGCATGTATGTGTGTGTGTGTGTGTGTGTGTGTGTGTGTGAGCATGCTTGTATGTGTGAGCATGCTTGTATGTGTGTGTGCGAGCATGCTTGTATGTGTGTGTGTGTGTGAGCATGCTTGTGTGTGTGTGAGGATGCTTGTATGTGTGCGTGCGAGCATGCATGTATGTGTGCGTGTGAGCATGCATGTATGTGTGTGTGTGTGAGCATGCTTGTATGTGTGTGTGTGTGAGCATGCATGTATGTGTGTGAGCAGTGAGCATGCATGTATGTGTGCGTGTGTGTGTGCATGCTTGTATGTGTGTGTGTGAGCATGTATGTGTGCATGTGTGTGCATGTATGTGTGTGTGAGCATGCATGTGTGTGTGTGTGTGTGTGTGTGTGTGTGTGTGTGTGAGCATGCATGTATGTGTGTGTGTGAGCATGCTTGTGTGTGTGTGTGAACATGCTTGTATGTGTGTGTGTTCATATATGTATGTGTGCATGTATATGAGTGTGCATGTATGTATGTATGTGAATGTGCATGTGTTTATCAGTGGCGGAGCATCCAAAAGGGCGCACAGGTACCGCCCCCTCTCTCCAGCCACCCCCTCTATGACCAATGGATAAATTCTGGTGGACAGATTCTATCCATGGCCACCGCTGCCACCCCCATATTTAGGTGTCTGGTCCCTTTTGGGGTGTCGGGTGCCTGAATTACAGCAGCGGGGGTGTTTTTGCAGCACCTGATTAGAGCCATAGGCTCTAATAGGCTTCAAAATAGGTGAACTGCGAGCGCCATGCTTGACGCTCACAGTCCACCCAGGTGTGTTAGAAAAGTGAATTAATATTCACTTTCCTAACACTAAACCGCCTCTCCACCAATCGGGTCTGTTATCCATCACCTGATAGGCGTCCAATAGCTGCGCCTATCATTTCAGACAATCAGGAGGAGAGGACGGGAGATGAGGATGGCAGGAGATGCATGGAGGACCCCGCTAATGGCCGTTACCCGCTGCCCCACCAAGACAGGGTAAGTGGCAGGCAGACAGCGAGCGGGCGGTGGGGATTCACAGTGGCAGCATTTGATGGACACACCAACAGCATTTGATGTGCACAGTGGCAGAGCTTGATGGGCACAGTGGCAGAGCTTGATGGGCACAGTGGCAGAGCTTGATGGGCACAGTGGCGGCATTTGATGGGCACACTGGTGGCATTTGATGGCACAGCGGCAGAGTTTGATGGGCACAGTGATGACATTTGATGGCACAGTGGTGGCGTTTGATGGTACAGTGGCTGTAATTTATGTTTTCTTCTGAATTTTTCAGTTTGCTTGCACCCCCCTAAAAATTTTGAGCACCAGCTGCCACTGGTTTATATGTGTGTGCATATGTGAATTTTCCTTCCTGCAGCCGCTGAATGCCTGTGGGTGGGAGAGGAGAAAAAGCGGGGGGAAATGGAGAAATCGGTTCCTTTATAGGGCAGCCACCCACTTGGGACCGGGCCCTGGTGTTCCACCATCGGGCTCGGAGAAAAGAGCCCTGTACGGAGGTGGGGGGGGGGGCCCTCCATGGTTTCTTGCATCGGGGCCCTGAAGGTTCTAGTTACGCCACTGGCTGGAGCTGAGGGATTCTCCTAGCTGCCAGGGGAAGAACTCCTCCAGTGAGAGTGGGGGGGGGGGCGAAGGGAAAGGAAAGACAGATTCTGATGGCAGTGGACTCAATTCTTAGGAGGACAGAGAGGCCAATCTGTAACAACAACCTGAAGTGCCGAACTGTATGTTGTCTGCCGGGCGCTCGGGTTCGGCACATCACGGATCTGGTGGACAGATTACTGGGAGGTGCTGGGGAAGACCCAGCTGTCATGGTGCACGTTGGCACCAATGACAAAGTCAGAGGCAGATGGAGTGTCCTAAAGAATGATTTTAGGGACTTGGGAGCTAAATTGAGGAAAAGGACCTCCAAGGTAGTATTCTCAGGAATACTACCGGTACATCGAGCCACACCAGAAAGGAAGAGGGAGATTAGACAAGTAAACAAGTGGCTCAAGAGCTGGTGTAGTAAGGAGGGGTTTGGGTTCCTGGAGGACTGGGACGACTTCTCAGTCGATAACCGGTACTATAGAAGGGACGGACTGCACCTAAATGAAGAGGGTGCAGATCAGCTGGGATTAAGGATGGCCAAAAAGTTAGAGGGGTTTTTAAACTAGGCAATGGGGGGGAGGGTCCAGAGATAGAGATAGTCAGCATGGAGCATATTCCAGAGGGTAATATTAGGGGCATTAGTGGTAGGGTAACCAAAGCACATAAACCCAAGGTAAACATAGTAGCAAGTCCTAGTTGTAATCTTGGAACACCCAAGAGGATAGTATGTGACCGGTCAAAATATATTAATCCATTAAAATGTTTGTTCACCAATGCCAGAAGTCTGCCAAGCAAAATAGGTGAGTTGGAAGCTCTGGTGCATCAGGAGAGCTATGATGTAATCAGTATTGCTGAAACTTGGCTTCATTCCTCACATGACTGGGCTATTAATATTCCTGGCTATGCACTCTTTCGGAAAGACAGAGTAAAAAGGAAAGGTGGAGGGGTCTGTCTGTATGTGAGAAGTGATCTCAAAGCGAGTGAGAAAGAGGACCTGGTGGACGGAGAGTGTGATGAGTCGGAAGCATTATGGGTGGAACTGCATACAGATGTGAGTAGTTCAAAGTTAATCATTAGAGTTTGTTATAGACCACCCAATGTTAATGAGGAGGTGGAGACTTAGCTCCTTGCACAGATAGAAAGGGCTGCAAGGGTTGGGACAGTGATAATAATGGGGGATTTTAACTACCCAGAAATTGACTGGGGTAATGGCACTGCTTGGACAGTTAAAGGGCAAAAATGTATAAACCTATTACAGGACAATTTTATGGTCCAGTTTATTGAGGCCCCAACTAGGAATGATGCTCCATTGGAAATGGTAATCTCAAACCATGCAGAACGTATTACTAATGTTCAGATAAAGGAACACCTGGGTAGCAGTGACCATAACATGATTTCATTTGATGTTAGCTGTAAGCAAAAATCACATACGGGGAAGATAAAAACACCTAATTTCAAGAGAGCAAATTTTACAAGGATGAGGGCTGCTCTCCAGGACTTAGACTGGGAGGGAATACTGGCATCAATGGGCACAGAACAGAAATGGGAATTCTTCAAAAAGACTGTTTGTGATCTCACGGCAAAGTATATTCCCATGGGCAATACGTTTAAAAGGCTAAAAATAAAACCGATGTGGCTCACGGCCAAAGTTAAAAAAGCTATAAACTATAAAAAAAGAACTTTTAAAAAATATAAAAATGAAGGAACGCTAGTGTCATTTAAATGTTACAAAGAATATAACATAATATGTAAAAAGGAAATCAAGAATGCAAAAATTCAAAATGAAAGACAGATTGCAAAAGATAGTAGGACAAACCCCAAAAAATTCTTCAAATATATTCATAGTAAAAAGGTCAAGTCTGAGCATGTAGGCGCTTTACAAAATGATCTGGAGTGGGTGACTGGGGACAAAGAGAAGGCTAACTTATTAAATACTTTCTTCAGCTGTGTGTATACAAAGAAGTATGGGGGAGCTCATGTCTATAATGGGGGTGGTAGTGACGCAGCCCCAAATCCACAATGACTTAAAAGTTATATGGTCCAGAAATATTTGGACAGAACAGCACCTGGACCTGATGACATCCACCCATGGATCCAAAAAGAATTGAGCTCTGTAATTTCAAAGCCATTGTATCTAATTTTTAGGGACTCATTAATGACAGGAATAGTACCACTGGATTGGCGCAGGGCCAATGTGGTGCCTATATTAAAAAAGGGAACAAAGTCTTTACCAAGTAACTATAGACCTGTTAGTTTAACTTCTACAGTTGGGAAGATACTGGAGGGATTAATAAAAGACCACATAGACAAGTTCTTGCAGGAAAAAAATATTTTAAGCAACAGACAGCATGGATTCATGAAAGACAGAAGTTGTCAGACAAACCTGATTTCTTTTTATGAGGTGGTAAGTAAAACCTTGGACAGAGGGTTGGCGGTGGACGTGGTATACTTGGATTTTGCGAAAGCGTTCGATACAGTTCCACACACACGGCTTATGTGTAAGGTAAAGTCTACAGATTTGGAATTATCAATTTGTAAATGGATAGAAAACTGGCTAAAAGACAGAATTCAGAGAGTCGTGGTTAATGATTCTTACTCTGAATGGTCTAAGGTTATCAGTGGTGTACCCCAAGGTTCAGTGCTGGGACCCTTACTTTTTAATATCTTTATAAATGATATTAGGTCTGGGATCAAAAGTAACATTTCTGTCTTTGCAGATGACACCAAGTTATGCAGTGGAATAACCTCCTTGCAGGATGTCTCCAATTTACAAGCCGACCTCAATGCTCTGTCTAATTGGGTGACTATGTGGCAGATGAGGTTTAATGTTGATAAATGTAAAGTTATGCACTTGGGGGCTAAGAATATGCATGTATCATACATGCTAGGGGGAGTACAACTGGGGGAATCCATAGTGGAGAAGGATCTGGGGTAGTGATGGACGATCTTCCGACGGGACGTTTCGTGAACGCGGACCGCAAACGCAGGCCGATAGTTCGCGAACCGGAACGTTCGCGGCGGGCCCCATTGACCTTAATGGGAGGCGAACTTCGCAAACCTACAGGTCAAATTTGTAGCCACAAAATAATTAATAGCTGTGCAAACATAGTCCCACCACATGGCCAATGACATAACACATGTATGAGGTGAATCTGGGATCGACAACTACAAGCATTCTTTTTTTTTATGGGAAATTGTTGTGACAATTCAGGACTGTGGAGCGCATGAAGGCAATGGAGGAGAGGGAAGGTCAGGGACCAGGGTAGGCAAAGAAGAGGGTGCAGGAGATGATCACCAGCAGCATGACATACAGCAATGACACCTTCACCGTGATAGAGTCATCTGACAGCAGCACCGTGATAGAGAGCACTGACATCAGCAGCGTGACATACAGCAATGACACCTGCACCGTGATAGAGTGATCTGACAACAGCACCGTGATAGAGAGCACTGACATCAGCAGCGTGACATAAAGCACTCACACCAGCACCGTGATATACAGCACTGACAGCAGCACTGTGATAGAGAGCACTGACATCAGCAGCGTGACATAAAGCACTCACACCAGCACCGTGATATACAGCACTGACAGCAGCACCATGATAGAGAGCACTGACATCAGCAGCGTGACATACAGCAATGACACCTGCACCGTGATTGAGTGATCTGACAACAGCACCGTGATAGAGAGCACTGACATCAGCAGCGTGACACAAAGCACTCACACCAGCACCGTGATATACAGCACTGACAGCAGCACCGTGACAGAGAGCACTGACATCAGCACCGTGATATACAGCACTGACACCTGCACCGTAAGCAGCCCCAGGAGGAAGTCAGCATAGCACAGGGATGGTGGGAGCCCCTCATAATGAGCATAGCACAGGGATGGTGGGAGCCCCTCATAATAAGCAGCCCCAGGAGGATGTCAGCATAGCACAGGGATAGTGGGAGCCCCTCATAATAAGCAGCCCCAGGAGGATGTCAGCATAGCACAGGGATGGTGGGAGCCCCTCATAATAAGCAGCCCCAGGAGTAATTCAGCACAGCACAGGGATGGTGGGAGCCCCTCATAATGAGCATAGCACAGGGATGGTGGGAGCACCTCAAAACATGCACAGCAGAGGTACAGCCCCAGGAGGAAGTCAGCACAGCACAGGGATGGTGGGAGCCCCTCATAATATGCACAGCAGAGGTACAGCCCCAGGAGGATGTCAGCACAGCACAGGGATGGTGGGAGCCCCTCATAATAAGCAGCCCCAGTAGAAATATGACACCGCTCAACCTCTTCAAAGAGGAGGGTATGGGCATATAGTACGGTGTGCTTTTTTTGGACAAGGAAGTGAGCCAAATGAAGAAAGAAGGTCTCTGTGCTCGATTAAAAAAATAGTTTATAGACATATACATGGTCTACTGGTCACATGTGTTGAATTCCTCCGAGATCCATGCCTCATTCATTTTTAGAAATGTGAGGTAGTTAACACTGTCGTGAGCTAGGCGAGTACGCTTATCGGCCACGATCCCCCCTGCTGCGCTGAACGTCCTTTCGGACAGGACACTGGATGAGGGGCAAGCCAACAGTTCGATTGCAAATTGGGCGAGCTCTGGCCAGAGGTCAAGCCTGCCCACCCAGTAGTCCAGGGGTTCATCACTCCTCAGAGCGTCCACATTGGCCGTTAACCCGATGTAGTCGGACACCTGACGGTCTAGGCGTTCCCTGATGCTGGATCCGGATGACACCCATCGATGGGTCGGCTGAAAGAATGACCTCATATCCGAAGTCACCAACACATCTTCAAACCGGCCTCTTCTTGCAGGCACTGTTGGATTGGTACCCGCAACTCCTTCTCTGGGAGTGGGGATTGCTCCTCTGCCAGCGCACGCAAAAGCAGAATGCAGCATTTCTCGAAGCAAGGCCTGGAAGTGCTGCATTCTGACAGCCCTCTGTGACGGCAGTAACATTTCCGCCATTTTGTGTTTGTACCGGGGGTCTAAGTAAGTTGCCACCCAGTACTGGTCCTTGACCCTTATGCTTTTTATACGGGGGTCCCTATTAAAACACTGGAGCATGAAGGCCCCCATTTGCACTAAAGTGGAAGCGGTGTGGTGGCCTGGCTCCTGCTCATCATCCAGGATAATGTCGTCCTCTTCATTCTCCTCTCCCCATCCATGCACAACAGGGATCCCAGAAAGGTTTAAAGCATGCTCTTCTTGCTCCTCCTCATCCTTCCCGGCACCATCCTCCTCTGACTCCTCTTCAGACCCCTGTTGTTGACTTGTCTCAGATAGAGTAGCCCCCCCTGGGAATTCATCCAGCATTGTGACTTCCTCATCTTCCCGCTCCTGCTCCTCCACAGCTTGATCAATGACACGACGCAATGCACGCTCCATAAAGAAGGCATAAGGTACCATGTCACTGATGGCGCCATGGCTGCGACTGACCAGTTTGGTGATCTCCTCAAATGGGCACAGAAGTCTGCATGCGTCGCGCATGAGCAGCCACTGGCGCGGTGAAAAAAAACCCAGCTCCCCAGAACCGGTTCTGCCGCAGAGTTCATACAGGTAGACGTTAACTGCACGTTTCTGCTGGAACAGCCTATCAAGCATATAGAAGGTTGAGTTCCATCACGTCGGGCAATCGCAAATAAGACGTCTGACCGGTAGATTGTGTCGCCGCTGAATGTCAGCAAGGCGAGCCATGGCCGTGTAAGATCTTCTGAAATGGGTCGAGATTTTCCTTGCTTGCCGCAAGATGTCCTGGACCCCAGGGTATTTGACAAGGAATCGCTGCACAACCAAGTTTAAGACGTGTGCCATGCATGGCACGTGCGTGATTTTGCCCTGTTTCAATGCGCTAAGCAGATTGGCACCGTTGTCACACACCACTTTACCAACTGTCAAACTGTGAACGCAAAGCTGAAAGGAGTGTCGGGCCAGTGTGGCTCTTGGCTTCCAGGCACAACAGACGCAGCACGGCATGGCAACGTCTCACCTGGCATGTCAAATAGGTTCTGGGGAGCTTGGGCGGCGCAGCGGAAGAGACGCTAGCAGCGGAAAAGGAGGAGTCAGCTGAGGAGGAGAGGGAGGAGGATGGAGTAGGAGGAGGAGGAGAAGAAGAGTCAGGCCTGCATGCAATCCGTGGCGGTAAAACCAAATCTACACGGGTGTCACGGGTTACATGCTTGACGGCTGTCAGAAGGTTCACTCAGTGGGCAGTAAAAGTGATATACCTTCCCTGCCCGTGTTTGCTAGACCACGTGTCTGTGGTCAGATGTATCTTGGCACTGACACTGTGTGCCAGAGATACATTCACTTGCCGCTGAACATGGCCATATAGCTCTGGGATGCCCTTCTCTGAGAAATACTTCCTTCCTGGGACCTTCCATTGTGGTGTTCCAATGGCCACAAATTTGCGAAAGGCCTCCGAGTCCACCAGTTTATATGGCAGTACTTGGCGGGCTATGAGTTCTGACAAGCCAGCCGTCAACCTTTGGGCAAGAGGGTTATCCGGCGTCATCATTTTTTTACGCTCGAACATTAGGCCCACGGAAGCCTGCCTTTTTGCAGAAAAACGTGAGCTTGGCGTGATGGAAGGTGGAGTGGAGGACAATTGTGAGGAGAGGAGAAGGAGAAGTAGAAGACGAGGCTGGACGGTGAGAGCCTGCAGTGTGGCTTCGTGTGTTCCGTTGCTCCCACTCGGCTCGGTGATGGCTGCTCATGTGCCTTCTTAAGGCGGTTGTCCCTAGGTGAGTGTTGGGCTTACCGCGACTAATGCATTGACTGCAAAGATTGCAGATGGCAACGCTATTGTCAGCAGCGGACATGGTCGATGACTCGATCCTGATACATTTGCAGTCTGCTTTGTCCCTCCAGTGCAATGTAAGTTATTCCTGCTTCTCCTCCCTATCTGCTGGTCCATATCTCCCTCTGAACTCCCCTCCTCTTCCTCTCTTGTGGGCACCCACGTGACATCACTAGACACGTCATCATCAATGTCACCTTCCCCCCCGCTATAAGTAGAGATCTCGGAGTAGGCAGCAACACCGGGGACCAACCTCCTCCTTGGGCTGATCTGGGTACTGTCGTCAGACTGCTGAGTAGCGGTTGTTGCTGCCTCCTCTTCCTGATCCAATACCAAGAGTGGCTGCGCATCAGAAATGTCTTGATATGGATCGGAAAATAATTCCTGTGACTCAAACGGAAGGTATGTGGTGGTGGTGGTGGTGGTGGTGGTGGTGTTGTTGGTGGTAGTGTCTTTGGGGGTTCACATAGCATATACCTTACCAGTCCTTATAAGGACTTTTGTGGACCAAGTAGGTTGTGTGTGAGTGATTAGCAGACTGTACGTCAGTCCCTATACCGATGAAGGACTGCTGCAGTATAGGGCAGCGGTCAGCAGTAGTGCACCTCAACCCTATGTACTGTGGACCTATACCAGTCCTTATAGAATGGCAGACTGTACCTCACTCAACCCTATGTACTGTTGCACCCTAGACAGACCAAGTTACCAGTCCTTATAAGGAGCTTTGTGGAACAAGTGGGTTGTGAATGATTAGCAGACTGCAGCAGAAGGGCAGCAGTCAAGTATAATATTCTTTCTATATTTGCAAGAAAGAATATTATACGTGTACAAGCCTATTACCATACCACTGATACCAGTCCTGAAAAGAACCTTTGTGGAACTAATAGTAACAGCTACTGATTAAACTGACCCTCACTGCCTCACACACTGCTTCCTGCCTGTCCCTATATAAACTGACAAAACAGAGGCTACCGGAACAATAATTGAAATAGCACTTTTGTGGACCTGATAGTAACAGCTAATGACTAAACTGGCTGTCCCTGCAGCACACACCGTCCTGTCCCTTTCTCTAAACTGACAAAAGACACTCAGGCTGCTGCAACAATCACTAGCACAGCACTGCCTATCCTGAACTACACCTAACACCTATACCAGTCCTGAAAAGACCTTTTGTGGACCAAATAGCTAGCGATTTGGGTCACTGTAATCTCTCCCTGCTCCACACAGCAACCTCTCCCTATAGTGACAGAAGAAAGAATGGAAAATGGCCGCTGGATCGGGTGTATTTATAAGTTAGGGGGAATGTCCAAGTGTCCATGTGCTGTAATGTCTCAATTGGCTGTCCTGTACCCCATGATGGATGTGTCATCATAGGTCAAAGTTCTTTTACACAGTAAACACGGAAGTCCGGCGGGCGAATGGCGCCAATAGTCCGCCGGACGGACGGGCGGACCGCGAACAGCCGAAATTCGCTGCGAAACGACCGCCGGGCGAACCGTTCGGCCATCACTAATCTGGGGGTTTTGGTAGATAATAAGCTCAATAATAGCATGCAATGCCAAGCTGTGGTTTCCAAAGCGAGCAAAGTCCTTTCCTGTATTAAGAGAGGTATGGACTCCAGAGAGAGAGAGAGATCATTTTGCCCCTGTTTAAATCATTAGTAAGACCTCATCTGGAATATGCCGTTCAGTTTTGGGCACCAGTTCTCAAAAAGGATATTGGGGAACTGGAGAAAGTGCAGAGAAGGGCAACCAAACTGATAAGAGGCATGGAGGAACTCAACTATGAGGAAAGATTAGAGGAGCTGAATTTATTCTCTCTTGATAAGAGGAGATTAAGGGGGATATGATCAACATGTACAAATATTTAAGGGGTCCATATAGTGAACTTGGTGTTGAGTTATTCACTTTACAGTCAACAAAGAGGACAAGGGGGCACTCTTTACGTCTAGAGGAAAAGAGATTTCATCTCCAAATACAGAAAGGTTTCTTCACAGTAAGAGCTGTGAAAATGTGGAATAGACTCCCTGCAGAGGTGGTTCTGGCCAGCTCAGTGGATTGCTTTAAGAAGGGCCTGGATTATTTCCTAAGTGTACATAATATAACTGGGTACTAACATTTATAGGTAAAGTTGATCCAGGGAAAATCCGATTGCCTCTCAGGAAGGAATTTTTTTCCCCTGCTTTAGCAAATTGGATCATGCTCTGCTGTTTTTTTTTTGCCTGGATCAACTGTGAGTATAGAATTGGGTATATGGGATTGTATGATATTATTATTATTATTTTTTTTTTGTGGTTGAACTTGATGGACATGTGTCTTTTTTCAACATGACTAACTATGTAACTATGTAACCTCTGTTATCAGTAACTGTTGGAGAATAAACAGAAAATGAGGTGGAGTCAGTATTGGATTGCAGAAAGCAAGGCAGGCAAATCAAATATCTGATCAAGTGGAAGGAGTATCATCCCGAAGAGAGCTCTGGGAACTGAAGATCAATATCCATGCCCCTAGACTCCTTCAGGAATTCCATACCAGATATCCAAGAAAGATGATCCAGTTGTGCATCCAGAGGCTGCCCGTCGTGGTGGGGGGCATTGTCAAGGTACCAATTTGCAAGAAGTTCTCTAGGACCCAGCACCTGTCAGAGAACCAGAAGGCTCTAGAACTCAGCACCTCTGCCAACACATCACATGGCAGAAGTGCTGTTTGATCTCAGCTGTTACCGACGTTCCTGTGATCCTTGATTATCAACCCGGCTTGTTCCAGACCTGTCTCCTGCCTGCCTCCTGACCTTGGTCTCGGCTTGTTAAATGGATCTTCTTGGCCTGCTACCTGTCCTGACCTCAGCTCCCACCTAACCTTGTCTCCTCTGCTATCCACCTGGCACCGATCCTTGGCTTGTACCGACTACCCTCTGTCTCAGTGACCCTGGTTACCTGCTACATCTCACAGGAGCCACCTGCCTGCAGAAGCCCTGCAGCACATCAGCGGTATTCCTGAGCCTTTTCTGCAAGCAACTCTGCAGGCGACCTGTGTGACTTTGGGCCTGACTCCTCCTGTCTCACCTTCAATGGAGTCTGGAACTGAGCTGCAAGGGAACCCCTCTCTCCATTGACCTTCGGCACTTTGGTACCTGATAGGTGCTAAATTTGCACCAATCTTAGTTAATCTCTTTATGGCCCTGTGGGAGCATGAGGTAATATTTGACAAATACTGGCCCACTTTGGATTTTTACAAGAGGTATATAGATGACATCAGCTTCATCTGGAAAGGAAGTGTACAATCTCTACATGATTGCATTAATTTTTTGAATGACGACCATGAGAATATCCAACTGACTTATACTTATAGCGGTAAAGAACTAAAGTTTTTGGCTTGTGGGAATTCAGAGAAACTGCACCAACATGTCTGAATAGGCAGATTCCTGCAAAAAGGCTATAATGAAGAAGAGCTAGACAAGCTAATTTACCAAGTAGCACAAATAGATAGACCTGCCTTGCTAACTAACAAAAGTAGAGATACCAGAGCAAACTTCTCCTGCCCCTTCATCACCAACTTTTCTACCAGCATTGGCAAATTAAGGGAATAACCCTGCATCAATGGGGCATTTTGAAGAAGGATACAGCTCCCAATAAAATGCTTCCAGATTAACCTGCAGGTGGTCTTCAGAAGGGCCCAAACCTTGGAGATAAAATTGTCTGTAACATAGTTAACCTGCCAAACAGGGCCGGCCCTACCATGGGTCTCATTGGGTCCATTAGACCCAGGTGGCATTTTGAGAGGGGCATCAGTGTGCCCAACACACTGCGCCTTGATTTCATGCAGAGTTCTATGGCAGCGGGAGCGTGCAGAAAAGAGTGGCAAAGCCGCCAGGATTCAGGGAAGGTTGCCAATGAGAGGGCAGTTAGACCTGTGAAAAGAGCTCCACCCCCTCCCTGACCACTGAAGAGGCGAACAAGAGCCGGTGCAGCCTCTCCTACCTGAACCTGGATTCCACCACCTCCCCCAAAATCAACAGTGTGGCCTGGGCAGAAAGACAGGCTGACTGGGAGCCAGGAGGAGGAGGATGGATGGGAGGCCGAAGCTGCCAAGGAGCTGCTGGAAGAAGCAGAGCAGTTAGGGCACCTCTGTATCATGAAGGAGACTCGGCACTGCCCCCTGCTGGACATCAGGTACTCGGCATCCTATACATACCTGCCTGCACAGCGTGGAGGCAGAGGAGGGACTGCAGATAGATACAGGGCTATGTGGTCTTTCTTAGCCCTTCCCTCTGTCTCTTACTCCCCTGTATCTCACCCCCCCCCCCTCTGTCTCACTCACCCTCTCTCTCTCACACTCCACCCTCTCTCTCACCCCCTCTCTCTTACACTTTACCCCTCTCTCTCTCAGCCCCCTCTGTCTCTCACCCCTCTCTTACACTCTACCCTCTCTCAGCCCCCCTCTGTCTCTCAGTCCCCCCTTTTTCCCACTCCCTTTTTTACACTCGCCTCTCTCTCTCTCCCTCTCAGCCACCCTCTCTCAAAATCTACCCATCTCTCTCTCACTCGCCCATCTCTCAGCTCATCTCACCCCTGTCTCTCTATCATGCCCTTTCTCCTACACTCACCCCCTCTTTCTTTCTCACTGCCCTCTCTCTCAGCCCCCCTCTCTCTCACACTCCACCCCTCTCTCTGCCCCTTCCTCTGTCTCTCAGCCCCCTCTGTCTCTCTTAGCCCCCTCCTCTTTCTCTGGCCCCTCCTCTCTCTCTCTCTCTCTCTCTCTCACTACCTCTCACTCCCTCTCTCTCTCTCACTACCTCTCACTCCCTCTCTCTTACACTCACCCCTTCTTTCTTTCTCACTGCCCCCTCTCTCTCACACCCCTCTCTCACACTCCACCCCTCTCTTAGCCCCCTCTGTCTCTTAGCCCCCTCTATCTCTCAGCCCCTCCACTTTCTTAGCCCCCCCCTCTCTCTCTCTCTCACTTCCTCTCTTAGCCCTTGTACACACGGTCGGAGATTCTGGCAACCAAATCCGTCTGAGTTATTCCGACGGATTAATTCCGGACGAGGTCCGGAAGTGATGTTGCATACACACGGCCAGGCTAAGTTGTCGGAATTTCGGGTTGGCAAGAGCGTGGTGACGTAAGCCACGTACGGCAGGCCTAGAAAAGGGAAGTTCAGCACCACGTCCAGCACCCTTTGGGCTCCTTCTGCTGATCTCTTGTGCATTGCGTGTTAGTAGAAGTTTGGTGAGAGATGATTCGCGCTTTTCAGATTTGTGATTCAGTTCGCTACTGCTCTTCAGTTTCTGCTTGTCTTTGCGTATCTGATAATCAGTGCGTGTAGTCAGTAAGTATTTGTTTCTCATTGTGGACTATATCTTGGTATAGTACTCTTTGATTTGCATTGCTTATTGTCTGCTTGCTTCTGCTATTCAGGTCGTTCTTTCAGGCCTTGCTGTTTATCGGTGCTTTCTATTGTCCGTTCTGACCAGCCGACCGTTTTCAAACCATGTTTCATCTACGTACTCGTCATAGAGTTTGTGCTGTGCAGGGGCTTCATGTTGGGGTTCTTACTTTGACATAAGCCCCGGTCCATGAACAGGGAGGGGAGGCGTTTGTGGACCAAGAATTGGTTGCGCCAGCGTGACCAGTTCTCGCACATGCCTTTGCTCCGTGAGATCCGGGAGAATAATCCTGATGATTTCAGGAATTATCTCCGGATGACAGACCCCGTTTTTCACCATCTGCTGGCTTTGCTGACCCCTTATATCAGCAGGCAGGATACCTGCTTGCGGCAAGCCATCACTCCGGAGCAGAGGCTCATCGCCACGTTGCGCTACTTGGCGACAGGGAGAAGCCTTCAGGACCTCAAGTTCTCTACAGGCATCTCCCCCCAGGCTCTGGGGATCATTATTCCAGAGACCTATTCTGCCATCATTCAGGTCCTGCAGAAGTACTATATGAAGGTAAGTTTTCTCCTTTAACATCACATTCTATGTATTTCATGATTGCTAATGTCTAGCATTTATTTCCTCATTCCCTAATTACCATCATTGCAATATGCTCTAATTCATATGCTCTGCCCCTTTGTCCTCATGCATATTTGCCTCACTAACTTCCCCACCATGCTCTTCTTGGTCCATAAAACTATAGTCTAGTCACTTACCAATGTCTTTTGTCAGCTCCATAGTATTGCTTTCCCCTAAACACCCCCTAAAATGTTTACAAATGTCAATGTGTGTGACATATTTTTTTTGGTTGTGTCAAACGCATTAGGAACCCCCCTCCCCCCAACTGCTAGCTCAGCTGCTAACAATCCTATATCTGCTGACTTTACCAAACCCAATACACACTCTACCTACATTTTGGATGGTCACATTTATGGACAAATTCACCAAAGCATGTAGTGCAAGGGCATGCCTCAATACTTTCAAATGCTATAATTTCTTTTTTTTTTGGGGGGGGGGGGTTCCCCTATTATCTTGATATTTAATAGCAGAATGTCAAAATGTGCTTCCATTTTGTTTTCTTTTTGTTATTATGACACTTATTACCTGTCCAGTAGGCTGCCAATAGTGTAAGTAAGGAGGGGCTTTCCAAAGTATCACACATTATTTAGGAATTCAGCTCTCAATCAAGTGGAGAGGGTTACCTGTCCAAAACATCCCAACCCCTCATTTTTTAGCAAGGGCCCATCAGATGGGGGGGGGGGGGGAGGGATGGGGGGTGATGACTCTGATAAGGGGACCTTATACTTTAGGCTTTAAATACTCAGTTCCCAAAATGTTATACTGATCTTGGCCAAAAAATGTTGATGTCTAATCTGCTTGCAATGTTGGTTTGCAAAATTACAAATTTTTAGTATTGTTTCACTCCACAGTGTCCTTCAACGCCACAGGAATGGCAGACTGTGGCCTCCCACTTTGCCAGTCGTTGGGACTTTCCCAATTGTGGAGGTGCAATTGATGGGAAGCACGTCCGCATCGTCCCACTACCCAACTCGGGGTCATACTATTTTAACTACAAAGGGTTTAATAGTATCGTGATGTTGGCGGTGGTGTCTGCGACCTATGACTTCTTGTATGTGGACATGGGGCAAAATGGACGGATGTCGGATGGTGGAGTGTTTGCACAGACGGAGTTCTACTGGCGTCTCCAGAGTGGTAGTCTGGGCTTGCCACCCCCAGAAGAGAACCAGGAAGGACTCCCGTTCGTTTTCGTCACGGATGAGGCGTTTGCCCTGGCAAACCATCTGATGTGGCCTTTCCCGATGGGGACCCTCACCCCGGACCAGAAGATTTTTAATTTCCGCCTTTCCAGAGCCTAAAGAGTGGTGGAGAACACTTTTGGTATACTGGCCAGCCGGTTCGGCTTTTTTTAACGCCTATCTACATGGCGGAATATAAAATAAATCACATTGTGCTGGCCTGCTGTGTTCTTCACAATTTCCTAAAAAGACATTCTGCAAACTATGCGGTCTCAGTTGTCCAAGAAGCAGACTTGCTTGAAAATGAGAACCTCACGGGCCTTGAAGCTGCTCGTCCTGGCTTGCCCCCCAAAGCGCCCGTGAGGTTAGAAACCAATTCATGGAATACTTTGTGGGTATGATATGCCAGAAAATGTCTGAGCGGCATTTTAGGAATACATTTTTCTTTGAAACTTCAATATTTGTTTTCATTTACTGCTTGGCTTGGTTTTAGGTGTCTCCTAGGTAAATTTATGTTTTTTCTTGTTGTGCCTTTTTCACCAACAGTGCAAACCCAAGTTCTGAGCGAGAGGAGGGGACAGTCTCTTCTTCAGATAATCTTATTATGTTGTGGGTCTGCTGCACACACACCTTGTTTTTGTTAACTAGTGTATGTAGTGCATTACTGACCAAAATCTTGCTCATTTTCAGCACCATGGCAGAAAAATGGCATGATTGTGAAAATTAACACATCACTGTGGGTGTTATTTACTAAAGGCACATCCACTATGCACTACAAGTGCACTATAAAAGTGCACCTGAAACTGCACTTGGAGTGCAAAGTGGAGTTACCTTTAGTAAATAACAGCCATTGTCACCGAAATCAACAATTTTACTCCAAATACTGCTTTTGCGCATTGAAAAAGGAAGCCACACATTGTTGATAATTTCCCTTTTTAATTAAAGCACATTCACATGTGCGTTTAGAAAAGGGTTTTACAACAAACCAACAAATTAGGTGTATCAAAAACATTATTTCAGGAAATTTTTTGTTAACTTGGTGTTTTTGTGTAAACAGGCATGTATCAAAGCATAACATGCAGAACACAGGAACTTACAAAGTTCAACTTTAAAAAGTGAAGACAATATCAGACATGAGTATGTACAAACTGGACTGATATTGCCTTCATCACATGGGGTGTCACCCCTGGAAAATCCAAATTTGGAAGATGCACACAGTGTGTCAACATGTGCTATCTCCCATCATGGGGGATCAATGTACATGTTTTGGGGCTGCAACCCCTTCATCTCAGCCACTTTCCACAAAACACGTACATTGATCCCCCATGATGGTAGATAGCGCATGTTGACACACTCTGTGCATCTTCCAAATTTGGATTTTTATAAAATACAAAAGTTGTGGTTTAAAAGCAAAAAAATAAAACCCTAGATAGTTTGGGCTGTTTCACACTCTCCCCAAAACATCAATGATGTTCTTCATTTTATTTTTAACATCATTGATGTTTTGCTGTATATTTTCTAAATCCCGATTGCACCCCATTATTTCCCCAATCAGGATCTGTGCACTTTCACTGGTAAAACGGGAATCTTCTTCCACAGCATCTACAAAACAAAGCAAAAAAACACACCATGTATTATAAATATGGTGACATACATTGATGAGCTTACCGGAATCTGTGTTCTCCAACACTCATCTGTTCTGGTGGCAATTTGTCCAACTTCAACGATCTATCTTTCCTCCTCCTCCTCCTGCTCCTCTGCTTCTGGTTTTGGAATTTTGCCTTCTTTGGGAGGGGTGGGGTCCCTGGTGTCCTCAGACTTCCCGAGTCTTCTCTCCCCTATGAGAATGGTAAAAAGGAATAATTAGCACACAGAGGGCAGAAATAGGAATATGAAACATTGCTTGGAAGTGTTGTACAATTGTATTTTTTGGCCGAGTTCAACGGTAAGAACATTATTGCGGACACTTTGTTAAGCTGCAATACTTACCTGCAGAACGATGTTTCTTACGAACGAATGAAACCATGAACTTGAAAGTGGCCATTTTAAACTGCACAACATGAAATCAAAGCACATGGAGCATGTACGCAAGCAAGAATAATCATATGAACACATGACAACTACTTACTTTTTTGAAGAACACGCTTGATCCTTCTGTACTGATCGTGCTCCCTCAGTTTCAGGTCTGACCAGCTTTTTCTTTAGACATGATCTTGGCCCTTCTGATATTTGAGTTTGGGTAAGGTCCATACTTCCCATCATAGTCGGTCCTGTTCAATATGTCCACCATCTCCAACATCTCTACAAAAGACATATTTGAGGCCTTAAATCTTCTCTTCCTGGATCGGGACGTTTCAGGCTCCGGGCTTTCCTCACCCTCCTCCTCGTTAGTGGAACTCTGATTGCGCACCTGCGTTCTCTCCGCCATGTGCTCTCCCCACTGCACCGAAAGCGAAGGGGCAGGAAATAGTCTAGAAAGAACGTCAGGGGCGGGCGGTGTTTCACGCATGCGCACTGTATATAAAACGCAACACGCATGTGTCGTCCGTACGATCTGTGAACAGAGTGAGGAGCTGGCGCGATGATCGTGCAAACGAAGGTAAAATTTTGAACTAGACTAGACTGCTTCTATCTAGGCCGATGTTGGGACAAGATTAGGAGGGTTTATCATGGCATTATCAGTATTTTAGGGTTTGTCTTGTGTTGTGTCTTGCAGACAAGATGGATCCCTTCCAAAACCCAAATTTTATGGGTCTATTCCTGGAAGTGTACAGGGAGCTGCCCTGCCTGTGGCAGATCAACAACCCGTTTTATCACGACCGAAGAAAGAGGAACGCAGCGCTGGAGAAACTTCTTTCTTTGGTGCGGATCATGGTCCCCACGGCAGACATGGTCTATGTGAAGAGGAAAATTGGTGTCATGAAGAGTACATATCTCAGGGAGAGAAAGAAGCACCTGGAGTGCCTGAGATCAGGAGATCCAGATGCCATTTATTACCCCAGGATGGTTTACTTCGAGAGGCTGCATTTTCTGGTAGACCAGGGGGAACCCAGGCCACCATTCTCCAGTCTTCCTTCAAGGCTTCCTTCACCCCCAGCTGAGGCTTCCAATGTCCAAACTGGGTCTTCCAGGCAGCAACATGTGGTGGGGCCCAGCTTGAGACAGGTATTGCATTGTTGAACATATTTCTTGTCGTACATTTAATGATGTTAACTAGATGTTGTTATTGATCAGTAAGTTGTGATTTATCAAAGTGGTTTACATATCAATAGACAGTAGGGACCAAAAATGATTGGGACGAGAATGAAAAATGCTGGGCTCAGAATGATAGTCTGTTCTATTTGGTAACATTCAATTTGCAACAGTCATGAGATAAAAATGGTGTGATTGATGAGCAAAAAAACTAAAACTATGTCCCATTTTCATACACAGGAAGACCTCAGCCGGGGGGAGGCTGTGGCAAGTGGCAGCCAGGAGGTCGACCAACACCCTCCTTCTCCTCCTCCTTCCACAACTACAGGAGCCCAGCCACAGCCTGGAAGGATGCCTGATGGGAAGTGCCTAAGGAAGATGAGAGAGTGATGTCCTGGGTTCAGTCTGGTCTGACAGAAGATGCAGCCTCTTGAAGAACCACATCCTGGGGACATAGATGGCATCTGCTTTTCCTGATCTCTAGGACTTCTGGACCAGACTTCTCTCCCTGAGATATGTACTCCTCAGGCCACCAATTTTTCTTTTTCTAATTAGTTTATGTCTGCCCTCGGGGCCAAAGGCTTCACCAAATTGACAAGTTTATCCAGCGCTGCTGCCTTCCTCTTTTTAGTTGTTTGAGACCTAAATAAAGGTTTTTTTGGTTTGAAGAAATACTTGTGTATGTGTTTTACTTCAAAAAGGCCAGTTGATTTGTGAGCAGGCAGGTACATTTCAAAAATACAAAGTGAAATGAATAACGAGGGGTACCAACACTAAACAACCTCCTGTATAGTGATGGACGAACTTCCGACGGGACGTTTCGCGAAAGCGAAATGCGAACGGACCCAAACGTTCGCGAAACCGAACGTTCGCCGCGGGCCCCATTGACTTCAATGGGAGGCGAACTTTGCAAACCTTCATGTCGAATTTGCGGCCACGTGGTAATTATTAGGGGGTAAAACGTAGTCCCACCATCTGGACAATGACATAATACATGTATGAGGTGAATTTGGGATCGATAACTACAAGCATTTTTATTTTATTTGGGAAATTGTTCTAACAATTCAGGACTATGGAGCTAATGAAGGCAATGGAGGAGAGGGAAGGTCAGGGACCAGGGTAGGCAAAGAAGAGGGTGCAGGAGATGATCACCAGCAGCGTGACATACCGGAATGACACATGCACCGTGATAGAGGCATCTGACAGCAGCACCGTAATACAGAGCACTGACAGCAGCACCGTGACATACAGCGCTGACAGCAGCACCGTGACATACAGCGCTGACAGCAGCACCGTGACATACAGCGCTGACAGCAGCACCGTGACATACAGCGCTGACAGCAGCACCGTGACATACAGCGCTGACAGCAGCACCGTGACATACAGCGCTGACAGCAGCACCGTGACATACAGCGCTGACAGCAGCACCGTGACATACAGCGCTGACAGCAGCACCGTGACATACAGCGCTGACAGCAGCACCGTGACATACAGCGCTGACAGCAGCACCGTGACATACAGCGCTGACAGCAGCACCGTGACATACAGCGCTGACAGCAGCACCGTGACATACAGCGCTGACAGCAGCACCGTGACATACAGCGCTGACAGCAGCACCGTGACATACAGCACTGACAGCAGCACCGTAAGCAGCCCCAGGAGGAAGTCAGCACAGCACAGGGATGGTGTGATCCCCTCATAATAAGAACCCCCAGGAGGAAGTCAGCACAGCACAGGGATAGTGTGATCCCTTCATAATAAGAACCCCCAGGAGGAAGTCAGCACAGCACAGGGATATCATAAGCAGCCCCAGTAGAAATATGACACCGCTCAACCTCTTCAAAGAGGAGGGTAGGGGCATATAGTACGGTGTGCTTTTTTGGGTCAAGGAAGTGAGCCAAATGAATTAAGAAGGTCTGTGTGCTTGATTAAAAAAATAGTTTATAGACATATACATGGTCTACTGGTCACATGTGTTGAATTCCTCCGAGATCCATGCCTCATTCATTTTTAGAAATGTGAGGTAGTTAACACTGTGGTGAGCTAGGCGAGTACGCTTATCGGTCACAATCCCCCCTGCTGCGCTGAACGTCCTTTCGGACAGGACACTGGATGAGGGGCAAGCCAACAGTTCGATTGCAAATTGGGCAAGCTCTGGCCAGAGGTCAAGCCTGCCCACCCAGTAGTCTAGGGGTTCATCACTCCTCAGAGCGTCCACATCGGCCGTTAACCCAATGTAGTCGGACACCTGACGGTCTAGGCGTTCCCTGATGCTGGATCCGGATGACACCTGTCGATGGGTCGGCTGAAAGAATGACCTCATATCCGAAGTCACCAACACATCTTCAAACCGGCCTCTTCTTGCAGGCGCTGTTGGATTGGTACCCGCAAATCCTTCTCTGGGAGTGGGAATTGCTCCTCTGCCAGCGCACGCAAAAGCAGAATGCAGCATTTCTCGAAGCAAGGCCTGGAAGTGCTGCATTCTGACAGCCCTCTGCGACGGCGGTAACATTTCCGCCATTTTGTGTTTGTACCGGGGGTCTAAGTACGTTGCCACCCAGTACTGGTCCTTGACCCTCATGCTTTTTATACGGGGGTCCCTATTAAAACACTGGAGCATGAAGGCCCCCATTTGCACTAAAGTGGAAGCGGTGTGGTGGCCTGGCTCCTGCTCATCATCCAGGATAATGTCGTCCTCTTCATTCTCCTCTCCCCATCCTCGCACAACAGGGATCCCAGAAAGGTTTAAAGCATGCTCTTCTTGCTCCTGCTCATCCGCCCCGGCACCATCCTCCTCTGACTCCTCATCAGACTCCTGTTGTTGACTTGTCTCAGATAGAGTAGCCCCCCCTGGGAATTCATCCAGCATTGCGACTTCCTCATCTTCCCGCTCCTGCTCCTCCACAGCCTGATCAATGACACGACGCAATGCACGCTCCAGAAAGAAGGCATAAGGTACCATGTCACTGATGGCGCCATGGCTGCGACTGACCAGTTTGGTGATCTCCTCAAATGGCCGCAGAAGTCTGCATGTGTCGCGCATGAGCAGCCACTGGCGCGGTGAAAAAAAACCCAGCTCCCCAGAACCGTTTCTTTCGCAGAGTTCATACAGGTAGACGTTAACTGCACGTTTCTGCTGGAGCAGCCTATCAAGCATATAGAAGGTTGAGTTCCATCGCGTCGGGCAATCGCTAATAAGACGTCTGACCGGCAGATGGTGTCGCCGCTGAATGTCAGCAAGGCGAGCCATGGCCGTGTAAGATCTTCTGAAATGGGCCGAGATTTTCCTTGCCTGCCGCAAGATGTCCTGGACCCCAGGGTATTTGACAAGGAATCGCTGCACGACCAAGTTTAAGACGTGTGCCATGCACGGCACGTGCGTGATTTTGCCCTGTTTCAATGCGCTAAGCAGATTGGCACCGTTGTCACACACCACTTTACCAACTGTCAAATTGAGCGGTGTTAGCCACTCATCTGCCTGTGAACGCAAAGCTGAAAGGAGTGCCGGGCCAGTGTGGCTCTTTGCTTCCAGGCACAACAGACGCAGCACGGCATGGCAACGTCTCACCTGGCATGTGGAATAGGTTCTGGGGAGCTTGGGCGGTGCAGTGGAAGAGACGCTAGCAGCGGAAAAGGAGGAGGCAGCTGAGGAGGAGAGGGAGGAGGATGGAGTAGGAGGAGGAGAAGAAGAGTCAGGCCTGCATGCAATCCGTGGCGGTAAAACCAAATCTACACGGGTGCCACGGGTTACATGCTTGACGGCCGTCAGAAGGTTCACCCAGTGGGCAGTAAAACTGATATACCTTCCCTGCCCGTGTTTGCTAGACCACGTGTCTGTGGTCAGATGTATCTTGGCACCGACACTGTGTGCCAGAGATACATTCACTTGCCGCTGAACATGGCCATATAGCTCTGGGATGCCCTTCTCTGAGAAATACTTCCTTCCTGGGACCTTCCATTGTGGTGTTCCAATGGCCACAAATTTGCGAAAGGCCTCCGAGTCCACCAGTTTATATGGCAGTAGTTGGCGGGCTATGAGTTCTGACAAGCCAGCCGCCAACCGTTGGGCAAGAGGGTTATCCGGCGTCATCATTTTTTTACGCTCAAACATTAGGCCCACGGAAGCCTGCCTTTTTGCAGAAAAATGTGAGCTTGGCGTGATGGAAGGTGGAGTGGAGGACAATTGTGAGGAGAGAGGAGAAGGAGAAGTAGAAGACGAGGCTGGACGGTGAGAGCCTGCAGTGTGGCTTTGTGTGTTCCGTTGCTCCCACTGGGCTCGGTGATGGCTGCTCATGTGCCTTCTTAAGGCGGTCGTCCCTAGGTGAGTATTGGGCTTACCGCGACTAACGCGTTGACTGCAAAGATTGCAGATGGCAACGCTATTGTCAGCAGCGGACACGTTAAAAAAAGCCCACACTGCGGAGCCATGTGCCGGTGTCCTGGGAGCGCCAGATGTGACCGTACATGGTCGATGACTCGCTCCTGATACATTTGCAGTCTGCTTTGTCCCTGCTGTGCAATGTAAGTCATTGCTGCTTCTCCTCCCTATCTGCTGGTCCATATCTCCCTCTGAACTCCCCTCCTCTTCCTCTCTTGTGGGCACCCACGTGACATCACTAGACACGTCATCATCAACGTCACCTTCCCCACCGCTATAAGTAGAGATCTCGGAGTAGGCAGCAACACCGGGGACCAACCTCCTCCTTGGGCTGATCTGGGTACTGGCGTCAGACTGCTGAGTAGCGCTTGTTGCTACCTCCTCTTCCTGATCCAATACCAAGAGTGGCTGCGCATCAGAAATGTCCTCTTGATATGGATCGGAAAATAATTCCAGTGACTCAAGCGGAAGGTATGTGGTGGTGGTGGTGGTGGTCGTGTTGTTGGTGGTAGTGTCTTTGGGGGTGCACATAGCAGAGAGTGAAGAAGAGGGTGCAGATCGAGAGGATGAGGAGGGTGCAGAAGAGTAAGGCTGAGCGAGCCACTCAACCAAGTCTGGTGCATCCTTTAAAGTAATTGAACGCACCTTCTGCAACTTCCCACTTTGGCTCAAGCCTGTTGCTCCTGCCCTACCCCTACCACCCCTGCGGAAGGGCCTGCCTCTTCCTCTGCCTGTCATTTTTTAAATGACCCTGTGACAAAACTCTTAGTCCCTATACCGATGAAGGACTGCTGCAGTATAGGGCAGCGGTCAGCAGTGGTGCACGTCAACCCTATCTATTGTGGACCGATAGCGGTCCTTACAGAACAGCAGACTGTACCGCACTCAAGCCTATGTACCGTAGCACCCTATACCAAGTTACCAGTCCTTATAAGAACTTTTGTGGACCAAGCAGGTTGTGTATTAGTGTTTAGCAGACTGTACGTCAGTCCCTATACCGCTGAAGGACTGCTGCAGTATAGGGCAGCGGTCAGCAGTGGTGCACGTCAACCCTATCTATTGTGGACCGATAGCGGTCCTTACAGAACAGCAGACTGTACCGCACTCAAGCCTATGTACCGTAGCACCCTATACCAAGTTACCAGTCCTTATAAGAACTTTTGTGGACCAAGCAGGTTGTGTATTAGTGTTTAGCAGACTGTACGTCAGTCCCTATACCGCTGAAGGACTGCTGCAGTATAGGGCAGCGGTCAGCAGTGGTGCACGTCAACCCTATCTATTGTGGACCGATAGCGGTCCTTACAGAACAGCAGACTGTACCGCACTCAAGCCTATGTACCGTAGCACCCTATACCAAGTTACCAGTCCTTATAAGAACTTTTGTGGAACAAGCAGGTTGTGTGTTAGTGATTAGCAGACTGTACGTCAGTCCCTATACCGCTGAAGGACTGCTGCAGTATAGGTGAGCGGTCAGCAGTGGTGCACGTCAACCCTATCTATTGTGGACCTATAGCGGTCCTTACAGAACAGCAGACTGTACCGCACTCAAGCCTATGTACCGTAGCACCCTATACCAAGTTACCAGTCCTTATAAGAACTTTTGTGGACCAAGCAGGTTGTGTATTAGTGTTTAGCAGACTGTACGTCAGTCCCTATACCGCTGAAGGACTGCTGCAGTATAGGTGAGCGGTCAGCAGTGGTGCATGTCAACCCTATCTATTGTGGACCGATAGCGGTCCTTACAGAACAGCAGACTGTACCGCACTCAAGCCTATGTACCGTAGCACCCTATACCAAGTTACCAGTCCTTATAAGAACTTTTGTGGACCAAGCAGGTTGTGTATTAGTGTTTAGCAGACTGTACGTCAGTCCCTATACCGCTGAAGGACTGCTGCAGTATAGGGCAGCGGTCAGCAGTGGTGCACGTCAACCCTATCTATTGTGGACCGATAGCGGTCCTTACAGAACAGCAGACTGTACCGCACTCAAGCCTATGTACCGTAGCACCCTATACCAAGTTACCAGTCCTTATAAGAACTTTTGTGGACCAAGCAGGTTGTGTATTAGTGTTTAGCAGAGTGTACGTCAGTCCCTATACCGCTGAAGGACTGCTGCAGTATAGGGCAGCGGTCAGCAGTGGTGCACGTCAACCCTATCTATTGTGGACCGATAGCGGTCCTTACAGAACAGCAGACTGTACCGCACTCAAGCCTATGTACCGTAGCACCCTATACCAAGTTACCAGTCCTTATAAGAACTTTTGTGGAACAAGCAGGTTGTGTGTTAGTGATTAGCAGACTGTACGTCAGTCCCTATACCGCTGAAGGACTGCTGCAGTATAGGTGAGCGGTCAGCAGTGGTGCACGTCAACCCTATCTATTGTGGACCGATAGCGGTCCTTACAGAAGAGCAGACTGTACCGCACTCAAGCCTATGTACCGTAGCACCCTATACCAAGTTACCAGTCCTTATAAGAACTTTTGTGGACCAAGCAGGTTGTGTATTAGTGTTTAGCAGACTGTACGTCAGTCCCTATACCGCTGAAGGACTGCTGCAGTATAGGGCAGCGGTCAGCAGTGGTGCACGTCAACCCTATCTATTGTGGACCGATAGCGGTCCTTACAGAACAGCAGACTGTACCGCACTCAAGCCTATGTACCGTAGCACCCTATACCAAGTTACCAGTCCTTATAAGAACTTTTGTGGAACAAGCAGGTTGTGTGTTAGTGATTAGCAGACTGTACGTCAGTCCCTATACCGCTGAAGGACTGCTGCAGTATAGGTGAGCGGTCAGCAGTGGTGCACGTCAACCCTATCTATTGTGGACCTATAGCGGTCCTTACAGAACAGCAGACTGTACCGCACTCAAGCCTATGTACCGTAGCACCCTATACCAAGTTACCAGTCCTTATAAGAACTTTTGTGGACCAAGCAGGTTGTGTATTAGTGTTTAGCAGACTGTACGTCAGTCCCTATACCGCTGAAGGACTGCTGCAGTATAGGGCAGCGGTCAGCAGTGGTGCACGTCAACCCTATCTATTGTGGACCGATAGCGGTCCTTACAGAACAGCAGACTGTACCGCACTCAAGCCTATGTACCGTAGCACCCTATACCAAGTTACCAGTCCTTATAAGAACTTTTGTGGACCAAGCAGGTTGTGTATTAGTGTTTAGCAGACTGTACGTCAGTCCCTATACCGCTGAAGGACTGCTGCAGTATAGGGCAGCGGTCAGCAGTGGTGCACGTCAACCCTATCTATTGTGGACCGATAGCGGTCCTTACAGAACAGCAGACTGTACCGCACTCAAGCCTATGTACCGTAGCACCCTATACCAAGTTACCAGTCCTTATAAGAACTTTTGTGGAACAAGCAGGTTGTGTGTTAGTGATTAGCAGACTGTACGTCAGTCCCTATACCGCTGAAGGACTGCTGCAGTATAGGTGAGCGGTCAGCAGTGGTGCACGTCAACCCTATCTATTGTGGACCTATAGCGGTCCTTACAGAACAGCAGACTGTACCGCACTCAAGCCTATGTACCGTAGCACCCTATACCAAGTTACCAGTCCTTATAAGAACTTTTGTGGACCAAGCAGGTTGTGTATTAGTGTTTAGCAGACTGTACGTCAGTCCCTATACCGCTGAAGGACTGCTGCAGTATAGGGCAGCGGTCAGCAGTGGTGCACGTCAACCCTATCTATTGTGGACCGATAGCGGTCCTTACAGAACAGCAGACTGTACCGCACTCAAGCCTATGTACCGTAGCACCCTATACCAAGTTACCAGTCCTTATAAGAACTTTTGTGGACCAAGCAGGTTGTGTATTAGTGTTTAGCAGACTGTACGTCAGTCCCTATACCGCTGAAGGACTGCTGCAGTATAGGGCAGCGGTCAGCAGTGGTGCACGTCAACCCTATCTATTGTGGACCGATAGCGGTCCTTACAGAACAGCAGACTGTACCGCACTCAAGCCTATGTACCGTAGCACCCTATACCAAGTTACCAGTCCTTATAAGAACTTTTGTGGAACAAGCAGGTTGTGTGTTAGTGATTAGCAGACTGTACGTCAGTCCCTATACCGCTGAAGGACTGCTGCAGTATAGGTGAGCGGTCAGCAGTGGTGCACGTCAACCCTATCTATTGTGGACCTATAGCGGTCCTTACAGAACAGCAGACTGTACCGCACTCAAGCCTATGTACCGTAGCACCCTATACCAAGTTACCAGTCCTTATAAGAACTTTTGTGGACCAAGCAGGTTGTGTATTAGTGTTTAGCAGACTGTACGTCAGTCCCTATACCGCTGAAGGACTGCTGCAGTATAGGGCAGCGGTCAGCAGTGGTGCACGTCAACCCTATCTATTGTGGACCGATAGCGGTCCTTACAGAACAGCAGACTGTACCGCACTCAAGCCTATGTACCGTAGCACCCTATACCAAGTTACCAGTCCTTATAAGAACTTTTGTGGACCAAGCAGGTTGTGTATTAGTGTTTAGCAGACTGTACGTCAGTCCCTATACCGCTGAAGGACTGCTGCAGTATAGGGCAGCGGTCAGCAGTGGTGCACGTCAACCCTATCTATTGTGGACCGATAGCGGTCCTTACAGAACAGCAGACTGTACCGCACTCAAGCCTATGTACCGTAGCACCCTATACCAAGTTACCAGTCCTTATAAGAACTTTTGTGGAACAAGCAGGTTGTGTGTTAGTGATTAGCAGACTGTACGTCAGTCCCTATACCGCTGAAGGACTGCTGCAGTATAGGTGAGCGGTCAGCAGTGGTGCACGTCAACCCTATCTATTGTGGACCGATAGCGGTCCTTACAGAACAGCAGACTGTACCGCACTCAAGCCTATGTACCGTAGCACCCTATACCAAGTTACCAGTCCTTATAAGAACTTTTGTGGACCAAGCAGGTTGTGTATTAGTGTTTAGCAGACTGTACGTCAGTCCCTATACCGCTGAAGGACTGCTGCAGTATAGGGCAGCGGTCAGCAGTGGTGCACGTCAACCCTATCTATTGTGGACCGATAGCGGTCCTTACAGAACAGCAGACTGTACCGCACTCAAGCCTATGTACCGTAGCACCCTATACCAAGTTACCAGTCCTTATAAGAACTTTTGTGGAACAAGCAGGTTGTGTGTTAGTGATTAGCAGACTGTACGTCAGTCCCTATACCGCTGAAGGACTGCTGCAGTATAGGGCAGCGGTCAGCAGTGGTGCACGTCAACCCTATCTATTGTGGACCGATAGCGGTCCTTACAGAACAGCAGACTGTACCGCACTCAAGCCTATGTACCGTAGCACCCTATACCAAGTTACCAGTCCTTATAAGAACTTTTGTGGAACAAGTGAGTTGTGAATGTTTAGCAGACTGCAGCAGAAGGGCAGCAGTCAAGTATAATATCCTTTCTATATTTGGAAGAAAGAATATTATACATGTACAAGCCTATTACTGTACCACTGATACCAGTCCTGAAAAGAACCTTTGTGGAACTAATAATAACAGCAAGTCTTTAAAATTACCCTCACTGCCTGACAACACTGCTTCCTTCCTGTCCCTATACAAATTGGCAAAAAAAGAGAACGATTAGTGGTTACTGGAACAGCTCTTTTGTGGACCTTGATAGTAACAGCTAATGATGATGATGATGATGATGATGATGAAAGACTAATCTGGCTGTCCCTGTAGCATACACCGTCCTTTCCCTTTCTCTAAACTAACAAAAGACACTCAGGCTGCTGCAAGAATCAGCAGCACAGCAAACCTATCAACACCTAACACCTATACCAGTCCTGAAAAGAACTTTTGTGTACCAAATAGCTAGTGGTTTATCTCTCCCTACTCCACACAGGAACCTGTCCCTATCGTAACAGAAGAAAGAATGTAAAATGGCCACCGGATCGGGTGTATTTATAGGTTAGGGGGAATGTACAAGTGTCCATGTGCTGTCATGTCTCAATTGGCTGTCCTGTATCACATGATAAACGTGTCACCAAAGGTTAAAGTTCTTGTATACATTAAACACGTAAGTCCGCCGCGGCGAACGACGGAAAAAGGCGTTCGAACGTGCGGACCGCGAATGTCGGAAATTCGCCGCGAAACGACCGCCGGGCGAACCGTTCGGCCATCACTACTCCTGTAGATTAAAAAAGAAAAAGAAAATACAAAAAAGATAATAATGTTGTTGTGGTAGGTTTACACACAAAACACACCCCAAAAAATGGAAAGATGAGCAAACTGTCAAAAAAGGAGATGTTTATAAAAAAAAAACTAACACAAAATTCACCCAAAAAACAATAAAAAACAAAAAAATTGTGTAGATGTGACGATTTCAAAAATTGTATTTCTGAAATGAGTAAAAAAGAGTCAGGAAATCCGTTCGGGAGAAGTGTGTGTGACTATGAGCATCAAAAGAAGTTCCTTCGTGCAGCATTGTAAAGAACAAGAGAATGCGCTTCATGAAAGAATTTTTACCATTGCAACGTGACGAATGTGCTATATCGATTACGAGCAGTAGTTTTACCTGAGCGAACGCTTTCGTGTCGGAATTTGATTGTGAGCATGCGTGGCACCTTGTCCATCGTAGTAGCCTACACACGATTGGAGTATGTCCGATCGAAGCATTTTGTCGGAAAATTTTACCGGCAAGTTGGAAAAGTTGGTCCGTCGGATACTCTGACAGAAACAGTCCGATGCAGACCACACACAGTCGGAATATCCAACAAAACGCTCCGATAGGAAACATTCAGTCGGAAACTCCGACCGTGTGTACAAGGGCTTACACTCATCCCCTCTCACCCCCTTTACCCCTCTCTCTCACTCCTCTCTCAGCCCCCCTCTCAGCCCCATCTCTCTCATCACCTTCTCTCTCTCCCCTTTCTCTTCCCCCTCTCTCTCACCCCCTCTCTCTCACCTCTCTCCCCCCTTTCTCTTTTGCCTGTCTCTCCCTCCTCTCTCTCTCTCCTCTCTCTCCCCTCTCTCTCTCCCCTTTCTCTTTTGACTGTCTCTCCCCCTCTCTCTCTCCTCTCTCTCTCCCCTTTCTCTTTTCCCTGTCTCTCTCCCCCTCTCTTTCCCCCCTCTCTCTCCTCTCTCTCTCTCCCCCTCTCTCCCCCTCTTTCTCAACCCCCATCAGCCCCTCTCTCACCACCCCCTCGCTCTCTTTCACTCCCTTCGCTCACCCCTTCATGAGATACAATAATGGATGTGGGGGCCTTTTGGTGGGCATAATATTTTCTGGGGGTGGGGGGAGGGGCAGCATTTCATTCTTGGACCCAGGCAGCACAATATCTTGGGACAGACCCGCGGCCAAGAAAAGTCAAATTATTTTGCAATATGAAAGGGTTCTACCCATGCATAATTTTATTCGTTAATAAATGCATCATTTGTAAGGTTAACGGGCAGAGACATAGGAAAAAGATTAAATAATTTTCTACCAATACTGGAAGACAGAGCAAAATTGATTCTACCCGTGTTGTATTCCTTCTTGAATGTACAATACGTGAGCAGAACCACAAGACGCCTGAGAGACAGACTCACGGAGCAATACAATATTAGGTGTGGGTTTAGGAATCGTAGCCTTTCATCACATTTCAGAAGCGTCCATGGTAGAAATGCCAAAGATCTTAAATTCATAGGGATTGATAGGTTAAAAACACATTGGAAGAGATGTAACAAGACACGAGAGGTGTCTAAGCTCAAAATACGCTGGAGATATGACTTTAAATCTTACTAGCCTCACAGTCACAGTATGGACTGGGGCATTGCTTTATTGATACAAAATGATTTCCACTTTGTATATATATATTTTACATATTTTTTCTCCTTGATCCTTTTTCTGGGTGTCTTTTTATATTTCATCACTTTTGGGATACAATTTAGAGGAATACGATATGGTCTCTTTGCTATTAATACTATACTTGTTGTACAATTTCATGTACATCTCTTTTTTAGAGTATTTTTATATGTGATTTAAGTCTGTGAGTAGCAGATCAACATTGCTCTTTTATAGCAGCTTTATTGATTATCAGTTTAATACAGATTATCGATTTAATACAGATTCTTCTTGTTTATATATTATGAAGTCAAATCCTTCTGGTTTTACATTTGTGTATGGGCGGATATTGATTTAAACAATGCTATAAATCCTTATGAGTGTTATTGCTTATCCACAGTTGTTTCCCTATTTTATCTCCAGTAAAATGGCAAACTGACTTTTTCTGCCTCCTGACCTACAACAAAATGGTGGCGACGTAATTTACGGTTCCGAATCTACAGCAAGATGGTGGAATGAGCATTTCTGGTTTTCAGATTTGCCTGATTGAGTGCCAGGAATGGGAGCGATTTTCATAAATATATTGGACATCGACACTAAAGGACCCCTTGATAACGTCCTATTGATCAAAACGCATTGGAGGAGACACTAGTGCTGACATCTGCTCAATTCCGGGTCAGCAGCAGCTTTCCATGTAAGGATTTTAAAATATTAATGATTTCTTTTATGTGCATCCAAAATAAATACTACACTATGAGGATTATGTTGGCTCCTGGAGAGCTTCATTTATCCTAGTTTGATCCTGCTGAGCTGAGGAGTGTCGCTGGATGGAGATATTTGGATCTATTCCTCACATTTCTATTGGATGACAGGCACTTAGAACCAGGAGTATATGCTGTTGTAATGGCAGTCATGATCTCTGGTAAGTTTTCCATTTCACTGGGATGCGGTAGCTGAACTCTGAACACTCCGCTGACAGCTAAATGTTCACTACAGGTGGAATTGGATATGTTTTCACTTTTCGTTATATTGTTTCTTTTGCATGTTGGGGATTCTGAAATGTACACAATTAAAAACATGCAAAAATATATGGATTTCATCTTAAAACGTATAAAAACATGCCTACTTACTGGATAACATTGATTTACTAATAAAATGCTACATCAAAAACTTTCAACAATTGTATACATAGGTTTTCTTTATTTCTACAAGCTGAATTTACTCTTCTTTGCTCTCTTGGACAACATTAGATCATGGTCATACATTTATACACTGTATATAGAAAATGCAAAGGAACAGAACTTTGTGTATACCTCCAAGGGTATGATACAGACAGACAATATAAATATGAAATTAACACTTTATTCAGCATATAGCAAACATATTAATTAAAAAGAGTTAAAAACGTGCATGCAGGTTAACCATCCAAAGTCACTGTTCATATGGCTCTGAGTTCAAATTGTAAAGGTCGACACGTTTTGTGGAAACCTTGCTTGATCAGGACCTCGGATCTTAAGTGCTGTAACAATACAAATAAGTCAATTATCATTTAGGTGTTTTATACAGAATCTCAAAAATGTATATTATATGTCACTTGTCAAATATCATTATGAATAAAAGACAATTCATCTTTATCATATCTTTTCTGGATAGTGAAGAGGATGAGGCAAGAGGGATGAAGAAAATGCAAAGAAGTGCATCTATGTAAGACAACCTTAATTATCAAAAAATTCTTTATCTTTATGTAATGTCATAAGGGAATGGTTGGTGGTAAAAGTCTGCCAGGCTCATGGGGAGAAACCAGTTCCAAAAATCAAAAATGCTGCACATCAAAAAGAAATTATAAACAGTATATGCCTGTGTAACAAAGTCTGATATTTATATATATTGCTCATGTATAAAGAAGAAGGAAGCGGAAGAGAGATAGGGGAGGGGAAAGGAGAATGGGAAAGGGAAAGAGGGGGAGGAAAAGGGAAAATAGAGGAGGGGGAAAGTATGGGCAAAAGGGAAAGAGGAAAGAGGGGGTCCAGTTAAAGATTGCTAAGTTGCAATATATTCAATGATTGCTTTTAAGTTTAGATATGCTTTAACATAAACCTGTCATTGATTTGAAAATAAATATTGCCTAAGATCATACGCCACAAAATATATACTACCGTATTACTTTTTTTTTTTTAAACAGAGCACCCTATTCTGTGCCTCTCATACTTTTACTTTGTACTGGTGTTTGAATTCCTAGACTTCAGGACCAAGCTTCTACAACTGCCATCCTACAGTCCGAAGGAAATGCCTCTGTGGCCAATAATGACATTCTCATTGGACAGGGAAATAACATTGTGGTTTAGCCCAGAAGTAAGTGAAGTCAGACCTCCAGTAAGAATGGAAACTACTTTTTGAGATACACACACACAAGGATTTTCTGGGTAATGATGCAGACCCCTTGCTGTCTCTTTTTAGATGGGACTTTTACTTTTAAAAGTTTGAAATGACTGACAGGTTTTACATTAAAGGGAATGTAAGAGAACACGCTAATCTGCTCCACCACATTTCAGCCTAGTCAAACCATATAAATATCATTACTAATTTGTCATGTTGAGTTTCTACCATTTACACATTGCTTTTTACCTTACTTAATAAGACTGATTTTATACCCCCAATAAAAAATGCGGATCTGTTCTATATACATTTAAAGTAAACTAGCAAAATTGTGTCTGCCTGAGTACAGTAGATAATAAAGAGTAGGGCTCTACTGTATCATACAGTGCAATATGTGCAATATCTTAAGAAAGACCATTTATATAATCAGAAGATCAGAGACCATGTATCCACAGGAACCCTCTAGTGCTCTTCTAACATGTAACTTTAAAGTCCATAAACATCATTAAGTAGAAATGTCAGTTTACTTCCACTTTGTTTATTCTGCCCTTAAAAAGAGTTATTCCACCTGAAAATTATAGCCAATTGCAACAAAATAAAGTTGCTTTACCTCTATAGCTGTTTATCTGTTGACTGGAGAGTGAGAATTTTTATATAATGGAAAATATAGGTTATATCTAAAACATTTCAAAAGCTAATACATAGTGTACCCTGAATGCCACTTCACATTAAACGTGCCTAGAAATTATGAACACTTGGAAGCTAATCATAATGTTCCAGTAGAGCATTTTGGTTTTTAGTAAATACAAAATCTTGAACAGAAAATTTTTAGGTTAATGATATATTTTCATTGCCTAACTAACCCTTTCAAAAAATGACATTGGCTTATGACATTTTTGATGTTGCAGTTTGCAGTATAATTAACATAAATAGCATGGTGTATGGTTGCATAGTATGTGGATTTTTATATTGAATATAACCCCCAGGGGGCCCCCTCATAACTCTAGTGGGAAAGGAAGGCGGATATATAAATCTTAAAAACCCGTTGAAAAACAGCGCTGGCCAAAAAGTGTTGAAATTAGAAATAGTCAAGTGTTAATGAAACAAAAAATAATAATGATGATAAGTTCCCTGCTGCAACTCAATGTGAGACACACACAATATACAATAATCTTAAAGAAAACAGCTGCGCTAAAACTTATACAAAACCAGAATTATAAAGTGACATAATCTTTCCTATTTTTTGCAAAAACTCCATTTTGCATAACTCCGTAAAAGGGCAGGTGGTTAAGATTGCCCTGTTCCAAGATGGTGGATTGGGAGCTGTAACCAGGAGCTCGGAAATGGGCGGTTACAATTACCAGTGAGTATTTATGGCGGTGGGTCAACGCGCCGCCCGTACCCCAGGAAGAAGTCACTTTTGACGAAACGACGTAGGGTGAGCGGTGTGCTGACGTCACCGCATTTCCACGTTAACCAGGAAGGGCGGGCAGTGTAAACAGGAGAGAGTCGGCCGGCTCGTGTTTTTTGATATACGCTTATACTCTGCTGGAAATTCATGAGTTGTTACTTTACCTTATTGTATTTTTATTAAAATTTTACGGAGTTATGCTATGGGAGCCTCTTTTTTCTTGTTTTGCTAAATGATTGTGGCGGAACGGGAGACGCTATAAGAAGGGAGCATGAAGGTTGGAGATATCAGCAGAGCCTAATAAGGGGACCAGGAACATGCTATTTGCAAGCTCATATGATCTCCTTAAAAAAGAGATCTTGGCAGCTGGTAAGCCTCACTGAATTTGGTGGTGGATAAACCTTTCTCCTCTGGGTGCACCTGCTACATGCGTGAAGGGTGGTTTTGTAGTCACTGAAAAGGGACTGAGATTTATCATCCTATCCATATTTCATCCTCTTCGGACCGTTTATATATTTGAAAATTATCGCTTCACTGAACTTTTTTTCACAATTTTGCAACCTTGGAGATTTTTTGACTATTTTGCAACCTTTGAGATTTTTGCAAAAAATAGGAAAGATTATGTCACTTTATAATTCTGGTTTTGTAGCTGTTTTCTTTAAGATTATTGTATATTGTGTGTGTCTCACATTGGGTTGCAGCAAGAACTTATCATCATTATTATTTTTTGTTTCATTAACACTTGATTATTTCTAATTTCAACACTTTTTTGGCCAGCGCTGTTTTTCAACGGGTTTTTAGGGTGTAAAGAGATACAAAATTAATAGCAGCAGGCTTACACATTCACTGTGGTTATTATTTGTGTCAATTGCATATATTTAAATTGTGATTAGGCTGAATACAGAATCAATTTAATGTTATGGATATTTTAGAATATAGAGCATCTAAAACAGTCAACACTGAAGGGGTGTTTGAGATGTACAAAGAGAGTGATGGAGATCTGAGTGGGCTGTTTATGAGATTTAAAAATCTCACCATCTCAGAGATCCATACACAGTGGGATGTGGCTTTCCTGGAGACATATATTAAATTAAATATGGTCCCTAGGAGCCTACGGTGGGAAGTTTTCCCGCAAAAGGGGGAGACCGAACTAGAGGAGTGGTTTCACTATTTTAACGATGCAGGAGTCAAGTTCCTACAATTTTTAGTTGCTTGGAAAAATAACAAACTTGTAAGGTTGGATGGGGAAATTAAGGCTCTCAAAGATAACATTCTTCTGTATAAGGATAAAGATGAATATAAGGAGAGGTCTAATAATCTTTTAAAAGTTTTAGATAAAGAGGAAAAGGAACAAAAAGCTAAAAAAAGAAAAAAATATAATAGGGATTATGCTGATTACCAAGCAACAATGGTATTCGAATGGCAAAAGAAATTGCTATGAGAACAATCAGCAAAATATGATTCTAAGATGGATGCCATCACTCAAGGAGAGGAACCCAGTGAAGAGTGTGTTACGTACATTCAACACTTACCCACTGGGAATCAACCCCCAAGAACCCCTAAAAAAAACACATAATAAAATAGGGAAAAAGGGGAAGAATGTAACATACCAGTCACCTAGGAGGCCACCAGGAACAGCGAGAACCGGGCAACCTATGGTGAATCCCGGCTGGAAACAACCGTACCCACAGGGGAATTGGGCTAGCAATGACCGGGGTTATGGCCCACAATATCAGTATACACAATCATCTTACCCTAGGAGGAATCCCTCTTCTAATAGGGGTCCTCCCAGGGGGAATTATGATAATTATGGGCATAATGCACCGATATACCAGGGCCCACAATATGAAAATAGACCCCAGTATAATAGGGAAGATGACATGTTGGATTATGATTACAATGTTGACACATATAACCGCTTTTTTCCACTGAGGGATAGAGTGGGCCCCTCTAATTGGGGTTACAATGATTCTGAACAGGATGGTCGAATAAGGGAACCACTTGGGAACACCAATGGGAGGTCTAATGTCGGGGACCAGATACAACAAAATTGGGGTTTTCCCAGGGGTGCCCAAGGAGTAAAAAGACCGGTAGAAAGCAAAGAGGAACTAGAGGGGGGAGGAGAGTACAATAAAAAAAGGTCAAAGAGGTAAAGGGAGAGGGAATTTTCAATCTTAGTTCCCAGACCCTTACTAAATCAGAAACGACTTTACTTAACAATGGTTTGAAATTTGCTCCACCAAAGAAACTCGATAAGTTTCAGACCTATATGGACATTCATAAATTTGTCCGTAAGGTTAATATTAAGAGGTATTTTGCAACCCAGCCTACTAAACAATGTGATGTAATATCCCAAGAGATATTGCACTCGGAACTATCGAACGCCTCAACATTTAATCCCCCTGGAACAATAGCCCCTTCATTGAAAGTCTTTAAGGACATTGTACTAAGGGATCTAGAACAGATTAAAATTAGCAAACATAGAATGAGTAAAAGTATGGAAGAAGGTCTGGATTCACTATGCAACAACAAAAGTCTGGTTATACGCCCTGCGGACAAGGGTGGTGGCATAGTGATTTTGGAACGCCAGGACTATATCAAAGAGATGCACAACACAGTGGATGATAGTGATACGTATGTTATATTGCCAGGAGACCCTACCACTCAGTATAAAAGGGCCTTACAGTCCCTTGTAGATAGAGGGTTTCAGTCTAAGATATTGAACGAAAAGGAGAAAATATTTCTCGTCCCTAAAGCACCACGAACTCCAGTGCTTTATTACTTGCCAAAGATTCCCCCCCCCCCCGGGACGTCCTATAGTAAGTGGTATAGATTCTGTTACACGATCATCCCACATGAATTGGGAGTCGCGGCTGCGATACATTACCTGAATACCATGTCCACCTTGTCAGTACAACAACAACAATTTGTTATAGATTTACTTGAGTTTGCTGCAAGCCACAATTATTTTTGGTTTGAACAGAAATACTATAAACAGATCCGGGGAGTAGCAATGGGGGCTAAGTACGCCCCAAGCCTAGCGAACCTTTTTATGGCAAGGTGGGAGGAGGACGTCATCTATAAAAACCGAAGCCCATTTTTGATATTCTGGGCGAGGTACATAGATGACGTTCTCCTCTTGTGGGAGGGGACTAAATCCCAACTTGATGAATTTTTTCTTAATATTAACTGTAATGATAGGGGCATAAGGTTTTCAGTGGAAGCCAGCTCGGACAGCATTAATTTTTTAGATCTGATGATCAGTAAATTAGAAGGGGGATTTAAGACGATGTCCTATTTTAAGAAAACAGATAGGAATTCTTTCATACCTACAGGTAGTTGCCATCATGATTCTTGGCTAAAATCAATCCCCAAAAGTCAGTTCATAAGAATGAGGAGGAACTGTTCCGATATTGGGGATTTCAGACTGCAGGCGAACATTCTTAAAGGGAAATTAGAGAAAAAGGGGTATGATGTTGAGTCCATGGATGCAACCATAGAACAAATAGCTGAAGTTGATAGAACCTCTCTGTTGAAGGCTGGTTTGGGTAAGGAAAGGAAAAAGTCTATCATTCCTTTTGTTACAACCTTTTCTACCCAACATTATTTGGTTAGAAAGATGTTGAGGAAACATTGGCATCTTCTATCGAATGATAGAATCCTCCGTACTTTTCTTCCAGCAAATCCGGAGATTATTTTTAGAGGGGTCCCCTCCTTGAGATATAGGATAGCCCCTAATGTAATAGATCCCCCCACTAAGAAAGTCTCTTTTTTCCAACAACTAACCGGATATCATCAGTGCCGACGGTGTCAGATTTGTACACTAAATAAGAGTAAAAAGAAGAAAACTGAATCATTTGTTTCTACCAGCACCCAAAAGGAACATAAAATTGAACCTTTTATAACGTGTAGCTCTAAGGGTGTAGTATATCTTCTGCAATGTCCATGTGGGCTCCAGTACGTAAGGAGAACAAAGCAAGCCATGCAGGTTCGCTTGGGGGAACACATTACGAACATTAAGAATGGATACAAATTCCATTCTGTGTCCAAGCACTATGATTTACACCATGGCCGTAATCCAGCAAATACCCTATTTTTAGGCATAGACAAGTACAATGCACATTGGAGGGGTAGTTCCCTGGTGCGTGACCTATCTAGACTGGAAATGATGTGGGTACACAAAATACGATGCTACACACCTTATGGTCTTAATGTGGACGTTGATGTGAATGCTTTTATTGATAACGGTTAGGCCGCGTACACACGGGCGGACTGTTCGCCCAACTTTGTTTGTCAAACAGTTTCGGCAAACAGTCCGCTCAAAATTAGCATGGACGGACATGGCCACACACGGCACTTTTGGAGCGGACTGTTTCAGCGAACTGTTTGCCAAACAGTTCGCTCAACTTTTGAAATGAACGGACTCGCCCACGTAAGGCGGAGGCAAATCCGCCCATTTCGAGCGCGTGTACAGGTAGGCGGGGCCCGCGAAGGAGACGTCGCGGGCTCCGCCGCCTGGAATGGACTTAAAGGGGAACCCCAACGCCGAAAAAAATCGGCGTGGGGGTTCCCCCAAAGTCCACAACAGACCCTTGTCCGAGCACGCTACCCGGCCGGCCAGGAAAGGGGGGCGAGCGAGCGCGCCCCCCCCTCCTGAGCCGTACCAGGCCGCGTGCCCTCAACATGGGGGGGTGCCTTGGGGAAGGGGGGGCCGCGCGGCCCCCCCACCCCAAAGCACCTTGTCCCCATGTTGATGAGGACAAGGGCCTCTTCCCGACAACCCTGGCCGTTGGTTGTCGGGGTCTGCGGGCGGGGGGCTTATCGGAATCCGGGAGCCCCCTTTAAGAAGGGGGCCCCCGGATACCGGCCCCCCACCCTATGTGAATGAGTATGGGGTACAATGTACCCCTACCCATTCACCTGTGAAATAAAGTACAAAAAAAAACACAACACAGAGAAAAAATATTTTATTGCACAGCTCCGGGGGTCTTCCGTCTTCGGGGGTCTTCTCGCCGGACTCCTCCGCTATCTTCGTGTAGCTCTTTTACTAGCGGAGGAGCCCGGCTTTCTTCCTCCCCGCCGCCGGCCTCTTCTCCCGACTTCGGGGGTCTTGTCCCCCTCTTCGGTTCTTCTGCCGGGCCACCGCGCCTTCTTGTAGCTCTTTTGCAGGCGGTGGCCCGGTCTTCTGTCGCCGCTGCCTTCCGTTCTTCTGTCGCCGCCTTCGGTTCTTCTGCCGGGCCACCGCGCCTTCTTGTAGCTCTTTTACAGGCGGTGGCCCGGTCTTCTGTCGCCGCTGTCGCTGTCGCCGTCGCCGCCTTCCGTTCTTCTTCTTCTTCTTGTTCTTCTTCTTCTTCCCCAGGAGATGTTGACACGTCGCTCTCTCCGGCCGGAATGCCAGAGCCGCGCTGTGCGGTCACTTATATAGTGACAATGGGGCGGTGTCACATGGTATATGTCACATGGGTTGGTCACATGGGTTGATGTCACATGGGGACTATGACATCGTAAGGGGGCGGGGTCACCATGTGACCAACCGATGTGACATATACCATGTGACACCGCCCCATTGTCACTATATAAGTGACCGCACAGCGCGGCTCTGGCATTCCGGCCGGAGAGAGCGACGTGTCAACATCTCCTGGGGAAGAAGAAGAAGAACAAGAAGAAGAACGGAAGGCGGCGACGGCGACAGCGACAGCGGCGACAGAAGACCGGGCCACCGCCTGTAAAAGAGCTACAAGAAGGCGCGGTGGCCCGGCAGAAGAACCGAAGGCGGCGACAGAAGAACGGAAGGCAGCGGCGACAGAAGACCGGGCCACCGCCTGCAAAAGAGCTACAAGAAGGCGCGGTGGCCCGGCAGAAGAACCGAAGAGGGGGACAAGACCCCCGAAGTCGGGAGAAGAGGCCGGCGGCGGGGAGGAAGAAAGCCGGGCTCCTCCGCTAGTAAAAGAGCTACACGAAGATAGCGGAGGAGTCCGGCGAGAAGACCCCCGAAGACGGAAGACCCCCGGAGCTGTGCAATAAAATATTTTTTCTCTGTGTTGTGTTTTTTTTTGTACTTTATTTCACAGGTGAATGGGTAGGGGTACATTGTACCCCATACTCATTCACATAGGGTGGGGGGCCGGTATCCGGGGGCCCCCTTCTTAAAGGGGGCTCCCGGATTCCGATAAGCCCCCCGCCCGCAGACCCCGACAACCAACGGCCAGGGTTGTCGGGAAGAGGCCCTTGTCCTCATCAACATGGGGACAAGGTGCTTTGGGGTGGGGGGGCCGCGCGGCCCCCCCTTCCCCAAGGCACCCCCCCATGTTGAGGGCACGCGGCCTGGTACGGCTCAGGAGGGGGGGGGGCGCTCGCTCGCCCCCCTTTCCTGGCCGGCCGGGTAGCGTGCTCGGACAAGGGTCTGTTGTGGACTTTGGGGGAACCCCCACGCCGATTTTTTTCGGCGTTGGGGTTCCCCTTTAAGCCCATTCCAGGTGGCGGAGCCCGCAACGTCTCCGTCGCGGGCCCCGCCTACCTTCACACGCGCTCGAAATGAGCAGACTTTCCTCCGAGCGGGAACAGTTTGCTCATTTCGAAAGTAGCCTACACACGGGCGGACTGTTCGCTCAAACACAGTTTCAGCGGACAGTTTTTCTGAATTTCCGAAAGACTTTGTCCGTCAAACTGTCCGCTGAAACTGTCCGCTGAAAGCCCACACACGAGCGGACTGTCCGCCCAAACACTGTTCAGCGGACAAGGTTGGGCGAACAGTCCGCCCGTGTGTACGCGGCCTTAGACCTTTCTACTGTAAACCATTTTCGAATTCCTGGTTTGGATCCATTGATTTTGAAGTGATTACATTTTTGACAACCTTTTTTCTAAAGATTCCACTTAGATTATATTTTTAATAACATCATGCCCTGTCAATGCATATAGTTTATAAGTTGAACGTAGGTGTATCCATCTATCTGACATCGTCTCCAGGGAGGAGATGGGATGGGTAATTTTTCATCTGCTATCCGGGATTTGTGCATCGAGTATAATCTGTATATGCACGTCCTTCAGGATATGTATTGACAGATTTTTTATTAAAAGGATATTGATATCTGGGTATTTCTGTACCCAGCTGAGGGGTTTTAGTATAGTATTCTAGAAAGACCCTTTGGACAGGCCTAGATACTCCTTAGCTCAACGATTAATGGGGGTTTATGGTTGATCATAAAACATTATTCCCTTTTCATGGACTGGGGTCAATTATCTTTCCTTGAGGATGTGGTTTTATATAACATGCACTTGATGCAGAAATACACCTTGTCCATAGGGGTAAAAAGAAAAAATCTTCTTCCCCCGGTAATTACAATGTTTGTGACTGGGGTTGTTCAATTCCCCCTTTGGGGGTTATGAATCTATCTAACACACATTTTAATGTAGGGACACATTTTTTAATAATTCTCTACATTGGGACAATTTAGATTATGCCCTATAAAGGGAAATGTTTTTTAAATTTTTATCTATTTTTGTAGGATTTTTTGAAATAATTTGATCACTGGTTCCGGATATACACTCCTTATTGATTAGGAAGTGTATGACCGGTGTAAGAATAATGGGTTCTCTGTGTTGGTTTGCGCACAAGGAATCTGCGCGTATGAACACGGACGCCTCTTTTAATTTATTAAATACATTTTTATTTGTATTCTGTGTATATATTCCCAGGGTAATGTGTAAGTGTAAACTTGCCATCTTCAATTTGGAAAATGGTTCCCTTTCCCCTGTAGAATAGGTGACGATCCAATAAGGGCAGGTGGTTAAGATTGCCCTGTTCCAAGATGGTGGATTGGGAGCTGTAACCAGGAGCTCGGAAATGGGCAGTTACAATTACCAGTGAGTATTTATGGCGGTGGGTCAGCGCGCCGCCCATACCCCAGGAAGAAGTCACTTTTGACGAAATGACGTAGGGTGAGCGGCGTGCTGACGTCACCGCATTTCCACGTTAACCAGGAAGGGCGGGCAGTGTAAACAGGAGAGAGCCGGCCGGCTCGTGTTTTTTGATATACGCTTATACTCTGCTGGAAATTCGTGAGTTGTTACTTTACCTTATTGTATTTCTATTAAAATTTTATGGAGTTATGCTATGGGAGCCTCTTTTTTCTTGTTTTGCTAAATGATTGTGGCAGAACGGGAGACGCTATAAGAAGGGAGCATGAAAGTTGGAGATATCAGCAGAGCCTAATAAGGGGACCAGGAACGTGCTATTTGCAAGCTCGTATGATCTCCTTAAAAAAGAGATCTTGGCAGCTGGTAAGCCTCACTGAATTTGGTGGTGGATAAACCTTTCTCCTCTGGGTGCACCTGCTACATGCGTGAAGGGTGGTTTTGTAGTCACTAGTGATGGCCGAACGGTTCGCCCGGCGGTCGTTTCGCGGCGAATTTCCGACTTTCGCCGTCCGCGGGTTCGAACGCCTTTTTCCGTCGTTCGCCCCGGCGGACTTACGTGTTTAATGTATACAAGAACTTTAACCTTTCGTGACACGTTTATCATGTGTTACAGGACAACCAATTGAGACATGACAGCTCATGGACACTTGGACATTCCCCCTAACCTATAAATACACCCGATCCGGTGGCCATTTTACATTCTTTCTTCTGTCACTGTAGGGAAAGGATCCTGTGTGGAGTAGGGACAGAGAAAACGCTAGCTATTTGGTACACAAAAGTTCTTTTCAGGACTGGTATAGGTGTTAGGTCAGCAGCCTGAGTTTCTTTTGTCAGTTTAGATAAAGGGACAGAGCGCTGTATGCTGCTATTTTAGGGACAGCTCAGCCAGATTAGTCTTTCTTCATCATCATCATCATCATCATCATTAGCTGTTACTATCAGGTCCACAAAAGAGCTGTTCCAGCTAATCGTTCCAGCCTACTCTTTTTTGCCAATTTGTATAGGGACAGGCAGGAAGCAGTGTGTCAGGCAGTGAGGATAATTTTAAAGACTTGCTGTTACTATTAGTTCCACAAAGGTTCTTTTCAGGACTGGTATCAGTGGTACGGTAATAGGCTTGTACACGTATAATATTCTTTCTTCCAAATATAGAAAGAATATTATACTTGACTGCTGCCCTTCTGCTGCAGTCTGCTAATCATTCACAACTCACTTGTTCCACAAAGCTCTTTATCAGGACTGGTAACTTGGTCTGTCTAGGGTGCTACGGTACATAGGCTTGGGTGCGGTACAGTCTGCTGTTCTGTAAGGACCGCTATCGGTCCACAATACATAGGGTTGCCGTGCACTACTGCTGACCGCTGCCCTATACTGCAGCAGTCCTTCATTGGTATAGGGACTGACGTACAGTCTGCTAATCACTAACACACAACCTGCTTGGTCCACAAAAGTTCTTATAAGGACTGGTAACTTGGTATAGGGTGCTACGGTACATAGGCCTGAGTGCGTTACAGTCTGCTGTTCTGTAAGGACCGCTATCGGTCCACAATACATAGGGTTGCCGTGCACTACTGCTGACCGCTGCCCTATACTGCAGCAGTCCTTCAGCGGTATAGGGACTGACGCACAGTCTGCTAAACACTAACACACAACCTGCTTGGTCCACAAAAGTTTTTATAAGGACTGGTAACTTGGTATAGGGTGCTACGGTACATAGGCCTGAGTGCAGTACAGTCTGCTGTTCTGTAAGGACCGCTATCGGTCCACAATACATAGGGTTGCCGTGCACTACTGCTGACCGCTGCCCTATACTGCAGCAGTCCTTCATTGGTATAGGGACTGACGTACAGTCTGCTAATCACTAACACACAACCTGCTTGGTCCACAAAAGTTCTTATAAGGACTGGTAACTTGGTATAGGGTGCTACGGTACATAGGCCTGAGTGCGTTACAGTCTGCTGTTCTGTAAGGACCGCTATCGGTCCACAATACATAGGGTTGCCGTGCACTACTGCTGACCGCTGCCCTATACTGCAGCAGTCCTTCATTGGTATAGGGACTGACGTACAGTCTGCTAATCACTAACACACAACCTGCTTGTTCCACAAAAGTTCTTATAAGGACTGGTAACTTGGTATAGGGTGCTACGGTACATAGGCCTGAGTGCGTTACAGTCTGCTGTTCTGTAAGGACCGCTATCGGTCCACAATACATAGGGTTGCCGTGCACTACTGCTGACCGCTGCCCTATACTGCAGCAGTCCTTCATTGGTATAGGGACTGACGTACAGTCTGCTAATCACTAACACACAACCTGCTTGGTCCACAAAAGTTCTTATAAGGACTGGTAACTTGGTATAGGGTGCTACGGTACATAGGCCTGAGTGCGTTACAGTCTGCTGTTCTGTAAGGACCGCTATCGGTCCACAATACATAGGGTTGCCGTGCACTACTGCTGACCGCTGCCCTATACTGCAGCAGTCCTTCAGCGGTATAGGGACTGACGCACAGTCTGCTAAACACTAACACACAACCTGCTTGGTCCACAAAAGTTTTTATAAGGACTGGTAACTTGGTATAGGGTGCTACGGTACATAGGCCTGAGTGCGTTACAGTCTGCTGTTCTGTAAGGACCGCTATCGGTCCACAATACATAGGGTTGCCGTGCACTACTGCTGACCGCTGCCCTATACTGCAGCAGTCCTTCATTGGTATAGGGACTGACGTACAGTCTGCTAATCACTAACACACAACCTGCTTGGTCCACAAAAGTTCTTATAAGGACTGGTAACTTGGTATAGGGTGCTACGGTACATAGGCCTGAGTGCGTTACAGTCTGCTGTTCTGTAAGGACCGCTATCGGTCCACAATACATAGGGTTGCCGTGCACTACTGCTGACCGCTGCCCTATACTGCAGCAGTCCTTCAGCGGTATAGGGACTGACGCACAGTCTGCTAAACACTAACACACAACCTGCTTGGTCCACAAAAGTTCTTATAAGGACTGGTAACTTGGTATAGGGTGCTACGGTACATAGGCCTGAGTGCAGTACAGTCTGCTGTTCTGTAAGGACCGCTATCGGTCCACAATACATAGGGTTGCCGTGCACTACTGCTGACCGCTGCCCTATACTGCAGCAGTCCTTCATTGGTATAGGGACTGACGTACAGTCTGCTAATCACTAACACACAACCTGCTTGGTCCACAAAAGTTCTTATAAGGACTGGTAACTTGGTATAGGGTGCTACGGTACATAGGCCTGAGTGCGTTACAGTCTGCTGTTCTGTAAGGACCGCTATCGGTCCACAATACATAGGGTTGCCGTGCACTACTGCTGACCGCTGCCCTATACTGCAGCAGTCCTTCATTGGTATAGGGACTGACGTACAGTCTGCTAATCACTAACACACAACCTGCTTGTTCCACAAAAGTTCTTATAAGGACTGGTAACTTGGTATAGGGTGCTACGGTACATAGGCCTGAGTGCGTTACAGTCTGCTGTTCTGTAAGGACCGCTATCGGTCCACAATACATAGGGTTGCCGTGCACTACTGCTGACCGCTGCCCTATACTGCAGCAGTCCTTCATTGGTATAGGGACTGACGTACAGTCTGCTAATCACTAACACACAACCTGCTTGTTCCACAAAAGTTCTTATAAGGACTGGTAACTTGGTATAGGGTGCTACGGTACATAGGCTTGAGTGCGGTACAGTCTGCTGTTCTGTAAGGACCGCTATCGGTCCACAATAGATAGGGTTGACGTGCACCACTGCTGACCGCTGCCCTATACTGCAGCAGTCCTTCAGCGGTATAGGGACTGACGTACAGTCTGCTAAACACTAATACACAACCTGCTTGGTCCACAAAAGTTCTTATAAGGACTGGTAACTTGGTATAGGGTGCTACGGTACATAGGCTTGAGTGCGGTACAGTCTGCTGTTCTGTAAGGACCGCTATCGGTCCACAATAGATAGGGTTGACGTGCACCACTGCTGACCGCTGCCCTATACTGCAGCAGTCCTTCAGCGGTATAGGGACTGACGCACAGTCTGCTAAACACTAACACACAACCTGCTTGGTCCACAAAAGTTTTTATAAGGACTGGTAACTTGGTATAGGGTGCTACGGTACATAGGCCTGAGTGCGTTACAGTCTGCTGTTCTGTAAGGACCGCTATCGGTCCACAATACATAGGGTTGCCGTGCACTACTGCTGACCGCTGCCCTATACTGCAGCAGTCCTTCATTGGTATAGGGACTGACGTACAGTCTGCTAATCACTAACACACAACCTGCTTGGTCCACAAAAGTTCTTATAAGGACTGGTAACTTGGTATAGGGTGCTACGGTACATAGGCCTGAGTGCGTTACAGTCTGCTGTTCTGTAAGGACCGCTATCGGTCCACAATACATAGGGTTGCCGTGCACTACTGCTGACCGCTGCCCTATACTGCAGCAGTCCTTCAGCGGTATAGGGACTGACGCACAGTCTGCTAAACACTAACACACAACCTGCTTGGTCCACAAAAGTTTTTATAAGGACTGGTAACTTGGTATAGGGTGCTACGGTACATAGGCCTGAGTGCAGTACAGTCTGCTGTTCTGTAAGGACCGCTATCGGTCCACAATACATAGGGTTGCCGTGCACTACTGCTGACCGCTGCCCTATACTGCAGCAGTCCTTCATTGGTATAGGGACTGACGTACAGTCTGCTAATCACTAACACACAACCTGCTTGTTCCACAAAAGTTCTTATAAGGACTGGTAACTTGGTATAGGGTGCTACGGTACATAGGCTTGAGTGCGGTACAGTCTGCTGTTCTGTAAGGACCGCTATCGGTCCACAATAGATAGGGTTGACGTGCACCACTGCTGACCGCTGCCCTATACTGCAGCAGTCCTTCAGCGGTATAGGGACTGACGTACAGTCTGCTAAACACTAATACACAACCTGCTTGGTCCACAAAAGTTCTTATAAGGACTGGTAACTTGGTATAGGGTGCTACGGTACATAGGCTTGAGTGCGGTACAGTCTGCTGTTCTGTAAGGACCGCTATCGGTCCACAATAGATAGGGTTGACGTGCACCACTGCTGACCGCTGCCCTATACTGCAGCAGTCCTTCAGCGGTATAGGGACTGACGCACAGTCTGCTAAACACTAACACACAACCTGCTTGGTCCACAAAAGTTTTTATAAGGACTGGTAACTTGGTATAGGGTGCTACGGTACATAGGCCTGAGTGCGTTACAGTCTGCTGTTCTGTAAGGACCGCTATCGGTCCACAATACATAGGGTTGCCGTGCACTACTGCTGACCGCTGCCCTATACTGCAGCAGTCCTTCATTGGTATAGGGACTGACGTACAGTCTGCTAATCACTAACACACAACCTGCTTGGTCCACAAAAGTTCTTATAAGGACTGGTAACTTGGTATAGGGTGCTACGGTACATAGGCCTGAGTGCGTTACAGTCTGCTGTTCTGTAAGGACCGCTATCGGTCCACAATACATAGGGTTGCCGTGCACTACTGCTGACCGCTGCCCTATACTGCAGCAGTCCTTCAGCGGTATAGGGACTGACGCACAGTCTGCTAAACACTAACACACAACCTGCTTGGTCCACAAAAGTTCTTATAAGGACTGGTAACTTGGTATAGGGTGCTACGGTACATAGGCTTGAGTGCGGTACAGTCTGCTGTTCTGTAAGGACCGCTATCGGTCCACAATAGATAGGGTTGACGTGCACCACTGCTGACCGCTGCCCTATACTGCAGCAGTCCTTCAGCGGTATAGGGACTGACGTACAGTCTGCTAAACACTAATACACAACCTGCTTGGTCCACAAAAGTTCTTATAAGGACTGGTAACTTGGTATAGGGTGCTACGGTACATAGGCTTGAGTGCGGTACAGTCTGCTGTTCTGTAAGGACCGCTATAGGTCCACAATAGATAGGGTTGACGTGCACCACTGCTGACCGCTCACCTATACTGCAGCAGTCCTTCAGCGGTATAGGGACTAAGAGTTTTGTCACAGGGTCATTTAAAAAATGACATGCAGAGGAAGAGGCAGGCCCTTCCGCAGGGGTGGTAGGGGTAGGGCAGGAGCAACAGGCTTGAGCCAAAGTGGGAAGTTGCAGAAGGTGCGTTCAATTACTTTAAAGGATGCACCAGACTTGGTTGAGTGGCTCGCTCAGCCTTACTCTTCTGCACCCTCCTCATCCTCTCGATCTGCACCCTCTTCTTCACTCTCTGCTATGTGCACCCCCAAAGACACTACCACCAACAACACGACCACCACCACCACCACCACATACCTTCCGCTTGAGTCACTGGAATTATTTTCCGATCCATATCAAGAGGACATTTCTGATGCGCAGCCACTCTTGGTATTGGATCAGGAAGAGGAGGTAGCAACAAGCGCTACTCAGCAGTCTGACGCCAGTACCCAGATCAGCCCAAGGAGGAGGTTGGTCCCCGGTGTTGCTGCCTACTCTACTTATAGCGGTGGGGAAGGTGACGTTGATGATGACGTGTCTAGTGATGTCACGTGGGTGCCCACAAGAGAGGAAGAGGAGGGGAGTTCAGAGGGAGATATGGACCAGCAGATAGGGAGGAGAAGCAGCAATGACTTACATTGCACAGCAGGGACAAAGCAGACTGCAAATGTATCAGGAGCGAGTCATCGACCATGTACGGTCACATCTGGCGCTCCCAGGACACCGGCACATGGCTCCGCAGTGTGGGCTTTTTTTAACGTGTCCGCTGCTGACAATAGCGTTGCCATCTGCAATCTTTGCAGTCAACGCGTTAGTCGCGGTAAGCCCAATACTCACCTAGGGACGACCGCCTTAAGAAGGCACATGAGCAGCCATCACCGAGCCCAGTGGGAGCAACGGAACACACAAAGCCACACTGCAGGCTCTCACCGTCCAGCCTCGTCTTCTACTTCTCCTTCTCCTCTCTCCTCACAATTGTCCTCCACTCCACCTTCCATCACGCCAAGCTCACATTTTTCTGCAAAAAGGCAGGCTTCCGTGGGCCTAATGTTTGAGCGTAAAAAAATGATGACGCCGGATAACCCTCTTGCCCAACGGTTGGCGGCTGGCTTGTCAGAACTCATAGCCCGCCAACTACTGCCATATAAACTGGTGGACTCGGAGGCCTTTCGCAAATTTGTGGCCATTGGAACACCACAATGGAAGGTCCCAGGAAGGAAGTATTTCTCAGAGAAGGGCATCCCAGAGCTATATGGCCATGTTCAGCGGCAAGTGAATGTATCTCTGGCACACAGTGTCGGTGCCAAGATACATCTGACCACAGACACGTGGTCTAGCAAACACGGGCAGGGAAGGTATATCAGTTTTACTGCCCACTGGGTGAACCTTCTGACGGCCGTCAAGCATGTAACCCGTGGCACCCGTGTAGATTTGGTTTTACCGCCACGGATTGCATGCAGGCCTGACTCTTCTTCTCCTCCTCCTACTCCATCCTCCTCCCTCTCCTCCTCAGCTGCCTCCTCCTTTTCCGCTGCTAGCGTCTCTTCCACTGCACCGCCCAAGCTCCCCAGAACCTATTCCACATGCCAGGTGAGACGTTGCCATGCCGTGCTGCGTCTGTTGTGCCTGGAAGCAAAGAGCCACACTGGCCCGGCACTCCTTTCAGCTTTGCGTTCACAGGCAGATGAGTGGCTAACACCGCTCAATTTGACAGTTGGTAAAGTGGTGTGTGACAACGGTGCCAATCTGCTTAGCGCATTGAAACAGGGCAAAATCACGCACGTGCCGTGCATGGCACACGTCTTAAACTTGGTCGTGCAGCGATTCCTTGTCAAATACCCTGGGGTCCAGGACATCTTGCGGCAGGCAAGGAAAATCTCGGCCCATTTCAGAAGATCTTACACGGCCATGGCTCGCCTTGCTGACATTCAGCGGCGACACCATCTGCCGGTCAGACGTCTTATTTGCGATTGCCCGACGCGATGGAACTCAACCTTCTATATGCTTGATAGGCTGCTCCAGCAGAAACGTGCAGTTAACGTCTACCTGTATGAACTCTGCGAAAGAAACGGTTCTGGGGAGCTGGGTTTTTTTTCACCGCGCCAGTGGCTGCTCATGCGCGACACATGCAGACTTCTGCGGCCATTTGAGGAGATCACCAAACTGGTCAGTCGCAGCCATGGCGCCATCAGTGACATGGTACCTTATGCCTTCTTTCTGGAGCGTGCATTGCGTCGTGTCATTGATCAGGCTGTGGAGGAGCAGGAGCGGGAAGATGAGGAAGTCGCAATGCTGGATGAATTCCCAGGGGGGGCTACTCTATCTGAGACAAGTCAACAACAGGAGTCTGATGAGGAGTCAGAGGAGGATGGTGCCGGGGCGGATGAGCAGGAGCAAGAAGAGCATGCTTTAAACCTTTCTGGGATCCCTGTTGTGCGAGGATGGGGAGAGGAGAATGAAGAGGACGACATTATCCTGGATGATGAGCAGGAGCCAGGCCACCACACCGCTTCCACTTTAGTGCAAATGGGGGCCTTCATGCTCCAGTGTTTTAATAGGGACCCCCGTATAAAAAGCATGAGGGTCAAGGACCAGTACTGGGTGGCAACGTACTTAGACCCCCGGTACAAACACAAAATGGCGGAAATGTTACCGCCGTCGCAGAGGGCTGTCAGAATGCAGCACTTCCAGGCCTTGCTTCGAGAAATGCTGCATTCTGCTTTTGCGTGCGCTGGCAGAGGAGCAATTCCCACTCCCAGAGAAGGATTTGCGGGTACCAATCCAACAGCGCCTGCAAGAAGAGGCCGGTTTGAAGATGTGTTGGTGACTTCGGATATGAGGTCATTCTTTCAGCCGACCCATCGACAGGTGTCATCCGGATCCAGCATCAGGGAACGCCTAGACCGTCAGGTGTCCGACTACATTGGGTTAACGGCCGATGTGGACGCTCTGAGGAGTGATGAACCCCTAGACTACTGGGTGGGCAGGCTTGACCTCTGGCCAGAGCTTGCCCAATTTGCAATCGAACTGTTGGCTTGCCCCTCATCCAGTGTCCTGTCCGAAAGGACGTTCAGCGCAGCAGGGGGGATTGTGACCGATAAGCGTACTCGCCTAGCTCACCACAGTGTTAACTACCTCACATTTCTAAAAATGAATGAGGCATGGATCTCGGAGGAATTCAACACATGTGATCAGTAGACCATGTATATGTCTATAAACAATTTTTGGAATCAAGCACACAGACCTTCTTAATTCATTTGGCTCACTTCCCTGACCCAAAAAAGCACACCGTACTATATGCCCCTACCCTCCTCTTTGAAGAGGTTGAGCGGTGTCATATTTCTACTGGGGCTGCTTATTATGAGGGGTTCCCACCATCCCTGTGCTGTGCTGACTTCCTCCTGGGTGTTCTTATTATGAGGGGCTCCCACCATCCCTGTGCTGTGCTGACTTCCTCCTGGGGGTTCTTATTATGAGGGGATCACACCATCCCTGTGCTGTGCTGACTTCCTCCTGGGGCTGCTTACGGTGCTGCTGTCAGCGCTGTATGTCACGGAGCTGCTGTCAGCGCTGTATGTCACGGAGCTGCTGTCAGCGCTGTATGTCACGGAGCTGCTGTCAGCGCTGTATGTCACGGAGCTGCTGTCAGCGCTGTATGTCACGGAGCTGCTGTCAGCGCTGTATGTCACGGAGCTGCTGTCAGCGCTGTATGTCACGGAGCTGCTGTCAGCGCTGTATGTCACGGAGCTGCTGTCAGCGCTGTATGTCACGGAGCTGCTGTCAGCGCTGTATGTCACGGAGCTGCTGTCAGCGCTGTATGTCACGGTGCTGCTGTCAGCGCTGTATGTCACGGAGCTGCTGTCAGCGCTGTATGTCACGGAGCTGCTGTCAGTGCTGTATGTCACGGAGCTGCTGTCAGCGCTGTATGTCACGGAGCTGCTGTCAGCGCTGTATGTCACGGAGCTGCTGTCAGCGCTGTATGTCACGGTGCTGCTGTCAGCGCTGTATGTCACGGAGCTGCTGTCAGCGCTGTATGTCACGGAGCTGCTGTCAGCGCTGTATGTCACGGAGCTGCTGTCAGCGCTGTATGTCACGGAGCTGCTGTCAGCGCTGTATGTCACGGAGCTGCTGTCAGCGCTGTATGTCACGGTGCTGATGTCAGTGCTCTGTATTACGGTGCTGCTGTCAGTGCTCTGTATCTCCTGCACCCTCTTGTTTGCCTACCCTGGTCCCTGACCTTCCCTCTCCTCCATTGCCTTCATTAGCTCCATAGTCCTGAATTGTCAGAACAATTTCCCAAATAAAAAAAAAATGCTTGTAGTTATCGATCCCAAATTCACCTCATACATGTATTATGCTATTGTCCAGGTGGTGGGACTACGTGCTACCCCCTAATAATTACCCCGTGGCCGCAAATTCGACCTAAAGGTTTGCGAAATTCGCCTCCCATTGAAGTCAATGGAGCCCGCGGCGAACGGTCGTTTTCGCGAACGTTTGTGTCCGTTCGCGTTTCGCGTTCGCGAAACGTCCCGTCGGAAGTTCGTCCATCACTAGTAGTCACTGAAAAGGGACTGAGATTTATCATCCTATCCATCTTTCATCCTCTTCGGACTGTTTATATATTTGAAAATTATCGCTTCATTGAACTTTTTTTCACTATTTTGCAACCTTGGAGATTTTTTCACTATTTTGCAACCTTTGAGATTTTTGCAAAAAATGGGAAAGATTATGTCACTTTATAATTCTGGTTTTGTATAAGTTTTAGCGCAGCTGTTTTCTTTAGGATATATAAATCTGCATGGAAACCTAATACAAGGTTATTAAGCCTCCCCTCAAAAGAACTTTCTCCTTTTTGAAGTAAAGGGACTTTTCCTTGTGGGTTAGTATCCCTGTCCAGAATAGATTTGAGCCTCCAAAGGACAGGACGATGGATTATGATGAACCAGTGATTAGGGATCATCTTCTATCCCAATCAATCTGGTTCTGGCACTAGAGCTGCCACTCTGTATGTTCCTATTCAGGGTTAGAATGCAGAGTTATTCTGTTTTTTTTGTTGTTGCTTTTTTTAAACAAGCCCAAATATGATTAAAAAAGTAGGATGGAGGTAAAAGAGGCGCCAGAGATCAGACTGAGGGTACAAGCCAGAACATCCTGGCCATGTTCCACTCACAGAGAGGTAATATGATGCCGTTCCGCCACACGCAATCAAAGGCCGCGACACCAACACCATCTGACTCACCCTCCGCATCTCTACCACAGAGATTGCTGACATCAGAGGACCCTCCAGCCCACCCTCCACAACTGCTGAACATCCAAGACTTAAAATCCATTGCGGTGAGGCGCATGCGCGGCAGCTCAATGGACGGTCGCATGTCCTGAGAGCTCCGTTCACTCCAACCGTGATATCCCGCCGTTGAGCCATATGGAGAAGAGCTCCTCACCGCACCTTAGCCCTCACACCGCAGCAGACCAGTGCCACCCGCTCGGCGACCGATCATCACGGCGAGACGCAGCTTATCCCGGCAGCTTACTCCGGAGATCCAGGCCGAACCCGCCGCCATGATGACGGAATCTGTTCCCTCCGCACAAGGCCTGCCTCACAATCTGATGCAATCCATCGCGGATCGGGTCCCGTCTGACCCACACACCAAGGATCCTTCTCTACACACCGTGAGTTACCCTCAGATGTCTATATCATCCCCAGCATCTACTGAATCTTTGCTGGGGAGATTTCATGGGGGATCCCCTCTTACTCCTATGGAGGACTGTCTCTCCTCTCCAGCGGCTCGTGGGGCTGCCTCATCTACCCACACTAATCCCACGGATCTCCCTTCCCTGCTTGAGACATTCTCCCAAATGCTTTCCAGAGGCCTTGCACAGAACGCCTTCCATATCACCTCAATCATTCAAGCTGACCTACACCAACTTGGTGCCAGGATTGAGGCGATTGAAATCAAAACTGATCAGACTGTTGCCAGAACCATACAGAATACTGATAGGATTTCTGAACTATAGGAGCAGCTGGACACTGCTTATTCCAAATTAGATGACCTCGAAAACAGGAATCGACGGTACAATTTCAGGCTCCGCGGCCTACCTGAATCTTTCAAAGATACTGATACTGTGGTACGCGCTTTCATTTCGTCGCTGCTACCAGATCTACCAGACCATCGTTTAGAGCTGGATCGCGCTCACCGAGCACTTCAACCCCCACGCCAAGATGGCTTACCTAGAGACATTGTGGTCAAACCCCACTTCTATAAAACTAAGGAAGAGGTCATGCGAAAGGCCAGAGAGACTGAAAATCTATCCTTCCAAGGTCATCCAGTCCAAATCTTTTCGGACTTATCCCCATACACGATCCAACTGCGGAGATCCTTAAAACCGCTCTTGCAAGTTCTCACGCAAAACTCTATTGCTTACCGTTGGGCATTCCCATTCAGACTACACTTCACGTATTCCAATAAACCGTATGGTTTCTCCAACTTCACCGATGGCGAACGCCTACTCCTACAATTGGGCCTCATCTCCCATTCTCCAGCTGACCCCGCAGACCCCAAGTCTTCCGGCTCTTCGAAGAGACCGCCCCCCGCAAGCCCCGACAAACCCCTCTGGCAAAAGCAGAAGGCTAAACGATCTAAAGATGGACGTCCGACCTGAGAGAAAGAAGCTGGTTATGTCTTCTGTGTTAATTTTTTCTGATCCTAAGGCCGCGTACACACGGGCGGACTGTTCGTCCAACTTTGTCCGCTGAACAGTGTTTCAGCGGACAGTCCGCTCGTGTGTGGGCTTCAGCGGACAGTTTCAGCGGACAGTCTGACGAACAAAGTTTTTCGGAATTCCCGTAAGGCAGTCCGCTGAAACTTGGTTTGAGCGGACAGTCCGCTCGTGTGTAGGCTTGTTCGACAAACTAAGTCTCGCGCATGCTCAGAAAGAATTTACACGGCGAAGGTTGCATTGCAGTGTATAGGACGTCGTTTTTCTAGTCCCGTCGTACGTGCCGTTCACGTCATCGCGCACGCTTTCAGCGGACTGTTCGTTCATCGTGTGTGGTCAAGTCCGTTCATGCTAATTTTGAGCGGACTGTTTGTCGGATTGTTTGACGAACAAAGTTGGGCGAACAGTCCGCCCGTGTGTACGCGGCCTAACTCTTTATTTTACTCTCCTTGGTGACAGCGCTTAATTTGCGCATTTTCACTTTTTTTCTTTTTGAGGTTCATCCCCTCACAGACGGGTGCAATCCGCACTACCACGGACATCCTTCATGACTTTCAACTTTTTTTTTGGTTTTTCTCCTTTCCCATCACTGCCCTCGCCTGGCTTTGACACTATGAGCTGCGGCTCTTCTCCACATGGCTAAGGATGGCTATTGCAAGCTCATGGCTCTCCCTATTTTGACTGTTTTATCTTACTTAGTTTATGTTTGAAGGTTTTTTCATTTTTCTTCTTTTCATTTTTTTTTTTTTTTTTTTGCTGGCTATAGATGCCTCCCATCTATATTGAATGGGTATTGGGCCTCGGGCGGGGTCCGGTCGGAGTGGTTTGCACTGCGCCCCCGCCAGTCTCCGAGTGACGGGCTGTTCCTTCCCCTCACTCAGAGACTCCCACACTTCCCCCTTTGTTGGGAATTTTTCCCGAGACGTTGATTCTCGGGCCTTACATGCAGGGGACCGACGTGCGTCCTCCTCCCCTGCAGACAGTTTCATTGGTTATACATGTTTTATTTGTCTGTGTTCTCTCAAAGCTAACCATAGTCCTACGGTGGTTAAGTTATCTTATGTTTTCTCTCCACAGGATCAGTCAACTCCTCCCTTTCCCCTCTTTCCCTCTCCTCCTTTTCCAGGTCTACCAGGGTCCCTCTCCGCTGACAGCTTCAGTTCCTTTGGCCGAGGCTTTTCTGGCCTGGGATGATCCATGCCTTCGCAGGGGTACGGTAAGAGATCCCTCTATGAAATATCTGCTAATCCCTCTGACTCGCGATGCCTGACCACGAACCCCCTCTTACCCTCTGTATAGCTACACATAATGTGCAGGGGGTGAATTCTCCGATCAAAAGGAGAAAACTTTATCAATTTTACCAATCCCAAAAGATAGATGTAATTCTCATGCAGGAAACTCACTTTAAAACCTCTTATAACCCCTCCTTCCTTCATAGTCGCTTCACCCAGTTCTTCCTGTCCAACGCCAAAAACAAAACTAAAGGGGTAGCAATATGCCTATCCAAGAACCTTAGATTCACTTCCACAGACATATTTAGAGACAAGGAAGGCAGGTTTATTTTGGTTAAAGTATCCATAGAAGGAATAATTTATTCTTTTGTATCCTACTATGCCCCTAACAAGGGACGATCAACTTTCTTTCATTCCATGATGTCCACGTTGGACCCTCTATTAGAGGGTAAGGTAATAATGGGGGGAGACACAAACCTCCCATTCGACCATTCCCTGGACAAAGCAGGGAAAGGTTCCGCACGAAACAGAAAACCTCCTAAGCAGAGCACTAAGATTGCTGATACTTTACACTCGAGGGGTTTGGTGGACATCTGGAGGGAAAAGAACCCCACATGTAAAGACTTCACACATTACTCAGCCCCCCACCAGGTACATGCCAGGATTGACCACATTTTTGTTCAATCACACACTATTCCATTGGCCTTAAGATCGGAAATCAGGGACACGTCACTATCTGACCACTCTCTTGTGCTCCTATACCTTCAGTCCACACACAACCCCTGCACTAGATTCACTTGGCGACTTAATGAGGGGCTTCTTAGTGACCCTGCTCATAGTGCGGACATCTCTACTGCCATACAAGAGTACTTCTCCCTAAACAAAGATTCCTGTACTGCCCCGGAAGTTGTCTGGGTTGCTCATAAAGCTGTGATTAAGGGGAAAATCATCCAAATTTCCTCTCAACTGAAAAAGGGAAGGAAGGCTCACATAGATTCTCTATCCAAGGAATTCCGTTTGCTAAGCAAAGCTCATAAATGTAATCCCACTAGAGGGTCCTTGGAAGCCCTGCACGCAGCCAGGACTGCCCTCAATTTAGCTCTCACTACTGAGGTGGAAAAACATTTACGATGGTCTGGAGCACGGTTTTATTATCAGAAAGACAAGATCGGAGCGAAGCTAGCAGCCAAATTATCCCCGAAGCTGCGATCCTCTACGTTCCCAAAAAATGTCTTCCTTTCACAAATTTTACACCTCCCTCTATAAGGATGATAAAGATAATCCACGGACCTCAGTGGATCAATTTTTGGAAACTATCCCCCTCCCAAAATTATCCCCAGACCATTCTAGCCTACTAGAGGAACCAATCTCGGTTCTTGAAGTCCTAGAGGTGATCAAACGACTCAAAAACAATTGGGCCCCGGGTCCTGATGGGTTCTCTGTGGGATATTATAAGAAATTTGCCTCGGTCATTGCCCCCTCTATGGTTGATTTTTTCAACTCTACCCGATCTGGCTCTCCCCTGGATAAAGCCCTGAACTTAGCCTATGTATCGGTCATCCCCAAACCTGGCAAAGACGCATCCTTGGTACAAAACTATCGTCCGATTTCGCTTATTAACAACGACCTAAAAATCTTAACTAAGGTGCTTTCCAATAGGATCTCAACATTTATTTCACGATATATACACAAGGACAAGGTGGGCTTTATCCCGGGGAGACAAGGACCGGATCAAATTCGGCGAGCAGTGGACATCATATCCATTCTTAACTCACACTGGGATGGCAATCCCTCAAAAGAAGGCTTTTTGCTGTCTATTGACTTGCAAAAGGCTTTCGATACGCTTACGTGGCCTTTCCTTTTTCAGGTCCTGGAGAGATGGGGCTTTGGTCCTCTCTTTTTAGGGACCCTCCGGGCTTTGTACTCTACCCCAAGCGCCCAAGTCCGCTTACAAGGCTGCTATTCAGAGACGTTTAGCATTGAAAAAGGCACCAGACAGGGGTGTCCTCTGTCACCCCTGCTGTTCGCCATAGCAATAGAGACCCTAGCTATTGCCATCAGAGCCCACCCAGACATCAGAGGGGTGCGTTGTGGTCAACAAGAACATAGATGTGCACTATTCGCAGATGACCTGCTCCTCTTTATAACTGCCCCACTGATTTCCACACCTAATATATTTGCACTCTTAGATGCATTCGGACTAGCCTCGGGCTTGAAAATGAATGCCTCGAAATCCCTAGCATTAAATGTCTCAGTACCCCTGAATCTAGTACATACCCTACAGAATCACTTCCCTTTCACATGGTGCCCCGATTCGTTACCATATCTGGGCATTTACCTAACACCTAATGTGAACACTCTCTACTCGGCCAATTATCCCTCCGCCCTTGCGAAATTATCTGCAGATCTACTAACCTAGTCCCATCTTGGCCTCTCATGGCTTGGTCGCATCTTTGCAATCAAGATGACCCTCCTTCCCCGTCTCCTGTACTTGTTTAGATCCCTCCCTATCCCCGTAAGGAAAGCCCAAATCCAACCACTTCAATCAAAAATCCTTCAATTTATCTGGGGTTCCAAGGGCTGTAGAGGCTCAAAACAATTATTATATAGACTTAAAAAGCAGGTAGGTTTAGCGTTACCTAACATCTGGTGGTATTATCAAGCGGCACAATTAGCCCAGATCTCAATGGTCTATGCCCGGGGCCCCAAACCTGACTGGGTTTCTATGGAAAGACAGGCTGCCCCCCATCACACCATCGACTACCTCATATGGGCTCCCCCTAGAAGCAGACCCCCTATCATGTCTCCCACCCTCTCTCATTCACTGGCCCTGTGTGATCGGCTACACAAAAACCCTGCATTGATCTCGGAACTACGACCTTTAACGCATGTATTCCACAACCCAGACTTCCCGCCAGGTATGAATATCCTGGCCTCTAGTTGGTGGCTCAACAAAGGACTATTTCGGATTGGCAACTTTTTTACCGCTTCAGGCCCTGTCTCGCTTTCTTTCTGCTTGAAGAAACTCGAGATGCCCCACACCGAACAGTTTCGATTCTCCCAACTAGCCCATTTCTTGCACTCTAGATGGCCCAATAGACCAGATCCTCCGACTGTCACGACATATGAGTCTTGGTGCGCGGACATCGAGAGTCAGAGGGGGGGGATTTCCACGATTTATACCTCTCTAGCTTCTTCAGTGTCCAAACCTCCCTATGCTTTAGCCTGGGAAAATGATCTTAATATTTCATGGGATAGCGACTTATGGTACACCTGTTTCCAAAGATCCTTCACTGGGATCCTCAACGTATCCCTGATTGAAGCTAGCCTTAAACTTATCACTAGGTGGTACAGGGTTCCCGCTCGACTGGCACAGATCTTTCCTGAGGCGTCCCCACTTTGTTTCCGTGGCTGCGGACATTTAGGATCTTTACTCCACACATGGTGGACTTGCCCACATATCAGGGGCCTTTGGAATAGGGTATTTGCCCTAATTCGTAAAATTGTACCATTTCAGGTGCCCCAAAGCCCAGGAGTGGCGTTGCTCAACCTCAAAGTGGAAAAAGCTAATAAACCGTCTCAGGCACTCATATTTTTTATCCTCCTGGGCACCAAAATCACCATAGCAGCGCACTGGAAACAACATACAGTCCCATTCGGGGCAGTTAAACGAAAGATCTCCTGGATTATGACGCAAGAGAAGATGGTCAGTCGCATACAGGACAGAGCCGGCTTCTTTGAGAAAGTTTGGGAACCCTGGGCCACCTTCCACAAAATCCCACTCTTTCCGGGATTATAAACTTGACTTTTGCCCCAAAACCCTGGTAGACCCCCCCATCCCCTCCTGATTCCTCCTTGCCTTCCTCCCCTTCTCCCCCTCTTACTCCTCTTCACCTGACCGATCTATGTTAAGCTTCGAGTTGACTGATCTCATATCCTCCATGATACCTGCACAATCTACAGTTCTCTTTGCCCACCTTATAGTTAGCATGGCCTTTCGGCTTTCATGGCCGGAACATAGCGCAACTATAGTCCCTGTTTGTTTTGGGTGATGAGCACATAGTGATCCCGGCTCCGCTTTGGACCCCCGGGTTTATCTGAGGAACTCAGTCTTACATGCTATTAGTGTATAAACGGTTTGCCCTCAAATTTTCTTTAACTCGTCCAGACTCTGACGGACTGTTTAGGCCTGGGTCGGGTGGGGGGGGTCACCTACCACAGCAGGTGCCCTTTTCGGGGTGGTGGGGGACCTTCTGTCACTCTCCCCAGGACCGCTCACAATAGGGTGTAGGTGTGAGATGCACCCCCAACAACATTAATGAGCAGTGACGATTAATTATTTAAGCCACCTCTAATGAGCTAACTTACCTGGATAACTGGGATCCACACCCGGTAGTTTTCCTCAATGTTTTTCTTTTTGGGGCGATTTTGTTTCTGGTTGTGTCCTACTCAGATCCCGGCCTCAGTTTTAAACATGTCATGTTCCGTTACTCCTTTTTTTTTTTCTTCAGTTTGTATATTGCCTATTTTTTTCTGACACCACATGTTTCTCACTTGCAGGTAATAGTCTGTATGCTACTATCTACTGTATTACTGCTTGATGATGTACGATTTATGTGCCTTGTTTTTCTTACTGTTTGCATAAAACCAATAAAAACATTGAAAAAAAAAAATCCATTGCGGCAGACATAAAAGACACTCTGTCTGCAGCCATCGCGAAACTCCGGCAGGTTTCCGTTACATCAGACGGGGGCGGGGTCACCCATACGTCACTGGGGAAGCCCATGTTTCCCCTTGCGCCAGAGGGGGGCGGGGTCAGGTGACGGGTGGCCCCACCCTCCGCATATAACAAACGTCAGGCCGCCGGGATCCCTGCAGTGTCTCCTCCGTGGAGACAGAAGATGGATGGATTTGCTGCGCTGGATCAGATCAGCCATCGCTGGACCCCGGAGAGATGATCATACATCGCTGGATAGCAAAAGTGGATTACCACCGCTGGAATCTTTTTTTTTCTTTTTTTTTCTTTTTAATAAAGGAATTTTTCAAAAGTGTGTTTGTCTTATTTAACTATTTTTTACACTTTCTTTGTGAAATGGTAGGGGTACTTTTGTACCCCCTTACCATTTCAAACAGGGGGGGCGGGATCTGGGGGTCCCCTTGTTAAAGGGGGCTTCCAGATTCTGATAAGCCCCCTGCCCGCAGACCCCCACAACCACCGGCCAGGGTTGTGGGGATGAGGCCCTTGTCCTCATCAACATGGGGACAAGGTGCTTTGAGGGGTCACAGACCCCCAAAGCATCCTCCCAATGTTGAGGGAATGTGGCCTGGTACGGTTCAGGAGGGAGGGGGGGCGCTCTCTCATCCCCCCCTCTTTTCCTTCGGCCTGCCAGATTGCGTGCTCGGATAAAGGGTCTGGTATGGATTTTTAGGGGGACCCCATGTCAATTTTTTTTTATTTGACGCAGTGTTCCCCTTAATATCCATACCAGACCTGAAGGGCCTGGTAATTGAATTTGGGGGACCCCCACGCTTTTTATTTATTTATTTATTTTTATCAATGACTTTCAATGAGTGTTCTCTGTACGACAATTCATAATAGCTGCGAGTGATTTTAAAGGACTTTTTTTCCTGCATAAATGACACTTTGTGCAGGGACAGTTTTAAGCACCAGAAAAATGCGCCCCTTCACAGGCATACTATAGACACCCCCCAGGTACGAAATTTAAAGGAATATTACACTTTTATTGTTTCACTTTAATCATTATTAAAATCACTGCTCCCGAAAAACAGCCGTTTTTAAAACTTTTTTTTGCATTGATACATGTCCCCTGGGGCAGGACCCGGGTCCCCAAACAGTTTTTAGGACAGTAACTTGCATATTAGCCTTTAAAATTAGCACTTTAGATTTTGAATGTTGGAGTCCCATAGACTTTAATAGGGTTCTAAAGTTCACATGAAGTATGCTATATACTAGCTCTGTCGAATCTTCTTTATACATTCGACAGACACCATAAGCCTTCAAAGACAGATTCAACCATAATTCATGTGGATTTTTGGACGAATGCAATTTTTGAACGAAAAACTAAATAAATAAAAAAGAATTTCGGGAGTAACTAAATAAATTAATTTTTCGGACGAAAACAAAATTCCGAAACAAAATATTTTACTCTGCACATGTCTAACAATAACTTGCATATTAGCCTTTAAAATTAAAACTTTAGATTTTTCACGTTCGTGTTCCATAGACTTTAACAGGGTTTGCATGTTCGCACAAATTTTCTGGCGCGAACCAAATCGTGGGGTGTTTGGCTCATCCCTACTCATGATCTGGGTGGGAATTTTTCTATTCCAAGGTGTAATAATGCTAGTGAGGGATTAGGGGTCATTGAAACCTAGGATATGACGGAGAATTGGGCAAATATTTGTTTCCTGAAAGGGATCTGCAAAACCATAGTATGTGTGCTATGGTACCAGTACTTCCACAAGACCTCCAGCAGGTAGGAGGATGTCCAGGGAAGAATTTGGAGAAATGGTAGGATGTGAGATACCATCTGTGAATTGTTTTTCAGTATGATTCTCAGTGGTTAGAGCAATGGGAGGCTGTAAAGGTGTGCTTAAAGGTACGTGCCCACATGTCGGGGGGGACAGCAATGCTTAGTTTTTCTGCCCATCTTGAGAGAGAGGGTATTTGGGAGTAGGGCTGGTTGTTGTTAAGTATATAATATATTGTAGAGATACCATGTTTCGTGTATGATGTGTAGAAGTTGTGTATTGGTTCAGGAATTTTGGCCTCAGTAGAGATTTTATAATTTCGAAGAAAGTGGGAGATCCTCATGTATGTAAAGGCTTCCGTTTGGGGGAGGTCGTATTCAGTTTGGAGATTTGTAAAGTTTTTTAGAGTGTTGTTAGTGTTGTAGAGATCTGAGATATTAGTTATCTTTTGTGTATGCCAGTTTTGTAAGTTTAGATTTGGTAATTGCGACATCTGAGAGGGATTTGTATTATATGAGACGGGTGGTCTGAGGTTGTCATCTGGATGAATTTCTTCGAGGCTGTGATTGACGGGGAATTAGTCATTGTGTTAGGAGGAAGGCCCGCTGACGTGGCAAGGAGTATATCGCGCAGAATATTTGGTTTGAAGGATGACGATTCTATGATTGACCAGGCCTTATTGGGATTTGGGTGACACCAGTAGTATAGCTGGTCCAGGATGGAAGCATAATAGTAGCTTTGAATGTGGGGAACGCTTACCCCTTCTTTTTTGTGATGTCTGGTTAGAATGTATTGTTGCGCATCTGGGTGGTTTAATTTCCCATATATATCTGGAAAGTTGTTTTTGTATGGAGGTGAAAAAGGAGTGGGGTGTAGGTAAGATTACTTTGTGAAATAGGTAGAGCAGCTTGGAGAGGATTAGTATTTTAAAGGAGGTGATTTGTCCTAGTTTAGAAAGGCCTGTTATGCGCAGTTGGTTTAATAGTTGGGGAAGTAATTTTTGGAAGGCATGGTAGTTAAGGCCATAGAGGTGAGTCAGTGAGGGGTCTAATTTTATCCCTGTCGTTCAAGAATAAGGGTCACTTATATAGTGACAATGGGGCGGTGTCACATGGTATATGTCACATGGGTTGGTCACATGGTGACCCCGCCCCCTTACGATGTCATAGTCCCCATGTGACATCAACCCATGTGACCAACCCATGTGACATATACCATGTGACACCGCCCCATTGTCACTATATAAGTGACCGCACAGCGCGGCTCTGGCATTCCGGCCGGAGGGAGCGACGTGTCAACATCGCCTGGAGAAGAAGAAGAAGAACAAGAAGAAGAACAAGAACGGAAGGCGGCGGCGGCGGCGGCGACGACAGCGGCGACAGAAGACCGGGCCACCGCCTGTAAAAGAGCTACAAGAAGGCGCGGTGGCCCGGCAGAAGAACCGAAGGCGGCGACAGAAGAACGGAAGGCAGCGGCGACAGAAGACCGGGCCACCGCCTGTAAAAGAGCTACAAGAAGGCGCGGTGGCCCGGCAGAAGAACCGAAGAGGGGGACAAGACCCCCGAAGTCGGGAGAAGAGGCCGGCGGCGGGGAGGAAGAAAGCCGGACTCCTCCGCTAGTAAAAGAGCTACACACAGATAGCGGAGGAGTCCGGCGAGAAGACCCCCGAAGACGGAAGACCCCCGGAGCTGTGCAATAAAATATTTTTTCCCTGTGTTGTGTTTTTTTTTGTACTTTATTTCACAGGTGAATGGGTAGGGGTACATTGTACCCCATACTCATTCACATAGGGTGGGGGGCCGGTATCCGGGGGCCCCCTTCTTAAAGGGGGCTCCCGGATTCCGATAAGCCCCCCGCCCGCAGACCCCGACAACCAACGGCCAGGGTTGTCGGGAAGAGGCCCTTGTCCTCATCAACATGGGGACAAGGTGCTTTGGGGTGGGGGGGGCGCGCGGCCCCCCCTTCCCCAAGGCACCCCCCCATGTTGAGGGCACGCGGCCTGGTACGGCTCAGGAGGGGGGGCGCGCTCGCTCGCCCCCCTTTCCTGGCCGGCCGGGTAGCGTGCTCGGACAAGGGTCTGGTGTGGACTTTGGGGGAACCCCCACGCCGATTTTTTTCGGCGTTGGGGTTCCCCTTTAAGCCCATTCCAGGCGGCGGAGCCCGCGAAGTCTCCTTCGCGGGCCCCGCCTACCTGTACACGCGCTCGAAATGGGCGGATTTGCCTCCTCCTTACGTGGGCGAGTCCGTTCATTTCAAAAGTTGAGCGAACTGTTTGCCCAACCTTGTTCGTCAAACAGTCCGCTCGTGTGTGGGCAAGTCCGCTCATGCAAATTTTGAGCGGACTGTTTGCCGAAACTGTTTGACGAACAAGGTTGGGCAAACAGTCCGCGCGTGTGTACGCGGCCTAAGAGAGACGGGTGCATAGTCCAACCATGTGATGTTTCCATTTCCAGAGTTTATCATGTCCTGGAGGGTGAGTTTGTCAACAAGAAAGAAGTTGATTCAGGAGTATGAGAGTTGAGAAAAGGAGAAATATGAAAAGTCCCACTCATTGGTGTGGTGGCATCTCCATGGATCGTAGAGGTGGTTTGCTTGAAGAAAGGGGCTCAGAACAGTTTTATGGTTTCTAGTTGCGGACGTAGTATCCAGTGTGGAATCTCCAATTATGTTGAAGTCACCTCCCATAAGATGCCTCCCCTTTCGGAGTCGTGTAATTTTCTTGTAGAGTAGTTTGTGGAATTGTAGTTGCTGTTTGTTTGGCCCATAGACCCATCCCTACCTTGTATACATTCTAAGTGAGGCAATACCCACTTAATCAGTTTCGCCCATAGATGTTGATCAGGCTGTAGGTGACTTGATTAATGTCACATAAGAGAATCAGAAAACGGCCGTGGGGGTCTGCAATGGATTGATGCAGTTTTAATTGTAGTGTGTCCCATATGGCAATGAGGACTCAATTTTTCTTCTTCTGGCCTGAAGCTGAAAAAACCTGGTCGTAATTTTTTAGGGTGAATCTGGGAGTTTTAGTGGAGGCAAAATGGGCCTCTTGTACTAAGAGGATAATGGCTTTTTGGTCGCTGGCCTCTCTGAGAAGTGCAGATCTTTTCTGTGGGGAGTTTAAGCCCCCAGCGTTCATAGTAATCTATTTTGAAAGCCATTCTCTGAGATTAAAGGTAGGGTGGATAGTCCCCAGGTGAAGGTAATGAGCGGTAGGTGTGGGGCAATTCGCTAGTCCGGCTCTAAGTGGTAAGGACAGTGTGGGTTGTTGCATATTTAGAGGAATAGAGCCCGGGTGTAGCTTGGTGGAAAGGTGGGTGGAGATTGGCTGGCTAATGCTGGGTTCAGGTGATGGGTCTTCGTTTAAAAGGGGAGAGCCCAGTAAAAAAAGGGGCCTGGCCACAATGTGCAGATACTACCTCAAACAGACAGTGGGGGAAAACAATGTGGGACAGGGATCTCTTAACAGGTAGGCAGGTACAGGATAAAGGCACTGCAGTTTCCCAGCCATTAGGCTTTTGCAGAGAAGGATATAGCGTGTGGCTGTCAGGCATCTGGAGGGTCTCCTCCAGTTTCCATGAGAGTTGGAAGTTAATCGGAAGGGTAGAGTTTCCTCTGGGATGATGTGCCAGTTTACCAGGAGTGTGAGTTCCATAGGGAGAGTATGCACTGAGTGAGTTTTATTTTGGTGCGTAATGAGTAGTTTAGTGGGGAAGTCCCATTTATAGGGGATTTTATGGTTCTGGAGTGCCTTAGTTATAGTTGCCAACTGTCTGCAATTTTCCACTGTTGTTTTGGACAAGTCAGCATACAGTGCGATGTTGGTGAAAGGGTCAGGGAGTCTTGTTGCTCATTTGGCTGCTTACATTACTTTTTCTTTTACAGTGAAAAAAATGGATGCAGGCCAAAACATCCCTGGGATTGGAAGTAGAGAGGTGAGATGGCTTGGGGAGTCTGTGTGCCCTGTCAATTTCCATGTCACGGGTTGTCAGGTCAGGCAGAAGGGCCCGGATCAGGGATTTCAGAAATTGTATTAGATCTGATGGTTGGATCGACTCTGGGATATCACGGAATTTAATATTATTCCATCTGGAACGGTCTTCCAGGTCTGCAAGCTTCAAATTGATTAATTGGAGTTCATCATCATGATTCGCAAATTCATCCACCAGCTCATTATGGGCAGAAAGTATGTCTTCCATGAAAGACATCTAACACTGATGATTGCTGCGGTGAGGGGAGAGAGAACAGGCAAGGAGTTGTGACAGGCAGAGTCTGCTGAGGCTCATCTGTTCTGAGCCTAGTCTTGGCAGGGCTGGATGTTGTGGGCGAGTTAGGGGGAGAACACTCACCCTGTGTGTCGGAGAATTGGTGGAGCCCCAGAGACAGCATGGGGCTCTGACTGAGATGTGAGGAAGAGAGCCACACTGTTGCTTCCTGGCCGTTGCCAGTGCCATTTTGGTGAGGAGTAGTAGTCGGACAGTTTCCTGGAGAGTGTGGATGTTTTCCTCCTCTTCAGCATGGCCGCTCACTGTGTAGGGATATTTAGGCTGCTCGCGGGGTGGTTTCTCCTTCTCTGGAGCCGCTGTATATGTCGATGTGACTGGGTATACTGCGGAGCTGTGAATCTAGGCAGCCATCCACATGAGCTGTCAAGCCATGCCCTCTCTGTATTCAATATTTTTTAATACTGTTATTTTGGTATTTCCTTTCACTTATATTTTTTGGACTTTTTCATGACTATATGAATTAACCAATTGAGGTTTCCAATGTCTTTAAGCACATGGCACACTTTAATACATATTTATTATTTGCATTTTTCTTGTAGCACCCATCACTTTCATTTTGCGCATTGCTTCTGCTATCACTTAGAGAGCAGCACCATCTATTGATTTTGATAAAACTGAAAGCAGAACATGCCCTCAACATGTGGGATGCCCCCTCAAAGTACCTTGCCCCCATGTTGATGAGGACAAGGGCCTTTTCCCAACAACCCTGGCTCAGTGGTTATGGGGGTATAGGTGTAAGTTGTCAGGAATCTGGAAGTCCCCTTTAACAAGGGGTCCCCAGAGCCCCCCCTCATGTGAATATGGGGTACATAGAGGCATTGGAAGTCCTGTGGGGTTTGTTTTTATGTCTGAGTTCCTATTTAAAAGATTTACTCTGTTTGTCCCAGTGATGGGTTAAATCACAAAGTGGGATATTTTTGAATGGGGGGACACATTTAAGGTTCATATAACATGGATCCCCCTTACTTTGAAGTCAATGAGCTCACTCATCACTGCCACTGAGACTAAACATGAGGGAAAATCCAAAATGCTAAGTTGTCATCAGAACAGACTAAAGAGAAATATTTTTATGTGGGCATTTGTTCCAGTGACATCCGTCTAAGAGGCATTTTCCTCACTTTAGATTTTTTCTTGCTTCCTGTTGTGCTAACAAGATGGGAAATGAAGGCAAATCAGCCAAATGGGACATGCAATGAAGTCTGCTAGGGGGTTTACACATACCCTACTGTATTTAAAAATGAAAACAAAGTTTTGATACACTTTAAAAGCCATGTTTTGTGTTTAGGGGAATGTGCTACCATTATTTTAAAGCATTTTAATTCCCCTTACCTGGCTGCTGAAGAAAGATGTTACAAACATTTGTTATTTCCATAGACATTTAAATTATCATGCTGGCCATAATTATTTCAAACTGCAAAATAAATTGAAAATAAATATTTTGCTGAAGTATTCCTGTGCGATTGAGATAACTTTCTAACACAAAATAAAAAAAATGTGTATTGAAACAGTGGTAATGGATCTCCATTGCCATTCCCATTTATAATATGTGCTCTGCAATAGCTAAAACATATTGGGCTGAGGATATTGACCCTAAAACTTGTCCACATGTCTGCTGGGAATTGAGAACACTTTTGACTCTGACAAAGACTGACAATATAACATGATTAATTTGAGCATTAGAAGAGAGCAAATTAACCTTCAATACTGTTTGTTACGAAAAGGTTAAACTTAATGTTCCTGTCTACCAGAAAGAAAATGTTTTTTAAAATATTGAAATCTATTATAGCTTATTTCTGAAACTCTCACATTTCTTTCTCTTCTTTTGCAAATTCACATATATAACATCAAGGCCATTTCAAAACCAAAGGGCATACCATTGCATTTCAAAATAGGAATGAAATTAAATTGTTTCAAGTACAGGGACCATGTTTGGGTTGTAAAGTATACATTTGCATCAAAAACAGCTAAATAGAATACTTGAAGTTAAACCTAGTAAAAAAAAAAAAAAAAAAAAAACCTAAAAAGCTATTCATGTTATTATATTTAGCTGAGAAAAATACATTCTAGGTCAAAGTGACTGTCTCTGCAAAAGGTCCCCTGGACCCACCCATATACTCACCTTACTAGAGTTCTGCCCCTTCCTCTTCTGCAGCTGACACTAAAATGTCTGGTGTTTAAAACGTGGGGTGGGCATTGTTCAATTGTACAATCATTTTGGAAAAAGATCTTTCTGATAATTACAAAATTTTTTGATCGTCCAATTTTTCCAGACGCAATTATAGCTCTCCTTAATTTAAAACCAGCCTTTCTAAATCAGAAATAATTCAAATTAGTTTTTACACCCCTGATAGCCGCAAAGCAGACTATAGCCAATGCGTGGAAAACAGATGTGGTGAATATTGCAGAAACCAAACGTAGAATGAATCAATCTTTCATCCATGCTAAAATGGACGCTATAGATAAAAACCAGATGACAAAGTTTGAAATCATATGGAAACCCTGGATTAAATATTATACGTCAGATAATATTGACAACCGAGTTTTATTGTTATGGTGATTAAGATTTTTTATAGAATTACAACATTAGATGATATATAATACCTCCTCCGGAGAATTATTCCCTCCCCTTCCCCTCCTATATACCTTTTATGTTCTTCCCTTGCTATATAAAACTTACTATAAACATACTTTAGAAGTTATGGTCAAAACTTTAAAATCATATATTTTATTTTAGACATATTTATATTTTCTTGGGATTAAAATGTTTAAAACTCAGCTATAAGAATGTTTTCAAATTCTAAAATATATAAGGCCATTTATTGTCATTCCCACGAGAATATCTTGAAATTCTTCTTTGCTTTGTATCATCCGTACTTCAATATGTCTACTTTTTATTTCTGGTATCACATAATTTGTCTTATATTCTGTACATGTAATTTATTTTAACATAAAATACAATTTTTGAACGAGAAAACGTGGGGTGATATCACTCTACCAGCTATGGGACAATGCACAGGTGTACTGATTACCTGATAGGCTTGAACACTTTTGCAGGGAAGGTGGTCACATTCTTCTCCATACCTCAAAGTTCCAGGTATTGTGGATGGCTGGAATAAAGAATGAAAATTGGGCTGTTTCATTTAATTTATTCTAATGGGTTTATTGCCAAGTTTAGAGCAGGTGTTGTCACATTAAATAATCAAACTAAACAAAAAAGAGACAGCGAGAAAAAAACCCACCAAAGGCACATCTCATTGTCAAATAAAAATCTGAACTGGAGTGGACTGAAGGAACCACCTGGCATTGAGAGAGACTGTCACTGTGACTCAAGAGGGGATGTGTCAGTGAAGTGTCATCATCTGTGCTGCTGCACACTGCTTTCAGTGCCACTGTGAGAGTCAATTTCATGTGTGTGTGCCTGACCATTCTAGTCTTGTCCCTGAGCTACTTACTTACCATATCGGAACTAAAATAAGAAATATGTTTTTTGCCTTAATAAGTACCTTAATGTGTAAGTACAGTACCCTATCGTTTTCAGCCTAGGAAGCTGCCATCTTTGCCTCTGTTTAATCTACAACTGCCATGGTGTTGTACATGTGATCAGTTATGACACCAGCCATTGGATGGTTTGACAGTTTGGTTGAGAGCACAATCAATGGGAGTATTACATTTTGGGCACATGCAGGAAATTAAACTGTTTTATGGATGGGTTTACTTCCTCTTTAAATCACATTGCTAATTGCATATTGTACTTGTTTGTAGCCTAAATGCTGAAATGCGCACTTAAAGCTGTAATTTTGTAACTTTTGTAAAAGCCAGTAAAAACTTGGCTGTGCCAGTAAATTTTGGGTGTCATGTCAGTAAATTTCAATCTGGTAGGTTGGCAACACTGGATAGATTCCATCTTTATAAGCAGAAATAGAGGAACCTACTTTACTCCCTCACCCACTTTTATGGTTATTTTCTGATACAAGCCAACATATAATTATAGAGCTAACTTATATATTGAATAAAGTATACAGAAATATTTACTTACCTTGTTGAAATCTGTTTCAGCTGCACTGAAGTGGTCCTCTGTGGGAACATTCATGCTCCATTAAGGTAAGGATGACGTACGCCATAGAGAAACAAGTTACAGAGCTCCCATGGGTCCAACGGATGGGTAGATGGGAGGGGCCACAAATGATCACATCTGGATGGCTGGGCAGGAGAAAGGAGCCACAGCAAGGAACTGGCAAAGTGAATTTAAGGGGTCAAGTGGCCCTTTGCAGAGACACTGCTTGGGCCAGATGGCAGCAGGGTTGATTTACTAAAGACAAGTAGGCTATTCACCTTACAAGGGAATTTGTGAATTTTATGAAAATTCACTTTTGGAAACATGACTCAACCATGGGCAATGAAAAATGAAAAACAAAAGCTAACAATGACTGGACATTGAAAGTCAGCAGAGCCCCATCTCATCCTCCCCCAAAGTAAACAGTGTTTAGCCTATAGCAAATAAACCCTATTGTCTCTAAAATCAGCTGACATTTATTTTACCAGTATAAAAACATATGGAGATGATACAAAGTGAAACAAGTCCATGGGCTCAGTAGTACAGGGCCCTGGTTCTAACTACCTAGCCACTATGCTGAATGAGATAATGCAGTTTATTTACTCTAACTATATGTACAACATAAGAAAACATAGCTAAGTTGGAAAACATTTTAATACTTATGTTCAATATAAGAATGTATTCTTCTTGTGTTATCATGTGGTAGGCAAATACAGAAAAACCTGTTGTTCAAATAGGTAAAACAAAAACTCAGCCATAGAACTCATGTTGAGAACATCAAATCTGTAGACCTGGGGAAAAAAAGAAATGTGTTTCTTAGTCTAGCAGCAGGGTTTGCTCCTACAAAAAGACTTGCTTGAAAGCTTGATGCAGCTAGATAAACCAAATTCTGAATCATGCATTGCATTAGTAAACACGAAAGCAAGCACACACTGTATAAAAAAAGAGCAACATGTCCTTAACATTTATATGTCAAAAACTTTAATTATGTTCTAAATTCTTCTGAGATGTCCACTGCAGGCTCCACAGTATAGGCTCATTAGATGATGTGCAAGATTTTGAAAATGTTACAGTGCTGTAAAGAAATTGATATTTAATGGGAATTCATAGGTCTTCATTTTTATAGCCCCACTAATCTCCTTATCTTCACATAGTCACTATTCAGACTATTCCTGCTGATTTTCCATCATTTCCAGCTTAATTTCAATGCATTGCAAAGCTGAATTTTGTCAATCTAATTGAGGGATATAGAAGAGAGCTTACATAGCTACGTACTGAGAGATCAGGCTGTTAAAATGCAAAATATAAAGGCTATTTTTAAATTAACCCTATTAAAATATTTTACCAGGATAGGTGAAATAGAATATAGCCTTGATTTACTGTATAAAACTGCCTTTTCATATTAACAGCTATATATTAAGTGAAATTTGAACAGTGCACAGATCCTAATCTGCAACATTGTTATCATTAATTGCTAATATATTTTGTCTTTTCTCAGCTGTATTTAATATATCAGAGTCAAATTTAACAGTCACAGCTCGAAATGAGCACATAAATAAAATGTTTTGTCCTTTGGTGGTTTGTCATGTGTCATGTGATCCATTACACCAATGTTTACTCTATGTATATGTATATGTATATGTATATATATATATATATATATATATATATATATATATATATATATATATATATATATATATATATATATGTGTGTGTGTGTGTGTGTGTGTGTGTGTGTGTGTGTATATATGTGTATATATATATATATATATATATATATATATATATATATATATATATATTACAGTATTTTACAAACGTGAGTACACCCCTCACATTTTTTGCAAATCTTTGCTACATGGTAAAGCGCGGTAAAACATAGTCTAACAGTGTAAATTTTCTGTCCCCTAAAAATAGCTCAACAAACAGTCATTCATGTCTAAACCTCTGGCAACAAAAGTGAGTACACCCCTAAGTGAAAATGTCCAAACTGAGCCCAATTATCAATTTTTCCTCCCTGGTGTCATGTGACTCATTAGTGTTACAAGGTCTCAGGTATGAAGGGGGAGCAGGTGTGTTAAATATGGTGTTATCGCTCTTATAATGGTCACTGGAAGTTGAACATGGCACCTCATGGCAAAGAACTCTCTGAGGATATGAAAAAAAAAAACGATTGCTCTACATAAAGATGCCCTAGACTATAAGAAGATTGCCAAGACTCTGAAACTGTGCTACAGCACGATGACAAAGACCATACAGCAGTTTAACAGGACAGGTTCCACTCAGAACAGGCCTCGCCACGGTCGACCAAAGAAGTTGAATGCACGTGCTCAGCGTCATATCCATATTGTCAAAATTGGGCCCAAGGTGTCAATATTTTGTGTGGCCACTATTATTTTCCAGCACTGCCTTAACCTTCTTGGGCATGGAGTTCACCAGAGCTTCACAGGTTGCCACTGGAGTCCTCTTCCACTCCTTCATGATGGCATCATGGAGCTGGTGGATGTTAGAGACCTGGTGCTCCTCCACCTTCCGTTTGAGGGTGCCCCACAGATGCTCAATAGGGTTTAGGTCTGGAGACATGCTTGGCCAATCCATCACCTTTACCCTCAGCTTCTGTAGCAAGGCAGTGATTATCTTGGAGATGTGTTTGGGGTCGTTGTCATGTTGGAATACTGCCCTGTGTCCCAGTCTCTGAAGGGAGAGGATCATGCTCTGCTTCAGTATGTCACAGTACATGTTGGCATTCATGGTTTCCTCAATAAACTGTAGCTCCCCAGTGCCGGCAGCACTCATGCAGCCTCAGACCATGATACTCCCACCACCATGCTTGACTGTAGGCAAGACACACTTGTTTTTTTACTCCTCACCTGGTTGCTGCCACACACGCTTGACACCATCTGAACCAAATACGTTTATCTTGGTTATATCAGGCCACAGCACATGGTTCCAGTAATCCACGTCCTTAGCCGGCTTGTCTTCAGAAAACTTTGCAGGCTCTTGTGCATCATCTTTAGAAGAGGCTTCCTTCTGGGACAACAGCCATGTAGACCAATTTGATGCAGTATGCGGCGTATGGTCTGAGCACTGATAGGCTGACTCCCCCCCACCCCTTAAACCTCTGCAGCAATGCTGGCAGCACTCATACATCTATTTCCCAAAGAAACCTCTGGATATGATGCTGAGCACATGCACTCATCTTCTTTGGTTGACCATGGCAAGGCCTGTTCTGAGTGGGACCTGTCCTGTTAAACCATTGTATGGTCTTGCCCACTGTGCTGCAGCTCAGTTTCAGGGTCTTGACAATCTTCTTATAGCCTTGGCCATCTTTATGTAGAGCAACAATTCTTTTTTTCAGATCCTTAGAGTTCTTTGCCATGAGGTGCCATGTTGAACTTCCAGTGGCCAGTGTGAGAGAGTGAGAGCAATAACTCCAAATTTAACACACCTGCTCCCCATTCACACCTGAGACCTTGTAACACTAATGAGTCACATGAAATCAGGGGGGGGAAATGGCTAATTGGTCTTAATTTGGACATTTTCACTTAGAGGTGTACTCACTTTTTTTTGTCAGTGGTTTAGACATTAATGGTTATTTTGAGCAGACAGAAAATGTACTCTTTTATACAAGCTGTACACTCACTACTTTACATTGTAGCAAAGTGTCATTTCTTCAGTGTTGTCACATGAAAAGATATAACAAAATATTTACAAAAATGCGAGGGGTGTACTCACTTTTGTGAGACACTGTATATACTGTATGTTATGTATGCAAAAAAAACTGTACGTAAGTCAGTAATGGGCTAGCCTTTTAGAAGAACATTACATTTCCTTGCTGTCTAAAATGTAATGTGGGAGAAAGAGGTATTACTACATCAAAAGTGTATTCTCACATTGACTAATTGGCTAAATGAGAAACATTCATAGGAAGGGCAATTTGCCAAGTTCTACTTTATTTTGAATGTATCATAAATGTTTTGCACAGCCTGTGCTTGTATTTGTTTACAGGCAAAAAAATGTATTCCAACATTGTCCTCTGCATCCTGAATCCAATAGTATTCCCTTCTAACCACTTTATCTCTGGAAGGTTTTACCTCCCTCATGACCAGGACATTTTTTTGCTGATCAGCACTGTGCTACTTTAACTGGTAATTACTTGGTCATGCAACATTGTACCCAAATGAAATTTATATAATATTTTACTTGTATTTGACCACCACTGTATTTTTTTATTTTTTGCTACAGAAATAAAAAAATTACTGAGCATTGTGTGGGAAAAAAAAATAAGTTTTTTTTAGCTGCTGTTATAACATTTTGCAAACAAATATTTCTTCATAAATTTAGGCCAAAATTTAGTCTGCTACATCTCTTTGGTAAAAATAACCCAAATCAGTGTATATTATTTAGTCCAGTGCTTTTTAACCTTTTCAGCCAAGGCACCCTTTAGAATTGCAAACAATCCCGGGGCACACCAGTCTAAGGGCTTGTTCACACCAGGAAATGCATCTGATCTCACACGCTTTTTAGTGTCTTCCCTCCCTAGCACAACCCCACCAAATCTCCCCTCCTAGCACAACCCTCCTTCCTAGCACAATCCCCCAAACCCCTCCCCCCTTAGCACAACCCTCTGAACCAAATCACCCACCCAGGACAACTCCCAAAATCCCACCTCCTAGCACAGCCCTCCAATACCCCACATAGCCCAATAACCCCCAAATCTCCCTCTTCCTAGCACAAATTCTGTCCCTACAGGAGTAACAGCAACTGAGAGGGGAGAGAGCCAGGGGGAGGTGTGGGTTGTGCTTTCTCTCTCTCTCCCCCCCAGCTCTTCTCCTTTCTGAGATTTGAGCAATCTTCTGTTAACTGTTAACAGGAGGGAGCATGCATGGTTAACCCCTGTGTACAGAAGAGGCAGAGAGCTGTGCCCACACCTTCCCCCACTCTCTGCTACTCTCTGTACTCTTGCAGGCAAGTCCTTAGCAACCAATGACGTCATCAGTTGTTAGGGCGCAGCCCAATGCCTAGCTCAGCTTTCTCTTTTACAGGTAAGAGTGCAAAGAGGAGCAGAGAGTGGGGGAAGGTGTCTCTCTGCCTCCTCTGTAAACAGGAGTTATCCATGCATGCTTCCTCCTGTAGCACAGGAGCTAACAGAGGATTGCTCAGACCAGGCTGTTGCTGCGGAACCCCTAAGGACTCCTCATGGCACCCCATTAGAGAAAGATTGATTTAGTCTGTGTGAAAGTTACAAACTATAAGATATATATTTGAAAATTGGTCAATCCTGATGTACTGACAGCCTATCAAATTTTTTGAGACCCCAAAATTTTGCAAACATTATTTTATTTTACTATTGTTTATATATAATGCCATCAGAGTAGTTCCACCTGGGGGTGATGGATTTAAAAAAAAAAATTGATGACTACTGTTATAAATAATTGGCTTTTACTCATGGCAGCTATCTTACTATTGTGATGCTGTGATTAGCTACAGCTAAATCACATGGTACAGGGCCCCAGGTACCATGTGAATGCTCTGGAACAATCACTACATCACAATAGTATGCAAGCTGTCAAGAATGGAAGCTTACATGTAATCATATGATCACTATGATTGGTCATAGCGATCACCAAAGATGAGCTGAACACTCACCGGTTCGGTTCGCACCAGAACATGCGAACAGGCAAAAGACTCTGTTTTGGGACACAAACTGATGTTTTTTGGGACACAAACATGAAAAATCAAAAGTGCTAATTTTAAAGGCTTATATGCAAGTTATTGCTAAAAAATTCTTTGGGGACCCGGGTCCTGCCCCAGGGGATATGTATCAATGCAATTTTTTTTTTTAAACTACAGTTTTTTCTGGTGCAGTGATTTTTTTAATGCTTAAAGTAAAACAATAAAAATGAAATATTCCTTTAAATATTGTGCCTGGGGGTGTCTATAGTATGCCTATAAAGTGGCACATTTTCCCCATATTTAGATTACCACAGCAAAATGACATTTCTAAAGGAAAAATTGTCATTTAAAACTGATTGCAGCTGTATGAATTGTCGGGTCTCGGCAATATAGATAAAACTCATTTTTTCAGAGAAAAAAATAGCATGGGCCCACCCCCCCCATCCAGTCCATTACCAAGCCCTTTGGGTCTGGTAGGAACGTTAAGAGGAACCCCGAACCAAAATGTCTCTAAAAAATTGCGTGGGGGTCCTCCCAGTATTCATACCGGGCCCTTCAGGTCTGGTATGGAAATTAAGGGGAACCCTGCACCAAATTTAAAGAAAAACGATGTAGGGGTCCCCCCAAAATCAATGCCAGACCCTTATCTGTGCACGCAACCTGGTAGGCCGCAGGAAAAGAGGGGGGACGATAGAGCGCCCCCCTGACTAGGGATGAGCCAAACCCCCCCGGTTCGGTTCGCATCAGAACCTGCGAACGGACCGAAAATTTGCGCGAACTTTAGAACCCCATTAAAGTCTATGGGACTCAAATGTTCAAAATTAAAAGTGCAAATTTTAAAGGCTAATATGCAAGCTAATGTCCTAAATAGGGGTTATGGACCCAGCTCCTGCCCCAGGGGATAGGTATCAATGCAAAAAAAAGTTTTAAAAACGGCGGTTTTTTGGGAGCACTGATTTTAATGATGCTTAAAGTGAAAAAAAGTGAAATATTCCTTTAAATATCGTGCCTGGGGGTGTCTATAGTATGCCTGTGAAGTGGCATGTGTTTCCCGTGTTTAGAACAGTCCCTGCACAAAATGACATTTCTAATGTAAAAAAAGTAATTTAAAACTGCTTGCGGTTGAATGTAATGTCTGGTTCCGCCAATATGGATAAAAATCATTGAGAAAAATGGCACGGGTAGCCCCCCCTGCCCATTACCAGCCCTTTGGGCATTGTACGGATATTAAGGGTAACCCCGTATCTAACTTAAAAAAAGGAAAGGCGTGGGGCTCCCAGGCCCTATATACTCAGAACAGCAGTATACAGGCAGTGCAAACAAGACATGGACTGTGTAGGTTTGTTGTTAAATAGAATATGTTTGTAATTTTTAACTGGTATATCCAAAGTGTGGCTCCAGTCAAAAAATCTATTTTTAAGCTTTTGGAAAACATAGGGAAGGGTTATCACCCCTGTAACATTTTTTTCCATCTGTGCACCTCTTCAGAAGATTTCACCTCAATTTCTGTCCCAATGACAAATGTTTTTTGAAAATTTGGTGTTTTTAGTAAAACGAGGATTGGGATAAAGCATCAGTGGAGAGGAGACACGTTTTTCCCATATCAACTCTTACAGGAGAGAATTTCCCTTCCTAGGGGTAGATTTCATCTCACTTCCTGTTGTCTCCTTCTGTTTGCGAGTAGGAGACGTTTGTAAGTTGCATGTTTGAAAGTAGGGGCCTGCCCTATATGCTCTGCAGAAATTTGAGCCTAAGGTGTTGGTGTTGCCACAACACTGTAAGCCCTCAAAGTGACTCTTGATGGGCGCTGGAACACCCTGCTGTGAACTATTATATCAAGAATTGTAATTACATGCCATTGTTGAACAGTGGTAGAAAAATTGGACCTTGGGTGCATTGGGTGGTGGTGGTGGTGCTGGTGCTGGTGCCATAACACTGTAAGTCCTCACAGTTACTCTTGGTGGGCGCTAGAACAGGCCCTGCTGTGAAATATTATCTCAAGAATTGTAATTACATGTACCTTTTGAACAGGGGCAGAAAAATTGGGCCTTAGGCACTGGTGCCACAACACTGCAACACCTCAGAGAAACTCTAATTGGAGAGCAGGAATAAGCCCTGCTGCAAAGTGCAAAGTATTGCATGAAAAATTACACACCCCTTTTAAACAGGGGCTTAAAAATTGGGCCTTAGGCACTGGTGCTGGTGCCACCACATGGCAGCCCCTCACAGATATTCTATTTGGAGCGCAGGAATGAGCCCTGCTGCAAAGGATTGCATAAAAAATTGTAATTACACGCCCCTGTTAAACAGGGGCTAAAAAATTGGGCCTTAGCCACTGGTGGTGGCGCACAGAACCAAAAATGTTCTTCCAAGCTATCAGCTGGCTTGGCATCAACCCCCTGTCAACCTGCTCCTGCAGAGCTGACAGAATATCTGCCCCAGTGTGGCTCCTGTCCCCCAAGCACACCAGCGCAAGCCCTGCATGGCATTTTGCCTGCATACTTGCGTAGCTCCTTGAACGCCTACGTAGCACTGCTGGTTCCAAGGACAAAGCACAGGAAGAGGCCATGGAGGAAGAAGAAGAGGAGGGGGTGGAGGAGAGAGGTGTGTCACAATCACCAGTAGTAGCATTTTGGAGGCATGGTGGTGGAACAACCTCAAACACTAATGCACCTTGTCCTGCATCCTTCCGAGCTGCCAAAAGAGTCACCCAATGTGCCGTGAAAGATAGGTAATGTCCCTGTCCATGCCTGCTGGACGCTGAGTCAATGGTAATATGCACCTAACCACTGACCGCCCTGCCCAGCGAGGCATGGACATTGCCTTCCACATGTCGGTAGAGAGCCGGAATCGCCTTCCATGAGAAAAAGTGGTGTTTGGGAACCTGCCACTGAGGAACTGCACATTGCACAAACTCACGGAAGGGGACTGAGTCTACAAACTGAAAAGGCTGCAGTTGTGCTAACAATTTAGCCAAGTTAGCATTCAACCATTGGGCATGTGGATGGCTGGGATTGAACTTCTTTCGACGGTCCAGCAGCTGGGGCAGGGAAATTTGCCTAGTACAATCGGACGTCAGTGTACCTCTAGCAGATTACTTGGCTGTGACACACCTAATTCTGCACCTTCATTCCTCTCAGTGCAGGTTTCAGAGGACTGAAGGTATAGTGGGGTTGGAGATCCCAGCTGATCAGGAGCAAGGAGAGGTCTGCTTTGTACTTTGGTGTGGGTCTTTTAGGTATGCTTGCCAACAAACTGCATGGCAGGTCGACATATGTCTGGTCAAGCATGTGGTGCCTAAGCGGCTGATGTTTTGGCCACGCAAGATACGCTTGAGACATATGTTGCAAATAGCAGCGGTGTGATCTGATGCACTAGTCTCAAAAAAGGCCCACACCAAAGAACTTTTGGAATAACGCGCAGAGGCAGCGCCCTGCACAGGCGGAGCTCTGCTGTGTGATTCAGTCAGTGTGCTGCCCTTAAGCTGGCCCCTGGAGAGCATCCGGCCTCATTGGAGATGTGCCTTCTCCTCCTCCTCCTCTCTCCTATTAGGCACTCACTTGGAGTCAGTGACCTCATCATCCCCTCCCTCCTCATCACTGGAGCAAACCTGGCAGTATGCTGCAGCTGGTGGAACATGACTGCCATATTGCTGTCCTTCTTGGGCATCCCCTCTCTCTGGGCTCACGCTACTGCCTTCCTCTAGCTCAGTATCATCATCAGAGCCTTCAAAATGCTGGGCATCCTCCTGGAGCATGTACACAACACTGTGCTCAAACAGTTCGGGGGACTCCTGTGGGGACATGGTGGGGCTAGGGAATGAGTGACTGATGCCATTGAGATGAGGGAAGAGGCAGCGTTGGCAGCTGCTTTTCCAGTACCCTGAGCCTGGGTGAGAGAGGATGAAGAGGATGTGGAGGGCTTGGTCATCCACTCTACCAAGTCTTTGGCATGTTGCGGCTCAACACGTCCAGCTTCTGAAAATAAGGACAAGCGTGTCCCATGGCCACATGCTGATGAGGATGCACCGCGTCCAAGACCAGCACTGTGGCCTCTAGACACAGAGCCTGCTTGCCCTCTTTTATTGGCCTGCAGGGAGATGTAGCTGCACAAAGCTGGGACGTATATACTGATTATACTGCAGCTAGCAGAATCAACTGCCTGCCTGTAGTATTATTACTATGAGAACACCAGCAATTGGGGTAGCTTTAGGTGCACACTGTGCAGATGACACAGTACACTGACTGTATTTGCTGCAGCTGCCTGCCTGTGGTATAGGATCTGAAGAAAACCAGCAACTGGGGTAGCTTTAGGTGCACATTGTGCAGATGACACAATACACCAAATGTAATTACTGGAGCTGTCTGCAGTATAGGATCAACAGAACACCAGCAATTGGGGTAGCTTTAGGTGCAAACTGTGCAGATGAAACAGTACACCAACTGTAATTGCTACAGCTGCCTGCGCATAGAATCAGCAGAACACCAGCAATTGGGGTAGCTTTAGGGGTACACTGTGCAGATGACTCAATACACAAACTGTAATTACTGGATCTGCCTGCGGTATAGGATAAGAAGAACACCAGCAATTGGGGTAGTTTTAGCTGTACACTGTGCAGGTGGCACAATACACTGACTGTAATTACTGCAGCTGCCTGCCTGCCGTATAGGATCAGCAAAACACCAGCAATTGAGGTAACTTTTGGTGCACACTGTGCAGATGACACAATACACCAACTGTAATTACTGGAGCTGCCTATGGTATAGGGTCAGCAGAACACCAGCAATTGGGGTAGCTTTAGGTGCACACTGTGCAGATGACACAATACACCAACTGTAATTACTGGAGCTGCCTGCAGTATAGGATGATCAGAACACCAGCAATTGGGGTAGCTTTAGGTGCACACTGTGCAGATGACACAATACACCAACTATAATTACTGGAGCTGCCTGTGGTATAGGATCAGCAGAACACCAGCAAGTGGGGTAGCTTTAGGTGCAAACTGTGCAGGTGGCACAATACACCGACTGTAATTGCGGCAACAGCTGCCGGTGGTATAGGATCAAAAGAACACCAGTAAATGGAGTAGCTTCAGGTGTACACTGTGCAGGTGGCACAATACACCAACTGTAACTGCTACAGCTGCCTGTGGTATAGGACCAGAAGAAACCAGAAATTGGGGTAGCTTCAGGTGTACACTGTGCAGGTGGCACAATACACCGACTGTAATTTAAATAGCTTCAAAGGAAATACAGACACTGTCTCTCCGTCTATCTCTCTCTCTCTCTCTCTTAGTGACACAACACACTACGCAAGGCCGCAGCGCAGGTGGCCTGATATAGTGTGGGGCATGTACTAAACCCCCTGAGCCATAATTGGCCACAGGCATCCTGTCTGTGGCCAATTATGGTTCTCTTTGCTGACGACGCTGTGATTGGCCAAGCATGTGGGTCATAATGCATGCTTGGCCAATCATTAACCAGCAATGAGCTGCGATGCCACAGTGAATTATGGGCCTTGAGCGCCACTCGAACTTGATGCCACTCGAATTTTGGGTCTGACCCCAAAGCATCTTGTTCCCATGTTGATGGGGACAAAGGCCTCATCCTACAACCCTTGCCCAGTGTTTGTGGGGGTATGCGGGTGGGGGGCTTATCAGAATCTGGAAGTCCAGCAATGTAAATCCACACCACCCGACGAACTGGAAAAGAAAAAAAAGCCCATGGAGGCGGAACTGTTGTGGCTTATTTTTTCTTTTTCAGTCTGTCTGGCGGCATGGATTTACATCGGTGGATATTTTTATTTTTATATTTTTTAATAAAGGACTTGTCCCAAGCTGTCTCTCGTCTTTTTGACCATTTTTGATGCTTTTTTGCACTTTGGTAGGGTATTGTACCCCATTACCAATTCACATAGGGGGCAGGATCTGGGGGTCCCCTTGTTAAAGGGGGCTTCCAGATTTCAATGAGCCCCCCTCCCGCATCCCCACAGCCACCGGGCAAGGGTTGTGGGGATGAGGCCCTTGTCCCCATCAACATTTGGACAAGGTGTTTTGGGGTCAAACCCAAGACCCCAAAGCACTCTCACCATATTGAGGGCATGTGGCCTGGTATGGATCAGGAGCAGGGGCACTCTCTCATCCACCCCTCTTTTCTTGCAGCCTGCCAGGTTGCGTGCTCAGATGAGGGTCTGGTATGGATTTTGGGGGGACCATTTTGTTTTTATTTTGCACAGGGTTCCCTTTAAAATCCATACCAGCCCTGAAGGGTTTGTTATGGATTTTGGGGGGACCCCAACACCATTTTTTTTTATTTGGCATAAGGTTCCCCCTAATTTCCATACCAGACCTGAAGGTTCTGGTATGGATTTTGGGGGGACCCCCACGCATTTTTTTTTTAAATTTTGGTTTGTTGTTCCCCTTAATATTCATACCAGACCCAAAGGGCCTGGTAAATGACTGGGGGGGGGACCCATGTTGTTTTTTCAATGAGTTTTATCTATACTGCCAAGTCCTGACAATTCATTATAGCTGCGATCAGTTTTAAATTACTTTTTCCTTTAGAAATGTCATTTTGCTGTGGTACTGTTCTAAACACAGGAAAACTGCGTCACTTTACAGGCATACTATAGAAGCCCCCAAGGCACAATATTTAAAGGAATATTTCATTTTTATTTTTTCACTTTAAGCATTATTAAAATAACTGCTCCTGAAAAAAACTGCAGTTTTAAAAAAAAAATTGCATTAATACATGTCCCCTTTTTATGACAATAACTTGCATATAATCCCTTACAATGAGCTCTTTTGGTTTTTCATGTTATTGTCCTAAAGAGTTTAACAGTGTTCCACGACTTTCAAATTTGCTGCAAACAACCAAAGTTCGCCCCAAACTTATGCTCAGGCTGTACCGTTCGCCCATCCCTAGTGATCACATGATACCCCAGGTGCGTACAGCAACTGGATACCAAGCCCCATATTCATGGAATCATGCCGCTGCACACCCCAACCTTTCGTATTCTTGGGCCTAGATATAATGCTGATAAAGAAATGTGTTTCTTTCATGCTCTAATAACTTTAACATGGAAGCATGTTCATGGCATGAATTTAGTATTGTATAATATGGTATGATAATTTCGTGCTCACAAATGTGTCTGACCAGGTCTGTTAGTTTACAGAATGTACCGGACAGCATGGTCAAACTCTGGTCATCATTGAACTATAATACTGCAAAGTCATATTTAGATACTGTGCAACTGCTGAAACAGGTAAGTGGAGGTAGGATTATGAAATTTTAGATTTGAAGTACAATCTACAGTATATCTTTCTGAATATCTAGTTCATGGATTTAATCGCTGAAATTCCACAGTCAATTCAAGTTTTTTTCTGATAAGATGCCTTGGCTAAAACTGTCATTCAAACAAACAATTGAAACCTATTTGCAATTTGTGCCTAATATCTGTACGTATATACTGTGGCTGATTATGCCCATAGTAATGTTAATGTAATGTTTTTCGCTTACAGATACAATGTAACAGGCAAGTTGTATGCTAACTGACCTGTGTCCTCAGGCAATATAGGCTAAATTGGTAATTATGATGTCTGTTGGGATTTTTTAACAGATTTTATGCTGAGCACAGTTAATAATTTCCCCTGTGACTACTGTATTTTCTTCTTGCTGAGCATGTACTATTAGAACTGAATTCAAGTTTAACTAAACAAAGCTAGCATATCAACCAATGGGTGAAAAAAATCAATAAATGAAAAAACATATATATATATAACTTTTTTTTGCAAATCTAGCATTTATCATATTTCAGATACTCTATAAAATACAACACATTCAGAGAAGCCTACTTTTTTTTGTTGAAAAGTGCTTTCACAATATTTGAACTTTAGGTTAAGAAAGTATGGAAACAGCATGCAGAAGAACCAATGCCCTCCATTTCCCACCTTCAGCCACTGAATGTCTGCAGGCATGAGAGGAGGAGAAGCAGGCATTCAGTGGCTACATGAATCTGTTCCTCTACATGCCACCTTCCTTGCCACCCTCCTATACGGTGTACGGGGGGGGGGGCACTTGGGCCCCCTGGACCATGGGGCTGGGTCACAATGACAACCCCATGTGACCTCTGTACATGCGCCCCTGCCCAAAAGGCACACCTCCAGTTTTTGGAGCTAGCAAGTTCAGATTGGGTTCTAGTAGAGTAAAGACTTCAGTCCAGAAGGAGGAGAGGTGAGGACAGGTCCAAAAAATATATAGTAGATTAGCTGATAAATCTCCACACCTTGGACAACAAACTTCCTTGCCACCCTCCTATACAGGTGTATGGGGGGGGGCACTTGGGCCCCCTGGACCATGGGGCTGGGTCACAATGACAACCCCATGTGACCTCTGTACATGCACTCCTGCCCAGTTTTTGGAGCTGGCAAGTTCAGATTGGGTTCTAGTAGAGTAAAGACTTCAGTCCAGAAGGAGGAGAGGTGAGGACAGGTCCAAAAAATATATAGTAGATTAGCTGATAAATCTCCACACCTTAGACAAACAAACTCCAGTCCCATTCAAGGTAGCTTGGTGGGTATGTAATGTAAAAGGTGAATGTACTTGAATTGGGGTAGTCTATTTGCTATGCTAATAATATCATGAAAGCAGGTTTCACTTCTTGCCAACCTTCAGGTCTTCTAGTTTAGTTTAGTAGTTTGTTCTTAGGAAATACGTGTATTGCAATCTGACATCTACCAAAAGCTATGTTGTACAACAGCCTGCCTACTTTGTTAAAAACTGGATGGATTGCCGATGTATTTTGCTATAGTTTGGTAAATCTAAAGGAGAATATACAAACAAAATGCACCATATATAGATATGTTAATTTATTACATGGGCAAAATAATCAATGTGTTCCTAATTTTGTTATTTTTTTTAGACTTGACCACATTGAATGAATTACACACATTATTGTTGCAAAGGGTCCATGGGTTTATTTTCTAGAAGGAAATGTCTTTAATGATAAAAAATTATTTTGACATATTTATTGATAATAAACAGAACTTGTGTTGTGTGTGCTTTACATTTTTGTATTATTGGTGGAAAGCTTTAAATCACTTTAATATAAACTAGTTACTGTTGTCAATTATTGTTCAGTATTGCACATTTAGTTAACTTCGGGGAAGAATAAGAATGTAGGCGAAGGACAAGAAGGTTCATCTTGAAAAAAGGTGGCACCTCATAAAACCGTAGTTGACTTCTCCCTTGTACACATGGTCGGAAATTCTGACAATCCGACAGATTAATTCCGGACGAGGTCCGGAAGTGATGTTGCATACACACGGTCGGACCAAGTTGTCGGAATTTTGGGTTGCCAAGAACGCGGTGAGATAAGCGGCGTACGGCGGGACAAGAAAAGGGAAGTTCGGCACCACGTCTGGCACCCTTCTGCTGATCTCGTGTGTATCGCGTGCTAGTAGAAGTTTGGTGAGAGACGATTCGCGCTTTTAAGATTTGTGATTCAGTTCGCTACTGCTCTTCAGTTTCTGCTTGTCTTTGCGTATCTGATAATCAGTGTGTGTAGTCAGTAAGTATTTGTTTCTCATTGTGGACTATATCTTTGTATAGTACGCTTTGATTTGCATTGCTTATTGTCTGCTTGCTTCTGCTATTCAGGTCGTTCTTTCAGGCATTGCTTTTTATCGGTGCTTTCTGTTGTCCGTTCTGACCAGCCGACCATTTTAAAACCATGTTTCGTCTACGTACTCGTCGTAGAGTTTGTGCTGTGCAGGGGCTTCGTGTTGGGGTTCTTACTTTGACACAAGCCCGGTCCATGAACAGGGAGGGGAGGCGTTTGTGGACCAATAATTGGTTGCGCCAGCGTGACCAGTTCTCGCACATGCCTTTGCTCCGTGAGAACCGCAAGAATAATCCTGATGATTTCAGGAATTATCTCCGGATGACGGACCCCATTTTTCACTGTCTGCTGGCTTTGCTGACCCCTTATATCAGCAGGCAGGATACCTGCATGCGGCAAGCCATCACTCCGGAGCAGAGGCTCATCGCCACGTTGCGCTACTTGGCGACAGGGAGAAGCCTTCAGGACCTCAAGTTCTCTACAGGCCTCTCCCCCCAGGCTCTGGGGATCATTATTCCAGAGACCTGTTCTGCCATCATTCAGGTCCTGCAGAAGGACTATATGAAGGTAAGTTTTATCCTTTATCATCACATTCTATGTATTTAATGCTTGATAATGTATTGCATTTCTTTCCTCATTCCCTAATTACCATCATTGCAATATGCTCTAATTCATATGCTCTGCCCCTTTGTCCTCATGCATATTTGCCGCACTAACTTCCCCACCATGCTCTTCTTGGCCCATAAAACTATAGCCTAGTCACTTACCAATGTCTTTTGTCAGCTCCATAGTATTGCTTTCCCCTAAACACCCCCTAAAATGTCTACAAATGTGATGTGTGTGCTTCAATTCATGCAGAGTGACATTTTTTTTTTTTGGTTGTGCCAAACTCATTAGGAACCCCCCTCCCCCCAACTGCTAGCTCAGATGCTAGCAATCCTCCATCTGCTGACTTTACCAAACCCAATACACACTATATCTACCTTTTTGATGGTCACATTTATGGACGAATTCACCAAAGCATGTAGTGCAAGGGCCTGCCTCAATACTTTCAAATGCTATCTTTTTTTTTTTTTACCCTATTATTATCCTGATATGTAATAGCAGAATGTCAAAATGTGCTTCCATTTTGTTTTCTTTTTGGTATTATGACACTTATTACCTGTCCAGTGGACTGACATTAGTGTAAGTAAGGAGGGGCTTCCCAAAGTATCACACATTATTTAGGCATTCAGCTCTCAATCAAGTGGAGAGGGTTACCTGTCCAAAACATCCCCCCCTCATTTTAGCAAGGGCCCATCAGATGAGGGGGATGGGGGGTGGTGGAGGGATGGGGGGGGTGATGACTCTGAGAAGGGGACCTTATACTTTAGGCTTTAAATACTCAGTTCCCAAAATGTTATACTGATCTTGGCCAAAAATGTTTGTGTCTAATCTGCTTGCAATGTCGATTTGAAAAATTACAAATTTTTGGTCTTGTTTCCCTACACAGTGTCCTTCAATGCCACAGGAATGGCAGACTGTGGCCTCCCACTTTGCCAGTCATTGGGACTTTCCCAATTGTGGAGGTGCAATTGATGGGAAGCACGTCCGCATCGTCCCACCACCCAACTCGGGGTCGTACTATTTTAACTACAAGGGGTTTCATAGTATTGTGATGTTGGCGGTGGTGTCTGCGACCTATGACTTCTTGTATGTGGATGTGGGGCAAAGCCCAAAGAGTGGTGGAGAACACCTTTGGAATACTGGCCAGCTGGTTCCACATTTTTTTAACGCCTATCCACATGGCGGAATACAAAATCAATCACATTGTGCTGGCGTGCTGTGTTCTTCACAATTTCCTAAAAAGACATTCTGCAAACTATGCGGTCTCAGTTGTCCAAGAAGCAGACTTGCTTGAAAATTAAAACCTCACGGGCCTTAAAGCTGCTCGTCCTGGCTTGCCCCCCCAAAGTGCCCGTGAGGTCAGAACCCAATACATGGACTACTTTGTGGGTAGGGGGGCCATTGATATGCCAGACAATGTCTGAGAGGCATTTTTGGGAATACATTTTTCATAGAAACTGCAATCTTTGTTTCATTTACTGCTTGGCTTGGTTTTAGGTGTCTCCTAGGTAAATTTATGTTTTTTCTTGTTGTGCCTTTTTCCACAAAAGTGCAAACCCAAGTTCTGAGCAAGATGAGGGGACAGTCTCTTCTTCAGATAATCTTATTATGTTGTGGGTCTGCTACACACACCTTGTTTTTGTTAACTAATGTATGTAGTGCATTACTGACCAAAATCGTGCTCATTTTCAGCACCATGGCAGGAAAATGGCATGATTGTGAAAATTAACACATCACTGTGGGTGTTATTTACTAAAGGCACATCCACTATGCACTACAAGTGCACTGCAAAAGTACACCTGAAACTGCACTTGGAGTGCAAAGTGGAGTTGCCTTTAGTAAATATCACCCATTGTCACTGAAAACAACAATTTTACTCCAAATACAACTTTTGCGCAATGAAAAAGGAAGCCACACATTGTTGATAATTTAACTTTTTAATCAAAGCACATTCACATGTGCTTTTAGAAAAGGGTTTTACAACAAACCAACAAATTGGGTGTGTCAAAAACATTATTTCAGGTAATTTTTTTTTTTTAATTGGTGTTTTTGTGTAAACAGGCATGTATCAAAGCGTAACATGCAGAACACAGGAACTTACAAAGTTCAACTTTGAAAAGTGAAGACAATATCAGACATGAGTATGTACAAACTGGGCTGATATTGCCTTCATCACATGGGGTGTCACCCCTGGAAAAGCCAAATTTGGAAGATGCACACAGTGTGTCAACATGTGCTATCTCCCATCATCGGGGATCAATGTACATGTTTTGGGGCTGCAACCCCTTCATCTCAGCCACTTTCCACAAAACATGTACATTGATCCCCCATGATGCGAGATAGCGCATCTTCTAAATTTGGATTTTTCTAAAATACAAAAGTTGTGTTTTAAAAGCAAAAAAATAAAACCCTAGCTAGTTTGGGCTGTTTCACACTCTCCCCAAAACATCAATGATGTTCTTCATTTTATTTATTTTTAACATCATTGATGTTTTGCTGTATATTTTCTAAATCCCGATTGCACCCCATTATCTCCCCAATCAGGATCTGGGCACTTTCACTGGTAAAATGGAATTCTTCTTCCACATCACCTACAAAACAAAGTAAAAAAACACACCATGTATTATAAATATGGTGACATACATTGATGAGCTTACCGGAAGCTGTGTTCTCCGACACTCACCTGTTGTGGTGACAATTTGTCCAACTTCAACAATCTCTCCTTCCTCCTCATCCTCCTGCTCCTCTGCTTCTGGTTTGTGAGGAGCTGACGTGATGATCTTGCAAACTAAGGTAAAATTTTGAACTTGGTACATCACTAGACTAGACTGCTTCTATCTAGGCCGATGTTGGGACAAGATTAGGAGGGTTTATCATGGCATTATCAGTATTTTAGGGTTTGTCTTATGTTGTGCCTTGCAGACAAGATGGATCCATTCCAAAACCCCAATTTTATGGGTCTATTCCTGGAAGTGTACAGGGAGCTGCCCTGCCTGTGGCAGATCAACAACCCGTTTTATCACGACAGAAGAAAGAGGAACGCAGAGCTGGAGAAACTTTTTTCTTTAGTGCGGATCATGGTCCCCACAGCAGACATGGCCTATGTGAAGAGGAAAATTGGTGTCATGAAGATTACATATCTCAGGGAGAGAAAGAAGCACCTGGAGTCCCTGAGATCAGGAGATCCAGATGCCATTTATTACCCCAGGATGGTTTACTTTGAGAGGCTGCATTTTCTGGTAGACCAGGGGGAACCCAGGCCACCACTCTCCAGTCTTCCTTCAAGGCTTCCTTCCCCCCCAGCTGAGGCTTCCAACATCCAACCTGGGCCTTCCAGGCAGCAACATGTGGTGGGGCCCAGCTTGAGACAGGTATTGCATTGTTGAACATATTTCTTGTCGTACATTTAATGATGTTAACTAGATGTTCCTATTGATCAGTAAGTTGTGATTTAACAAAGTGGTTTACATATCAATAGACAGTAGTGACCAAAAATGATTGGGACGAGAATGAAAAATGCTGGGCTCAGAATGATAGTCTGGTCTATTTGGTAACATTCAATTTGCAACAGTCATGAGCTAAAAATGGTGTGATTGATGAGCAAAAAATGAAAACTATGTCCCATTTTCATACACAGGAAGACCTCAGCCGGGGGAGGCTGTGGCAAGTGGCAGCCAGAAGGTCGACCAACGCCCTCCTTCTCCTCCTCTTGCCACAACTACAGGAGCCCAGCCACAGCCTGGAAGGACGCCTGGTGGGAAGTGCCTAAGGAAGATGAGAGAGTGATGGCCTGGGTTCAGCCTGGTCTGACAGAAGATGCAGCCTCTTGAAGAACCACATCCTGGGGACATAGATGGCATCTGCTTTTCCTGATCTCTAGGACTTCTGGACCAGACTTCTCTCCCTGAGATATGTACTCCTCAGGCCACCAATTTTTCTTGTTCTAATTAGTTCATGTCTGCCCTGGGGGCCAAAGGCTTCGCCAAATTGACAAGTTTATCCAGCGCTGCCTTCCTCGTTTTAGTTGTTTGAGACCTAAATAAAGTTTTTTTTTGGTTTGAAGAAATACTTGCGTATGTGTTTTACTTCAGAAAGGACAGTTTATTTGTGAGCAGGCAGGTACATTTCAAAAAAACAAAGTGAAATGAATAATACCAACACTAAACAACCTCCTGTAGATTAAAAAATAAAAACAAAATATAAAAAAAAGATAATAATGTTGTTGTGGTAAGTTTACACAGAAAACACACCCCAAAAAATGGAAAGATGAGCAAACTGTCAAAAAAGGAGATGTTTATGAAAAAAAACACAAAATTCACCAAAAAAACAATAAAAAAAAAAAAAATTGTGTAGATGTGACGAATTCAAAAATTGTATTGCTGAAATGAGTAAAAAAGAGTCAGGAAATACGTTCGGGAGAAGTGTGTGTGACTATGAGCATCAAAAGAAGTTCCTTCTTGCAGCATTGTAAAGAACAAGAGAATGCGCTTCATGAAATAATTTTTAACATTGCAGCGTGACGAATGTGCTATATCGATTACGAGCTGTAGTTTTACCTGAGCGAGCGCTTCCGTGTCGGAATTTGATTGTGAGCATGCGTGGCACTTTGTCCGTCGGAGTAGGCTACACATGATCGGAGTATGTCCGATCGGAGCATTTGATCGGAAAATTTTACCGGCAAGTTGGAAAAGTTGGTCCGTTGGATATTCTGATGGAAACAGTCCGATGCAGACCACACACAGTCGGAATATCCGACAAAACGTTCCGATAGGAAACATTTGGTCGGAATCTCCGATCGTGTGTACAAGGGCTAAGACATTTCCCAGAAACAGTTTAATCTCTGGAGAAGAAACAGTCATTATAAAAAAATTTTTACAACATCCTAAATAAATACTTTCCCCAGCAGTGCTCAAAGGTGACCACAGACAATGTAATTCCAGCTTATTTTGTCAAAATATCATGCCTATGACCACCTATAAGGCTACACAAATCCTACAAATGTGGACTGTTTTAGTGAAGAAGTGAATATCCCCCTCACTAAGAAGAATACATCATTCTCCAAATATATGTTCAGAAATTGTGAAATTTCCATTTTAAAGTGCTCTTTGGGCGATGATCTGTATTTAATAAGTTACAAGATTCATGAAAAGGTATGCAGCAGCTCTGATTTTACTTTAGTTATACAACACAGCTAGATACCTCCTTGCCCCAGACTGTGATTGGACAGTGAATGAGTAGTAGTGAAGTAATCTGCTCTTTCCCCCTTTTAACATTGTTCCTTGTCAGCACATGCTAAAATCTGCCCGGAGTTCAGCTTTAAATTACGGGTCTTTGTTAATACAAAGTCAGCATGCCAGTATTGACAAGTTATATATAAACTGAGGCGTAAGGATGCTGCAATTTAAAATGTGAGGCTATACAGAAAAATACAGTACAACGTGCCTGGTTTGAAGACCACGAATGGTATTTTATTGCAGAAACAGTGGGGAGGATTTACTAAAGGCAAAAAGGCTGTCCACTTTGCAAAGGGAAGTTGCACATTGCAATGAAATGTGCTCCAGACCTTAGTGAATTTTACAGAGTTTTGCAAAGTATACCCAATCATGTGCAAGGGAAAAAAAAAAAAACATTTTTTGCTTACATGTGATTGGATGATGAAAGTCAGCAGAACTTCACCTCATTCACTAAAATCTGGGGAAAATTCCCTTGCAAAGTGAAAAACCGTTTTGCTTTTATTAAATCAGCATCAATACAATCTGTAAATCAATTACAATCTGTAAGACAATTATACGTAGCATTAAAACAAATTAAAAAAATAATGTGGATATATCCAGAAACAAAGAAAAAATTTGTTGCAGATTCAACTTTATGATAGCTTCATCTGCCTCCACTTGTAACCTATGTAACCTTTTTGAGCCAATAACCAAGTTGAGCTAAGCACTGTTCACAGCAAAGTAATTAACCACATTAACCAAGCCCCAGACCATTTTGCTGGCCAAAGACCAGAGAACTTTTTGCGATTTGGCACTGCGTTGCTTTAACTGACTCCCAAACAAAATTTGCATCCTTTTTTTTCCCACAAATAGAGCTTTCTTTTTGTGGTATTTGATCACGCCTGCGGTTTCTATTTTTTGTGCTATAAACAAAAAGAGAGTGAAATTTTTTTTTAAAAAGTATTATTTTTAAAATTTTGCTATAATAAATATCTCCCAAAAATATATAAAAAAGAGATATTTTTCCCTCAGTTTAGGCCGATACGTATTCTTCTACATATTTTTGGTAAAAAAATCACAATAAGCATTTATTGATTGGTTTTAGCAAACGTTATAGCATTTACAAAATAGGGGATAGTTTTATGGCATTTTTATTAATAATTTATTTTTTACTAGTAATGGCGGCAATCAGCGATTTTTATCATGACTGCGACATTATGGCGGACACACTTTTGACACATTTGTGGGGCCATTGTCATTTATACAGCAATCAGTTCTATACAAATGCACTGATTCCTGTGTAAATGACACTGGCAGTGAAGGGGTTAACCACTAGGGGACAGTGTAGGGGTTAAGTATATCCTGGGGAGTCATTCTAACTGTGGGGGGATGTGGCTACGTGTGGCACATCATTGATCACTGCTCCCGATCACAGGGAGCAGAGATCAGTGACACTGTCACTAGGCAGGACGGGGAGATGCTTGTTTACATTAGCATCTCCCCGTTCTTCCTCTTCGTGAGACGATTGCAGGTATCCCCGCGGACATAGAGTCCACAGGACCCGCGACTCGACTCACGGAGCTTGCAGCGGGCGCACACGCCCACAGGCCACCTCTTAAAGGGCAACGTACAGGCACAGTATATCTGTGTGAAGCAGTCGGCAAGCGGTTAAACCTATCCAACATTTTACACAGGGTTTATTGTACCCACTGGAGAAAGTTTATCATGAAGGCTAAGTGGATGTCAAAAAAAGAAAACAAATGTTTTTCTGTCTTTGATTCAGTTTTTCCTATAACATTCACAACATATACTGCTGGCAATTTATATAAACAGCTTAATTAACTTAGCTCTTTTTGCCTTTAGAGCTGTCTAATATTACATTCATCTTTCCATAAACAAGCAGATAAATGTTATATCAAGCTGATATGTAGAAGTGATTAAAGTTTTTTCTTTCAGCAGCTCAACTCATGCTGCTCCCTCCTACCAGCAGTGACTTGATAGTCTTCCAACCGTCTTATCTCTAATATAAGCATGGAGTAGGTACGTAAAATTTTACTGTGAAATGCCAAACTTTATTTTATTTTTTTTACATTGTTTTGCAGGAAAAGTTATAACAGAAAAACATTCAGGTATAAATGGGTTAATACCTCTTGCTAAGTTTATAAGGCTGGTCTTATAAAGTTTGAACAGCCAGGAGAAAATACAAAGTATAAATCAGTCGGTTTTCTGATTATAGATTAGAAAGTGCTGTGTGATGGACAGATAGATGATACCAAAATGATACCTAACTACTGGGCTCAGCTGTGAAGTCTGATTAATAATACCATCTAAATGCACTCACATTTATGTATTTCCCACCTTTTAGAGCAGCATCTCTGCATGACCCTGGAAAATTGCTCATCTAATCAATAGTTGGAGAGTAACTGAATCCAGTAATCAGGAATCACTAAGAGTATCTACATTGTAAAATATTAATATGTATCCATGCTTGCCAGCTCAATATCAGCATTTATATTCAATGATTGTTCTACAGGATGGTGAGTAATCCAGTACTATTAAACATTCATTTGAATAATTCACATGCAGTCAAACGCTGTTAAATGATGTTGTCTTTATTTATTTATTTATTTTGCTTGTGTATATAATGCAGACTTGCCTTATAACACTGTAAAAAGAACAGTTAACAGAAAATCTTTTATACCTACCATAGTCATACAGACAGACAAACAGACACACACTCAGTACATTTTAGGTGGATGTCAAATAAACTTTCAGTATACAGTATTTGAAACCATAGCACACAAAGAAGTCCTATGCAAATAGAAGAAGATGCATGCCATTTTCTTATCTTGCATTAGTACATAGCACTGATATGTTAAGAAAGATAATTAATCATTTAAAACTGTTTCTGCTTTACTGAAGCTTACAATCTACTGTAGTGTTCCTAATACAGTAAAACAAATGATCTAAACACCATGTAAAGGACAGGATCCTAAGGGTCCTTTCACATGGGGTGGATCAGTGCTGATCCGCCCTGTGGATATCCGCTTGCACAGCGGGGATCGCCGGAGCGATCTCCGCTGAGCAGGCAGAGGACAGGTCGGTCTCTGCACACTGTGCAGGGGCGGACCTGTCACAGCCCCACTCTCCCCTATGGGAGATTGGATGATGACGGACCACAGTTACCCGATCCAATCCGATGACGGATGGAAAAATAGCTTTTTCCTCCGTCACACTTTTTTGGATCGGAGAGGCTTGGATGTCAGCGGACATGTCACCGCTGACATCTGACGCTCCATAGAGCTCTATGGAGCATCTGTTCAGGTCTGCCTGAAAAACTGACAGACGGACCTGAACGGATCTTCCGTGTGAAAGGACCCTAAGGCTACATTCAAACTTGGGAATGTGCCCAACAGCAAGAACTCCAGCTTGGGTTCCGAGTAAGTAGCTGTGGGAGGCAGCCCCAATCACTTGTAGGTGATCACTACAAAGCAATTATATGTGAATGGCTGCAATTAGCTGTGGGAGCTGGCAGCATTGCTTTCAATGGGGCTGCCTCTTGCAGCTTATTGCCAGGAACCCCACTGGGATTCTTGCATGTAAACACTGTATTGCAGGTATGAGATATCCACATACACACACAGGGCATCTGTTAAGCTTCAACAAAGCTTCAAAAGAGCATCACGGAAGCAGCACCGACGCTTCACCGAAGCATCACCGGTGCTTCATCGAAGCACCACGAAGCTTCATCGAAGCACCACTGAAGCATCAAAAACAGGCACTTTAATGTGTGTTGAAGCCAAAGCAAGTGTAAATGAACCATAAGAGATCACTTTTCATTGCTGTAACAAGGTGTTGTGGGCTTTTTATTTTTGGAACATGCTAAGCTAGTAACATGGCAAGCTAGTAACACACTTCCTGCCATGAGTGACAATGCTCACTCACCATACTGCATCTATGGAGAAGCATAGTAGTCACCCTAGGACAAGAAGTGTGTTAGTTCTACTACACACCTTCCTCTCTCTTTTTATCTATAAAATATATCTATATATTTTATCTATAACAAAAGAATAGGTGTGCTGTAGTCCATGGAGACAATTGTTAAATTTTAAATAACAAAAGTGCAGCACAGGCAAAGAGCACAGTAAGGTTTGAGCTCAAAATATTCATGCCAAGATTAAAAAAAAAATGGCCTCATTGAACATAGATATCAAAATGCTTTTCAAGGTATTTAGCATACCAAAAGTGAGTAAATACGAGTTATTCCTTGTAAAGGTTTACCTAAACCCTTAACCTAATCCAACATACCAGCAAAGCTTGTAAAAGTCACAAAGTCAAGATACTTGTAATTAAGCATCTATTTAAGAATGAACATAGCACGAATTGCATTATGATAAATTTAATTGAGGACGGCTCCACCAAATTACTTCATGCTACCTTGTATTCGTAAATGAGAGACTGATCTTGATAGGACCTTCTCAACAGAACAGTGTCGCAGGATCGTCTACTTTGCCCTGAAGTCACCCATATGCACCCCTCATTCCAGAGAGCAACCTAAAGTTGCTCAATGGATGGTATTGCACCCCTTTGGTCATGTGCCGATACTCCCTCGAAGCTTCAGACCATTGCTGGAGGTGCCATGGGGCACAGGAGTGTTCCGTTATACTTTCTAGCCCTACCTGTGACTGGATCATTTTTGGAAGGAGTTGTGAAGAATCTCCCAACAGTTTACAGATTATCTGGTTCCAAATGACTGCCTTCTTGCTTTTTCACTGCTTGGATATCCCTATTAAAGTTATAAGAGGTTGGTCCTTTGTCACTTATTTAATGCTGCCAAAGCCTGCATTGCTCTGCGTTGCAGAAACCTGAACCCTCCTTCTATCTCACTATGGCTCCATAAGGTGGGAGACATCAACAGGATGGAGGACCTGATGCTAACTGCTCAAGGTAGATGAGAATGGTACTCTAAAACATGGCTCCATTAGAACATGTTTGTGTACTCAGCTGAGGGCAAGACCATAATGGATGATTGTTCTGGGGAGTGATAGCTCCCTGATCCCTGGCTCTGTATGTGCCGGCCTAGCAACTTTCCTTTCTTCTCCTCCTCACCCCCTCCCCCTTCACAACTTTATGTTTTCTTTCTTTCTTCATCCCACCGCCTCTTGAGCTTCTTCCCCGTTTATACTCGCTCTTCACTTTCCCAACCTTCTCCCACTTTCTATTTAAAGTAAAATGTTGTGTTCTCTTCACACCTACTTCCATACCTTTATCAGTTTATGTCATGTTCTTTATGCATAATCATTTTTGCTATGGTGCATTGTGATGTTTCTGCTTGATCATTTTCTGTAATGTGTTCTTAATGTTAAACATGTTTAGATGTGTCAGACAGATTTAGGGTGTGTCAGACACTTTCTTGTTAACCTCTTCACACCCACGCTATAGCCGAAAGACAGCTACAGCCTGGGCCTAAATTGCTGAGAGGGCATCCATGAATGTTCTCCCATGCATGAGCTGCCTGTGTTCCCCCTGCAGAGGGCACGCAGCTCGCTTTGTGATCAGCAGTGCCCATCAATGCCACCAACCTTTGCTACCTGTCAGTACTCAACAGTGCTGCCAGTCAGTACCCATCAGTACCTCATCATCAGTGCCACTTATCAGTGCTGCCTATTAGTGTTGCCTACCAGTGCCTATCTGTACCACCTATCAGTGCCCTTCAGTGTCACCTATTGGTGCCCATCAGTGTCATTTATCAGTGCCACCTATCAGTGCCGCCTCATCAGTGCCCCCCAGTGTTGCCTTATCAGTGCAGCCTATCAGTGCACATCAGTTTATCCTATCAGTAAAGCCTCATCAGCACACATCAATGAAGGAGAAAAATTACCTGTTTTCAAAATTTTACAACAAACTATGAAAAAATGTTTTTTGTTTTTTTTTTTTCCCCAAAATGTCTGTCTTTTTTTGTTTGTTTAGCAAAAAAAAAAAAACAGTAGTGACTAAATACCTCCAAGAGAAAGCTCTATTTGTGTGAAAATTTCATATGAGTGCAGTGTGGCATGATCATGCAATAGTCATTCAAAGAGTGACAGCGCTGAAAGCTGAAAATTGGCCTGGGCAGGAAGGGGTTTAAGTGCCCAGTAAGCAAGTGGTTAAGTAAATAATTTGAAAACTTTTTTTTATTGAGGACAATCAAAAGCCAAACAGTACTTCTCATAAGGTTTTGGATGCATAAAAGGCCCCTAACAACCCTTTACTGCTTAAAACTTAAACCTATTGCTAAATTATGACCTTCAATATATTAATGTAATGTTAAGAGTAATTTATATATATAATATAAAATATATAAATATAATCATTTTAAAAGGTGACAAAACTCGACCATGTAAATAGAGAGTCATACTCCATATTAAATTATTTGTATTGGACTGGACTGCAGAGTGAAAAATCTGGTGCAGCTGTGCAAGATAGCCAATCATCTTCTAACTTCAGCTTGTTAATTTAAGCTAAGCTTCAGTTAAAGTGGATGTAAACTCACTCTCATCCTTTCTAAACTACTGTCATAGTGGTTATCTATGCCTCCTGAAAAACTGAAGATTCTGTGGGTGGGTCTGTTGTCCAGAGCTCGGTGAGTGGAGTCGTGATGTCAGTAGACTCCCCACCCCCCCTCTACACTCCCCTTGTCAAGATACATTTTCTCCTGTGTATTTCTTACACTGAACTTCTGCTATGATCACTAACATGCAGTCAAAACCCAGAAAGGTCACCACATGACTTCAGCATGCCCAATCATGCTGAAGTCTGGAGCAGCCAATTTTGGGAGAGCTGGAGAAGAAAGGAGGGGGATGGGAAGTACACAGAATGCCTCTCTCAGGCTCGTTCATGAGATAAGGAAATCACCTATCACTCACAGCAAGGGGGGAGAACTGACTCCTATTTCTCTGTCTCAGTTTTTATCTTACCGAAAAAAAATAAGAGGATTGCTCAGAGCTGGATTAACTCTTTGTGGCAAGACTGGGCACAGATTACATGAAATCCTATACTGTACAAGGTGCAAGCCTTAATTTAATTTTTTTGGGGGGTTTACATCCACTTTAAGCCTTGAAAATGAAACATAAAGCTGATTGGTTTCTATGCAGAGCTGCACCACATTTTGCACTCTTCAGTTTTAGCAAAGCAACGCCATTGTTTCATTCCATGAAAACCAAAATCAATGCATACATTCTGTCTCCAGCCAACATACTCTAAGGGCGTGCAGCTCACAGAGATTAGACTGTCTACAAATTGTTTTCCTGCATTGCCACTCTCTCACATGATCTCCCAAGGGATTACAAGCCTCTGTACTGATGTATGTTACACAGATATGTTTCACTATTTGCTATATTTAATGTTTCAGTAAACTTACAATAAAACTTTCATAATTATTATATAGTCGTTTTGGGGCCTTTCCTGGATGAAAAAAAAAATTTACATGCCAATTTTTTTTTTGTTTTCAATTTTTTTTATTGCAAAGTAATAAACAAAGTAACAAACATGAGGATGAGGAGAGACATCCATGCAGAAAAAGAAGTCAATGGTACATGGCAAAAATCTTGTACAGTATGTAAATATAAACACAATCATCAATGTCTAGCAATAACACCTGAATTAAGGAGTGTGAAGTAGTTTCTTGCATGGTAATCTGCATGGACCAGATAAACATTTAGTGTCTATGGTATCGTATGCATCCAAAACTAAAGGCCAAAATTGCCCAAAATAAAAGAAAAGTTAGTAAAATAAAAATAAACAATTTTTAAACCAGAAAAAGGGGAGAGTCTAGCATAGCTAATTCAGAAGTCTAAATATAGACCAAGGTTTCCACTTCGCCTCAAAAACCGGGACAGTGTCATGTAGAGTGTGAAAGATTTTCTCAGAGTGCATCATTAGGTCAACCCGTGACAAAATTTGGGAAAGTGGTAATGAAGGGGATTTCCAATTGAGCGCAATAGACCATTGCATGGGTAAACAAATTGAATGGATCAAACATCTCAGGTGTCTTGGGGTGTCCGGTGGAGACTGGAATAACAAAGAATGACATGCCTCCATGGTTATAGTGTAGCTGGCCAGCTTATTAATTATATCAAAGAGGTGTTGCCATATGGGTTGTATCCGGTCACACTCCCAGAAAATGTGTTTGAAAGAGCCTGGGTGGGGGCCACCCTTGAAACAGCTTAAAGGTGCCTGTGGAAAGATCTTATGCAGCCGTAGGGGTGTATAATACCATCTGGTAAATACTTTAATGGCTGTTTCTCTGATTGATAATGATTTTGAACATTGGCACATATTACTCCAGTTCTTATCCCAGTCAATTGTATTGCTCTCCAATCCCAACTCCTGTTCCCATTTGGATCTATAGTTCAACCCTTCCCTTTCTGCCGCTGATTCCAGAATCTTGTAAAGCCCTGAGATCAGTCCTTTTTGTCTAGGTGTAGTGTGGCAAATATCTTCAAACTACTCGGGGGGAGGGAGTAAGGGCCTGGGTAATGATGCAGATAGAAGTGACGAATTTGTTAATAGTGGAAGAATTCAACACTAGGAATCTGGAATCTAGATTGCAATTCTTGAAAGGTGGCAAATTTTGAATCGATCAGAAAATCTTTCAGAGAAACTAGGCCAAGCTCCATCCAAATACGGAAAGCAGCCAGGTGGTTATGGGATAATGTGAATCTGGGATCCCCCAGATACGAGGTGCCCTTAGGTGTCTGAGAAACTAGACCGTATTTGTTTTTATACATGTTCCAGAGACATAAGCCATCCGAGACAATTCGATTTTTGTAGGTTTGAGTCCAATTAGTCAGAGTAGGGGACCACATAATACCTGGTAAGAACCGGGGCCGTATAGATTCCTGTTCAAATTGGACCCATGGTACCCTAGAATTCCTAATGTTCCATTGAGCCTGTTGTGAGAATCTACTATCCAAATAATACAGCCAGAGCTGTGGGACCCCCAAGCCCCCATATTTGGAGGAGCGATACAGTACGTCCCTGGCGAATCTAGAGGGCTTGTCCTGCCATATGAACCTATGAAGATAAGATTGAAAATTATTAAGATATTACTTTAAAATTTTGATTGGGAGGGACCGGAAGATATATAGGAGACGGGGAAGAATAACCATTTTGAGGGCCGTTATTAGCCCTATGAAGGAGATATGTAAGTTGGACCACATCTTCAGGGTTTTCTTAAGTTTTGCAACAAGTGGGGGGGTAATTGGCTGCAAATAATTTTTTATAATTTTCTGGAAGGACTATTCCTAAGTAGGAGAGATGGGAGTCGGACCAAAGGAAGGGAAATGTCTGCTTAAGATGGGAAAGTTCTACAGATGTAATTCCTATGAGGAGGGCAGTGGATTTAGATAAGTTAATGGATAATCCTGAGACTCTAACGAATTTAGACAGGGAATGGAATAAATTAGGTAGAGAAAGTAGAGGGTTTGTCAGAAACATTAAAACGTCACCCGCATACATGCAGATTTTGTAGGTTAGGGGGCCTTTGGTATATCCAGAAATATCGGGATTGTTCAGGATGGCTATGGCAAGGGGTTCTAGGGCTAAAGCAAAAATTAGCGGGGATAGGGGACACCCCTGCCTAGTCCCCCTCCCTATACTAAAAAACTCTGAGCAGCAGCCCAGAATTTTGATTCTCGTCATACGGTTTCTATAGAGAGTATGAAAGGAATGCAAAAACTCTCCTTGAAACCCCAGCCTTTGCAGAACGTTTGTAAGATAGGTCCAAGAGACGCTATCGAACGACTTCTGAATGCCAAGGCTGAGTAAAAGAAGGCTTCGAGAATTTTCATTAGCGTCTTGGATAATGTCCATGGCCAAACGAATATTGTCTGTTATCAACCTGTGGGGGATAAAGCTGGATTGGAACGGGGAGATGAGGGAGGGGATTAAATTGGCAAGTCTATCTGCAAAGAATCCTACAAAAAATTTTCAGATCATTATTCATGACTGAGATAGGCCTGTAATTTTGTGGGAGGGAATGATTTTTGTCAGGTTTGGGAATTAAAGACATGTTTTCCGATAACATTTCCTCAGGAAAACTGCCACCCTGCATTACCCAGTTAAAGAGACAGGCAAGTCTAGGGGCCAAAAGGGATGCAAATTTTTTATAATAAATTGCTGCAAACCCATCAGGGCCTGGGGCCGAACCCTGCTTTAAGAGATTTGATTACATTCAGGACTTCAGAGGTGGAAATAGGGGAATTAAGTAGTTCAACCTGTGGCGGGGATAAGGTGGGCAGCGGAACAGTATCCAACCAGGAGTTAATTTCTTGGGCATTTATTTCTAGGTGATAATAAGGAAAAGTAAAATTTTTTAAAAATATCCAAGACTTCCTTCGGGTGAGTCGTGAGGAAACCCTCTCTGGTGTTCAATTTGTAAACATGAGGTGGGCGAGAAATGTGGTTCAATTTACGTGCAAAAGTGGACGATGCTGAGTTGTCGAACAACATATGTTTTGCCTTTGCCCATCTAAGGGATTTCTCAACTTTATTGGTCAATAGGGAGTCCAATTAAAGTCGTCTATGGTCTATCTCCAATCTGGTAGATTCCAAATGCAAGGAGGCTGTGTTTTTGTATAAACGATCGATTTCACGCGTGAGAACAAGAATTCTCCCATTAATCAGTTTATTATGAGTGGAGGATTCCGCAATCAGTTTGCCCCTAAGGACAGCCTTATGGGCAACCCAGAGCGTAGAGGGCAACATGTCTGGTTGAGCGTTAATGTTAAAGTATTCCTCTATAGTTTCCTCTATTTTAGGGACTATATCTACATCGGACAAAAGTGCTTCATTGAGTCTCCAGGAGTGTGAAGTGGGAGCCAATTTGATGAAAGTGGTGGTGAATGAAGTGGCGTGATGGTCTGACCAAACACAGAGATGAATGTTTGCTTGAGTTGAGTTGGCTAATATTATGGGTGATACAAAAATGTAATCTAATCTTGCAGAGCTATTATGGGGATGGGAATAGAAAGTAAATTCCCTGACTCCTATATTATGGGCCCGCCACGTGTCAGAGAGTTGATACTCTGTCAGGCCATAAGTAAGGGACTTAGGGACTTGGATATGGAGGTGTGGGAAGAGCGATCGAGTGTGGAATTTGCAACCAAGTTAAAATCTCCACCTATAATTAAATGAGGAGCATGGAATGAAGATAATTTATCAAAAAATGTTTTAAAAAAGGTAGCTGGGGCATCATTGGGTGCATAAATACTAGTGATCGTTAATTCCCTATTATGTATCACCCCTTTAATGATAACATACCCACTATCTACATCTCTATAGACTCGTTTTACCTCCATAGGAAAGGAGGAATGCAGGAGAATGGCGGCACCCCTAGACTTAGAGGTATAAAGAGAATAATATGCTTGAGGGAAGCTTCTATGAAAAAAATTTTGGATGGGAGTTCTGAGCGAAGTGCATTTCTTGAATAAGAAGAATTTTAGCATCTAGTTGTTTATAAAAATCAAACGCCTTACACCTCTTATTAGTGGAGTTAAATCCCTTGACATTATGGGATACACAGGTGATCGCCATGAGGGATAAACCAGCGAGAGATCAACTGAGGTGTCTCACAACCTGGGATAGGGAAGGGACATATAAGCTGAGAGGTACAGGACCTATATGAAGCATCCAGGGGGGCCGCCACTACCCCAAGCAAGAGAACATGCAGGCACACTCTAGTTTGAAAACATAATGAACAATAAAGACAACTATATTGAAGTTGAAAATATTGAGGTGGATTGGCAAAGGCTAGTCTCCAGAATTTTTTTTTAGAAAAATATAGAAAAAAAGTGAAAATAAAAATAGACCAAAGAAAAACGAAAACTGTGGACATAACTACAGTCCCAAACATATACTATCCAAGTATACTTGTATTCCAATGGGATCAGGTAACAGAAGGGAAAAAAGTAACTGTCAGATTACCTTAGAACTCAACAAGAAAATTACCGAGACACCGAGGTCTCAAACCCAGCTCCACACTGAAACAATGAATTTCAGAACCAAGTTATTGTAACCTGCTGGGGGGGGGGGGGGGAAGCGTGCAACGGCTCCAAGGGACAGAAGCCATACATGGAATGGCCCGGGGAAACCAGGCTAAGTAGGGAACATACCAGCTCAGAGGCCCGTAGGAGAAGAGTCAAAAGTAAGTATATGAAATCAGTCAAGTCAGCGAGGGCTTTCAACGTTGCGATTGCCTATCCCATATCGGATCCTTCTGGTTCTGATGGTGGTGTCTGCCAGATGGGGGCTGGTCTGGGAGTAGAAGGGAGTCTGTGTACTTTAGCTGCATCCAAAAGGCCCAGTTTCACCAGCAGTTCTTGGCCTTCCTGAAGGGTAGACACAAAATAGGTACTGCCATTGTGGGGGACCACCAGTTTAAACGGAAAACCCCATCTGTAACGGATTCGAGCCGATTGAAGTGCAGATGTGGTCTCCTTAAGATTCCTCCTTCTCTCCAGAGTAGCAGGAGAGATATCCGGTAAAATCTGGATCTGATTATCATCCAGGAAGATTCTTTGTTTGTTTCTAGCTGCTCACAAGATTTCCTCTTTCACAAGGAAGTCCTTCATGCATAAAACCACATCCCTTGGGGTCTTATCCACTGGAGGTTTCGGACGGAGTGCCCTATGGATGCGGTCACATTTAAAAGTAGAGGACTCATTGTCAGGAAGGAGAGATTTAAACAAACGAATAACAGTAGGGATGAGATCCGTTTCAGTTTCTGGTATTCCACGGAGACGCAAATTATTGCGTCTGTTTCTGTTATCGAGGTCCTCGATTTGCATCTGTATTGCTGTAAACACTGACGCTAGGGCCTCATGCTCCCTACTGAGGTCATTATGCGCTATTGCCAGTTCATCATGTTTGCTTTCCAGTTTCTCCGTTCTGGAGCCCAAAGCAGCAATTTCTTGTGACAGGGTGTGTGAAGTTTTATGCAGTTCAGACTGAAACTTGGATGCTAGCTTATCATACATGGCCTCAAGGCTTGCATCCAGATCTGCCTTGGAAAGAGCGCTGTACTCACCGGCCGGTGCCTTCAGTGATGAGAGGCCTGGAGAAACTTGCGGCGTGGGGGACGGAGAGGTGGCAACACAGCTCTGATCCGCGCCATCTTGAGTCATACCGCTGCTTTCCCTTATACGAAGGAGATAGTGGGTAAGCGTGTTTTGGCTCGCGCTGCGGGATTTTCTTTTCCTCGCCGGCATGCACCGTGTTTAGGGGACCTGGGGGGCGTTAAAGATAGTGCAGGTGATGAATTCTGAAGCCCCCAGGGCGCTGATCAAGTCCCGAGTGAGACAGAGCTATCCCTCTAGGCTGCCATCACGTTCAGCGCCGCGCATGCACCCTCCTACATGCCAATTTTTAAAGTCAGCACTTTGGTCTTATTCATTTGAGTCCCGGAAGCCATTATAAAATGGTGCAGGGATAGCTGCCGTTTGTCCCCGTCACTAGTCCTAGAACAGCTGGCAGATCATTGACAGAGGACTGACTCAGGAGCTCAAACAATCAGCTTTTGAGCTTCTAATCTTGCTACACAGCAGTCCAAAGAAGCACCTGTATCAGATCACTGTAAACTCAATGCTTCCACCCCTGTCTGCTGATTTCTTGATTCATGTTGAAGAAGTTTTTAAATTAGAATTTAGAAATGTATACACAAGGTCATTTTACAGAAATTTTCAGTACATCGTTTACCACCAAATTATAAATACAAAATATCCCTACCATTTCTTTCCCCCAAATGCCTTTTAACAGAGTTGGCCCTGAAATTATCTAAATAACAAAAAAAAAGTATGCATGTCTTCTATGTTTTTTTTTTTAAGGCTATTTGCATTGCACACAGGTCATTAGCATTAGCATTAAGAAAAAAAAATAAGAAAAGAAAAAGGGGAGGGTCCCCCAAAATTCTATACCAGGCCTTTCGGGTCTGGTATGGATATTAAGGGGAACCCGTGCCAAAACAAAATGGCCTGGGGGTCCCGGGGGGGCCTGGTATGCTCTTGAAGGGGAACCCATGCCTTTTTTTTTTTTACATTAAAGTCATGTTGTAAGTCACACTGTGATTCACACTCTAGTCGTGTCTAAGTTGCCTTGCCTCCCAAAGTCGTGTTACCCCTGTGTGAATGAATGGACTGTTATGATACAAGTTCAATAGACACAGATTGTTATTGTTAGTCATGTCGAATCTCCTATCTGTATCGAACTGTGTCAAAACAAAAACGAAAATAAAGCATTTATTTATGTCGGATCTTTTGTTTTTCGGACTCTGTGCTTTCATTATCGTTTGTCAAAACGATAATGAAAATACCTGAAATTCAGACAAAAATGCATTCATGCGAAAACGAATGCACATGTCTAGTAGAATGTTTTATTATTACTATTCTTACACATGCCATGTATGTTTTGCACTATTCTAGCATTGCAATGATCAGAAATCAACATTTCCATCATGCTTCTTTGCTATTGACCTATAAATTTCTTCTGTAACCCCCTTTGCTCTGCTGAACTGCCAAATGATCAGCTGCAAGTCTCAGCCTCTATTATTGCTGTGTACAGCTGTCCTCTCCTTCATTTCCACTTGGATAACTCTCTTCTTGGGATTTGTTTGGAACTCCTTTTGCTGTCATTTCCTTTCAATTGTTTGCTACTTTCTCTCTATTCTTCACTGTCAGTATTGTTGCATGATAGAAACACCAACAAGCACATGGTGAAAATAATGCAACAGCATACAGATTAAAGGTAGAATGAGGCTGCAACAGGAAATTATGTAAAAAAGGAAAATTGTTAAAAATAGAAGTTACATAGAATGCTTTGGGGAACTGGTGATTGATCATTAACCACTTTCAGACCGGACCATTTTGCTGGCTTTAGACCAGACCATTTTTTGCGATTCGGCACGGCATCGCTTTAACTGACAATTGCGAGGTCGTCCGACGTGGCTCCAAAACAAAATTGACGTCCTTTTTTTCCCACAAATAGAGCTTACTTTTGGTGGTATTTGATCACCCCTGCGGTTTTTATTTTTTGCACTATAAACAAAAATAGAGCGACAATTTTTAAAAAAAGCATTATTTTTTGCTTTTTGTTATAATAAATATCCCCCAAAAATATATATAATAAAAGTTTTTCCCTCAATTTAGGCCAATACGTATTCTTTTACATATTTTTGGTAAACAAAATCACAATAAGCGACTATTGATTAGTTTGCGCAAAAGTTATAGCGTTTACAAAATAGGGGACAGTTTTATGGCATTTTTATTAATATTTTTTTTTACTAGCAATGGCGGCGATCAGCGATTTTTATTGTGACTGCGACATTATGGCGGACACATCGGACATTGTTGACACATTTTTGGGAACATTGTCATTTATACAGTAATCAGTGCTATACAAATGCACTGATTCCTGTGTAAATGACACTGGCAGTGAAGGGGTTAACCAGGGGGTGGCAGTGTAGGGGTTAAGTGTTCCTAGGGGCATGTTACTAACTGTTGGGGGCTGGGCTTTGTTTTAGTGAACACTGATCTCTGCTCCAATCACATGGAGCAGAGATCAGCGTCACTTGTTGCTAGGCAGAACGGGGAGATGCTGTTTACAACGGCATCTCCACGTTCAGCCTCCCCGTGAGACGATCGCGAGTATCCCCGTGGCGATCGAGTCCACGGGACCCGCGACTGGACTCATAGGGGTCCCGACCAGCACACGAGTGCGCTGCCGTCGGCGCGCACGTGATGGCAGGGCGGCATATACAAATGGATGTACCTGTACACCAATGTGCCTGCCCGTGCCATTCTGCCGACGTACATCGGCGTGCGTCGGTCGGGAACTGGTTAAAGTGGAGTCCCAGCCCAAAAAAATACAGCTAGGTCTTAAACAAAAGTCCGCCATAAAACCCCTCCCCCCCCCCCCCCCTTTTTAGAAAGTTTTATTTTTTTCTATTTGTTTTGTACCTTTTGTAGTGTACAAATGTGTACTTCTGTCCTAAAGCTGCTGCAGCAAGGTGTGTAATTTTCGCATCTGGATCGGCCCTACTTCTCCCCTGCTGCCTTCTGGGACCTGTGTGTGTTCCAGAAGATGATGGGGCCATTCAAAAAGCACAGAGCAGTAGGAAACTGGCTGTGAAGCCTAAAGGCTTCACTGCCTGTTTCCCTTATTTGCAATGGCGGCGCCTGCACCGGAGCCAATGGACAAATTGGCTTCAGGAGGGCAAACATTGTGGGATCCCTGGACAGGTAAGTGTCCTTATATTAAAAGTCAGCAACTACATTATTGACTGAGTTTGCTACATCCTTTAACACTATAGTGGATGCCCATGATGCACACTCTGAAGATTTAACCTGGATAAAATCTAAGCTTGTGGATTTGGAGGACAGAGCCAGAAGTAACAGCCTTAAGAAAAAGGAGATCCCAGTATCTGTCACTCCTTCCCACCTACCTCATTTTGTCAAGGAGGTCTTCCTCGTTGCAATCCATGATCTCACCTCCTCAGATCTCATGATAAATTGTGTCCACTACATCCCAAAGCCTCCTCATCTCCCATCTGATGTTGCCTGTGATGTACTCCTCAGTGTACATTTCTACAATGTTAAAGAAACGTTGTTGGAAACCTTCAGACATGTTGATCAGCTTCCTGAGAATATCTCAAATCTCCAAGTGTTTCCAGACTTTTCAGAATTTATCATGCAAAGACGCAACAATCTAACGGTGACAAAAGCTCCTCGTAATCAAAATATTGTTTACAGATACTGTATATCAGGAAATATCCTACCAAACTAGTGATCAACCATGGAGGGTCATTAATGACCATAATCACTTGCCTAGATCCAATGTTTCTCCTGAATGGTCAAAAGTTCTGCCTAGAAGGCACAAACAGGAAATAAAATGGGACTTTATATGAGGTATGTATGGCAACAGAAAAGCAGTCAATTAAAAAAAACACAATGTTTATTGCTAAAAAATGAGTACATATCATATTAGAAAAATCCATTCATAGGTTTGTGTCCATAATGATAACATGTAACAAACATAGTATGTCAAAAATTGGCAACAACAATAAATGGTACATTTTATAATAAATATATGACTGCTGCAACAAGATAATACATTGTAGGGTAAATATAACAGCCATTCTAGATGACATAGACCATCTCAAAAACAGTATAAAGATAAAATCTAGGGATGGATGAGCGGTTCGGCTCGAACATACGTTCTGACAACGAACCCCTGTTAAAGTCTATGGGACACTAACATGAAAAACCAAAAGTGCTCATTTTTATTTTTTATATGCACGTTATTGTCATAAAAAGTGTTTGGGGACCTGGGTCCTGCCCCAGGGGACATGTATCAATGCAAAGAAAAGTTTTAAAAACTGACGCTTTTTCGGGAGCAGTGATTTTAATAATGCTTAGACCCAAAATGCCTAGTAATGGACTTGGGGGAACCCATGCCATTTTTTTTTTTAATGAGTTTTATCTATATTGCCAAGACCCGGCAATTCATTACAGCCGCGATCAGTTTTGAATGACTTTTTTTCTTTACAAATGTCATTTTGCTGTGGTACTGTTCTAAACATGGGAAAACTGCACCACTTTACAGGCATACTATAGACACCACCCAGGCATGATATTTAAAACCTTTTTTTTTTGCCTTGATACATGTCCCCTGGGGCAGGCCCTGGGTCCCCGAACAAATTTTATGATAATAACTTGCATATAAGCCTTTAAAATTAGTACTTTTTAATATATATATATATATGTATATATATATATATATATATATATATATATGTATATATATATATATATATGATTCTTTATTCAATATTTTTCAGTAACAAAGCGTATAAACAATATAAACAATAACAACAAACCTATATTAAAGTATAAAACAAATCTAACTATCAGACCTCTGAATAATAACAACTAAACCAGTAATATCACCTATTAAATTCATGCAATTAAAAGTATAGAGCCACACAGTATGCCTAGTAATATATATTACAATATTATAAATTATTGACCTGGATTACATTCCATCCATAACTTAAATTCTTGCTCTAATAAGGGGGGGGGGGGGGGATAAATAAATATACCTTCTCAGCTTCTAACACCCTCCCCCAGACCACCCCGCCCAGCCATAACCGACCATATAAATCCCAATACTTGGTGACTACTCAGCACAACAATCAATATGCTGAGATGTACAAGTAAAGGTCATCCATGGCCGCCAGGTTTCCCTACATTCCTCCTCTCTACCATGGAATAAGGCTGTCATATTTTCCATTATCCTAATTTCATCTATTCTGGAAAACCAATGTTTCACTGGTGGTATAATAATTTCCGTAGGTCTGGGATACATGCCCACGCAGCATTCAACATGTGTGCTACCAATGACTTTTTATATTTATGGAGATGTATCCCATTTAGGTGCAGAAGATATGCCTGGGGTTCCAAACCAAGGTTGATTGAAGCTAATTGTTTAATCCAGGTCCCCACTTCCTTCCAAAATGGTATAATTAAAGGGCATACCCAGAAAATATGTAATAATGTCCCTGGCTCTTTCTTACAATGCCAACATAAGTTAGAGGTTTGAGGATAGAGTTTATTAAGTAGGGGTGGAACTCGGTACCACCTGACCAACAACTTATAGCCCTGTTTTTGAAAGTGGCTTGCTATAGAGGATTTATGGGCCAATTAATTAATCCTTTTAATTTGCCTGCTTGTAAAGGAAATTTGAAGGTCCTCCTCCCAATGGCTTATATACGAGGGAACGTGGCCTTTTGGAGGTTCGATAATTAATTTATACAAGTGTGACAACGAATGTGGTACATATTCCCCCGCCATACATAGATGCTCAAAAGGTGTCAGTGACCTAACATGAAGTTCCGCATCTGGTGTAGACCTTAGATAATGTTCCAATTAAAAGGCTGACCAGGGACTGTGTAAGAGTAGATAGATCTTGCATAGACATCCAACCCTGCGAAGTGAAGTGAATACGTCTAGTTATGCCAAGTCCTACCAGGCCCGGGAGCTGTTTATTGTCAAACCCAGGCATAAAGTCTGGGTTCTGAATCACTGGTATTAAAGGTGATGGATTGGGAGAAAGGCCCTTTGTAGAAATTGTTTGGATAAGGACTGCAATTGTAGCCCCAATCATGGGATGCCTCTTCAACCCCCAATAATATTTATGAGCAACCCAGGGAAGCACAGACAAAACAATCGGTGATGCATGTTGTTCGAATTGTACGCAGGGTTGGTCTGCGAGGAAGTACACCATGACACCACTCTAGACAAATGTAGGGCTCGGTAGTATGAAATCAAGTCAGGTAGACCATACCCCCCAGAGATTTAGGCAGCACTAACAGGGAGTAACGGAGTCTTGCAACTTTATTACCCCAAAGAAATTAATTTAACAAGGTCCAACACGAATGAAAAAAAAGGCTTGGGGTAATTTTAATAGGTATCGATTGCATTAAATATAAAATCTGTGGGAGCATTGTCATCTTAAATGCGTTACACCTCCCAAACCATGTAAGGGTAAATGTTTGCCAAAGTTAGAGATGCGAACGCATTTTAGATAACAATGGACAAAAATTTATCTCATATAATGAAGCAGTGTCCGGGGTTAATTTAACCCCCAGATATTTAAAAAAAAGACTGAACCCATTTAAACCGATAGAGGTATTGTAGCTTTACAATATCATCGCTTCACTTTTAACATAATTTATGGAAAAATTATACAGATCCTTATACTGAGCAAAACATTGAAATAAATGAGATAGTGAAACCTCTGGGTCGATAAGGAAAAATAAAAGATCATCTGCGTACGCAGCAATTTTATGCTCCGTGTTTGAGACCTGTATTCCACTAATCAAAGAATCAAATCTAACTTTACAGAGAAAGGGTTCTAAGGTTAACACAAAGATTAATGGAGAAAGAGGACAGCCCTGTCTCGTCCCATTGGACAAAGAGAAATACTCTTAATGGGCCCCATTCACTAGCATGGCGGCTGTGGAGCAAGCATATAATGCCTGAATCCAGGACTGCATTAGTGACCCCAAGCCAATATGTCTATATGGATCGTAAGATCTGCCAGTCCACACGATTGAAGGCCTTTTCAGCATCTGTAGCAAAAATGGTCGGGCCTCCGATCGGGCGGAGTGGATCAGATCTATTGCCCTTACAGTATTGTCCCTGGCCTCTCTCTGAGGGATAAAGCCTGCCTGGTCTGTATGAATGAGATGAGGAATATATGACAATAGCCGATTCGCTAGGATTTTAGTAAATAATTTTAAATTGGCATTTAAGAGTGCAATTGTCACGTACCTGGTGGAGATCGAGCTGTAGAGGGGGCTTCTCTTGCATCTCCTGTCCAACACCCCTGGTAGTAATGACAGGGAGTGGAGGACACAGAATGGCACGAGGGCTGATGTAGCAGATGACTATGGCTGTACTGGCAGGGACCAGGTGATTTGAGAGCGCTAGGTTTCCAACTGTGCACAAAAGGCTCACCAGAACCTGGAGACAAACTGACTACCCCTGTCTGAGTTGGTAACCTTGGGTAGCCCCTTTAACCAAAATATCTCTCGAGCAAAAATGGATGCCAGTTCTTTGGATGTGGGAAACTTCTTTAGTGGAATGTGACATTTTCAAGAACTGGTCAACCACCATGAGAATAACTTTGTTGTCCTGGGAGTTGGGTAACTCCACAATAAAATCCAAGGACAGGTGGGTCCAAGGCCTCTCTTCATTGGCCTCTCTCCATTGGGTATAGGCTGTAGGAGGCCCACTAGAAGGTGTTGTGGTGTCTTACTGTGAGAACACATCGAACAAGTGGCTACGAAGGCAGTCACATCACCCCGGAGACTAGGCCACCAAAATTGTTGAAGAATAGCCCAAGTATGTTGATTATTTCCTGGGTGGCCCGCTGCCTTAGGAGAATGGTAAGTCTGGATCAAAGCAATGCAGAGATTCTCAGGGACAAAGCAGCAGTCACCATGTTTCTCGGGAGGAGAATGCATCTGAGTGGCAAGAATTCTGTCACCCAATGGTGAAGTGAGACTAGTACAAACAGTGGCAAAAATATACGATCGGGAGGTATCACAGGAGCAGGAACCGATTCCGATCTTGGAAGCGGAGGAAAACTGTCACGAAAATGCGCCAGCCCTTACATTCTTAGTACCAGGTAAGAATGAGACTACGCAATTGAAGTGTCATGGTTTTGCAATAGTGTTTGTCTGCTTACCTGTATCCATGTGTTTATCTCCAGAGACCAGCCGACCCTCACCTGATTGCTTTTGTAATTCATCCTCTGGCATGACTCCACCCTAGCTCCTATCAGAGAACTCTATATTAACCTGTGCACTGCAGGCCAACCCTGCTGATCAACCTTTGCGTGTTAGCTTCCTGTTACCTGCCGTTTGCTCTTCTGTTGTTCCGTTACCGACTTTGGCATGTCCTTGACTATCCCTGTTTGCCTGTGATCCTGACCTTTTGGCGTGTCCCTGACTATTCCTGTCTGCTTGTGGCCCCGACCTTGGCTTTGTCCCTCACTATCCCTATCCTCCTGTTGCCTACTGTGGGTGTGAGCTGGGGGACCCTGGGGGTCGCGGCCTGGAGCCAGCTGCAGCCAAGTCCATCCTCACCACTAGAGGCGCTGGTGAACACCTGCTGGCTCTTAGACTCCGTGCTCCAGGGAATCTTATGCTCTAACCCCGGTGGGATCTGTCTCCCGTCTGCAGCAGTCAGCCATAGGGCAAAGGCAACCTTGAGAGACTCAAAGGCTTTAATGGAAACTGGAGACCAATTCTGTGGGCTACCATCCTTTCTGGTCATATCAGTCAGGGGTTTGACCAGAGAAAACAAATTTACGGATACATTTCTGATAATAATTGGCAAGAAAACATTGAAACAGATGTAGATCTATGGTTCGAGGCCACTGCAGAACTGCAGATAGTTCCTCTGGCTCCATCGAAAAACTGGCAGTAGAAATGACATTACCCAGAAATGTAACCTGTTTGTGATGTAAAAGAAGCCCCAGTGTATTTTGACCACATGTAGTATAGGTCTTCTTCAGGGGGAAAGAAATACAAATTTCTAAAATATATAATGTTTAAAAACGCATATTACAATCAGCCAATAAAATATATTTGTTCCAGAGTAAAATTGTATTTCAAAATTTTGTATATTTACCACTGGCTTCTGTGCATAGTAGCTTCCAGATTTCATGGGAGTGTTAGGTGCCCATTAATCCGAAACACACTGCAAGACAAAAAGCACACACCGTTGCCATTCTTTCCCCTTTCCACCTGCCCCCTGGTTTCTATAGTAACACGGGACCTCTTGTAGGTCTTCATTTCAGCCGGGGAGGGGGGCGTTCTCTCTTGTGGGGTGTGTGCTCCCACACGTGAATGTCTTCAGTGAGCATAGGAAAGGTTCCTCTCCACCAGCATGCAGACACACTACATACCCACCAGAATTAATTAACCCCTATTACAGGGACTCAAATTACGCATATGGGAAAATCCAATATGTCATACATGAGGTCACAGGAATGAATCCAAATCACTGCTCTTACCCATTGAATATCATGGATGTGCAGTAAGGTCAGTGGCTGATGAGGCACTGGCTAGTATAATACACACGGGTTACATACACCGTGAATGTTAGAGTGAGAGCAATAACTCTAGCACTAGACCTCCTCTGTAACTCTAAACATGTAACCTGTAAACAAAATTAAAGCGTCACTGATGGAGATTTTTAGGTACCAAAGTTTAAAGTGTGACATCTTATCTACTTACTTGGCGTAGCATCATCCTTCACATTATACACAAAAATAGGCCTAACATTAGTGTTTTTTTATATATATTTATTGTGGAAATTTTTATTAATGTATGTTGTCAGCTGTCCTCCAGTGTCAGTTTTGCTGCAATACGCTCATGCAAGTGTATTCACACATACAGACGTCAGGGGAGGACTATTGATTGAGGAAACCTTCCCGTGGACACGGCAGATCTGTTCGCCCTTTAAGGGATGTTCGCTTATGCCTCACCAAGAGACTGGCCACCTCATGGCGACTGCATTAACGCTCCTAGCAAACAGATCTGCGTATAAGGGAACAATAGCATATGAAATTATAGCTCACTGAACCATGCTAGGGTAAGGTGCTCGTCAATGATAGAGGTAGGAATGTGCATACAGCCATGTTTGGAGCCATTTTTGTAGTATTCACAAATGTGATGCTCATTGTGTCTCAACAGGAAACTGCCCACATGGATCTGCACACCGTTGGCACATGTCACTAGTGGAATTCTATTTGAATATATACATATGTCTGGTTCTTTTGAAGGAATACCCGTGTCTGGCTGATTCTGAATCCACCACCCTCCTTTTGTTATGCATGTTTTACAGTATAAATAAAGGCAGCAGCTCTACTAAGCAGGCTTTTGCTAACCTTAACGTGATACCAGCGTCTGTCTGTGTTACTTGGAAATATACAAGCGCACTTTCCCTGCATTATACAATACAAGAGAGCTGTAATTGTGCTTTTCAGTGCAATGGAATTATTTGCTTATAAGCGAAGCTTATAAATATTCCATAACAGATGGCGAGCCAGGAATTTCAGAGCCAACAGACCTCAAGGAGGAAAAAGGATCTAGAACCAGACCAGCAAAGGCTGGCCTATGGTAAGACAACCATACTTCAAGTTGCTGTTCTGTGTTCCAGATCTTGATTCTCTGTCTACTGTATGAGGTAAGTTCTGAAACCTTTTGGTGTTTTGTTGCTTTCTGTATAATGGTGGGACTTTAATTGTAAGATATATTTTTGGCACAAACCAATGAATAAAACACTTATTGTGATTTTTTTTACCAAAAACATGTAGAAGAATACGTATCAGCCTAAACTGAGGAAAAAAAAATTATATCTTTTTTGGGGATATTTATTATAGCAAAAAGTAAAAAATAATGCGTTTTTTTGAAAAATTGTCACTATGTTTTTGTTTATAGCGCAAAAAATAAAAACCTCTGAGGTGATTAAATACCACCAAAAGAAAGCTCTTATGGGGAAAAAAAGGATGTCAATTTTGTTTTGGTGCAATGTAACAAGACAGCGCAACTGTCAGTTAAAATGATGCAGTGCCAAATCGCAAAAAGGGCTCTGGACTTTTGCCAGTCAAATGGTCCATGGCTGAAGTGGTTAATTGGAAGAGTAGCTATATTTAAATTCTCCTATAGGTCTCATTTAATACAAACCTAAAGTGTATGCTATATGTGTGTAGTCCTGACCCCCGAAGGAGCTGCTTATTTCAGTTGGGCCTGCACTCTTCTGAGAAACCCCCCTTGTGCATAACTCGGTCCCCTTGGCACAGCTGTGGTGCAATAATAATACAGTATAAGGTACCTGTATCGATCCCTCAGGATCCTCTGGCTCCACCTGGTGGGGAAAAACCAGTACGACACACAGTTGTACTCTTAACCAGAAATACTTTACTGAAAGTATTACAAATAGGTAGTTACATGGATTGCACTGTCGTTCCAACATAGAACGTCAGTACAGCATAAATCAACAGTCAAATACAGTAAGCAATATACAAGCGTGTTATTATCTAGACCTGGGAGCTCCCACTACTATCTTCCTTCTTTGCTAGCTTAAATAGTTCCTCAGGTATTTGTGATCCAAAGGGATAGGTGGAAAAGTTAACTTAGAATGCTCCAGGTATACAGTAGTTCTTGTAATCACACTTGGGCACAAAAATGAACTGGGCCTCAATCCTACTCAATGTCAGTTACTCAGTTACGCTTCCGTGGAACAAAAGATTCCAGTGAGGCCTATGAATAAGTCTAACTGCGTGCAATAACAATAAACAGTGGGCCGTAATCCGCTCACCAACTGGATCAGAGTTCTGGGTGATGACTTTGGTCCAATAACTGCAGCTTGCTTCAGATTAGACTGGGCCAGGTGCTCTGTGGCACTCTGCTGGCTGGATCCGGTTCTCTGCTACCCCGACAAGTGTACCCAAACCTCGTCAATCCGATCGCTGGCTCTCAGGTTCCGTCAAGTCACCACACAAACAGTCCGGTTTGCAGTCCGCGGTGACTGTCTGCCTATGTGTCCAGGAACCCTTATCACAGTTCCACACAGGCAGGTAGCGTGGTCCCAAGAGACCAAATATGGCCGCTCCAGTCCCTTTTATTCCCTACCCAGCATGCACTGAATATCAGAGTGTCCATGGGTAGGTCACACAGACTCCTGGGTAACAGAGGTCAAACCTCTTATCAAAACAAACAGTACTTCCTATGAAAGTCTTTCGTGCTTATAAATACCATATCTGTGCATTACCAGAGTTTGTCAGTAGATGGCTCCAACACTGAGCCATCGCAATGTCCACAGATTTAACATTGACATATGCATAACCACGTTAATAGACAAATATGTCCCTGCTACATGTGAGTGACTGAGCAGGCTGATAATTAAGTGCATGCTGTGTGTATATGAGTTGCAGTCTGACACCATGTTTTTAAAATGTCTGCCGCATATTCAAGTGGCCATGTGGCTGAGGGGGGAGGACAGCCATGCATTGCTGGGACATCGCTCACAATAAGAGCTGTTTGTTGAAAGGGCTTTGCCCTGTGGGTGGTCTCTGGGACAGAGGACTCTGGGCAATCGCATGGGGGATCTCTATTGTTTTGAGATGAAAAGATCAAGCATGCAACCAGTATTGTCTTTTTCCTGTGTATCTGTTGACCTTCCAACTTTTAGAGCAAAGTATTGTTTGTATTTGGGAACAGGAGTGTGTGCTTAAGGCATCCTACTTCATATTTTATGTATTTTGGCGTTTATGGATGGGTTGTTTGATTGGAGAGCCTGTGTTTTAGTCCTCCTATGGGCCCTAGTTGATGTAGCCTAAAGTGTTTGTCTACGCTTAAGTGTTCATTTGGTGTCTCAATTTTTGTGGGGAGAAATTTTGATTTTCTAGTGAAGAAATATCAGTTTGTGCTGGTTTTGGCGGGATCAGCGACTAAATTTCAATTGTTAATGCCACTACTTTGTTGTAGTCTGGATTTCATCCACCATTTTGTCACGGTCTGATTGTCGTTGGTCATTTTTTTGTAGTCTGGATTTGATCCACCATGGTGTTGTGGTCCAATTGTCGGCAGCCATTTTGTTGTAGTCTGAATTTCATCCATCATGTTGTCGTGGTCTGATTGTCGATTGTTGCAACTGCCCTTTAGTTTCTGCTGGGTTTTGGTTGTAGGTGGAATTGCTCTGCTTTTGGACCAGATTTCAACATTTAGTGAGGTTGAGTCATCTTTTTGCAGGAGTTTCAGTTTTTTGGCTTTGGTTGCCTTGTTGCTGTGCGGTATTTTGATCTCAAAATGTGTGGTCTGACTACCCAGGGGACATGGGAGTCAAGGGGGATTTCCTCCCATTTGCAATATGGGAGGTTTATTTTACCCTTTCCTGGACAAAGGTTTTTTTTTTTTAAGAAATGTTGAAGTTTCCTATATTATGTTAAAAAGTCCAGAGGTGGTATGTGTTGCCATAACTATTTTTTAGTGTCTTGCTAGAGATAATATGAAATTCAGGGAAGTCAGGCTTCCCCGCCCCCTCCCCCTTCCTGTCCATTTATATGTAATGTATATGTGTGTTGGATAGGTTTTTAGAGCTGAGCAGAGAACAGGAATTTCTTTGCAAGATTTGATGCATGTAATAGGAAGTTCTTTGCAGAATGTGATGTATCAACATTAGGTTAGTGTGAGGGGTTTGGGTTCTTTTGAAACAAGCATGTGGGTTTTAAATTTGGGGTTTTAAATTGAATTCTAGTTGTTTTGCAAAGTTTTATACTGTAATACAGTTTTGGGTAGAGATTAAACAGGAGGCATCCACATTATTGTTGTAACATCTAGGTACAGATAGAAGCCATAATATTGTTTTGAATAGTGGAGGATTACATGGTGCTGATGAACATGTTTCGAGGGCTGTATATCGTGAGACTGGTCTGGTCGTGTATAATAATTGAAATTCCGGGGATGGTCATAGTGATAAAGGCGCAAACAATAACCTATCTGAAAGTAAACCGAAGGGTTCTCTGGATGCAGAGTCTGACCAAAAAAAGCATTTTGAATCGTATGGGCAATGGGTCATCCATGCAGGGGTGGGAATCAGGCACTCCAGTTAGACAGCTGCATAGTACATGAAATCTGGGCATGGGGCTAGGGCCATTAGACCCCTTAAAGATTTACATATATGGTCAGAGGGTACAGTAAGGTGTATTCCTTTGGAAGGTGCTTTTGATGTATGGAGGTACAACACTCCAGAATAAAAATACCTTGGAAGTAGCTCAGCTGTGGCTTCAGAAATCTGTAATGATGAGTGTGTTGGATGTGTAGTACATGCTTGTGTGGTTAAAATTCTCACACCTGTTTTTCAATTTTGTGTGGCTAGCCTATGCAAGGTTTTCGAGCTGCTCCTCTGTTTTTTCCATTGAATTTATTTCTATTGCTAAAAGAGTGAAGGCAGCATTCCATTTTTTTGTTTTTGTTTTGCAAACTATGAAATATCTACCTCACATTTGTATCTAAATGTTTGTCTCATGTTTTAGTCTTCTCATTGTTTGTATGTAATAATACAAACATGTTAGAACCCACCACAGTGGTCCTCCTACATGTCGCAGCCATTATATTTTTGTAGGAGCGTCAAATAAAGAGATACAGAGAGTTTTGTTGTTGTCGGTTTTGAGGAATTTTTGTGATAATTTACCAATGTACAGGAATATTGTATTGGTTGCCTTTCTTTGCAAGTTAAAGATGAATGGTAGAGTAATAACTCTTGTTTATAAGTAGTTTTTTCAGGTCCAGTGACTTTCTGAAAGTGTATGTACATATAAAGCAGGTGTAGCTGTACACATGCATAAATACACATGCCTAAAAGAAGGTAAACGTATAAAGGGGCTGTTTCTTTATTTTTTTATGCACCATTCTACACCATGCATCACTTCCTTCAGTTTGTAATGAGGAAGAAAATGGGGAGGGGGGGGGGGGGGATAATGGTAATAATAACAGTTTTCAAATCAATAAAACTAACCTCTCTAATTCTAACCAAGTTTGTGACCAAGTAGGATGACATGTTCCACGACTGTCTTCCCTTGATGGAATTTGAATCAGCAACCAGCAGTCCAGTGATGGAGGCTCCCATCCCAGATGCTAAGAACCCTTTGTCAATGGTTCCAGGTATTACACCCCAGATGGTAAGCCATACATAGGTTCAGTGACCACAGTCGGTGAAAAGTGCAAAAAGGTTCATTGAGATCCCACATGTCTGGGTTATCTCCATATGAGGTTTGTTTGGAGGCCAACCAAAAACAGGCTTGTACTTTCCTCAGCAGCTGTCGCCTACATTCTCAGCTGATGGGGTAGGTGCAGTTACTGTAATGTGAACTTCAAAAGGTCCAACACAGGGTTCATAAGTCCCTCCTGGACCCTGACACAATAACAGGTTTACATTCTTTCCATCAAGGTGACTGGGTTGTTGTAAAGAAGCTTGATGGACGAAACAACTGGAGCCATGCCAGCCATTGCAAGAAGCTGCTCAACTACACCAAAGGATGAGGAGTATCATTGTTTATTTATATTTTTAGCTTGGTGTATTCTCTAACTAGCTAAGAAAGTGAACAGGACCAATTGCTGGGTCTACTCTGAATCTCCACCAAGCTTTAGCACCCCAGCGATGACAGCAGTACATACTATATATGATATGTTCAGATTGGTATGAGGAATTTAGAAAAATGAGTAAAAACTCCAGACACTTGTCACTAGAACTTAACAATACATTTCTAGAGGGTAAAATCAGTTACAGTTTTAAAAATAGCTCTGGTTCTTACCAGTTGGAGTATCGGGACAACTAGGTAGCCTGCAAGTGTGATTCAAATTTAGTTTGGTACTTATGTGGGTCTACAGCTTATAAGGTAATTCCACCTAATGCAAGAGGTTCATGCGCCCTGGTGAAACTTGTTCCAGTATCTTATGTCGCGGGAAATCGAGAATGTCTGATGGCATGAGAGAAGGTAGGAATGGCAGGAAGAGCTAGAAGGGAATTATTTACTAACCACTACGAGTTCTAGGCATGGTTGCCTGCTTGCACAGGGTGGGGGCTTGAGCTTATGAAATGATTGAACAATTTCTCATCCATTTTGGATAAGATGTTCAATGAAACTGTTGAAGCTGCAAGGAAGATCCCACAGGATCAATGCCAGATTAAGACCCTTCTATTAAAAGATGTCCCATGATTATCTGTTGGCATCCAAGGGAGGTTTATGTGAATTCATAGGTAAAGATTGTTGTACCTGGATTGAAAATACTAGTGACAAAGTTCAGGCCCACATAGATCAGGTTAGATCCCTGCAAGGCAAAGCTAGTGCTTTAGCTAGTGAAGGTTGGAATCCTTTTAAGGGTCTGGGAAACTTTGGGGATTTTTTAATGTCCATCGGATCACAGAGCCACAGAGGATCCAAGGCCGACGGGCGATTACTACAGCTCCCCACGTCATGTTCTCCCTTTAGATCATCCCTCCCGAAGACAAGTCAAGCCGTGCTATGAACTCATATGGACCATAAAGACATACTTATTTCCAGATGTAAGAAGAAGATCAAGATTCATTGAGGGACACATGGGAGCATATGACAAAGAGGAGGGACTGTTGTGGAAATGTTTATTAATGTTTGCTGTCAGATGTCCCACGTTGTCAGTTTTGCTGTAACACGCTCATACTAGTGTATTCGCACATATAGACGTCGGTGGAGAACCGTTGATTATGGAAACCTTCCGTGGACATGCCAAATCTGTTCACCCTTTGGTGACTGCATTAACGCTCCTAGCAAACAGATCTGCGTACATGGGAACAATAGCATAACCATACGAAATTATAGCTGGGTCCTGGAAACATCAAGCAAGTGTACATATTCGCCAGCACACCATGGATCAACAATCACTGTGTGATGATCACATGCCTGAGGGAGGGTCCTGCGAGGCTCCAAAACTTTGCACTTGTCTCTTGGATGTGATCTCTTTGCAATACAAAACCTTTGGATGATGATTGTTGATCCATGGTGTGCTGTATGTACACTTTTGTTTTTCACATCCTATCTTCTAGACACAGGAAGAAATAAGAGGTAATTGTTTTAGACAGTTGTCTTTGCAACAGTTGTCCCTGTTAGAAGATTTCCCCTCTATTCCTGTTCTGGTGACAACTTATCATGAATTTTCCCTCACTTCAAATCCCAGTGACAATAGTGACAAAAATAAATAAAGAAGGTGAAACCCCATGTCAGACATGCAGACAGCAAGCAATAAAATGTATTTGCTTTTCTACACATAACACAAAATAATGATCCACTTTTTTTTACTTTTAATTAACATTTTTCATGGGATATTGTAAGCAATATTACAGTATATTGATAATTTATATGGAACAATTAGATTTATTTTATGCTGATATTCCTAAAATGTTGGCAATGAGTTCCACTATAAATCTTTCTCACTTAAAGGGCCCCCATTGACACCTTTGTATAAATAAAGCTTATTATTAGTTTTAAAGGTCATATGAAAGTAATTCTTGCTCAATATTAATAAATCTTTTATAAATGTCACACAAAATAATTTCTTCCACATAGTATTTACATTCTTTTTTAAATGTTATATAAATTAAATGATTTTACAATATTTATAACATTTATTTAAAGTATAAGTTCACGTTTAAGAAAAAAATTCTAAATTCACAGTTTTTTGCAGGTAAAAATATGTGCATATATATATATATATATATATATATATATATATATATATATATATATATATATATATATATACTCTATATATATTTTGGAGCATGTAAAGCATTGCACCAACGATCAGGAGATTTCTGGAGCCAAGCAGTACTCCTGCAGATCTGTTAGTGTATATGTGTTTCCGTACATCCACTATGGCCAAGCAGATACAATCTGACAGAAAGAACCAATGAACTACCACAGTGCTCCACAGCACCATGGTAGTTCATTGAGAACTACAAGCTGATAGCCACAAAGGATGTCGGGCTTGTAATTAAATCACAAACAGAGCTGATTTCAAAGAGTGACAACTACTGCTTTTACAGAGAAGCAGGGAGGATCGGGTAGCTACTACAGCATTGTGAACATGTTACATGTTCCACCTTAAAAACATGTGGAACATGTAACATGTTTCCAAAGGTGAACTTATCCTTTAATACTATGTTGTGAGGTCCATTTTTTTCTTTGACTGGGAATGGCTAACTCTTTATCACATTTGAGTTTTGGTATTGTATTGTGAATTTTGTCCCATGAGGTACAGCTGTGGCCAAAAGTTTTGAGAATGACACAAATATACATTTTCATAAAGTCTGCTACCTCAGTTTTTATGATGGCAATTTTCATATACTTCAGAATGTTATGAAGAGTGATCAGATGAACTGCAATTATTGCAAAGTCTCTCTTTGCCATGAAAATGAACTTAATCCCATAAAAAAATGACCACTGCATTTGTGAAGAAGGCTTCAGGGCGCCCAAGAAAGTCCAGGACCGTCTCCTACAGTTGATTCAGCTGCGGGACCACCAGTGCAGAGCTTGCTCAGGAATGGCAGCAGGCAGAAGTGAGTACATCTGCGCGCACAGTGCGGCCAAGACTTTTGGAGGATGGCCTGGTGTCAAGAAGGGCAGCAAAGAAGCAACTTCTTTCCAGGAAAAACATCAGGGACAGACTGATATTCTGCAAAAGGTATAGGGATTGGACTGCTGAGAACTGCTGTAAAAGTAATTTTATCTGATAATTCCCCTCTCCGATTGTTTGGGACAGCCAAAAAAAACCCTGCCTGGAGAAGAAAGGGTGGGCGCTACCATCAGTCATGTGTCATGCCAACAGTAAAGCATCCTGAGACCATTCATGTGCGGGGTTGCTTCTCAGCCAAGGGAGTGGGATCACTTACAATTTTTCTAAAGAACACAGCCATGAATAAAGAATGGTACAAAAACATCCTCCGAGAGCAACTTCTCCCAACCATCCAAGAACAGTTTGATGACGAACAATGCTTTTGCCAGCATTTTGGAGCACCTTGGCATTAGGCAAAATTGCTAACTAAAGCCTCATACACACGGTCGGACTTGTACAAACTTTTCCGTGGACTTTTGTACAAAGGGCGTGGTCCACAAGTTTGTATTGCATACACACGGTCGGACTTTTTGACAACAAACACGAACGTGGTGACGTCACAACGTACGGACGCCACTTCAAAAGAGGACTGTATTGTAGTCTGATCGTTTGCATAGGTTCTGAGCATGCGTGTTTGTACCTTGTACAAAAGTCCGATGCTTTTGCGTACACACGGTCGGACTTTGCTCCATCGGACTTTTGTTGCCAGAAAGTTTGTCCGTTCGCACAGCCAACAAAAGTCCGATGAAAACAGAAAAAGTTTGTCCGATGGAGCATACACACAGTCGGATGTTGCTCCAAAACAGCTAATTTGCATGTTTGTTGTCAAAAAGTCCGACCGTGTGTATGGGCCTTAAGAGACTTGGGATACAAAACATCAACATTTTGGGTCCATGACCAGGAAGCTCCCCAGACCTTAATACCATTGAGAACTTGTGGTCAATCCTCAATAGACGGGTAAACAAAAAAAAACACAAATTCTGATAAACTCCAAGCATTGATTTTATAAGCATGGGCTTCCATCAATCAGGATGTGGCCCAGAAGTTGATTGACCGCATGCCAGGGTGAATTGCAGAGATCTTGAAAAAGAGTACTCTTTGCATAAATTTAATGTAATTGTCAAGAAAAGCCTTTGACACAGGAAATGTTTGTAATTCTACTTCAGTATATCATAGTAACATCTGACAAAAAGATCTAAAAACACTGAAGCAGCAAACTTTGTGAAAGTTAAGATTTGTGTCATTCTCAAAACTTTTGGCCACAGCTATAGATCCATCAACAATCATGCCACAAACGATCTGCTTCTTGCAGATTGGGGCATTGTGGGCATCGGCGGTAAAGCGTCCGAATTGATGCTGCTAAAATGACAGTAAAGCAGCGCTATTTGTCCACTAGCAGCCGAAAAAGACACGCATAGCACCACTGCAGCAACGCTATGCCAGCGGTTTAGCAGCGCTGCCCCATTGTTTACAATGGGAAGGGGTGATCTAGGAGCGGTAAATACACCGCTTCTACAGCGTTCCAAAGATGCGGCTTGTAGGACTTTTCATACTGTCCTGCAAGCGCACCACTCCAGTGTGAAAGCCCTCGGGCTTTCACACTGGAGACACAGGAAAGGCACTTTACAGGCGCTATACAGGCTCTATCTTTAGCACTGTATCGCCTGTAAAGCGCCTCAGTGTGAAAGCAGCCTTTGACCCTTTTCACAATGAGGCAGTTTACAGGTGTTTTAGCACTAAAAATAGTGTCTGTAAAGCGCCTGAAAACTGCCTGTCATGCCTCCCCAGTGTGAAAGCTGAGTGCTTTTACACTGGGGCGGTGCGCTTGCAGCGTGGGAAAAAAAGTCCTGCAAGCAGCATCTTTGGGGTGATGTAGGAGCACTGTATACAGCGCTCCTACACTGCTCCTGTTCGAAGCGCTGGTAGCAGGGGGGTTAAAAGCGCCCCGCTAGTGGCTGAAAAGCATAGCTAAAACAGCGGTAACACACCGCTAAAACTAGCGCCGCTTTACCACTAATGGACCCACCGCCCCAGTGTGAAAGGGATCTAAAGCACTGAACTTCAGTTAAGGGCAGGAGACACTTGTTGGTGGTCACCAGAACTGTTCTCTTTGACTCTGGGAACAACTGTACCACCAGCAGGTGACCCAGACACTGACACAAGTACTGAAACATTTTCCCCAGAGCTTAGTAAATGTGGTAAAGCTTCACTTTGTAAACATACCCAATTGGGTGCAAGGAAAATTAAAAGAAAAATAGCAGTTTTGCTTTCATTAATTAGATGATGGAAATCAGCAGAACTTTACATTTACTAAGCTTTGAGGAAAATGAGTGCAACTGCTCTTGCAAAGTGTTCAGTCTATTTACCGTTAGTAAATCAATCCCTATGTGCTATCATTTCTTTCTTGGTTCACATAAGAAAGGACTAGCTGATGAATTTCGTTCAGTACACAATGAACAGTCAATTGAGTTTGAATTGAGGCTGTGAAATACTCTGCCCACATATTAAAAACACTACAAGCACACAACAGTTTACCAGTTCTGTTTGAACCCAAAGAAAAGTGTCTTGAAAAATCTTGTAATTACTGGATAGTGATTCTATTGGTCTCACAAAGGTCTATACATCCGACATGATTGTTCATACTGAATAAAAATGCTTGTGTTACATTTGCAATACGACATGAACCAACCCTCTAGTTATAAGCTTGAAAACACCACAAGGGTTTACACAATGGTAAATGGTCCTGCTGTTTGTACCTACAAAGTACTTGATGACGTTCTATTCAGATGCCAATTCCTCATAAAAAGTCACTTGAAATCAAGACTACTTTCATATGTCCTATATTGGTTAGGTCAGGTAACTTTATAGTCTTAATGTAATGATACACAATTTGTATATTTTCACTGCTACAAGCAAGCTTGCAATTTTCTTCACTGAATGAAAGCAATTAACTTTATAAAATGGACCATTTATAATAGAACAACCTCTACTACACACCATTTATTGGAAGTGACATTATAATTTCTGCTATAAAGTGGTTCTATGTTGATTTGATGTGACTTATGTATAATTCTCCAGTTTGAACATTTAGCCAGGAGTTCAAGTAAACTGTCTGGTGAAATCCAGTTACAATGCAACATAAAAATAAGTTACAAACCTGGCTGCAGGATATTATTTTCAATTATTTGAAGGTGTGATGACAAAATTTCCACTTTCATTCTTTTTAGCTCCAGGTGTATGCATCAGACACCATTAAAAGCAAACTATGATCTATTAAGAGTGAGTATATATTTTGGGTTAATATTGTAGACTACTTGAAAGTAATATTTGATGTGGTGTTTGAATCCTTCTATTTTATTAGTTGTACATCAAGTAAAGATTCTCTATCTATACTTTTCTTATAACTAGGGAAGGGCAAACGGTTCGGCCCAAGCATAAGTTCAGGCCGAACATTCCTTGTTCGGTTGTTCGGTTGTTCGGCGAACAGCTCGACCGTTTAGTTGGCCCGCCCAACCAACCACAATGCATTGCGGCGCTGAACGGTGCATTGCAAGCCCTGATTGGCTAAAGCAGTGAAAGCTTCAACCAATCAGGGCACAGAGCACTGTCCGAGTCATGATTGGACGCTGTCTTTATGACTTTATCCAATCATGGCTCATTCCCTCTCCACAGTATAAAAGTATTTTTTAATGACAGACATTTTCAGTGCGATTTCGGTGTGGAGAGAGATAGAACAGGGCTCTGTTCAGTGCTATCAGTTAGTTAGTGTGCTATACTGTGCTATTTTGCTTTAATTGTCAGTGTAAAATATTAGTTTAGTGTCAGTCTAGGGCAGTGGCGGCCCGTCCATAGGGGGGCGCCTGAGCGCCGCCCCAACCCCCCCCCCCCCGGCAGTCAAAAAAAAGTAAAAAATAAATAAATATATGTATTTAAACATGTTCCTTTAAAAAAAAGATTTTATTATATGTCCTTATGTGCACTGCGTCCCAGCGCCAGGCGCCGGGGCGCAGTGCAATATGGGAAGTACCACGTCGATGCAATCACGAAATTGCAGACGAGCCGATTCATTTGGCCCAAAAAAACTCGCTCTGTGGCATGGTCGATCGCGCTACAGCTTCCGGCACGATGGACTGGCTGGACGAGTTCAGTTTCATTGAGCAGTGCTACCTGAAGTGACGTCGGCCCCCCGAGTAGGAAGCTCATACTGTTGATGTTCGGCGGTACGGTCAAGCAGAACAGTAAGTGGAAGCTCACACAGACTAGATGGCAGCAAGCAGACACCCTGCTTAGCTTCATCAATGTTTTTCATTTGGTTTGATGGCAGCATCCCCCCCACTTATCAACACAACACACTCACCCTTCATTTTCTTTGGTGGTAGGACAGCAGCAGCAACCCCCCCTCCCCCCCACCCTGAGGGTATGTCAGTTCAGTGCCCTACAATCCTGTGATCTGCTTTCTCTAATATTGATTGCTGCCCAGAGCTGGAGAGGATCTGAAAAAAAAGTAGTTAAAAATGTATGAAGAGGTACTCCAAGGAGAGGCAGAGGAGCAATCTGAGAGCAGTTACCCATAAATGTATTTCGTGGGTGAACAGCAGAACCCCACCTCCCCCCCAGCTTATTAAACTCATTCATTATTTTTGAAGGTTGGACGGCAGCACAACACACCACCCCTCCCCCCGGTATATGATGTGCAGAGCCCTGTGTATAATGTACAGCCTGGTATATGGTGCGCAGAGCCCTGTGTATAATGTGCAGCCTGGTATATGATGTGCAGAGCCCGGTGTATAATGTGCAGCCTGGTATATGAGGTGCAGAGCCCTGTGTATAATGTTCAGCCTGGTATATGATGTGCAGAGCCCGGTGTATAATGCACAGCCTGGTATATGATGTACAGAGCCTGGTGTATAATGTACAGCCTGGTATATGATGTGCAGAGCCCTGTGTATAATGTGCAGCCTGGTATATGATTTGCAGTACTCTGTGTATAATGTGCAGCCTGGTATATGATGTGCAGAGCCCTGTGTATAATGTGCGGCCTGGTATATGACGTGCAGAGCCCTGTGTATAATGTGTGGCCTGGTATATGATGTGCAGAGCCCGGCGTATAATGTGCAGCTGGTATATGATGTGCAGAGCCCTGTGTATAATGTACAGCCTGGTATATGATGTGCAGAGCCCTGTATATAACATGCAGCCTGGTATACGATGTGGATTATATAAGGGGTGGGGCTTATGAGAAGTGGGATGGGGCAAACGTGGGGGGGTGGGGTCTTGCATCCCCCATCCTAAAACGTCACCAGCCGCCACTGGTCTAGGGATAGTGTGAGTGTAGTGAGGAGGACCATAATTCAGCTTTGCATAGTGTGCAGCTAGAGTAGGAACAGTTCAGATAGTTTCACTGTAGTGTAGTGAGACCATGTCAGTAATCTTGACATTAGTGTATAGCTAGAGTAGAGGCAGTTCAGATAGCATCAGTGTAGTGATGATTGAACACTGTCTATTTGATTCCGTTACTGCCAGTTTAATGCCATTTAATTCTGTGTGCATTACTGCCAGTTTAACAGCATTTATTCTCTGTGCTTTACTGCCAGTTTAACGCCATACCGTTTTGCGTGCGTTACTGCCTGTTTAACTCCATATAGTTTTGCATGCGTTACTGCCAGTTTAACGGCATATCATTTTGCGCGCGTTACTGCCAGTTTAGCGTCATATAGTTCTGTGTGCATTACTGCCAGTTTAACACCATATAGTTTTGCGTGCATTACTGCCAGTTACTGTCTATTTGATTGCGTTACTGCAAGTTTAACGCCATTTACTTCTGTGTGCATTATTGCCAGTTTAACACCATTTACTTCTCTGTGTGTTACTGCCAGTTTAACGCTATATCGTTTTGCATGCGTTACTGCCTGTTTAACTCCATATAGTTTTGCCTGCGTTACTGCCAGTTTAATGGCATATCATTTTGCAAGCGTTACTGCCAGTTTAGCGTCCTATAGTTATGTGTGCATTACTGCCAGTTTAAAGGCATCTAGTTCTGTGTGCATTACTGTCAATTTGATGCCGTATAGTTTTGTGCATTACTGCCAGTTTAGCGCCATATAGTTTTGTGTGCGTTACTGCCAGTTTAACGCTATATAGTTTTGCGTGCATTACTGCCAGTTAAGCGCCATATAGTTTTGTGTGTTACTGCCAATTTAACACCATATAGTTATGTGTGTGTTACTGTCAATTTAAAGCCATATAGTTTTGCGTGCGTTACTGCCCATTTAACTCCATATAGTTTTGCATGCGTTACTGCCAGTTTAACGGCATATCGTTTTGCGAGCATTACTGCAAGTTTAGCGTCATATAGTTCTGTGTGCTTTACTGTCAGTTTAACGCCATATAGTTTGGTGTGCATTAACATCATATAGTTTTGCATGCATCACTGCCAGTTTAATGCCATATACTTCTGTGTGCATTACTGCCAGTTTGACACCATATAGTTCTGTGTACGTTACTGCTAGTTTAACTCCATATAGTTTTGTGTGCGTTACTGCCAGTTTAACACTATATAGTTTTGCATGCATTACTGCCAGTTAAACACCATATCGTTTTTAGCGTTACTGCCAATTTAACGCCATATAGTTATGTGTGTGTTACAGACAGTTTAACGCCATATCGTTTTGTGTGCATTACTTCCAGTTTAACGCCATATTGTTTTGCGTGCGTTACTGCCAATTTAATGCCATATAGTTTTGTGTGTGTGTTACTGCCAATTTAATGCTATATAGTTCTGTGCGCCGCTGTACGTTTGACACATTATATTGCAGTATATTATAGTCTATCTGTGGAGTGTGTCTGTGTAGTGTGAGTATTCAAATTAAAGTGCACAAAACATCTCTTTACATTGATTAAAATACATCTATGTCCAGATTTCAACTTCTTCTTTACATTTGCTTATAGGCACCACCCCCTCTCTCCCAATAATGTCTGGGAGGACAGCAAGGAGAGGCAGATGTTCCCTTAGCACTGTAAGGGGGCCAGCAACAAATGTGTTCACAGGCAAAGGTGGACATGGTGTGTGTCTCAGGAACATCAAACGTGGCAAAAACACCATCCATCCACTTTATCCAGACACCATCATTCCTATGTCACAGAGCACACAGGAGAAGAGAGGGAAGGAGGAGGATTCTGGAACTTTCATAGGCTTTGAAGAAGGGGAAGACGTGCATCAATCTGTAAGCAATGACTTTCCAACCCCAGGACCCTTGGGAGTAGTACGTGGTTGGGAGGAGGACGTTCCAGATGCTGTCATCCTGAGTGACCCCGAGGAGTCTGCTTCTCAAGCCACGGCAAATTTGAGGAGCATGGGTAACCTCATGCTTCAAAGCCTGCGAAAGAACCCAAGAATACGTGGCATAAAAAAGAAGGATGATTACTGGTTTGCAACCCTCCTTGATCACCTTTATATCCCATCAGCAGTGTCTGCATCACATGGTGGACGGTTACCTTGGGGCCAAAGCAGAGATGGAGAGCTTTCCACTTACTTACTGGGTCATGAGAATAGACTACTAGCCAGAACTTGCCAAGTATGCTATTGAGTTGTTGGGATGCCCTGCATCCAGCGTGCTTTCAGAATGGGCATTCAGTGCTGCAGGAGGTTTTTTTACCGTTCACAGAACGCGCCTGTCGACAGACTCTGTGGAACAGTTGACTTTTATAAAAATGAATCAGTCCTGGATTACAAACTATGAAGCCCCTGATGCAGATGTCACTGATTAAGTCTTTTTGGGATGTTGAATCTCTGCAGGACTTCAAGGCTGCCTAGCTTTGAAGGGGTTCAATTCATCTGGAAGAATGTTTCTGGTATAGGTTTTGTTGTGAGTGTGGTATGGAATTTAAATTTCGATCTCAGTGTTTTTGTTCAGTGCCTCCAACCTTATGGTAAAATTGTGAATTTTGTTCAGATAATCAGTACATACCACAAGAAATTCCTGAGTTTGTTAATCTATGGGGAATTGTGTCATTTACAAGTATAGTTACACAATTTCATACAGAACTGGGATTGCTGGTGATTAATATCTCACGCACATTATCAAAAACATCAACATGACAATAAGACAATTTTTCTTAACATATTACAAATAACTCAGGGGAGCCCAAATGGCTCTGTTAGAAAAATATTTGCAGTAATTGTGCCTTACGTTGAAGAACACAATATCCTTGTCGCTCGGGGGAACAGTCCTCTGATTTTCTCCGGCCGGAAGGAATACAAGGTATGTCTCGCAGAGTCAACAGATAGATATTGTCAATTTGAAACAAATATTAATCCAACAGAGCTACTAATCTGAATGGGGCGATAAATACTTTCCCTGGGACCACAGTAATCTAAATTGTTGTAACACAGGTCTACTATATCTAAATTCCTCCAAACACGGCTTCAACACGCATAGTCTAGACAATCAGTATGGGAAAATAATTAATTATAAGACTCCCTACACACTGTACATGATAAAATTAAAACATAAACTGTAAAATACAGAAAAAGGTTAATTAGTATTAGTATGGTCTGGATCTTACCACAGCTTAAAAGTGGAAGATATCCAACAAATTATAAGTACTTCAAGTAGTTCCAGTAACAAGGTTCAGAAAGATGGGGACTGGTCAATTATTAACAGGCTTCTTGATCATCTAGGGGTGTATCTGGCATGTAGGTCCGTGATCCATTCTCTATGGCCCTCACATACTTTATACCACCTGGGACAATAAGCTCATAAAATTATCATAAGCACAGCCCAGAAAGTTTGGTTTATTCTCCATTGGTTGGAGAACTCGAATGATTTACCTGGTGAGCTCAGGTAATATCATATTCAGCCACTAGGTGTGTCTGAGGGCAGAAAAATGTGTTCTCAATTATTTATTAAAAGAAAATATGCCCTGCATATCCTATGAAGACCTATGTATCTTGGGACAACACATGTTATATGGATATTTTTATGTAGATGTGGTCATGATTTCTATGACTTTATAACAACGATGGGTATCTTAACACAATTCTTAATTTGTTCTATATCAAAATATTATATTTCTACTTTATGACAGAGTACTCATTGGGTCAGTGAATACTAAAATCAGTTGTATCAGTGACCTGGAATCTAATATAGAATTTGAATTACTTATAATCACATATTTAAAATATCACCTGTATACAGGATTTAAATGTTTTCCCAAAGCATTTGAAATGAACCTAGGCCAGGCTCAATGAAGATTTAGATAAGGATTTAGCTGTACAAACAATTCCTCCTTTTAGGCAATTTTAGACACATATTCATTATTGACTGTCCAGATCTTGTGACTGTTGTCGTTTTGGTGTATCATTAATCTCACATCTCAACCATTGTCTGGGTAAAAGCTGAGTCAACATTGGGTTCTTACTCACCCTTTGACACAACGGGGTTGTTTACCCTAGCTTTTCCTTTAATCAAAGGCTTTGTTATTTGGATCTTAAAACACAAATTTGACCATTGCCAGCTGGTTGCATGTAAGGGGCACCATTGTTCAGGTCACTCTGTTTCAATATAAGTTTTGTATCTTAACGTTAGCTCTCCACTGGTTAGAATAATTTAATCAGCCTTCTCTGTTGGGGGGGGGGCGCTTTCCTGGAGTGACAACTTCTCAGCTGAAGTTTATATGAAAAATGGGTTACGGTATCCAAAGTCAAAGTGACACCAGAATGTATCCAATAAATCTCTAATCTTGTTCCCAGTGCACTAAATTGTGGCCACATCATACACACTGGCTGTTGCTGAGCAAAATAAAGGCAGCTTGCAGGAAAAAAAAATCATTTTTTTGGCTTTATAAATGCAATTATTGTTGCAGCAGATTCTAGGCATGGTACAGATCTGCCACTTTACAAGTAGACTAAGCCCCCCCCCCCCCCCCAGCCACTATATTGGAAGGAATTTTTCATTTCTATGCTTTCACTTTAAAAATCAAAAAAATCAATGCTCATTTAAAAATGACATTTTTCACAAACTTTTTTTCTATTGATACATGTCCCCCAGGACAGGATCAGGACCCTTATAACCATTGTATGCTCAAATACCTGCATATATAAAAAAAAGAGGGGGGTTCCCCTAATGGTGGACTTTTTAGGCACATACACAAAAAAAAGAATATAACAAAATACAAAATTTAATGGGATAAAATCATGCCATAGATAAAGTTGGACAGCATCGTACATAGAGTACAAGAAATAAGTTATCCATACATATTATCATTGTAGTTAACCACAGTGGTAATTTCCCTATGCGTTTCGGAGCCTTGGGAATCTCCTTCTTCAGGGAAAGATATACAGTATGGAGTATAATTATATCAACAAATGATGCTATGTATAGATGGTTTACCAATAATTAAAAACAAAGAGGGTGGGTCAAAAAATGCATCTAAATGACTCCCGAGCTTCAACGGTCTGTAACATTCAGCAAAATCAGAGGGTACTATGCAACCAAGATTTTATAAGGCCCCAGAAGGAAAATGAATCCGTCAAGTGCACACGGGAGAGTCACTGAGGCGGAAAAAATTATTGCGCCTGACCCTAGAACGAATGAGAGAGAGTTTATTTTAACCATCCGGTGTTCCACATACTTAATTGAATTACCTGCATATAAGCCTTCGAAATTGGCACTGTTGAATTTTGACATTCGGGTCCCATTGACTTTAATAGGGTTCGTTATTCGGGTCCGAACTTTTGCGGTGTTTGAAAGTTCTGGTGCAAACCGAACAGGGGTCCGTTCGGCCCATCCCTACTTATTACAGCTAAAGTATGGACAAAATTTTAATATATGATGCAATCTGTCTATAAGATTGGTTTATTACATGCTGATCCTGTCAGTTGGTGTGTTATTTTTCCACTTTAATAATAAGCTAAGCTGTCTACAAAAGTAACAGTTAGACAGAGGGTAATGGTGTTGTGTGGTTTTACTGTAGAATGAAAAGTGTTAACACACTAAATAAAAAAATGGAGAAAAAATCTGAATTTACTGAAAAACAAAAAAACTATTCTGTAATTGCTACTGTGTGACTGCATCATATATTTATTTATTTTATTTTGCCCATGATAACACTTTTAGTGAGCGTCAGTCTAGGTCAGTGTTTCTCAAATCCAGTCCTCAGGCCCCCCCAACAGGTCATGTTTTCATGTTTTCCATTATTTTTCACAGGTGATTTGATCAGTTTCACTGCCTTAGCAATTACCACAGCCGTTTCATCTGAGGGAAATCCTGAAAACATGACCTGTTGGGGGGGCCTGAGGACTGGATTTGAGAAACACTGGTCTAGGTCAACATCAGTAAAATGAGCCCTGTCCAAAATGAGTCCAGGTCAATTTTCAGCTTTCAACTCTTTCACACTTTGAATGAAAATTGTGCGGTCATGCAACATCGTACCCGAATTACATTTTTATAATTTTTTTTTCACACTGTAATGAAACTTCTTCCTCAACAGGACTGTGCCTACTGTAAATATTTCCTCTGTCCAGTATTACACGATCTAAGACCCTCTAGCCCACCCAATCACTAGCTGTAAATCAGTGATAGGGTGAAAAACATTGGACTTTTTATTCAACCACATGTAACAACAGATATACAACTCAGGGACACTTTCCCCAGCCTTGGATTCAGGGCAGGGTAAACTGTCCAATAACAAAAGACACACAGGTCAGGTGTTTTCCAACTTCTCATCGGTAAATAGTCTTATCAGCAGGGAGGGGCTGCTGGAGGAATTCTCCCCCCCTCCACATAGACATACATCTCTTAATATACTTCCCCCTACTACTCTCCCAAGGCCGACAGACACAACAGAACAATGGAATACAACGACACCCAAAGCGACTACTGTCACAGTGACACTTTGTGCAAACAATTGTAGGGCTGGTGCTGGGGAACAGTAGGGCAATCAGGGGAAGTTGGTTCCCCATGACACACACAAATAGGGCTTTTTCGTGGTATTTACCACTGGGGTTTTTATTTTTTTCTAAACAAAACAAAAAAGACCAAACATTTTGAACAATAAAAAATGTTTTTCCTTTTTTTTGTATTATTGCAAACAGGTACATTTTCTCCTTTGCTGATGGACACTGATAGGCTGCACTGATGGGCACTGATGAGGTGGCACTGATGGACACTGATAGGCAGCACTGATCTACACTGATAGGTGACACTTATGGGCACTGATGGGTGGCACTGATGGGCACGGAGGCGGCACTGGTGGGCACTGATCAGGAGCCACTGATGAGGGGGCATTGGTAGGTGGCACTGACGGGTACTGATAGGTGGCACTGATAAGCGGCTGTCAGGAACCATGAATAAGACTGAGACAAAAGTGCAGCAAAAATCACACTATTTAATAAAATGGTAAAATTGTATAAATAGAACAAACAAAGTCAAAACATAGCCAGAGTTCAGTAACCAGAACAGGTAGTCAGAACAAGCCAGAGGATCTAGAATCAGAAGGGAAGTCAGCCAAGTCAAAGTCTTTCACAGGAATACACAGCAGAGAGAGTTCAGATATGTTGACCAGGGCAACGGCACAGAAGATCTGATCCATGCAGTTTAAATAGCTAGCAGAGCTAGCTAACGAGCAGGAAATAAAGACCAGGTAAGTCACTGTGGAATGAAGAGTGCTGGTAATTAACCGACAGCTGAGCACAGAGCTCTGAGAAGGAAGGGCTGAAGGAAGGGCTGAGCCCAGCCCTGACAGCGGCACTGATGGGTCTCATGGGTGGTACTGATGGGAACTGATAGGCGGCAATGGAGAGGTACTGATCAGGAGGCACTGCTGATGAGGCACTGATGGGCACTAGGGATGAGCTTCGTGTTCGAGTCAAACATACGTTCGACTCGAACATCGGCTGTTCGCCCGTTCGGCGAATTCCGAACATTATGGGCCGTTCGCGCCAAATTCGTGTGGCGCTCACGGCCCACAATGCACTGCGTCATCGCAGTGCATTGCTGGCTCATGATTGGCCAAGCATGCACTGTGACCCCGCATGCTTGGCCAATCACAGCGCCAGCAGCGAGGAGAGCCATGATTGGCCACAGGTAGGATGCCTGTGGCCAATCATAGCTCAGGCTGTGTAGTACACAGCGGCGGCCTTGTGTAGTGTGTTGGCGTCTGAAGCAGTTAGTGGGTGTTCTGTGTACCTTCAACACAGTATACACCGATCGTTATCGGCCGATTTTCAATCTTGCTCTTCTGTAGTGGTTGTTGTCTGCGTGCCCTGACCGCAGTATACACCGCTATATTCACCTCACCTATATAGCTAGTGATCTATCTTTTATAATAGAGCTTGCAGTCAGTAGTGTTAGGAGCTTGTGCGTGCTGTCTGCGTGCTCTGTACCCAGTACACACCGCTATATCCACCTACATAGCTCTTCTCTATTTGAGCCATCTGCCATCTGCAGAAGTTATTGGAAGTTGTGTGTGCCTCCAGCACAGCACAATATACATCTGTATATACCCCTTTATCTCTGGTGTTCTATAATAAAGGCATCTGCAGGAGTTAGTGGGTGTTGTGTGCCTCCAGCACAATATACACTACCCAACTGCTGTTTTACCCAACTCCCTTCAAGTCTGGAAGGCCAGCAAGGAGAGGTAGACAGGCGCGAGCCGATAAAAGAGGGCAAGCAGGCTCTGTGTCTAGAGAAAATAGTGCTGGTCGTGGACGCGGTGCATTGTCATCAGCACGTGGCCATGGGGCACGCTTGTCCTTCTTTTCGGCAGCTGGACATGTTGAACCGCAACATGCCAACGACTTGGTAGAGTGGATGACCAAGGAATCTCCAACCCCACTAGACCTTCAGTCCTCTCTGAAACCTGCTCTGAGAGGAATGAAGGTGTAGAATTAGGTGTGTCACAGTCAAGTGCTTCCGGGCACTCTGCTAGCAGTACACCCACGTCCGATTATAGCAGGCAAATGTCCCTGCCCCAGCTGCTGGACCGGCGAAAGAAGTTCACTCCCAGCCATCCACATGCCCAGCGGTTGAATGCTAGCTTGGCTAAATTGCTAGCACTTCAGCTGCTGCCTTTTCAGTTGGTAGACTCGGCCCCCTTCTGTGAGTTTGTACAATGTGCGGTTCCTCAGTGGCAGGTCCCCAAACGCCACTTTTTCTCACGGAAGGCGATTCCGGCTCTCTACTGGCATGTGGAAGGCAATGTCCTTGCCTCGCTGGACAGGGCGGTCAGCGGTAAGGTGCATATTACCGCTGACTCATGGTCCAGCAGGCATGGACAGGGACGTTATCTGTCTTTCACGGCCCATTGGGTTCCTTCTTCTGGCAGCTGGGAAGGATGCAGGACAAGGTGCAGTAGTGTTGGAGGTTGTTCGGCCACCACGCCTCCAAAATGCTACTATTGGTTGTGACACACCTCTCTCCTCCACCCCCTCCTCTTCTTCTTCCTCCATGGCCTCTTCCAGTGCTCTGTCCTCAGAACCAGCGGTGCTCCGTAGGCGTTCCAGGGGCTACGCAAGTACGCAGGCAAAACGATGCCATGCCGTGATTGTGCTGGTTTGTTTGGGGGACAGGAGCCACACTGGGGCGGATGTTTTGTCAGCTCTGTAGGGGCAGGACGAGAGGTGGTTGACGCCACGCCAGCTTAAGCCAGGAATGGTGGTTTGCGACAATGGCACCAACCTCCTCTCCGCCCTCCGACAGGGACAGCTGACCCATGTGCCCTGTGTAGCTCATGTCCTTAACCTGGTGGTGCAGCGGTTCTTGGGCAGGTACCCGGGCTTACAGGATGTCCTGAAGCAGGCCAGGAAAGTCTGTGTGCATTTCCGCCGATCATTTAATGCCTGTGCTCGGCTGGCTGAGCTCCAAAAGGAGTTGAACCTGCCTAAGAACCGCCTTATATGTGACATGCCCACCAGGTGGAACTCAACGTTGGCCATGCTGCAGCGGCTGCACATGCAGCAGAGGGCCATCAATGAGTACCTGTGCGACTACGGCACCAGGACAGGGTCAGGGGAGCTCGGTTTTTTCTCACCACGCCAGTGGGGCATGATCAAGGATGCATGCACTGTCCTGTCACCGTTTGAGGAGGCCACAAGGATGGTGAGCAGTGACAGTGCATGCATCAGTGACACTGTACCTCTTGTCCACCTCTTGGAGCATACGCTGCATGGAATAATGGACAGGGCACTTGAGGCAGAACAGAGGCAGGAAGAGGAGGACTTCCTTGCCTCTCAAGGCCCCCTTTATCCAGACAGTGTTCCTGCTGTGCCACCCATCACACAGGAAGAGGATGAGGAGGAGGAAGAGGAGGATGATTGTGTCAGCATGGAGGTGGAGGCTGGCACTCAGCATCAGCAGCAGCAGCAGTCTTGTAGGGATGATTTACAGTCCCAAGAAACACGTGGACTTGTACGTGGCTGGGAGGAGGTAGCTGCGGATCATGTTGTCCTTAGTGACCCAGAGGACTCCGGACCGAATGCCTCAGCTAACCTACGCTGCATGGCCTCCCTGATCCTGCAAAGCCTGCGGAAGGATCCTCGTATTCTTCGGATCAAGGAGAGGGACCATTACTGGCTGGCCACTCTCCTTGATCCACGGTACAAGGGTAAGGTTGCCGACCTTATCTTGCCATCGCAGAGGGAGCAGAGGATGAGCCATCTCTGGGAGGCCTTGCAGAAAGGTCTGTGCAACGCGTTCCCAGAGACTGGGAGGTTACAAACTCCTGGTCCTGGACAACGTGTTGCTGAGGCATCGGTCAGAAAGAGCGGTGGAGAAGGTGGCCATCTGACTGATGCTTTCAGACAATTTTTTAGTCCGCAGCCTCATGGTATGATCGGTTCCAGCAACCATCACCAGCGTCTGATTTACATGGTGCAGGAATACCTAGGGGCAAGGTCAGACTTGGACACCTTTCCCACCAAAAATCCTCTGGCTTACTGGATCTTGAGGATGGATCACTGGCCAGAGCTTGCACAGTATGCAATTGAGCTACTGGCCTGTCCTGCATCCAGAATTCTTTCGGAACGCACCTTCAGTGCTGCTGGTGGCTTTGTTACCGATCACAGGGTGCGCCTGTCCACCGAATCAGTTGATCGACTGACCTTCATCAAGATGAATCAGTCTTGGATCACCCACAGCTACCAAGCACCTGAAGCTGATGTAACCGAATCATTTTTTTGGAAATATCACATCCCTTCAAGACTGCCTATGCTGATGCTGAGTGACTGTCCTGTTATGTTGATTGTCTATCCTCTTCCTCCTCCGCTGATATGTTGGAAGAACATTTCTGGTTCTGGGTGATGCCATCAGCCCAATTTTTCTGCCCCTGTTTAACAGGGGCATTTAATTACAATTTTTGATGCAATGCTTTGCAGCAGGGCTAATTCCTGCAATAAAACTAGAGTATATGGGAGAGGTTGCAGTGTGGTGGCACCAGCACCAGTGCCTAAGGCCCAATTTTTCTGCCCCTGTTTAACAGGGGCGTTTAATTACAATTTTTGATGCAATGCTTTGCAGCAGGGCTAATTCCTGCAATAAAACTAGAGTATATGGGAGAGGTTGCAGTGTGGTGGCACCAGCACCAGTGCCTAAGGCCCAATTTTTCTGCCCCTGTTTAACAGGGGCGTTTAATTACAATTTTTGATGCAATGCTTTGCAGCAGGGCTAATTCCTGCAATAAAACTAGAGTATATGGGAGAGGTTGCAGTGTGGTGGCACCAGCACCAGTGCCTAAGGCCCAATTTTTCTGCCCCTGTTTAACAGGGACATTTAATTACAATTCTTGATATAATATTTCACAGGAGGGCCCGTTCCTGTGCCCACCCAGAGTAACTGTGAGGACGTATAGTGTTGTGGCACCAGCACCACAACCACCAAAGGTCAATTTTTCTACCACTGTTCAACAATGGCATGTAATTACAATTCTTGATATAATCGTTCACAGCAGGGCGCTCCAGCGCCCACCAAGAGTCACTTTGAGGGCTTACAATGAATGAATGAATGAATGAAATACTTGTATAGCGCACAATGCGAACTGAATCGCCTCTAGGCGCTGTGGCGAGCTTTGATCATCTGCTAAAAGAGGAAGGTCTTGAGTTTTTTCCTAAAAGCCAGGTGATTTTCTTCCAGGCGGATGTTGATTGGTAGAGCATTCCATAGCCGAGGCCCTTGGACAGCGAATCTCCGATCACCCTTGGATTTATACCGGGCTTTGGGCACGAGGAGGAGGTTTTTGTTGGCTGATCGAAGACTGCGGTTTGGTGTGTAATGATTTATTTTCTCCATTAGGTATTGCGGAGCTTCTCTATGCACGCATTTGTGGGTGAGGCAAAGGGTCTTGAACGTGATCCGATTTTTTACGGTTAGCCAATGTAAGCTCCTCAGTGAAGGAGAAATGGATTCCCAGGTTTTTTTTCCTGTTATCAGACTTGCCGCCGTGTTTTGGATCAGTTGTAATCGCGCAAGTTGATTTTGTGGTAATCCTATGTAAAGCGAGTTTGCGTAGTCCAGTCGTGAATTAATGATTGTTCCAACTACCACTGCTTTGTCATTCTTTGGGATAAAAGGGATGAGTCTGCGAAGCATGCGCAGCAGATAGTGAGATCGACTGACTACAGATCCTATTTGCGCATCCATTGACATTTGTGCGTCTAAAATAACCCCGAGACTCTTCGCTTTGGTCTTTGGGGAGATAGTCTGCCCAAAGACGGTTGGTGGAGACCAGGAGGTTTTGGTTGCGGGCTTATGATTTGGGTGTAAGATAAGAAGCTCTGTCTTTGATTGGTTCAGCTGGAGGGAGTTGGTGGTCATCCAGTCCTCTATTGATTTGAGGCAGTTTTCAAGTTGTTGTTGGTGATCTTTTTTTCCATTGATCCGGAAATAAAGTTGCGTGTCGTCAGCGTAAGAGTGGAAGCCGAGATCTGAGCATCTGATGATTTGAAGGAGTGGGCGAATGTAAATGTTGAAGAGAACAGGTGACAACGGAGAGCCTTGAGGGACTCCGCAGGTGACTGCCCGAGTTTCGGAGAGGAAGTTTCCTAGTTTCACTGTCTGTGACCGATTTCCTAGGAAGGACGCGAACCATTGGAGATCTATGTCTTGGACTCCGGCTACTTCTGTGAGGCGGACAAGTAGAGTATTGTGATCTACTGTATCAAACGCTGCACTTAGGTCTAGCAGTACGAGGAGACACGGCTCTCCGTCATCTGCTGCTTCGAGGGCGTCATCCCAAATCTTGAGGAGAGCTGTTTCTGTTCCATGACCCGGGCGGAAGCCTGATTGCAGCGGGTCCAGGAGTTTGTGAGTATCCAGGTGAAGTTGTAGCTGATGTACTACAGCTTTCTCTATGATCTTAGAAATGGTGTTGAGGCTTGTAATCGGCCTACGGTTGTTTGGATCCTGAGGGTCCAGGTTTGGTTTCTTGAGTAGAGGTTTGACGATGCCTTGTTTGAGGATGCTGGGAACAATCCCTTCGTGGAATGATTGGTTTATGAGGTGGGTTATGGTTGGAGCCACGATGTCGGAGCATTCTTTCAGTAGTTTTGTGGGGATGATGTCAATAGGTGAGGTACTGTCACGCAGTTTATTAATGATGTTTTTTGCGGTGTCTACGGTAATTGGGGATAGTGAAAATTTTGGCGGTTGCGGTATGTTGGTGCAGACATCCTCTTTATGTATTTGCTGGCTGAGGTTGGATGTTTTCTTCTGACAAATTGTTTCCCTGATGGTTTTGACTTTATCGATGAAAAAATCCGACAGTTTGTCACAGTAATCCTGGGATTCGCTTTCTGGGGGGTTCTAGGCACACCGGATTCATTGATTGATTAACCAGTTTAAACAGTTCCCGTGGTTGGTTTGTGGCCGTTGAGATTGTATATGAGAAGTGGTCCTTTTTGGCTTTGAAGATTGCTTTCCGATAATTCTCTGTCAGACCTTTGTAGTTAAATAGGTTTTCCTCGGTGGGATTTCTTCTCCATGTTCTTTCCGCTTTTCTGCGTTCTTGCTTTAGTACGGAGAGGGAGCTATTAAACCATCCAGCATTTTTCTTCCTGATGAGTGCCCTGCGTTTTGGTGCTACCGAGTCTGCTGATTGCAGTAATGCCTTGTTCAGGGAGTTGAGTGTTTCCTCCGTAGAGTGGTTTAAGGTTATTGTAGATATCTTTTTGGACAGAGTGGTTTTGAAGGCTTCGGAGTACAGTTTTTTATGCGATCTGGTCCAGTGCGTTGTTACAGGTTTCCGTTTTGCGTTGGTGATGTTGGTAGTGATTTTGAATTTGATGGCGTGGTGATCCGTCCATGGCAGAGTTATGTTGTCGAGTATGTTGACGTCGATGTTCTGTTTGAAAATGAGGTCCAGGGTGTGTCCTGACCCATGCGTGGGATTCTTTATCAGTTGCTGTAGACCCAGTTCTTCTAGTTGATTGATGCAGGCAGTCGCGATGGGGTCTTTAGGCTCGTTTGCCCAAAGGTTGAAATCTCCGAGTGCCAGGAAATTTTTGAATTTTAGGGTGTGCATTGCAAAGGATTCCGTGAGGGGTGAAAGAAGATTGGACTTTGGTCCCGGTGGTCTGTAGCACAGTAGAATATGAGTGGTGTCATGGGGTGTTGGTTGAAGATGTAGCATCAGGGTTTCCATAAAAGGAACTGGGTTCTGAGATGATGGTTTAGTGAGATCCAGGTGACCTTTAAAGATCACTGCTAGGCCTCCTCCTTTTTTCCCTATCCGGTGTTCGGTTAGGATCCTGTAGTTTTCCGGCACCAATTCGGTGAGGATGGTGTTGCAGTCAGAGGTTAACCAGCTTTCGGTGATGAAGAGGCAGTCTACATTGTTCTCGATGATGAAGTCGTGTACTTCCAGTCTATGTTTGACTGCAGACCTGGTGTATAATCAAGGCGCAATCTAATTGTAGTGGTCGAGTAGATGTCTTCCTGTGGTTGGGAGCTGGTTGTCGTCCGGTTTTTAATAGTTGTTCTCTTTGAAGTATTTTTTGTATGGAAGATGGCAATGTGGTGTTGATGTTCCTTAGTCTGTGCAGAACTTCAGCTGAGTATTTGAAGTAGCACATGGTTTGTGGATGCTGTTGATGGTACTATGGGCCTAAGATGATGATCCTGATCAGGGTATTGATCCTGAGGTGGGGCTAGGTATCAGACTTGCCGCCATGCTTGAGGCTATTAGCGCGCAAGTTGATCAGGGGATGCCTATATGGATGCGGAAGGAGTTGTTGTATTCGGTTGCTGGCTGTTCCTGCTACCTTTACTTAAGGTGGAGGTCTCCGCTCAGAAAAGAAGTCTGGCTGTGATCTGGAATAGTCGTCCTAGGATAGCGTAAAAAATGGAAAGGAGGCCGGAGGTAGGGGTAAAACCAACACCTTGTTCCGCCATTTCTGCAGAGCATATAGGGCAGGCCCCTACTTTCAAACATCCAACTTACAAACATCTCCTACTTGCAAACGGAAGGAGACAACAGCAAGTGAGATGAAAAAAGATGGACGACAAAACAAATTATACAGGGGTGATAACCCTTCCCTATGTTTTCCAAAAAGCTTAAAAATAGTTTTTTTGACTGGAGCTACACTTTAAAAATGTACCAGTTGAAAATGACAAACAGATTCAACTTAACACAACAAACCTACACAGTCCCTGTCTTGTTTGCACCGCCTGTATACTGCTGTTCTGAGTATATAGGGCCTGGGGGCCACACACATTTCCTTTTTTTAATATGGGTACTGGGTTCCCCTTAATATGCGTACAAGACCCAAAGGGGCTGGTAATGGGCAGGGAGGGCTACCCATGCCATTTTTCTCAATGATTTTCAACCATATTGCAGGAACCAGATATAACATTAAAACCGCAAGCAGTTTTAAATGATGTTATTTCCGTTTAACGTCATTTTGTGCAGGGACTGTTCTAAACACGGGAAACACGTGGCACTTCACAGGCATACTACAGACACCCCCCAGGCACCACATTTAAAGGAATATTTCACTTTTTTTTCACTTTAATCGTCATTAAAATCAGTGCTCCCGCCAAAACGGCCATTTTTAAAAACATTTTAGGCATTGACCCATGTCCCCTGGCGCAGGAGCCAGGTCCCCAAACCCTTTTTAGGACAGTATCTTGCATTTTAGCCGTTAAAATTAGCACTTTTAATTTCGAACGTTTGAGTCCCATAGACTTCAATGGGGTTCTAAAGTTCGTACGAATTTGGGGTCCGTTCGAAAGTTCTGGTGCGAACCGAACCGGGGGGTGTTCGGCTCATCCCTAATGGGCACTGATAGGTGGTACTAATGGACACTGCTTAGCAGTACTGATGGGCACTAATAGGTGCCACTGGTGGGCACTGATTGGTGGCACTGGAGGGCACTGATTGGTAGCACTGGTGATCACTAAGAGGACTGGTGTCCCTCTAACAGAAACCGGTTAACCGCTCTATTCTTTTCTTCACGCTGATAGCGTGAAAGAAAAAAAAAAGCCCATAAACTGGCTTCTCTTTACTTCCGTGATCAGCTGTCATTGGCTGACAGCTGATCACATGGTAAATGACCCACTACAATTGTCCCTTTACCCTACTCTGTGATCGGCCAAGTCCCAAGGACTCAGGGATCATAGAGTGTGATGTGCGCGTGTCCCCTTGGGCACGCAGGCGATGCGAGAATGGGAGGACATCCATGTATACCCTCCCGGCATTTTAAGCCCCCCACTGTAGCCTTCTTTCGGCTATAGTGTGGGTGCAAAGTGGTTAAAGTGTCTGACTTATGTGTAGTGATATATTATTTATATAGTGGGTAGATGATTAATTCGTTATTATAAGTACTCTTCCGCAGCAACCCAATTCTTCCAGAGAGATGCACTTTATTGACTTCCAATACAGAACAAACTCTTGTAACAGATGACAAAATCCAACAGAGTAAATCTTACCAATCTAGTAAATATTCAGAGCCCCATGTTTCCTCAGACCTTGGTGCCTTCATGAACACACACCCAAGACTGAACGCCATGTTATATATCCAACACATTGAATGGCTAAGCAATTTGATTGCACATATTGACATCAACAAGTTTCCTTCAATATGCGCAATTAGATTAACAGATACCACCTTAACAACCTTTTGGTCAACAAGTCCCCTTTGATATGTGTAATTGAGTTGGCTTGGACAAGTCACTCAGTCAAATGAAATCTGGCCTGGTAAATCTTGTACTGTATGTGTCCATATAACACCATATATAAAATACATGGACATACACACACACACACACACATATATATATATATATATATATATATATATATATATATATATATATATATATATATATATATATATATATAAAATATATATATATATATATAGATATATAATACAACATATACCCCCACTTGGGTTGGTTCTAACTACTAGAACTGACCCATAAATCAAACAACAAAAAATATTATCATGATTTAAGGTAATGAATGCTTTGCAATGGCTCATATAAAATATGAAGATGAACCTGGTTACATCTCTCTTCACCAGCCTCTAAAATATCCCCATGAAACAGTTATTAGATAATATAACTTTAGACCATGACTGGAAAAGGATTCGGTAAACATCCGTGGTCGTATAGCTGTTAGGCCTTATTATATCACATCAAGATCCTGAATATTACGCAAAGACGAGCTGATGTCACAGTCAGTCTTCGGTCTGACTTCATCACATCTCTCACCATCTCACTGAAAGTAAACTTGGTATGCTCTGTGAGCTCCAATCCACATAAGTCCAGGATTCTCTCATCTCCAACAAAAATCAGTTGTTTATAATATACTAAAGGCTATGACATATATGGATGAAAAATACCTTTCTACCTTTCATGGTGAGGATACTGGCAAGAATTTAAACACTGATGTCAAGCTGATTCTATCTGAACCATCGTGTGAGGGTATACCGTTCAGGTTGAATTATGGACTGAATGATCCAAGTAACTGCTCTATTGAAAGCTATGAGGGGTCGGCCTACGGCAACTTACAAAATTAAATTGTGGCTGGCAATCAACAAATTCAGGTATTTGACAGGTACACAACAGGTCATCATTGCTCAAATAGGAAATGGAAAGAAGCAGATGTGAATTGTAAAATGCTCAGTTGGACTCATGAATGTCAAGTGCAAGTAAATAGTTTGCAGCACAGAGTTTTTACTGCCGTATCCAAACCTTTTGACCTTTAAACTGAATGCTGATACATTGATGGTTCTTCTTATTGTGAAGATAAAAGTAGAATATTTGTGTAGAAGCATCTTTAAAAATGAAAACCTTGAGCCTGGAGATGAGAAAATCCTGAACTTATGTGGATTGGAGCTCCCAGAGCATACCAAGTTTACTTTCAGTGAGATGATGAGAGATGTGATGAAGTCAGACCGAAGAATGGACTGTGACATCAGCTCGTCTTTGCGCAATATTCAAGATCTTGATGTGATATAATAAGGCCTAACAGCTATATGACCATGGATGTTTACTAAATCCTTTTCCAGTCATGGTCTAACAGTTATATTATCTAATAACTGTTTCATGGGGATATTTTAGAGGCTGGTGAAGAGAGATGTAACCAGTTTCATCTTCATATTTTATATGAGCAATTGTAAAGCATTCATTACCTTAAATCATGATGATATTTTGTTGTTTGATTTATGGGTCAGTTCTAAAAGTTAGAACAGACCCAAGTGGGGGTATATGTTGTAATATGTTGGCCAATTCATGTAGGATATTGTATTAAAGTACCATAATAACCAGAAATTCAGTTAAGTTGTCCAAGCCAACTGCATTTTAACATATCAAAGGGACAGCTGAAGACCCTTTGATGTGTTAATCTTATGCAAGTCTACCTAGGTGTGTGAGGTATGGCCTGTTAAGCTAATTGAACATTTCAAGGGATACATTGTTTTAACTTAAGGAAGATGTAGGGCCATAGAAGAAGTATTTATTGATGGTAATTAGATTGGAGGGAGGTATTCATGGGAAACATTTGGTTGACCTAGCAGAACCAGCCCGTGTCAGACCAGTACTTGAGAGGGCATTCAAGCTGGCATTCAGTCAGTCTTGTTTGGGTGTGTGATTATGAAGGCACAGGTCTAGGAAAAATATTGATGGTCAGATTATACTGTGTTGGATTTTGTCATCTGTTGCAAGACTTTGTTCTGTGTTGGAAGTCAATAAAGTGCATCTCTCTGGAAGAATTGGGTTGCTGCGGAAGAGTACTTATAATAGTGAATTAATCATCTACCCACTACACATATAATATATCACTACATTATGGACAGCTCATTTTTCTCTCCTAGAGAAAGGGAGACTCTGATTTGCAGACAGAGGGGAGTTACAGTCTGTTCTTCACTCAGACATATCAAACATGTGTAGGGATTTACAGTCCTCTACTGTCTGAATTTGTAAATGCCTGTAAACATATTTTGTATGCACTTCCTGCACCGGGTCATTGACTTTGAATCCCTGGAAGAAGGAAGTGGAGAGAGATAGAAAGTTCCAGCCACATGTTCTGTCCATGCTACTAATCCTGGGTGAGAAGAGCCTATTTTGCAGTCAATACTAGAGATGGACTAAAAGCATAGAGTAGATAGGCCGATTCTAATTCCAGTGTCACACCACAGTTCTTGTCTGTGAGAAGCTCCACTCTAGGCTGGTTGAACAATAGTTGAAGGATCTCTCCATTATTTCAGCTCTAATCCTCAGGTCTCCAACACAAAGACAGATGCTACATTATCCACAGGGGCCCCTGCAACTGGACTTTGCTGCCACAATCATCTGAGGTATCTCTATAAATAAATATGTATGCTTATATGTGCACAGTTCCACCAGGACTCCTATTGGGCCCTTTGCAAATAATATCTGTTTGTACATTGAATGTATGTATGTTATGAATCTATTCTTATAGAAAGCTAGTATTTCTTTATAGTGATGTGCATCTATATCTGATTAAGGACTGCCTCCTGCACATATACGTCGGCAGAATGGCACGGCTGGGCACAATCACGTACCTGTACTTGGCTCTTTAAGTGCCCAGCCGTGGCCAGCGTGCTCCCGACCCGGTCCTGAGCTCCATGACCGTGGCCACAGGACCAGCGGACCCGATTGCCGCTGGTGTCCCGTGATCGGGTCACAGAGCTGAAGAACGAGGAGAGGTCTGTGTAAACGAACTCTCCCCGTGCTTCCTACTGTGGCTGTCACCGATCATCTGTTCCCTGTTATAGGGAAAGACGATCAGTGACATCACATGCCAGGCCACACCCCCTACAATTAAAAAAAAACACATAACGTCACACATAACCCCTCCTCGCCCCCTAGTGGTTAACGCCTTCACTGTCAGTGTCTTTTACACAGGAATCAGTGCATTTAAATAGCACTGATTGCTGTATAAATGACAATGGTCCCAAAAATGTGTCAAAAATGTCCGCTGTGTCTGCCATAATATCGCAGTCACAATAAAAATCGCTGATCGCCGCCATTACTAGTAAAAAAAAAATTATTAATAAAAATGCTAGAAAACTATCCCCTATTTTGTAAATGCTATAACTTTTGCGCAAACCAATCAATAATCGCTAATTGCGTTTTTTTAACCAAAAATATGTAGAAGAATACATATCAGCCTAAACTGAGGGAAAAAAATGTGTTTTATATATTTTTTGGGGATATTTATTATAGTAAAAAGTAAAAAATATTGAATTTTTTTCAAAATTGTCGCTCTTTTTTTGTTTATAGCGCAAAAAAAAACCGCAGAGGTGATCAAATACCACCAAAAGAAAGCTCTATTTGTGGGAAAAAAAGGACGCCAATTTTGTTTGGGAGCCCCGTCGCACGACCGCACAATTGTCAGTTAAAGCGACTCAGTGCCGAATCGCAAAAAAGGGCTTGGTCCTTTGGCTGCAAATTGGTCCAGGCTTAAGTGGTTAAAGTTATGGTTAATGTTATATGCTGGAAGGAGTAGTTCTGCTACTCCCAATTACTTTGATTAGATTACTCATTTATTTCCAAGGGATCCCTCTGTTCTCAAAGGCCCTGTCCTGGGTAGAGAAGCTGCCAACTTTATTATCAAACCCACTCTTCCACTTATTTTTTTTATTTTCCTACACGTTTAGCACAATATCCTTTTTGGGAGATACAGCAGTACTACTGTAAGTAGAGATAGCAGTCAGCTAATGACTGCCCTATGTAAATATTTATTTACAGCAAACAACAAACATGGTTAGAATTATTCAAGGGATTGTATTCACATGCCTAAAAAAACAATAATAGCACCAAAAAAAGACTATAGATTCACCTGAAATAATTTAAAAATAAAGCTAAGATTTTTTTTAATACAAATGTGACCTTTTCCTTTAATTTTTCAGTGCATTAGCCAATTGTGCAATCACTGACAGCTTTTAAGAAATTATTGCTTGCAATGTACTCCAAATCATGCACAAATCCCCTAATGGACTAAGTTAGTACCAATTCCATCACATGCATATTGCAATGGAAGATTAGCTATATAATTGTCATTTCTTTACATATGACTGTCCATGGCTTGAAGGCACTGGCACGTACGGGAGACAAAATTATTTAAATAGCAAAATCAAGTTTCAAGATGAGCATATATAATTGTAGCTACCCTGGCTTAAGCAGGAATGACTCCTTAAATTGGCTGTATTCACCTGAAATCTGATTGATCAATTTGCATTCACTCCCCTAAAGCCTAGTACACAAAACTATTCACAGATCAGGTCAAAGTTACTGTACTAACAATCTGATGTTAGTACAGAGATCTCCCCTGCTGTGCTATATCCCTGCCAGAAAACTCTGGTCAGCACTCTCAGCCATTGGCCGATTTCGGTCATGACCCTTCGACAAAAGCCAGCCGAATGGCTGACTTCTGTTGGATCAGCTGCCATACACACGGACCGAATGTCGAATGGTTTCTGTTGAATTGGTCGATGTTGCCCGGCATTCGGCCCATGTATACTAGGCTGAAGTCCAGTGCTATTGTTTGCTGTTGGGGAGTGTCATTGCAACAATAGTGTATTAAGAATATCCAATAATGCTGGGTTATAAATATTTATGTTTCCCTGGCCAACCATTAGGAGGTTTATTGGCAATGTGCTGACTGGGGGAGTATAACATTGTTTGTGGTGACCTTGTAAGGTTCCTTCTTGCTCCCAGAACCTTGTCTGGGAAGGGACTGTGTCAGTGTTTTCTGACTCATAAGATTTTAAATAAGAAGAACAAAATGTTTATTAACCACTTGCCACCCGCCATATAGCAAAATGACGGTGGCAAAAGTAGTTTCAATATCCTGACCGAACGTCATATGATATCCAGCAGGATAATAGCCGCCACACCTGTGGGGGAGTGCATCGTGGCAATCAGTGGTGTGATGTGTCCAATCACAGCTGCCCAAATTGGACCACCAGGGACACTACTAGGACCACCAAGGATGTCACCACTAGATATGCCACCCTAGACCATCGGGGATGTAATCAGTGCCCACAATGCATGCCAATCAGTGCCCACAATGGATGCCAATCAGTGCCCACAATGGGCATAACTGATTGACAGGCATTATTGTTTGGCACTGATTGACATCCATCCATAAAATTAATTACTGTACCTCTGTGCCCACCCATGCCACCTATCAGTGCCCATCTGTGCCATCTATCAGTGCCCATCTGTGCCATCCAAGCCACCTATGCCCATATGTGCCACCTATTAGTGCCACCTATGTGTACCCATCATCAGTGCTCATCAGTGTCACCTCATCGGAGCCCATCAGTGCTGCTTTATCAGTGCCCGTCAGTGCAGCCCCATCAGTGTCTATCAGTGAAGGAGAAAACGTACTTATTTACCAAGGTTTGTAACAGAAAAAATAAATTTTTGTTTAGCATAAAATAAAAATCCCAGAGGTGATACAATATCACCAAAAGAAAGCTCTATTTGTGGGAACAAAATGATAAAAATTTAGTTTGAGTACAGTGTAACATGACCGCACAATTGTCATTGAAATTGCGACAGCGCTGAAAGCTGAAAATTGGTCTGGGCAGGAAGGTGTATAAGTGTACTGTATTGAAGTGGTTAAAGGAACATGCACAGTTCCCATTGGCCTACTTAAAGCCATATGTTGAATCACATAATGCGGCTTATAAAACTGCAAATATACATACTGTATTTCCATACATTTGAATATTCAGATTGCATATCCCATGCATAAAGCATTCTGTATATACATTAAAATATATTCATTATAAAATGCATCAAATATATTTAAGAACCTATTGAGACATATAAAAAGTTAAAAACCAACAAATCCATAGAATCCATAGATCCCATTAGTGCACAAGGATTTAAAGAGAGAACGCCAAAGGGTGTGTGAGATTATAATTGGAACCTGATTGGAAGTCTGGTAGCTTGTTTAGGGAGATTAAGAAGTGTAACTGCTCTACAGCATGGATCTGATGAATACACAGTGCTAGGCTCAGCTTGAAGGTCATTTTTTGTATTGCTTATGGGAGATTCTAGAGTTTGCACTGTGTATAAGGGTGTCCTGAGCCCTATCCCACTCTCCATAATATCACTTTTAGTTCTGGAAAAACTCATTAACCATTTATATAGTGAAATGTCAGCCCATATGACCACCGGGGGTCCCTAACAGACCTTAGAGAGCAAGGGGGTGCTATATTATCTATTGACTTTTATACAAAACTTAAAGAATGTACTGCTTATCTCCAATATTTGAGTTAAAAAAATGGATACATAGTTTGCATGATGTATTGCAAGATCAGGTATTCTTATGTTTTCTATTTAAATATATATATTCCAATGAAAACGTGACTGCCAAATCATTTCCTTACCCCTAGAGATGAGCAAATTGGGTTGTTTGTTTCAAATCTAACTTGCATTATTCAACTGTGATTTAAAGGCTGATTCATCACACATCATCCCTTGCTATTATAAAGAAATAAGTCATTAAAAAGCAACTATGGGGAATCATTTTTACTACGTCTATATGAACAAAATAGACATAAATGTAGTTTTCAAAATGTGTGTTTTTTTTTTTTTTTTTTAGTTTTTTTTGTAATTTCACTTCCTTTACAAATGATTTCATGCACTGTCACCAGTATTAACATCGTGAAGGCATTATAGAACTAAACCCAAGCACTAAAATCATATATAATATATATTTTTACACACATTTAAATCTGCAGCTTTTAATAAAATAATATCTGATGATCTTGCCACGTAGAACATTTTCTGTTCTGGAGCAGGAGCTTTTCTAAGCTGTCTCACTGGTGCCATTTTATCTTTGAACCTTCTCTGGTCTCCAGAAAGATGGAGGAACTTTGCTACTCAGTTTTAGGAATAATGAACATCTGATTTGACATGCATATTACTGCTACATAGATATAGTGCCTAATGTCCTGTACACACGGTCGGACCTTCCAACGGAAAATGTGTGATCAGACTGTGTTGTTGGAAATTCCGATCGCGTGTGGGCTTCATCTGACTTTTTCCGTCTGAATTTCCGACACACAAAGTTTGAGATCTGGATCTAAAATTTTCTGACAACAAAATGCGATTGTTTAAATTCCAATCGTGTGTAGACAATTCCGACGCACAAAGTGCCACGCATGCTCAGAATAAATTACGAGACGACAGTTATTGGCTACTGGCCTATTTATAGTCCCACTATACGTGGTTTACGTCACCTCGTTCTGAACGATCGGATTTTCCGACAACTTTGTGTGACCATGTGTATGCAAGACAAGTTTGGGCTAAAATCCATCAGAAAAAATCTGATGGATTTTGTCATCGGAATGTCCGACCGTGTGTACAGGGCATTATAAGGTATCTGTGCTTTTTCTCCACTATACAGTGCCCCCTAGAGGAAAATAGCATTTACATATCCATATCACCATCACTTTTTCAATAGTGCTATCTGTACACATAAAACTGTACTAAACATTGAATAAGTGCCTTTAAAAAACATATTTTGATTACCATTTGTAATTTTGCACATTATTCCCATGAAGCAAATATTTTTGATAGTTGTAATTAAATATCTTTCACTGTGGAAATGCCAAACTGAGGAGTTCAGTACCCCACCCCTAAACATACCCCATATGGTCAATATTTCTCCTGTGTAAAGAAAACCAGTTGGTGTTGGGTTCATCCAGGAGTCTTAATATTCATGTTTGCATTATTATCACTGAGCAAGCTTACTTGTAAATGATTTATATTTTCCACTCATATAGTTATTTGGAGATAAAAGGTCACCTGAAGCCTGCCAGTTGCTGCTTATAAATTGCTTTGGCATGATTCACTGATGAATTACAAAAAAAGGGATGCCTGCATCACAAGCTCATGTAAGCATGCAATATATGAAGGGAACTCAATCCCTAATCATATCTAATTGATGTGCCTATAGCAGTTCTAATTTGCTGTGCATGTTAAACATCCAAATTATGCTGTTTTGTGCCTTCTTTTCCCATAGAGGGCTTTAAAGTGGTTGTAAAACCTTACAAACCACTTTGACCTACAGGTAAGCCTAGATTAAGGCTTACCTATAGGTCCAAGAAATATCTCCCAAACCTATACGGTTTAGGAGATATTTGCCCAAAGACGGGCACCGCTGTCTACGGCTCATGCGCCGTAGACAGCGGCGCGCAGGCGCACTGAGCGTGGCATCGTCGATGACGAAGATGCCACGCAATGCCGCGCGTCTCGGCTCCCGTGCGCATGCACGGCAGTGACGTCATCGCTGCTCCGGGTGAATCACAGCGATGGAGCAGCAAGACCCACGGAGACCCACCAAGAAGATGGACGCTCTTGACTACAGGGGACAGCGGTGACTTCGCTGGCTCCTGTGTCAGGTAAGTGACACATAATGGGCTACTATGCGATGCATAGTAGTCCATTATGCTTTGCCTTTGCAGGGAATGAAAGAGGAAGTAAACTCATCAGGGTTTACTTCCTCTTTAAGGCATGCGTAAATATATTACCTAAAAAAAAAATTACTGGCTTTCTGTCAGGAAGGCTCTGTCAGAAGACCGAATAAGATCGACAGACAAATCCCTGTTCCCCGAATGCTTGGAAGAAGAAGCATGCGAATAAATATGCGCTGGAGCGCAAACAAATATGCGCATGTGTGCACAAATGTGCGCTGGGCATCCCGTGACAGATGAGGGCACCAAATTAGCTATTTAAGCTGGATCAGCACCCAGGATCAGTGCTGCCTTGTCTACAGCATTCCTTTGATTGTTCTGTTCCATGTTGCTCTGTTTCTGTTCCAGTTATTGACCCGGCTTGTTCTGACTACTTGATTGACCCTGCTGTGTTGCAGTCCTAACGGAACTAAGCAAGCATCTGCCCGTTAGCCACTGGGGCCTGCTCTTCTGCTTAATACATCCAAGAACCAGCCTGTTCTAGTTTACAGGACATCCGCTGTCATCTGGCCTACCAGTGGCCCAGGAGGCAGCAAGACCACCAGCACTCATGTGACTCTATTCTCCTGCTCTACCTGTCTACTCTACCAGGGGCCCTGAGTCAGAAGTGTAAGAGAGGCCTTCCTCTGCATATCAGGATCTTCTACCAGGTGACACTAAGGAATGAATGAAAAGCAGCAGGTTAAAAAAATGTAAGATGAGGTGTTAGAGAAAAAAGCCGACGCACAGGTATTTATGATTGGAATCTCCATTCAGAGTATATAATATTACTGCTTACTACTGGTGTTTGAACCTTTGTGCATATGCATAAAAAGCCACAGTTGGCAAATTATCCCATAGGGGGATAATGTTTGGTCTTAGTCCTTCAGATTTTAAATGTGTAAAAAAACCTGTAGTTTTGAATTTACATATAGTACATGCATTGGTTAAAACAAGTTCATCAAGCCGTGAGCTTGGTACTGGCTTTGAGAGCTGGCAAAGGGCTTTCCAACAAAAGTGATCACTCACCTGGTCACTTTTCTGGGGCTCTCAAAGTGCTTCCCCTTCACTGGTTATATCCACAGTGGTTCCTAGGCTTTTCCATTCCTCCAGGGAGTCTGACTGCAGGAAACTGATGGTACAGTGAGAGCAGGAGGAACATCTGCTCCCTGATCCCTCCTGCCATGACCCAAGAAGCAATTACTGGGGTCACAATTGTCATTACTTGGCTATTGTAGCAGAGGATGCACCTATTCAAGCACCAACCTCAATGTCTCCATAAAAAGTACCTGTCACCTGCTCACATAGTGTAGCCCCTTGTGATAAAAATAAAGTTAAAAAAGTGTAAAGAAAGAAATATATAAAATGAATAAAATAATAATTAAAGAACAATTGAAAGCACCCCGTCACCCCCATACCCCCCCCCCATATAAAATGCCAAGGGGAGCACACGTAAACATAAACTGTTTCAAATGTGAGGTATCCGCAATAATTTTAAGGACCTAATTGATGGTTAACTCTAATCTAATGAACTGCAAAGGTGTTTAAAGCATTGTCTATGGAGAATTCTATGTATCATATTTTTTTTGCAATTTCAATGGCATGTGCAATTTTAGGGCTTGACATGTTTGGCATCTATTTAATTGACGCAACTTAATATTTTATGTATTACCCTTAGGTGTCTGCTATGTATTATGGGGGACTTTTGGGGTCTGTGTTCCGTTTTTTCTTTTAAAAAAGAAGCCAGGAGGGGGATGTCATTTTCTGGCAATGAAAATAATTTTTTTTTGTAAATGTCTGTGCCTTAAAAAAATCAGCTCTCTTTTTTACATTGGTACATGATCCCCAGGTCAGTGACCACCCCTCCTCTCTCCATGTTTTTGGACACCTCCTTCTCTATTACCCCCAAAAATTGTAATTTTCAATTTGACAGATTCTGCTCCCGATTTCAGTGGGGTTTGGGTTCGGCATCCAAACTTCTTTGAAGTTCACCAAAACCTGCTTAAATCAAACCTAAGTCAGTTTGGCTCATCAATATGTGAGCCAGAATTCTTTTCATTATTGAACCTGTAGTCTCAGTAGAGGAAGTGGAGATCTGATGTCAGAAGATATGTGAGCCAGTATATGTACCTTGAAAACAAAATCACAATATTTGTAGTTTGTGTATTTTAGATTTTTTTAAATAAATAAGATACAATTCTCATCCGTTTTTTATCTGTTCTATTCATTTTACCCATATGTAAAGTAAACACTATTGACAACTTTTGAAGTTCTAATGGTACCCAACAGGTCGGGTGATGATGGTGATTAGGGATGAGCCGAACACCCCCCAGTTCGGTTCGCACCAGAACTTTCGAACGGACCGAAAATTTGTGCGAACTTTAGAACCCCATTGAAGTCTATGGTACTCGAACGTTCGAAATAAAAAGTGCTAATTTTAATGGCTAATATGCAAGATACTGTCCTAAAAAGGGTTTGGGGACCTGGCTCCTGCACCAGGGGACATGGGTCAATGGCTAAAATGTTTTTAAAAATGGCCGTTTTGGCGGGAGCACTGATTTTAATCACGATTAAAGTGAAAAAAAGTGAAATATTCCTTTAAATATCATGCATGGGGGGTGTCTATAGTATGCCTGTGAAGTGCCATGTGTTTCCCGTGTTTAGAACAGTCCCTGCACAAAATAACATTTAATGGAAAAAAAGTCATTTCAAACTGCTTGCATTTTTAATGTAATATCTGGTTCCGACAATATGGATGAAAATCATTGAGAAAAATGGCATGGGTAGCCCCCCCTGCCCATTACCAGCCCCTTTGGGTCTTGTACGCATATTAAGGGGAAGCCCGTACCCATATTAAAAAAAGGAAAGACGTGGGGCCCCCAGGCCCTATATACTCAGAACAGCAGTATACAGGTGGTGCAAACAAGACAGGGACTGTGTAGATTTGTTGTGTTAAGTAGAATCTGTTTGTAATTTTGAACTGGTACATTTTTAAAGTGTAGCTTCAGTCAAAAAATCTATTTTTAAGCTTTTTGGAAAACATAGGGAAGGGCTATCACCCCTGTATAATTTCACTTCCTGTTGTCTCCTTCCGTTTGCAAGTAGGAGATGTTTGTAAGTTGGATGTTTGAAAGTAGGGGCCTGCCCTATATGCTCTGCAGAAATGGCGGAACAAGTGACTATTGGTGGGCGCTGGAGCGCCCTGCTGTGAACGATGATATCAAGAATTGTAATTACATGCCAATGTTGAACAGTGGTAGAAAAATTGACCTTTGGTGGTTGTGGTGCTGGTGCCCCAACACTATAAGTCCTCACAGTTACTCTGGGTGGGAACAGGAACGGCCCTGCTGTGAAATATTATATCAAAAATTGTAATTACATGCCCCTGTTAAACAGGGGCTGAAAAATTGGGCCTTAGGCACTGGTGCTGGTGCCATGACACTGCAACCTCTCCCATATACTCTAGTTGTGGTGCAGGAATGAGCCCTGCTGCAAAGCATTGCATCAAAAATTGTAATTAAACACCCCTGTTAAACAGGGGCTGAAAAATTGGGCTGGTGGCATCACCCAGAACCAAAAATGTTTTTCCAACATATCAGCGGTGGAGGAAGAGGATAGACAATCAACATAACAGGACAGTCACTCAGCATCAGCATAGGCAGTCTTGAAGGGATGTGATATTTAAAAAAAAAATATTCGGTTACATCAGCTTCAGGTGCTTGGTAGCTGTGGGTGATCCAAGACTGATTCATCTTTATGAAGGTCAGTCGATCAACTGATCGGTGGACAGGCGCACCCTGTGATCGGTAACAAAGCCGCCAGTAGCACTGAAGGTGCGTTCCGAAAGAACGCTGGATGCAGGACAGGCCAGTAGCTCAATTGCATACTGTGCAAGCTCTGGCTAGTGATCCATCCTCAAGACCCAGTAAGCCAGAGGATTTTCAGTGGGAAAGGTGTCCAAGTCTGACCTTGCCCCTAGGTATACCTGCACCATGTAAATCAGATGCTGGCGATGGTTGCTGGAACCGATCATACCTTGGGGCTGCGGACTAAAAAATTGTCTGAACGCATCGGTCAGACGGCCACCTTCTCCACCGCTCCTTCTGACCGATGCCTCAGCAACACGTCCAGGACCAGGAGTTTGTAATCTCCCAGTCTCTGGGAACGCGTTGCGCAGACCTTTCTGCAAGGCCTCCCGGAGATGTCTCATCCTCTGCTCCCTCTGCGACGGCAAGATAAGGTCGGCAACCTTAACCTTGTACTGTGGATCAAGGAGAGTGGCCAGCCAGTAATGGTCCCTCTCCTTGATCCGAAGAATACGAGGATCCTTCCGCAGGCTTTGCAGGATCAGGGAGGCCATGCAGCGTAGGTTAGCTGAGGCATTCGGTCCGGAGTCCTCTGGGTCACTAAGGACAACATGATCCACAGCTACCTCCTCCCAGCCACGTACAAGTCCACGGGTTTCTTGGGACTGTAAATCATCCCTACAAGACTGCTGCTGCTGATGCTGAGTGCCAGCCTCCACCTCCATGCTGACACAATCATCCTCCTCCTCCTCCTCTTCGTCCTCTTCCTGTGTGATGGGTGGCACAGCAGGAACACTGTCTGGATAAAGGGGGCCTTGAGAGGCAAGGAAGTCCTCCTCTTCCTGCCTCTGTTCTGCCTCAAGTGCCCTGTCCATTATTCCACGCAGCGTATGCTCCAAGAGGTGTACAAGAGGTAAAGTGTCACTGATGCATGCACTGTCACTGCTCACCATCCTTGTGGCCTCCTCAAACGGTAACAGGACAGTGCATGCATCCCTGATCATACCCCACTGGCGTGGAGAGAAAAAACAGAGCTCCCCTGACCCTGTCCTGGTGCTGTAGTCGCACAGGTACTCATTGATGGCCCTCTGCTGCATGTGCAGCCGCTGCAGCATGGCCAACGTTGAGTTCCACCTGGTGGGCATGTCACATATAAGGCAGTTCTTGGGCAGGTTCAACTCCTTTTGGAGCTCAGCCAGCCGAGCACAGGCATTAAATGATAGGCGGAAATGCACGCAGACTTTCCTGGCCTGCTTCAGGACATCCTGTAAGCCCAGGTACCTGCCCAAGAACCGCTGCACCACCAGGTTAAGGACGTGAGCCCCACAGGGCACATGGGTCAGTTGTCCCTGTCGGAGGGCGGAGAGGAGGTTGGTGCCATTGTCACAAACCACCATTCCTGGCTTAAGCTGGCGTGGTGTCAACCACCTCTCGGCCTGCCCCTGCAGAGCTGACAAAATATCTGCCCCAGTGTGGCTCCTGTCCTCCAAACAAACCAGCACATCGTTTTGCCTGCGTACTTGCGTAGCCCCTTGAACGCCTATGGAGCACTGCTGGTTCTGAGGACAGAGCACTGGAAGAGGCCATGGAGGAAGAAGAAGAGGAGGGGGGAGGAGAGAGGTGTGTCACAACCAGTAGTAGCATTTTGGAGGCGTGGTGGCGGAACAACCTCCAACACTACTGCACAGAAGAGTGACCCAATGGGCCGTGAAAGACAGGTAACGTCCCTGTCCAGGCCTGCTGGACCATGAGTCAGCGGTAATATGTACCTTACCGCTGACCGCCCTGTCCAGCGAAGCAAGGACATTGCCTTCCACATGCCGGTAGAGAGCCGGAATCGCCTTGCGTGAGAAAAAGTGGCGTTTGGGGACCTGCCACTGAGGAACCACACATTGTACAAACTCACGGAAGGGGGCCGAGTCTACCAACTGAAAAGGCAGCAGTTGAAGTGCTAGCAATTTAGCCAAGCTAGCATTCAACCGCTGGGCATGTGGATAACTGGGAGTGAACTTCTTTTAATGGTCCAGCAGCTGGGGCAGGGAAATTTGCCTGCTATAATCAGACGTGGGTGTACTTCTAGCAGAGTGCCCGGAAGCACTTGGCTGTGACACACCTAATTCTACACCTTCATTCCTCTCAGAGCAGGTTTCAGAGAGGACTTAAGGTCTAGTGGGGTTGGAGATCCCAGCTGATGAGGAGCAAGGAGAGGTCCACTTTGTTCTTTGGTGTGGGTCTTTGAGGTACGCTTGCCAACGAGCTGCATGGCAGGTCAACATATGTCTGGTCAAGCATGTGGTTTTGGTCACGCGAGATATGCTTGAGACATATGTTGCAAATAGCAGCGGTGCGATCCGATGCACTCGTCTCAAAAAAGGCCCACACCAAAGAACTTTTAGAATAACGTGCAGAGGCAGCGCCCTGCACAGGCGGAGCTCTGCGGTGTGATTCAGTCGGTGTGCTGCCCCTAAGTTGGCCCCAGGAGGGCATCCTGCCTCGTTGGACATGTGCCTCCTCCCCCTCCCCCTCCTCCTCCTCCTCCTCCTCCTCCTCTCTCCTACCAGGCACCCACGTGGAGTCAGTGCCGTCATCATCCCCTCCCTCTTCATCGCTGGAGCAAACTTGGCAGTACGCTGCAGCTTGTGGAACATGACTGCCAGATTGCTGTCCTTCTTGAGCATCCCCTCTCTCACGCTACTGCCTTCCTCTAGCTGAGTATCATCATCAGAGCCTACAAAACACTGGGCATCCTCCTGGAGCATGTACCCAACACTGTTCTCAAAGAGTTTAGGGGACTCCTCAGGAGGAGGTGGTGGGTCTAGGGAAGGAGTGACTGATGATGACATTGAGATGAGGGAAGACAATGCGTTGGCAGCTGCTTTGCTAGTACCCTGATCCTGGGTGAGAGAGGATGAGGCGGATGAAGAGGGCTTGGTCATCCACTCTACCAAGTCTTCGGCATGATGCGGCTCAACACGTCCAGCTGACGAAAAGAAGGACAAGCGTGTCCCATGGTCACGTGCTGATGATGACGATGCACCGCGTCCACGACCAGCACTGTTGTCTCTAGACACAGAGCCTGCTTGCCCTCTTTTATCGGCTCGTGCCTGTCTACCTCTCCTTGTTGGCCTTCCAGACATGGTAATGGCCTGAAGGGAGATGGAAAAACCAGCAATTGGGTAGTGTATATTGTGCTGGAGGCACACAACACCCACTAACTCCTGCAGATGGCAGATGGCTCAATTAGAGAAGAGCTATATAGGTGGATGTAATGGTGTATACTGCGGTCAGGGCACGCAGACAACACGCACAATCTCCTACAACTGACTGCAAGCTCTATTACAGAAGAGCAATATAGATAGCTATATAGGTGGATATAATGGTGTATAGCACGCTCAGGGCACGAAGACAACACGCACAATCTCCTACAACTGACTGCAAGCTCTATTACAGAAGAGCAATATAGCTAGCTATATAGGTGGATATAATGGTGTATAGTGCGCTCAGGGCACGCAGACAAAACGCACAATCTCCTACAACTGACTGCAAGCTATATTACAGAAGAGCAATATAGCTAGCTATATAGGTGGATATAATGGTGTATAGTGCGCTCATGGCACGCAGACAACACGCACAATCTCCTACAACTGACTGCAAGCTCTATTACAGAAGTGCAATATAGCTAGATATATAGGTGGATATAATGGTGTATAGTGCGGTCAGGGCACGCAGACAACACGCACAATCTCCTACAACTGACTGCAAGCTCTATTACAGAAGAGCAATATAGCTAGCTATATAGGTGGATATAATGGTGTATACTGCGGTCAGGGCACGCAGACAACACGCACAATCTCCTACAACTAACTGCAAGCTCTATTACAGAAGAGCAATATAGCTAGCTATATATAGGTGGATATAATGGTGTATACTGCGGTCAGGACACGCAGACAACACGCATAATCTCCTACAACTGAATGCAAGCTTTATTACAGAAGAGCAATAAAACTAGCTATATAGGTGGCTATAATGGTGTATACTGCGGTCAGGGCCCGCAGACAACACCCACAAACTCCTGCAGATTGCTTACAGCTCAATTACAGAAGAGCAAGAACGCAAAATTGGCCGATAATGGTGTATACTGTGTTGAAGGTACACAGAGAACACCCACTAATTCCTACAGACGCCAACACACTACACAACGCTGGTGGCCTTATATAGTGTGGGGCGTGTACTACACAGCCTGAGCTATGATTGGCCACAAGCATCCTGCCTGTGGCCAATCATGGCTCTCCTTGCTGCCGGCGCTGTGATTGGCCAAGCATGCGGGGTCACAGTGCATGCTTGGCCAATCATGAGCCAGCAATGCACTGTGATGGCGCAGTGCATTGTGGGCCGTGAGCGCCACACGAATTTGGCGCGAATGGCCCATAACGTTTGGTATTCGCCGAACGTGCGAACAACCGATGTTCGAGTCAAACGTATGTTCGTCTCGAACACGAAGCTCATCCCTAATGGTGATGATGATGATAGTAATTTCAACTTCAGTTTGGTAAATAATAGGAAAAGAAAATGCCGCTCCAGGTGAATGATATGTAATAGAGGAAGTTTGGGACTTTAAAATGAAGCACTTGGATAATGGAGGTAGATTTTAACCATATTAAAAAAAAATTATAATTTTTTATTGATTGTTCAGTAACAGATCATAAAAAATAATAAAGATCAAATTCATAAAGTATATAGGCGTAAGTACAGTAGAAGCAGTAGAAGCAGAAGCAGTTCCCGGGGAGGGATCTTGCCCATGGCCCACCCTACGCCCACTGCCGCACACTGCACTTTCCATCCGGATTGGTGAGTCTGCCCTGGCTAACCATTTACACGCATTAAATCCCCATTAATTTATTTTTATTTATATGGTTAGTATATTATATTATTTTTTATTCTATTCCATAGGAATTTTTTGGTCGCATCAGCTCTTGATGAGTGGGGAGACACCCACGAAACGCGTCGAGCTTTTGAAATGATGTCCCAGCTATACTTTATACGGAACTATATTTATTTTATTATGAATTTACTTTTTTAACTATATACTAAATTTATTTTTGTTTTACATCTAGTGGATGCATATCTATTATGTGGATGTACTTGCTGATGTCGGTTTTGCTGTCATAGGCACTACCATGCCATACTACCCAATTATTTTATTTATTACTACTATGTGCTGCTATATGTGAATACTATATATCATGCTTCTACTGTACTTACGCCTATATACTTTATGAATTTGATCTTTATTATTTTTTATGATCTATTACTGAACAATCAATAAAAATTTTTTTTTTTTTTAATATGGTTAAAATCTACCTCCATTATCCAAGTGCTTCATTTTAAAGTCCCAAACTTCCTCTATTACGTACCGATTACCGGGATGGAGGCACATACTTGTGCTTCATTTAAAGTCCCAAAATTCCCCTAATTTTTTGCTCCAGGTGAATGATGGAACCAGGTAGGCCGGGGAATAGACTCCTCCCAAGGGTGCTAGCCTCGGCTCACCAGCCATGCAATTTGGAAAAAGGAATGGATGGCTGCACACCGAGGTAGTGATGAATCACTTTATTGTAAAATCCGTAACATGAATAACACCACTGGACAGGCGTACAGGTAGACGCGTTTCACACAGAGACGCTGCACTTATTCATTACCAGTTTGCTAGCCAGATCAATTAAGGCATGACATTTATTTGTTATGGGTTACTGGGCTTTGCGTTTTGTTACAGATCTGCACCACCTTTTTGTATACACTTTCAGAAGTTGAGAAATAATGTTTTTTCCCTGTTTACTCCTGAGGCCATCAGCTGCGACGGGGCAGTAATGTATCCAGGAATGCTAGTTTTCTTAACCATGGATAGATAAAATGATATTTCCATGTACTCTTCACAGCTGGGTCCAGGATGGGATGAACTGATATCCAAGGACACTGCAGTCATGGCATACACAGTGATTTCTTGGTATGTGTGAGGGGTTAGCTCGGCAGCGGGTGTGTGTGACCCCCTGGATGGGTTCACAACACAAAGTCAGGCACAGCAGACAGCGGTGTAGGTTAAAAAAACAAAAGATCCGGTTTATTTAGGCTACATGCAGTGATACATATAACAGCCAAACAAAATAAAACAAGAAAATAAATCCTGGTCAGCTTGACCTCTAACTACACACGTAGACTCCCTGTCTAACAACTGGGTGCAGCCTTGTGCTGTACCAGTCCCTGCCTTTGTTGTAAAGGTTTTGCCACACAGGCGTTAACTCACCGCACAGTACAGGTGACACACTCCCCAGTCTATACAACACAAAACTGGTTCCAGGATGGAGCATCTCCCTATGCATGCTGGGGTTTTTTGTAGAGGTCTTAATGAGCCCACTTACTACAGCTGGGCTCATTAACTCTTCCCCTCTAATTGTAAAAGTCTGCATAAAGCCTGAATCTAGGACACACATATTTCCCATCCTGGATACAACCAGGTGATTTTACCTGCGTGCTGCCACATACCCCCCCCCCCCCTCTTGTTTCAACCTTGGGGTTGTAACACAAGCAGCCAGACACGCATGTATCCGAGACAAAGCATCCACATTCCCCATTTTAACACCAGGGCGATGCTTAACTGTAAAGTTAAATTCCTGTAGGGCCAGGAACCACCTATTTACCCTTCTATTGGTCTCCTTGTTTTGAGCCATCTACTTTAAAGGAGCGTGATCAGTCACCAGGTCAAAGTGCCTACCTAGCAGATAGTACCGAAGGGAATCTAGAGCCCACTTCACTGCTAAACATTCCTTCTCAATCGTGGAGTAATTTACCTCATGGGACTTCAACTTCCTGCTGAGGTAAATGACTGGGTGCTCTTCCCCGTTCCAGACCTGGGATAACACTGCTCCTAACCCAACGTCTGATGCATCAGTTTGTACCACGAAGTCCTTAGAGAAGTCTGGTGAGTACAACACTGGCTGGCTACATAAGGCTGTTTTTAAGGACTGAAATGCTTCTTCAGCCTCTGGGGACCATTTAACCATGACCGACTCTTTCCCTTTCGTCAGGTTGGTGAGGGGCACAGCCTGAGAAGCAAAATGGGGAATGAATCGTCGATAATAGCCAGCGATTCCCAGAAAGGCTCGTACCTGTTTCTTGCTGTTGGGACGTGGCCAACTCTGTATGGCCTCAACTTTATTGACTTGGGGTTTTATCACCCCCCTCCCAATAGTGTACCCAAGATATTTGGCCTCCTCCTGTCCAATGGTACACTTCTTTGGATTGGCCGTAAACCCAGCTTCCCGGATAGAGTCTAGGACTGCTTGTACTTTTGGTAAATGTGAGACCCAGTCTGTGCTATGAATAATCACATCATCCAGGTAAGCTGCAGCATATTTCTGATGGGGCCTCAGAATCTTATCCATTTTCCGCTGGAATGTTGCCGGTGCATTCTGTAACCCAAACGGCATTCTCTTATATTGGAATGCCCCATCTGGGGTTACAAACGCAGTTTTCTCCTTGGCCGACTCGGCCAGGGGAATTTGCCAATACCCTTTGGTGAGATCAAGAGTTGTCATATATCGGGCTGTTCCCAGCCGGTCAATCAACTCATCTATACGCGGCATGGGGTAGGTGTCAAATTTTGTAACTTTATTTAATTGTCGAAAATCGTTACAAAACCGCCAGCTCCCATCAGGTTTGGGCACTAGTACGATAGGACTGGACCAGTCACTCTGGGACTCCTCTATCACACCCAATTCCAGCATCCTTTGAACCTCCCCACGTATTGCCTCCCGTCGGGGCCTCTGGTATTCTATAAGGTTTTAGTTTTACCCTTTCTCCTGGCGGGGTGATAATGTCATGCTCTACGCCAGATGTTTGTCCCGGCAGCTCAGAGAACATCTCTTTGTTACGAAGTACAAACTCTTTAACCTCCTGTTCTTGGGGTTTCGATAAGGTGTCTGCTATTCCAACCTCAGGAACTAAGCAATCAGGCTGTACTTGTGACAAAGTCTCTGCGACTAGGGATTCCCTATCCCTCCAGGCTTTCAGCAGATTGACGTGATAGATCTGCTCCGGCTTTCGCCTTCCTGGCTGTCTAACCCTGTAGTTCACCTCACTAATTTTTTCAATTACTTCATATGGACCTTGCCATTTGGCCAGAAATTTGCTTTCAACCGTAGGGACTAGCACCAAGACCCTATCCCCCGGGGAAAAAGTACGTGTCTTGGCCCCACGGTTGTACACTCTCTGCTGTGCTAACTGCGCTTGGGTTAAATGTTCCTTTACAATTGGCATTACCTGTGCAATTCTATCTTACATCAGGGTGACATGCTCAATCACACTCCTGTGAGGAGAACTCTCATTTTCCCAAGTTTCCTTGGCGATATCCAGCAGCCCTCTTGGGTGTCTCCCATAGAGTAACTCGAAGGGTGAGAAACCCGTAGAGGATTGGGGTACCTCCCTAATGGCAAACATCAGATAGGGTATTAGACAATCCCAATTCTTTCCATTTCTATCCACCACCTTCTTTAACATTTGTTTTAGGGTTTTGTTGAATCTTTCAACCAACCCATCTGTTTGGGGGGTGATACACAGATGTACGCAATTGCTTCACTTTGTACAACTTGCATAATTCTTTCATAACCCGGGACATAAAGGGTGTACCTTGGTCCGTAAGCAGTTCCTTACAAATACCCACGCGGCTAAAAACAAGAGATAGCTCTTTGGCTATGGTTTTGGCCGAGGTATTTCGAAGAGGAATTGCTTCCGGATATCGGGTGGCATAGTCCAATATAACCAAAATGTACTGATGCCCCCTAGCGGACTTCATTATCGGACCTACCAAATCCATTGCGATCCTTTCAAAGGGGACCTCAATGATAGGAAGAGGTACCAGCGGGTTACGAAAATGTGGCATAGGTGCCGACTTCTGACACACAGGGCAGGAGGAACAATAATTTTCTGTTTCCTTCATGACCCCAGGCCAATAGAATCTCTGCAATACCCTCTCTCTGGTTTTTTTCGGTCCCCAGATGACCTCCCAGAATGTGCCCATGGGCCAATTCTAACACCAACTTCCTGTAAGGTTTGGGCACCACAAGTTGCTCAATGGTTTCTTCTGCCCTTTGAGCCACTCGATACAGCAGGTCCCTTTCCACAGTGAAGTACGGGTAAGTGCAAGTCTTATCTGGGTTCACTAACTCGCCATCTATTTTCACCACATTTTCCTGTGCCTTTATTAGGGTGGGGTCTTTTAACTGTTCTGTGGCAAAATTTTCCCTGTGAACCTCAAGATCCGAAAACTCCACAGACGGCATGTTTTCAACTGAGGATGTTGGCTCCTCCCCAGTTTCTCGAGTTTCCCCCGCCAATACCGACAAGGGAAATTCAGGAGAGTCCTCACCACCCCCAGAGGAATTCTGGTCATCTTCCTGGTTTATAGGGGCACCAGTGGGGGGCTCAGGACAATCCCAGAGTTCCCAGAATTTTGGAAAATCCCTTCCCACAATAGCATCATGTGGTAAGTGAGACACTAACCCCACCTGATGAGAGAGGTTACCTTTGGGGGTCTCAAAAAACACTGAAGTTACAGGATACTCTCGGGTGTCCCCATGCACACAAATAACAGCCACCCTGTTCTTCCCAGAGACCTCTGTAGTAACTAATTCAGCTTTTATCAATGTTACCAGGTTACCTGAATCTAGCAACACATCAACATTTCTACCATTAATACACATTTTACATAAATGTCTCTCAGGTCCCCGAATGGCAGTGCATGCAACTGTCGCAAACAGCGACTGACGTCTCTCCCTTATAAAGTCACATTGCATAGGCTCATCCACAACTGGGCAATTGGCTGCAATATGTCCCTCTTGCCGGCAGCGGTAGCAAATAATCTTTTTCGCTGCCTCTTGCAGCATGGGCTTCCTGGGCTGCTCCCGCCAGACCTTAGGTAGAACTCCCACCCTCTCACTCTCTCCACCCTCACCCCTTGGAGTCATCTTACCCGCCACTGGGGATGATCTGGTCTTAGGGGGGAAAGTCCGTGAGTCCCTGGAAGATGTGGTCAGGTTCTCTGTAGCCAAGTACCTCTCAACCAGATCCACAAGTTTATCTGCATTTTCTGGGTCTCCATGGCTTACCCATTTTCGGATGGCAGTAGGAAGAGCTCTCAGGAAACGATCCATAACAACACGTTCCACAATGTTTGGTGCAGTCAAAGTCTCTGGCTGCAGCCACTTCCTGCTCAGGTGAATGAGATCATACATTTGAGACCTGGGAGGTTTTCCAACCTGAAAAGTCCAGTTATGCACACGCTGAGCCCGGACGGCCAGGGTGACACCCAGCCGTGCCAATATTTCTGCTTTTAGCACCACATAGTCTTTTGCTTGGTCAGGCTCTAGGTCATAATAAGCTTTCTGCGATTCCCCAGTTAACAGAGGGGCCACCAGTCCAGCCCATTGCTCCTTAGGCCACTTTTCCCTTTCAGCAGTCCTTTCAAATGTGGTCAAAAACACCTCCGGATCATCCTCTCCAGTCATTTTTGTCAGTAAACGGCTCACACCAAAGGATGCGGTATTATTGTAACTACTTGCTTCATTGGTCTGCGGACGTTGCTGTATTAATGTCTCTATTTTCTGTTGAAAATTCTGCTCTTGCTTCTGCAACAGGTCTATGAAGCGGGCTTCAAATCGCTGCTGGGCTTGTTGCTGAGCTTCCAAACTCTGCTGGTGAGCCTTCTGCTGATTTTCCAAACTCTGCTGCAAAGTTGCATTTATCTGCTGCTGGGCTGCAAGGCTCTTTTGTAAACCTGCATTTGTTTGCTGCTGATTTGCATTTGCTTGTTGCTGGTTTGCATTTGCTAGAGCCAGCTGTCTCAGTATCTCCTCCATGCTGGCCTTAACAAAAAAAAAAGTGCCAAAATTCTCCACCAACTGTGAGGGGTTAGCTCGGCAGCGGGTGTGTGTGACCCCCTGGATGGGTTCACAACACAAAGTCAGGCACAGCAGACAGCGGTGTAGGTTAAAAAAAACAAAAGATCCGGTTTATTTATGCTACATGCAGTGATACATATAACAGCCAAACAAAATAAAACAAGAAAATAAATCCTGGTCAGCTTGACCTCTAACTACACACGTAGACTCCCTGTCTAACAACTGGGTGCAGCCTTGTGCTGTACCAGTCCCTGCCTTTGTTGTAAAGGTTTTGCCACACAGGCGTTAACTCACCGCACAGTACAGGTGACACACTCCCCAGTCTATACAACACAAAACTGGTTCCAGGATGGAGCATCTCCCTATGCATGCTGGGGTTTTTTGTAGAGGTCTTAATGAGCCCACTTACTACAGCTGGGCTCATTAACTCTTCCCCTCTAATTGTAAAAGTCTGCATAAAGCCTGAATCTAGGACACACATATTTCCCATCCTGGATACAACCAGGTGATTTTACCTGCGTGCTGCCACATATGTTACCCTGCTTTTTTAGAAATGGATCAAGGGGACGTTTTCAGGGATGATATAGTAGTCGGCTTGAACGGAGGATGCAGTAGTAATTGCAAGGAATTTAAATAGTATGTGTACAGTGTGCTGCTCAGCCAGGGAGGTTGTGATGTTCCATGGAAAAAAATATAATGCTGAATGTAAAAAAGAATCAAAATTTGCAACCAAACTAATTTATAATAATTGGTGATTACAGTTAATCTACCAAAGTAGTTGCTTGGCAGCTAGTTCTAACCTCTCATAAGAACCTGCATCTATCTGAGCAATGTTCTTGAACAACATCAATACATCTTTTGTATTTTCAGCACTCTCCACTAGCCTTACCTATGATATTCAGTAATTAAGACCTTATTCATATGAGTGTACCAATGCATACACCTGTGCGAAGGGCTGTTTTCATCCATGTGGGATGCATATGTGTTCCATGAAGCTTCGTGTAGGCAGCTTGCTCAAATTGATGACAGGCAGCTGTTTGCACAGATCTGCATTGTTCTCCAAGCACATCCCGAGGTGTACATCCATGTGGGTCTGATGCAGGGATCAGAACAAAGACAGACTGCGACAGAGATTTTTTAGCGCTCCTTTGGAATAAGAAATATCACTTAAAGCAGTAAATATGGATAAAATTCCTTATGCAAAGAATGCCCAATTAGGAGAATAAAAAAAAAATATTTTTTCTTGCACACAATTAGATTATGGAAGTCAGCAGAGCTTCACCTCATTCAATAAGCTGAGGGAAAATTCCCTTACAAGGTGAAAATTCCTTTTGCCAAGTAAACAACCTTTAGTAAATCAACCATCTTGTAAGTCAGAAATGGGAAATGTCAGATGCAAAGAGACCACAGGTGAATGCAAAAGATTAATCCTTTGCCCTCTGTCTGTTATTCTGGGTACAGTTTACAGAGTTCAATACCCTTCTATGGATCAATATTTGGTATAAGTATTGATTTAAATGTCTAACATATCATGCCAAAGATAGACTGACTGCTTAAAAAAGAGTTACAAAATAGACTCCAACCACATGTTCCACATTTAAACCTTGTTAAAGTAATTAATCATTAAATGAATCTGCTTAGCAATTTGCATATAAATAATGAGTATACCATTCTATCAGATATACTGACGCTGAGAATCTACTTTATATAAGCCCTGTAAAACTTCTGGCATACAAAATGACAGGGATAATTATGTTATCTCCATAGGCGGCCCCAATTTCACTCTTTTTCAAGTACATTCAACCTTTGCAGGGTGTCAAAGAATACTGTAGCATTAAATGGTAACGAAATAAAGTAGCTTGTGGCATTTGATATATATCATTGTTAAGACAGTCCTTCAGAAATATGAGGTATAAACTGACACTATGTTCAAGAATCTAAACTTACTGTCATTAAACAGGCCTTAAGGACACACCTGAAATATAAACTTTGTTTTTCAAACAATAAGGCACAGCAAATACGATACTTGAGATTATTAAGTAGTAATATGTGAAATTAAAATGAATGATTTTGAAAATATGTAGTTTGAAAAGGAAAATAATATAACATACAAAATTCCTTAAATTAGATGCTAAAAACCCAAGTCCCTCAATCTGAAATAATGTGACAAATCAAATGCCTTGACCAATCCTTTGAAAACTAAAGCTTGTATCCTACAGCTATTTAAATACTCTCCAAATGAGAGAACAATGCCCATTTGCCCAATAGCTATAAAAAAATAAAAAATAAATTGTATAACATGGGTGCCCCCCAGTTCATTTCCTGCAGTCTTCCATACTGCATAAATAGCCAAATCAAAATGGTAGTTTCTGAACCTATAATGTATAACATCCATTAATGGTTCTCCAGAAAACAGCTAAAATGTACAGTATGTCCCTCAATCTGAAGTGAGGTGACAAATGAAATGCCTTGACCAATCCTTTGAAAACAAATGCATGCCTGCATCCTACAGTTATTCAAATACTGTCCACGTGAGAGAACAATGTTCAATTGCCCAATAGCTATATGATTTTTATTTTGTTTAATATGGGTGCCCCAAGTTAATTTCCTGCAGTCTTCCATACTGCATACATAGCCAAATGAAAAATTGTAGTTTCTTAACCCATAATGTATAATATCGATTTGTGGTTCTCCAGAAAACAGCTAACATGTGCAAAAGTCTACTATAAAAAATAAAAATATATATTTAGTACATTGCTGCAGTATATGTCCTTTTTTCGTTGTTTTGTCTCTTCAAAAATGTTGCATCTACAGAAAAATAACTGTAATAATAATAATCCTGATAATAATAATAATAATCCTGTCAGAAAACCAGTGAGCTACTAACTTCTTGTAGTGTATTGAAAATGTTGCCTGAAATTCCAAGCACTGTTATCATTCCTGACTTAGTTCTCCCCTGCTGAACCACAAAACTAGGTGTTAACTCCTTGTTAACATTCTCAACCAGTGCTGGATTTTCATAACCTAAGAGTAAATAACACTACCCTGCTATGATCACACCATTTGCTCAGAAAATTTTCTGGCCCTAACTTGGCTTAGAATATTGTAACAATGGGTAAATAACCTTTATTGGTAATGATAAACAAATTGTGTTTCTAAATTATATGGAGAACAGAAGCCTCCTTGCCTATGTCGCCTAAAAGCACTCCCTTCCTTGTACTGCGAATTAGGAGAGAGGGAGTTGCTAAACACACTTGTTACACCCATATTTAGGATGTAACGTATAACATGCTTAACCACTTCAGCCCCGGAAGGTTTCACCCCCTTCCCGGCCAGAGCACTTTTTACAATTTAGCACTGCTTCGCTTTAACTGGTAATTGCGCAGTCATGCAATGCTGTACCCAAATGAAATTTGCATCCTTTTTTTCAACAAATAGAGCTTTCTTTTGTGCTATTTGATCACCTCTGTGTTTTTTATTTTTTGTGCTATAAGCAAAAAAAGCAACAATATTTTTTACTTTTTGCTATAATAAATATCCCCAATTAAAAAAAAAAAATCTTCATCAGTTTAGGCCAATATATGTATTCTTCTACATATTTTTGGTAAAAAAATCGCAATAAGCATATATTTTTTGGTTTGCTCAAAAATGATAGCGTCTAAAAACTATGGGAAAGATTTATGGCATTTTAAATCCATTTTTATATTTTTTTATTTTACTAATAATAATATCAGTATTGCAACATTGCAACTGGCAGATCGGACCCTTTTGACACAATTTTGGGACCATTGACATTTATACAGCGATCAGAGCTATGAAAATGCACTGATTACTGTGTAAATGTCACTGGTGGGGAAGAGGTTAACACTAAGGGGCGATTAGGGGGTTAAATGTGTGTTCCCTCAGTGTGTTCTAACTGTATGGGAAAAGGACTGAGTAGAAGAGGAGACATATCACTGTTCCTACTTACTAGGAACACACGATATGTTTCCTTTCCTCTGACAGCACAGGGATTTGTTTGTTTACACACACAAATCCCCATACTGGCGCTCGTGCACATGATTGTGCATGACCGGCAGCTCTCTCGACCACCTGCCACACGCATCGAGTCCCCCCGCCATGCAGCCCTCTGGCGGCTCTTAAAGGAAACCCTGTACAGGTACGGGGTTTCGCGCAAGGGTGCAAATTCTGCCCCGTAAATAGACGTGAGACAGTCAGGAACCAGTTAAACACCTGTTCTGGCATCGTCCAATTCCCCCCAGTGACAGCGGGTGGGTGATCCTATTCCTACACCAACTGTCAGATTTTCGAAAGTTAAAAAGTGAGGTCAAGCCATGACAGAGCACCAGCTTCAGGTGACATTTGACTGTTGGCATTAAAGCTGAAGTGCTGGGTTCAGACAAAATAAAAAATGCTAAATAAAAATATAAATATTGCCAAAGAAAAACTACATAAATATTATTTAATCCCAAAAATTCAGTTTCTTGCATAAGTCCAGTTAATAAATGCTGTAAATAAATGCTAAAGGCAAACTTGGAGAAGTACATATACATTTTTTTATTAAATTAAATTATAACTATCAAAACATAATCCCTTGTAGTATAGCGTTATATACAAATAAAGGTATCCAAAAAATATTTAAAAAAGCACAAAAACTAAGTAAAAACCATGTCCTGCTAAATATATAAGAAAAGTGTCCAACAAAGTAACAATATTTTCATTAATTTAAATAATTCTTGTTTATTATCCAAACAAAGCACCCGGTGAATCTTCACAGAGAATCATTACTGATCCAAAGGGGTTCCTTCACCACGCAATAGGAAATGCTCTCATCAAAAAAAAAAAAAAAAGCATGCCTGTCCTATTTCAAGCTACGAAACCACAGCTCTGGGCTCCAGGGGTGCTGGATGGATGGTTACCACAAAAGAGAAACTTTGTGTAATGTGATATTGTTTCATCAAGACATTTATTGTAATAAACATATATATGTACTCACAAACAATCCATAAACTGAACACTCTTGGGGGCCATATTTTAGTAATAACACTCTGCTCTGGTCAATAAAAATGGCCAAAGACCGTCCAGCACCCAGAAGAAAATGCAGGTGCCAGGGTGGAATGGAAAACACTGATGGAAAGGTAAGTATATGTCCCTTTAGTTCCGCTTTATACATTTTCTGTCCTGGCCAATTTTGACTATTTTAACATATATGTAAAAGTGTGCATTTTTTTTTTTTACTAGAAAATAACCTAGAACTCCCAGACATATATTTTCTGAACGATGAGGCCCTGGAGAATACAATGTTTGTTTTCAAATTATTTATGTCATGTGATATTTGCGCTGCATTTTAGTGTGCATATAATACCCATTTTTTGGTGAAATATAAATAGTATATAGATACCAAACATGTCAAGATTTAAAATTTCACTTGCCAGTGAACTAGCGACAAACGTCAGTACCTAAAAATCCCCATAGGCAACGCTTTAAAAAGCCCTTACAGGTTGCCAGTTTATAGTCAAATATGAGCTTGAATTATTGCTCTCACTCTGCTGTTCATGGCAATATCTCACATGTGTGGTGCAATCACTATTTACATATGCATTACAGGACCTATCTGCATTGTGGGTGGAGTGATGTTTATTAAGAAGGAAGCGATGAGTAGGGGATCAGTTGTTGAAAGTATTGATATCTGCTGATATTTATTTTTATAATTTTTAAGTTTTTATAGATCCTTGTTTGTTTAAAGTGATATTAAAGGCAATTAAAAAAACAAAAAACAAACATGGTATACTTATCTGCACTGTGCAGTAGTTTTGAACAGGGCAGCCTCAATTCTTCTCTTCTTGGGTCCCCTGTTGGTGCTCCTAGCCCCTTCCTCTTGCCGAGTGCCCCCATAGCAAGCAGCTTGCTATGGGGACACCTGAGCAGGCTCGCTCCCAAGCCGCTGCTCTGTGTGTGTAACACATTCACACAGAGATTGTGGCTTTGCCCCCCACTTTCTTCTCATTTGCTCACTGGCTGTAATTGACAGTAGCAGAAGCCAAAGGCTTCTGAGGAGGAAGAGACCTGAGAGAGCCGCTGCTCTCGTGCACATCGCTGGATTGAAGTGGGATTCAAGTAAGTATTGGGAAGAGTGCTGCACACAGAAGGTTTTTTATCTTCATGCATTTAATGCATAAAAGTAAAAAACCTTGAGCCTTTACAAACACTTTAAACCCCAAATTTGCATTCATGGCTTGAAGGGGTTTTACCGAGGTGATGCCTGCAGCTACCCGTTTTTTAGAGCGTTTGGTTGGCCCTTCAGTGATAAAAACTGATGCAGCTAAAAGCCGCTCAGCTGTTATCTTAAAGGAGTGAGAGGGAACATACCCCCTCCTGCCGCTTTCCGCCTCTCATCCCAGGCCTCCCATTCCACTGGGCAACCCAAGCCACCAGCCGGTGCATCCGCCATCTAGGCGGATTCGGCTCTGATCAGGCCTCCAATGTAAAATTCAGGAAGCGACATCACAATTTCACTTCCAGTTTACTTGGCTGCCTATTGCACCAATTATAAAAATATTACAGTATTCAGAATCAATGATTTTGGGGAGCTGAATACTTTTAAGTGCAATTTAGATATTTGTTTTTTTTTGGGCCCCCGGTCCCTCCATAAAGAGTATCTGTCACCACCTATTACTGTCACAAGGGATGTTTACATTCCTTGTGACAGCAATAAAAGTGATCAGATTTTTTTTTTAGAGGGATAATTTAAAAAAAAAAAAAAATTATTTTAAAGCGCCCCTGTTCCCTCGTGCTCGCGCAACAAAGAAAATGCATATGTAAGTCGCAACCGCAAATGTAAACGGTGTTCAAATCACACATGTGAGGTATCACCTTGATTATCATACTGAGAGCAATAATTATAGCAAAACATCTCCTCTGTAACTCTAACCTGGTAACAGTTAATTTTTTTTAAAAATAAATTTTTAGGTACCATAGTTTGTCACCATTCCACAAGTGTGCACAATTTCAAAGCATGACATGTTAGGTATCCAGTTACTCATGTAACATCATCTTTCACGTTGTATAAAAAAAATTGGCTAACGTTACTATTTTTTTTTATTCATGAAATTGTCTTTTTTCCCCAAAAAATACATTTGAAATAAAATATTGCAACAATCACCCTTTTATTCTGTATTGGATCAGAAACAGAACTAAGGTCTGGTATTTTTATATCTGCCCCTGATCAAATTATTGAATATAAAGCATGCATGCTCCAAGCAACTCACGCTGACACTTAGTTCAGAGTCAAATTACTTTCTCATTAATATTTCCTCTTTTCAAGACTTAAATACCATTTTGTTAAGATTAAGACACGTCAGATAAGACTGGCGTATGCAAATCACAAAACAACCACAGATATAGAAAAACATATAGTGACAAAGTATTGGCTTTATCTGGGTCGCGCATATGAGGAAGTAGCTTTGTTCTTGCAGTGTTCTTGCTTCTTCTGAAATGTTGATGTTAACTTTGAGTGTATTCTTAGAAGATGTGTGATCCTTCTGTTAACTGTCCTTCTGTTAACTCCAGTTCCACAGCAGCAAGGGAGGGATACGCTTTGCAAATATCTGAATATGTTTTAATGTTGACATACAGAAGCTGATATATGATAGATATAAAGAACATGTACTTATATATAAATATATATTGGAATAGAAATTTCATCATGACATTCCCACATCCATTACAGTCCTACCTTGAAACTCTATTTCAATACTGTCCCTCATACTGAAGGTCCTACTTACCTGTCCCATTCTTCTTCAGCAACAATTTTGGTCTGTATATAGAGGAGAGCAGCGACTAACTCACTACCCCACTCAATACAGTTTAGAGAAGGACAATCAGGTGCTGCCTATCCCTACAGCCCTACAGTATTGCATCCGGGGGGGGGGGGGGGGGGCGTCTGTAATGCGGTGCAACTCATAATTACCAGTAAGTCTTACATAGTCATCATCATCATTTGGTATTTCTTGGTTCACAAACATGGGAGTAGATTGGTCAACAGCTTTTTCTACACACTTCTTGAGACAGGCAAAAACACATTAGACCATGACAGCTATGGTCACTAAAATTATCAGAATGGCTATTCCGATCTGTGTTAAAATTCCCTGCCACCCCCCCTTGATCCAGGTGAAGTACTGATCTCAGGAGTTGGTTAGCCCTGAATTCCTTTTTAGTTTTTTGGACAAACCTTCAAGTTTCTGGATGGCTAAGGTCACTTTACAATTTGGTCCTGTGTTGTCTGGGATATAAGTATAGCATGTACTTGTTTCAGGTAACATCTTACACACACCCCCCTTTTCAGATAGGACCATGTCTAAGGCCATGCAGTTTTGAAAGGTCATCTGTGAAATGGCTTCTATTTGATCAGCTAAACCCTCATACGAGAACCCAGTCTCTGCAGCCATGGTGTCCTCGAAAGTAGGGTCTGCTATGGCCACCATGTCCCCTAATGTTTGTATGTGGGGCCTCAGGGGGTTTGAGCTAGATGTAGATTGGAAAACTTCCCACTCTAGGGTATTGAACATATCTTTCAGTTGAAAAGGTTTTCTAAAACTGGGATACCCACTTCCCCACCATAGGCCCAGAACATAGGTCCCATTGTCTCCTGGGCTAGGATTCTCAATGGTCAACCTGAATTCCTTGGTGAAATACGGATCTGTGTGTTTGTTGCTTGTCATTCTATCTATGAGTGACTTCCTATTTTTGTCCTTTCTATTAAGGCATTCCCAGGCTTGGACCCCCAGTTTGTATCCCCAGTGTTCCATCCCACTGTTCCCCAGGAATCACAGTTGTTACAGAAATAGGAATCAGTAACGCATACATACACAGTCATGGATCTTACTGTTTTATCCCAGGACTGGATCCTGTACATAGTACCTGGAATTATCTGTTCATAAGAGGATATAAAAGTGGCAACATGTGTATTGGATGAGTTATACCAGAATTGTGTTATACCATCTTTTTGTTTCATGGTTACCTCTTGTCCCTGAGCAATGATTACAATGAAAAGGATATACAGAATCATGGTTTGGTCCCCTCAGGCTTTTCCTCAGGTACAGGGACTTTCTTGCAGTGGGAGGCGTGTATCCACGTGTTCTTCCCGGCCACCTTGACTGATGTGGCAGTTGTTAGGAGAACACAGAAAATACCATCATATCTGGGTTCAAGGGTGTGCTTTCTCACAAACTTCTTTATCAGGACCCAGTCACCGGGGACAAGCTTGTGTGTTCCTGTTTCTAACTCAGGACCTGGAATGGAAGAAAACACTTGCGAATGGATACGGGTTAGTTCTCGACATAAAGCAGATATAAAATCAGTCAATACATCAGATTGGAGATGTAATTGCTGTGGGCAGTAGCAACCCAGTCTGGGGCCTCAACCAAACAATATATCATAAGGTGACAGACCATGGTTTCCCCTTGGAGTGTACCTAACACTAAATAAGGCAATGGGTAGGCTGTCTGGCCAACTCATTCCTGTTTTCTAAGACATTTTTAGCATTATAGACTTTATTGTGCCATTCAATCTGTCCACTTTCCCACTGCTCTGAGGCTGGTATGGGGTGTGGAAAGCTAGTGTGAACCCTAAAGCTGCCCATATTTCCTTGGTCACTGAGGCCATGAAATCCGACCCCTGGTTACGCTCTATAAACTCTGGGCGCCATATCTGCACACTACTTCTGTAAGAAGTCTTTTTGCCATGGTCTTTACCGTCATGTTGATAACAGGATAGCCCTCTAGGATAGGATGACTAATGAGTACTTGTATCGGCCACTTTTTGGTATCTGGATGTGATGGATCTGTATCCTTTGGAAGAGGTACTGGGATTTTGCCAGATGCCTCAAAGATACCTTCTGTCACATACCTTACAGCGGAGTCAGACTGTTGAGGGTGGCCTCTTGCACGGTTCCGGTCTCCACACCCCTGGAGGTGGTAACAGGGAGCGTGAAGACAGCGAAAGGGTGCAGGTGCCTGCAGGTAGAAGTTGAAGACCTGGAGATGCTGGGTCCTCACGGAGGAAGAGGTGTAGGTTGATCACGGAGGTAGACAGCAGAGGCTCAACAGGTATACAGGAAACACTGCATGTCTGGAACAAGCAAGGTCGGCAACTGGCAGGCAATGCGGTACAGGAACGAGAGGCAGGTGCGTAGTCAAGGATGAGCAAGGGTCTGGTAACGTGCTAGCAATGAGGTACAGAATCAGGAAGCAAGCCAAAGTTGTAAGTCCAAGCCGAGGTCAGTGGTAGTCCAGGAGATCGAAACAAGGAGTATCCAAAGGAATGGGTATCAGGAACAAGGTCGCAGGAACAAGATCACAGGAACAACGGTCAGGTGTCTCAGGAGTAGCTGAAGACGATCCAGCACTGGTACCAAGTCAGGATCCTGTTTATATAGGGCAAGATGTGCCCAGATTGGTGGACGTGGCCGTGCATGCGTAATTCCGTACACACGTTCGGTTGGCGCGAGTGCTTCCACGTGTTCGTATTGGCGTGCGTCCATTCATACCGGAACTCGCACGCCTCCGACGGGGACACCGCGCATGATCCTTGGGACGAAAGTGAACTGCTGCTACAGGGGGATGGATCTTCGCATGGTGAGTTCTCTGACACCTTCTCTGTCCTTCCTGGATTGCACTTAGCACAGATAGTGCATGACTTGCAGAAGTTGTTGGTGAGTGGGGTGATCCCCAGAGCCAAGTAGTATTTATTGATGGAAAACAAGAAAGAGAGGCGCCTCTGGGTGCAGACTGTATAAAAGTTTATTTGATTAAAAAGTAGTAATAGTAACACTCACATTATAGTAGTTAAAAGCAGGCAGATAAAGTCCCATACAACGGGGAAGGGGCATCGGTGTAGTCAATCCCTGGGATGGTAAGCCAGTCTTCTGCTTGTCACAACACCAATGGATGTTTTTACGGCCAGAAGCGGTGGATGGGCGTCCGCATGAGGCTTGGAACGCAAGCTAGACTCCAGGTGAGGGGGGGTGACGTCACCGGACATGCAACGCAGCTGGCTAAGCCGTGAGTGGCATGACAGTCGCACTCCTTTGTCAAGCTTTTAAGCAGCCGAAGATTCTCATTCTCCCTCTTAACTAAATGATGGGTTCCCTTAGCTTTACAACTTTGGCCTTTTGGTCCTCTTGCAGTAAAATTGTGGTGTGAAAACTTTTCACACCACAATCATGTAAAGGGATGACCTTGATTGCAGCAACTCTTTCTTCGTTGAGGTGCATTTAGGGTTATTTTGCAAGAGGGCCTCCTGAGTCTCCAGAGGATACCATGGCAGGGGCAGGTGACACAGGCTTGCCTGAATCCTAGCGGAGAAGGTCCACGTGATTCGGAGAGGGGCGAGGTGGTGGGCGCAGATGACAATGTCTCAAGATCCATTACTCTATACCCTGGCGTGATAGGAGCAGACCCTTTCAGATTGACTCTTTAAGACCTGAGACAAATGTGACAGCTAGCATGTGTCTGTGTGCTTTGTTCAGCATCCTGAAACCCAAATTAGTAAATACTTGTGAGATTTTAGTGCATAGAATTACGCATCATTAAATCACTTTTTTTTCCCTTTTCCTTACCGACCACAATTCATCTGGCATAACGCCCAGAATATATAATTTCCTCATTCTTAGCATAGATATATATACTTCCCAATTATAATATTCTTAAACTTGTATTTGGTTAAAATTAACATTTTAAAATCCTCAATTATTATTAATACAACTTAAACACAATTAAAACTATAAATATAACACATTTGCTGTTATTAGAAAAGAAACACCTTTTAACTTCAATAATGCAAGGATAGGCAACTACAACTAAAACAGTTCTTAAAGTCAAACTCTGACCGAAATAATCAAGACACCCTGTTCATAAATTGAAATACTACTTTGATTGTAATATGTTCCCGGAGGACTGGTCTATCACTGGAAACATGTGGGTGGGTTTCGGTGTGGGTGGTTCAGGGTACGGTGGCATAGGGCGTGTTGCCACAGGGGGAGGTGTCAGAGTGGGAGGTATCAAAGTGGGAGGTGTCGCCTGTGGCAGAGGGGCAGTAAATGAAGGGTGGTATCTAATTCTGGAGGACCATATGCCATCATAGGGCAGTGATTGATTACTTAGCTTCCTCTTTTTTGTTTGCTTTTTAAACACATATACAATACAACCATCTTGATTGGTTTCCTGCTCTGTCCACCCTTCCTTCCTCATGAATAGCTTTCGCAACTTTGAACCAAACGTCTGCTGCTAACAGCAGTCTGTGATCCGACAACAAACCCCTTTTACGCATTAAAATAGCGCGGCACTAGCCTCCCACCCAAATGCATGGTGACCCCACACACTTTCGCCAATTTCTTTCCCTTTTTAACAGCACCCTCTCCTTCCCGCTGTAGCACCAGTCACAGGCCAGGCTGCCTTCTTTAGGCCTTTCTAACTTTTGCCCCATCATTAGCTATTGACGAGTTTCTGTGTCCGGGCTCAGGGTTTGTATGGCATTTTTATGACTGGGATATTTGTGTGTCTGCTCAGGATTTTAGACAGGTCACAAGGCTGTCCCAGACTCAAGGGTCTGACAATCCCTCTATCCATCACCTGGTACTGGTTCAGACTATATCACTGTCTGAAGTTAATGAGGACAAGACAGGGAGTGATGGAGAGAGAGAGAGAGTGAGTGACAGAGAGAGAGAGAGACTGAGTGACAGAGAGAGAGAGTCACAGAGAGAGAGAGAGAGAGAGAGAGAGAGAGAGACAGAGAGAGAGAGAGAGTCTACTGTGTTTAGCAGATAAAATACAATTCAATAATGTACCACTTTAAAATACCATTTTAAATGTTATCTGGATGTCCCAACACAAAACTCAAACTTCCCACTCTGTCCTTCTCTACCTCTTCAAGTCTTTCTGGTTGTTCAAGATCAACCTGTAAGGGACACCTGTTGTCTCCCTGTCCTCTTATTCTAGCCTCAGCCTCTATGACTGTCAATGATTTGCCAACAACAGTTTTGACTGGATAATGTACATTCAATTTGAACACCAATACGTGTGTGATCTCCGGGAATAGGGGATTATAATCAAGAGACTCAGTCCTATATCCTGGCTCTACTACTTCAATCAACCCCCAACCCTCTTCATGTATGCCAAATAACAGACCACAAACACACTTAGGACATGACATTACCACCAACAACAAGATGTGACCAACAACCAACAACAAGATGTGTGACGACCGTAGAGAAATTCAGGAATGTTCAGATCCTCACGGGATCCCCACACTTCCTGACGCCCTCTCCTGGTTTCCTCATGCTTCACCATACCCGTGCTTTACCAAACAATTAATTATTCCCCCAGGAGGAGTTTAAACCACGTCAACTAATTTCATCCGTGACTATATAATCAATCCCTCATTTCCAACAGCCGCCACAAGACACAAGATCGATCAACAAAACAGAACAGAACAAAACAAGCGGCAGATATAATTGCAGGTTTCTTCCTAGGGTCTCTGTTATATATATATTATGTTTGGGGGTTATAAATAATTGTCTAGCAATTTTTTTTTAACTTGTAAGCAACAAATGTCAGAAATAGGCGTAGGCATGAAAGGGTTAATATAATATAATGTTGTCAAATTTCACACAATCTTCAGTGAAGTTAAGTTTTCACACCTGTGACTGGTACTGTGGTAATGCTAGCACAATACTGTAGGTAGGAGGCTCAAAGGTAGCACTCTGTGCCTTTGACAAACTGTTCATTGATTAAATACTTCTGGCTGAGCAACTGAATGTATCACGTGATGATCCATTCCTGGAGTGTGAGAAGACTGGGTTTTGTGAAACAAGGAAGGAGAGTGATTAACACTGTATGTTAAGTCTCATATCCCTAGTACTATGAAGCACTCATGCTGTGTAAGTGGATTGATTTCTGTGTTTGTTGACTAATTGAGTTACACTAAGTGGAAAAAGTGATTTGAACAATATTTAGGTTAATGTTTACTTTTTATTTCATTATAATATGGGAGCTTTTAGTTATGTTTTATTTCACTATAGCAGCTTAGAATGATTTTTTGGGTAGACATCACAAAAACATATGCATACCTTTTGGTTGTTTACGATAGCCTTCAAATACGTTATTTCACATAAATAATTAATAGAGAAAGAAACACACAATAGCAAAAAGATGTGCTGCATAAGTGGAATTTATTGTTTTCTTAAATACACAAATGTAAACTTTTTTTTAAATTAAAGGCTCTGGGTTTTATTAAAAATGTTAAATATTTTAATAGATTTTCATTTCACAGCTTTGTATTAATGCCCATCATTTTTGAAGATTTTGGCTCAAATTGCTGTTAAACAAATAATATGTACATTGGAATTCTAAAAGAATGCAGTAAAATAGTCTGAATCTGATGCTGAAGTCTTGACTGGGCTTAAACAGAGCTACTGGTAAGGAGGAGTAGAGTCCTATTCTATGAAATGCATTCACAGTGATAGCAAGAGAATATTATCAGCCCATCACACATAGGCATGGCTTCTTTCAGACATCCACAACTTTTCCATGAGCAAGCAGTGGTTATATACAGTATAAGATCCTAGTTTCATTTCTATTCACAGGGGAACCCTGCATAAGGAAGTCATAGCGAAAGTATAAGGTCCCTTTCACATGGGCGAATAGAATTCAGCTTTTAGCTGCGGACAGATGAAGTTATCTACTAAACACACACAGTGCTTTTCTATGGCCCCATTACCTTTAGCAATGGTTTTGTTACATGTGGTTTCTTGCAGATAGAAAAAATATATTTGACTGCATCCAGGAACGTTTACCGCAGATATCTGCACATAACCGCGGGTAATCACAGTGCACTGTTTCAGCTGCGGACAGCAGCATGAAAAAAAGAAAAAAACAGGAAGTACATCAGAATCACAAGGTATACCTGGGAATGACACAGGAACATGAGGAGAGTGTACTCTAGAGAGAGGCGCATGGCAATGATATTTCACATGAGGCCATAATATCCCTGGTGCAAGACCGACCACCAGAGATCTGGGACCCTGAATGCCCAGAATACTTGGACTCAGACAGAGTCATGAAGAGGTTGAAATGGGAGGAAATATACCGAATCGTGACACCAAACACGGAAAATGTCTGCAAGTGAACAGGATAACTGAGGTGAGTGAAACGATCTGTTGCCCATAGCAACTATACTTTAATCACTTACAGACTGGAACATTTTCTCCCTAAATGACCAGGCCACTTTTTTGTGATACAGCACTGCATCATTTTAACTGACAATTGCACGGTCGTGCAATGCTGTAACCAAACAAAAATGTTGTAATTTTTTCCCCATAAATAGAGCTTTCTTTTGGGGGTATTTGATCACCTCTATGTTTTTTATTGTTTGCACTATAAACAAATAGGCCATTACGTATTCTGATACATATTTTAGGTAAAAAAAAAATAATAATACACAATAAAGTGTATATTGATTGGTTTGCACAAAAGTTATAGCTTCTACAAAATAGGGGATAGATTTATGGCATTTATATTATTATTTTTTTGTACTAGTAATGGAGGTGATCTGCAATTTTTTGCAGGACTGCGACATTTCAGCAGACAGATCGGACACTTTTGACACTTTTTTGGGACCAGTAACATTTAGCGATCAGAGGTAAACAATAGCCACTGATTAATGTATTCATGTCACTGGAAGGGAAGGGGTCAACACTACGGGACAATCAAGGGTTTAAGTGTGTTCCCTGGCAGTGTTTCTTACTGTAGGGGGGGTGAGCTGACTGGAGCTGATTGGAGGAGGAGGAGAAAGATCACTGTTCCTAATCACTAGGAACAGCAGACCTCTCTCTAACTCCAGAAAGGGGATCTATCTGTCTGCTATCATCTCCAGCAATTATTTTAGCGTAGTATTCCTACAATCACATTATCTGGAAGGAAACCTGAACCCCTTTTTTGAACATTCTCCCAGCTACAGCTAGAGGGCTGTAATGTACACATGACAGTATTCTGTAAACACTGAAACAACGGTATGGTTTTTTGAAACATTATCAGTATTCAAACTTGTATGCTTTTATTCTTACCTAGAACTATCTCAAGTGCTCCTGCAAGAGCGAGACGTGCAAGTATGTCGCCAGAAAATACTACTAAATAAACTAATAAACAAACTAATAAACAAATGCAGAGCCAGTTTCACCTGATGAAAATCAAACACCCTCTCAAGAACCTGTGGTATATTTTTTCAAAATGTCCCAATTGTCAGGTCACAACCTCCATCTACAAACCACGTATTGCTGACATATTCAAAAATGGCAGCTGGTGTTTGTACATTAACGTAATTGTAGAGAAGGATTTAGGATTTTACTAACAGGAGCGGTAACCCCGAGCCAGACTCGGGATCGCATCGCTGGATGCAGGGAGGACACAGGGAGTGTTACTTACCTTGTCCCCTGGATCCAGCGATGTCCTCCGCGCTGTGTGATCGAGCTGTCCTCCGCTCGATTCACAGTGCCGAATGCCGCCGAGCTCCGTTCCCTGCGACGTTACGGCACACGGGAGCGGAGAACGGCGGCAAATTCAAAAAAGTAAAAAGACACAAAACACACACAGCACTGTAATCTTACAGATTACAGTACTGTATTAAGAATTACATACCCCCTTTGTCCCTAGTGGTCTGTGCAATGCCCTGCATGCACTTTTATATTATAAATACTGTTTTTTCTGCCTGAAATTTGGAGATTGTCCATAGCAACCAAAAAGTGTCCCTTTTTCAGTGTTTTAGGATTTAATTACATTATTGAATAATTTTTATTATTCTTTATTATATTATAAACTTTATCATACCCGGGATGTCTGCTAGACTCTGGTTTGAACAGATTTAAGAGAGTTATTCCTAAGAATTACAGGACTACAATATAAAACGCCAAATTTCCATGCAAAATAATTGTACCGCTTTCAGCACCTAAAACCAGACTGAATCATACTGCCAGGGAGGTTAATAAAGTTGTGAAGATCACTTAGATACGATTCCAAGGTGGGTGCCTAATGCTACTACCTGCACCCCTGTTTTGAACAAGCCATGCATGCATAGATTGTGTTGGTGTTGGTGTTATAGCAATTATCTTAAATTTCTCCAGTGCTGTTTACTGCACTCACAATGCCCACATGTATTGTCAAAAAATGGTTTTGTTACATGACAGAGGAATACTTACAATTTTTGAGGTTTATACAGACAGAGGAATTCTTTACATTTTCGAGGTTTATACAAGGGATTTAATTGTGACTGGTTTTCACACCTGCAACACTGAGTCAAATATAGTGTTGTATACTTGAAAATGAAAAACTTCTTATAATTCCAAAGGAATAAAAAAACTTTTTTTTTATTCATGTAAGCATCAAGGTTTTGTAAGGTTTCTTTATTTTTTCTAACCTTTGTTACTTAGCAAACATTAAAAAAAATCCAATCTAATTGGACAAAGGTGTTGACTTTTTTATTTCATCCAAACATTTAAAATGTTATATTGACTGTAGAGATGTAACAAAAAAGTAACAGTGGTAATAACAAGTAAAGATTAGTTATTTTGCCATGGAACCTGTCCGTCATCAGAAAGCAAGTAGTCTGCAAAATGTTCACGGATTGGGAGTGCTTGATTACTAAGATGAGTGTCAGTCAGATGACCTTGGGGTTCATTTGAAAACAGTTCAGAAGATTCACTGGACACATTCTCCTTTATCCTTATAAAATTATGTAGAGCACAGCACGCCAAAACTACATTGAGGGCATGATCAACTTCCAGGTCTTCCATTGATGTTAATAAAACACACCATTTTGCTGTACAGATACCAAAAGCACACTCCACCTTTCGGCGAGCTCTGCTCAGCCGATAATTAAAAATGCGGCTCCTGGAATTGAGATCATGCTTCATGTAGGGCCTGAGGAGGTAGGTGAATAAAGAAAATGCCTCATCTGCTAGAATTACTACTGTAAAGGCAGATCTGGCCCAGCAGCACCAGGCTGAGGCCTTGATTGTGGCATATCAAATTCCCCATATTGGAAACACTGACCCATCACAGAATTACAAAATATTCTAGAATCTCTTGAACTTCCATAGGCCCCAACAGCTATACATTTCATATCGGCATCACTGAGTCCCAACAGAAGAACTGAAACATATTTTTTCTGGTTGAAGAAGAAGGAACCAGGCTTAGGTGGCTTGATGAGATGGATACGTTTACCATCTAATGCCTCAATGCAATTTGGGAAGTTAGTTTTCTCCCAGAACTCATCAGCTATTTCCTCCCACAGACTGAATGTTGGTTCTGGCATTACTGAGTTTTTCAATTCTTCCCACAGGATAAGACAAATGTCATGCACAATTGTTGATACAGTTGAGATTCCCATTAAAAATTGATTGTGAAGGGAAGTGAAACTGACACCAGTGGCAAGGTATCTGCAATACAAAATTGTGAACAATTCAGAAAGAATTTCAAAAGTAAGAAAAATAATTACACACATTTTAAAGAGTTAAAGCGAAATTCCGGGGAAAAAAAAATAGAAGTCAGCAGCTATGAAGACTGTGGCTGCTTACTTTTAATACAAGGACACTTACCTGTCCTTGGAGCCCGTGATGTTGAACCCTTGGCTCCGGGTGCAGACCCCGGCATCCTTACTAAGGGAAACAGGAAGTGAAGCCCTGTGGCTTCACAGCCTGTTTCCTACTGCGCTGCACATTCTGAATGGTCCCTGCTGACTTCTGGGACCTGTGTGTCTCCCAGCAGGCAGCTGGGGGGAAGGAGGAGGGGCCGGACATTGTGTCGTTCACTGCACAAGATTGCGGTGATCTTTCCCCAGAGTGGGAGCAGATACTTGCATTTGACAGGCATCTGCTCCCCCATGAAAGGTGCCAAACATGGCACTGGAGGGGGGGAGGAGGAATCAGAGCAGAGGAAGTTCCATTAGCAGGGGTGCCAATGCTCAAGATGGACGGTCGCGATGACCAGTAGCCACGAGCGATCGCAAGCACGAGGGACAGAACACGGAAGTGTGTGTGTAAACACACAAATCCATGTTTTGTTCTGAGAGCAGTGACAGATCGTGTGTTCCTATTAGCTAGGAACCACGATCTGTCACTTCCTCTAGTCAGTCCCCTTCCCCTTCAGTTAGAATCACCTCCCAGGGAACACAGTTAACCCCTTGATCGACCTCTAGTGTTAACCACTTCACTGCCAGTGACATTTTTACAGTAATCAATGCATTTTTATAGCACTAATCGCTGTATAAATGCCAATGGTCCCAAAAATTTGTTAAAATTGTCTGATGTGTCCGCCATAATGTCACAGTCATGATAAAAATCGCAGATCGTCACCATTACTAGTAAAAAAACAAAAAACGCTATAAATCCAACCCCTATTTTGTAGATGCTATCACTTTTGCGCAAACCAATCAATATATGCTTATTGCAATTTTTTTTACCAAAAATATGTAGAAGAATACATATCGGCCTAAACATTTTTTTTTTAAATGGGGATATTTATTATAGCAAAAAGTACAAAATATTGTGTTTTTTTCAAAATTGTTGCTTTTTTTTGTTTATAGAGCAAAAAATTAAAACTGCAAAGGCTATCAAATACCAAAAAAAAAGCTCTATTTGTGGGGAAAAAAAAGGATGTCAGTTTTGTTTGGCTACAGCGTCAGCAATTGTCAGTTAAAGCGACGCAGTGCTGAATCGCAAAAAATGTCCCTGTCATTCAGCAGCCAAAACTTCCGGGGCTGAAGTGGTTAATATTAATACAATATTATGAGCAGAGAAGAGCAAATCATGAAATATATCCTCTGCTGGTGATTTATTTAGTATGTTCCCATGTTTTGAGATCCACATCTGATGTCAACTATGCACATACAAATGGGATGTTAAAATCATGATTGGAGGGCCCCCAGTATGTGGTCCCCTTGCTTTTGCAAAAACATATGTTCTTCTACAGCTCAATATTACAGTCTGGAGCTGATGACACTTCCACAGTGCCAGAGCCCAGAGGTGCTCCTGAAATGTGGAAGTTTATGTATTAAACTGCTATTACGTATTAGGGAAGTGGTAAAAGGGCCCAGTGGAACCTTTATCCTATTCACCACAACATACACTAACTGTCAAAAGAACCTTCTATCATCATTCACATTTTTTTAGAAAATAATGCAATGGACATCTTGTTTCCTTGTGTTGTAACCAGGTCTTTCCCTGAAAAGGCTGTCAATGGATAAATGTGGGAAGGTAAAGGTCCCCTACTTCACTTCCAGGTTTAGTTTGAATGATTGTAATACATTTTTTTTTTTTGCTTAATACATTCAATAAGGCCTATTGCTTTTATAAAAGAGCAATTATATTTTTGAAATGCATTTTGGGAATTCCTCATAATCCCATTGTTCTGTTACTACAAATATAATCCTATAGTAAGAATTACTCAATAAAATCTTAGCAGCTTATTGTTAAGAACAATGAACGGTTGACATCAAAATTAACCTTTGATGTGTTATTTAATGAAGGATCGATTCCCTACATTTTTGATGAAACAAAATGTAATCCCATGATCCATATGAGAGCATCAGAGGGTGGCCTGCCTGTTAAGTACATAATTCTGTGAAACTTTACTATTAATAATATAGCACCTAAGCATCTCAATTGCATGGGTATTGAGACCTGTATACTGTGAACAGGCCATTTTTTTACAGTGTCTACACTCCATGTTTTATGTGTATGCAGGCCATTAATGCCAATTAGGACACAGCAGCTGCATGGACACAGCCACTAGTCTAATTGTGAAAGATGTTTGAGTGTGGAAAAAGAGTAGAGGGATAGGCTGTACAGTTATTGATCCCTGTGATAGGTAATTGAGAGATTGATCCTCCCAGGTGATTGGTCTGGTGAATTGTTCTTCCCAACTCCTGATTGTTAGTATGAGAGCTGGAGCTGTCAGTAACAGCTAAGTCTCAGTGCTGGGAGCATGTGATTCTAGTATAAATACAGATAGGCACATTGTGTACCACCCCTTGGAAAAAGAGCCATTTCAGTGAGGCAGTTACATGTGTTCTCTCATTGTAAAGGTGTTAAAGGAAACCTGTCATGAAACAAATATACAGACTGCTGTTCCTGACCCGAAAAAAAGCAATTGCTTAGCTGTCATTTTTTTTTAATTATATTTTGATTGGAGGATGAAGGTCAGATGGGAGAGGTGAAGCCTCAAGGGTTGTTCAAGTGAAGGAGAAGTTTCCCTTCCCACCCTCCCTGGACTTGTTTTTGTCAGTCGAGGGTTATGGGGTTGTCAGTCCAAAGTTGTGGGAAGGTATTATTTAAATAAAAATGTATACACAAATAATGTTTCACAGCAGCATGGTGTGTCAGGGGGTCTTTGGGGGTGGGTCGGTTAATATTTTAATTACAAAATAAGGAAGCCTGTCTGTTGTATGGCATTTCCACTTGGTTATTGGTGGTTTTCCAGGAGCTAGGTCCCTAGGGGAAACATATGTGAATTTGTAATGTCTTTTAGTTGGTTGGGGAGAATCTGAGAACATGGGCAATTCTAATTATATTTTTTCCTTTAGGGACATCCAAACCCCTCCCTCCCTCCAGGTTGCACTGTTGAAATTGTTCTGTGTTACTTTAATGTTATGTTATTGATTTTGTTATATAAATAAAATGGCTGCTGTGTTATGTTGCACAGCCTGTGTTATTATTTTTAAAAAGCTAGTAGAGGGACAGAGGTTGACAAATCCTTTTGTCAAGTGTTTTGTTATATCTGATCAGTAAGTGCAATAAATATCTATGTGTGCTGCACTTCAAGGAGTCTTCTCCTCTCTACAAACTACAGAACCCCCCCCCCCCCCCCGTTATATAGAAAAGGAGATTTGGAGCTTGTCTGTAATTCTAACACACTTCCTGTTGCAAGGCTGCTCCTCCTTTGAGCATTGTCACACTAGTAGAGGATGCTTGTTACTGGTAAAAACAGTAGGTACAAATAAAGTGACTGGGATATATGGGTGTGATGGGTGTGTTCCTAAAGAGCAGGTCCACCTAAAAAAAAAAAAAACATTAAAAGCCAGCAGCTACAAATACTGCAGCTGCTAACTTTTAATAAATGGACACTTACCTGTCCCAGGGTCCAGCGATGTCGGCAGCCGAAGCCGATCAATCGCTCGGCTCTCGCGAGCTGCCGCTGCCATCCTCGGTGAGGGAATAAGGAAGTGAAGCGTTGCAGCTTCACTTCCTGGTTCCCTACTGTGCATGTGCGAGTCGCGTTGCGCATCATAACTGGTCGCGGCTATTTCCTGGGACCCGTGTGTGTCCCAGCAGACAGCGCGGGGGGGGGGGGGGGGGGGGTAGAGGCGTAGACTCCCATGGGAGTCTATGCCTGGAAGTGGGTGCAAATACCTGCCTTAGACAGGTATCTGCACCCCCTCCGCCCTGAAAGGTGCCAAATGTGACACCAGAAAGCTTCAATTTCTGTGTGAATCTCCACTTTAAGTTTACATACCGTGGCAGAATTTGTATAATGTGGAACATTTTTATAGAAAGCATAAGTAATCTTACCAAACACATTTATATTATTTTTATTGTGATTGAATAAAACTATTAGTCATCATGGAAAACACAACCATTAAACAAATCAATAAAAAATAAAGGAAAAAAAAAACAAGGCAATATAGGAAAATATTAGCAACATAATAAAAACTGTATATTCTTAGTACATATATACTGTAAATATATACCTTTACCATCAATGATAGCTTACAATCTTTGGTGATTGTTCTGACTGTGGCCTTTCATTTGCTCATGTGTTAAAACTGTCCATTTTTTTGTCCTTTTAAGCCTTAATGTCCTGTACATTTTTTTTTTGCTGACTTGCTTTGACTACATGTTAGAGATCTTCCCAAAGTAGCTGAATGTTTATGTCAAGAAATTGTGATGACTACTCCAGAATCTTTTCTTTTTTTTTGCTGCTATTGAAAAATTGACTGGGCCTTATGTTTTGGATTGGATGTCATAAACGGAATGGATGAAGAATTTAAAATTTCTTCCAATATTTTCTGATATTATGCTACAATCATTTTGCCATTCATTTTGACTAAATTCTCTGCTGAAACTTGCACACCCCAAAAACAGCAGAGCTCCACCATCTCCATGCTGTACAATACAGATAGTGTGCTTCCTTACAGACAAATAGAAAGGCCAGTATGGTGGCCTGAAATTATGGGAGGAGCCCGGTGGTGTATATAACCAGCCGTTCGCCCATCTTCCTTGTCGGTTCCGGTGCGCGATACCTGATACGTCAGATATCAAGGGCCGACTATCCAGACCAGACGCAGCGTGCCGTTCGGCAGTTCCCGCGTTATTCGTCTTCAGATTTTTGACAATCCCGTCTCGTCCATCAGCGTCCGTAGGTTCGCCGTCGTCGTACCCATCGAATTTGTCGCTACGCCTCGGGCCGGCTGTCGCAGGTAGGGCTTCGGCACCCTCTCTTTCATTATGTTTTCGATGTACCGTCACCACGCTTGTACGCACGAGCCGCTCGGTTCTTTCATATCGAATGTTTCGGTGGCTTCGTACGCATGTCACTATATGCTACTTTCGATATAGTCGTTATCATCATTCGACACGTTCGATTACGCCACGTCAGGCGATACATTTTGAAACTGTTCGATTGCCCGTGCATTTCTATTTTTCCGGTCGAATCGTTCGACTCACAACCGACTGCTTGTTACGACAAGGCAATCAGTCCGCACGTTTCACTTGCTCTGCTCGAATATGTCTCTTCATTTATGCAATTATGTTATATGTCTCATTTCATCTCGTTCAATCATTTCAGTCCCAGTCATTTCTACCGCTCCAAATCATTTCTGTCACTAGTCGCGCTCCGGCGCGAATCCTGTCGCACCTCTGGTGCACCGATTCGCTTTGAAGTGCCCCAGGGTTTGGCCTCATTTCTGTACATGCTCCAGAGACGGAATCACTCGCAGGTTCACGCACGGTCCCTGATTCTTGTCTTTGTCATGGCATACCATTTCTGTCACTTATTACGCTCCAATTCGAATCCTGTCGCATTCCTCTATGCACCGATTCGTCCTGGTGCGCCCAGCTGCTACGCCTCATTTCGGTACATGCTCCAGAGACGGATTCTTTGTAACCTACAGTCCAGTCGTTGAATCCTGTCTCTGTCATGGGACATCATTTCTGTCACTTATTACACTCCAAATCAAATCCTGTCGCATATTATTATGCACCGATTCGTTCTGGTGTGCCCAGCTGCTACGCCTCATTTCAGTACATGCGCCAGAGACGGATTCTTTATTTGCTACCGTCAGTCCAGTCGTTGAATCTTGTCTCTGTCATGGGATATCATTTCTGTCACTTATTACGCTCCGATTCGAATCTTGTTTCATTTTTTTGATGCACCGATTCGTCCCGGTGTGCCCAGCTGCTACGCCTCATTTCAGTACATGCTCCAAAGACGGGATTCATTGTTAGGTGCATGGGCTCGTCTCCTGATTCCAGTCTTTGTCATGGGTTTCATTTCATTTCACCTATCACGTTCCGGTACGAATAGTCACATTTAGGGACCAATTCGTCCCGGCGTGCCCCAGGAATGGCCTCATTTCAGTACATGCTCCAGGTTCCGTTTCGTGCTCGGTCGCAAGTTTGTGGCATGGCGATTCGGATCTCTGTCATGGCAGATTCACTCATTTCACGCTCACGTGTCGCTTCCCGCTTCTAGTCCAGTTGATTCTTCAATGTTGGATTCTTGTCGGGGGACTCTTGCTCGTCAGCCTCATTTCGATAAAAAGGAAAAAAAAAAAAAGGGGGAAAAAAGGAAAAAAAAAAAAAGGGGGGGGGGGTTTTAAAAAAAAAAAAAAAAAAGAGAAAATATATAGTATGTATATATGTAATAAAGGGGGTGATTCAGGGGGGAAGAGAAGAGGAAATTTCATTTATTTCTTTCAAAAAAAAAAAAAAAGTGGTGTCGCTTTTATCTCATGTCTGAAGTCTCACCTCCACTGTTAGCTGGCCTTCGTTAGGTGGGAGTCTCAAACAAACTTCACCTTCATCTCCTCAGGTCAGTCGAGTTCAGTAGGTCCAGCCTGCACCTGGTCGGACGGTGCCTCCTCAGGTAAGCATAATCATCTAGCAGGGGAAAACGCCCTTCAGCAAAACGTCCTTCGTTAAAACAGGTATTTCTTTAGCAGTCTCCAACCAGTTGTAATCCATGTCACCCCTTATAGGTCCGTATTAGGAGAAAAACCCGCATCAGAGGGCTTGTAGCCTCGTCAGACCCACGTTCTGCCACCATGTCCCAGGCTGGCAGTGAGGACCTCACGGCTCCATTGTCTCCATCCGGTTCAGAAAATGGCAGCCAAAGGGCCTTCAGGGCATGGACCATTCCCAGGCTAACAGCCGAACTGAGACGCAGGGGAGTGCCCTTTCCAGCAACAGCCAGGAAGGCAGAGCTTTTCCGGCTCCTGTTTCCTCCCCCCGCGGCGGTGGAGGCTTCTGCTCAGCAGGCCTCCTTAGGCTCCATCGCCTCTTCTATCTCGCAGCTCCACACCATGGTGTCATCCATCACGACCTCGATGTCAGATCTGCAGGGCCGAGTGGCCCTCCTCGAGACCCAACCCTCTGTTTCTCCGCCTGTACCAGCGTCCCTGCCAGTTGTTAGTCCTCCCGCAGGTATCTCCGGAGGTGCACCAATAGTGTACCCATCTCATTTGGTGTCAGCAAACATCAGGAAGGACATCTTAGAGGGCAAGGACGTCAATTTGGCTTCCCTTCTGATCTCAATTCACGAGCTGGCAGAGAATAAGGCCTATACTTGGGGGGACGTATCAGTGGTCCTCAAAGCCAAGGATCCCAGATTAGATAGGAAACTCTCTGTCACCGAGTTTACCTTAGCCTTCGGCATGATGAGGGACATCATTTGCTCAGCCTCCCCTGCCAGGAGGGAGGAGCTGGATCGGTACCTCCATGTGGTAGTCGACCTGGGCTACAAGTACGGCGGGTTTTCATTTTATGACTACCACCGATCCTTCTCCGCTAAAGCAGCCGCCAGGCTCTCCCAGTTCCAGACCCCTACGGATTGGAGCACCATGGACACCGAACTGTTCTGCCGCCACTTCGCGGGGCTACGGTCCCCTCTGTGTGCAATCTGCCAATCAGCAACACATACTGCGGCCTGGTGCGCTACCTCAGTGGCAGCCCCGCCCTTCGACGGTCCGTCTACCTCGGGTACCGCTCAGGGCCTGCAAGCACCAGCTCGCCCGCCACAGACCGATAAGCTAGGGCGCCCAGTTAAGACCATGGGCGGTGCTCCGATCTGCAATAATTACAACAGTGGGTCATGTAATTTCAGCCAGTGTAGGCTGCTCCATGTGTGTACCCAATGTCATAGAGCTCACCCCCGGCTCATGTGTGAGATCAAGCAGCTCAAAAGGTCCTGACTAAGCCGGCTCAATGTGTCATGGCTTAGCGTCTACCTGTCCGGCCACCCTACCCCCTCACTGTCCACCTTCCTCGTCCAGGGCTTCACGGAAGGCTTTCACACTGGACTTATCTCTCTCCCTCACCTCACGCACGAGTGCCAGAACCTCCGCTCAGCAGCCACGGATGAACAAGCCATTGATCAACTGCTGCAATCTGAACTAGATCAGGACTTTGTCATCGGCCCTTTCGTTCAGCCCCCATTCATCACCTGGCGAGTCAGCCCTATTGGGCTTGTCAAGGGCAAGTTCTCTAATAAACTCAGATTGGTTTATGATTTGTCAGCGCCTCATTCCTCTACGGTCCCCAGCCTCAATTCCCTTATTCCCTCTGAGGAGTTCTCCCTTAAATATGCATCAGTAGATATGGCCATCCAGGCCATTCTTAAGACAGGCACAGGTACCTGGCTTTCCAAGGCCGACATCGCAAATGCTTTTAAACTTCTTCCTATCCATCCTTCCCTCTGGTGCTGGCATGGAATCAAGTGGAAGCAGCGGTACTACTTTGCCACTAAGCTCACGTTCGGGTCCAAGAGTAGTCCTTGGCTCTTCGACACCTTCGCGCAGGCTCTTGCTTGGATCTTGTTACACGTAGTCCAGTGTCGGGAAGTCATTCATTATCTGGATGACTTCCTGCTGATAGAGCCGCCCGGCTCGCCTCCACAAGATCTGGGTAAGTTGAGGGTAGTCTTCAATAATCTTAATGTCCCCATTGCCGAGCACAAGGTGGAGGGTCCGTCGCAGGCTATCACCTTCCTCGGGGTCAGCCTAGACACTAACACTATGCAGGCCAGCCTTCCCCCGGATAAACTGACCCGCATCAGGACGGTCCTGAGGGACTTCACTCATGCCAGGACTTGTACCAAGAGACAGCTTCAGTCCCTTCTTGGTATGCTCAATTTTGCGATGCGCATCATCCCCCAAGGGCGCTCGTTCGTGTCACGCCTGTTAGCCTTATTATCCCACTCTCAGGACCCGGAGCAAGTACTCAGCCTGGATTCCGCGGCTGTTGCAGACCTAGCCATGTGGGAGGAATTCCTATCTTCCTGGAACGGAGTGGCCCTGTTCGTCCCCTCCGTGTCCGCCCTTTCACCTCGGGTGGTGACCGACGCGGCGGCCTCCACGGGCTTTGCGGCAATCTTTGGCAACCTCTGGCTCGCAGCCCCCTGGCCTCCACAGATACTGGCTATTCCTGGCTTCACTGAGACGTCCTCCCTATTTGAGCTATATCCCATTGTAGCCGCTGCACACACCTGGGGTCGCAGCTGGTCGGGCCAGACAGTGGTCTTTTCTACAGATAACCTGGCCACTGCGGAGATTGTTAATAAAGGCAGGTCCAGGTCTCTACAGATTATGTCCTTCCTGTGGCGACTGACCCAGCTCTCATTATTGTTTCAGTTCAACCTTCATTGTTCTTTTGTCCCCGGCAAGTTTAATCAGGCGGCGGATGCCCTCTCCCGCTTTAACTTTGTTTCATTTTTTGATCAGGTGCCCGGAGCCGGACCAACTTCAGCAGCTATCCCGGACTGGTCTCAACTGACCTTGGATTAGCCCCACACTTGTCAGCAGCGACTCAACTTATTGATCACTCCCTCTCAGACAATACCCGCAAGGCCTATCAGTCGGCCTGGAGGGCCTTTACTCGCTTCACATCATCTCACAATACAGAGTCCTCCCGGGTCAAACAAGTCCTTGCCTTCCTTTCCTACTGCCATTCGGACTTGGCATTGTCCTTCAACACAATCCGATTGTACTTGGCCGGGGTACAACACTTCACGTCCCTCCAAGACCCTACCAAGCCCTCCTTATTCACCTGTCACGCCGTCCGGGCTCTCATGCGCGGCATTCAGAAACGTCGGCCGGTTTCCAGCATCAAACGGCTGCCTATCACAGGCGAAGTGTTTAGGGACATGTCAGACATTCTGGCCTCCTCACCTTTCGGTCTCCATGTCAGTGTCGTCCTGCAAGCAGCCATACATCTGGCCTTCTACGGCTTCTTGCGGCCAGGCGAGTTTACCTGTACTAGCCCCTCGGCACGCATGCTGTGCAAGCACCATCTAGTCAGGTTCAAGGACCATTTCATCTTACATTTAGCGGTTTCAAAGACACAGCAGCTTGGCCCAGGTACGGACATACATCTCTACAAGACCTACAACCGCTGGTGTCCGGTTGCTGTCCTCACCCGCTTGCTGACCCTTTTGGCCGATCAACCAGGGACTGGCCCACTTCTGCCCTTTCACTCAAAACCTCTCAACGCAGCCCAGTTCATGGAGCATGTCAGGATACTCCTGGGCATCCTTCACCTCAATCCTGCGCACTACTCGGGACATTCATTTCGCATCGGGGCAGCTTCAACGGCCTCCCGCCAAGGAGTCCCGGTCCATATTATCAAAAAGTTGGGTAGATGGAAGTCCTCCTGTTTTGCCCGTTACGTACCCAATCCGCAAATTGAGATGGCCCAGGCCTTTGTCAAACTTACCCAGTAACAGTCTTGGTTCAATAAAAATGCATCCCCTACCTGAGTGTTTTGCCCCCTTATTTTGGTATACCGTACGTTAGACCAGGGCACACTTTCAGGTCCATTTCAAGTAGCGAGTTTATGTTGTCCTTGTCTATCATCCTTATCCGTATCGGTCAGAGGGCTCTTCACCATAAATAGAAAGGCCAGTATGGTGGCATGAAATTATGGGAGGAGCCCGGTGGTGTATATAACCAGCCGTTCGCCCATCTTCCTTGTCGGTTCCGGTGCGCGATACCCGCCCACCCGTCACCTTTATCAGGCCTTCACTCTAGCATACTCCTCATATGAGTACTCATTTCACCCATTTCATATTCATTTCATTTTAAGGTATGCCCCCTTATTTTGGTATACCGTACGTTAGACCAGGGCACACTTTCAGGTCCATTTCAAGTAGCGAGTTTATGTTGTCCTTGTCTATCATCCTTATCCGTATCGGTCAGAGGGCTCTTCACCATAAATGGAAGAGGAACAGCGCCTTCTAAGTGCAGTAAAAGGGTAAAATTTAATAAAATTTTAAAAATCAATACACTCACAAAAGTGGTTCATAGATGGTTATTGTAATAATTTCAGCATTCGCTAGTCGCCCTCAGAGAGGAGAGGCCATCAGCTGTAAATCCAGCAGAGAGATAGATAATGTGGATGGTCCCAGGCCTGGAAATACCACTGGATACGATGTTTCCAGTGGTCGTGGAGTGCAAACACTAGGCACAAGCACTGGCGGGGATCGGCATCACTTCTGGGTTAGCGGGGAGGAGCTCGCATTCGGGACTTGCGTGTTCCTTCTTCAGGCTTTATGGTGTCCATCTTAGATAAGGTCCTTTTATACCCCCTTGGTCACGTGATTGTTACCATAGCAGCATACCAAACAGGAAGTAGATAAAATCCTTTTATACCCCCCAGGTCACGTGATTGTTACCATAGCTGCATAAGAAATAGGAAGTAACAAGAGGGCTCTATATAAAAAACGACAACGCTAATGATAATGATGAGTATATGGTGATGGGGGAAACAGTATACATACATGAAAATAAACATAGCTAAAATATGGATTGTTAGAATGGTAAAACAGAGGGGAATAGCGAGTGAGATAAAAATAATAATAATAAATAAAAATAAATGTAAAAATGAGAATAAATGAGAAAACCATAAGAGAAATACGGATGTGATGGACTATAGATATTACTTATGTTTAATGCGAATGATGACTAGGACATGTCTAGTTTAATTTTTGATTAATTTGATTGTGAGGAAATTATACATTGATTATGGGAAAATTTTAGACATTTTTGAAATATAATTATGAGGGATAAATGATATAAATAATAAATGGTAGTATTTCAAAACAGTTGTATTATAAAGTAAAATAAAATAAAGAGGGAAAAAAAGAAAAGAAAAAAAAGGGTGGTTTTTAGATTAAGACAGGATAGGCTTTCCTGAAGAGATGAGTTTTCAAGGATTGCCTAAACTTGGACAGAGTAGGAGATAGATGGACAGATTGGAGTAGGGGGGTTCTTTAAAAGTCCTGAATGCAAGCATGGAAGGAGGTCACAAGAAGACTAGAGATAAAGGGATCTTGGGAGGATCATAGAGGACAGTTTGGTGATATGTTTAAACAAAGGGGTTGATTTACTAAAACTAGAGTGTAACTAGAGTGCAAAATCTGGTGCAGTTCTGCATAGAAACCAATCAGCTTCCTGGTTTATTGTCAAAGTCTAATTGAACAAGCTGAAGTCAGAAGCTGATTGGTTACCATGCAGAACAGCACTGTTCAGTTTTAGTAAATCAACCCCAAGGATGGTGATGAGGGAACTAGTAGTAGCTTGGGGCAGAGTGGTGGATGACTTTGTATGTTGTTGTTAATTTTTTTCATTTGATTTGTTTTGTAATTAATAGCCAGTGGATTGATATGAAAAGAGGGGTGGTGGACAGTAAGGCGATTTAAGGTAAAGGTTCAGCTTTAAGGTAAAGGTTAAAGAGGAAGTAAACCCTGATGGGTTTACTTCCTCTTTTTTTCCCTGCAAAGGTAAAGCATAATGGACTACTATGCATCGCATAGTAGCTCATTATGTGTCACTTACCTGACACAGGAGCCAGCGAAGTCACCGCTGTCCCCTGTAGTCCGCCGCATCCATGTTGCTGGTGGCGTCTCGCAGCTCCGACGAATCACAGCGGCGAAGCCGCGATGACGTCACTCCCGCGCATGCGCACGGGAGTCGCGTCTCGCAGCTCCGCCACTGCCACTCGGCGAAGCCGAGATGATGGCACTCCCGCGCATGCGCACGGGAGTCGACAAATTAGGCAAATCCATTCTTGGATTTGCCGCATTTAGTGCGCCTGCGCGCCGCTGTCTACGGCGCATGCGCCGTAGACAGCGGTGCCCATTTTCGGGCAAATATCTCCTAAACCATATAGGTTTAGGAGATATTGCTTGGACCTACAGGTAAGCCTTAATCTAGGCTTACCTGTAGGTCCAAGTGGTTTGGAAGGGTTTACTTCCTCTTTAAAGGTAAAAGGTTAAAGGTAAAGGTAAATAAAAATGATTTCCTGCCTTAAAAGGCTATTTACATCTATTCCTCTATCATGTAGACTGAAAACAGTTTCTGTAGTTTGCCATCAGAGGGAAAAATAAAGGTCATTATTAGCTGCAGAGACGTTTTAATATCTTAGGAGCAGATATGACACCTGCTGTTAACATCTGTCTATTGGATTGTAAATTTGTGCTGTTGCTGAAAATATAATTTAGTAGGTGGTAAATGATTCAGGTCTTTTCTTGATTTGACTATTTCAACACGTTCTGTTTTATGCATAACTGCTCACAGATGTTACATGCACAGCTATCATGAATCATCTACTATTTGCAAAGTTCTGTTAGTTGACAGCAATTTATAAGACAATGAAAACATACTAACGCAAATGCAGACCATATTTCTGTTCTTTGCTAACTGGTTGGTGCTGCACTTGCCAGTCAAGGACAATTGGCATAAGTAGTAAGCCTACATGAGACTTTTTAAACAAAAAAGGAAGAGGAAAGAATGGGACTTTATATGAGGCATGTCACTAAATAAATATCTAGTTTATATTGATCATTAAATTGTTTATTAATTCCAAGCCAATTAAAAAAGTATCCATCTTTGATAAAAGACATGATATACTGTAAATAACAGTTCACTTGTATACACATACAATTGTTATACAAAGTAAAATACAACATGATTAGCAGTACAATTTCTTAGATCATTCATTCATTAATAATAAACATGAGCAATTGCTTTTAGTGAGCCAAAGTTGTCTGGGCATCAGTTCAAAGTGTACTCGATGCACGTTTCATGACTCACACCACTCATCGGGAGTAAAATGCATTGAAATTAAATCAACAACATATCTATTAATATAGGATACGCTTTAAAAAAAGAACCATCTCTCAGAAAAAGGAGGGGTCTATAACTTACAAAATGGTCCATTTGTTCACCCCGTCGAATGACCACAATGTACTGCACCGCTGCACAGTGCATTGAAAGCCCTGATTGGCTGAAACAATTAAAACTTTGCCCAATCAGGGCACAGAGCACTGTCAGAGCCATGAGTGCATTCTGTCATGATGACTGTATCCAACCATGGCTTATTGCTCCTAATCCCGAAAACGCAACCCTGGGACTTTTTTCCAATGGATGTTGGCTCAAACTTGTCTTACATACACGCGGTCGCGCAAATGTTGTCGGAAATTTCCGATCGTCAAGAACACGGGAACGTACACAACTAGCCGAGAAAAATTAAGTTCAATAGCCAGTGCGGCAATTTGTGCCAGTGTGGAATTTTGTGCATCGGAATTGTGTACACATGTTCGGAATTTCCGACGGATTTTGTTGTAGGAAAATTTGAGAACCAGCTCTCAAATTTTTGTTGTCCAAAATTCCAACAAAAAATGTCCAATGGAGCCTACAAACAGTTGGAATTTCCAACAACAAGCTCTCATCGAACATTTGTTGTCAGAAAATCCAATCGTATGTACACAGAATTAGTGTGCTATAGTGTGGTATTCTGATTCTATTGTCAGTAGAATATCAGTTTAGTATGCATCTAGGGATAGTTCAGTCAGCGTGAGTGTAGTGAGCTTTTAACAACGTTTTTTTTCTGTGCATTACTGCACGTTTAACGCTGTATATTTCATTGCATTACTGCAAGTTTAACACCATATAGTTCTGTGGGTTACTACAAGTTTAATGCCATATAGTTCTGTGCATTACTGCAAGTTTAACATCATATAGTTCTGTGCATTATTGCAAGTTTAACACTGAAAATGTCATTGTTGCATTACTGCAAGTTTAACACCATATAGTTCAGTGCGTTACTGCAAGTTTAATGCCATATATTTCATTGTGTTAATGCAAGTTTAACGCCATATAGCTTTGTGCGTTACTGCAAGGTTAACGCTGTATATTTCATTGCCATACTCCATATTTAACACCATATAGTTTTGTGGGTTACTACAAGTTTAACACCATATAGTTCTGTACATTTCTGCAAGTTTAATGCTGTGTATTTCATTGCATTACTGCAAGGTTAATGAAATATAGTTCTGTGCGTTACTGCAAGTTTAACACCATATAGTTCTGTGCATTACTGCAAGATTAACACTGCATAGTTCTGTACGGTACTGTAAGTTTAACGGCATATAGTTCTATGCATTAATGCAAGTTTAACTCCATATAGTTCTGTGCATTACTGCAAGTTTAACACCATATAGTTCTGTGCATTACTGCAAGATTAACACTGCATAGTTCTGTGCGGTACTGTAAGTTTAACGGCATTTAGTTCTATGCATTAATGCAAGTTTAACTCCATATAGTTCTGTGCATTACTGCAAGTTTAATGCCGTATATTTCATTGTGTTAATGCAAGTTTAACGCCATACAGATCTGTGCGTTACTGCAAGGTTAACGCTGTATATTTCATTGCCATACTCCATATTTAACACCATATAGTTTTGTGCGTTACTACAAGTTTAACACCATATAGTTCTGTACATTTCTGCAAGTTTAATGCTGTGTATTTCATTGCATTAATGCAAGATTAATGCCATTTAGTTCTGTGCGTTACTGCAAGTTTAACGGCATATCGTTCTATGCATTAATGCAAGGTTAACGCCATATAGTTCTGTGCATTACTGCAAGTTTAACACTGTATATTTCATTGTGTTACTGCAAGTTTAACGGCATATAGTTCTATGCATTAATGCAAGTTTAACGCCATATAGTTCTGTGCCTTACTGCAAGTTTAATGCTGTATATTTCATTGTGTTACTGCAATTTTAACACCATATAGTTCTGTGCGTTACTGCAAGTTTAACACCATATAGTTCTGTGCATTACTGCAAGTTTAATGCTGTATATTTCATTGTGTTACTGCAAGGTTAATGCCATATAGTTCTGTGCGTTACTGCAAGTTTAACACCATATAGTTCTGTGCATTACTGCAAGATTAACACTGCATAGTTCTGTGCGTTACTGCAAGTTTAACGGCATATAGTTCTGTGCATTACTGCAAGTTTAATGCTGTGTATTTCATTGCATTATTACAAGGTTAATGCCATATAGTTCTGTGTTTACTGCAAGTTTAATACCATATAGTTCTGTGCGTTACTGCAAGATTAACACTGCATAGTTCTGTGCGTTACTGCAAGTTTAACGGCATACAGTTCTATGTATTAATACAAGTTTAATGCCATATAGTTCTGTGCATTACTGCAAGTTTAACGCTGTATATTTCATTGTGTTACTGCAAGTTTTACGCCATATTGTTCTGTGCGTTACTGCAAGTTTAATGCCGTATATTTCATTGTGTTAATGCAAGTTTAACGCCATATAGTTCTGTGCATTACTGCAAGGTTAACGCTGTATATTTCATTGCCATACTCCATATTTAACACCATATAGTTTTGTGGGTTACTACAAGTTTAACACCATATAGTTCTGGGCATTTCTGCAAGTTTAATGCTGTGTATTTCATTGCATTATTGCAAGGTTAATGCCATATAGTTCTGTGCGTTACTGCAAGTTTAATACCATATAGTTCTGTGCATTACTGCAAGATTAACACTGCATAGTTCTGTGCGTTACTGCAAGTTTAACGGCATATGGTTCTATGCATTAATGCATGTTTAATGCCATATAGTTCTGTGCATTACTGCAAGTTTAATGCTGTATATTTCATTGTGTTACTGCAAGTTTAACGCCATATAGTTCTGTGCGTTACTGCAAGTTTAACACCGTATAGTTCTGTGCATTACTGCAAGATTAACACTGCATAGTTCTGTGCGTTACTGCAAGTTTAATGCCATATAGTTCTGTGTGTTACTGCAAGTTTAACACTGTATAGTTCTGTGCATTACTGCAAGTTTAATGCCATATAATTCTGTGCGTTACTGCAAGTTTAATGCCATATAGTTCTGTGCATTACTGCAAGGTTAACGCTGTATATTTCATTGCATTACTGCAAATTTAACCCCATATAGTTCTCTGCATTACTGCAAGTTTAACACTGGATAGTTCTGTGCGTTACTGCAAGCTTAACACCTTATAGTTCTGTACATTACTGAAAGTTTAATGCTTTATAGTTCTGTGTGTTACTGCAAGTTTAACACCGTATAGTTCTGTGCATTACTGCAAGTTTAACGCTGTATAGTTCTATCCGTTACTGCAAGTTTACACCATATAGTTCTGTGCATTACTGCAAGTTTAACACTGTATATTTCATTGAGTTACTGCAAGTTTATCTCCATATAATTCTGTACGTTACTGCAAGATTAACGGCGTATATTTCATTGCGTTACCGCAAGTTTAACGGTATGTATTTCATTGCGTTACTGCAAGTTTAATGCTACATAGTTCTATATGTTACTGAAAGTTTAACGCCATATAGTTCTGAGCATTACTACAAGTTTAACACTGTATAGTTCGGTGCACTACTGCAATCTTATAGTGTATCTGTGGAGTGTGTCTGTGTCGTGAATACTCAAATTAAATTGCACAAAACACTGCGTTACTGCAATTTTAACGCCATATAGTTCTGTGCATTACTGCAAGTTTAACACTGTATATTTCATTGAGTTACTACAAGTTTAACTCCATATAATTCTGTATGTTACTGCAAGTTTAACACCGTATATTTCATTGCATTACCGCAAGTTTAACGGTGTGTAATTTAATGCTATATAGTTCTATATGTTACTGAAAGTTTAAAGCCATATAGTTCTGAGCATTACTGCAAGTTTAACACTGTATAGTTCTGTGCGCTCCTGCAATCTTATAGTGTATCTATGGAGTGTGTCTGTGTCGTGAATACTCAAATTAAATTTCACCAAACACCATTGATTTTCATTGATTAAAGTGCATCAACGTACATCCACGTACACATATATACATCTTTATTACATTTTGTTAATAAGCACCCCCCCACTCCCCCATCATGTCAGGGAGGACAGCATGGAGAGCCAGACATTCCAATGGCAGTGTAATGGGGCCAGCAGTGTATGTGTCCACAGGCAAAGATGGACGTGGTCAGTCCTCAGACAGGACATCCTTTCCTCTGTTTAGTGATGTTGCCCATGTTATCCACAGCATCAGCCACTTGCTCCTTGACAATGCACAGCCATTACTCGATTCAGATGTTGGTTCTGACTCTGAAGTTGAGAAAGGCAGGAACATGAGAAGGGAGAACACTGGTACACAAATTGGCAGTCATTTTCCCCCAGCCGCAGCATATTGGCAATTTGTCTCCAGTGGTAATGAGGATGGAGGTGATGATGATGATGATGAGATCACTGACTCAACTTGGGTGCTGGATAGAGCAGAGGAGGAAAGTGAGGGTGAGACACAACCCCAATGAGGCAGCCATCATGGCAAAGTAGAGAGCAGCCACCCTATTCTATCACATTTTGGAGCTGTTATCTCCTGGACCACTTCTTACAGCTCAGGAGGAGCGGTGGAGAAGGTGGCCGCCTAAATTATGCATTTCTCAATTTTTTTAGTCCTCCTCAGCTTCCACATCCCATCGACAGTGTCTGCATCACATGGTAGACGATTATCTAGGGAGGAAAAAAGAGATGGAGAGCTTTCCGGTCAACGATCCACTGGCGTACTGGGTCATGAGAATAGATCACTGACCAGAACTTGCCCAGTATGCTATTGAGCTGCTGGGCTGCCCTGAATCCAGAGTACTTTCTGAACAGGCATTCAGTGCTGCTGAAGTTTTTGCTACTGATCACAGAATGCGTATGTCCACAGACTCTATGAACCGTCTGACTTTTATCAAAATGAATCAGTCCTCCTGAATTACCAGCAGCTATGAAGTCCCTGATGCCCATGTCACCGATTAAGTGTTTTTGGGATGTGGAACCTCTGCAAGACTTCTAGGCTGCCTAGTGTTGTGGGTGCTGATTAATCTGGAAGAATGTTTTTGGTGTAGGTTTCATGGACACAATTAACACCCAAAGACCATTTTTTCAGCACCTGTTTGACAGGTGTATATCATTATATTTTTTGACAGCAAGGCCAATTCTTGCTTTCATCAAGAGTACCTTTATAGGGTTACGGTGTGAAGGTGCCATCGACACCCAAAGAACAATTTTTCAGTACCCATTACAGAAGTAGAAATCCAAAGTCTGTGGTAGCAACACCAGAATCCAAAGGGAAAGTGTAATTTTTTGGGCTTTGTAAATAAAATTATTGCTGCAGCAGCTTCTATACACAGTACAGATGTGCCATTTTACAGGTGGACTAAGAGGACCCCCCCTTTGGCACTATATATATATATATATATATATATATATATATATATATATCCAAATCAGCTGGCAATATGTACCCCTCCAAAAAAATGCACTGCCCCCACTGCGCCAATCAATAACCAGTGACCCCTAACAGTGAACAGTCTTACTGAAAAACATACAAAAAGTATATCAATATCAGTGAAAATAGAAAACAAAAAACAAAACAAACAGCTGCTACCTTAGTGAAATTGATGTCTAAACAAATAAATTATACCCCTAATCATGTACTGCAAAGATATTAGAAGATGATTTAAGTAGCGCTCATAATACAATAAATGTGCAAAATGTGAAATAATCCAATCTATCACCCCGTGATACAATGACAAAAAGAACTAAAAGTCCATTGAACAAAATCTTGAAAATCGCAGAAGGGAATCAGTTTTCAAAAAAATCCTTCAGACTTCCATCACATCAATGTGCTCGTGACACCTCGCCCAATAGAAACGCACTCACCGACTGATGTTGCCTCATACTTTCGTGTTTGGCAAAAAAGCAGTGTAGATACCCCTTGGGTCTATCTCTCGATCAGTTTGGGCAAGGCTCATCCATATATAAAAAGTGAAAATACAATGCTCCACATAGCGTGATAACATTTAAAAAATGTATTCAAACACCACACACATCACTTCAATATATCAACTCACATGTTGACTAAAAAATGCCAGCATCAATAAAAAAAGGATCACAGCAAACTTTCACCAAACTAACGGGTGTTGCACTGCGGATATAGCAGGACCTAAAATGTGCGTTATGAACTCTCACCACTTCCCAGTCACTCCTCCAGATAAACTAGAACCAGTCACGACCACCAGCGTCCTTCTCTCAGTAACGCTCATCTCCGTGTGGCCACGCCTCCGACATGTTTTGTCACTCTGACTTCTTCCTGGGAAAAGGCCCAATTAGCCATTTTCCCTCCCTGGTATCAAGTTAGTGTTACAAGGTCTCAGGTGTGAATGGGGAACAGGTGTGTTAAATATCACTCTCACGCTCTCATACTGGTCACTGAACATTTAACATGACACCTCATGGCTAAGAACTTTCTGAGGATCTGAAAAAAAGAATTGTTGTTTTACATAAAGATTGCCTAGGCTCTAAGAAGATACCAAGACACTGAAACTGTGCTGCAGCATGGTGGCCAAAACCATACAGCAGTTTAACAGGACAGGTTCCACTCAGAACAGGCCTCGCCATGGTTGACCAAAGAAGTTGAGTGCACGTGCTCAGCGTCATATTGTCTTTGGGAAATAGATGTATGAGTGCTGCCAGCATTGCTGCAGACGTTGAAGGGGTGGGGTGGCCAGCCTGTCAGTGCTCAGACCATACGCCTCACACTGCATCGAATTGGTCTGCATGGCTGTTGTCCCAGAAGGAAGCCTCCTCTAAAGATGATGCACAGGAAAGCCTCACAAACAGTTTGCTGAAGACAAGCAATCTAAGGAAATGGATTACTGGAACCAAATCCCGTGGTCTGATGAGACCAAGATAAGCTTATTTGGTTCAGATGTGTCAAGCATGTGTGGCGACAACCAGGTGAGGAGTACAAAGACAAGCGTGTCGTGCCTACAGTCAAGCATGGTGGTGGGAGTTTCATGGTCTGGTGCTGCCGGCACTGGGGAGACACAGTTCAATGAGGGAACCATGAATGCCAACATGTACTGTGACATACTGAAGCACGATCCTCTCCCTCCAGAGACTGGGCTGCAAAACAGTATTCCAACATGATAATGACCCCAAACATACCTCCAAGGCAACCACTGCCTTGCTACAAAACCTGAGGGCAAAGGTGATGGACTGGCCAGGCATGTCTCCAGACCTAAATCCTATTAAGCATCTGTGGGGGATCCCACAGATGGAGGTGCAGGAGCGGAAGGTCTCTAACATCCACCAGATCTGTTATGTTGTCATGGAGGAGTGGAAGAGGACTCCAGTGGCAACCTGTGAAGCTTTGGTGAACTCCATGCCCAAGAGGGTTATGGCAATGCTGGAAAATAATGGTGGCCACACAAAATATCGACACTTTGGGCCCAATTTGCACATTTTCATTTAGGGGTGGACTCACTTTTGTTGCCAGCGGTTTAGACATTAATGGCTCTGTGTTGAGTTATTTTGAGGGGATGGAAAATTGACACTGTTATACAAGCTGTACACTCACTACTTTACATTGTAGCAAAGTGTAATTTCTTCAGTGTTGTCACATGAAAAGATATAATAAAATATTTACGGGGGGCATGGCTTGATGTGCGGCTCGGATGGCAGCACTTTAGAGGAGCTCCGACAGACACACGGCCTAACTGCCTGATACCCTTCCACTAAGCCTTCAATGCTGGGCAGAAAGCTGTACACTGCTCTGCCCACCCGTTCCCGTCGTGGACATTCGTCCTCCGCCACAAGAAACATTACCGATCTGTTTAAATAGAGACTTCCAGTGAGAGACAGAGTGGCCAGTCCTAAAATGGTGCCGACACAGCACCATGAGGAGGACCCTAGCGGGGATTCAGACTCAGCCACATAGGTCACAGGTAGGGGAAAATCAAAAGCTAGCAAACCCCTGACCTACGCTGACATGTCCTGCTTTACAGCGGACATTAAGTCCACATTCTCGGCCGATATCACTGACTTAAAAATGAACCTTGTGGTTCTTACTGAAAAGCTGGCAGCCACTGAACATGCAGGGGGGCAGAGGGATAAGGAAGTACATAGACTCGACACGGTCGCGGCCTCCCACACACACTTCATTGACATGAATAGGCATCCTGAGGACCTCGACAACAGAGGCAGGAGGAACAACATCAGGGTGAGAGGTACACCTGAGTCAGTAGACACGGATCAAATCATCCCTGCCCTCCAGAGAGTATTCAATAGTCTCCTAGATAGGCAGGAGGATAAGGAGATAGAGTTTGTTTGGGCACACAGGGCTCTTAGACTAAGGGGACCAGATACAGCACCTCCTATGGAAGTGATCTGCTGCCTCCAAAACTTTCAGCTAAAAGAGGACACAATGCGTAAGGCAAGAAGAAATGACAGGATTATTTTTAATGGCGAAAGCATTATGCTGTTCCAGGATCTGTTGCAAATAACTCTCAGGAACCGCTGGGCCTTACGTCCCCTACTCTAGAAGCTGAGAGAAAGGGATCTAAAATATACATGGAGTTTCCTTTTGAGCTGATTGTATCAACTAACGGTCATCAGCACGTTCTATGCACTCCAGCGGAGCTGTCTGATTTTTGCACAGGCTTGGGGCTAGATATAGTGGAGCTACCTGACTGGTACGCTGCCTTTGCACTACCACCCCAGGACAGGAGCCTGCCCCATTCCCCTTTCTCTACACCCAAGAAGAGAGTAATTAAAATACCGAAGCAGGGAAAATCAGGTGGATCTAAAGCTGGCACCCCCGAATCCGAGATTTGCACATGATCGAGACCAAGGAGATGACTAGGGGTTATGCGGACTCCTTTCATACTGTTACTGTGTAATGAAAACCTGCACAGGGCTTGGATTGTATTGTGGATGCAAGTTACTTCTGCTAGCAATACATTCTTTATTTTCTTAATTTTGTTCAGTTTGTTTTTTGTTTTCTTTGCTTTTTAGGACTCCTCGCACGCTGCACTGTTTTTTGCCCTTCAGACTCCGTCACCTTTTTGCTTTTCCCACAGGACAATGTCCCTTCTTCCTTACCCAGCAGTCAGGGTATACATCTCCCTAACCCCTCTTTGGCTATATCTACAAGATCAGGTAATGATGGTCATATGGTCACCATTGTGGCATTCTTGAGATGGAATGTATTCTATCCACCAACAGATGGTCATTTCAGCTTGAACTTAACCACAATCCTGGCATTAGACAAGAACTGCCTAATTTTTACAAAGCCAGAAAAATATACTAAAGAGGCAAAACTTATACTCTCCTTATTATACTTATCTTTTCCCACCCTTTCAGGATATCGGGTCAACCGCCTAGCTCTACAAATACAGTTTCTTAACCGAAGCATCACTTTTTCAGTTTTTTTTTCTCCCTTTTTTTTTCTTTTTAATCTCTCAGGTCGTTCGGGCACAGCTCCTCTCCTGAGTCTGCATCATGGCCTATGCCTCCCTGGGCTGCAACCCCACAGTGATCTCACACAGCGTGAGGGGGTTGAACATCCCAGAAAAACACACCACTCTGCTCAGAGAAATTAAGAAAGGTAAGCCACACTTTGTGCTACTACAAGAGACACACTTCAAAACCTACCATGTACATAGACTCACCGACTTAACCTTCACCAGAGCTTATCATGCTACCAACAACCTTACAAAAGCTAAAGGGGTCTCAATCCTAATAAGTAAGGGTGTACCCTTTGAATTGACAGATCAAGTAACTGATACGGAAGGAAGGTACATATTTTTAAAAGGGAAATTATGGGGGAAAGCCCATCACTATAGCAAGCCCACAAATGCACAATAAGGGGGGAAGTAATGAAAATGGGATCACTATATAAGAGACGGGGGAAAGAAAAATCCGAAATTTGACAGACTGCATCAATAGACTGGAAACCCTTCACAAACAGTCTCTTTCAGTAGACTCCGCTAAAGAATTATTATCCAGAAAAAAAGTTACAACAAATTTTTGACACTAAAACCAAATGCTTTCTGTTCTTCGGGAAAAAGATTTATTATGAATCCAGGAACAAAGCAGGTAGGATGTTGGCTAGAGCTTTTAGGGAACACACGTGTAGCAACACTATTCTAAGCATTAAACAGACAAATGGTGAGTTGGATGTCACCACAGAGGCCATCGCAAAACACTTCCGCATCTACTATTCCAACCTCTACAACCTTCCACAACAACACTGACAACCAGATATGAAAGGAGACAGGGCCCAAATTATTAAAGACTTTCTTGACAAAAGCAGACTCCCCTCATTAGACAGCTTAGAGGCCATTTCCCTTGAAAACCCGGTAGATGCAGCTGAGATCAAATGTGCCATAAAATTTTGGAAATTTTGACCTCTTGACAGAACCCTTAAAGTTGGCCTTGAACTCCTTGTCACAACCTAAAGAGGTAACACCAGACCTACTCTCAGCCTTTATTATGGTCTTACCGAAGCCAGGCAAAGACCCTTCGGAATGTGCCAGTTAACGGCCAATATCTTTGTTAAACCTGGACATAAAAATTTTTGCAAAGATTCTGGCCGAAAGACTGAAGCCCTACCTAAACAATCTGATTGGCCTTGAACAAGTGGGATTTATGCTGGGGCGTGAGGCTAAAGACAACGTTATCAAGTCCCTACTGCTAACCCACTCGGCCAGATTGAATAATATCAAGGGCCTTCTCATATCCACAGATGCAGAGAAGGCCTTCAATCGTGTGGCCTGGGACTATATGATGGCCACTTACGGTCATGTGGGCTTAGGTTCGAGGATGCTGACATGGATCTTGGCTCTCTACCAAAAGTCTACAGCGAAATTAAAAATAAATGGCACGCTTTCTGAGAGAGTCCACATCACAAATGGCACGAGACAGGGGTGTCCTCTATCCCCTCTCGTATTCATTTTGTCCTTGGAACCATTTATTAGAAGGATCAATTCAAATCCTTTCATAAGCGGCTTCCAGGTGGTGGGCAGGGAGTTCAAGGTTGCCGCGTACGTGGATGATTTGCTTTTTTTTTTTTTACCAAATTACTGGTCACCCTCCCTAACCTGATTAAAACATTTACACTCTATGGTTATGTGTCCAATTTAAAAATAAATTATTCAAAGTCAGAAGCGATGAACGTGACCTTGCCAGTACAAACTCTTAACTTGACCATGGAAAATTCACTCTTCAAATGGGACTTCAAATCCCTGAAATACTTGGGAATTAAATTGACGCCTCAAATCTCATCAATTTATGACCAAAATTTTCCACAGATTCTCAAAAACAGTGAAAAAGTCCCAAAGCAATGACACACAGGAACCTTTTCGTGGTTCGGGCAGGCAGCCATCATTAAAATGATGGTCCTCCCCAGGCTCCTTTACTTAATATGCACACTCCCGATTAAAATACCACGTCAAATGTTTACTACTTTGCGCTCACTGTTCCTGAAGTTCATTTGGGCACACAAAAAAGTGAGAATCAAGTTTGAAACTTTACTTAAGGCAAAGGAGCTTGGGATTACCAGACTTTCAAAATTATTATTTAGCCTCACACAAGGATCATGGACTGGCATTGTGCACCTGGAATTCAATAGAAATTCAATCCCATTAAAATTCACGCCCTGCATACCATGGTCTTCATACCCAGAAGACTTAAAACACCATCCACTCACAGGAACCACACTAAAACTGATTCATGAGCTACCTAAGAACACTGAGGTCACTTCCTCGCTAGGCCCTCTTACTCCGTTAAAAGATAACCCAGATTTCCTACCAGGTATGGGAAACACTAGTCTGAAGCCATCAAACAATAATACATCACTCTTAGCTAAGGATTGATACTCACAATCAAAGATTAAAGATTTCCCCATTGTCAAACAAGAAAACAATTTGAACAAATTACCCTTCTGTGCATACCTACAAATCCGAAGCTACCTCCAAAGACATGAGAAGTCGAGCGACTTTTCTAGACCCTTGTTTGACAGAGTCGGTGTGCATAAGTGCTCCATAAGCACTAAAATGCAAGAAATAGCTTATAAGCTGCTGACGCAGTGGTATCTAACACCCGCAAAATTGCACAAATGGAATCCACAAGTCCCAGATCAATGCTGTAGGTGCTTGGGGGACACAAGTTCTTTATTACATATTTGGTGGCAGTGTCCTCTGATTGCTTCTTTTTGGGACAAGGTGCTTAAATTAATCAAAACAATAACGGAAACCACATTGACTCTAGATGCAGCTTGCTGCTTACTGCACATTTCAAACTGGACCTTGAAAAAATACAAACATTCACTTACTAAACATTTGTTAAATGCTGCAAAATCTTTGATTCCAATCCACTGGAAATCTCCACGGGTTCCATCTGTATCGGATTGGCTTCATAGAGTGACCGAAATTTATGAAATGGAAGACACTCTGGCACAATCCACTGAAGAAGTGGAGACATTCCATGAAACTTGGCAACCTTGGACCGTTTTCAGGTACTCAGAGGCTTTCTCAGACATTGCCATGGAACAACCAGACACATCAGGACTGGCCTGAGAAACTCTCCAGTAATGATGAAACGGGATTACTATTACTATAGAATCTTTGATTCTGGCGGTTGACCCTTTTTCACCCTTTTTCCTCCCTTTCCCTTCTCTCTCTTCTTCCTCTTCTCTCCCATCTTTTAACCTCACCTGTCTGTTTTTATTTCTCTCAGTTTTTGCTCACAATGCTGATCAACAATTCAAATATTTGCATTAGTCAGACTACTATAGTCATGTTCTTAGTCAGATGGGAAGACTTACTATCGAGTTATATATACACACACACACTATATTATGAAAAGTATTGGGGTGCCTGCCTTTACACGCACATCAACTTTAATGGCATACCAGTCTTAGTTTGTAGGTTTCCTTATTGAGTTGGCTCACCCTTTGCAGCTATAACAGCTTCAACTCTTCTGGGAAGACTGTCCACAAGTTTTGGGAGTGTGTCTATGCGAATATTTGACCATTCTTCCAGAAACGCATTTGTGAGGTCAGGCACTATGTTGGATTCATCCCAAAAGTGTTCTATCGGGTTGAGGTCAGAACTCTGTGCAGGCCAGTCAAGTTCCTTCACCCCAAACTCACTTATCACTTATTTATGGACCTTGCTTTGTGCACTGGTCATGTTGCAACAGTAAGGGCCAACCCCAAATTGTTTCCACAAAGTTGGGAGCATGAAATTTGTCCAATGTGTCTTGGCATACTGATGCTTCAAGATTCCCTTCACTGGAACAAAGCAAGGTGAATAAAGACATGGATGAGCGAGTTTGGAGTGGAGGAACTTGACTGGCCTGCACAGAATCCTGACCTCAACCTGATAGAACACCTTTGGGATGAATTAGAGTGCAGACTACAAGCCAAGTATTCTCATTCAACATCAGTGCCTGACCTCACAAATGCACTTCTGGAAGAAAGGTCAAACATTCCCATAGATGCACTCCTAAACCTTGCGGACAGCCTTCCCAAAAGAATTGAAGATGTTATAGATGTAAAGGGTGGGCCAATATTCAATATTATTTCCTTTATTATATCTATTATGTTTTCTGTGGCAAGTAAAGGCTAGAAAGCTCAAGCAACCATTTTGTGTGTGTGTAAAACACCAAACTCCTATTCACTGGTGAAATACAAAATTTACTGTATGCATGTATCTTTGCAAGCAATAGATTTCATACTTACCTCTCCAGGTGCCAATATGCTCTGTATTGCATAGATAATGCAGTGGTAGAGAATTGAACATCCAGCACACTTCTGGCAGAGTTGGGTTCTTATGCTCTATGATTCCTCCCACCAGCCCTTACATCACTAGAAGATGCAGTAGTGACATATGGACCAATGAACTACTAAGTGCATCAGGAGACCAGACAATTGACATTTACACTGTGTTGAATGCTGAAGATTCTTTAGCAGTGAAATATTTGCAACACATAGAATATATGGGCGTGATTGTTTTGTATTAGGAAATACAAGCCACCAATCTCCATGGCTGAGGGCTGTCATTGGGGAAAGCTAGGGTGGCATGCACCATTATGTACTTTTTTAAGATTGTCTAGAGGAGGATCATGGCATTGGGTGAAACACAGAAAAGTAAGAACTTATATTATTAACGAGAAAGAGATCATAAGGCATGTATGTTTTCCATGAAAAAATCTGTTAACCTTTGTTGCAAAACAGTATTTTCTAAATCAAGTCCTCAAGATCTTTCTTAGGACATGTTTTACTTTTTTATACAGAATTACAGGCTTAACACCAATTATTCTATTGTTGTGAAGCTGGCTGAGAAACGCTGACCAAAGGTGACAATGATGTATAGTTATGTACAGTAAATACCTTCTTCAAAGCTGCCCATTCATCCTCCTTGCAAATGTTTTCTCTGCTTGTCAAGTCCTTCTCTTCTCTTTCATTTCACCGTGACCATTCTATAACTGTAAACACAAGCTTTGAATATGATTCAAGAATTACACTTTAAGGCAGAACTACAGGTTATTTCTTTTGCTAAAGAATACACAGCCCAGTGAAAATGAAACAAACAAAAAAATATAATTTTTGATGTGTAAAGTCATTTTTTTGGAGAACAAATTGTTAATCATACATTAAGGGACAAAATATGGTAATTTGGCTACATAGGAACATTCAAAAAAAGTCCAACTGAGGGGTAGGCAACACAGAAAATAATTAACAGACCCACAAGTAAAAGTAGATTACAAACAGAGGGCTCAGCAGACCTGACCAGTGGCGGCTGTTGAAGTTTTTGGATGGGGGGCGCCGGACCCCGCCCATCATTTTTGACCACTCCCACTTCTCATAAACCACACCCCTTATATAATCCAAAGGATGTGCAATATATAGGGCACGGGTAGAGAATCTATCACGGTGTATAAATATATATATATATATATATAAATATATATATATATATATATATATATATATATATATATATATATATATATATTTTTTTTTGTGTAACACATTTTTGTATATATTATAATTGTATGTGATTCTGTGTCCCATATAGGCAGCGCTTACAGTGCACTGTCTGTCACATAGAAATCACATAGGACTGGAATACATTCTAAAATCGTGAGATGTCATTGCTGGTTTCCAGTTTCTAAAGGCACAAACAAAGGAAGGATGTACAGTAGTATAGTGAGCCAGCCCAGGAGCCTTTATGAAGTTGAACCCTCATCGTGCAATGTGGCGAGTTCTCTTACCTTCCTTCCTGCAGTTCCACTCAGGCCGAAGAACGGAGCTGCCGACGTCACTTCTGGCTTTCGTCTGTTTCACGAAACCCGGAAGTGACCTTGAGATTTGAACAACAATGCTCTCGCTTGTAGAATCACAGTGATTTTATGGACAGAAGCTACTCTGCATTTTGTATTGCGCTGCAAGGTGGGCTAAAAGCCTGCAAACGAAGTGCCATGTCTGAAATATCATGATTGCATTAACGTGGTGCTTCCCATAGTGCACCGCGCCCAGCACCACTGTGCTCTTTGTTAAAGGACTTTTTTTCTTAAAGGGGCCGTTTTAATTTTTTTTGTGATTACAGGAGGGGGGGGGGGGGCACCTGGGCGCCCCCTATGAACGGGCCGCCACTGGACTTGACTGAGCCGCTTGAAAAACCTTATGACCAAAGTTGGCATCAGATGAGGCTTCAACTTCCACCTGATAAAATTTGACAAACGTGGAAACAGAAGACAAAGTGGTAGACTTGTAGATCTGGGAAACAGATTACTGATACTGGAAAACACATGAAGCACTTTGACACCGAAAGGTGGAGCCCTTTTCTTTAGTCTATAAGCTTGAATAATGAAATGTAGAATCCATATGGAGATAATAATGATAGAAGCAGGCAGACCCTTATGGGGATATACTTAAAGTGGTTGTAAACACTTACAAACCACTTTGACCTAGAGGTAAGCCTAGATTAAGGCTTACCTGTAGGTCCAAGAAATATCTCCTAAACCTATACGGTTTAGGATATATTTATCTGAAGACAGCCACCACGGTCTACGGCGCATGCGCCGTAGAAAGTGGCGCGCAGGCGCACTGGGTAAGCCGCAGATCGCGGCAATATGCCGTGAGTGTCGGCTCCCGTGCGCATGCATGGGAGTGACGTCATCACTGCTCCGGTGAATCACAGCGCCGGAGCAGCGAGACCCACGGAGACCCACCAAGAAGATGGACGCTCAGAACTACAGGGGACAGCGGTGACTTCGCTGGCTCCTGTGTCAGGTGAGTGACACAGAATGGACTACTATGCGATGCATTATGCTTTACATTTGCAGGGAATCAAAGAGGAAGTAAACCCATCAGGGTTTACTTCCTCTTTAAGAAGGACTAATGGTCTAAAAATAAATCTTCAAAGAGGATCAATGGGTCAATTATAAACAGCTCTATTAAAGTATATTTTGTAAAAATAGTACATGAAAAAATAGCAAAAGCCTCTGACATAACAAAAAGTTAAAATGACAATGTTGTCAAAACCAGACAAAAAAGCTCATCTAATCTGATGGTTGAATCAAAGAGGCACTTGTGAAAGTGACTGCAGACAAAGTATAATGTGGTTTAACCACAGTTAGCCAATCTATGACTTCAACGGTAGTACAGGGCCAGACATGATGTGGAGTATATGATAAATGGATGGATGGATGGATGGATGGCTGAGTCCACTGAAACAGAGTCAATCAGTGGTGCATTTACATCGTACAGCCGCAGGTACAGGTAAAGGCTGAATGTAGTCTGCACACCTATATATTGAATGGTAGCCAAACAGCTAACCTGGCTGTGTAAAGCTTGACAGTAAGCGGGTGGACAGGTGCAGATAGGAGTGGTGTGCGTGCAGTATCTTGCTAGGAGCCCGGCTACATGTGGGTGAGTCGGTGTCCTATGGTCAGTATACACAAAGTAAGTCAATGCAATCTCATCACTCCCCAGGTATGCTGAATGCTCCTAATGCCTCGTGGAAAAAATCCACATGGAGGTAGTCCTCTGTATATGCAGTGTTAGTCCACTGGCAGATGATGTGGGTGTGGGAGTCTGCATGGTCTGGTCTATGAATGGATGTCACAGTAGTAATGACACAGTGCTGACATGTTTCACTCATGAAAATTAGCTTCTTCAGAGCAAGCATGGGAGGTACCTTAAATAGGATAGAAGTTGAACCATTAGATTTTCAACAGTAGTGTCAGAAACCATGACCCAGACCGAGACAGAAGTACAATTAAATCACACTTGTTTATTAATAAAAAATAAAAAGGTAAATAGAGTAAGCATAGTCAAAGCAGAGCCAGAGTCCAGTAACCGGATCGAGTAGTCAGCCAGTCCAGAGTTCAATAACCAGATCGGGTAATCAGCCAGGCCAGAAGTTAGGGATTCAAATGGAGCAACACCAAGCAGGATAAGGAGCCAGAAGGGATGTCAGCAAGCCAGTCTTAAAGAGAACCACAGGAGATGGTTTCATGTGATGTGACCAAGGCGAATGTAGAGATGAAGTGAGCTGGACAGCATTAAGTAGGCAGGTCAGATCGAGCAGGATCAGGAACAGCTGATAACTGTGGGGAGAGATGAGAGCTGGCAATTAGCCTACAGCTGAGCAGCCAGCCCAGAGAAGGAAGGGCTAAGCTAGCCCTGACAGTACTCCCTCCTCAATGACCCCTCTCCCTCGGAGGGCCACCGGGCTTGAGGGGAAAATGTCTATGGAACTCGCGGAGGAGGACAGGGGCATGTACGTCTGAGGATGAAACCCAGGAGTGTTCCTCCGGACTGTAACCCTTCCAATGCACCAGGTACTGTATGCGCCCACTGAACCTACAGGAGTTAACAATGGATTGTACCTCATACTCCTCATGGTTCTCAACCTGAATAGGGTGAGGGCGGGGTACAGAGGTGGTAAATTGGTTGCAGACCAACGGTTTCAATAAGGAGACATGAAACACATTTGACATACTAGGAGGAAGGTTCCAATGCGTAAGCCACTGGGTTAATCCTGCTAAGGATACAGAAAAGCTCAATAAACCGAGGTGCAAACTTCAGTGAGGGAACACGAAGTCGGAGGTTGCGAGATGACAGCCAGATCCTGTCCCCAACCTCGTAGGAAGGCGCAGGCAGGTGTCTGTGGTCAGCATGGAGTCTGTACCTATCATTAGCATGATGCAAAGCCTCCTGGACTTGTACCCAAGTGGAAAGAAGACCATGGAGATGCTCCTCTAACACAGGAATACTCTACGGAACAAATGAGTCAGTCAACATGGAAGGTTGGAAACCATAATTCGCCATAAATGGAGACAATCAGGAGGCAGAATTTAAGGCTCTGTTGTGAGCAAACTTTGCCCATGGTAATAGGTCTGACCAGTTGTTATGGTGCTTTAGAAATATAGCAACGTAGGAATTGCTCCAAGGACTGACATTGACTCGCTCTATGGCCCCATTAGCCTGTGGGTGATACGCAGAAGAGAAAGCAAGCTGGATTCCCAACTGTGCACAAAAGGCTCACCAGAACCGAGAGACAAACTGACTGCCCCTGTCCGAGACAATCACCTTGGGTAGCCCATGTAAGCAAAAGATCTTCTGAGCAAAAATGGATGCCAGTTCCTTAGAAGTAGGCAACTTCTTAAGTGGAATACAATGACACATCTTTGAGAACCGGTCAACCACCATAAGGATAACAGTGTTGCCTTGGGAGTTGGGCAACTCCACAATGAAATCCATTGACAGGTGGGTCCAGGGCCTCGCTCCATTGGGTATGGGTTGTAAGAGGCCTACTGGAAGGTGTTGTGGAGTCCTACTCTGAGCACACACGGAACAGGCAGCTACGAAGGCAGTAACATCATCCTGTAGGCCACCAGAATTGTTGGGAAATGGCCCAAATGATTTGATTCTTCCCAGGATGGCCAGCTGCCTTGGGAGAATGGTAAGTCTGGAGCACGGCAGTACGGAGACTCTCTGGAACAAAGCAGCGGTCACAAGGTTTATCAGGAGGAGCATGGACATGAGCAGCAAGAATTTTGTCACCCAAAAGAGAACTAAGACTGGTGCGAACCGTAGCCAAGATACAATCAGGAGGAATCACAGGAACTGGAACCAACTCCGACTTCCAAGTGGAGGAAAATTGTCGTGAGAAGGCATCAGCTCTTACATTCTTAGTGCCGGGTAAGAATGAGACAATGCAATTAAAACTCGACAAGAAAAGAGCCCATCTCGCCCTTCTGGGAGAGAGGTGCTTAGCCTCAGACAAGAAAGTAAGATTCTTATGGTCAGTAAGAATAAGAACTGGCACAGTGGTACCTTCAATGTCGTTAGACATTGGCTGAGTTAAACTATAGGTCGGGAGGACCCGTTTTCACTGGCTTTTTGCCCATTTTTGCGGGCTTTCCTGACATAGACATAGACTCTAGCCCCCACTCTATCCCTATAGGTCCTGGGTTTCTGTCCATTCATCTGGGGACTTTTGTACAGAGTAAATGATTGGCGTTTCCAATGCAGGGTGGGGCTTTAACACATCATGTGAGTAATTTCGTCCTATTAATGAATTTGTTGTTAATAATTATGAATTATGGTCTTTGATTGGTGCTATATTTCTTACAGTTATTTATATATATATGTGCAATTTGGGGGAGCAGTTAGATGCCCCAGTAGAAGTCCTTTGGGACGAAACACATTGGGCAAGGTTTTTATGTTCCCTGTATTGCCTTTTATCATGCGATCACATTTTTTTTACATTTTCTTTTTATTGTATATGCTGGTTTTATGCAAAATAAACAGCAAGTTCTGCTTTTTGATCTACACTATGGGAAGCCGTTGTTCTTTTTGTTTTACATATGACTCCCTCCGTGAGTTTTTTCTCCTTTTATTGGAACCTTTGGAAGGAAGATTGGAACCCTTGAGACGGTGTCGATTGCTCCTCTACTGATTGAAAGACCCACAGCCCCCCCATTGGCTGATGGACCATCTGTGACCTGTCGTACAGTTCCTGTAGAGTCGAGTATTTATTTGTGTATGCTCGTTTGACCTGGTGCCCACATACAGGTCCCGTGGCTCTGGTAAGAGTACCCACCTTTTTTACACTTCGTTTTGATGTTATTGCCTCAAATGTTTTCTGGATTATCCTTTGGCTTATGCACTGTATGAACCACTACATCCGAGTCTCACATGGATTCCATGGACTGATTTATTTAATTCTTGGGACTTTATGGGTTTTTTTTGGTGTTAGTCACTTCACCATTTAATTTTTCTTTTTATTATTTTTCTTTTTTTTTCCTATTTTTAGCGCTGCATTATTGTTTCTGCAAGGAGATGTCTCCATTCTTTCAGGGCTAAAATGATCGCCAACAGCTCTCTGTCACCAATCTCAAAATTGCACACAGCAGGTGACAATTTCTTGGAAAAGTAGCCACAGGGATGCATATCGCTCTCAGAGTTAGGACTTTGAGACAGAAGGGCGTCAACTCCAGTCTCAGAAGCATCAACTTCTAGGATAAAAGGCAACATAGGACCAAGATGTGCCAACACAGGAGCAGAAACAAAGTCAGCCTGGAGAGTCTCAAAGGCCTTAATGGACTCCGGAGACACACTCTGTGGATTACCGTCCTCTCTGGTCATATCAGTCAGAGGCTTGACCAGAGACAAGAAGTTCCGAATAAACTTCTGATAGTAGTTAGCAAAGCCCAGGAAACGCTGCAGAGGATGTAAACCCACGGGTCGAAGCCACTGTAGGACTGCCAAAAGTTTCTCTGCATCCATCGAAAAACCAGCAGTGGAAATGGCATAGCCCAGGAATGTAACCTGTTCACGATGGAACTCGTACTTTTACAGTTTACAATAGAGATTGTTCTCTCTTAGTTTCTGAAACACACGACAGACATCTGTGTGGTGGCTCTCCAGGGACTTGGAAAATATGAGGATGTCATCGAGATAAACCACCACACATAACTGCAACAAATCTCGGAAGACATTGTTAATAAATTCCTGGAAAACTGCCGGAGCGTTACAAAGACCAAAAGGCATTACCAGGTACTCATAATGGCCCGTTCTAGTATTAAACGCAGTTTTCCACTCAGTGTGTGTAAAGGGGCTCCTGCGCTCTATGGCAAAAAAATTGGAAGAAAGCAAGAGAAATGTTCTAGCAGGAGCAGCAAGCACTCTATGAGTGAACTCTCAATAGTAAACAGAAAAAAGGGGGAGGGGTGTGTTGCGCTTCCTAAATACCAACAAAAACGAATACAATAACTATAAATCAAATGGTACTAAAAAGGTGTAAATAATTCTTAAAGTGTTTAGTGAGCGGCACTTAAAGCTTAAAGACGTGCATTAAAATAAACGTCTAATATATAGTGTTCTTATACATTATTCCTGTGTCTAGAAAATAAGCAGAACAGTGCTTGAGACCATAAAGTGCATAGAATAAATAAATTAAGGATGAGTGAACATCTATGATATCACTGTAAGCAAAATTATAAAAAAATATATATAATAGTCTATGTGATCAAAATCGCATAAAAAAACCTATAAATGAATGAAATCGTGATCTAAAACGTGCAGAGAAAACAGAGGAATGTCCCAATTACATTCCTTAACATAAATAGAACTAAATAGCAGCAAAAACGTGAATTTCGATAAAGTGTCCCATACACAATTCAATCATGCAACTTTCAGATGTGATTTCACAGCCGTCAAAAAAAGTGCAATGTGCCAGGGCAACTCCCCTCCAACGGTGTTCCGTGCCAGTGCTGGTTATCTTAAACAATTACCTCACAGCTGCAAGGTATGCAGCGAAACAACTGATGTTGCAGGGAAAACTCAGGGGGGTCAGCGGGGCTGTGGATGGGGGCTTCTGACGGTGCCGTTCTTCCTTGTAGTTATGGCCAATATAGCAATGCTCAAAACAACAGGTAAAGAATATCCTCCATAGTGTAGTATTTCAAACAAATAGTTTATCAAAAGTAGCTAAAATTACTCACACAGAGGAGCAAATGAACAGGCACACAGCTTAACAGATCTGAGCGATTTCCTCAGGTACAGAATCCCAGTTGAAGTCCATACAGGACGTAACGCGTAGGAGACCGGAAGTGACGTCTGTACCTGAGGAAATCACTCAGATCTCCCCCTTTTTTTGCAGTTTTCCACTCATCGCCCTTCTTAATGTGCACAAGATTGTATGCCCCTCTCAAGTCAAGCTTTGTGAAAACTGTTGCTCCCTTGAGGCGGTCAAATAACTCTGTAATCAATGGAATCGGGTAGGCATTCTTAATCGAGACACGATTGAGACCCCTATAATCTATACAAGGTCTCAGTTCACCGCTCTTCGTCTTCACAAAGAAGAAACCAGCACCAGCAGGAGAAGAGGATTTGTGGATGAAACCTCAAGAAAGTGAATCTGCAACATACTCATCCATGGCCTTATCCTCCAAGACCGACAAGGGGTAAACCCGACCACGGGGAGGTATGGCACCAGGTTGAAGGTCAATTGCGCAATCATAGGACCAGTGTGGAGGCAAACTCCCGGCTTGAACTTTGTCAAAGACATTGCTAAAATCACGGTACTCTTCCAGCAGGGAGTAAAGAGGTGCACAGGACCTTGGATACCTTCAGGAAGCATGTCTCACTGCGTTGTGGTGACCAGGAGAGAAACTCAGCATGGAGCCAATCAAAAGAGGGGTTGTGCCTATGTAACCAAGGATAACCAATAACCAGCGGAAACCTGGGTGAGGAAATAACTTGGAATTGGATTATCTCATGGTGAAGTGCCCCTATGGCCATGGACAATGTAACCGTCTCATGAGTCACATGGGCAGGCTGTAAAGGTCTCCCATCAAAAGCCTCAATGGCAAGTCGAGTGTCACGCAGCTACAGCAGAATAGAGTGCTGCAAAACAAATGCAGCATCAATGAATAGGCCTGCAGCCCCATAGTCGATTAGAGCCTGTATCTCAATGGACGACTCAGCCCAAGAAAGGGTGATCGAAACCAGGGGCTTATTCTTCTGGAAAACTGGGAACGAAACAATGCCACCTAAGGTCTGTTCATGACAGGACCTCAAAGTTCGAGCATTCCCTGAACGGGTAGACAAGACTTCAAAAAGTGACCTGCCTGGCCACAATAGGCACAATCTCTCCCTCCTCCTAAAGGCTCTCTCATCTGCAGAGAGACGCGTGAAGCACAGGTGCATGGGTTCATATTTACTGACTGACTCGGTACCAGGAGGCATGGGAGGTGGGGGAGGCATGGGAGGTGGGGGAGGCACGGGTGGGACTGCAAAGCTCAGAGGCAAACGTACAGGAGGCTTCCGCAAGCGCTCCTTAAAAGAAAGTCTTTCTCTGAGTCTGGAGTCAATGAGGATGGCAAACCAGATCGAGCTCTCCAGCTTCGTAGATATATCTTGGGCTGCTATCTCATCATTGATGGAATTGGAGAGACCATGAGCAAAAGCAGCCACGAGGGCCTCATTGTTCCAAGCAACCTCTGCTGCCAGAGTACGGAATTCAATGGTGTAGTCGGCAACAGTTCTTGTACTTTGTTTGATGGACATGAGGCACTTGGCAGCAGAAGCGGAGCATGCGGGAACATCAAATACCCTTTTAAAGGAGGCCACAAACTCAGGGTAACTCAAAACAACAGGTTTTTGCATCTGCCATAGAGGGTTAGCCCAGGCCAAGGCTCTCTCAGAAAGCAAAGATATCATGAAACCTCCTTTGCTTCTGTCCGTGGGAAACGCCTGGGGCAGCATCTCAAAGTATATCTTAACCTGATTGAGAAACACTCTGCATTGAACTGGATCACCACCAAATCGCTGGGGAGGCAGAGCGGAACCAGACTTATAGAGGTAATACTCGAGGCGGGTGCCTGCACAGAGACTGGCGCAGCAGCAGGGACGGCCTGCAACTCAGGTTGTACCAAAGCAGCTACAGTGGGGGATTCCAGGTGAGCCGTGCGACTCAGGAGCGTTTGTAACGGCAATGGCAAACCGATCCATGCGGTGATCTTGCTCATCCAATCTGGAAAAAATATTACCAACAAGCGGATTGACTGTATCTTCTGAATTCATGGCCTTCGCCTACTGTCAGAAACCATGAACCAGACCAAGACAGAAGTACAATCAAATGACACTTGTTTATTAATAAAAAATAAAAAGGTAAATTTAGCATAGGCATAGTCAAAGTAAAAGCATAGTCAAAGCAGAGCCAGAGTCCAGTAACCGGATCGAGTAGTCAGCCAGTCAAGAGTTCAATAACCAGATCGGGTAATAAGCCAGGCCAGAAGTCAGGGATCCAAATGGAGCAACAGCAAGCAGGATAAGGAGCCAGAAGGGATATCAGCAAGCCAGTCTTAAAGAGAACCGCAGATGGTTTCATGTGATGTGACCAAGGCGAAGGCAGAGATGAAGTGAGCTGGACAGCTTTAAGTAGGCAGGTCAGATGAGCAGGACCAGGAACAGCTGATAACTGTGGAGAGAGATGAGAGCTGGCAATTAGCCTACAGCTGAGCAGCCAGCCAAGAGAAGGAAGAGCTAAACCAGCCCTGACAAGTAGGAGTCCTCAGCGTGCACTTAAATAGGATAGTTAGAAGTTGCACCATTTGGTTTTCAACAGTAGGGGTCCTCAGTATGAACTTAAATAAGATAATCAGTAGTTGCACCATTAGGTTTTCAACAATTGGGGTCCTCAGCATTCACTCATACATCCAGCATTCATTATAGCAAATAGGTAAAGGGGACCCTTGAGTGCAACATAAAACAGCATTTTTTTCAAAAATAAAAACAACTAATATCTTTCTAGGAGAGGATAGATCGATATAAGGGGGAAAGGGAGCCCTGAGCATAAAGTCCACCTGAATATTTTTAGGTTAAATAGGAGTAATAGGAAGGCCTCTTTTTGGGAGGGAATAGCTAATTATGCAAGAGAAACAATAACTGGAGGGAACAATTTTAAGTACATGTAATGTCAAATAACACTAGGAACAAAGTCATAGTAAGCAACTGCCTTTACCCATTGGGGTAGCTGAACGTACACTTCCCACACATAGACGGATAAGAAAGATTGATTTTATTTTTACTTTTTACATTAACCACTTGCCGACCGCCTCACGCCGATGTACGTCGGCAGAATGGCACGGGCAGGCATAAGCACGTACATGTACGTGATTTGCCTCCCGCGGGTCGGGGGCCCGATCGGGCCCCCGCCCGGTGCCTGCGGCGGTCGGTTTTCGTTCGGGAGCGATCCCGGACGAGGGGACGGCCATTCATTCATGGCCACCCCCTCGCGATCGCTCCCGACGAATGGAAATCCCCGGTGACATCACTTCCTCTCCTGTAATGTAAACACAGGAGAGGAAGTGATGTATTCTCTCCTCCGTGTCGGTATTTTTCGTTCCGACACGGAGGAGAGCGGATCAGTGAGTTGCACCAACACATCCCACACACAGTAGAACATGCCAGGCACACTCACACCCCCCCTTTACCCCCCGATCACCCCCCCAATTACCCCTGCCCCCCCAGTCACAGTGACACCAATGTCATTTTTTTTTTTTTTTTGCATTGGTGTCATTTGTGACTGTAATAACTGTTAGGGCAGTTAGGGTTAGCCCCCTTTAGTTCTAATGTACCCCCCTAACCCCCCCAATAAAGGTTTAACCCCGTGATCACCCCCCGTCGCCAGTGTCACTAAGGCTGGGTTCACATTGCAGCGGTTTATGAGAACGAATGTGATTCGCACCGCACTGCAGTGCAAATCACATCCGATCTCTGTGCGATTCGAGTTCAGCCATTCGCCGCACCCGCCGCACCCGCCACACCCGCCGCACCCGCCGCAAATTCGCACGGGACCCTTTTTTTGGCCCGCAGCAGAATCGGATCGCATGGGTGTTCACACCATGCGATCCGAGTTTGCAGATCGCACTGCGATATGCGAACTGATCTGGGGGTGTCAGTAACATTTCACTGACACTCCCAGCAGTTCGCATAGGGCAGTGTGAACTGCCGCCGGGAGGCATGCGATGCGGGAACCCGCCGCGGATTCGCGGCGTTTCCGCATCGCTCCAGTGTGAACCCAGCCTAATAAGCGATCATTTTTCTGATCGCCGTATTAGTGTCACAGGTGACGCTAGTTAGGCAGGTAGGTATTTAGGTTCGCCGCAGCTTTTTATAGCGCTAGGGACCCCCATATACTACCGCATAAAGCCCCCTGATTGCCCCCTAGTTAACCCTTTCACCAGTGATCACCATATAACTGTTACAGGTGACGCTGGTTGGTTAGTTATTTTTTTATAGTTTCAGGGCACCCGCCATTTATTACCTAATAAAGGTTTAACCCCCTGATCACCCGGCAGGTGTCATTTGTGACTAATAACTGTTAGGGCAGTTAGGGTTAGCCCCCTTTAGTTCTAAGGTACCCCCCTAACCCCCCCAATAAAGGTTTAACCCCGTGATCACCCCCCGTCGCCAGTGTCACTAAGGCTGGGTTCACATTGCAGCGGTTTATGAGAACGGATGTGATTCGCACCGCACTGCAGTGCAAATCACATCCGATCTCTGTGCGATTCGAGTTCAGCTATACAGATAGTATGGCTGAATTCGTGTCGCACCCGCCGCACCCGCCGCAAACTCGCACGGGACCCTTTTTTTGGTCCGCAGCAGAATCGGATCGCATGGGTGTTCACACCATGCGATCCAAGTTTGCAGATCGCACTGCGATATGCGAACTGATCTGGGGGTGTCATTAACATTTCACTGACACTCCCAGCAGTTCGCATAGGGCAGTGTGAACTGCCGCCGGGAGGCATGCGATGCGGGAACCCGCCGCGCATTCGTGGCGTTCCCGCATCGCTCCAGTGTGAACCCAGCCTAATAAGCGATCGTTTTTCTGATCGCTGTATTAGTGTCACAGGTGACGCTAGTTAGGCAGGTAGGTATTTAGGTTCGCCGCAGCTTTTTATAGCGCCAGGGACCCCCATATACTACCGCATAAAGCCCCCTGATTGCCCCCTAGTTAACCCTTTCACCAGTGATCACCATATAACTGTTACAGGTGACGCTGGTTGGTTAGTTATTTTTTTATAGTTTCAGGGCACCCGCCATTTATTACCTAGTCTCACTAGTGTACCCCTAAATTTAGGGGTGTCTACTTTCTAAAATGGGGTCATTTGGGGGGGGGGGGTTTGTGCCATCTTGGCATTTTATGGCCTTCAAAACTGTAACGCCCTTAGAAAGCCTGAAGGCGGTGCTTGGTTTTTGGGGCCCCGTACGCGGCTAGGCTCCCAAAAAGTCCCACATATGTGGTATCCCCGTACTCAGGAGAAGCAGCAGAATTTATTTTGGGGTGTCATTTCACATATGCCCATGGCATGCGTGAGCAATATATCATTTAGTGACAACTTTGTGAAAAAAAAAAAAAGTTTGTAATTTTCCCGCAACTTGTGGCAAAATATAAAATATTCCATGGACTCAACATGCCTCTCAGCAAATAGCTTGGGGTGTCTACTTTCTAAAATGGGGTCATTTGTGGGGGTTTTGTGCCATCTTGGCATTTTATGGCCTTCAAAACTGTAATAGGTAGTGAGAAGTGAACTCAAAAAATTACGCCCTTAGAAAGCCTGAAGGCGGTGCTTGGTTTTCGGGGCCCCGTACGCGGCTAGGCTCCCAAAAAGTCCCACATATGTGGTATCCCCGTACTCAGGAGAAGCAGCAGAATTTATTTTGGGGTGTCATTTCACATATGCCCATGGCATGCATGAGCAATATATCATTTAGTGACAACTTTGTGAAAAAAAAAAAAAAAAAAAAAAAGTTTGTAATTTTCCCGCAACTTGTGGCAAAATATAAAATATTCCATGGACTCAACATGCCTCTCAGCAAATAGCTTGGGGTGTCTACTTTCTAAAATGGGGTCATTTGTGGGGGTTTTGTGCCATCTTGGCATTTTATGGCCTTCAAAACTGTAATAGGTAGTGAGGCGTGAAATCAAAAATTTACGCCCTTAGAAAGCCTGAAGGCGGTGCTTGGTTTTCGGGGCCCTGTACGCGGCTAGGCTCCCAAAAAGTCCCACATATGTGGTATCCCCGTACTCAGGAGAAGCAGCAGAATTTATTTTGGGGTGTCATTTCACATACGCCCATAGCATGTGTGAGCAATATATCATTTAGTGACAACTTTGTGTAAAAAAAAAAAAAAAATTTTTTTTTTGTCATTATTCAATCGCTTGAGGCAAAAAAATAAAATATTCAATGGGCTCAACATGCCTCTTATCAATTTCCTTAGGGGGTCTACTTTCCAAAATGGGGTCATTTGGGGGGGTTTTGTACTGCCCTGTCATTTTAGCACCTCAAGAAATGAGATAGGCAGTCGTAAACTAAAAGCTGCGTAAATTCCAGAAAACGTACCTTAGTTTGTAGATGTGACAACTTTTGCGCAAACCAATAAATATACAATTATTGACTTTTTTTTTACCAAAGACATGTGGCTGAATACATTTTGGCCTAAATGTATGACTAAAATTGAGTTTATTGGATTTTTCTAATAACAAAAAGTAGAAAATATCATTTTTTTTCAAAATTTGCGGTCTTTTTACGTTTATATCGCAAAAAATAAAAATCGCAGAGGCAATCAAATACCATCAAAAGAAAGCTCTATTTGTGGGAAGAAAAGGACGCAAATTTTGTTTGGGTACAACATTGCATGACCGCGCAATTACCAGTTAAAGCAGCGCAGTGCCAAAGTGTAAAAAGACCTCTGGTCATTTACCAGCAAAATGGTCCGGTCTGAAAGTGGTTAATCAGGGTTCCAGGAAGATTGCCAAGTTACATTCGGTATTGAGCTCTCTTGGGTGTAAGGTTCCCAATATAAATATTCACATTTTTTTCTTTCTGGATCAGAATCCTATCAAAGTCCCCCCCCTCTGAGGGGAAGGTTTAGGCCAGGGATATGCAAAAAGCGGACCTCCAGCTGTTGCAGAACTACAAGTCCCATGAGGCATAGCAAGACTCTGACAGCCACAAGCATGAGACCCAGAGGCAGAGGCATGATGGGACTTGTAGTTTTGCAACAGCTGGAGGTCCGCTAATTGCAGATCCCTGGTTTAGGCCATAGATGCCCTTCACTCTCATTCCACTTGGGTTACCTCCCTGGCATTGTAAGAAGTGAAACGCAAGTGGGCATTCATCATCCTTCTTTTTGATGCTTTGGACATGTTCCCCAATTCGAACCTTAAATGGCTTTTTGGTTTTACCAATGTACGCTTTGTCTCAGGGGCAAGTAATCATGTATATCACATGAGTGGTTGAACAACTGACAAATTTGCATATTCTATACTGTATGTCTCCATCAGAGCTGATGAATCCATTGGTCCTGTCTGCAAATTTGCACATAAAGCATCTACCACATGGATACATACCATGTAGTGGTGGAAAGTCAGTGAGCCAGTTGGCTATGGGAGTCCTGTGATACTCAGAATGGACTAAGGTGTCGTGGAGATTTCTTGTCCGTCAGCCTACCATAAGAGGGTGTGGGCCCACGATGCCCCTAATATCCCTGTGAGTACATGCCAATATTGCCTAAGTACGGTTTTGACTTGATCCCACTGAGAGCCATAGCGAGTGATAATTCTAGTTGGAGCATGTGGATTCTGATTTTGTTTGCTATATATTTTAGGAGTCAAAAGATTTTGTTGGTTTTTATCAATCACTTTTTTCTTGGCTCTCCGAATGCAGCTGTGTGAGTAGCCTCTTTCTCTGAACCTATGGTATAAATCACCTGCCTCAGTTTTAAAATCCTCCTCTTGCAATTTTGTTTAATTCTAAAATATTGCCCAACTGGGATCCCATGAATCAGAGAAGGGGGGTGATGGTTGCTTGCCTGAAGCAATGTATTTGCAGATGTCTGTTTATGCAATGTTTTGGTAACTATTCTGCTTTCCTCTACTGTAATAAGTAGATCAAGGAATGATAATGAATTTTTGTCAGAAGAAAAAGTCAACCTGATGTTTCTATCCTTGGAGTTGAGCTAGAAAGGTAAGTAGTTGCTCCCTGTTGCCCCCCATATCATTAGGATGTCATCAATATACAGGGGGATAGATACACCACCTCCTTTTCCCAGAGGCCCAGATGTAAGTAGGCATAGAAGGGGGCTCATAAATTATGTTTGAGCATGAAGTCCAGGTTTTCAGCAAAGAACACGGGGGAGAGATGGGTTTGCTTTAAGAGCATATTAAATAAGGGCATTAGCCAATGCATCCCATTGGGTAATACATTTAAAAGAACGAACAAAAGTCCTGGATGGCTTAACTCCAATGTAAAAATGCATATAAAATCAAAGGAGAAGGCCTTCAAAAAAATCATCATCAGCATTCAGACTTTATAAAGAATGCAACAAGAAATTTAAGGATGCAATAAGGACGGCTAAGATAGAACATGAAAACACATAGCAGAAGAGAGTAAAAAAAATCCCAAGAAATTCTTTAAGTATTTAAACAGTAACAAAAGGGAGGACAGACCATATTGGCCCCATAAAGAATGAGGAAGGACATCTGGTTACAAAGGATGGGCAGATGGCGAAGGTATTGAATTTATTCTTCTCCTCAGTCTTCATGAGGGAATCGGGGGGGGGCTTCAGTAACCAAAACTGCAGTGTTTATCCTCAAGACACATCACAGGAAGCACCTCCATGGTTAACTGAGGACAGAATTAAAATTAGACTTGGGAAACTTAACATTAATAAATCACTGGGACCAGATGGCTTGCACACGAGGGTACTTAGGGAACTCAGTCAAGTAATTGCCAGACCATTGTTCCTAATTTTTACTGACAGTCTACTGACTGGAATGGTACCAGCTGATTGGAGAAAAGCCAATGTAGCACCAATAATTAACTGGTTCCCAACCGGTACATGCCGATGTACGTTGGCAGAATGGCACGGACAGGCAAATGGGCATACAGATATGTCCCTTTAAATTTGCCGCTGTGCCATCACGTGCGTACCGGCCTCTGTGTGTCGGGTCGTGGGTCCAGTGGACTTGATCGGTGTGGGGATACCCATGATCGTCTCACAGGGAGGAAGAATGGGGAGATGCTAATGTAAACAAGCATCTCCCCGTTCTGCCTAGTGACAGTGTCACTGATCTCTGCTCCCTGTGATTGGGAGCAGAGATCAGTGAAATGTCACATGTAGCCACACCCCCCACCCTTAGAAACATGTCCCAGGACACACTTAACCCTTACCCAGCCCCTAGTGGTTAATCCCTTCTCTGCCAGTGTCATTTACACAAGAATCAGTGCATTTGTATAGCACTGATTGATGTATAAATGACAATGGTCCCAAAAATGTGTCCAAAATGTCTGATGTGTCCGCCATAATGTTGCAGTCAGGATAAAAATCTCAGATCATTACTAGTAAAAAAAAAAAAATGATTAATAAAAATGCCATAAAATTATCCCCTATTTTGTAAACGCTATAACTTTTGCGCATACCAATCAATAAACCCTTAATGCCATTTTTTTACCAAAAATATATAGAAGAATACGTATCGGCTTAAAATGAGGAAAAAATATTTTTTTATATATATTTTTGGGCAATATTTATTATATCAAAATGTAAAAAATAATGTGTTTTTTTTCAAAATTGTTTCTCTTTTTTTGTTTATAGCGCAAAAAAAAAAAACCGCAGGGGTGAACAAATACCACCTAAAGTAATCTCTATTTGTGGGAAAAAAAAGTATGTCAATTTTGTTTGGGAGCCACGTCACACGGCCGCGCAATTGTCAGTTAAAGCGACGCAGTACCGAATAGCAAAAAGTGCTCTGGTCAGAAAGGGGGTGAAATCTTCCGAGGCTAAAGAGGTTAAAAAGGGCCCAAAATACATCCCTGAGAATTACAGACCAGTTAGCCTAACATCAATAGTATGTAAACTCTTGGAGGGGATGATAGGGGACTATATACAAGGTTTTAGTAATGATAACGGTATCATTAGCAGTAATCAGCATGGATTCATGAGGAATCGTTCTTGCCAAACCAATCTATTAACCTTCTATGAAGAGGTGAGTTGCCATCTAGATAAAGGAAGGCCCGTGGATGTGGTATATCTGGATTTTGCAAAAGCATTTGACACAGTTCCCCATAAACATTTTCTGTGCAAAATAAGGTCCGTTGGCATGGACCATAGAGTGAGTACATGGATTGAAAATTGTCTACAAGGGTGAGTTCAGAGCATGGTGATAAATGGGGAGTACTTAAAATGGTCAGGGGTGGGAAGTGGGGTCCCCTAGAGTTCTGTGCTGGGACCAATCCTCTTTAATTTGTTTATAAACGACCTGGAAGATGGGGTAAACAGTTTAATCTCTGTATTTGTGGACGATACTAAGCTAAGCAGGACAATAACATCTCCGCAGGATGTGGAAACCTTGCAGAAAGATCTGAACAAATTAATGGGGTGGGCAACTGCATGAAAAATTAGGTTCAATGTAGAAAAATGTAAAATAATGCATTTGGGTTGCAAAAATATGAATGCAGTCTATACACTGGGGGGAGAACCTCTGGGGGAATCTAAGATGGAAAAGGACCTGGGGGTCCTAGTAGATGATAGGCTCAGCAATGGCATGCAAGGCCAAGCTGCTGCTAACAAAGCATACAGAATATTGACATGCATTAAAAAGGGAATCAATTCCAGAGATAAAATGATAATTCTCATGCTCTACAAGACACTGGTCCAGCCGCACCTAGAGTATGCAGTCCAGTTCTGGGCACCGGTCCTCAGACAGGATGTACTGGAAGTGAAGCAAGTACAAAGAAGGGCAACAAAGCTAATAAAGGGTCTGGAGGATATTAGTTATGAGTAGGGATGAGATAAACACCCCCCGGTTTGGTTCGCACCAGAACATTCGAACGGACTGAAAATTCATACGGACTTTAGAACCCTATTAAAGTCTGTGGGACTCGAACATTCGAAATCAAAAGTGCTCATTTTAAAGGCTAATATGCAAGCTATGCAACAGACAACACCAGCAATAAGGGGTATCTTCAGGTGTATACTGTGCTGGAGGCACACAACACCCACTTTAACTCCTGCAGATGCCTGTATTAGAGAACACCAGCAATGAAGGGCAGATACAGGTGTATACTGTGCTGTGCTGGAAGCACACAACACCAACCAACTCTGCAGATGCCTGTATTAGAGAACACCAGCAATAAAGGGTATATACACAGGTGTATACTGCGCTGGAGGCACACAACACCCACTAACTCCTGCAGATGGCTGTATTAGAGAACAAAAGCAATAAAGGGTAGATACAGGTGTATACCGCGCTGGAGGCACACAACACCCACTAACTCCTGCAGATGGCTGTATTAGAGAGCAACAGCAATAAAGGGTAGATACAGGTGTATACTGCGCTGGAGGCACACAACACCCACTAACTCCTGCAGATGGCTGAGAAAAGAACACACTGTCCCTGCCTATCTAGCTCTTTCCCTGCACACCAACACACTACTACAAGGTTGCCACGCTGGCGGCCTTATATAGTGTGGGGCGTGTAATAAACCCCTGAGCTATAATTGGCCACAGGCAATTATGGCTCTCCTCGCTGCCGGCGCTGTGATTGGCCAAGCATGCGGGGTCATTGTGCATGCTTTGCCAATCATGAGCCAGCAATGCACTGCGATGGCGTAGTGCATTGTGGCCATTCGTGCCACATGAATTTGATGCGAATGGTCCACAAAGTTCGGAATTCGCCAAACAGACGAATGGCCTATGTTCGAGTCTAACATGCGTTCGAATCGAACACCGAGCTCGCCCCTTGTTATGAGGAAAGGTTGCGAGCACTGAACTTATTCTCTCTGGAGAAGAGACACTTGAGAGGGGATATGATTTCAACAAACAAGAATACGGCAGCTGCAGCTGGAGACGTCCGGATGGGGCGGAGCACCTTGACGTAGGGCGTGCTGGGAACTCCCCTGCATCCCGACCTGCTGGAAACCCCCCGGTCGAACGAGCCCTGCGGCAGGAGATAAGGAGATATGGAGAGAGAGGATAACCTCTAGATAAGACGCCGTAGGAGCTCAAGTCCGTGCCCCACTGCTTTGGATATGGAAGTGCAGGAGACGGCCATCAGCTCTGCAGCACACGCAGCCCTCCCCTCCCTCCCCCGTTCGCTGTGAGAGGAGCAGTGACAAATGTTGTCAAGTCTCTGGGAGCAGCGGAGAGTGGAGAGACTGAAGCCGTTCGGTTTGGAGAAGCGCCACGCATCCTCGGGACGGGTAATAAGGAGCCTCTGTGAGGACAGCGGGGCCACGCTTTTTTCTGGATAGCCGAGGCACGCTGGCAAGGAGCGGTGCTTCAACCCCTCAGGGAGAGGACAGAGGACCGAGTAGATTGACTTCAGCAGTGTAGCACGGGGGAGAGAAAGAGGACGGGGAATCAGCACGTGTGCAGCACGGGAGTGGTGAGTGCTGTATACAAGAGACTGTATTGTAACCCCGTGTTAAGAGGCATTACATCTGCTCGGGGAGAAGGCTAGGCTGTATCTGATGGCGGGATCTCTGTTGAACTGATTTATAGTTTGGAATGCCACTTTCAAGTAGTTTCATAAACTTTCACTCTGATGCTTATACGTCTTAAAATTGCCCAGTACGGACATTGGGAGATTATTGCAGAGATGGTAGTATTGTGACCTCCCCTGTTTTCTTGTTCGTTTTTTTTTTTTTTTTTTTTTCCGACTTTTCCTGACTTAAAAGCAGTAACAGAAATATAAGGGTATAACCTGGACAGCTGGGCAAGAATCGTGTGTTTTTTTTTTTTTTTTTTTATTTTATCTCTACCGTTACTAGTAATTAAAAACCATTCCGGTGATCAGATACGGGATTAAAGATTGAATATCGCGCTGTGGAAGCGGAGGAGGTGCCCAAACTCCCAAGAAGAGAACTTAAGGACAACTTAAGAAGGGGTGGGGAGCACCCGAGAATCGACCCACTAAACTGGGAGCAATAGATATTAGAGATTATTACAAATATTAAGGACTTATTTTTACTATAAAGGTCTCTCATCTGGAAGTAGTGACGTGTCTATTTTGCCCTTTTCTCGTTTTTTTTTTTTTTTTTTTTTTTTTATTGGTAAAGAATAGAGTGACTTTGAGGTGTCAAGAATAATCTAAAGACATTGAGAGACATTTTTTTTTTTTTTTTCTAGCTCTCAGTATTAACTATTTATTTATCTTGTTATTTTTTTTTTTTTTTTTTTTTGTCATTAAGGGATATGTTATGTTATGTTATGTCAAGAGATGCTAAGAGATAATGTGATCTGAACAGAAGGTGATTTTTGGGAGGGAGGAGTGGCTGATCTTTTTCAGGTGATTCTAGTCAGGCTAGGAGTAGAGAAGAGTTTGGCAAAAGAGACGTTTTTGTGTAGCTGTGGGGGGTTCTTTCGTTTTTTTTTTTTTTTCCCTCCCACCCCACTCTTCGACTTATTGTTTAGAGGGGGGTTTAGTGAAGGTGGGTGATCCCTCCCTACGCTCCCTAGATTGAGGGTAGTACCTAAGCTAAAATAGTACGTGAGGGCCCAACATCATAAATAAGAAATAAGAAAAGATAGAGTATCTTCAGGAAAAGGGTCGCGTTTGTTCTCTGTTTTGTTCTTTTGTTCTTTGTATTAAGTGTTTTTTTGTATTAAGGTCTTACAGAGTATCAACTGTAGTTAGATAAAATGAGGGGGAAGACAGGTAAATCCGGTAAAAATATACCGCCGGCCTCCAGTCCAGGAGGAATCCAGCGGTATATGGCAAGTAACACCAGTGTAATAGAAGATGACCAGGGTAGCCCCAAATCAGGAGTACCCCGGAGATCAGGCGCAACTAGACAGAAGACCTTGGAAGATAGCAAAGGGGTGAAAGTAAATGGAGCCAAGACTGTAGGACCAAAAGACAGAGCTGGTAATTCACAAACGAGCCCTATTAAATTACAGCAGGGAAGGGAGGAGTTAAAGGGAGCAGAATCCCACCCCCAAGAAGAAGTTTCATCAATAAAGGAGATGCTGGTAGAGATGTTCTCAAAAATGGAAGCATCTTTAAAAGCAGAAATATCGGGGGTAAGGGCAGATATAGGGCTAGTCCTGGAAAGAGTAGAGGAGATTGAGGAAAGGTTAGATACCCAAGACAAAAGGTTAGATGAAGTAACGGAACAAATGATAAATCTGCAGAGAGCGAACAGAACCCTCCAATATAAATTGGAGGATCAAGAAAACCGAAGTAGGAGGAAAAATATACGTATTAAAGGCCTCCCGGATAAATATGGCAATGGGGAATTAAAGAACATAGTTCAACAGCTATTTAACCCGCTGTTAGGAAGAGAATCCAATGAAAACCTAAAGATAGACAGAGTGCACAGGATTACACGTCAGGGGACAAGGACAGAGAATCCAAGAGATGTGATCGTAAGGCTACACTATGCAGAAGAGAAAGTGCAAATAATGGGGAAGTTAAGGATGCTCGCAGGGGTGTCCCATGAAGGTGTAGAATTACAAGTGTACTCAGATCTAGCAATGGAGACTCTAGCAAGAAGGAGGTTACTAAAACCTCTCACTGAACGGATGGTAGCCTCAGGGATAGCATATCAGTGGGGTTTCCCAGCTTGTCTGAAAGGAAATAAAGATGGGCGTTCGGCGGTATTGCGCTTCCCTGAGGATTTGAGAGGCTTCTGCGAGCGTCTTGAAATCCCCCAACCCATATTGCCAGGGTGGGCAGAGGAGGAGAGAATCAGGCCCTTACAGAGAAGGTCAAGATGGAGGAGAGGGGGAGGAGTGGAAAATGGAGAGGGGGAATGAAAGGAGATGAGAGGGGTGGAGGAGGAAGAGGGAAGGAGGAGGGGGAGAGGAGAGGAAAGAAGAAAGGGAAAGAGAAAAAGTTTTAGAAGATAAGCAAAATATGGAGAGGAGAGGAATTAGGGTGAAAAGCAGTGGGGGAATCGGGTGGGGGGGGGGGGGCGGAGCGGGGAGGGGGGGAGGGTCTGCCCAGACGGCCGGAGGTGTGAGCCCCAGGGTAAGAATGGAGAGAAGACGACATCAAGCAGTTGTTTGTCTAGCCCATTCAGTCAACAAAGAAAAAGGGGGGACTCTGGCCAACCTTATTAGGTGTGTTGTTGCGGAGGGGGGAGGGGGTGGGGGGGTGTTTGTTTGTTTTTTTGTTTTTTTTTTGTTTTTTTTTCTGTTGTCCTCTCTCCTTCTCTCGCTCACTATATATTCGATGGTTAGTAGTCCTCTGGGTCAGTACATGCGGACCAGTGAGCTTCAGGTATAAAGATACATGGTTGCGATTAATGTGATCACGTATAATGTGCGGGGCTTAAATACAAAGGAAAAAAGATACAAAATTAGTAATGAACTCCAAACTTGGGGAGCAAATGTAGTATGTCTACAGGAAACATATATCACCCAAGCGTCAGGGATTAAACTAAATTCATTCCACTTTCCAACGTGGTTTTATGGGGACACCCCATCAGCACACTCAAGGGGAGTGGCAATTGGCTTTAATAAGACATCTAGGTTCGAAGTAGAGGAACGCCTGGCTGACCCAGAGGGAAGGTTCTTGTTCATAAAAGGCAAATTGTTTGACATAAAGTACACAATAGTAAATATATATGCACCAAATAGGAAACCGGATAAGTTTCTAAAGAAAGTTCTAAAAAGACTAGAGGGTTTTAAAGACGGCAAATTGATCGTTGCAGGAGATTTGAACTGGTCCTTTGACTCCGGATTAGACACCTCTGGGGGAGAAATACGGGTGTCTGATCGGAGACAAAGAGCAATTAAAAGAGCCCTGTCCAGCTGGCAGTTACAAGATACATGGAGGATAAGTCACTTAAAAGAACGGGATTATACCCATTTCTCTGCCACCCATGACTCTTTTGCCAGATTGGACTATGTATTAATAGAGCATCAATTAGTGACAAACCTCAAAAAGGCAGAAATCAGGCCTATAACCCTGTCAGACCATGCCCCAGTGGAAATACAGCTAGAGGTACAAGGGGATAAGGAGACTGGGAGAATGTGGAAGTTGAATGACTCGCTCATTCAAGATCAGGAAGTGTGTAGTAAGATAGAGCAGGAGCTGAAGGTTTTTTTTGATTTAAATGATAAGCCAGAAATCCCCAGATCCATACTCTGGGAAACACACAAAGTAGTCATTAGACATGTGCAGAGTAAAATATTTCGTTTCGGAATTTCGTTTTCGTCCGAAAGCTTAATTTATTTAGTTACTCCCGAAATTCGTTTTTATTTATTTCGTTTTTCGTTCAAAAATTGCATTCGTCCGAAAATCCACATGAATTACGGTCGAATCTGTCTTGGAAGGCTTATGGTGTCTGTCGAATGTATAAAGAAGATTCGACGGAGCTAACTATATAGCATACTTTAGAACCCTATTAAAGTCTATGGGACTCCAACGTTCAAAATCTAAAGTGCTAATTTTAAAGGCTAATTTGCAAGTTACTGTCCTAAAAAGTGTTTGGGGACCCGGGTCCTGCCCCAGGGGACATGGATCAATGCAAAAAAAAGTTTTAAAAACGGCCGTTTTTTCGGGAGCAGTGATTTTAATAATGATTAAAGTGAAACAATAAAAGTGTAATATTCCTTTAAATTTCGTAGGGGGGGGGGGTGTCTATAGTATGCCTGTGAAGGGGCGCATGTTTCTGGGGCTTAGAACTGTCGCTGCACAAAGTGTCATTTATGCAGGAAAAAAAGTCCTTTAAAATCACTCGCAGCTATAATGAATTGTCGGCTCCGTAATACAGAGAACACTCATTGAAAGTCATTGATAAAAAAAAAAAAAATAAATAAAAAAAAAAAGCGTGGGGGTCCCCCAAATTGAATTACCAGGCCCTTCAGGTCTGGTATGGATATTAAGGGGAACCCTGCCTCAAATTTAAGAAAAAATTTGACGTGGGGTTCCCCCTAAATATCCATAACCAGACCCTTCAGGTCTGGTATGGATATTAAGGGGAACCCCGGTCAAATTTAAAAAAAAATTGACGTGGGGTTCCCCCTAAAAATCCATACCAGACCCTTTATCCGAGCACGCAACCTGGCAGGCCGCAGGAAAAGAGGGGGGGACGAGAGAGCGGCCCCCCCTCCCTCCTGAACCGTACCAGGCCACATGCCCTCAACATTGGGAGGATGCTTTGGGGGTCCGTGACCCCTCAAAGCACCTTGTCCCCATGTTGATGAGGAGAAGGGCCTCATCTCCACAACCCTGGCCGGTGGTTGTGGAGGTCTGCGGGTGGGGGGCTTATCAGAATCTGGAAGCCCCCTTTAACAAGGGGACCCCCAGATCCCGGCCCCCCCCCTGTTTGAAATGGTAAGGGGGTACAAAAGTACCCCTACCATTTCACAAAGAAAGTGTAAAAAAATGGTTAAATAAAACAAACACACTTTTGAAAAATTCCTTTATTAAAAATAAAAAAATAAAAAAAAGATTCCAGCGGCGGTAATCCACTCTTGCTATCCAGCGACGGACGGTCATCTCTCCCGCGATGTCTCATGTCATCCAGCGCAGCGAATCCTTCGTTCTTCTGTCTCCGCAGAGGAGACAATGCAGGGATTCCGGCTGGCTGACGTTTCTTAAATACGGAGGGCGGGGCCACCCGTCACATGACCCCGCCCCCCTCTGACGCAAGGGGAAACCCGGGGTTCCCCGTGACGTATGGGTGACCCCGCCCCCCTCTGATGTAACGGAAACCTGCCTGTGTTACATCAGAGGGGTGCGGGTCACCTATACGTCACAGGGAACCCCGGGTTTCCCCTTGCGTCAGAGGGGGGCGGGGTCAGGTGACGGGTGGCCCCGCCCTCCGTATTTAAGAAACGTCAGCCAGCCGGAATCCCTGCATTGTCTCCTCTGCGGAGACAGAAGAACGAAGGATTCGCTGCGCTGGATGACATGACATCGCGGGAGAGATGACCGTCCGTCGCTGGATAGCAAGAGTGGATTACCGCCGCTGGAATCTTTTTTTTATTTTTTTATTTTTAATAAAGGAATTTTTCAAAAGTGTGTTTGTTTTATTTAACCATTTTTTTACACTTTCTTTGTGAAATGGTAGGGGTACTTTTGTACCCCCTTACCATTTCAAACAGGGGGGGGGCCGGGATCTGGGGGTCCCCTTGTTAAAGGGGGCTTCCAGATTCTGATAAGCCCCCCGCCCGCAGACCTCCACAACCACCGGCCAGGGTTGTGGAGATGAGGCCCTTCTCCTCATCAACATGGGGACAAGGTGCTTTGAGGGGTCACGGACCCCCAAAGCATCCTCCCAATGTTGAGGGCATGTGGCCTGGTACGGTTCAGGAGGGAGGGGGGGCCGCTCTCTCGTCCCCCCCTCTTTTCCTGCGGCCTGCCAGGTTGCGTGCTCGGATAAAGGGTCTGGTATGGATTTTTAGGGGGAACCCCACGTCAATTTTTTTTTAAATTTGACGCGGGGTTCCCCTTAATATCCATACCAGACCTGAAGGGTCTGGTTATGGATATTTAGGGGGAACCCCACGTCAAATTTTTTCTTAAATTTGAGGCAGGGTTCCCCTTAATATCCATACCAGACCTGAAGGGCCTGGTAATTCAATTTGGGGGACCCCCACGCTTTTTTTTTTTATTTATTTATTTATTTTTTTATCAATGACTTTCAATGAGTGTTCTCTGTATTACGGGAGCCGACAATTCATAATAGCTGCGAGTGATTTTAAAGGACTTTTTTTCCTGCATAAATGACACTTTGTGCAGCGACAGTTCTAAGGCCCAGAAACATTCGCCCCTTCACAGGCATACTATAGACAACCCCCCCCTACGAAATTTAAAGGAATATTACACTTTTATTGTTTCACTTTAATCATTATTAAAATCACTGCTCCCGAAAAAACGGCCGTTTTTAAAACTTTTTTTTGCATTGATACATGTCCCCTGGGGCAGGACCCAGGTCCCCAAACACTTTTTAGGACAGTAACTTGCAGAATCTTTTCTCTCCGTCAAATCTTTTCTCTGTCGAATATTTTCTCTATATAATCTTGGACTAATAGAGGTAAGGTTAGGCACATTCGACCATAGGTTCTATAAACACGTTGTCAGAGTCATGTCGAATCTCCTATTCTATATCGAACTGTTGTAACAACGAAAACGAAAATAAAGCATTTATTTATGTCGGATCTTTCGTTTTTCGGATTTTGTGCTTTCGTTATCGTTTGTCAAAACGAAAACGAAAATAGCTGAAATTCGGACGAAAATGCATTCGGACGAAAACGAATGCACATGTCTAGTAGTCATAAGGGGGAACCTGATCGGGATCGGAGCGGGGAAAAAGAAGGAGAGGGGGAAAAAGAAAGCTCAGCTCTATAGGGAGATTCAGGAATTAGAGCAAAAAACTAGACCTAAGGGGCTCAGGGAAAGACAGGAGTTGATAGGAAAAAAAAGAGAGCTAGAGGAATGCCTAGAACAAGAAATGAAGTCAGCATTTCATAAAATAAATAAGGATAGATATCAGTGGGGTAATAAGCCAGGCAAATGGATGGCAAGAAGAGTGAAGGAATATAAAAATAGGACTTACATCCCGAAGATAAGAGATAAAGGGGGGGAGATGCGATTTGCCACCCCGGAAATCGCAGAAAGCTTTCATGCATATTATAGCACCCTCTATAACATAATCCCCAGAGGTGGAGACATAGTAAAAAAGAGAGAAATAATAGGGAGGTACCTTCGGAAAATGGACTTCCCCAGGGGGGAAAAGGAGGATATGGAGGCATTGGAAGCCCCCATATCTACAGAAGAAGTTATAAGAGTAATCAAGAGTATAGCCCTTGGGGGAAGTCCGGGTCCCGATGGATACTCTATTCTGTACTATAAAAAGTTTCAGGAGTATCTAGCCCCTAAGCTCTGCGAATATTTTAATGCAGTGGGAATCGGGGAGAGCTTCCGTGAGGAGGCTCTTCTCGCCCATATTACTTTATTATCGAAAGAGGGTAAGGATCCAGCAGCTCAGGAAAGCTACCTCCCTATTTCGTTATTAAACACCGATATAAAGATCTTTGCAAAAATCTTAGCAGATAGACTGAAATTACTCCTACCGAAATGGATACAGATCAGGTTGGGTTTGTCCAAGGACGGGAGGGGAGAGACAATGCCCTGAAGTCTATATTCCTGATCCAGGAAGCCACCAGGACGGGTATCCCGACAGTGCTCATGTCGGTAGACGCCGAAAAGGCTTTCGATAGAGTGGATTGGGAGTTTATATATGAGACATTGAAGCATTTGGGGTTAGGGGAGAAGATGATGGGAAGGATCAGGTCATTATATACCCACCCGACGGCAAGAATTAGAGTAAATGGCTCCCTGTCTCGCCCCGTGGAATTATTCAACGGGACGAGGCAGGGATGCCCACTCTCTCCACTCCTGTTTGTAATCACTTTGGAACCCCTCCTGGTGGCAATCCGGAGGAATCCGGACATTCAGGGCATTCGGGTGGGAGAGAGAGAATACAAAGCATCTGCATACGCAGATGATGTATTACTGTATATAACCCACCCAAGAACAACTATCCCGACACTCCTCAAGGAATTGGAGCAGTATGGGAGATTGTCGAATTTTAAAATAAATATGTCAAAGTCAGAGATCTTGAATCTGAATTTAACAGAAGTAGAACAGAGAGCCATCACAGCCCATCTGCCGCTAAAGTGGTGTAAGAGTGAGCTGAGTTATTTGGGCATAAAATTGACAGCCCAAATGACCAACCTGTACAAAGCTAATTATATGCCTCTTCTCAATAAAATTAAAGACAAGCTGAACAGTATGCAATATAAAACACTTACGTGGTTGGGCAAGATAAATGCAATTAAAATGTTTATATTGCCAATGGCAATCTATACATTTCAGATGGTACCAGTACCCCTCCCCTCGAGTTATTTTAGTAAACTAAAATCTGTGGTGATGAGGTTCATTTGGGGGCGTAAAAACGCACGTATTGCATATAGCACTTTGGTGAAAGATAAAGATAGAGGAGGAGTAGCACTGCCAGAAATTAAAAAATACTATGAAGCAATAGTAATCTCTAGATTAACGGATTGGCTTCATAATAAGAAAGAGAAGAGTTGGGTGGAGTTAGAAATCACATTGAGTAGGACAGACACAGGTAAGATGATATGGATACCACCTCAGTTTCGAGACTTAGGAGTGAGCACGAACACCTTAACAATAAATACTTTTAAAATTTGGGATAGAATAAATAAGAGACATGCGTGGAGCTACAACTCGCCACTAATGTCTCTTTTAGATACAAATAATTTTTCACCGGGGAAGGAAGAGCGCTTATATTTCAGTAGATGGGCAAAAAGAGAGGAAATAACACTGCAGGATGTGATGAAGGGAAATAGCATATGCACTTATAGGGAGATTTCACAGGAATGGGGGCATAAACCACTAGATAGATGGAGACACACGCAAATCTTACATTTTACACAAGGGTTACCAAAGCCACTACGAGGCACAACACAGCTTAGACCATTAGAGAAATTGCTAAAATCACCACAGTGCTTAGAGAGGAGAATATCCAAAATATATAAAGTATTAAGACGGGAGGCGGACTATGGGTACCCGATTTATCTTGAGAAATGGGAAAGGGAGTTAGGCCCAATAAGAAACGACGACCATAGGGACAAAATAATCAAAATGACATACCTATTACCAAAAGATGTACAAACAATAGAAATGTCTTACAAGGTATTAGCAAGGTGGTACATGACTCCCCAAAGGGTACAGAAAATCAGAGGAGAAGGCCCGGCCAACTGCTGGAGGGGTTGCACGGCATTAGGGACTTTCAAACATCTGTGGTGGGACTGCCCTAAAATAACTACTTATTGGGATAAAATTATAGAAATAATATTTGTGATAACTGGGGATAGGTTGGAAAAACTCCCATGGACGTGCCTGTTCCACGATACAGAGAAGGGGGTGGCACAATATAAACTATCACTAACTCCATACTTGCTAAATGCAGCAAAAGCCTTGATCCCCTGCCACTGGAAAACCCAACAGGTTCCAACAATAAAGGAATGGGTCAGGAGGATTGATCGGATAAGAGTAATAGAAGAGTCAATACACACGATGGAGGAAACGAGGGGAAAATATCTGAAGACATGGCAGCAATGGTTTACATTTGTGAAAATGGAGAGATATTGTTTGATGTTAGAGGGTAATGAGGATTGAGAAGGTGTGGAGCGAGAGAAGGGGAGATGGGGGGTGTGTGTTCTTTTTTTTTTTTTTTTTTTTTTTTTTTTTTGGGGGGAGGGGGGTTAGGGGGGGTAATGTTAAGTCATAGATAAATGGAATGGTAAATATGGCAGATCAAGTTATATATGCCTTAAAAGATTGATATTTTGTATAAGTATTTATGAAATGTATTGTATTAAACTTTAAAATAAAAGATATATATATAAAAAAAATGATTTCAACAAACAAATACCATACTGTTGACCCCACAATAGTGATGAAACTTTTTCACAGAAGAGGGTTTAACAAGACTCGTGGCCACTCATTAAAATTAGAAGAAAAGAGGTTTAACCTTAAACTATGTAGAGGGTTCTTTACTGTAAGGCCGCGTACACACGCGCGGACTGTTTGCCCAACCTTGTTCGTCAAACAGTTTCGGCAAACAGTCCGCTCAAAATTTGCATGAGCGGACTTGCCCACACACGAGCGGACTGTTTCAGCGAACTGTTTGCCAAACAGTTCGCTCAACTTTTGAAATGAACGGACTCGCCCACGTAAGGCGGAGGCAAATCCGCCCATTTCGAGCGCGTGTACAGGTAGGCGGGGCCCGCGAAGGAGACGTCGCGGGCTCCGCCGCCTGGAATGGGCTTAAAGGGGAACCCCAACGCCGAAAAAAATCGGCGTGGGGGTTCCCCCAAAGTCCACACCAGACCCTTGTCCGAGCACGCTACCCGGCCGGCCAGGAAAGGGGGGCGAGCGCGCCCCCCCTCCTGAGCCGTACCAGGCCGCGTGCCCTCAACATGGGGGGTGCCTTGGGGAAGGGGGGGCCGCGCGGCCCCCCCACCCCAAAGCACCTTGTCCCCATGTTGATGAGGACAAGGGCCTCTTCCCGACAACCCTGGCCGTTGGTTGTCGGGGTCTGCGGGCGGGGGGCTTATCGGAATCCGGGAGCCCCCTTTAAGAAGGGGGCCCCCGGATACCGGCCCCCCCACCCTATGTGAATGAGTATGGGGTACAATGTACCCCTACCCATTCACCTGTGAAATAAAGTACAAAAAAAAACACAACACAGGGAAAAAATATTTTATTGCACAGCTCCGGGGGTCTTCCGTCTTCGGGGGTCTTCTCGCCGGACTCCTCCGCTATCTGTGTGTAGCTCTTTTACTAGCGGAGGAGTCCGGCTTTCTTCCTCCCCGCCGCCGGCCTCTTCTCCCGACTTCGGGGGTCTTGTCCCCCTCTTCGGTTCTTCTGCCGGGCCACCGCGCCTTCTTGTAGCTCTTTTACAGGCGGTGGCCCGGTCTTCTGTCGCCGCTGCCTTCCGTTCTTCTGTCGCCGCCTTCGGTTCTTCTGCCGGGCCACCGCGCCTTCTTGTAGCTCTTTTACAGGCGGTGGCCCGGTCTTCTGTCGCCGCTGTCGTCGCCGCCGCCGCCGCCTTCCGTTCTTGTTCTTCTTCTTGTTCTTCTTCTTCTTCTTCTCCTGGAGATGTTGACTCGACGAGCTCTCCGGCTGGAATGCCAGGGACACGCTCCGCTGCCACTTATATAGTGACAATGGGGCGGTGTCACATGGTATATGTCACATGGGTTGGTCACATGGTGACCCCGCCCCCTTACGATGTCATAGTCCCCATGTGACATCAACCCATGTGACCAACCCATGTGACATATACCATGTGACACCGCCCCATTGTCACTATATAAGTGACCGCACAGCGCGGCTCTGGCATTCCGGCCGGAGAGAGCGACGTGTCAACATCTCCTGGGGAAGAAGAAGAAGAACAAGAAGAAGAACAAGAACGGAAGGCGGCGACAGCGACAGCGGCGACAGAAGACCGGGCCACCGCCTGTAAAAGAGCTACAAGAAGGCGCGGTGGCCCGGCAGAAGAACCGAAGGCGGCGACAGAAGAACGGAAGGCAGCGGCGACAGAAGACCGGGCCACCGCCTGTAAAAGAGCTACAAGAAGGCGCGGTGGCCCGGCAGAAGAACCGAAGAGGGGGACAAGACCCCCGAAGTCGGGAGAAGAGGCCGGCGGCGGGGAGGAAGAAAGCCGGACTCCTCCGCTAGTAAAAGAGCTACACACAGATAGCGGAGGAGTCCGGCGAGAAGACCCCCGAAGACGGAAGACCCCCGGAGCTGTGCAATAAAATATTTTTTCCCTGTGTTGTGTTTTTTTTTGTACTTTATTTCACAGGTGAATGGGTAGGGGTACATTGTACCCCATACTCATTCACATAGGGTGGGGGGGCCGGTATCCGGGGGCCCCCTTCTTAAAGGGGGCTCCCGGATTCCGATAAGCCCCCCGCCCGCAGACCCCGACAACCAACGGCCAGGGTTGTCGGGAAGAGGCCCTTGTCCTCATCAACATGGGGACAAGGTGCTTTGGGGTGGGGGGGCCGCGCGGCCCCCCCTTCCCCAAGGCACCCCCCATGTTGAGGGCACGCGGCCTGGTACGGCTCAGGAGGGGGGGCGCGCTCGCCCCCCTTTCCTGGCCGGCCGGGTAGCGTGCTCGGACAAGGGTCTGGTGTGGACTTTGGGGGAACCCCCACGCCGATTTTTTTCGGCGTTGGGGTTCCCCTTTAAGCCCATTCCAGGCGGCGGAGCCCGCGACGTCTCCTTCGTGGGCCCCGCCTACCTGTACACGCGCTCGAAATGGGCGGACTTTCCGAGCGGGAACAGTTTGCTCATTTCGAAAGTAGCCTACACACGGGCGGACTGTTCGCTCAAACACAGTTTCAGCGGACAGTTTTTCAGAATTTCCGAAAGACTTTGTCCGTCCAACTGTCCGCTGAAACTGTCCGCTGAAAGCCCACACACGGGCGGACTGTCCGCCCAAACACTGTTCAGCGGACAAGGTTGGGCGAACAGTCCGCCCGTGTGTACGCGGCCTAAGAGTGGCAAGTATGTGGAATTACCTTCCACAGGCGGTGATCTCAACGGGGAGCATTGATAGTTTCAAGAAACTATTAGATAAGCACCTGAACAACATACAGGGATATATAATGTAATACTGACATATAATCACACACATGGGTTGGACTTGATGGGCATGTGTCTTTTTTCAACCTCACCTACTATGAAACTAGTAACTTGTTATATGCTCCCATCTGTGGAAACCAGCTGAAGAAACTAAGATACTCCCCTTAGACCTCACTCATGTGGGATCAACATATACAGGAACTCCACATCAATCCCAATGAGCAGGACCTCAGGACCTCCCCTGGAAACACCTGGTCTGCCAACTTGCAGAGAACATCACTCGTATTCTGTACAAAGGAAGGCAATTGGTTGACCAGTTCCTTTATTAGGACATCTGTGAACCTGCCTACTCTTTCCAGAGGGCCCCCTATGGCTGAGACAATCGGCCTTCCAGGTGGGGTTTGTAGAGATTTATGGAACTTAGGGATTACATAGAAGGTGGGTATGTTGTATTCTCAGACCTTCAAAAAGTTAAGTTCCATTTTTGATATCAGCCCTACCTCAGTGGCTAGGCGGAGTCTGCGGTTGAGGGCATCGACAATGGCCATGAAAGGGTTTTTGGTCATTTTCCTGTACATGGTGGTGTTGGACAGCTGATGCATGACTTTGTTCATACAAGGTCTCCATCATTCGCATGACATCTTGTTCATACATGGTCTCCATCATTAACTCAATGTTCCCCCCTATGGGGACCCTTAGAAATGGCAAAAAGGAGGTCAGTCTGTGAAGAAGATGTAGCTGCAAGATAGACTCAAACTGTGAATATCACGCCAAGACATTGGAGGGAAATCTCCCTGGGATGTTAAAGAGCAGGGCATAGAGATGGGAAAGCAATGCCCCGGATAGGAAGGAAGGTAGAAACTACTCTGGGGAGAAAATAGACTGTAGGCCTCATGACAACCTGGTCTCTTTGAAGCACAAGAATGAGTCATTCACAGAATAAAGCCTGCAATTCAGAAATGTACTATGCTGTAAAGTGCTAGCAACAAGAAACCTAAGCTTGTGAATAAGAGTAGATGAGGATGTCTCTGACAGGTTAAAATGGCAGTTTTTGGAGAACTAGCATAACTAGTAGAGATGGCCTTGCGGTTCGCCCGGCGGTCGGTTCGCGGCAAATTTTTCTCGTTCGCGATTTGCCAAACCGGCGGACTTTGGCGCTGTTCGCGGTGGCCATATTTGTTTACATTGTGAAGAACTTTGACCCATGACACATCCATCATGGGGTACAGGACAGCCAATTGAGACATTTCAGCACATCGACAATTGGACATTCCCCCTACCTTATAAATAGACCTGATCTGGCGGCCATTTTACATTCTGTCTTTTGTCAGTGTAGGGAGAGGTTGCTATGTGGAGCAGAGACAGACTGTAGTGACACAAATCGCTAGCTATTAGGTCCACAAAAGTCCTTTTAAGGACTGGTATAGGTGTACAGTATATAGGGTTCTGGTGCACTGCTGTGCTGGTGATTGCTGAGTGCACTGCTGACCGATTCTGCAGCTGTCTTTTGTCAGTGTAGGGAAAGGACGCTGTGTGGAGCAGGGACAGTCAGTTTAATCACGAGCTATTACTATTAGGTACACAAGGGTCCTTTTAAGGACTGGTATAGGTGTACAGTACATAGGGTTCTGGTGCACTGCTGTGCTGCTGATTGCTGAGTGCACTGCTGACCCAGTCTGCAGCTGTCTTTAGTCAGTGTAGGGAAAGGACGCTGTGTGGAGCAGGGACAGTCAGTTTAATCACAAGCTATTACTATTAGGTACACAAGGGTCCTTTTAAGGACTGGTATAGGTGTACAGTATATAGGGTTCTGGTGCACTGCTGTGCTTCTGATTGCTGAGTGCACTGCTGACCCAGTCTGCAGCTGTCTTTAGTCAGTGTAGGGACAGGACGCTGTGTGGAGCAGGGACAGTCAGTTTAATCACTAGTTATTAGTATTAGGTCCACAAAGGTCCATTTAAGGACTGGTATAGGTGTACAGTATATAGGGTTGTACACGTATAATATACTTTCTTTCAAATATAGAAAGCCTATTATACTTGACTGCTGAGCTGAGTGCTGACTGATTCTGCAGCTGTATTTTATCAGTGTAGGGACTGAGGGACAGTCTGCAAATCACTAGCTACTAGGTCCACAAAGGTTATTTTAAGGACTGGTATAGGTGTACAGTATATAGGGTTGTACACGTATAATATGCTTTCTTTCAAATATAGAAAGCATATTATACTTTTTTTCTTCCCACCTCAGTGTTTCAAACTCCAGAGACCCAGGTCACCTTGATGTCCCTTGTGTCACATCTTAATTCACATCATTGTGGCCTCTGTGTATCTTTTGTACCCCAAATCTAAGGGGGGAATTTATTATTAAAACATATTATTGTTTATATATATATATATATATATATATATATATATATATATATGTAAACAAACTTTTTTTTCTCTTTCATTCCCTATCCCCCCTTCCCTCCCCCCACCCCTCTCTCCTTATTCCCACCCCCCCCCCCCCACCTCTGGGTGGCCTTCTAGCTCCTTTGTCTTGAGATATTGGTTCTTTATTTATCAATTTCCTGTGACCTTATAATTTCGGCATAGTACCACGATCTTTTGAAATTCCTCCAACACTCCCACTTTCCCCTTATCCCTTCATTACTTTCTTCCAAATGGTGCTTCATGCATTCCATTCTATAAGTTTCCTCAACTGCGTCTAACCATTCCCATACGGTTGGACTCTCCGCAACTCTCCATTTTTTGGGTAGGAGTCTCTTTGCTGCATTTTAAAAGGTGAGGCACCAAAGAGTCTTTATATTGTTCCATGCCCTCCTTTGTTCCATGCAGCAAAATGACCCATGGATCACTCTCTATCTTCTTTTTAGTGATTTCTCTTATATATCTGGAGATTTTTTTCCCAGTATAATAGGGCAACCCCACCATAGATGACCCATACTACCTACTGCTTCGCATCCTCTCCAGCAATCTGCTGAGGTTTCCCCTTGGAATTTACTAGTTTTATCCAGAGTGGTGTACTACCTCGATAAACACTTGTAGTTCATCTCTGCATTGCGACTGTCAACTGCCGAGCTGTGGGTTAATATCAATATTTTCTTTTTAATATCCCTTTCCATATATGTGCCTAAGTCTCTCTCCCATTTGTTCATGAATGGCGGAGTCTCCAGTTCATCCATCTTTAAAAGTAAATTATACATTTTTGATATCATGTTCTTGGTGTTTTCTAACATGCATAATCTTTCCAAGGGCTTCAGTTCCTCATTTGTTCTCATAGGCTGAGGTAAATTTTTTACAAAATGGCATAACTGTAAATACTGCCATTCATTCATTTTCCTAAATTCCCTTTTTTTTAAATTTCATCTAGTGGTAAAACTTGACCCTCTCCCATCACATCCCTCAATTGTGCCTTCTCCTCTTTTAACCACCCTCCGCCTATCGATTTTTTCCCTGGTGTAAAGTAGTCATTTTCAAATAATCCTATCAGTGGCGAATTATATTTTCCAATTCATTTTTTATATACTTTATCCAATATATTAAATGTGTTACGTGTCATTATATGAGTATAATTATCTAGTGCTCTCACTTTGGGGGGATTCCATATTATAGTGTTCAACCTAACCTTACTAAGTGCTTTTTCTATACTAACCTACCTTTTTTCATTTTTTTCTTTAACCCATTCCAGAATCCGGGACAATACCATGGCATTATAATATTTCTGTATGTCAGGTACTGCTAAACCTCCATGTTCTTTGTCCTGCTTTAATACAGAGTAGGGGACTCTAGGTTTCCTGTTTTTCCATATAAAGTTCATCATCAGTGACTTTATTTTCTTAAAAAATACTTGCGGTAAGGGGATGGGGAGCATTTGGAATTTGTATGTTATCTTAGGTAGAATCATCATTTTTACATGCCCTAGCCATGAGATGGGCCTATTTGTCTTCTCATTACTATCTTTTTTAATCTTGTTTAATAAGGGGATATAGTTTATTTTATAAATCTTATTTATGGAATTTGCTAGCTTAATTCCTAGATATTTTAACTCCTTCCTCCATGGGAACCCATATTTCTGCTGCAGTATTCTCCTTTCCTCTTTTTTCAAATTAATGTTTAATATTTCCGATTTTGCTAAATTTATTTTGAAGTTTGAGATTTCCTCATATTTTTCCAGACTTTTCAACAAATTGGGCATAGTATTCCAGGGGTCACTGATGTAAAAAAGCATGTCGTCTGCGAACGCCATGAGTTTGTGCTCCTCATTACCTATCTCAATTCCTCTAATTCTTGGGTCTCTTCTAATTGAGGAAAGTAATGGCTCGTTCCATTCCTGAGCTCAAAAGGCGGTGTTTATTTTTACTCTAGCTATTGGCTGATGGCATAGAGTTTTGATGCGTTGTCTCATGATCGGTCCAATCCCCAGTTTGTCTACGGTCTGAAACATGAATCCCCAGTCTACCCTGTCGAACGCTTTCTCTGTGTCTACCGATAGGAGTAGGCCTGGGCATCCACCCTCCTTTCTTTTTTGTAAAATCAGCAGCGTTCTCATGCCATTATCGTGCCCCTCTCTCCCTGTTATGAAACCCTCCTGGTCTGGGTGGACCAATGTATTCAGAAGGCCCCTCAATCTCGCTGCCAATACTTTGGCATAAAGTTTTGTATCCACATTTAGGAGGGATATTGGTCTGTAGTTTGAGCATAACTATTTATCTTTTCCTTCCTTTGGAATAACTGTTATTATGGCTTCCGATGCTTCTTTAGTCATCTCGTAGTCTTTTCCTAGCCCGTTCATGTACTCACACACGGAATTAAGATCTCATTAAACTTTCTATAATAAAGGGTCATAAATCCATCCGGGCCTGGGCTTTTGCCCAGGGGGGATGTCTCTCAATGCCTCTCTAATCTCCCCTTCTGTGATAGGTCCTTCCAATATCTCTCTTTCACCTTCAGTGATTTTGGGTAGCTCCACCTTTCTCAGAAATGTTTTGATTTTATCTCACTTTGGACCCAATGTACCCCCTGTCATCTCCACATTGTACAGCTCTTTATAGTAGTTCGCAAACGTCTCAGCTATATCTCCTGTCCTATACAGTATGTCCCCCTTTTTTGTTTGAATTTTAAGTAATTTAACAACCTCTTTTTCTGCAGCATTCTTGCTAAATGTTTACTGGGCTTGTTTCCCCATAGGTATCTTTCTTTAGATATTCGATCAAAAGTTCTTTTTGTTTCCTGGTCCATCAGTGTTTTAAGTTCTTCTCTTTTTTGAACTATTTTTTGATAAGTTTCTCTATTTAAGTTTAACAATGAAACAATAAAAGTGTAATATTCCTTTAAATTTTGTACCTGGGTGGTGTCTATAGTATGCCTGCAAACGGGCACATGTTTTCCTTGTTTAGAACAGTATAACAGCAAATTGACATTTCTAAAGGAAAAAAAGTCATTTAAAACTATTCGTGACTATAATGAATTGTCGGGTCCGCCAATATACATAACAACTCATTGATAAAAATGGCATGGAATTTCCCTACAGGGGAACCCCAAACTAAAATTTAAAAAAAAAATGCGGGGGGGGTCCCCCTAAATTCCATACCAGGCCCTTCAGCCATAGCCGGAAATTCCAGACCCAATTCCATTCGGTATTTTCATCTTATTCAAGAGGGGTGAGTATTCTGATCGATAGAGAAGTCTTGTTCTCTTACTATAAGAGTTGTATAGATTCTATGGGTCGGTATATCTTTTTATATTGTTCAATTGAAAATAAACCATATGTGATAGCAAAATAACCCCCATTTAAACTGGTAATCCTATATGAACTAACAACATTTTTAATAGATAAACCCGTAATCCCAGTAATAGCAATAGAGGATTTTAATGAGGTCTTGGATAGGCTCCTTGATAGATTTCCATCAGTAAAGAGCCCAGTGGCTGGGGAGGAGAGTAGATTGGCTCGTTTTTTTACACGAAGTGGGGTTATGATGACTTGTGGCGTGCACGACATCCGTTGGCAAGACTATACTCCTGTTTTTCAGCTTCCTATCTCACCCTGTCTAGACTTGATATGGTGTTGGTTAATAGTGAGGCCTTGGATTTGATAGTTAATATAGAATATGGTCCCTGGGGGATATCTGACCACTCCCCTCTAACGCTGATAGTTACTATTGGGAAAAAGTATTATCCAAGAGAATGGAAAATCGATCCCTCATGGCTGGAGATTATAGACAGCCCTGAGGGACTAACAATTGAACTAAAAGAGTTTATAAGAATCAACACTGGTAAGGCGTCAGCGGGAGTGGTCTGGGACTCTTTAAAAGTCTTTCTTAGGGGGCTTCTTATCCAGCAAATTGCAAGAACTAAGGCCAAGACGAAGGAATGGGAGGAGGGAGTTAAAAAGGCAGTGATGCTGGCGGAACAACAGTATATTATTAATCCACATCCGGCCACTCAGAAAGAGTGGCTAGAAAAACAGCAAGTCTATAAAATGACCATGAGGAGAAGGATGGAAACAAGCGTATATTCCAGCGCCAATCTGGTTTTGGTGGTGAGCTCTGCTGGTGAGAGCAAATACTCCCACTCAAAGGTTCTGGTGGTTAGGACCCTGTTTAAGGGGGTGCGGAGGGGAAAAGTGTTGCTTTTTTTGAAAATATAAAGATACCAACTCTACCAGTAGATAAATGCTTGCTTATGGAGGCCCCAATTACCCTTGAAGAGATGTGTGGTGCTGTGGCTGGGATGTCGAACTTAAAGTCACCAGGCCCTGATGGGTTACCAATTGAAATATATAAACGATATGGCGAGATTTTACTACCAGAATTGTTGAAGACACTGAACCAGGCTCTATCTGTCGGGATTTTGCCCCCCTCGATGTCGGAAGCTAACATAGTAGTTATCCCTAAGGAAGGAAAGGATCCCATGGACCCCTCCTCATACCGTCCGATTTCGCTACTATGCACGGATGTAAAAATCCTTGCAAAAATATTGGCAGCACGCTGAAACAGATGTATCCATAAACTCATTAACTCAGACCAGTCAGGATTTATTCCGAATAGGTCTACTAGTATTAATATACGAGGAACTTATTTGAATATCCAGATTCCAGTGGATAATGCAGCTAAGGCGTTTGATAGCCTTGAGTGGAATTATCTGTTTGAAGTGCTTGCAAGATTTAGGTTTGGTTCAAAGTTTATTAATTGGGTAAAATTACTTTATACCTTTATTGCTTATATTTAAAAGTGGAAGGGATGTTAGCTAAGAAATAGTGTGAGGAGTGGGCTTGTGTGAGTGGAGAAAGGAGGTGAATGCGGGGAATGGAAGGGCGTAAAAGGGTTATATAAAACCTGTATTGTGTCTTTGCTTGTTTTATATGGGAATGTTGTATGCTATGTTTAAATTGAAAATAAATTAATAAAGATATAAAGATAAAACAAAATTACTTTATACCAACCCAAGAGCGAAAATTAAAATTAAAAATGAGTACTCTGAAGTGTTCCAATTAGAACGAGGAACAAGACAGGGGTGTCCCCTGTCTCCTTTACTTTTTGCTCTTGCAATAGAGCCATTGGCAATAGCAACTAGAGCTAACTCGGATATACAAGGATTTAGGAGGGGAATAGAGGAGGATAAGATAGTACTGTTTGCCGACGATGTCTTGTTTTTCCTAGGAGATATCCAAACCTCGTTAAAACCCTGTGATAAGACTGGTTGTAAAATGTGGTCAAACGTCGGGATTGGTCATCAACTGGGATAAATTGGCATTACTTCCGTTAGATACCCGAGCTAGAGCTATATCATACGATATTCCCAACCTAAAGGTGGTAGAAAAATTTAAGTATCTGGGGGTCTGGATAGCGAGGGATGTAAATTTGTATCTTAGGGACAATTTAGCCTCTCTCTTACAAAAGTTGAAACAGAAGGTAGACATTTGGAGCCTCCTCCCCCTATGCCTATGGTGGCAGGACGTTGTAACCTTGTGAAGATGATATGGCTGCCTCAAATCTTATATCTCCTCCACAATTCCCCACTATGGATAGGCCTGAAGTGGTTTAAGAGAATGGAATCTCTATTTAGAGATTTAATCTGGAGAAGAGGCCAGTCCAGGATTAGCTTGCAGACGTTACAGTTACCGTTGGAGGAGGGGGGATGGCGGTTCCACATCCTAGACTTTATTGCTTGGCATCCCAGCTACAGCACCTAGTAGGAGGAGGAGTGTTAAATGGGGGCAATCCCAGTGGTAGACTGATGATGACAGGATGTCCCCATAGTACACTCATTGAGGCCCTAGAGGCAAATTCGTTTGCCATATGCTTTCAAATTGTTAAACCCTGGCATACAACGAAGGCCATTTTAGGTTATCAGGGGATATCGGAAATAGCTCCCCTATGGGATAATAGGAATTTAGTTGAACTAGCTAAAATTGAAAGATCTAGGGAATGGGAGAATCAAGGGATTAATCGCCTTGGTCAATTATTCACAGGTAATGTTATCAAATGATCTGCTAATCTGAAACAGGAATTTAATTTGTCTAATAGTTTGTTTTATAAATATCTCCAGGTCAGGCATGCAGTCCAGACCCAATTCGGGGCTCAAACAATACAGTGGACCCAAATCCCTGTTTTGACACAAATAATGACTACAGGGTTGACTAAGGGAGTAATTTCTCGACTATATGCCAGGCTTGGGGATAGAATGATAGACCGGGGAGGCAGGATCAAGAACAAGAAGAAATGGGAATGTGAGGTGGGGCCTTTATTTATCATAGAATGGGATCAAGTTCTCAAACAGGGAATGCTTGTCTCTATTGCCCCCTCCCAGAGAGTATTGCATCTTTATTTTATCTATTGAGTATATTACACCCCTAAGAGAATTTGTAGATGTGGGTCACCTGGAGATTTTATCCATATGCTTTGGAGGTGCCCGAAGTTATTTAGATATTGGACAAATATTATAGATGAGATCAATAAAACTTTTAAGATAACACTAGAAACGTTGGTCAAGTCTTGCCTCCTGGGCTTGTTCGAGGGGTGTAATATCTCGAGAGATACTCTTGAACCGGTTTTAAGATGTCTATTCCAAACAAGAAAGTTAATTGCCCAACAGAGGCAGTCGCATTCTCCCCCGCTAGTTGAGACTTGGTTGGCGAATATAAAATCAACAATTGGTAACGAGAGGGTGTTTTTTATTAAACAGGGCAGCAACAATAAGTTTACAAGAATGTGGAGACCTTGGTTGGGGAAACTGGGACACCCCTGCTAGGGTGGGATGAGGCATTAGTATTAGTTATAAATATTAAACCCACCTTTTTTATTTGAAACTTATTTGAAATCTTTTTTCTCCTTTTTTTTTCCCCTTTTTTTTTTCCTTTTCAAGCTATTTCCTCTCGCCTCTCCCCACAAATCTATTAACAACATATGAATAAATTCAGAGGAGTGGGGGGAAAGACGAGAGGAAAACGAGGTATAAATTAGATGTATATAAAGTTGAGACAGTGGGGGGGAGGGGGATGCCAGATGGAGGGGGAGTGGGAAAAATAGGATAAGGGCAGAAAGAAGGTAATATTATTGTGTGAAATGCATGGAACAAGCAGTTTATATACTTACTTCGATAATACCAAGGAAATTGCTCAAGTTGATGTTTTTATTTCTCTTTCATCCCCTGTAAAAATGTTTTGATACCCTGATTGTAATATATGTGTATGTTAATATTTAAAGAAAAATAAAGAATATAAAAAAAAGTGGGTTTTGTGTGCCTCCTGCACAGTATACACCTGAAGCTACCCTTTATTACTGGTGTTCTGTTTCTATAATACAGGCATCTGCAAAATTTACAATGCGTGTTCTGTGCCTCCTGCACAGTATACACCTGAAGCTACCCCTTATTGCTGGTGTTGTTTTGTTTCTGTAACACAGGCAGGCAGCTGCAGTAATTACAGTCGGTGTACTGTGTCATCTGCTCAGTGTGCACCTAAAGCTACCCAATTGCTGGTTTTCCTATCTCCCTGCAGGCCATTACTATGTCTCATATAGGCACCCCCTCCTCTTCTTCTTCTTCCTCCATGGCCTCTTCCAGTGCTTTGCCCTCTGAACCAGCAGTGCTCCGTAGGCGTTCAAGGGGCTACACAAGTAGGCAGGCAAAAAGATACCATGCCACGCTTGCACTGGTTTGTTTGGGGGACAGGAGCCACACTGGGGCAGATATTTTGTCAGCGCTGCAGGGGCAGGCTGAGAGGTGGTTTACACCATGCTAGCTTAAGCCAGGAATGGTGGTTTGCTACAATGGCACCAACCTCCTCTCTGCCCTCTGACAGGGACAACTGACCCATGTGCCCTGTGTGGCTCATGTCCTTAACCTGGTGGTGCAGCGGTTCTTGGGCAGGTAGCGGGCTTACAGGATGTACCAGAACAGGGTCAGGGGAGCTCAGTTTTTTTCACCACGCCAGTGGAGCATGATCAGGGATGCATGCACTGTCCTGTCACCATTTGAGGAGGCCACGAGGAGGGTGAGTAGTGACAGTGCATGCATTAGTGACACTGTACCTCTTGTCCACCAGTTGGAGCATATGCTGCGTGGAATAATGGACAGGGCACTTGAGGCAGAACAGAGGCAGGAAGAGGAGGACTTCCTTGCCTCTCAAGGCCACCTTTATTCAGACAGTGTTCCTGCTGTCCCACCCATCACACACGAGGAGGAGGATTGTGTCAGCATGGAGGTGGAACCTGGCACTCAGCATCAGCAGCAACAGTTATTTAGGGATGATTCACAGTCCCAAGAAACCCGTGGACTTGTACGTGGCTGGGAGGAGGTGGCTGTGGATCATGTTGTCCTTAGTGACCCAGAGGACTCCGGACTGAATGCCTCAGCTAACCTGCGCTGCATGGCCTCCCTGATCCTGCAAAGTCTGTGGAAGGATCCTTGTATTCTTCAGATCAAGGAGAGGGACCATTACTGGCTGGCCACTCTCCTTGATCCATGGTACAAGGGTAAGGTTGCGGACATTATCTTGTCATCGCAGAGGGAGCAGAGCATGGGACATCTCTGGGAGGCCTTGCAGAATGGGCTGTGCAACGCGTTTCCAGAGACTGGGAGGTTACAAACTCCTGGTCCTGGACAACGTGTTCCTGAGGCTGACCGATGCATTCAGACACTGTTTTAGTCTGCAGCCCCAAAGTATGATCGGTTCCAGCAACCATCACCCGCATTTGATTTGCATGGTGCAGGAATACCTAGGGGCAAGGTCAGACTTAGACACCTTACCCACCGAAAATCCTCTGGCTTACTGGGTCTTGAGGATGGATCAGCTTTCAAAACGCACCTTCAGTGCTGCTGGAGGCTTTGTAACCGATCACAGAGTGCGCCTGTCCACTGACTCAGTTAATCGACTGACCTTCATAAAGATGAATCAGTCTTGGATCACCACCAGCTACCAAACACCTGAAGCTGATGTAACCGAATATTTTTTTTTTGAAATGTCACATCCCTTCAAGACTGCCTATGCTGATGCTGAGTGACTGTCCTGTTATGTTGACTGACTATCCTCTTCCTCCTCAATGATCCTGCTGATAGCTTGGAAGAACATTTTTGGTTCTGGGTGACGCCACCAGTGGCTAAGGCCCATTTTGTCAGCCTCTGTTTAACAGGGCCATGTAATTACAATTTTTGATGCAATACTTTGCAGCAGGGCTCATTCATGCACTCCAACTAGAGTATCTGGGGTAGGTTGCAGTGTCGTGGCCCCAGCACCAGTGCCTAAGGCCTAATTTTTCAGCCCCTGTTTAACAGGGGAATGTAATTACAATTTTTGACGCAATGCTTTTCAGCAGGGCTCATTCCTGCACTCCAACTAGAGTATCTGGGGGAGGTTGCAATTGTTCAGCCCCTGTTTAACAGGGTCATGTAATTACAATTCTTGATATAATATTTCACAGCAGGGCCCCTTCCTGCACCCACCGAGAGTAACTGTGAGGGCTTATAGTGTTGTGGCACCAGCACCACCACCACAACCACCAAAGGCCCAATTTTTCTACCACTGTTCAACAATGGCATGTAATTACAATTCTTGATATAATTGTTCACAGCAGGGCACTCCAGTGCCCACCAAGAGTCACTTTGAGGGCTTACAGTGTTGTGGCAACACCAACACCTTAAGATCACATTTCTGCAGAGCATATAGGGCAGGCCCCTACTTTCAAACATCCAACTTACAAACATCTCCTACTTGCAAACGAAAGGAGACAACAGGAAGTGAGATGAAAAACAGGGGTGATAACCCTTCCCTACATTTTCCAAAAAGCTTAAAAATAGATTTTTTGACTGGAGCTACACTTTAAAAATGTACCAGTTCAAAATTACAAACAGATTCTACTTAACACAACAAACCTACACAGTCCCTGTCTTGTTTGCACAGTCTGTATACTGCTGTTCTGAGCATATAGGGCCTGGGGGCCCCACACCTTTACTTTTTTTAATTTGGGTATGGGGTTCCCCTTAATATCTGTACAAGACCCAAAGGGGCTGGTAATGGGCAGGGGGGCTACCCATGCCATTTTTCTCAATGATTTTCATCCGTATTGCCGGAACCAGACATGACATTAAAACCGCAAGCAGTTTTAAATTACTTTTTTTCTGTTAGAAATGTCATTTGCAGGGACTGTTCTAAACACGGGAAACACTTCACAGGCATACTATAGACAACCCCCAGACATGATATTTAAAGGAATATTTAACTTTTTTTTCACTTTAATTGTCATTAAAATCAGTGCTCCCGAAAAAATGGCCGTTTAAAAAAAAAAATTGGCATTGATCCGTGTCCCCTGGGGCAGGACCCAGGTCCCCAAACCCTTTTTAAGACAATATCTTGCATATTAGCCATTAAAATGAGCACTTTTGATTTCAAAGGTCGAGTCCCATACACTTTAATGGGGTTCTAAATTTCGTACGAATTTTCGGTCCATTCGAAAGTTCTGGTGCAAACCAAACCGGGGGGGTGTTCGGCTCATCCCTATTCAGGGCCTCAAGAAACGAGCAGGTGTGATAAATTTCCAATGATTTGCACCATAGATTGTAGACTCTATAACTTTCACAGATACTAAATAATATCCACTAATTTGGGTTATTTTTACCAAATAGATGTAGCAGTATAAATTTTGGCCAAAATTTATGAACAAAAATTTGCAAAATTTTATCATAGAAACTAAAAAAAGTGTTTTTTTTTTTCAAAATGTTCGCACTTTTTTCACTTATGTTACAAACAATAAAAAACCCAATGGTGATTAAATACCACCATAAGAAAGCTCTATTTGTATGAAAAAAATGCTAAAAAGTGTGTTTGGGTACAGTGTTACGTGACTGAGTAATTGGTATTCAAAGTGTGAGAGCACTGAAAGCTAAAAATTGGTCTGGGCATTAAGGGTTTATAAATGCCCTATATTGAAGTGGTTAACATTAGACATGTGCATTTGTTTTCGTCCGAATGCATTTTCGTCTGAATTTCAGGTATTTTCATTTTGACAAACGATAACAAAAGCGCAGAATCCGAAAAACGAAAGATCCGACATAAATAAATGCTTTATTTTCGTTTTCGTTGTTACAACAGTTTGCTATAGAGTAGGAGATTCGACGTGACTCTGACAATAACAATCTGTGTCTATTGAACCTGTGGTCGAATGTGACTAAGCTTACCTCTATTAGTCCAAGATTATATAGAGAAAATATTCGACAGAGAGAAAATATTCGACATAGAGAGAAAGGATTCGACAGAGAGAAAAGATGACACCTGACACTGAGACTTAGACCATTCATTCAACATGAATGATGGAGAAAAACACACACATTTATAATAATATTGGACGGAGCATCGAAACTGTACGACACTGGAATCGTACATTTCTGGAGTCAAATGCTCCACCTATAGGCTATATAGAGTTTAGCATACATTCTTTATACATTCGACAGACACCATAAGCCTTCAAAGACAGATTTGACCGTAATTCATGTGGATTTTTGGATGAATGCAATTTTTGAATGAAAAATTAAATAAATAAAAACGAATTTCGGGAGTAACTAAATCAATTTATTTTTCGGACTAAAGTGAAATTCCGAAAATAAATATTTCACTCTGCACATGTCTAGTTAACATTTTGTTTAGATATATTATATTATTTATTTTATACAATATTTTTTTTTTACACTTTTTTTTGGGATGAACTTTATTGCTATCACAAGGGATGAACAACATGGGATGACTTTGTGATAAAGGCTTTGCGGGGCCCAAAGTATCACTTCCAAGCCCCTTGTTCTTCTTTATGCTAAAGATAGTTCTTAATGAAATTGGCTGTATGTTTAGGATCATTGTCCTGCTGCAGAATACAATTGGGCCAATCACATGCCTCCCCGATTGTATTGTTTACAGTATCCTGACCAAATCTCCAACTCCATTTGCAGAAATGAAGACCCAGTCTTGCAAGGAACCTCTACCATGCTTCACTGTTGCCTGCATGCACTCTTTATTGTACCACTCTCCAGCCCTGCAGTGAAAAAACTGACCCCTGCTACAGCCAAACATTTCAAATTTTGACCCATCAGTCTAGAGCACTGACATTTTTCTGCACCCCAGTTCCTATTTTTTCATGCATAGTTGAGCCCTGTTTCCACATCGGATGTATAGCTTTTTGGCTGCAATTCTTCCATGAAGACCACTTCTGGACAGACTTCTCCAGACAGTAGATGGGTGTACTTGGGTCCCACTGGTTCTGTGCTGCAGTTTTGTGTTGATGGCACTGCTGGACATCTTCTGTTGAGGGGAATTAAGCATTATTAGGTTTCCTTGGTCAACCACTGTGTCTATGGTCCTCAGCATTGTCGATTGCTTTGTGCTCCTTCAAGAGAGCTTGAACAGCACATCTTGAAACCCCAGTCTGCTTTGAAATCCCTGCCTGGGAGAGACCTTGCTGATGCAGTATAACTACCATGTGTCATTTTGCTGTGCTTAGTCTTGCCATGGTGCGTAACCTGTGACATAAAACTGTCTCCACAACCTGACCTTATTAGCAGTTTGGCCATTCCTCACCCAGTTTTAAGCCTTCTACACAGCTGTTTCTGTTTAAGATATTGACTGTGTTTCAACCTACATATGAAATTGATGATCATTAATGCCTGCTTGGTATAATTATTCATACAGCTGACTATAATCCTACAAAATCTCAAAAGTCAAAGGGTAGTGAAACCAAATGTTGATTTAATTTATTTTCTCCTTCTGTTCGCTTACTTTTCATTTTGTAAATCAATTTTTATTTTACAACATTTCTTCACACCTGCATAAAACTTTGCAACAGTCTGTATGGAACTGACATTCGGATTTACTATAACCAATATTGAGCAATTGTATATTTACAACACAGAAGAACAGAAAAAAATACTTAGTATACAAATCAATTCTTAGATGGCCACTTCACTATAAGTAAAATACATGTTTTACTAATGGTTTTGTTATACACTTAAAAAAGTAAGCACCGTTTTTGACAGGCCTAAACAAAGATTCTGAAACAATCTTATTCTTGGGCTAAGGAGAATAGTAGAAAGAAAGGGATGACAAAATGGGTAAAGAACCATAAAATAGAAAATAGAACCATAAAATAGAATTCACAGAGGTGTTAAGAGCAAGTAATAGTCAATATATCTCTGTTTGAAAAGCTGCTCATCTATTTCACTTGTTAGCATTGTGATCTCCAAAGACATTGAAATAGCAAGTCTTCCAAAGCTGAAAAATTAATGTCTTCTACATCATTTCTGAAATATGAATAATAACCATAGTATTTGCTTTCAGTGCTTGTCTTTTCTGCATGTGCTCTATCTTTGTTAACATTTGTTTCTATTGTGTCTTGGTTAATGGTAAGATAAAGCAATGGAACCACCATCAATTTTTGAAAGTTTTTTTTGTTTTATTTCATTACTTACTATGGCTGTGAATTAAAGCAAAACGTATGCAGTATATACCGTAAATCTCTCATATTTGTTTATATACATATTTGTATATATTTACATGTTTGTCCTTCAATTAGGTACATATGAAACATTGCATATGAATATACTGTGTACTCATATACAGCCAACAGGTGGACCTCTTAACACCTTTTAAATGTTATCCAAGGACACCTAAGTCTCTTTAGTAAAAGAAGCCCATTGTCTACAGAGCTCAGAAATCAAAGCTGAAATGTACACATGCAAGCTCTAGCCCTGGCTTAGACATGGGCAGGCTTTTTAGAAAAAAAAAACGTGTAGTCCTCTGGGTAGCCTGTGTCATTGCCCTGTATTAAATATATCATTGTCATAAAAATGTACATAAAACATCAGCTTGATAATCTATATTTAAAAATGATATTAGTTTTACCTAAAACCATACTAGGCTCTCTTAAACTTTCATGCTACCTTGTTATATGTTTTGAAATTCCAGGATGAAATGTCCACACCAGAATTTCCAGATCTTCCCCATAGGCATTGCTTTTTTGCAATCATGATCCAGTCTTCTATAATGGATTCTCTATATTTCAAATAGATCATTTAGAATTCTAGTTGCAAGAGTAACATTTCAATTGCCTTATTGAAGTAAACATACAATACTTTAGTCTAGGATCAGTATTTTCTAAAGAGATTTTGGGAACAGGAAATTAGCTTAATTTAGTTTTAGTTTTGATGCAGCTAAAAAACAAAGATACACAAATGCACCTTTCTGAAAAATTTTTGTGCTTTAATTCTGACAGTACAGTTACAGCATGAAATTGATTTAAGTGTGGAACCGGGGGACATAACTGCAGCCCCAATATACCATGTAACTGTGATGAAGGTTGTACAGCTTGTCTGCCTTAACTCTACTACAAATGTATTTGGAAAATCACTTGCGAAATGAATATCTCATTCAAAAATGTATATGAGTTTGCTGTAAGGTGCAGTCAGAAGCTATTATGTATGTTTAATGGTAATGGGACATGGGTCTCAGTAGGGAATTATCTATAAAATGGGCAATGGCTTTGGGCCTCTGTCAGTTGTAGTTAGGCCACTGGCTGATAAATTGCAAGAATATAAGGAGTTAATATTGTTTTAATTAATTAATTAGCATAGCAAGCCATATCCATGTGGATTGCACACGGAAATTGTTTAATTAATGCCTGGCACTTGGGTTGTGCATCTGCCGAAGTGCCAGGGTTAAATGCTGCATTTTAACAACAGATTTCCCTTACAGGTGATGCTCGGATGGCTTCATTTTTCATAAACTTAATTATAAAGCAATTTAGTTAAGTCGCCTGCCTCAGTAACTTCTCTGCAGTTCCAAGATAAGTAGCAGAAAACATTTTGTTTTCTCTAAGTTGTGCTAGAAAACATCTACAGTTAGTGAATTTATGTCATGCAGTAAGTTAGGATAAGCAACCTGTGACCTTCTAGGTAGTGTTAATCTGGAACATGATTTGCTTAGCAGAACAGTCCTTCTAATTATTGAAGTTGCCTTCCTAAAAATGTAACTAAAACTACTTAAAGGGAAAATTCTTGTTGTTTTTTTAAGTTGATGTAACATTTATAATTGTTACACAAACTGTCCTTGCAACCAACTAATTTTTTTGTAATGAGCTAAATGCTTTTCCCAGAAGTTGAGAGTGAGAACACAGTTTTTGAGGTCAAATTAGAAGTAATACTATTATACTGCTCTAAATTCTTTGTTGTTAAATACATGGAAACAGTGCTGCACATATAAACAGGTGCCGCAAGGTGTAATGTTTTTTGGTACAACACTGCACCTGATTATGTTAATATAGGAGTTCATCCTATAGCACAAAAACAGGTAGGAATCTGCAAAAATGTTGGTAAATAATTACACCATATATACAGTAGTTACCAGGGGTTGATATATTTTTTTTGTCCATCAAAATTAAAAGTTGTAAAGTGAGTACTCCCGCGCTAGTATGAAATAACGAAAACAATTACAAAAATATACTAAAATATATGAGTTGCTGCAAACACCGTGTGGGTCAAACACTAGCCAATATAGAGAATAGAAATAGTAATTTGTGTTGCGCTCCTACCAAAAACATATTTTGAATAAATGAAAACAAACTATAAATAGTTAATAAAGTCAATTATAAATAAACTCACAATAAATAAGCATGAAAAAAACAGTAATGTGTCATATGGCAAAACACATACATCACAATGTAAAGTGCTTTTGTGCAAACAGGTAAACACATGCAAATGTGTATGAGCAGGAGGCTCACAAAAAAACGTAAAAACAATCGTGAGTGCAGGCTTAAGTCAGCCGTGAATGGAGAAATAAACAAATAAATAAATATAATTCCAAAATATGTAGATAGCTGGACACTCCTCTGGGTCCAAAGTGCAAAGTGCAACTGTGTGGGTGTTCTACAAGAACAGCATGTGACGGTATTTAAATAGTGACATCTGGTGGCACTGTGACTTTAACTGCAAAGTGCTGTGGTCCTTCGGTGTTTGTAACACCCGTGGGTGTACTAAATTTCTATATCCCTCTTTTTATCTGGTTGTACTGAGCATTCAAATGGTCCCCGATACCCATCCCTTGGAAGGAAATGGAGCGACCCCCCCCCCCCCTCTTTTAAAGCCATGTGTTAAAACATGATCCTGTAAAATTGAAGTTTACTGGGGATTATTTAATAATCTAAAATTGAATGATGGCTCCTGATACTTGCCTTCTATTCACCCCATCACTGTTTTTGATCATCAGGAGGGGAAGGGGGGGTGTTATTTTGGGTATTAAGGAACTTGTGATACTCTCCAAAAAAAAAGTCAAGCTCCCCTGACCGTGTTCTGGTGCCATACTCACACAGGTACTCATTGATGGCCCTCTGCTGTGTGTGCAGCCACTGAAGCATTGCCAACACTGAGTTCCACCTGGTGGCATGTCACAAATGAGGCAGTTCTTGGGGAGGTTGCATTCCTTTTGAAGGTCAGCCAGCTGAGCACTGGCATTATATGACCAGCAGGAATGCCCACAGACTTTCCTGGCCTGCCTCAGGAGATCCTGGAAGCCCGGATACCTGCACAAGAACCGCTGCACCACCAAATTAAGGATGTGAGCTGAACAGGGAACATGGATCAAGTGTCCCTGTCGGAGGGGGCAGAGAAGAGGTTGGTGCCATTGTCGCAAACCACCATTCCTGGCTGAAGCTGGCGTGGCGTCAATCACCTCTGAGTCTGCCTCTGCAGAGCTGACAGAATCTCTGCCCCACTGTGGCTCCTGTCCCCTAAACAGACCAATTCAAGCACCACATGGCATTTTTTTGCCTGAGTGCTTACGTAGCCCCTTGAACGCTTACGGAGCATCACTGGTTCTGAGGACAATTCTGCAGAGGAAGAGGCCATAGGGGAAGAAAAAGAGGAGGGGGTGGAGGAGAGAGGTGTGGCAGAATCACCACTACTAGCATTTTGGAGGCATGGTGGTGGAACAAGCTCCAACAATACTGCACCCTGTCCTGCATCCTTCCCAGTTGCCAGCAGAGTTACCCAGTGCACCGTGAAAGAAAGGTAACATCCCTGTCCTTGCCTGCTGGACCATGAGTCAGTGGTAATCTGCACCTTACTGCTGACCACCCTGTCCAATGAGGCCAAAACATTGCCTTCTACATGCCGTTACAGAGAAGGAATAGCCTTCCTTGAAAAAAAATTGCGTTTGGGAACCTGCCACTGAGGTACCGCACATTCCACAAATTCATGAAAGGAGGCAGATTTTACCAGCTGAAAAGGCAGCAGTTAGAGTGCTAGCAATTTAGCCAAGCTAGCATTCAGCCACTGAGCATGTGGATGGCTGGGACCAAATTTCATTCTATGGTTTAGCAACTGGGGTAGGGAAATTTGCCTGCTACAAAAGGATTTTGGTGTAGCCACAGCAGATTACCCGCAAGTACTTGGTTCACCTAATTCTACACCTTCACTCCTCTCAGTGCAGGTTTCTGAGAGGGATGAAGGTATAGTGGGGTTGGAGATCCTAGCTGATGAGGAGCAAGGAGAGGTCCACCTTGTTCTTTGGTGTGGGTCTTTTAAGTACTGTTGCCAATGGACTGCATGGGAGGTCGACATATGTCTGCTCAAGCATGTGGTGCCCAAGTGGCTGCTGTTTTGGCCACGCTTGATACGCTTCAGACATGTGTTGCAAACAGAAACGGTGCGATCTGCTGCACACGTATCAAAAAAGGCCACACCAAATAACTTTTCAAAATACGCAGGGAGTCAGCAGTGCGCTGGACATGTGGAGCTCTGTGGTGTGAGGCAGTTGGGTGGCTGCCCTTTTCCTCCTCTTCCTCTCCCTCCTCCTTTCTTCTATTAGGCACCCATGTAATTCAGTGACCTCATCATCCCCTCCTTCCTTGTCACTGGAGCAAACCTGGCAGTATGCTGCAGCTGGGGGAACATGACTGCCAGTTTCCTGTCCTTCTTGGGCACCGCCTCTCTCTGGGCTCACATTACTGCCTTCTGCAACCTAGGTACCATAATTGGAGCCTTCAAAACGCTGTGCATCCTCCTGCAGCATGTACCCGACACTGTGGTTGAACAGTTTGGGAGACACCTCCATGCCTGATGGTGAGGCTAGGGAAGGAGTGACTGATGACATTGAGCCATTACTAGAAAAAGTACACCAGGAATGGCCTGCACTCAGATGCAGGCTTGGCTAGACTAGAATGCAGTGGATATATATATATATATATATATATATATATATATATATATATATATATGAGACTGTATGCTGTATATATTATATTGCACAAGACTAACTGTTTGTATATATATATATATATATATATATATATATATATATACTGCAGCTAACTGAATAACCTGCCTGCCTGAAGTATATTAGAAAGAGTATGCCAGGAACGGACTGCAGTCAGATCTAGGTAAACTGGATACAATGTATATACACAAGCCTGGATGTATATATATAATAAATACACTGCAGCTAACTGAATTGCTTGCCTGCTCAATCTAAATGAAATGACACTCTCTCAGTCAACGGCAACAACGCACTACACATGGCCGACGTGCAGGGGGCCTTATATATTGTGGGGCGTGGACTTAACCCCCTGAGCCATAATTGGCCAAAGGCACCCTGGCTTTGGCGAATTTTGGCTCTCTTTGCTGACAGTGCTGTGATTGGCCAAAGCATGCTTGGCCAATCATCATCAGCAGCAATGCACTGCACTCCCGCAGTGCATTATGGGCCATTACGTGCCAATCAAATTTGGCGCAAAGGGCCCATAATGTTAGTTTTCCGAAGAACAGGCGAACAGCCAATGTTCGAGTTGAACTCATGTTCGACCCGAACAGAAAGCTGATCCCTACCCTTGAAGTGAGAGGCTAGCACACACAGGGTGTGGATTGGAGAAGGATATTCACAAGCTTTTATATTACCTGCATTTAGACTTTTTTTCTTTCTTTGCTGCACTTACTCCTATAGAGACTATTGCTTAGTACCTGTAGTTATTTTGGATACATTTTGCATTACTCATCCCTGTTGATTTTTTTCTGATGCCATTGTTTGTGTACTATTTTGCACATTGGGAAGTGAAATTGTTATCAGCACCTTATTGTTAGCGCTGTATACCTTAGGGTTGGTTTAGAGGTATCCATGAATAGTATTAGCACTTTATTATTAGCACTTTACATTTTAGTATTGTTGTAGAGTTATTTAGCGCTGCTTCACTACATATCACATATATTTTTGGTGCTGGCAACACTATAGAAGTCAGCTGCTTTATATATATATATATCTTGCAATTTTAAGCACTTTATCACCTTTATCATGTACATGTTTAGTGGCGCATTAGTACTTCACTTTTTTTTTTTTTTTTTTAGTACTTCACTTTTAAAATTGTAAATGATCACCGTGTAAAACAACCCATTCAGTTTAAAAGTGTCAAAACGTGTGTATAGATATAAAAAAAATATATATAAATACCCTTTTCCCCTTTTTTATAAGTGATCACAGTCCCTTTGTTCTCAGCTTTATATATATTTACACATTTTATTTTATTTTTTCTGTGCTCTGTAGTCATGTTGGACAGATCGTCCACCTTGTATTTTTGTTTGGTTGGTTTCACATGTGACTGGGGAGCTAGTAGGCATCCACACTCTGGCAAATTAGCAAGGATTAAGCACAGGAGTGAGAAACACATCTGCTGACCCTCTGTGGGTTGAGTGTGTGTGGCATGTCTCTCATTTCTATTTTTGCATAATAAAAGGAGCTGTTTTTATTCCCTGGAAGGTCATCTCTTCCCTGCATCTCTTTCTTTTCTACCTAGCTAGAGAACTGACCATGGTGTGCTCTCCTGCTTAGTGTGGTCATTTTCTAAAAGGAAAGCAGAGGGACTGGCAAGAACACCAGGGATTTTACACAAAGGAAGCAATATACATAGAATAGGATACTTTTCCATACATGTACATGCTACAGCAGGCACATATCAGGAATATGAAATGCTGGGGGTAACAAACACTTTAAGGTATGAGGGGGGCAGCATTGAAGTGAATCTGTTGCTGTGCCCTTCAGAGGGCACCAGCAGACACTACTGACTGGGGTCTGTCTAGTTGAGAAATAATTAGACATTTGAGAAAACCTTATTTAATTGCTTATTCCACTAACCAGGCACATGTGATGGCTGCAAGTGTACTCTTTACTCTGGCATTCAGTAGGGAAAAATGAAAAGAAGGGTTCCAGTGTACACAACATTAATTTCTTGCCCCTGTAGTTCTCACTAAAATGATTCAGGCATTTTAGCAACTATTTTTTTTGATAAAAGTGGGTGCAGTTTCACTAATTTGTGCCCATTAGAGACACAAAAGGAAATAAGAATGACTAGATGCAAAGGGAAGAGTACTTACTACAGGATGTAAATGAGAAGAGAGATGATGTTGCCGTGTTTACTTCACATGCCCCATGGCAGAAAACCACTCTACAACTTTATGGAGAACATCAAATTTTTTTTACAAAAAATCCATAGTTTTAAATGCAAATTTGCTTTTTAAAGTGTAAAAATGAAGGCAAAAAAACATTCTAACAAAAAACGGAAAAATGTATCAAATAATTACCGTATTTTTCCTTTCCTGATGCCAATCCATGGCAGCATATTAGTGATAGGCTCCTCCTCTCTTCCACTTCCTCAGGACCAGTGAATAGCATAAATTAAAGGCCTAGTTAGGCCCCACCCCATTCTTTGTAATTAGCTACATACCGAAATGTACAAGGGTGGGTCCATATACTGCCATGGATTGGCGTCAGGAAATGAAAATTACGGTAAGTATTTGATACAATTTTCAATTTTCCTGATTCCGACGTGGCAGCATACTAGTGATAAATAATTAGCTGACAGGGTGGGATCTACTTGTCGACCCTTGATATGACCATGATACTTCCCTGCAGATGGATTCTATGGACGCCTTAGAATGGGTAGCCCATGAGACCTAAAACCGCTCTGGGAGAGTATGTATCCACAGTTGAAGGAGGTTCACGACCCCTCTTCCTATATGCAGGACCAAGCCTACTAGAGTCCAGGAGGTAGCCTCTTTTCCCTAAAGAATTCCAGCTGGAAAGATAAAATGCTTATTACATGATTTGAAAAGGGCAATTGGGAATAGGAACTTCTTTCAAGTTCTGCACACGTCCAATTTGTGTGACCCTCCTGAGGGATCCTCTGGGAAGTTAGGCAATGCCCAGATGACTGTTAGATGGAGGGCTGTCACTAACCTTAATACAAGATGATCTACCATTCTACCATGATCTTCTCCTTCTGGAAAGAAAACAATATCTTTTTCTGAAGCTCTCTGAGCTTGAATCTCAGACATTCTTTTGCTTAAAGATCTTGTGATAGATACTGCCTAGTATGCAATGTCACAAACTAAATACTGTTCTGTTGGAGAAAATAGTTGAGCTGATATGAAATTCAGCAACACCAATAGATTCCATTGGGAAAGATCCTCTTTCATGGTGGTCAAAACCTCCTAACTGTCTTCAAAATTTGTACAAACAAAAGGATTTCTGGCACATTTAAGCCTTGTTATTACCAACCTAGTCAACACTTGCAATCTCAAGGAATATAGTCTAAGGCTCATGTCTAATCTGGTCTATAAGAAGTCCAGAACAGCTGTCACCTGAGTTACAGTAGTATCAATATTTCGACCTGCTGAGAAATAATGCAAACTTGTTCCAGATTTTTGCATAGATGTTGTTAGTAAAGTGCCTTCTCACACTCCAGAAGGTAGAGCTCATCCTGGAGCGGGCTAGGTTCTCATCCTGTTTGCAGCCATGGTCTGCATATGTGCAAAGGGGAATTGGCTTCTGTCTCATGAGATGAATGGCCATGAAAACTCAAGGCCCTCAATGTCAAAATGGATGAATGGATATACCAAGAGGAATCTCATTACAAGAAATGTTGTTGGAAAATATCTAGGCTATATTTCAGATCCATGGAGAAAATCAAGGCATTTGTCCCCTCTGCCTTGGGGTGCGGAACTGAGTCAGACATCCTCTTAAGTTTGCAAATACTGTGAGAAGCAATGCAGTCTGTCTGTGGTTGGCCCCACCTGAAGACAAGCTCATAGAAGACCTACATTGTAGGGCTCACTCATGCGCTGGAAAGTTTGCATGACGGTCAGTCTGTCTGTTTGTTCAAGTCCCCTAGGAGGTAAACTGCTTTCGGAATTTGCAGGTGATTTTCTGACCCCAACAGTGTAGGGTTCACCCCTCTAAATAGCATATTGTCACAAGTTCCACATTGGTGATGAATATAGGCAACTGCTGTTATGTTGTTCAACTGCAGAGAGACTGATCTTCCTTTGATTCTGTGTAGTAAGGCAAAAGGTGCTAAAGATGCTGCTTGTATTTCTACGGTATTTAAGACTACCCCGCTTGACTTGGAACCTCCCATTGGACTGGTCCAACGGATTCTCCTAGTGTGTCTTCCAGGCTATCTTTGCTGAAATGAATAGTAACTGTGATCTAGTCTAACAGTTCTAACGGAGCGGCTTCATCAGATTCTCCTTCTTCAGCCACCACCATATACTCCTACTCATACTGAGTGACAGTTGATAGCTGTGCCAGACTCTGTTTTCTCTATTATGCTAAGAATCCCAGCTTAAAGTCAAAGTCAGAGTGCCCAAGGGATTATTGGTATGATGATACTGTGCTCCAAAGATTGAGGCACTTAGAAATGGTCAAACAAGTAGAGATTACTGTCTTCGGCATTCATTCTTTGACTACCACCATTTTCTCTGGTCAAAGCCGAACAGAGGAGTTGGCAAAGTACCTCCCGGCATACTAACTGTTAAGTTAGAGAGAGTTAATAAACCAGCCATATCCCCGCAGGTTGTTTATGAGAATATATTGGTGCATCAGCAATTGTTTAAGACATCTGGATAGAAGAATAATGTTGTCCAGGTAGTGATGCACCTGGAAAACTTGTTCTCTGAGTGGAGCTAAAACTGCACAGAGAACCCTTGTGAACAGTCTTGAAGACTCGCATAGGCCAAAAGGCAAACTATTAAACTGGAAATGCATCTAGCCAATTGCAAACTTACCAATTATGAATGAAAGAAATATTTTGGGATGTTTAGATAGTAATCGTGAGGATCTAAAAATAGCATTCTGCCACCTGGCTGCACTGGTTTAATGGACTCCATTTTGAAGATCATTAAGGGGATAAAAAAGTTTAATGTCTTCAGATCTACAACCAGATGCTAGCCACCATCCCTTGCAGACTACATACAGGGTTGAATTGAAGCCTGTATATTCTTTTTGTGACTGGAATCAGGACAACCCCCCCCCCCCCCCCGGTCTGATATGTATGTATTATAGCAGCCATATGCCTAGAAGAATGGAACCTGCTGAGAGAATGAACATTCCCTATCCCTTTGCTTCCCATCTTTCTGGAGCAGGACAAACTTCATGTCACTCCTGGTGTGGCTGTGTTAAGTTTCCTACCAACACAGAGATTTTCTGTTATAAGGTATCTTACACCAAACTTGCCTGAGAAAACAAACCTAGACCAAAGTTTCAAACATCATATCTACTGCAGGTAGGGATTAAAGTGACGCTATCCAATCTCTAACAAGGCTAAAACCTATATAGACAAATAAAGAAGATTTCTCTCTGGACTTTGCCATTCTGAATAATTCTGAATAAATATAAATATAACTTTACTCATAGAATTGGCCTGCGTGACTGTCTGGATACATAGTTCAATGGAGGGAAAACTGAAGCCAAGCAGTTTCGGGCCTTCCTCTGATGAAGAGAAGCTACTACTGTCTGCAGGCTGTGCACTCATCAAAGTAGTGGAACTAAGTGGGTAAACGACACTTGCCAAGGTGCCAGGATGCTCTTCTAGTGACAGGCAACTAGGAGGGGTCTGCCTGGCTGAAATAATTTAAATAAATACAGCATAAAATCTCATGCCACCCTCTTCAATAACAATGATATTTGAGTGTTACCTGTCAACTGCATACTCCTCCAGGCAGTCGTTACCAGCCTTTTGGGCATAGGTATTGCACCACAGGCGCTGCAGGATTTTTGCTGTGATGGTAGCGTTGCTCTGGGAAGAAGCAATAAGACAACATACTTGGAACTTTCCCCTTGAATGGGAGCGGCATCTAGGGCTACGTTCCTCCAAAGAGCGTCCGCCTTCCATGGTTCTTGAACTTAGAGAGCATGAGCATGCGGGGCTGAAAAAATTCAAAGCAATCTCCAAAGGGAGGTATTCTTTTTCTGAAATTTACCACATGACCCTATCAAGACCCACAGAAGGGGTTCCCAGGCTGTTTAGAGCAATTTAGCGGCCCAAGAACTGGGACTACGTACTGGGAGAGGCTCTACCCAGCCGGATGCTGCATGTAGGCAGAGGTGGGAACATAGTACTGCTTATCTTCACTGATGGGTGGAGGTATGAGGAAAAAAAGAAGATGGGTGGAGCCTAACTAGGACTTTTATTTATGCTATTGGGTCCTGAGGGAGTGGAAGAGAGGTGGAGCCTATCAGTAGTATGTTGCCATGTTGGCGTCAGGAAAGATACTCTTTGAAATCACAGGAAGGACACTATGAACCAAATGGCCACACCCATTTTTTATCTTCATGTTGCTGCCCACTGATGACTGGTAATCTGATGATTAGTGGGGGGACAATTAATAAGCAGCTGGAGATGTGAAGAAAGCACAGATGCACATAAATCAAGCAGAAGCAGGAAATCATTGCACTGTACCTTTCTCTTCATCAATAAGAACAATGAGCAGAACATTAGGGACATCACCAAATCTAACTCCATATATCATGAAAATAGCAGGCAAAGTCAGTAGTATCTGGGGTGATCTCACACTGAAGATAAATAGCTATGAGACTAAAAAACATGAGTGCTTAGGCACAGTCATATGTCAGAAAGTGCACTGTTTTTAGTCATGCTTAACAATTTTAGAAGTTCCCTATAAGATAGCAAATTTCTATTTTTTGAGCTCTTAGCTGTATATTTAACTGATCAAATTATCAACTCTAGAAACTCGTGCAACAATATCAAGTGTTCAAGACATTTGGTGATGAGCAGGATCCTACCAGAGTGCAATTGGAGTTCAAAAATTTCAAAATGGGCAGTCCTCGTTGTGTTGCCTTGTAAATAAGTAAATCTAAGCAAGTCATTGTGAGGCTTTATGACTTTCTGCCATCAGAAACTTTCTTCAGGCTATCACGATAAATAAAATAGTGGAAAACTTTAGTGATTTAGCTTAAAGTGTATGTACAGCCAAAACCTTTTAGTTTGTTCTCGTTACATTAGGGAAGGGTAGAAACTTTGTCAGATTTTTATTGCTGCCTATGTCTCTGCTGGGGAGATTTACGCTTTATATTTTCATGGTTATCATAGTCACCAGAACTGAAAGTATGGGGAAATGCAACATTTTGAACTATCATGGAGACAGGAATAAAGGTAAAATCTACAAATGGGAACACTTATTGTGGAAGCAACTGTCTCAAAAATGATTTCTCAAATTTTTGAGAGATTCTCTTTCATTTTCCTCTCATACACAGTTACACAGGCTAATATAACCATGATTGGAGGTTTTCCCATTATGCTAATACTTGCTAACATATTTGTTTACACTCGATAAGTTTTCAAAACTGAAGTAACAAGACCCCTTCTTATAGCATCAGCCCTATGCTGACAATCTCCAAGTTTTTCTGCACGTACGGCACATATAAAAAAAAAGTAATACAGAGGATTCTTCAGGTATTGCAGAAAGGAAGTTGGGACTTTGAATGAAGCGGCTGGAGTGTGGAGGTCAAAGTACAGGCATTTTTTCACTATATCCGCTGCTGCCCAAACATGCCGCCTCAGCTCCCGGGGGGGTGATCTGTGCCTCCGACTCACCATGGGCCAGTTGCCGTTTGCTGCGTTTGCTGCCGGGGATGGTAGATATGCTTGGTTAATTTCCTTTGAAAGCACTTTTTGTACTGTATCTATTCCCCTCTATACAGAGTGTGGTTTATTATATCTATACATTTTACAGGAATCTGTCGCATCTGCTCCTGATGAGTGGAGATACATCCACGAAACGCGTCCAGCTACATTGGATGCTACAGTGATATCTATTACGCCCTGACATTAATACCTACATTAATTCAGTACATTTACGTTTATATTATGCCATTATAGACATAGGTACCGGTTATGTCGCCCTGAGGCACTTTTAGGCTATGCTGTTGCTCTACATACTACTTATTGTTTATATATGCTTCTTGATTTGATGTGTTTTTACATACACCTTGATGTTCTCATAAACATATATTGTGCCAAATAATTGTACATGTATGTATGTATATATATGAATTTACTCTGTATTATACATCATTATGGATTCAATTCAATTATTATTTTTTACTTTGAGCTCCACACTCCAGCCGCTTCATTCAAAGTCCCAACTTCCTTTCTATTTTGCCAAATAACGGGATGGAGGCGCTAACCCGTGCCTCATTTAAAGTCCCAAACTGTCGATTGTTCATTCTTCAGGTATTGCATCTATTCTTTGCATCCTCCTTTTTTAAATGTTTCCTTAGGATAGAGTTTTGGATATAATTGGGAGGGGTTAGAACCTCATTGGGGATGACTGTCACTGAGTAAACAAAAAATGAGAAGGAATCAAAAATGTTAGAGTTTTCTGGAAAGGGAGGAATCATCAAATGGGGACACCAAATTAATGGACAACTGTCTATAAGGGACGTTTCCTTCACTTTTGGAGATTACCTCCTTTTTGGCTGCTTCTCTTGGAGATGGAATGAAGAGCCATGTCAAAAAAAGTTTTGGTTACACTTTAAAACTAAACTGAACTGCTGCCATCAAGAAATCCCTAGGTTTTATTCCCTTTATTTTCTGATCAACATTTGGCTCCTATCAATTAGGAAAGAGTGAAATTTATATATTTTGTTTCACCAAATTTACAGTGAAAATCTGGACAATTTTGTGAAATTTGACTAAATGTATTTGAGGTGGTAGGAAAGGTGAAATTTAATGTGTTTTTAAGTGTACAATAAGCTTTATATGGCTCCCAAAAACATAGTGGTATTTTCTTGTTTTATATTTCTTTATTTTATTCTTTTATTTCTCTTTTATTATTTTACTTTATAAAAAAAAAAAAAGCCTTTTAAAATTATATTTCTTGCCATGTGCAGTTCATGTGTCTATAGAAATAAATACAATGACAGTTATCAATGACAGGGCTTTGTTTGTTAACAAGGCCTTGTGATCATCATGCTCAAAATCGTATATGGATGCTAGAAATCTTTAGGGCAGGGAGCGTTTGGGTGCAGGCCTGACCGGGGCACAGGATGATCCCTTTAGGTGTGCCCGGGATGGGTAGGACCCACCTGACCAACTGATCCCTCAATCCACAACCCTACCTCCGTATCTTCTACTAGCCAGAGGTAAGGCCTTAATCTTCTATTACTCAGCCCACAATGGTGTCCTGAAACACCAAATGGGGCCTTGTTGCTGACACTATGTTTTGTTTGACACATGTTCCTGATGTTTTATGCCTTGCCTTCTGTCATGCCGTTATTATGTTGTGCCTACAGTTTGATTTGAAAAATAAAAATCTATTGAAGGTAAAATCCTATATGGAGAACCAACAATGGTATATCTTGTGATATAAAATTGTTTATTATTGCTGAATTATCAAAAATAAGGGCAACACTGGCCCATACACCAATAAAATGGTTAAACAAGACAATTGTCACACAGAAGAGGCACAGCAGGACCTCACATATTTATGCGGATAGAAAGTAATAATTTTCAAAGTGTCTTTTCCAGTGTTTTCCACTCAAAGGGGTCTTGGTAGCAGGTCCTTGGTTGCTATTGCACTACTTTTCCCTACTTGGGCTGGTTGTAGGCTATATATACAACACTGAAACCTCCTATACCTCTGACACCACCGTATGTCACAGATCTTGGCTGGATTGTACACGTTAGAAAAAGGAAAGGGTTATTTGAACAACCGTCAGCTGCAGTCTGACAAATGGACCTAGGTTTCTAATGGCTAGTGGTGGTATCACACCGACATGCCTGCTAGGCTCCCGCAGGGCAAAGACAGTCAATAGCCTCCCCACTTCATATACAGAAACATTGGATGATCTGTTATGGATTAATCCAAGAAAGAGAAATCCCCAGGCATAAATCATCTATTTGTGGTAGTGTAATACAGACAGTTTGTGGTTGGCAGCTGAGCAGCGAGGATCTCAATCCTTCTCCACCTCAATGATGACTGATTGAAGTGGGTTTAATGAAGGGTAAAACAGAACTAGACAATCACACAGAGTACTTGCCAATGCAGACCGCTTCCCTGTCTGGATGAGGACAGTGCAGCCATATAGTGATGGCAAGTTTGATGGGCACTTTGGGTAGTGGCAATGTCCGCCCTGGTAAAAATTATAGGATAAGTTAGTATGGCTACTCAAGGGCTCTCACTGGTCCCTGTGGCTGCAGCCTCCTTCATTCACTGACTCATGCCAGTGTGGCTCCAAATACTTGTTCCAGTGAAGAGTTCACTCAGTTCCCAGCTGCCTCACAGAAAGTACTCCCGCTGTGTGATTAGGTGGAGCCGTGACAGCCCTCCAAAGGCACATGTCAGGCAGAGCAAGATGGGTGGGATGTGTGGTGAGGTTTGGAATCCTGCTGCGTCCTTTTACGTCAATGCATTTCGCATACTGTACGTGAAATGCATTGACAAGCTCCATTTTCTATAAATAGATTCTTGTAATCATCGTACCTGTTGTGCCAAGCTGGTACATTTAATTTAAAATAATCTGTTAAAAGAAAACAATATAAGAAGTAAAATATATTAGCTAAAACCCCTACTCCTCAGTAAACTTATATTATGACATCAGTTGCATAAAAGGTAACCAAGGCATTTGATATAGTCTGATATATTTATTTTTATTGGCAGGACAATGAACATCCATTACTATGATAAAGCACTTTAAACTCTGGTCGCAAGAGAAAATGCATGTATCGATTAAGGCATCTCCTACAGGCATGTAGTGTATGAAATGACACATTTAACCACATCAGTACCTCTAGATGCTGTACAACTGGACAGAGATTACCATAGATATCTGTACCAAATAGAACAAACTGTAATGCTAAGAAAGCTGATGAAATAGTGAACGTTTTGTTGCAGTAACTGGTGGTGTCACTGCTCGATACTAATAATTGATTTGAGCAGTGTTTAGGATTGTGCATTGCAGAAAGCTTTTTAGACAGTGATCAAAGATGGCATAGCAACAGCTGCATCATCTGGTTAAGAAGAAACACTATAATTAATCAACAGCATTTCAGAAAATATTTATTTAACTAAATCAATTATATTTAATTACGTTTTTTCCATTCATTAAGTATAGCTTTTTTTATTTTACGACTCTACTCAAAACCTTTTTAAAAGTGGAAGTAGTGAAATGGGGAGGGGTAGAACCATTGCCCTACCCAAAGTGTTTACAGTGTACAAATGTCTAAAATAAATTCACAGCATAGTCCAATATCTCCTGCCTCCTGTTGTCTTTTCTTTAATTTTTTTGTTGTGCCATCTGTTCTTAGTTTTTTCACCTAGTATCCCTGTCAAAAGGGACTAAGGCAGCAAAAGGATACATGCATAGCTGTAAGCTATTTAGTGATGTTGGTTCCAGCCTTTGGAAATCGCAAACTTTCCCATGGTGGTACTCCACTGATCATTACATCGGTTACAGCCTGTTGGTTGGAAAAGGAGGGGGCAGCATCAAATTGATTAATAACCACAGTCTCTTGAATATTCCCTTTGTCATCGTCTTTCTGTGGTATCTATGGAAGATTTTTGTTGAGTGAGTCACAGCTAAATATTGATCAGCTGGAGAAAGTCCAGAATGGCCTTATCAGGTTGCCAACTGCAGCACTGACTTCTCAATAGGTCAATGATGGAAACTTCTCTTCATGTAAATGATGGGGGCAATGGCATTTTGATTCAGAAATCACAATGGTTTGAAATCAGGGGCAAGAAGACGCAGCAGAAATTTGAATTCAAAGTACTGAGTTGCATTGAGTTTATACCGTGTGGGAATCATATAGAGGAACCAATCCCCTCCACTTTCCTCCTACAGCTGCTGAAAGCCTGCTTTTCCTCCTCTTCCTCATGTAGGCATTCAGCAGCTGCAGGATGAAAACAAAAGGGATTGGTTCCTTTATATGCCGACCCCACCGCCATTCCTATCCAGCTTTCTCTTGTTTATGCTGCCCTTCAGGCCCCTTTGTTCTCCCCTGTCCCCTCCCTCCAACTCTGCTGGCTTCCCCCCTCTCCCACTGGCTTTTGCAATGGACGTGTCAGGATGGAGATCGGGGAATGTCATTTAATGGCCCCTTCCTTTCTGCTGCCTTATAAGTTTATGTGAAACCTCCATTAATAGCTGTAAAATATTGTAATTATGAATATATTTAATTTAGCTTGTATCTATGTAGAGCGTGTAACAGAAGTGTCTGTTAGACAGAAAATTTGGTGCCTAAGCATATCTAAACAATGGGACATAAAGCTCATTTTTCTACACATACTTCAATGGATCCCATGTTTGAATATGCAATGAGGGGCCGTGGCCAGTCCGTCATGAATACTTAATTTCCCTGAAAATGTAATCTACTTACAAGATTAAGTTTCCTGCTCAAAATAGTCTGGAACAAGGATTTGCATTAAAGGGTGCTGACTTATGCAAAGTATAGGGATTGGAAATGTAGCCAGTCCCTACCCAGGATTAGAGAGGCCCACCAATCAGAGCCACACCATGCCAATCAATGAGGGATGGAAACACACAATCTATGGCAGAGCAGTCACCAGAATTGAACTTGTATGAGAATGGTAAATATAGGAAATCTCCCTTGTACTTGTATCTAAATGTTGGTCTTATGTATTTTCTGTCCTACTGTTTGTAGATTCATGTTATAAAGAATATACTCTGTATTCCTTCATGTAATCCATGATTTTTTTTTTTTTTCTGTACAATTAGATAGATTGCTGTGTATTATTCTAGGCCTACTTTACTATACCAATACATTTGTGTTATTGTGTTAAAGCTTTCACTCATGGTCAAAGAACTCTCATTTAACCCATGGCATATCTGAGAGATATTAAATCTCAAATATAGTAAATATGTAAAATAATTGTATAATGTAAGATTTTTTTTCCTTAGGGTGAGTGAGGGCTAAGTAAATCACTGAAATTCCCCCCCCCCCTTTCTTCATGGCTTGTCCACACCACATCTCATAAGCAGTGAATTTGGGAGGAAGGGGTTTGTCCTTCCATACTTTGTGCAGAAAGTGGAAAATTTGTCTGAAGTGTAACCTTTCTGACTCCGGGAGCTCCAAGTTGTTGATGCAGTAGCTGAGAGAAATGGGACCACTAGAGATGAAGTAGTATCCTATATGGTATAGCCCTTTGTCCAAACACCACTTGATTTCTGTAATGTCTAAGCCAGGCGGGAAGTCAGGGTTGTGGAAGATGTGTGCAAGAGGGTGTCCTGTTGAGACCAGAGCTGTAGTTTTTCTGAGACTGTCCCATAGGGTGAAGGAGTGGGACAAGATGGGAGAGAGTATGGATGGGCAGGTCTGTTGAGGGCACCAAAGGAGGTAGTCTAACCTGAAGCAGGGGGGGTGGCCTGCCTTTCGATTGTCACCCAGTCAGGTTTTACATATCTGGAGTAATTTGTAGACAGTTGGGCCAGTCTTGCTGCTATGAAGTATTTGTGTAAGATGAGGCCCAGTCTGCTCCTGCATCTATGAAGAAATAGTGTGCTTTGGGGGGAGCGATATCCTGAGTTTCCCCAGATGTATTTCAGTATTGTAAATATCGCAGGTGGTCTTTCCTAATTGGGATGGGGAGGTAGCAGAAGAAGTAGATGATTCTCGGGAGTAAGGTCACTTTAATTGAATTGATCCTTCCTAACCATGTGAGTTTGTGTTTGGACCAAAGTTTAAGGTCTGCCTCCAATTTTTTGTAAAGTGGGGGATAGTTGTGGTTGTAAAAAGTTTCTGTTTTAGCCTTCAATGAGATGCCTACAGTAAGTAGCGAATCAAAGTGTCATTCCATTCAAATTTTAATGACTGTTTAAGCAGAGAGACTGTCTGGGAAGGCAGAGAAACGTTGAGGGCTTGTGATTTAGAGAAGTTGACTCGTAATCCTAAGATTTTGGCGAAGTCATCCAGTACTTTGCACAGATTGGGGAGAGAAGTGAGGGGAGAGGTTAGAAATAGGAGGATATCATCCGCAAACAGTCCGCATTTATGGGTCCGATCCCCACAGGTCACCCCTTTAGTGTCGGCGCTTTGCCGGGTAGTGATTTCCAGGGTATACACCCTTGTGATACCTATTGGTTTGGAGTAGTGCCCCTGAAGCCTGATGAGAGACTACGGTCAAAAATAAAGTGCCTGTAAAAGTCCCATAAATCAGTAGACATGTGCAGAGTGAAATATTTAATTTCAAAATTTTGTTTTCGTCCGAAAAATAAATGTATTTAGTTACTCCCGAAATTCGTTTTCATTTATTTTGTGTTTCGTTCAAAAATTGCATTCGTCCGACAATCCACATGAATTAAATCAAATCTGTCTTTGAAGGCTTATGGTGTCTGTCGAATGTATAAAGAAGATTTGACGGAGCTGCTAAACTCTATATAGCATATTTCGTGTGAACTTTAGAACCCTATTAGAGTCTATGGGACTCCAACGTTCAAAATCTAAAGTGCTAATTTTAAAGGCTAATATGCAAGTTACTGTCCTAAAAAGTGTTTGGGGACCTGGGTCCTGCCCCATGTATCAATGCAAAAAAAAGTTTTAAAAATGGCAGTTTTTTCAGGAGCAGTGATATTAATGATGATTAAAGTGAAACAATAAAAGTGTAATATTCCTTTAAATTTCTTACCTGGGGATGTCTATAGTATGCCTGTGAAAGGGCGCATGTTTCCCACGCTTAGAATTGTCCCTGCATAAAGTGTCATTTCTGCAGGAAAAAAAGTCATTTAAAATCACTTGCGGCTTGTCGGCTCCCGTAATACAGAGAACACTCATTGAAAGTCATTGATAAAAAAAAAAAAGCATGGGATTCCCCCAAATTCAATTACCAGGCCCTTCAGGTCTGGTCTGGTATGGATATTAAGGGGAACCCTGCATCAAATAAAAAAAAATTGACGTGGGGGTCCCCCTAAAAATCCATACCAGATCCTTTATCCGAGCACGCAACCTGGCAGGCCACAGGAAAAGAGGGGGAACGAGAGAGCGCCCCCCCTCCTGAACCGTACCAGGCCACATGCCCTCAACATTGGGGTCCCCCCCAAAGCACCATGTCCCCATGTTGATGGGGAAAAGGGCCTCATCCCCACAACTCTGGCCGGTGGTAGTGGGGGTCTGCAGATGGGGGGCTTATCAGAATCTGGAAGCCCCCTTTAACAAGGGGACCCCCAGATCATGGCCATCCCGTTTGAAATGGTAAGGGGGTACAAAAGTACCCCTACCATTTCACAAAGAAAGTGTAAAAAATTGTTAAATAAGACAAACACACTTTTGAAAAAGTCCTTTATTAAAAATTAAAAAAAGATTCCAGTGGTGGTAATCCACTCTTGCTATCCAGCGACAGATGATCATCTCTCCGGGGTCCAGCCATGGCTGATCTGATCCAGTGCAGCGAGTCCATCCATCTTCTGTCTCCATGGAGGAGACACTACGGAATCCTGGTGGCCTGACGTTTCTTATATGCGGCCACCCGTCACCTGACCCCGCCCCCTCTGACGCAAATGGGGAAGCCGGGCTTTCCCAATGACGTATGGGTGACCCTGCCCCCTCTGATGTAAAGCAGGTTTCCGTTACATCATGCGCCCCTTCACAGGCATACTATAGACACCCCCCAGGTATGAAATTTAAAAGAATATTACACTTTTATTGTTTCACTTTAATCATTATTAAAATCACTGCTCCCGAAAAAACTGCCATTTTTATAACTTTTTTTTGCATTGATACATGTCCCCTGGGGCAGGACCCAGGTCCCCAGACACTTTTTAGGACAGTAACTTGCATATTAGCCTTTAAAATTAGCACTTTAGAATCTTTTCTCTCTGTCAAATCTTTTCTCTATATAATCTTGGACTAATAGAGGTAAGGTTAGGCACATTCGACCACAGGTTCAATAGACACAGATTGTTATTGTCAGAGTTACGTGGAATCTCCTATTCTATATCAAACTGTTCTAACAACGAAAACGAAAATAAAGCATTTATTTATGTCAGATCTTTTGTTTTTCGGATTCTGCACTTTCGTTATCGTTTGTCAAAACAAAAATACCTGAAATTCGGAAGGAAATGCATTCAGACGAAAACAAATGCACATGTCTATAAATCAGTCCCCAAAACCTTATTGTTTCAAAAGGGAAAAAATGTAGGGCCAGGACAAAGGCCTTCTGTAGGTCCAATGACAGGAGGAATCCTTGTTGTTTTGTCTCCCCCACCCAATTAGTTTGTAGGATCGAGATTAAGTCTATTGCCCGTCGGATTTGGTCAGGGCCCTCTCTACCGGGTATGAAGCCTACTTGATCTTTACTGATGAAAGATGACAATCTGTTCGCTAGTATTTTGGTGAGTATATTAAATAATTATTTATGAGGGAAATTGGGTGATAATTGCTGACGTCTTCAGGGTTTTTGTCTGGTTTGGGTATGACTGTGATATATGCCATATTGAGGTGGGTATCCAGGGGGTCTCCTTTGGTTTTAGAGTTGAAGAATTTAGACAGGTAAGGTGTTAGGGTGTCAGCAAAAGTTTGTAGTAGGGGTTGGATAGGCCATCTGGTCCTGGAGCTGACCCCTTTTTGAGGTCCTTGATGACCTCCATCACTTCCTCCTCTGTAATGGAAGATTCCATCCTGTCTTTGTGAACAGCTTTTAGGAAAGGGATGGGCGGGCCCTCTAGGAACCATGGGATATTGTCTGCGTTGGTCAGGGTACTATATAGTTTTGAGTAGAATCCCTGGAAAGCTTCAAGTATTCTGTCTGGGTTGGTCATTGGGGATTGACCCGCTATCCTGATCTTGGGCATAGTGTGGACTCTGATGTGAGGGGAGAGTTTAGCTGCTAATAGGGGGCCCATTGTCCGCTTGGGCGTAGAATTTGTGTCTGCTCCAGCACATGGATTTTTCAGCCTTTGCCGTGAGTGCAAGATTAAGGTCTAGCCTGGCTTTATCAATTTGGTGTATGGGGATATTGGATGGGTCCTTTTTGTGTAGAGCCATTAGGGCAGCATATTCCTTGTCAAGACGTGCTATATCAGCCCTCCTCTCCTGTTTAGCTTGGGTGGAGCTCTGAACAAGTTTTTCCCTGATGAAAGCTTTGTGTGCAGCCCAGACCAGTACCCTCTGTGCTATTTAGTGCAAAGTACTCTTGTAGGGATTTTCGAATTTCTATCATTTCTTGCATATGTGTTATGAGGGTGTGAGTAGTGGGTGAAGTCCCACTTGGAGTTCTTGAGTTCTCTCCATTTATCTGTCCATCCATACGCGTGCAGTACCTTCGCTATTTTGAGGCTCTCTTTTGTTGGGCAAGTCAGTTGGGACTGTAGTGGTTTGGACTTGTCTAGGCCATGGTCAAAGGCGACAATCGAGTCCCCTCCGAAAATAATCATTCCTTTTAGTTTCGAAGAGAGGGTGCGCAGTAGGGTATTGCAAATTTTGGCCTGTCCTCTATTGGGTGTGTAGTATGATACTAGGGAGTAAAGTTGGTCCCCCAACAGGCCTTTTACTAGGATAAATCTCCCTTTTGAGTCAATATAGTCTGAGGTTTTGGATAATATAATTGCCATCCCGCTGGTTTTGTTTTCTGCACTGGCTAGAAAGAAGTGTGGGTGGAGGAACTTGGGGCTATACCAGGCAGGGAAATGCGTTTCTTGTAAAATAAGAATGTCTAGCTTGAGGTACGTATGCCCTGTACACACGGATCGTATCTTGTTGTCTGAAAATCCGATCGTGTGTGGGCTCCATCTGACTTTTTCCGTCAGAATTTCCGACACACAAAGTTTGAGAGCAGGATCTAAAATTTTCAGACAACAAAATCTGATCGTTTAAATTTTGATCGCATGCTCAGAATAAATTATGAAACAAAAGCTATTGACTACTGCCCTCTTTATAGTCCCGTCGTACGCGTTCTACGTCATCGCGTTCTGAACGATCTGATTTTCCGTCAACTTTGTGCAAGACAAGTTTGGGCCAAAATCCGTTGGAAAAAATCTGATGGATTTTGTAGTCAGAATGTTTGACCGTGTGTACAGGGCATTATTTTAATCTAGTACCTTTCTCCTCTTAATCGGGGAGTTGAGGCCCTGGACATTGTGGGAAGCTATGTGGAGTTTAGCGTCTGGACCTTGAATTTGGTTAGCATGAGGTTTTGATCCCCACCTTGCGCCCGGAGGGCTCCACCCCCCTATTGAGGGAGCGGAGAGGGACCCCCCAGTGCCTGATGGCAGACAATGTCCCCGGGTGTTAGCCTATCGCAATTCTTTTCACCCCTCTACCCCCCAGCAGGGCATCCTTTTGAGGTGCAAATTTAAGTTCCTTCATCAGCATGTTGATTCTGCCCCTCCGAGGGGTGTGGAGTGAAACTGAGAGTAATCCGGCGTGACCCAGTGATTCTTGGAAGCCCTGGTATTTTCTGGGTCAGCTCTTTTAACTTAAACAGGAAACATCAAACAGCAAATTCAACTAGGTAAGGCATTAGTGCAACAGAAGTTGTGGGGCGTGGACTGAGATGAGCCCATACCAGCGTGGATACGTTGCCCCTTGGCCGAACTCTAGGTTCGGGAGAAGAAAGGGTGACTCTATGGGGGACTTGCTTCAGGTGGGTCCATTGGTCTTGGCCTTCTTTGCTTTGCCTTTGGTCCACAGGGGGGACTGGGGGCTGCTCGGTGTTGGTCTTTTGTTTGAGGCACAGCCGGTGTTGGAGGTGTCCATTTCTGCTTCTTGGGATATGAGCTTTAGGTGTATGAGTAGTTTTTCTCCTTCTGTCAAGGTGGAGAAGGCGTATTATTTCCCTTTTTCGGTAAACTTGACACGTGAATGGGAAGGCCTACCTGTATTTTATGTCCCTCTGGGTCAGTGAATGGAGCAGCGGTTTCAGTGCTCTTCTCATTTGAATTGTGGAGGGTGAGAGATCTGCAAAGATCTGTACCTGGTGGCCCCGACACAACACAGCTGGAGCAGATCTGGATTGTTTCATCACTCCTCTTTTACGGAGTAGTGGTGGGGCTTGGCAATAATGTCTATTGGGGTGCTGTCTTTCCTAGGGGGCTCAAAATCTCTGTGGGCTCTATCAAGTTCGAGGCGGTGAGGAGGATTATTGGGGAGCAGGTTTTTAATCAAGTTCTGCACTGCCGCTGGAACATTCAGTATGGTCTCTGGGAGTCTCCTGGTTCTGATGTTGTACCTCCTGGACCTGTTCTCCAGGTCGTCAATGCGGGACATGGCCAGATCCAGTTGTTCCTGCACTGTGTGTATGTGCTTGGAATTTTGGTTCGTCACGGCTATTGTTTCTTCCATTTTGTGTTCGATCGTGTTGATCCTAGTGCCTAGGTTGTGAAAGTCTGCCTTTAAGTCCCCAGTAATTTTTGCGGCCTCTGTCCAGGAGATCTGAACATTTTTGGAGATCTTCTATTTAATAAACAGGGATCCTGGTCTGGGTGCTATGGGAGTGATAGTCTGGCTGCACCACTGCGTTAGGCCCCAGAGGGGAGAGGGTGTATGCTGTCATGGATCTTTAGATCGAGGATTCCGTGGAGGAAGAGGAAGGGGTGCTGGCTTGCATAAATTACATCTGCCTCCCTAGGGTGAAGTGTTTGGGGGATTTGGGGTGGCTCTGACCTGTAGTCTGCATGTCTCGCTTTGCTGGGGTCATGGAGCTAAGGCTGTGCTGCGGTGGCCATCTTGGAATATTCGCCCGATCCTGCCTTCTCCTGCCTGCATTTTCAAATTGCAGCTTGAGATACAATTTTACCATGGTCCTGTTCATACAGGGATGTGCCCGGGTGTCTGAGGAATACTCCACGGTGTTGTGGAGGTTCCTGGGTCGCTGTGTTGTGTGCGCCCCTGCTTCGGTCTGGAGCAGAGCTCTCAGATCAAGCGGCCATCTTCATAGTTCCATGCATGCGCACTGACCTTGTGGCATCTTATGGATTCAGTATGTCTTGTGTTTTTTTTTTCACTTCCAAATTGACTCATGTCCTGTTAATATGTGTGAAGGTTATATGTCTACATATTGTCTTCTTAGTACTTACAAACCCACCAAGTTTTCTTATAACTTTTTTTGTATGTCAGAGTATAGATATGTGGGTGTTTCTGTACTTACTGTTGATGAACTCATTACCTCTGCTGGAAGTCTGTTCTAAGCATTCACTACTAGTTTAGTTCATTAGGAACCCCTCAGAGAGGTAGAGTGAGGTGTTATTAATGGTTTTTGAGTTTTGTATTTTCGGGTAAATCCACAAACATGGAGGGATAATCCAGAGTGGACCCAGACTAGGCAAATTACTTTAAAACACAGAGGACCTTAAAGCATAGTTTTTATGTTTGTTTTAAGATGCCTTGAATGGAATTAATTGCAGTCAGGCCTAAATAAATTCTAATATATATATTGTCCGTTTAACTAAATACAGCTTCAATGCTCTTTAACATTAAAGAGACAGGGGCATCACAAATCTCATGTTGAGGCAGCATTAAATCTACCTTTTTTTTGTTTAATTTATTTTTTCAGCTTCTAACAGTTGATCACTAGTCAATACATGAATGCATTGCAAGATAAAAACACAGTTTATGGCTCCTGCGACTGAATGCACTGAATCAAACAGATATATGAAAAAGGTGCCTTCTTGCCTATAAAGACATTACAAGATGAATGCAAGCAATGCATGTTTATGATGATCTGGGTCTGTGATGACAGCACTCAAAGCAAAATTAATTGGTATCCCTGGCTATAATAAAAGAGTAAAGGTGTTTAAAAAGTACAGTTCTTCTTTAAGGAAAAAAATAACTACAGATCTTTAGGTTATGTTATGCTAGAAGCAAAATTCGACAACACTCTAAACCCCATCAGCTGGTATAGAAATGAGAAAGAAGTAAATTGCAGTGGCCTATAAAAAGCTAAAATGACATGGCTTCCTTGTTCTGCCTAGACCTATGGTTCACTCTAGGAGTGTAATTAAATAAGCGTGCCTAATCTGATTGTTTTTTTTTTCTTTTTCTTTTTTCTTTTGCGTGGGTAACATCTGTCTTTTACTATAGAACAGCTCAGTCATTGAATGTGACAGATTGATCAATAGCCAGCAAGAGATCCCATTTATTTGAGAATCAGTGTTTCCCTTTCCAAACAGACATGTTGCCAATACTCCCCTTCACCGTGCACTGTGATGGACTTGAGGAAAGAAGACCTCTTTATAATTTACTTCATGGCTTAATCTATCAGTTCTGTGGACTGAAAATCAAATGTTACACTTTCCTTATTCCTCCTGTTTTGTAAAACAGCCAAACCTTTACATTAGGAGGAAACCTTCACTCAGTTCTATAATGCAAGCATGAAACAGTCAGTTAAGGTCATTTAAATGTGAAGATGGGAATTTCATATTTTCTAGTGCTGATTCTTATTATTATACAGGATTTATATAGCGCCAACAGTATGTGCAGCGCTTTACAACATAAGGGCAGACAGTACACTTACAATACAAATCAATACAGGAGGGATCAGAGGGCCCTGCTCATTAGAGTTAACAATCTAGAAGGGGGGGTCAAGTGGAAACAAAAGGTAATAACTGTGGGGGATGAGCTGATGGAGAACAATTGTGGATGGCTTTGAAAGTAGTTGTTAGTATTTTGAATTTAATTCTTTGAGTGAGAGGAAACCAGTGGAGGGATTGAGAGAGAGGGGTAGCAGACACAGAGCGATTGGTAAGGTGGATGAGTCTGGCAGCAGCATTGGATTAAAGAGGTGATAGACTATGTAGAGGTAAGCCGATAAGAAGGGAGTTGCAGTAGTCGAGGCGAGAGATGACCAGCAAGTGAATTAAGAGCTTTGTTGTGTCATTGGTTAGAAAGGTACATATTTTGGAGATGATGCGGAGGTTGAGGAGGCAAGATTTGAACAGTGATTAGACGTGGTGCTTAAAGGAGAGTTCAGAGTCTAGGACTACACTTAGAACCTTGCCATGTGGGGACGGACTTATAGTTGTGCCATCAATTTTGATAGAGAGATCAGGGGAAGGGGAAGGCACATATGGGGAGGAACAATTATAAGTTCGGTTTTTTAAATTGAGTTTCAGAAAGTGGTGCCACATCCAGACTGATATATCTGATAGTAAATTAGTAATACATGAGGAGACAGAGGGAGTGAGCTGAGGGGTAGAGAAATAGATTTGGGTGTCGTCAGCATAGAGGTGGTATTGGAAGCTATGGGAGGACTGGGAGCTGACCCAGGGAGAAGGTGTAGTTTGAAAATAGGAGAGGTCAAAGAACAGAATCTTTTGGGACCCCAACAGAGAAAGGAAGAGGAGAGTTGAATTGTAAGAAACGCTAAAGGTTCGGTTGGTTAAGAAGGAAGAGAACCAGCAAAGAGTACAGTCACAGAGACCAAAGGTTTGGAGTTTTTTTTGAGGAGGGGGTGGTCAACAGTATCAAAGGCAGCAGAGAGGTCCAGGAGTAGGAGTACAGAATAGTGTTGATTGGTTTTGGCTGTTAGTAGATTGTTTGTTTTAGGAGAGCAGTTTCTGTGGAGTGTTGAGGATGAAATCCAGACTGAAGGGGATCAAGAAGGCTATTATCAGTGAGGTGGACGCTCAGTTGGTTGTAGACCAGACGTTCAAGGAATTTGGGTAAGAAGGGGAGTAAGGAGATGAGGCATAGTTTGTTAAGACTGGATGGGTCCAGTGAGGGCTTTTTAAGTATGGGTCTGACAAGCGCATGTTTTAGAGAGTTGGAGAAAATGCCAGAAGAGAGGGAGAGATTAAAGATGTGGGTTAGAGAGTGTAGCATAGAGCCAGAGGGTGAACGTAGCATTTGCGAGGGAACAGGATCCAGAGGGCAGGTGGTAAGGTGGATGTTAGCAAGCAGTTTAGCAACCTCGTCTATAGTGGTGGGGTTGAAAGAGGGAAGTAATGATTGTACCTGTGAGAATGAATTGTAACAGTAGAGATCTCCCAATTGTATCAATCTTCTGTTTGAAGTGATTGGCGATCTCCTGGGCAGTGAGGGAGTTGGCGGGTGGAGGTGGTGGAGGACGAAGAGTTGAAGGTACAGAAGAGTTGATGGGGACGGGATGATAAGTTGCTAATGAGAGTGATAAAATAGGTCTGCTTGGCAGTGAGGAGGCTGGAATTTTATTTTTGGAGGGCAGATTTATATTGGTTGAAATCTCTCTGAGACTTAGTCTTACGCCACAGATACTCATGAACACGATTATGTTTTTTCAGGCTTCTAGCATCATCTGTTTGCCAAGGTTGAAGGGGTAGGGGCCTGATTCTGTGTCTGGTGAGGTGGCCAGTGAGTCCAGTGAGGCTAGAAGTAAAGTGTTGTAGAGAGAAGTGGCTAGGTTGGTACAGGACAGGGGTGAGATTTTGTCATTTTAAGGTACCTGTGATAGGTAGTGTCCGAGGTGGAGCTTGTGTGCTGAGGATTCAGGCGAAAACTTAGGCAGATCAGGACAGCAACAGATCGGGCAAAGCCTTACATGACCAAAATCCAGAGACTGCTCAGGGAGGCAAAGGTCATACATGATCTGGTGGTGAAGTACAAAATCAGCAGGCTAGAGAGTAGTCAGGAATTCAGGCAGAAGTTCAAATACGGTATTCAGATTCACAGAGCAGTCAAAACACCCAGGAAGCTAGTCCAAACAAATGGGCACTGAAAGATAGGAAGTGCTGCTATTTATGGGCTGCTTTGATTGTAGATTGTCCACAGCTGGCAGCAGGTGAGGCTAGTGAGTCCAAGGTAATGCATCAAACTAAGAGAACCTAGCTATAACTCCAGAGCTTCTCTGTGGCACAACAAGTAAGACTGCAGCTGTGGGACCAGGAACATCCCGGGTTTAAATACACCCAGATACCTGACAGGGCCCAGTGGGGCCTAGTGGGAAAGGAGGCATGGAAGTCTCGAATAAGAGCAGGAGCATGCAAATCTTTGGCTGAGACCCAGCAACGGTTTGTGATGGGATATCACTTCCAATGAACCAGATACCGTAGGCCACAACACTGTCTTCTGGAATCAAGAATCTTAGAGACTTCAAACTAATTTTGTCCATCAACAAGAACAGGAGGAGGTAGCTTTTGCATTCTGGAATAGCGATTGAAAATAGATTTTTTTGAGGAGGGAAACATGGAATACGGGGTGTATCCGGAGAGAGGAGGGCCATTTCAACTGATAGAAGACTGACCCGACTCAAGCAATAATTCTGTAAGGATCGATGACTCGAGGGCCCAATTTGGTAGAAGGTTGTTTCAGTCCCATGTATTTGGTTGATAGCCAAACTCTGTCCCCCACCACATATGGAGGTATATGGCGTCTTTGTTTGTTGGAGAAAAGTGCATACTTTCCTGCTGACTTCCGTAGTAATAAGCAAATCTTTTTCCAATGTAGCAGAATATTTTTCACCTGCTGATCTGCTGCTGGTACACCAGAAGAAGGCTGAAGTAGAGGAAAAGTCTGAGGATGATAGCCTAGGGCTGTGTAGAATGGTGTGGTATGAAGAGCACTGTGCCAATGGGAATTACTTGCAAACTCAGCCAAAGGCAAATACTCAGACCAGTTGGAGTGTAAAGCCGAATACACACTATCAGTTTTTCTGCTGAGTTTTTCCTTCAAGTTTACCAAAACCCTGTAGTGCAAGGGCCTGCCTGATCGTAAACAAATTGAAACTCCTGAGGTTTGACCTCATATTATATGGTTTTGGTAAATCTGAAGGAAAAACTCAGCAGAAAACATGATAGTGTGTATGGGGCTTTAGGCATTGACATAATGTCGAAAATAGCTTTCTAGGGTCTGGTTCATGCGTTTGGTTTTACCTTCTGTTTGAGGGTGATGTGAGGTAGAGAGTGAGAGTGTTACTCCCAGTTTCTTGCAGAATGCTCTCTAGAATCAGGAAACAAACTTGGATCCACGGTCTGAGGCGACAATGGTAGGTATGCCATAATATCTCACAATATGGGAAAGGAAGAGGGTAGACAGTGCTTCCACTGTAGGTAATCCTGGGAGCAGCACAAAATGAGACATTTTGGAAAAGCGATCCACTATGACCCATATAGCAGTCATGCCCTCGGACTTGGGTAAGTCTGTAATGAAGTCCATAGTCAAATGGGTCCAAGGCTCACGAGGTGCCAGAATTGGTTGTACCAGTCCAGTAGGCAAATTGAGAGGTACTTTATTAGCAGCACAAGTTGGATAGGCAGCCACATAGTCAGTAACATCCCTTTTCATATGAGGCCACCAGACATGACGTTGCAAGGTCTTAAGCGTGATGGTGACACCAGGCTAACTGTATAACACACCATCATGAGCCCAGAGGAGTACAGGTTTTCTGAGGCTAGGGGCTACGAACAGGCAGCCTGGTGGTATCTTCAAGCCTTGTGGAACACGATTCTGTGTTTCTTGTAATTGTTGGGAAAGAGTCATAGAGATCCATGCAACAATTTTGTGAGGTGGGATTATATACTGCTCAGTAGATTGATCTTCTTCAGTGGTAGCGGACTGTCTGGAAAGAGCATCGGTTTTCTAGTTTTATGCCCAGGAACATAAGAAAGAACAAAATTAAAACTGGAGAAAAACAGAGCCCATCGAGCCTGATGTGAGTTCAAACATCTTGCAGTCTGAAGATACAGCAAGTTTGTATGGTTAGTGAGGATAGAAAAGGCTTGGGAGCCCCTTCCAGAATATGTCGCCATTCAGACAATGGCAATTTGATGGCAAGTAGTTCTCGATTCCTAATGTCGTAATTCATCTCTGCTAGAGCAATCTTTCTAGAAAAAAAACACTACTGGATGGATTCCAACAGACTTAGCCCTTGTACACACAGTCCGAGATTCCAACGGAATGTGTCCTATCGGACAGTTTTGTCGGATAATCCGACTGTGTGTGGTATGCATCGGACTGTTTCTGTCGGAATATCCGTCTGACCCAATTTTCCAACTTGTTGGAAATATTTTCCGACAAACTGGTCCGATCGGACATACTCCGATAATGTGTAGAGAATTTTGATCGGACAAAGTGCCACGCATGCTCAGATCAAATTCCTACACCAAAGCTATTGGCTACTAGCATGAACGTAGTCCCATCGTAACGAAATAACATCATCACGTTCTGAACGATCGGCTTTTCCAACAACTTGGTCCGACCGTGTGTATGCAACAGTTTCGGACACAATCCGTCGGACAAAATCCGTCGGACAAAATCCAACGGATTTGGTTGGCACAGCATCTGCTCCTACATCGGAGGCATCAACCTCAACTATGTACTGGAGATCGGGATTTGGATGCTCAATAACTGAAGCCTTGCAGAACATATCTTTTAATTTCTGGAAAGCCGATTCTGCTTCTGAGTGTCATGGTTATGCAGTAATCCTCCTTTGTCTGCTTACCTCTCCTCGTGTGTTCAGGCTAAGAGGCCAGCCACTTCCACCTGGTAGTTTTTATAACCTATCCTCTAAGCATGGCTCCACCCCAGGCCCTATCAGGGAACCCTATATTAACCTGTGCACTGCAAGCCAGCGGTGCTGATCAACCATTGTTTATTCACTGTGTGTTTGGCTTCCTGTTTCCTGCTTGTTGTGTGCTCTACGTTTGTCTCTGTTACTGACCTTGGCGTGTTCTCGACTATTCCTGTCTGCTCATGACCCTGACCTTTTGGCATGTCCCCGACTATCCCTGTCTGCCTGTGACCCTGAACCTTTGGTGTGTACTCTGTTTTTCCTGTCTGCTAGTTGCCCTGACCTCTGCCTTATACCTTTACTATGCTTGTTGTTTCAGCCTGCTGTTTCCTTCTCCTGTAGTCTACCGTGAACGTGAGCTGTGAGACCCTAGGGGCCACGACCTGGTGCCAGACTGCAGTGCAGTCCATCCTCACCACTAGAGGCTCTGGTGAACACCTGCTGGCTCTTAGACTCCGCACCCTGGGAAATCTATGCTCTAGCTCTAACTGGGATCTGTGTTAATGATCCAGTAGACCTGCTTCCTGAACCTCCCTGGATACAATTTGCAGCAGTCAGTCCTAGGGTCCACTATCTTAGCGGTGCACTTCCGATTCCAACGGAGTGCATCTGTCACCCGGTCTCAGGTGATCTGACATTGTGGACCACACCTTGCAATTTGTACCTTTCTTAGTCATAGCAGTAAGGGGGCCGCAATGGAGGCAATACATTTGATAAAGGGTCTGTAGTAATTTTCGAACCCTAGAAATCTTTGGAGCCCTCTTAAAGTGGTCGGTTGGGGCCATTGCAAGACAGCAGAAAGTTTTTGAGGGACTATTAGGAAACCGACAGCACTTATAATGTATCCAAGGAAAGGAATACAGCTTTTATGGAAACTGTATTTCTCAATCTTTGCATAAAGATGGTTTTCTCTCAGTCATTGTAATACCTGCTTTAGATGTGAGATGTGCTCTGGATGAGTCTTGGAAAAAATTAAAATGTCGTCCAAGTATATGATCACAAACCTGTTTCTGAAATCATGAAAAATGTCATTCATGAAACGTTGGAAGACAGCAGGGGCATTACACAACCCAAACGGAATAAGCAGATATTCAAAATGTCCATTACGAGTGTTGAATGCTGTCTTCCACTCACCCCCATCTTTAATTTGAATCAGATTATAAACCCCTTGTAGGTCCAGCTTAGAGAAGATAACGGCTCCCTTAAATACATCAAACAGTTTAAGAATGAGAGGCAAAGGGTAGGAATCTTTTACAGTGATTTGATTTAACCCTCTATAATCTATGCATGGTCAAAGACCCCCATCTTTTTTTTCAACAAAGAAAAAATCTGCCCCTACTAGAGAAGAAGAGGGTCAGATAAAAATTCTTTCCAAGTTGTCTTTCAAGTATTCCTCCATGGATTTTTGTTCAGGCAAAGACAGGGGATAGGTCCTTCCTTTGGGAAGAGGTACTCCAGGAATCAAATTCATTGCACAATCAAAAGAATGATGTGGAGGTAAAACCTCTTCCTTTTACTTGCAAAATACATCTGAAAACTCATGGCATTCATGAGGCAAGGTAGGTGGGATGGCCATGGAAGCCAACAGACAACCGGAAAGTCTTTTGGGTTGAGACAAACAGTTTAGATGACAGAATGATCCCCAAGAGATTAGTTCTCCATTTTCCCAATCAAAAGAAGGGTTATGTTGTAACCATGGGTAACCAAGGATAACAGGCAGAAGTGGGGAATCAATAAGAGACAAGACAACTTCCTCTTTGTGGAGTATGCCTATCTGAAGTGTGATAGTCGTAGTCTCAAATTTTACAATGCCATCTTCCAAGGGTTGTCCATTCAGGGTAGTGATGTTCAGGGGTCTAGCCTTTGGAACAAATGGGATTTTATTTCCTTTAGCAAAAGTGTAGTCCAAGAATATGCCAGAGGCTCCAGAATCCATAAAAGCCTCACAGGAGACAAGTTTAGAGGGTAAATGGATAATGCGGTCTTGGTCTTGGAGGATATACCTGTAAGGTCTAACTCAGCTCCTCCAACACTGATTAGACCCTGCCTTTTACTGGATGGGAAGGGCAGACAGATGACAAATGTCCTTTAAGTCCGTAGTACGGGCATATGCCCAATGTAGGCCTCCTTTGTTTCTCTGACTCAGTTAGGTGGAGACAGCTTACTTCCATGGGTTCCACAGGTGCCTGGGGTTTAACTAAGATTTCAGTTCGGCCTGAGGTGGTGCTTGGAAGTTAGGGGCCAAATGGTAAACTGGTCTAGGAAATTTGCGAGTTCTAAGTCTCTCTTGGCACCTTTCATGATACCGGACATCCAGACGAGCACACAGCTCTATGAATTTCACAAGGTCTTCTGGGGAATTCTTATAGACTAATTCATCCTTGATGCGATCTGTAAGACCTTTTTGGAAGGCTGCAAGTAATGCCCTAGAGTCCCAATTAGTCTCAGAAGCCAGGGTACAGAACTCAATAGCATATTGTGCCACAGACCTGGTACCTTGTTGTATGTCTAAAAGTGAGTACTCAGCTGCAGAAGCTCTATCTGGCTTGCCAAATACAGTCTGGAGAGAAGCCAGAAATTTGTCAGCTTCTAGCAGCACAGGATCATTGCGTTCCAGGTAAGGAGAGACCCAGGCCAGGGCCTTCCCCTTTAACAAGGAAATTGTAAAAGTCACTTTGGCAGACAAAGTGTTAAAAGTCCCAGGGTTTTTGCGGATATGCAAACGGCAAAACATTTAAAAGGCCTCTTCAGTCCTCAGTATCACCAGTTTGGGTGGTATAGAAGAGGTGGGTTGGATTGGAGCAGGAGTCTGGAACATTGCAGAAGGCCCAGGCAAGCAAGATTTAAGGATAGTACAAGGTTCATCTAACCTGTGATAGGTAGTGTCTGAAGTGTAGCTTGTGTGCTGAGGATTCAGATGAAAACATAGTCAGGTAGATCAGGAAGGCAACAGATCAGGCACAGCGGTATACAATCAAAATCTAGAGATTGGTCAGGCAGGCAAAGGTCATACACGAGCTGGCGGTGAAGTACAAAATCAGCAGGCTAGAGAGTAGTCAGGAATTCAGGCAGAAGTTCAAATACAGTATTCAGAGTCACAGAGCAGTCAAAACACCCAGGAAGCTAGCCCAAACAAACGGGCACTGAGAAATAGGAAGTGCTGCTATTTATGGGCTGCTTTTTTTGTGAGAGGAGATGGAGGAGAGGGAGAGAGTGAAACTAATAAGGTGGTGATCAGAGAGAGGGAATGAATAGTTAGAGAGGTTGCATGGAGTGCAAAGGTGAGAGAAAACGAGATCAAGGGTATTGCCTTCAGAGTGAGTAGGAGTGGTATCCACTGCTTCAGGTCAAAGGAGGAGGTTAGGCTGAGAAGTTTGGAAGTGCCAGGAGTGTTAGTATTAATAGGAATGTTGAAGTCCCCAAGAATGATTGCAGGGATTTCAGAAGAAAGAAAGTAGGCTAGCCAGGCAGAGAAGTAATCAAGAAGGGCTGATACTGGTCCACGGGCCCTGTAAATCACAGCTATCCTTATGTCATGAAAATCGCATGAAGAGACTGACCTCCAGGTCTTCTGGTTTACGATCGGCGCAGGTACGCACGATCGTACGAACGCGCATGCGTTCGTACGCAGGTGCGCGTGCGCAGGCACGTGCACGGTCGCGTGCGTGCGTCCGTGTTGGCGCCAAACGGCCTATTTAAACTAGCCTCTTGCTAATGGTCTCTGCTGTCTGCTCTACAGCGTTATACCTGTGAGACCTGATCCGTAGTGTTCGTTCCTGTTTTACCCGGCCTGCCTGTGATCCATCTGCTATCTGCCTGCACCCTGCTTGTTGTGACGATTCTCCTGCCTGTTCCCTTGTACTTCGTTTCCAGTCTGATATCCGACCCGGCTTGCTTTGACCATCCGTCTGCTAAAGGTGAACCTGCTTATATTGAACTGTGTCATCTGCTGCAAGTAACCTGCTTGTATTGAACTGTTCACCTGCTGCAAATACCTGCTTATATTGCGCTGTTCATCTGCTTCAAGTCACTTGTCTTATTGAACTGTTCACCTGCTGCAAGTACCTGCTTATATTGCGCTGTTCATCTGCTTCAAGTCACTTGTCTTATTGAACTGTTCACCTGCTGCAAGTGCCTGCTCATATTGAACTGTTTATCTGCTGCAAGTACCTGTGTATATTGCACTGTTCATCTGCTACAAGTTGCCTACTTCCCTGCACTGCTTATCATCAAGTTACCTGTTCCATTGAACTGTGTTATCTGCTATAAATTACCTGCTGATCCATTCGCTGTGATTACCTGCTCCACTGAACTTCACCTACCCATCCTACTCATCTGTTGATCCTGCCAGGTACCTGTACCCCACCTTACTCCTGTGTTCCCTGTTACATTGCCAGGAAACCGGTAGTTGGAGTTGTAAGGGAGGCCTTTCTCCGCAATCCGGGCTCGCCACTAGAAGGTACGTGACAGTCGCAGACAGCCAATGTCTGAGCCCGAGCGGGGAGCCTCCGCCATGGAAGAACTTTGTCAGCACCTGGCAGGACTTTCTGAGGCAGTTAAGGGCCTCCAGCAAGGCTACACCCAGCTGGAAGAACGGGTGATTGCTCTTTCCAACCCCTCCGGATCCTTGGGGGCCCCTCAACCATCAGTTTCTTCAGCTGAAGCAGGACCAGCACCTACAGTTGTGATGTTACCACCAGAACCTAAAGTCCCCACACCCGAGCGATTTTCTGGGAATCGCAGTGGCTTCAGGGCCTTCCGCAACTCCTGCGAATTATATTTCGCCCTCCAACCACGGACCTTTTCTCTGGAGGCTACCAAGGTGGGTTTTGTGGTATCTTTACTCTCTGGAGACCCCCAGACCTGGGCCCACCGCCTATTAAAACAGAAGGACGCAGCGTTGGCTAATCTTACTACTTTTTTTGATGCAATGGCTCAAATATACGAAGATCGCCAACTTTCAACGACTGCAGAAATCAGCTTGCGGACCCTCCAGCAGGGACGAAGGGCAATGGAAGATTATGTAGCCGAGTTCAGGCGATGGGGCGCAGATACGAACTGGAATGATGCTGCCCTTCATCATCAGTTCCGCATGGGACTCTCTGATTCTTTGAAAGATGAGCTTGCTAGAGTCGGTGTTCTACAGACCTTAAACGCACTAATTGACTTGGCGATACAGATCGATCATCGTCTGAGAGAGAGGAGAGCCGAGAGGGCCACAGGTTTCTCTCGCCCAACCTGGATGCTTCCAAAGGCCCCAAGCCATTTACATCCAGCACCTGCCGCCCGACCCGGGGCCACGTCTGACACACCTGAGCCTATGCAACTTGGGGTCTTGCGACCATCTCTTACTCCCGAAGAACGTCAACGTCGGCGGAATAACAATCTATGTCTCTATTGCGGGGAATCTGGACATTACGTCAGGAACTGTCCTATTAAGCTCCGTAAGTGTCCATCTATGCCTCCTGATCTCCCAGACTCTTTAATAAAGTTTTCGCCTCACCTTATCATTTCTGTCTCCTTCCAGTTCCCAGGAAAGACTTTACAGACGCCCGCCATTATTGATTCCGGGGCATGCAGCTGTTTTATGGATTCATCCTTTGCTGCCCAACATCAAATTCCTCTCCTACCTAAGACCCGTGGACTCTCTATCCATTTGGCCGATGGCTCCGCTATTAAATCTGGTCCTATAACTCAAGAAACTGCATCTCTATCTACTGTTATCTCTGGTTCGCATCGAGAACTTCTCCGGATGGACATTATCACCTCCCCACTTTTTCCTGTAATACTTGGGATGCCCTGGCTACAGGCCCACAATCCAACCATAAATTGGGCTACAGGAGAAACTACTTTTTCTTCACCCTATTGCCAGAAGTTCTGTGGTTCCTCCGGTTTCCTGAGACCAGCAACCTTATTATCTATTGACTCAGAGATCGATTTACGTCAGGCCATTCCCGAAGTCTACCATGAATTCCTGGACGTGTTCAGTAAACAAAAGGCAGAGGTGCTCCCGCCCCACCGAGCTTATGACTGCCCCATTGAGTTACTTCCTGGAGCCAAAATTCAGTTTGGAAGGGTTTTCCCCTTAACAGAGGTAGAGCAGGAGAAACTCAAAGAATACCTCGAAGAAAATTTAAAGAAGGGGTTCATTCGCCCATCTACGTCCCCAGCAGGTGCGGGTATTTTTTTTGTTGAGAAGAAGGACCACACTCTCCGACCCTGCGTGGACTACCGTGAATTAAACAACATCACTATAAAGAACCGGTACCCTCTCCCTCTATTTCCAGAGTTATTCCAAAGACTGGGAACTGCTACGGTTTTCACTAAACTCGATCTCCGCGGGGCTTACAACTTGATCCGTATCAAGTCCGGAGATGAGTGGAAGACCGCTTTCCGTACCCGATTCGGACACTTTGAGTATTTGGTGATGTCCTTCGGTTTGTGTAATGCCCCCGCTACCTTCCAATACTTTATCAATGATGTGCTCCGGGACTTTCTGGACTTATTCGCTGTCGTTTACTTAGATGATATTTTAATTTTTTCTTCCTCCCTTGAAGCCCATCGCAAGCACGTCAAAAGCGTGTTGGGTCGGCTCCGCCAACACGGACTATATGCAAAAGCAGACAAGTGTTTGTTTGAACAGGAAAGTTTACCATTCTTGGGGCTGATCATTTCTAGTAAGGGTATAAAAATGGACCCCCAGAAGATCGCTGCGATTTTGGACTGGCCAACTCCTGTAGACAGGAAAGGAATCCAACGTTTTATTGGATTCGCTAACTTCTATCGCAAATTTATTATGGGGTTCTCGGCTATTGTCGCACCCATCACACAACTAACTAGACAAGGAACCCATTTTCATTGGACCTCTGAAGCTCAAGAAGCATTCGAGACTCTCAAGGAACTTTTCACCTCCGCTCCTATTTTAAGACATCCAGATTCCTCCATGCCATTTGTTTTAGAAGTGGATGCATCCGAAATCGCCGTAGGAGCTATATTATCCCAAAGACAAGGAACTAAGGCCCTGCTCCATCCTGTGGCTTTCTTTTCGCGTAAACTATCAGCAGCCGAGAAAAATTACGATGTTGAAGACCGGGAGCTGTTGGCAATTATATCTGCATTAGAAGAATGGCGCTATTTGTTGGAAGGAGCTTCTCATCCAATTTTAATATTTACCGATCACAAAAACCTGGAGTACTTAAGATCTGCAAAAAGACTAAAACCAAGACAACCAAGACAAGCCAGGTGGGCACTCTTCTTCTCCCGGTTCTCTTTTCATGAGAGACAGGGTAAAAAGGAAAGGTGGCGGGGTCTGTCTCTATGTGAGAAGTGATCTCAAAGCAAGTGTGAAAGAGGACCTGGTGGATGGTAGACATGTGCAGAGTAAAATATTTCGTTTCGGAATTTCGTTTTCGTCCGAAAACTTAATTTATTTAGTTACTCCCGAAATTCGTTTTTATTTATTTCGTTTTTCGTTCAAAAATTGCAATTGCGAATCTGTCTTTGAAGGCTTATGGTGTCTGTCGAATGTATAAAGAAGATTCGACGGAGCTAGTATATAGCATACTTTAGAACCCTATTAAAGTCTATGGGACTCCAACGTTCAAAATCTAAAGTGCTAATTTTAAAGGCTAATTTGCAAGTTACTGTCCTAAAAAGTGTTTGGGGACCCGGGTCCTGCCCCAGGGGACATGGATCAATGCAAAAAAAAGTTTTAAAAACTGCAGTTTTTTCGGGAGCAGTGATTTTAATAATGATTAAAGTGAAACAATAAAAGTGTAATATTCCTTTAAATTTCGTAGGGGGGGGGGGGGGGGGTTGTCTATAGTATGCCTGTGAAGGGGCTCATGTTTCTGGTGCTTAGAACTGTCCCTGCACAAAGTGTCATTTATGCAGGAAAAAAAGTCCTTTAAAATCACTCGCAGCTATTATTAATTGTCGGCTCCCGTAATACAGAGAACACTCATTGAAAGTCATTGATAAAAAAATAAATAAATAAATTTAAAAAAAAGCGTGGGGGTCCCCCAAATTCAATTACCAGGCCCTTCAGGTCTGGTATGGATATTAAGGGGAACCCTGCCTCAAATTTAAGAAAAAATTTGACGTGGGGTTCCCCCTAAATATCCATAACCAGACCCTTCAGGTCTGGTATGGATATTAAGGGGAACCCCGCGTCAAATTTTAAAAAAACTTGACGTGGGGTTCCCCCTAAAAATCCATACCAGACCCTTTATCCGAGCACGCAACCTGGCAGGCCGCAGGAAAAGAGGGGGGGACGAGAGAGCAATGTAACACAGGCAAGTTTCCGTTACATCAGAGGGGGGCGGGGTCACCCATACGTCACGGGGAACCCCGGGTTTCCCCTTGCGTCAGAGGGGGGTGGGGTCAGGTGACGGGTGGCCCCGCCCTCCGTATATAAGAAACGTCAAGCCGCCGGAATGCCTGCAGTGTCTCCTCCACGGAGACAGAAGAAGGATGGATTCGCTGCGCTGGATGAGATGAGCCATCGCTGGAGAGATGACCGTCCGTCGCTGGATAGCAAGAGTGGATTACCGCCGCTGGAATCTTTTTTTTTATTTTTTTATTTTTAATAAAGGAATTTTTCAAAAGTGTGTTTGTTTTATTTAACCATTTTTTACACTTTCTTTGTGAAATGGTAGGGGTACTTTTGTACCCCCTTACCATTTCAAACAGGGGGGGGCGGGATCTGGGGGTCCCCTTGTTAAAGGGGGCTTCCAGATTCTGATAAGCCCCCCGCCCGCAGACCTCCACAACCACCGGCCACGGTTGTGGGGATGAGGCCCTTGTCCTCATCAACATGAGGACAATGTGCTTTGAGGGGTCACAGACCCCCAAAGCATCCTCCCAATGTTGAGGGCATGTGGCCTGGTACGGTTCAGGAGGGAGGGGGGGCGCTCTCTCGTCCCCCCCTCTTTTCCTGCGGCCTGCCAGGTTGCGTGCTCGGATAAAGGGTCTGGTATGGATTTTTAGGGGGAACCCCACGTCAATTTTTTTTTAAATTTGACACGGGGTTCCCCTTAATATCCATTCCAGACCTGAAGGGTCTGGTTATGGATATTTAGGGGGAACCCCACGTCAAATTTTTTCTTAAATTTGAGGCAGGGTTCCCCTTAATATCCATACCAGACCTGAAGGGCCTGGTAATTGAATTTGGGGGACCCCCACGCTTTTTTTTTAATTAATTTATTTATTTATTTATCAATGACTTTCAATGAGTGTTCTCTGTATTACGGAGTCGACAATTCATAATAGCTGCGAGTGATTTTAAAGGACTTTTTTTCCTGCATAAATGACACTTTGTGCAGGGACAGTTCTAAGCACCAGAAACATGAGCCCCTTCACAGGCATACTATGACAACCCCCCAGCTATGAAATTTAAAGGAATATTACACTTTTATTGTTTCACTTTAATCATTATTAAAATAACTGCTCCCGAAAAAACTGCCTTTTTAAAACTTTTTTTTGCATTGATACATGTCCCCTGGGGTAGGACCCGGGTCCCCAAACACTTTTTAGGACAGTAACTTGCAGAATCTTTTCTCTCTGTCAAATCTTTTTTCTCTGTCGAATATTTTCTCTATATAATCTTGGACTAATAGAGGTAAGGTTAGGCACATTCGACCATAGGTTCTATAGACAGATTGTTATTGTCAGAGTCACGTCGAATCTCCTATTCTATATCGAACTGTTGTAACAATGAAAACGAAAATAAAGCATTTATTTATGTCGGATCTTTCGTTTTTCGGATTTTGTGCTTTCGTTATCGTTTGTCAAAACGAAAACGAAAATAGCTGAAATTCGGACGAAAATGCATTCGGACGAAAACGAATGCACATGTCTAGTGGATGGAGAGTGTGATGAGTCTGAAGCATTATGGGTGGAACTGCATTTAGATGGGTGTAGTTCAAAGTTAATCGTTGGAGTTTGTTATAGACCACCCAATGTTAATGAGGAGGTGGAGACTCAGCTCCTTGCACAGATGGAAAGGGCTGCAAGGGCTGTGACAGTGATAATAATTGGGGATTTTAACTACCCAGAAATTGACTGGAGTAATGGCACTGCTGGGACAGTTAAAGGGCAAAAAATTATAAACCTATTACATGACAATTTTATGGTCCAGTTTATTGAGGCCCCAACTAGGAATGAAGCTCTGTTGGACCTGGTAATCTCAAACCATGCAGAGCTTATTACTAATGTCCAGATAAAGGAACACCTGGGTAGCAGTGATCATAACATGATTTCCTTTGATGTTAGGCCGCGTACACACGGGCGGACTATCCGTCCAACTAAGTCCGTCAGACAATCCGACAGACAGTCCGTCCTACTTTTGAATGAACGGACTTGACCACACACGACGAACAGACAGTCCGCTGAAAGCTTGCGCGATGACGTGTACAGCACGTACGACGGGACTAGAAATACGACGTCCAATACACTGCAATGCAACCTTCGGCCGTCTAAATCCTTTCTAAGCATGTGCCATACTTAGTCCGTCGAACTAGCCTACTCACGAGCGGACTGTCCGCTGAAACCAAGCATGCGCGTTCGTTCGCAGGTGCGCGGGCGCGTGCGTGGGCGCGTGCGCGGTCGCGTGCGCGGGCGCGTGCGCGGTCGCGTGCGTGCGTCCGTGTTGGAGCCAAACGGCCTATTTAAACTAGCCTCTTGCTAATGGTCTCTGCTGTCTGCTCTACAGCGTTATACCTGTGAGACCTGATCCGTAGTGTTCGTTCCTGTTTGACCCGGCCTGCCTGAGACCCATCTGCTATCTGCCTGCACCCGACCCCGGCTTGTTGTGACGATTCTCCTGCCTGTTCCCTTGTACTTCGTTTCCAGTCTGATATCCGACCCGGCTTGCTTTGACCATCCGTCTGCTAAAGGTGAACCTGCTTATATTGAACTGTGTCATCTGCTGCAAGTAACCTGCTTGTATTGAACTGTTCACCTGCTGCAAGTACCTGTGTATATTGCACTGTTCACTCTTCAGTTGCCTACTTCCCTGCACTGCTTATCATCAAGTTACCTGTTCCATTGAACTGTGTTATCTGCTATAAATTACCTGCTGATCCATTCGCTGTGATTACCTGCTCCACTGAACTTCACCTACCCATCCTACTCATCTGTTGATCCTGCCAGGCACCTGTACCCCACCTTACTCCTGTGTTCCCTGTTACATTGCCAGGAAACCGGTAGTGGGAGTTGTAAGGGAGGCCTCTCTCCGCAATCCGGGCTCGCTACTAGAAGGTACGTGACACCTTAGAGAAACTGGAGTGAAAAGATGAATGCAGTGTGCTTCGAAAAAGGAGAGTGACAGACAGGGAAGTGGTTGAAGTACCTGAGAGGTGCTATGTGGGGCTACAAGGATTGCGACACCTCCTCCCTTACGTCCACTGGATCTGGGGGAGTGAGTCCAGAGAAGACCACCATGGGATAGGGCAACAGAAGATGCAGTGTCGGATTCGTGAAGCCAGGTTTCGGTAATGGTGAGTAGATTAAATGAGTTGGGGATAAAGAGGTCGTGGAGAGAGGTGAGTTGGTTACAGAGAGAGCAGGAATTCCAAAGGTCACACGAAAAAGGGAGTCTGGTCTTGGGAAGAATAGAAATGGGAACTAAATTGTGTTGATTGTGGCTGCTGCCAGAGGGTACAGGGTGAAGGGTGCATGGAGTACAGTGAAATGAGGGAGGCCTGGGGTTTGGGGATATATTTCCAGAGGTTAGAAGAAGTAGTAGGGTGAGGGGGGTAATATGGGAGAGGGATTTATATGAAGGGACATGCCCCAGGGTCGGTCCTGGAGATTTTTTGTGTGTGTGGATTTAGAATTAGCAGGAGTTGGTGGGTGCAGTAATAAAGAGAGGAAAGAAGTGAGGGTGATATATATATATATATATATGCTGTGGGGGGGGGGGGAGGGGTGAAGGAGAGATAGTTTAAGGATAGAGGACAGAGCTGTCAAAAGGAGTGGCAGACAGTGCATGTTACAAGGAGAAAGAGCTGAAGGGGTAAATAAGGTCACCTGACATTTGTGTGGTGTTTTTCAAAGAATTTTCTTGTGTTCATTTGCTTTGTGCATTCGCTGAAGTGCAGAGTCAGAAATGCTCCCACTTATAGAAATAGCCTCACTTTGAGAAAGAGCCTTAGTTGCAAATGTTCCCCCTGAAAATGCTTCTCCCAAAAGAAGCTTATATTTATACTGATAGGGATGGGGAATGGGTGTATTTAATTATCAATCAGGAGGTAATAAAGGTTTGCTGGTTAACAGGGCAAAATTCTTAATTCAGAAACGGACTAGCAAGAGGGCAAAAGTTAACGGGCCATAATTTTGGGTAGCACATACCAGCAATTATTAAATAGACATAAGCAAAGCAGATAGCAGTGTTTCAGTTTTTGGGTGGAGATGTTTCAGTAGCACATACCTGTGGAATGATAGAAGAGATTTTCGTATAAGACATTTAAATGACAAGTGCAGAGTCTGCTGATGCTTTGATCTGCAACCATCAATCTGGCACCTAGATCTTATCAAATTGTGTGATTAATACCTGCACCTAACATCTGATTTTTTGCACAACTAAGTCAGCTAGCTGTGAGGCACACATAGCACCCTGGGGTGGCTTTCGTATAAGCATACTTTACATACATGATATTTAAGACTATATCAGGGGTTGTTGCTGCCCCAAACAACCTTTTTATTGGCTTATTATTGTTCCATATTTGGTCACCTTTTAAAAACCCAATGTTGTTCAAGAAAGAATTTATTTGTAAACAAAATATATTGTGTACTCTTTAAAATAAAAAAAACTGTATTAAGTGCAAAAAATACTAACATATAAATAATCGCCAAGAGCACGCAATATTACCGGAATGAAAGATAACTAAATGCATACTGTATAGATACCCAAACATATTGTGCTCTACCTAACATTTTTCCAATCCATGCAAATAATTTTATGTAAAAGAGATTAATAAATAATATCATGCAGACATTAAAATATATAAAAGAAGTAAAAAGTCCATAAAAGAACACAATTGTGTTTATAGAAGAGCAGATTTTTCATATTTCATGTGTTCAATCATTTCTGTGCTCTTCTACTGCAAATAACAGAAAAAAAACTGCTTACCTGATGGATAACCCCCAAAATATAAGCCCTTGTACACACGGTCGGAGAATCCGTCGGAATGTGTCCTATCGGACCGTGTTGTCGGATAATCCAACTGTGTGTGGTATGCATTGGACTGATTCCGTCGGAATATCCATCAGACCAAATTTTCCAACTTGCTGGAAATATTTTCCGACAAACTGGTTTGATCGGACATACACCGATCGTGTGTAGCCTACTCCGACGGACAAGGTGCCACGCATGCTCACATTCAAATTCCGACACGGAATCGCTCGTTCAGGTAAAACTACTGCTCGTAAGCGATATAGCACATTCGTCACGCTGCAATGTTAAAAATTCTTTCATCAAGCTCATTCTCTTGTTCTTTACAATGCTGCAAGAACGAACTTCTTTTGATGCTCATAGTCACACACACTTCTCCCGAACGGATTTCATTACTCTTTTTTAACCATTTCAGCAATACAATTTTAGTTTGTGTCACATCTACACAATTTTAGATTTTGTTTATTCTTTTTTGGATGCTTTTTTTTTGGATTCCCTAAAAATCTCCTTAAGAGCCCATTCACACAGGGGCAACTCCTGATCCGACTTCAGGTCGCCCCAAGTCGCCTCAGGTCGCCTCAGGTCAGACAACATTTAAAAAGCAATGTAAGTGAATGAGAGCCGTCTTAATGCACACTACTGAAGTCGCTCCGACTTCAGAAAAGGTTCCTGTACTACTTCTATCCGACTTGTAGGCGACCGGTACCCATTGATTTCAATGGAGATCGCCTCCAAGTCGGATCTCCGTCTATACGGAGGCGACTTTGACAGAATTATTAGCTCTGAAGGGGGAACTCCACGGCAAATTTCTGAAAAAAAATTGGCGTGGGTTCCCCCTCCGAGAGCATACCAGGCCCTTAGGTCTGGTATGGATTCCAAGGGGAACCCCCTACGCCGAAAAAACGGCGTGGGGGTCCCCCCCAGATCCACACCAGACCCTTATCCGAGCACGCTACCGGGCCGGCCAGGAAAGGGGGTGGGGACGAGCGGGCGCCCCCCCCCCTCCTGAGCCGTACCAGGCCGCGTGCCCTCAACATGGGGGGGTGCCTTGGGGGAGGGGGGCGTGCGGCCCCCCCACCCCAAAGCACCTTGTCCCCATGTCGATGAGGACAAGGGCCTCTTCCCGACAACCCTGGCCGTTGGTTGTCGGGGTCTGCGGGCGGGGGGCTTATCGGAATCCGGGAGCCCCCTTTAATAAGGGGGCCCCCGGATACCGGCCCCCCACCCTATGTGAATGAGTATGGGGTACAATGTACCCCTACCCATTCACCTGTGGAAAAAAAGTACAAAAAAAAAACACAACACAGGGAAAAAATATTTTATTGCACGGCCCGGGGGGTCTTCCGTCTTCGGGGGTCTTCTCGCCGGACTCCTCCGCTATCTTCTTGTAGCTCTTTTGCTAGCGGAGGAGTCCGGCTTTCTTCCTCCCCGCCGCCGGCCTCTTCTCCCGACTTCGGGGGTCTTGTCCCCCTCTTCGGTTCTTCTGCCGGGCCACCGCGCCTTCTTATAGCTCTTTTGCAGGCGGTGGCCCGGTCTTCTGTCGCCGCCGCCGCCGCCGCCTTCCGTTCTTCTTCTTCTTCTTCTTCTTCTTCTTCTTCTTCTCCAGGAGATGTTGACACGACGCTCTCTCCGGCCACAATGCCAGGGACGCGCTCCGCTGCCACTTATATAGGGACAATGGGGCGGTGTCACATGGGTTGACGTCACATGGGTTGGTCACATGGGTTGATGTCACATGGTGACCCCGCCCCCTTACCATGTGACATCAACCCATGTGACCAACCCATGTGACATCAACCCATGTGACACCGCCCCATTGTCCCTATATAAGTGGCAGCGGAGCGCGTCCCTGGCATTGTGGCCGGAGAGAGCGTCGTGTCAACATCTCCTGGAGAAGAAGAAGAAGAAGAAGAAGAAGAAGAAGAAGAACGGAAGGCGGCGGCGGCGGCGGCGGTGGCGACAGAAGACCGGGCCACCGCCTGCAAAAGAGCTATAAGAAGGCGCGGTGGCCCGGCAGAAGAACCGAAGAGGGGGACAAGACCCCCGAAGTCGGGAGAAGAGGCCGGCGGCGGGGAGGAAGAAAGCCGGACTCCTCCGCTAGCAAAAGAGCTACAAGAAGATAGCGGAGGAGTCCGGCGAGAAGACCCCCGAAGACGGAAGACCCCCGGAGCTGTGCATACTCATTCACATAGGGTGGGGGGCCGGTATCCGGGGGCCCCCTTATTAAAGGGGGCTCCCGGATTCCGATAAGCCCCCCGCCCGCAGACCCCGACAACCAACGGCCAGGGTTGTCGGGAAGAGGCCCTTGTCCTCATCGACATGGGGACAAGGTGCTTTGGGGTGGGGGGGCCGCACGCCCCCCTCCCCCAAGGCACCCCCCCATGTTGAGGGCATGCGGCCTGGTACGGCTCAGGAGGGGGGGGGTGCCCGCACGCCGTTTTTTCGGCGTAGGGGGTTCCCCTTGGAATCCATACCAGACCTAAGGGCCTGGTATGCTCTCGGAGGGGGAACCCACGCCAAATTTTTTTCAGAAATTTGCCGTGGAGTTCCCCCTTGAGCTCATTCTCTGCTTGGCCTCAGCAAAAGTCGCCTGGCCTGGGGCGACTTGTAAGTCGTCCCAAGTCGGGCTTGAAGTCATCACAAGTTTTGAAGTCGTCCCAAGTCGCGCTGTGATCTTAACTCAAGTCGTGTCCAAGTTGCCTGACTCAAGTCGCCTACAAGTCGTGTTGCCCCTGTGTGAATGGGCTCTTAAAGACAGTTTGCTCATTTCTCCTTTTTTTTGGTGTGTAAACTTACCACAACAACATTATTCTATTTTTGATATTTTGTTTTTCTTTTTTAATCTACAGGAGGTTGTTTAGTGTTGGTACCCCTTGTTATTTATTTCACTTTGTATTTTTGAAATGTACCTGCCTGCTCACAAATAAACTGGCCTTTTGGAAGGAAAACACATACGCAAGTATTTCTTCAAACAAAAAAAACCTTTATTTCGGTGTCAGTAACAGATAAAGAGGGAAGCAGCAATGTTGTAACTGGGGAAATTAGCGAAGCCTTTGGCCCCCAGGGCACACATCAACTATTTAAACGCAAAAATTGGTGGCCTGAGGAATGCATGTCTGAGGGAGAGAAGTCTGGTCCTGAAGTCCATGAAACCCGGAACAGCAGCAGATGACATCTATGTTCCCAGGCTGTGGTACTACAACAGGCTGCATCTTCTGTCAGACCAGACTGAACCCAGGTCATCACACTCTGGTCTTCCTTCCACGCTTCCTTCCAGGCTGTGGCTGTGGTGCTGGAGGTGTGGCAGAAGGAGGAGGAGGAGCAGGGGCATGGGCCAAATCACACAAGTGTGTTTCTGGTGTCATTTGGCCCAACAGACCCTTGTGGAGGGTGTGGAGAATAACCTCCTCACACAAGATCTGTTGCCCCTGCTCCATTTTATCAAGCTTGCACGCAACCATGGTGGCAAAGGACTCTTGGTCGGTGGGTTTTGCTTGGAGTGCCTCAGAAGCCTCACCAATCAGCCTCAGGGCCGACTCCTCAACATTCCCCCCCTTTCTCGCCCTTTTGCATGGAAGGCGGAGGGGAGGGACCTGGCATTCAGTGAGGCTCCTTTGGCTGCCCACCGCCTGCCTGCCGCTTACCCCCGCCTCCTCCTGGCTGCCACTTTTCACAGCCACCTCCTGGCTGCTGCATTCCACACCCTCCTGTTCCTGGCTGAGTTCTTCCTGTGTATGAAAAAGGGACATAGTTTTAGTTTTTGGTTCATCAAACACACACAATTTTCACATCAACACTGTTGCAAATTGTTAACCAATAGAAAAGACTATCATTCTGTGCCCAGCATTTTTCTTTCTTGTCCCCAAGGTTTTGCCCACTACTGTCTATTGATATGTGAAACACTTTATAAAATCAGCAATTAGTGAGCAAAAATCAAGTTAACATCATTAATTTTTACTCCACAAATATGTACAACAATACTATACCTGGCTCAAGCTGGGCTCCCACAGTTCTTCCTGAGTGGAAGGCCCAGGTTGGGCATCGGAAGACTCATTGGGTGTGGAATAGAGCATAGAAGGACGCGTGGAAGGAAGAGTAGAGAGTGATTCCCTGACATCAGCCTGGTCTGCCAGAAAATGCATCCTGTCATAATACCACAGGGTGGGGACATAAACGTCATCTGCTGAAGCTCCAGATTGCATGGACTTCATCACCTTGCTCCTCTCCCTCATAAATGTACTCCTTAGGCTACCAATTTTCTTTTTTAAATATTTGACGTCTGCCCTGGGGACCACCGGCTTCACAAACTCAACCAGTTGCAACGTTGCTGCCTGCCTCTTTTGTCTGTTACTATATAGTGGCTGTGTTGCTTGCCACAGGATGGGCATGTCTCTGTATTTATCGATGAACAGAGGGAGGAAGCTATGGTCATTGAAGCCGTCCATAATGTCTGCAAGACACAACACAAGACAAACCCTAATGTCAGTCTAAACTCCACTAATGCAGGCCTCAATCTAGAAGCAGTGTAGCCTAGTGATGTACCAAGTTCAAAATTTTACCTTCGTTTGCACATTCGTCGCGTCAGCTTCTCCCTCTGTTTACCGATCGTATGGACGACACACGCGTGTTGCGTTTTATATACAGTGCGCATGTGTGAAACTCCGCCCGCCCCTGACGTTCTTTCTAGACTATTCCCCGCCCCTTCGCTTTCGGCGCAGTGGGGAGAGCACATGGCGGAGAGAACACAGGTGCACACTAATAATAGTTCCACTAACGAGGAGGAGGGTGAGGAAAGCCCGGAGCTTGAAATGTCCCGATCCAGGAAGAGAAGATTTAAGGCCTCAAATATGTCTTTTGGAGAGATGTTGGAGCTGGTCGACATATTGAATAGGACCGACTATGATGGGAAGTATGGACCTTACCCAAACTCAAATATCAGAAAGGCCAAGATCATGAATAAAGTTGTGAAGAGTCTTCATAAGAATTTTGGGGTACACCGATCCATGGATCAACTGAGAAAACGCTGGTCAGACCTGAAACTGAGGGAGCATGAGCAGTACCTAAGGATCAAGCGTGTTCTTGACAAAAGTAAGTAGTTATCATGTGTTCATATGATTATTATTGCTTGCATCCTGCTCCATGTGCTTTGATTTCATGTTGTGCATTTTAAAATGGCCACTTTCAAGTTCATGGTTTCATTCGTTCGTAGGAAACCTCGTTCTGCAGATAAGTATTCTAGATGAACACAGTGCCCCAATAATGTTATGACCTTGAAGCTCGTCCAAAATAAACAATTGGACAACACTTCCAAACAATGTTTCATATTGTTAATTCTGCCCTCTGTGTGCTAATTCTTTTTTTCAAATTATCATAGGGGAGAGAAGACTCAGCAAGTATGAGGACACCAGGGACCACACCCCTCCCAAAGAAGGCCAACTTCCAAAAACAGAAACAGAGGAGCAGGAGGAGGAGGAGGAAGGAGAGATTGTGGAGGTTGGGCAAATTGTCACCACAACAGGTGAGTGTCGGAGAACACAGCTTCCGGTAAGCTCATCAATGTATGTCACCATATTTTTATTACTTGGTGTGTATTTTTGCTTTGTTTTGTAAGAAGATTTCCGTTTTACCAGTGAAAGTGCCCAGATCCAGATTGGGGAGATAATGGGGTGCAATCGGGATTTGGAAAATATCCTGCTAAACATCAATGATGTTAAAAATAAAATGAAGAACATCATTGATGTTTTGGGGAGAGTGTGAAACACCAAAAACTAAAAACTAGATAGGGTTTTTTTTTTTGCTATTTTAAAAACAAAATGTTGAATTTTATCGAAATTACAAATTTGGAAGATGCACAGAGTGTTTAACATGCGCTATCTCCCTTCATTTGGGATCAATGTATGTGTTTTGTGTAAAGTGTCTGAAATGAAGGGGTTGTAGCCCCAAAGCATGTATATTGATCCCCCATGATGGGAGATAGCACATGTTGACACACTGTGTGCATCTTCCAAATTAGTTTTTTTCAGGGGTGACACCCCATGTGATGAAGGGAATATCAGCCCAGTTTGTACATACACAGGTCTGATATTGTCTTCACTTTTCAAAGTTGAACTTTGTAAGTTCCTGTGTTCTGTATTTTACGGTTTGATACATGCCTGTTTACCCAAAAACACCAAGTAAACCAAATTTTGATTAAACTCTGTTTTTGAAACACACAATTTCTTGGTTTGTTGTAAAAACCTTTTCGAAACGCACATGTGAATGTGCTTGGATTAAAAAGTTTCATTATCAACAATGTGTGGCTTCCTTTTTCATTGCACCAAAAATGTATTTGGAGTACAATTTTAGTTTGTGCTGAGAAGGAGTGTGATTTACTAAAGGCAACTCCACTTTGCACTCCAAGTGCAATTTCAGGTGTACTTTTGCAGTGCACTTGTAGTGCATAGTGGATGTGCCTTTAGTAAAAAACACCCACAGTGAGGTGTAAATTTTGACAGTCATGCCATTTTCCTGCCATGGTGCAGAAAATTAGAACGATTTTGGTCAGTAATGCACTACATCAATTATTTACAAAAACAAGGTGTGTGTGTAGCAGACCCACAACATAATATGATTATCTGAAGAAGAGACTGTCCCCTCATCTTGCTCTGAACTTGGGTTTGCACTGTTGGTGAAAAAGGCACAACTTGAAAAAACATAAATATACCTAGGAGACACCTAAAACCAAGCCAAGCAGTAAATAAAGGAGTTTCAGATAAAAAATTATTCTTAAAATGCCGCTCAGACACTGTCTGGCATATCAATGGCCTCCCTACCCACAAAGTAGTCCATGTATTGTGTTCTAACCTCACGGGCGCTTTGGGGGGGCAAGCCAGGATGAGCATGTTCAAGGCCCGTGAGGTTATCTTCATTTTCCAGCAATTCTGCTTCTTGTTGGCAAACTGAGACCGCATAGTTCACAGAAACTTTTTTAAGAAAATTGTGCAGAACACAGCACGCCAGCACTATGTGATTCAGTTTGTATTCCGCCATGTGAATAGGCGTAAGAAAAAGGCAGAACCGGCTGGCCAGTATACCAAAAGTGTACTCCACCACTCTTCGGGCTCTGGACAGGCGGTGGGGTGAGGGTCCTCATGGGGAAAGGCCGCATCAGATGGTTCGCCAGGGCAAACGCCTCATCCGCGACAAAGACGAACAGGAGTCCTTCCTGATTCTCCTCTGGGGTGGCAAGCCCAGACTGCCACTCTGGAGACAGTAGAACTCCATCCGTGTGAATACTCCACCATCCAACATCTGTCCATTTTGCCCCACGTCCACATACAAAAAGTCATATGTCGCAGACACCACCGCCAACATCACGATACTATGAAACCCCTTATAATTATAATAGTACGACCCCAAGTTGGGTGGTGGGACGATGCGGACGTGCTTCCCATCTATTGCTCCTCCACAATTGGGAAAGTCCCAACGACTAGCAAAGTGGGAGGCCACAGTCTGCCATTCCTGTGGCGTTGAAGGACACTGTGGAGTGAAACAAGACCAAAAATTTGTAATTTGACAAATCAACATTGCAAGCAGATTAGACACCAACATTTTTGGTCAAAATTAGTATAACATTTTGGGAACTAAGTATTTAAAGCCTAAAGTCTAATGTCCCCTTATGAGAGCCATCACCCCCCCATCCCTCCCCCACCCCCATATCCCCCATCTGATGGGCCCTTGCTCAAAAATGAGGGGGGGATGTTTAGGACAGGTAACCCTCTCCACTTGATTGAGAGCTGTATGGCTAAATAATGTGTGTTACTTTGGGAAGCCCCTCCTTAGTTACACTATTGGCAGCCCACCGTACAGGTAAGAAGTGTCATAATAACAAAAAGAAACCAAAATGTAAGCACTTTTTGACATTTTGCTATTACATATCCAGATAATTCATAGGTTAAAAATAAAAAATAAATAGCATTTGAAAGTATTGAGGCAGGCCCTTGCACTACATGCTTTGGTGAATTCATCCATAAATGTGAGCATCAAAAAGGTAGGTAGAGTGTGTATTGGGTTTGGTAAAGTCAGCAGATAGAGGATTGCTATCATCTGAGCTAGCAGTTGGGGGGAGTGGGGTTCTTAATGAGTTTGGCCCCCAAAAAAATAAAACGTCACTCTGCATGAATTGAAGCATACACATCATATTTGTAGACATTATAGGGGGTGTTTAGGGGAAAGAAATACTATGGAACTGACAAAAGACATTGGTAAGTGACTAGACTATAGTTTTATGGGCCAAGAAGAGCATGGTGGGGAAGTTAGTGAGGCAAATATGCCTGAGGACAAAGGGGCAGAGCATATGAATTAGAGCATATTGCAATCATGGTAATTAGGGAAGGAGGAAAGATATGCAAGACATTAGAAATCATTAAATACATATAATGTGATGTTAAAGGATAAAACTTACCTTCATATAGTCCTTCTGCAGGACCTGAATGATGGCAGAACAGGTCTCTGGAATAATGAGCCCCAGAGCCTGGGGGGAGATGCCTGTAGAGAACTTGAGGTCCTGAAGGCTTCTCCCAGTCACCAAGTAGCGCAACGTGGCGATGAGCCTCTGCTCCGGAGTGATGGCTTGCCGCATCCTGCCTGGTAATATAAGGGGTCAGCAAAGCCAGCAGACGGTGAAAAATGGGGTCCGTCATCCGGAGATAATTCCTGAAATCATCAGGATTATTCTCGCGGATTTCACGGAGCAAAGGCATGTGTGAGAACTGGTCACGCTGGCGCAACCAATTCTTGGTCCACAAACGCCTTCCCTCCCTGTTCATGGACTGGGCTTGTGTCAAAGTAAGAACCCCAACACGAAGCCCCTGCACAGCACAAACTCTACGACGAGTATGTAGACGAAACATGGTTTGAAAACGGTCGGCTCGTCAGAACGGACACCAGAAAGCGCCGATAAACAGCAAGGCCTGAAAGAACGACCTGAATAGCAGAAGCAAGCAGACAATAAAAAATGCCTTTCAAAGCGTACTGTACCAAGATATAGTCCACAATGATCAACAAATACTTACTGACTGCACGCACTGATTATCAGATACGCAAAGACAAGCACAAACCGAAGAGCAGTAGCGATCTGAATCACAAATCTAAAAAGCGCGAATCGTCTCTCACCAAACTTCTACTAACACTAGATCAGCAGAAGGAGCCCAAAGGGTGCCGGACGTGGTTCTGAACTTCCCTTTTCTAGTCCTGACGTACACAGCTTACGTCACCGCATTCTTGGCAACTGCAAAATCCGACAACTGGGTCTGACCGTGTGTGTGCAACAGTTTCGGACACAATCCGTCGGACAAAATCCGTCAGACAAAATCCAACGGATTTGGTTGGCAGAATGTCCGACCGTGTGTACAGGGGGCTAAGAGGTCGTATTGCTCTTTAACTACTTCAGCTCTCACACCTGTTTATCCTCTATGGAACAAGCCATAGTTTCACATTTCTGCTATGTGTCTATTCATGAGACTATAACTTTGTAACTACGTATGATACAGTATTGATACATGTATCATTTTTGGTGGGAAAAACAGGGCTTTCTTGTGATCCTAATTTCCTCTGAGATTTGTTTTAAATGTATTCGCATTTTAAAGGGAAGAAGAGTAAAGTTTCAAAGAATTTGAATTTTTATCAAGTTTGATCAGCAATATTTTAAACACAAATAGCATTACTGTGGGGAAAAATTATACATTTTATTCTGGTACTTGTTCTGTTTACTGAAATGCTAAAATTACAATTTTAGTACAAAGCAATTTAAAGTTCTTTATTAAGTTCTATGTTTTGGTATTTCATATACACTGTGTATGTATATATATATATATATATATATATATATATATTTCCTGGACCTCCCCATGTCAGCCTACTATAGGTCAGGTCCACCCTCTCTGACCCCTCCAGGGCCACCTCTTTCTTAGACCATAAAGGGCGGCTGCCTGCCCACACCAGTGTTCTTTTTCTGTCCTCGCTCCGGACGCCTTTTACTTATTTATTTTTTCCATCTACCATCCATCATGTTTAGGTTCAGCCTCTCCCATCTCAGAAACCCCCCCCCCCCCCATATAGGCTGTAAATCTCCTGAGGAGGTGGGTTCCTGTAGTGCTGGGATATTAAGGTGCAGTATTATAAATGACTGTGTATTACTTGCAAAGGTCACTGACAGTATAAATGACTGTATATACCTTTGTTAGGCAGGTGCTGACACTCTTTCCTTCCGTGTTTTTGTTGTTCAGACAGTGGTCTGGCTTGCTGGGACAGGTAGTTCACCACCCCCACATGGATGTATTTCAGGAAGCTCAGATTTGGGCAGGTGAGGTCAGAGGCAGCTTCCTCTTTGGATTGCCTAGCAAACACCAGAATGCTCATTGCTGATTTTCAGCAGGCTCTGTCCTCTAGGGTCACTCTCTGAGCCGCTCTGTGTGTAGGAGGACTCATCGCTGCTCTCCTACTCTAATGTCAGCCTCCAGCCGATCAATTTCTGCTTTGCTCTGGTAAGCCTGACTTCCTGGTCTCTCATTACTTTCTGCTGTGTTAGTTGTCTGTCAGAATGCTTAGATTATCCTGTGCCTTATAGGTCTGGGGAAATGTGTCTGCTTGCCTAGCTGCCTTAGCACTGAAGATTTGGATGGAGAAGTTTATTTTAATTGTTTTTATTTATTTTACTTTTTTGTTTTAAAAAAAAAGTTTTTTATTTATTTGTTTATGTAGCGGCAGCTCCTGAAGAGCACGTGGTATGCGTTTTTCTAAAGTTAAAGTTACCTAAACTGCAGTTTAGTTTGGGTACAATTATCTAAATTGGGCCTCAGCATCAGTCTGACTGGACTGTGATATGTTCAGCCTGGCCACAGTGGGCACTGTATCTTCTGGCAGGCATGGAACTATGGTCTGGTCAGGTGCTTAAGTTACTCTCTCTCAGAGTCAGCCCAGTGGGAGTGGCGCTCTCGCTGTGCTTTCTGGGAGAAGGTATTTAAGATGCAGAGAACACGTGGTTCAGGGTTCCGATCCAGAATGATGTGCTGACTTCATGGTCCTGGTCCTTCTGACCAGCCCCCAGGAAGGCTATGGCCTGGGGTGTGGATCCACCCGACTTTAATGTCTCGGGGCTGGCTAGCCTGAGGCAAGGAAACTAAGGAAGGATTCTGAGGTGGTTGGGTGCCGTCTCCGGTTCGGGAGAGGCCCAGTATACTTCCAGCATTCCAGGGGAGGACTCTTCAGAAGAACACCACGTAAGGGTTGGTTTTCTTAGCAAGAGCCTGGAAGGGCTGAAGTAACCAAGAGAATCCGGTCTTGTGGCTATTAACAAGTAGGCTGAGAGGTATCCTGCGAGTCTTCTCAAGCTTAGTTTTCCACGGGTTCTACAACAACGTCTGTGGCAGAGACATTATTTTGTACATTTCTACAACAACATCTGTGGCAGAGACTTGTTCCTGAGTAAGCACCAAGTTGGCTGCTAGGCCTTGTGAGAGAAGAACAGTCCAACCTGAGTGATCATAAAGTTGCGAATGGCTATTCTCTGGAAGCAGCCAAAGTAAGCAAGTTCTTCAATGTTTTCCTGACTTTGACGCTAATGCCGCGTACACACGATCAAACAATCGGGTGGAAAAGTCCGGCAAAATCAAGTCCGCCGGACAATCCCCCCGTGTGTAGCCTCCAGCGGACTTTTTTGACCTGAAAGTACGGCGGACTTAGAAAGTAGTTTTGCACTCCAATCTTCCCGCCGGACTTGCATTTCGGCGGACAATCCGGCCGTGCGTATGCCAGTCCGCCGTACTTTTGAAATGAACGGACTTTTCCCGCCCGGAGAAAAGTCCGCTCATTTTGAGTGCGTCTCCAGGTAGGCGGGGCCCGCAAAGGAGACGCCGCTGGCCCCACCACCTGGTATGGACTTAAAGGGGAACCCCAACGCTGAAAAAAATCGGCGTGGGGGTCCCCCCCCCAGGTCCACATCAGACCCTTGTCTGAGCACGCTACCCGGCCGGCCAGGAAAGGGGGGATGAGCAAGCGGCCCCCTCCTGAGCCGTACCAGGCCGCGTGCCCTCAACATGGGGGGTGCCTTGGGGAAGGGGGGCCGCGCGCCCCCCCAAAGCACCTTGTCCCCATATTGATGAGGACAAGGGCCTCTTCCCGATAACCCTGGCCGTTGGATTCCCCTTTAAGTCCATACCAGGTGGCGGGGCCAGCGACGTCTCCTTCGCAGGCCCTGCCTACCTGGAGATGCGCTCAAAATTAGTGGACTTTACTCCGCGTGTGTGGGCGAGTCCGTTCACTTAAAAAGTACGGCGGATAGTACGGCGGACTTAGTACGCAGTAATAGTCCGCTGAAAAAGTGCCGTGTGTGGTAAAGTAGCCCATTCGGAAAGTCCGACGGACAGTCCGGCGGGAAGTCCGCCGGATAGTCGGCTACGTGTGTACGCAGCATAAGAGTACCTGAACCCTCTTCCCAATCCTCTGATCCCAAGTTGAAAGACTGTTCAATTGTCTGAGTTTTGCAAATAAATTCCATTCAAGTGGCTCTATTGTCAGTCTCAAGTTACTGGGCCATCTACCACGGGACATCCCCTAGACGTGGTACAAGGAGAATGGAAGGTAATAGTAAGCCCAAAAATAACCAGCAGCTCCTTCAGGGGTTAGTGCTATATTTAAAAGAGAGCGCATCCTCTGTTTTTTACAGAGAGAAGGGCCCAGTGCGGGATAAAGAGGTTCCAAATCAGCATTCCAGTCTCAAAGGAGTAAAAGAGGGGACTAGACATGGAAAATCGCAGAGTAGCATGCAGCTGGATAGATGCCCGTTGTCACAGCATTCCAGATCTCCCTCTCTCTTGCCTCACTTTAGTCGCTCGGACTCAAGCCAAGAGAGGTCAAGACATTGGAAAGCCTCTAGAAAGAGCAAATCCGGGCGCAGACACAGAAGAGGATCCTCTTCTTCGGATAGGTCTTCATCGCCAGCCCAGGCAGAAGAAAGATCCTGTTGGGCCTGCTCAGCTGAGGTCCTCAGAGGAAAGCGGGTATGTGCGTCTTGCTTCAAGGGGGCTGCTTGGGACAGTGCTGCGAAAGCATGCCAGGTTAAATCCTACATTAAGCACACAGTCAGGGAAGGGTTAAAGAGTGTTTATAGGAATCCTGCTCCTCCTGCTGTATCTTCAGCATCTACAGATTCGGATCATGTGTTTTTAGAGCGTTTTGACTCTGAAATCGATAGCGTTTCGGATCCATCTGAGGCAGCATTGGTCTGGGAATCACATACATTTGGTCTTAGCTTTGGTTCTCCCATTGGTGGAGCCTGTTTAGGATGCGATGGTGTGGCAGGAAGAATCAATGCTTCCAAAGAAACAGCAGTGATTCTATCCTTATTTAAGGAAATCATTTCCTTCCTTCCCATTAATTTCTGAAACTAAAGAAGTAACTGACCAGTGGGTGAGGCCTGAGAAGAAGCTCAATGTGCATAATGGAGAATTGAAGCTGTACCCCTTGGGCAACTACGCCTAAGGTGGATGCTTCGTTACACAGATTCGACCACCACATTACGCTTCTGCTGGAGGATCCAGTCTCTTTCAGGGATCCTATGGATTGCAGAATAAATGCAGACCTAAAAAGGTTGTATAGTTTGGCCGGAACAGCCTGCAGACCGGCGGCAGCACTCATTTCTGTGGCAGCACCCCTTAGGGTTTGGGTAGCGTAGCTAGATGATGGATGTTCGGATGAAAGTCTAGGAAGTGGCAGTTCTTCTCCTTTGCAGTTTGGCAAGACTGCTGTAGAGTTTTTGGCTGAAGTGCCTGTCGACCAGGTCAAGATGACAGCAAAAATAATGGCTCATTCCATCACAGCCCGCAGAGCCTTATGGTTGAAGCATTGGTCGGCCAATAAGGCTTCTAAGCACAGTTTGTATTTGGTTCCATTTGACAGAAGCTGCTCTTCGCAAAGACTTAGAATCTGCGATTCAGCAGGTTTTCAGTGGCAGATTTGGCCTAATTCCACAGAAGAAAAAAAGACAATGGACACCTTTCCCAGCTGGTCTAGTGCCTATGTTTCAATGCTCTCACTGCCATGGCCTAGGTTCGATTCCCGGTCAGGGAATTCTTCTTCCAGCCCTTTCTGTTTAACAAGTGATCCAAAAAAAGGAGCATTCAGAGAGGCCATTGCTTACAGGCCTGGTAGGCTTCAGTCAGCAGACATGTGCATCCAATTTCATCTGAATTTCAAGTATTTTTGTTATCATTTTAACAAACAATAACAAAAGTGCAGAATCCAAAAAACAAAATACTTTATTTTTGTTTTTGTTGTGACAACAGTTTGATATAGATAGGAGATTCGACATGATGCTGACAATAACAATCTGTGTCTACCGAACCTGTGGTCGAATGTGCCTAACCTTAACTCTACCAGTCCAGGATTATTCTACATAGAGAGAAAAGACTCGACATAGAGAGGAAAGATTCAACATAGAGAGAAAAGATCACTGCTGGAATTGGGTGGGGGAAGTAAAATAAAAATAATGATGATGATGAATGTTATTGGCTGATTGTAACCAAAGAAGAGGAGTAGTAAAATAGCTAGAACTAAGAATACACGTACAGCCAACTTACTTTCACTTACGATTGCTAGCAGAGAGAGACACACACACTGAATCATTTCAGAAGACAGTCAATCTTAGCTGGTCCGTTTGTCAGAGAACCTGAATTATTTAGCAATTAAGCATAAGCACAGCAGCAGAACAATAGTGAAGCAAGCTACAGTTCAACTTAACTTTTCATAATAATCTGCTGCTATTGTGTTAGTGTTGTGAACTTGATAGTGATACTAGTGTTGCTAGTGCTAGGGATTTATTATGGATTCTATATTATAGATTGAGATTCTATATAGATTCTATATACCCTATCTTGTTACCTGTCTGATCAGTGATCACTATTACCAGTACATTTTCCGTTTGAACAATATGCATTCAACATGAACGACAAAGATTCGACAAAGCAACGAAAAAAATACAAACGTTGAATCTTTGGCTTATGGTGTTTGTCAAAGTTCTAAGAAGATTAGACGGAGCAGACACCATAAGCCTTCAATGACATATTCGACCTTAATTCATTTGGATTTTCGGATGAATACAATTTTTAACGAAAAACCAAATAAACAAAAACGAATTTCAGGACTAACTAAATAAATGTATTTTTCGGACGAAAACTACATTTCCAAAACAAAATATTACAGTGTGCACATGTCTATCAGTCAGTGGAAAGGGGGTTGGTTTGACCTTCCGGAAGCCTTCCAAGCCCAAAGCTCCTAAGGCATCAGATAAGTCCTTCTGAAGGTGTTTCTGCTCAGTCCTCTCAAGTAGGAGCAAAACTAGCCCAATTCAGAGAGGTTTGGGTGGGTAAAAGACGGGATGATGGGTAGCCTTCATTCGATCGCATTATCGTCTCAAGTTCAGAACAAGGCCTCCTCAGACCTTGTTCGTAGAAATTTGACTTCCTACAGATTTGGAAAGGAGGCAATGTTTGCAAGGATAAATAGGGGAGCGGTTCCAAGGCATGAATTGGGTCAAAGTGCATGTTTCCCTCTGTGTTTGGTTCAGGGGGTTTCAGACCAGTTTTCGACCTCAAAGTCTGGAATTCTTACATTAAGGTTTCACCATTCAAAATGATGATCATTTCGGTTGTGGGGTCAGGAGACTGGATGGTTTCCATCGATCTGGCGGATGCGTAATTTCATGTTTCTATAGACGCATCTCACGATCGCTTTCTCAAGTTTTCCGTAGAAGGCTCTCATTTTCAATTTCAATATCTCCCATTCAGTCTCTGCACGGCTCAAAGAAAGTTTTCAAAGCTACTATCTGCGGTCTTCGCATTTCTCAGGGTCAAGAGTGCAAATATTCCATTATCTAGATGCCATGCTACTTCTGGGCAGTGTTAATTTAGGCAGAACATTTTAATTTAGTTTTAGTCTTAGGACTGAAAATGGCATTTTAGTTTTAGTCCCATTTTAGCCTCCTGCAATTCTTTTATTTTTAGTCGTATTTAGTCGACTAAATCTCCAGTACATTTTAGTCGACTAAAACTCATTTTAGTCATCTAAAATCTAATAGGTGTAATTAAATTGTAATGCAATAGTTAACATTTCTACAATTTCCAAACTCATTATCTACTGCTGGAGTGAAAAATCGAATATTTATTATGGCATTGAGGTATGAACATTTGTCTTAGACTTTTGAAAATGACATTTTAGTCAAAAAACTAAAATGGCATTTTAGTTTTAGTCCCATTTTAGTCTTTTGACTAAAATGCCATTTTAGTTTTAGTCCCATTTGAGTCTTTTGACTAAAATCCCATTTTAGTTTTAGTCGTATTTTAGTCATCTCAGTTGTTTTAGTTTTAGTCTACTAAAATAATATTCATTTCGTCGACTAAAATGTTTAAGTCGGGGGGCGTGGCTGGCCGTGGAAGGAAATGGCTGCTTAACTCCTCAGCTCCGTCTTGCCCGCAGCTTTAAACTCCGGTGGACCGGGAGATATCGAACCGATTCGTTCTAAAACTATGGGAACGTCTTCCCGTGGACAATCGGCAACTCGCTCGCGTTCCCCGAGAGATCAGGGAACCCGCAATTCGCAAACTATCCCGGAGCTCTTCCGAAGCCAAGGCCCTAATATGGCCGCCAATTCTCCCGCCCGAGGCCACCTCGGTATTACCCTCACACCAACGGATCAAACTCCGACATCAGCGGACGGAGTACAAACCTCCCATCAACACCCGACTCTACAGGACCTACGGGCAGTAGTGACCGACATAAAAGACACTCTCACAACCGCCATTACGGATCTCCGTCGAGAACTACAGGCCATCACCGGCCGATTACAAGAGGTGGAAGTACGGTCGAACCAGCAACAACAACTGATCAATAACCATAATCGAAGGCTGGATACTCACACATTACAGCTCCGGGACCTAAACCGACATGTCGAGGACATCGATAATAGAGGTCGTAGACATAACCTCAGAGTGAGAGGCCTTCCGGAATCGGTCGACCAGGACCAACTAACTTCAACTGTTACAGCTCTCTTCAACCAACTACTTGACAAACCCCCACAATCGCCTATAGCGATGGAACGTATCCACAGGGCACTCCGTCCGAAAGGCAAGGAATTGGATCCCCCTAGGGATGTAATATGCTATGTTAACGATTTTCGCCGTTAAAGAAGATATCCTCAAAAAGGCGAGAGATAAATCGAACTTACAATACGAGGAGTGCACCGTTCATATCTACCAAGATCTGTCAGCAATCACACTCCGCCATAGAAGAGACCTACGCCCCTTGCTGGATGTCCTGAAAAGCAGAGATATTTGCTATCGGTGGCGCTTCCCGTTCGCTCTCCAAGCAACTCGTCATGGCCGCACGGCTACTCTGAGAGTCCCGGAAGATCTCGACCAGTTCTGCCGAACGCTGGATGTACCGTTCGTTGATCTGCCAGGATGGTACGCGGACTTTCGAATCCCCCTCCACTACGGAGACCGTGGGGACGATGACTTTATGGAATATCAGACCGCCAGCTACCGTAGGCGCCGTTCGCCTTCTCTGCCTCGAACGAGGGATGACCCTAACTTCCGACACCCACCTCCAAGCCCGACTGCAGCTCCGATGTCTCGTAGAGCACGAAGGTCCCGCTAAGAAGTAGGCCTCTTTGTCGTGAGACAGGCTAACACAGCCTAGGATACAGTGATTTCCTCTCTCACTATTGTTGCACTTGCTTCGAATAGTTACCCGCCGTTGCGGAATGCTCTTTTTGTTTTCGTTTCCGAACAGCCTAAGTTGCCAAACAGGCGAACCATTACTTCGTTACTGTGAACACCATCATTGTTACAGAACAACGAATACTCCCGAATAGCAGCGATGACCTCAGCTTTCCACAGAAGATATACGGACATGTACATGTCTCCCGATCGAAGGGATAAGAACGCTTAGCCGAACTTTATCACCTATGGAGCGATCAGATTCATTTTCAACCGGCACCACTTCAAGTTTTCGCAATGACACGAATTGTTAAAGCTAAGTACTGTTTACACTTGCCCACACTGAACGTGTTGCCAAATCTCAGACCAGGGAAGGTATGACTGCTTATCCTGTGCTTACTAAGATCACTGGAATAACTCTGCAGTGTCCGGGTTGATCAGTTGAGTCACGGGCTTAGACTCTATGCATATATTCCCTATTTGATCACCATTATCCCCGCTGAGTCAATAAGTACTTCATATACCCCTTAATGCTCATATTGAATTCCTCTATTACTATACAATGATCCTCTGCTAACCCTACCTGTCCTTACATTGGTCCGATATATGGGCTAGACATAGTTTTTTGCCCTTCCCTGAATAATATATACCCTACACTTCCCCCCTCTTCTAGACTTCAAGGATAAGTTATTTGTTAAAAAGGGGTGGAAAAGGAAAAGGAATCTGCCTGTAAAGGTTTCATTGCAGTAACGCTGCTCCTGCTTTCACCTCGAGCTGGTAGAATATTACATGTATGTATTTCCAATGCGGGCTGTGTCGGCGGATGCCCCCCCTCTTCTAGGGGGGAGGACATTCGTCGATCCTCCCATACGGTAACACCGGCTACAGGTTTTCTATAGGTTATATAAGTTTATAGTTTAACGGTTTCACAGTTGCAAAACTTTGCTGTTTCATGCTATTTTTGATGTATGTCACATTTTTCACTGTTCTTAGCATGGCCTACTAACATTCCTAATATCGCCAATCAGGTAATAGGAACTTTATAATTCACAGATGTAATATTGCAGTTTAACCTATCCTTATCTTTGAGATTTTTGTCAACTAATTCAGATCTCTGATTACATGCCCTACTCTTATACCAGATTCTTATGCCTCCCTCCACCCATAATTGTCTTTTTCAATTAATGCACTGACAAGGCTGCGGGCAAGATAGACTACATGTCCCAACCTATCTTACCCCGTGCTTGATTAGATCTTCTGATCGAGCCAATACAACTGAATCTAGCATATTGCCGAGAGGCTTATATCTATACACTATAATTCTTCCTTCTCTTAGCTCACGATCCTTCCTTGACTGAGACAACCCCTCAACAGTGGACCTATCTCATAGTTTAATTAGCATTTTCCATTCAGCCCACTGACCAATACTGGCTTCTCTACATAGGAATTCCCTCTCTACCTGACGTAGAAGATAGGGACTCCCCAGTGCCAGTACCTCTCACATTCGACACGTAACGGTCGAATCCCCCCAGTAGAAGACCTACCGGGGAAATATCTTTCTTAATCCCCTTTTCCCTCGTTTTCCAGTGAGCTACTGTTTAAACCTTACCTCCGCTTTATCCCCCCCTCACCCCACGTTCCACGTTCCCACATTTATCGAATCTACACCTCTCTTCTATTTCACTGCCACTCCAACATTACGTTCAGGATGCCTGCACATCACAGCAAGACCGCGCCCATTAGCGCCAAACTAGTTTCGCTTAATATCAGGGGCTTAAATGTTCCAGAGAAACGTTCTAAACTCTTACTTACAATGCACAGACTTCAAGCTGACATTATATTCCTTCAGGAGACCCATTTTTAGATCGAATTCAGTCCCCAAATTACATGACTATCGATACCCCACAGCCTACCATGCCACCTCCCCCCTCTCTAAATCAAAGGGGGTGTCCATCCTCTTTCGTAAAAACTGCCCCTTCCAGCTTGCAGATCAACTAGTGGACGAAAATGGGAGATATCTTATCCTTAAAGGACAATATGCAGGCAGGAAAATTACCCTAGTTAATCTTTATGCCCCAAATACTCATCAGGTTCAATTTTTTAAATCCTTAACTAACACTCTGATCCCCTTTCAAGAGGGAACAGTCATCTTAGGAGGAGACTTCAACGTCCCTATGAACCCTCTTTTGGACACATCGTCGGGTACATCTTCTTTACCCTATAAAGCTCTGAAAAGTATAAAAACCTGTCTACAAACCTTACTTCTTCATAACACCTGGCGAACCCTTAATCCAGATGGTAAAGATTTCACACACTATTCAGCCCCACATAATCGATACTCCGTATAGATTTCCTCTTCCTGTCGCAACGCGATTTACCTTTATTACAACACGCTAATATTGAGTCTATGATCCTTTCAGACCATCATCCTACCTCCATAACTATAAAATTCCCCGACACCATGGCTCCTAAACCCATTTGGAGACTTGACCCCTCACTTCTCTCGGATCCCATAACAGTTACTGAAATTACCTCACACCTTCAACACTTCTTTACGGAAAACACACCGTCAGATACCTCACATTTAACCACTTAAGGACCGCCGTATTGCCATTCTACGTCATCAGAATGGCACAGGCAGGCACAAGCACGTAGATGTACGTGCCTGCCTTCCAGCAGGTGGGGGGTCCGATCGGACCCCATCCCGCTGGCTACGGCAGTCCGTTTCCCTCCAGCAGCGATCCGTGATGAGGGGATGGCCGTTGGTTTCTGGCCACCCCCTCTCGATCGCTCCTGGCCAATGACGAACTTCCTCCCACTGTGTATTGTTTACACAGGAAGGAGGAAGTGATGTCATTCTCCTCGGGGCGGTCTTTTTGACCGGACTACGAGGAGAAGACACAAAGTAAGTGCACCAAAACACTACACTGACACATAGGTACACGTAGGTACACAAACCCCCCCCCCCCCGATCCCCCCTGCCCCCCCCTCCCCCCCAGTCACAGTGTCACTGATTGCATTGATCATTTCTTTACTGATCAATGCATTCAGTGTCAGTTGTAAAAGTAAAAACTGTCAGGGCAGTTAGTGTTAGGTCCAGGGTAGCCCCCTATCACCCCCCAATAAAGATTTAACCCCCTGATTGCCCCTAGATTTAACCCTTTCACCCCCTTTTGCCAGTGTCATTAAGCGATAATTTTTCTGATCGCTGCATCAGAGTCGCTAGTGTCGCTAGGTAGCTAGTTATTTTTTTAGGTTCACCGCCAGGTTTTTATATCGCTAGGTACCCCGATATACTACCCAATAATGGGTTTAACATCCTGATTGCCCCTAGTTAACCCTTTCACCCCCTTTTGCCACTGTCACTAAGCGATCATTTTTCTGATCGCTGCATCAGTGTCGCTACTGTCGCTAGGTAGCTAGTTATTTTTTTAGGTTCACCGCCAGGTTTTTATAGCGCTAGGTACCCCGATATACTACCCAATAATGGTTTTAACATCCTGATTGCCCCTAGTTAACCCTTTCACCCCCTTTTGCCAGTGTCACTAAGCGATCATTTTTCTGATCGCTGCATTAGTGTCGCTACTGTCGCTAGGTAGCTAGTTATTTTTTTAGGTTCACCGCCAGGTTTTTATAGCGCTAGGTACCCCGATATACTACCCAATAATGGTTTTAACATCCTGATTGCCCCTAGTTAACCCTTTCACCCCCTTTTGCCAGTGTCACTAAGCGATCATTTTTCTGATCGCTGCATTAGTGTCGCTACTGTCGCTAGGTAGCTAGTTATTTTTTTAGGTTCACCGCCAGGTTTTTATAGCGCTAGGTACCCCGATATACTACCCAATAATGGTTTTAACATCCTGATTGCCCCTAGTTAACCCTTTCACCCCCTTTTGCCAGTGTCACTAAGCGATCATTTTTCTGATCGCTGCATCAGTGTCGCTACTGTCGCTAGGTAGCTAGTTATTTTTTTAGGTTCACCGCCAGGTTTTTATAGCGCTAGGTACCCCGATATACTACCCAATAATGGTTTTAACATCCTGATTGCCCCTAGTTAACCCTTTCACCCCCTTTTGCCAGTGTCACTAAGCGATCATTTTTCTGATCGCTGCATCAGTGTCGCTACTGTCGCTAGGTAGCTAGTTATTTTTTTAGGTTCACCGCCAGGTTTTTATAGCGCTAGGTACCCCGATATACTATCCAATAATGGTTTTAACATCCTGATTGCCCCTAGTTAACCCTTTCACCCCCTTTTGCCAGTGTCACTAAGCGATCATTTTTCTGATCGCTGCATCAGTGTCGCTACTGTCGCTAGGTAGCTAGTTATTTTTTTAGGTTCACCGCCAGGTTTTTATATCGCTAGGTACCCCGATATACTACCTAATAATGGTTTTAACATCCTGATTGCCCCTAGTTAACCCTTTCACCCCCTTTTGCCAGTGTCACTAAGCGATCATTTTTCTGATCGCTGCATCAGTGTCGCTACTGTCGCTAGGTAGCTAGTTATTTTTTTAGGTTCACCGCCAGGTTTTTATAGCGCTAGGTACCCCGATATACTACCCAATAATGGTTTTAACATCCTGATTGCCCCTAGTTAACCCTTTCACCCCCTTTTGCCAGTGTCACTAAGCGATCATTTTTCTGATCGCTGCATCAGTGTCGCTACTGTCGCTAGGTAGCTAGTTATTTTTTTAGGTTCACCGCCAGGTTTTTATAGCGCTAGGTACCCCGATATACTACCCAATAATGGTTTTAACATCCTGATTGCCCCTAGTTAACCCTTTCACCCCCTTTTGCCAGTGTCACTAAGCGACCATTTTTCTGATCGCTGCATCAGTGTTGCTACTGTCGCTAGGTAGCTAGTTATTTTTTTAGGTTCACCGCCAGGTTTTTATAGCGCTAGGTACCCCGATATACTACCTAATAATGGTTTTAACCCCCTCATTGCCCCTAGTTAACCCTTTCACCAGCGATCACAGTATAAGTGTCACTGGTGACGCTGGTTAGCCAGTTAGTTATTTAGGTTCCCCGTCAGGTTTTTATATAGCGCCAGGGACCCCCATATACTACCTAATAAAAATTTGAACCCCCTGATTGCCCCTAGTTAACCCTTTCACCACTGATCACCGTATAAGTGTTACGGGTGACTCTGGTTAGTTTGCTTTTTATAGCATCAGGGCACCCACCATTTATTACCCAATAAAGGTTTAACCCCCTGATCACCCGGCGGGTGATATCAATTAGGTTTTAGGGTCAGGGTCTGCGTCGCCCCAGGCAGCGCTAGGTTAGTGCCAGTACCGCTAACACCCACGCGCAAAGCATACACCTCCCGTAGTGGTATAGAATCTGAACAGATCAATATATGATCTGATCAGATCTATACTAGCATCCCCAGCAGTTTAGGGTTCCAAAAAAACGCATTGTTAGCGGGATCAGCCCAGATACCTGCTAGCACCTGCGTTTTGCCCCTCTGCCCAGCACACCCGAGTGCAGTATCGATCGATCACTGTCACTTACAAAACACTAAACACATAACTGCAGCGATCGCAGAGTCAGGCCTGATCCCTGCTATCGCTAACAGTTTTTTTGGTAGCATTTTATATTTAAATCCGGAAGGCAGTGCTTGGTTTTCGGGGTCCCGTACGTGGCTAGGCTCCCAAAAAGTCCCCCACATGTGGTATCCCCATACTCGGGAGAAGCACCAGAATTTATTTTGTGGTGTAATTTGACTTCTGCCCATAGCATGTGTGAGCAATATATCATTTAGTGACAACTTTGTGCAAAAAAAAAAAAGTTTGTAATATTCCCGCAACTTTTGGCAAAATATAAAATATTCCATGGACTCAACATGCCTCTCAGTAAATAGCTTGGGGTGTCTACTTTCCAAAATGGGGTCATTTTGGGGGGTTTTGTGCTATTTTGGCATTTTATGGCCTTCGAAACTGTGATAGGTAGTAAGGAGTTAAATCAAAAATTTGCACCCTTAGAAATCCTGAAGGTGGTGATTGGTTTTCGGGGTGCCGTGCGCGACTAGACTCCCAAAAAGTCCCACACATGTGGTATCCCCATACTCGGGAGAAGTAACGGAATATATTTTGGGGTGCAATTCCACATATAACCATGGCATGTGTGAGCAATATATCATTTAGTGACAACTTTTTGTAAAAAAAAAAAATAATTTTTTATTTTTTGTCATTATTCAATCCCTTGGGACAAAAAAAAAATATTCAATGGTCTCAACATGGCCCTCAGCAAATAGCTTGGGGTGTCTACTTTCCAAAATGGGGTCATTTGGGGGGGTTTTGTGCCATCTTGGCATTTTATGGCCTTCAAAACTGTGATAGGTAGTGATAGGTAGTGAGGAGTAAAATAAAAAATGTATGCCCTTAGAAATCCTGAAGGCGGTGCTTGGATTTCGGGGTCCCGTACGCGGCTAGGCTCCCAAAAAGTCCCACACATGTGGTATCCCCGTACTCAGGAGAAGCAGCAGAATGTATTTTGGGGTGTCATTTCACATATGCCCATAGCATGTGTGAGCAATATATCATTTAGTGACAACTTTGTGCAAAAAAAAAAAGTTTGTAATATTCCCGCAACTTGTGGCAAAATATAAAATATTCCATGGACTTAACATGCCTCTCAGTAAATAGCTTGGGGTGTCTTCTTTCCAAAATGGGGTCATTTTGGGGGGTTTTGTGCTATTTTGGCATTTTATGGCCTTCGAAACTGTGATAGGTAGTGAGGAGTTAAATCAAAAATTTGCACCCTTAGAAATCCTGAAGGTGATGATTGGTTTTCGGGGTGCCGTGCGCGACTAGACTCCCAAAAAGTCCCACACATGTGGTATCCCCATACTCGGGAGAAGTAGCGGAATATATTTTGGGGTGCAATTCCACATATAACCATGGCATGTGTGAGCAATATATCATTTAGTGACAACTTTTTGTAAACATTTTTTTTTTTTTTGTCATTATTCAATCCCTTAGGACAAAAAAAATAAATATTCAATGGGCTCAACATACCCATCAGCAATTTCCTTGGGGTGTCTACTTTCCAAAATGGGGTCATTTGGGGGGGGGGGGTTGTACTGCCCTGCCATTTTAGCACCTCAAGAAATGAGATAGGCAGTCATAAATTAAAAGCTGTGTAAATTCCAGAAAATGTACTCTAGTTTGTAGACGCTATAACTTTTGCGCAAACCAAAAAATATACGCTTATTGACATTTTTTTTACTAAAGACATGTAGCTGAATAAATTTTGCCCTCAATGTATGACTAAAATTTAGTTTATTCGATTTTTCTTATAACAAAAAGAAGAAAATATCTTTTTTTTTCCAAATTTTCGTTCTTTTTCCATTTATATCGCAAAAAAAAAAATCGCAGAGGCAATCAAATACCATCAAAAGAAAGCTCTATTTGTGGGAAGAAAAGGACGCAAATTTTGTTTGGGTGCAATATTGCATGACCGCGCAATTACCAGTTAAAGCAGCACAGTGCGAAATTGGAAAAAGACCTCTGGTCCTTAAGGTGTTTATTGGTCCGGAGCTGAAGTGATTAAACAACTGGGCGGCCCACAAATGTGTTATTAGAGGTTCTCTAATAGCACTGGCAGCAAAACGAAATCGTGCATGAAAGAAAGTATATACAGATCTCATTGAACGGATCAGTAAATTAGAAACTGCTCACAAACACACCCAGGCCGCCTCATCCCTACAAGATCTTACAAACGCACGGAAAGAACTCCTGGAACTATTGGACAAACAAACGCAACGTAAATACATACTACGTAAAAAATCATTCTATGAATATGGTAACAAAGCGAGCAAACTATTAGCCAGAGCTCTCCAGACCAAAAAAGCTAGCAACACCATTCACTTCGTGACAGATACTGCCGGTAGACGATTAAACAAATCCACAGACATTGCCACTCAATTTGTCGAATATTATACCAAACTATATAACCTCCCTCAATCAGACGCCCCGAATGATGTAGCTTCTAGAAATAATAAAATTAAAGACTTCCTACACAAATATAGTCCCGACCCTATACCCGATAGCACGGTCCAGGAACTGGATGCTCCCCTGACGATGTCAGAAGTCCTAGCTGCATTGAAACAACTCAAATCTGGGAAGAGCCCGGGCCCCGATGGCTTCACAGTGGCCTATTATAAAACCTTTTCGGAAATCCTTACACCCCACTTTCTACATGCTTTTAATTCATTCACCTCACCCATTAGCCCTCCGCAAGAACTTCTCCAAGCTCACATAACGGTTATACCGAAACCCGGCAAAGATGCTTCGGTAGTGACAAATTATAGACCCATTTCCTTACTAAACGTGGACTTGAAATGGTATGCAAAAACTCTAGCAAATAGATTACTCCCGCTACTGCCTACAATCCTTAAACCTGATCAAGTAGGTTTCGAGTGGCAAGAGATAACACTCTTAAGGCCATAAATATAACTCACTGGCTGACCATATCCCAAAATCCAGGATTCCTGCTGTCGTTGGATGCGGAGAAGGCATTCGACAGGGTGGCATGGGACTACATGTCCGCAGTTCTCAAAGCAATTAATTTACCAGATAAGATGCTCAATCTCATTCAAGCACTGTACTCCGTCCCGACTGCAAAAGTCAGAGTAAATGGTCAAGGTTGCCCACTATCCCCTTTAATTTTTATTTTAACACTTGAACCTCTATTAAGACGATTGAGAGACAACCCCGATATTAAGGGCATCGAGATAAAGGGACAAACATATAAAGTAGCTGCCTTTGCAGACGACATTCTCCTTTTCCTCTCCATGCCCCTTACATCCATTCCCAATCTACTTCAAGATTTTGCCACGTTTAAAACCCTTACTAACTTGCAAATTAACTTTAACAAATCTAATGCTCTGAACATCACTCTTCCCTCCTCCCAATGCTCCCTTTGTCGCGCCAACTTCACCTATCTCGGTATTCAACTCCCGGCTTCCCTCACGGACATTTACCATCTAAACTACACCCCTCTGCTAAAAAAATTTACTGACGACTTGAAAATTTGGTCCCCAAAACGTTTCTCTTGGTTCGGTAGAATTGCAATCATTAAAATGAACATACTTCCACGCATATTATATGTTATGCAAACCCTTCCGATAAAGCTTCCTCCATCCTTTTACAAGACATATCGTAAACTCTGCACTACATTTATATGGCAAAAAAGCGGCCCGCGCTTAAGTTTCCATCGCTTGTCCACCCCAAAACCTAAGGGAGGCACCGGGCTCCCTGACATTCGCAAATATAACATTGCCTGCCATTTGACCAGAATAATCGATTGGCACACTCACGATACATCCAAAGATTGAGTTCGTCTTGAACAATTATTTTCTCCTATACCACTGACATCCCTCCCATGGATCAAGAGCCAATCTCATGAACGACTACACAAAACCCACCCACTAATCGACCCGACCTTACATTCTTTCCGTTGGGCTTGCACTAATCACGGAATCTCATCCATAAAGGGACCTATGACCCCACTTAGGGGAAACCCTGACTTCTTACCGGGTATGCACCCATCCTTCCCGATATTACACTGGCCGCACAACACAGTGAGGGCTTACTATTTTTTCCACAATGATACCCTTTTATCACATTCACAACTAAGAAAACTCATGCCTAATACGTCCTTCCCCTTCTGGACATACCTTCAACTCCGCCACTTTTTTCGCACCCAGAACCCCCAAACTCAATGGTCCAAAACCTTAACCACGTTTGAAACTATATGCTCTAACGGAGAACATCAGCGCCATATGATATCGTTTACATATTCACTGTTATTCTCTGATTGTGATCGAACAGACCTCCAAACGAGACAAAAATGGGCTGCTGAGCTTCACTTAGACCTCTCTGATGCTGACTGGGAAAATATTTATAGGTATGTCCATAAGGGAACGGTTAATGTGCAAACACAGGAAAATGCCTTTAAAGTAGTTTCGAGATGGTATCATACACCCCATAAACTACATCGAATTCACCCTTCCAACCCCCAGAGATGCTGGAGATGCAACAATAATATAGGGACATTCCTCCACATATGGTGGACATGTCCACTCCTCCAACCATTTTGGCTAGAAGTCCATAAAATAATTGAGACTGTCACAACCTACCGATTGGATTTTTCACCTGCCCAATTTTTCGTTCAAATTTTTTTTATTGCGTAGAAACAGAAGGATAAAGGTTACAGGCAAACACATTCAAGACCGTAAATACAGCGCGTGACATCAAATCAGCAGGGATAAAACAAAAAGAAAGAAAGCATAACTTATAAGTCACAAAGTATGCATAGCAGGGGGTATAACGTTAGCGCTCTTCAAATTAGAACAAGGAGATTAAGGAATTCCATAGAATGAAATCTAGTAGGGTAGGAAGGACCCCCCCACCCAACTTCAGCATAAAACAGCAAAACTACTATGCCGGGATAGGGGAGAACATAAGATCAGTCACGTCGTCAGTAAACAGTCCTTGTTCATGGTTCAAGAAACGCAGGTATATCGTATGCAGCCATAGGCTAAGAAAAAGAGAAAAGGGGGAGACAGAGTAGGGAGAAAGAGGGTAGCATGTAGAGGGGGGACAGAATAGAAGTGGGGGAGAGGGGGGGGGAGGGGTGGTCGGCGTCAGTAGGAGCACTCGGAGCCCCAGACAGCCGTCAGATTAACCAATTAAAGTGTGGACTAAGTTTATGGTACAAGAAGGGTAGAATCAAAATCTTGGGGAAGAAAGTTATCCACCCATGGAGCCCAAATTCGAGAATGGTGAGGGACACGGTCTAGTAACGTTGCTTCAATCTTGCTATGGATCATAGCACGAGTCACTCTATGTTTAGTTTCAGTTATATGAAGGTTCGGGGTCTTCCAGGCTTTAGCTATGGTCTGTTTTGCAGCCGTAGTCAATTGAAGGAGAAGACGGCATTGCGATTTGGTATAATCTCCCGGGATACGATTTAGAAGCGATATGGCCGGGTCAGGTGTTAGGGTATCATGAAGCAATGTGGAAGCAATTTGGAAAACTGCCAACCAGAATTGCTGTACTATCGGGCATGTCCACCATATATGAGCATGTGTGCCCCTTTCCCCACAGCCTCGGAAACATGCCGGAGAGTAGTTTGGTAGAAATTTGGAGATCCTGGCAGGGACCAGATACCACCGCATGAGCACCTTATAATTAGCCTCCAGGGCTACTATGTTTTGGGTAGATGATTTAGTCATGGCCCACACATGGGACCAGCTCTCCATATCAAGGGTCAGTTGCAGGTCCTTGGACCACTGCGCAGCATAAGAGGGAAGGGTAGTAGAGGAATTGGTTAGGTGTGCATAGATGGTTGAGATAGTACCCGGGGCGTGAGGGTTTGAGGAGCAAGTTTTCTCGAAGAAAGACATATTGGTAAGAGAGGTAGAGGAGCCAATTATTTTTTTGACAAAATGGGCTATTTGGAGGTATCGGAAGGCTTCAGAGGGGGGTAAGCCATTTTGGGTCTGAAGAACCGAGAAAGATTTAAGAGAGGTATTAGTAACGAGATCAAGTATTCTGCAGAGACCAGCTTGGGACCAGTGGCTAAATGACCCAGGCTCCATCAGAGCCGGGTAGAAACGGGGGTGGCAAAAGAAGGAAAGTAAGGGGGAATGCCGAGAAGCCAGCCCAAAAGGGCCACGTAATCTGTCCCATATTTTTAGAGAGTGCTTCGTAATAGGATTAGTTATAGGGCCACGCGCCGAGGGCGGGAGCCATAATGTGTTATGTATCAGTAAAGGATATAATTCTATCGCTTCTAAGCTGACCCATAGGGGGATTTCTGTAGTAGCATGAAACAGGGCCACCTGAGCCAGCTGGGCAGCCTGATAATAACGAGTGAAATTAGGTATACCAAGACCCCCCCTACCCCTATCCTGGAGAAGAACGGATCTCGGAACCCTGGGTTTGATTGGACCCCAAATATACTTGAACACCCGAGACTGTATGATATGATGGAAGTAGGACGGGACTGGGATAGGGAGAACTCTGTAGAGGTAGAGGAGTTTAGGCAGTAGAGTCATCTTAACAGCCGTAATTCTGCCTATCCAGGAGACACAGAGGAGCTTCCAGGTTTCTAACAGGGAGGTAAGGTGCGATAGGGGATGTAGTTAGCACGGAAAAGAGCGGAAGGATCTCCGGTCAGTTTAACTCCCAAGTATGGGAGTGTAGAAGCGGACCAAGGAAAGGGGAAGTTACTTTGTATATGTGCCAATTCCGAGGGCGAGAGGGACACATTTAGAGCTTTAGATTTCTGCTGGTTAACTTCTAGGCCCGAGATAGTTGCGAATTTATCTAAAATAGAAATAAGATTCGGGAGGGTTGTTCGGGGGGAGGTCACGAATAGGAGCGCGTCGTCGGCAAATAAACAGATTTTGTGAGAGGTGGATGCTACTTCAAGTCCTTTTATATCAGGGGAATTTCTGATTAGGGCAGCGAGAGGTTCGATAGTCAAAGCAAAAATAAGGGGGGAAAGGGGGCAGCCCTGTCTAGTTCCTCTTTCTATGGGAAAAGCATCTGAGCAGAAACCCGAGTATTTAATATAGGCTTGTGGTTGATTGTAAAAAGCATTCACCCATTGAAGAAAATGAGGGCCAAACCCCCAGCGTTTTAGGATATAGTCTAGGTAGGGCCAGGACACCGTGTCAAATGCTTTTCTTATATCAAGAGATAACAGGTGCATCTGGATTTTACGGGTCTTGGCTAGGTGTTGGAGTAAGATTACCCGTCTAACATTATCACTAGCTTGACGTCGAGGCATGAAGCCCACCTGATCCTTATTGACCAACTTACCGATCAGCGGGTTAAGACGAAGGGCTAAAATTTTGGCTAGGAGTTTAATGTCCAGGTTCAGCAAGGAAATAGGTCGGAAGTTAGACCATAAGGAGTTATCAGTGTTAGGTTTGGGAATCATAGCTATTATAGCAGTTAGGGTATCTCGACCAAACGTCCGATTCAACAGAAGGGCATTAAAGGATTTACACAGGAGAGGGGTCAGAATGGGGGCACATTTTTTATAATACGTGGCAGAGAGCCCATCTGGGCCAGGTCTCTTATGCGGCTTGAGAGTCTTGATAGCTGCAAGTATTTCTTCCGATTTAATGGGCGCTTCTAAGGATTCCCTATCAGAGTCAGTCATAGATGGCAGGGAAAGGTCCTGAAATAGTTGGTCAGCCGTCCGTTGAGAGAAAGTAGATTTAGCTTTATATAGGGTTTCAAGGCGATTACGGAATTCCCGGAGTACTTTAACGGGGTTACTCGTGTAAGCATTCTTACCTATTTTAAGCCTAATGGGGGCCTGGGCTCTATCAGGGCGTCTAAGGCGCATAGCCAATAACGTATCCGGTTTATTAGCTTTCATATAGAGAGTATGATTGGATCTACGGATAGCCTTGTCAGCCGATTCGGCCAGTAGCAGATCCAATTCAACTCTAGATTTTTCCATTGTCAATCGGTTTTGATCTGTTGGGGAGGACTGGAACTGTAGAAAGTCCTGGTGGAATCTCTGCTCCAACCCAGCCAGGTGGAGTTTTTTATTTCTTTTGAGATGTGTGGATACTGAGATACAGGTGCCTCTAATTACTGGCTTATGTGCTTCCCAAAGTAAAGTAGGGGAGATTTCAGGGGTGGAATTATTTCTTATATAGTCCCTAAGGGCAACTTGGATATCTAAAAGAAAAGACTGATTGGTGAGATGAGCTTCATTAATGCACCATGAGCGATCTCGAGATTGTGGAATCAAAGAAGATATAGAGGTTATTACTGCGCAGTGGTCCGACCACGATATGGGGTGAATAGAGGAATCAATCAGAATCGGGGATGAAGCAACTGATAGGAAGATATGATCAATTCTGGAGAAGGAATTATGGGGATAGGAATAAAAAGTGTAATTTTTCCTGGACGGATGGCATTCACGCCATGTGTCAAGCAGGGAGGCTTGTTGTAGTAGTTTCCGAAACCGTAGGGACAGAGCGTACTGTTCAGGGGCATATGGGGATTTGTCCAAATGGGGTTGCAGAACTAGATTGGAATCCCCACATATAAGCAGGGTGCCCTTACAATGGGTCCGTAAGACCTGGAGCAGATGTGAAAAAAAGGGGATGGGGTTGTTATTGGGGGCATAATAGGAGACCAAAGTAGTTTCTACATCTTGGAGTAGGCCTACTAGAATAATATATCGCCCCTCAGGGTCTTTAATTTCTGAGAGTACCGAAAAGGGGAGGGTATGATAGATAGCTATCAGCACACCACGCTGTTTCGTGGCTGCGGATGCAGTGAAAACCTGGGGATATCGGGAATTAAAATATTTTGGGGTTGCATTAGAGGAAAAATGGGTTTCCTGAAGAGCTACTATGCCAGCCTTCAGGGACGCAAAGGTCTTGAAAGCCTTGACCCGTTTGTTAGGGGAATTTAATCCCTTAAAGTGGAGGGCCACCCTGAAAACAAAAAAAATATAAAAAATTACAAAAAAATATAAAAAAAAAAAATGAAAAACATTTTTTTTTTTTACTTACCAGAAATGCCTGTTGCTAGGCACTTTCTCCTAATCTTCCTCTTCCTCCTCCGCGGAGATCTTCTGTCTTCGTCGCGGCGTCTTTTGGGTAATGAGTCACGCTGTGTTCTGGGAACTGTGTGTTCCAGAACACAGCGTGTCCCATTCAGAAAGCGCTGCGGGACTCGCGCATGCGCAGTAGCTGCGGGACTCGCGCATGCGCAGTAGGAAACGGGCAGTGAAGCCGTAAGACTCCACTGCCTGTTTCCCTTACAAGGAATGGCAGCACCGGGACCCGAGAGCTGAGGGACGGGTCGGCCTCGGGCGGCCGACATCGCGGGCACCCTGGACAGGTGAGTGTGTTGATTAAGTCAGCAGCTGCAGTGTTTGCAGCTGCTGACTTTTTTTTTTTTTTTTGTATAACCGGCCCTCCTCTTTAACATTCAATGAGATAATGTTTATGGGGGCCATCGGGAGGGTATTGGAAAAATATTAAAGGGCGTCTCCAGGACCCCGCCGTCCCACCGACACGCGACCAAAAGGGGAGGAAGGAAAGGAGGGAAGAAGAATAGAGAAATAGGGATAGAGAAGTTGGATTCGTAAGGCAAAGACACGGGTAACTTATGGTGGGGAAAACAGAAATCTGTTGCCCGACCAAATAGTGTGCAGACTCCCCAGCCGGCCAGCCAACTGAAGGGTATGCACACCATTCTAGGGGGAAGCAATGACTGTTCCCCGCCACAAACGGAATCTTTTGAGAACAGGTCTAAGAGGTCTTTAAACAGCAATGAGACATCACACTGGGATAGCCACTAGTAACAAGCTATGAACATTAGTGTGACTAGCTAAGCACTCTCACACAGACAGACTCACTGTGTGGGCAAGAGTAATCGTATGCTGAGTAAAGGAGTAAGTCGTTTAGACCACGTAACAGTGCACATATAACAGGAACAGAACAAAATTAAACAAACAACAGCACAAACAATATATATAAAAGAAAAAAATAATAAAAACAAAAATGTTCGGAAATAACAGGGTTCGAGCCTGTGCAACCCCAGAGGGTGATAGGAGACTGCATGAGCTCCCCCCAAAACACACAAAGATAAGGGGGAAAGCCCATCACAGGACAGTCTCCTTAGGCCCTGGTGGAGGAGTTAGGCAATGAAAATACGAACGCGTCGGGGCCTCACACCAGGGTGCCTCCGGTAGCACTCAGTACAAAAGTAGACGACAGGATTCAGCGTGGTGAGTATAACGAACGGTCAGATGCGGTCTCACGAGGCGGACGAGCTGGGGTCCCTTTTCGTACAGAAGAAGGAGCTGGTGGTGGCCTTCTTGGAGTGGCAGCGTAGGGGTGATTCGAGATCCGGGCTGGGGTGCGAGGTAAGGCCACCTCAGACGGCTGAGGTGGAACAGCCAAGCGAAGGGATTCCAGGAGACTCTGGAGGGCTTCAGGAGAGGTACAGGTGTGTTGCTGCCCTTGGTACGAGAACTGTAAAGCGAAGGGAAATCGCCACGTATATTTCACCTGATGTTGTTGCAGAACCTGTAGCTGTGGCTTCATCGCACGGCGTTTTGCGATCGTTAGAGGGGCTAAATCGGAGAAGAGTTGATAGGTATAGCCTTGAAAGATAAGGTTGTCTTTCGTGCGTGCAAGTAATTGTTCCTTGGTACGAAAGAAATGGAGTTTAATGATGATATCCCGCGGAGGGCCATCAGGCTGTCGTCGGGTGAGGGCCCTATGTATCCGATCGAATTCCAATCGTTCGATCGGTATGGAAGGCGACAGTTCTTGGAAGAGGGCAGTAACAAAAGATTGTATATCATCAATCGCTTCTGGTATGCCTCGCAAGCGCAGGTTGGATCTACGGGAACGATTCTCCGCGTCTTCTAGGCGAGAGAGAAGGGTGGTATTCTCATCTCGCAGGGCCGCTTGCTCCCGGACCTGCTCTTGTAATGTAAGTTCGATGTCATCAACTCTGGTTTCCAGATCCGACGTACGTTGGCCCAATTCCCTGATCTCTCTGGTCAGCTTATTGGTGATCTGGTCCGAGGTGGATTTAAGTGCCTTATGGAGCATGGTCTCCATCAGGGATAAGAAGTCCGCCTGAGATAAGCCTGAGGGCGGAATAGCGGGGGGGCCCTCAGCGTGGTCATCCTCCTCACTATCCGTGTGGCCTGTACCGTCTGGGGAAGCCGCACGTTGCAGAGCTAGGGCCTTCGCCGCCATCTTGGACGAGGCGCGGGCAAGAGCTTCCTTAATCGGTTTAGGCTTGTTCTTGCCTCGCTGACTCGTCAGGACCATACCGTAACGGTCAATATGCGTTCCGGAGGCGATATGTTGAAAAAACGGGGTTGCGGGGTGGCTCAAACCCGTAATAAAAAGTCCGATGTTGTGGCGGGGAGTGCGGAGCTCTAGTGGAACACGTCCTCCATGCAGAGCCTCGCGCATGCGCCCCCCCACCTGCCCAACTTTTATTACACTATACAACCACATCAGACCGATCTTACTTCAAATCCCTGGCCATGCATATGGTCAATGCCGCTAGATTATGTATTCCATCTAAATGGCGCTCCCCAAATCCTCCACTTATCACAGAGTGGTTCAACCGCATCAATGCAATAATGCAGATGGAAGACCTTATTCATCAAACGAAAGACACCCCATCGAAATTTACAACCACTTGGTTGTGCTGGATCCATTATAAATCCACAGATGCATTCAAGAATGTATCACCACAACCCTGAACCGTCTGACAGAGAGTGTAGATATTCTTCTGAAACTACGTACCTATCCCCTTCCAGACACCCTCCCCCTACCCCCTCTTTGTTAGAGTTCTAAGTTCGCTCTCCCCAAAGCTACTCTAACCCACCCATTCCTTTTTACCTTTATATTATTTTATTGTACTATATGTAATAAAATGAGTCAAATTTACTGTATTTTGCTATTGCCTAGCGGCTGCGTCCGCACTTATTATATGTCCAAATTTTTTTTTTACAACCTGTGATACATAAGGCTTTTGCTATCTTGTTTATGTTCTACTTATATTTTGCAATAAAAATTGTTTATTAAAAAAAAAAAAATGTTTTAGTCGACAAAATTAACACTGCTTCTGGGTCCGTTTAAAGAGCTCCTTCTAGTTCATGTGAATCTCACCTGCAAAACACTAACTGGGTTTGGTTGGTTGATCAACTTTCCGGAGACACAGATGCTTACGACCCAAATGTTGGAGTATTTAGGAGTACAATTCAACATGGATCGGAGTCATGTTTCTCTTCCTCAGAGGGAGGTCCAGGAGATCCAGTCTCAGACAAAAGTAGTGATGGCCAGGCCTTCTGTGATGGTGAAGGAATGCATGCAGTATCTGTGGGTTCTATCAGCCACGATTCCAGTAGTCACGTGGGTCAAGTGGTCTAGAAGTTAGTTTCAATGTAAGTTTCTTCTTCAGTTAATCCTTGTTCCAGAAAATCTATCTGCCAATTCCGATGATCTGGTCTTTGGTTGGTCATCAGAACCTCGCAATCTTTCCCCGCGGAGTTCCGTTGAAGGCCTCTGAACCAGCAGTGGTGACGACCAATGCCAGTCTGGCAGACTGGGGGGCACACTGACTGGGACAGCAGGTTTAAGGCCAATGGAACTTTTGTGTCCCAAAGAGGTCAACTTTCCTGGGCTTGGATGCTGTCAGACATGCTCCCCTAACACTCCAACCTATGTTGCAAGTTCGAGCTGTCAAGATCCTTTCGGACCACAAAACTACAGTGGCTTACGTGTCTGATCAAGGGGGCACAGGAGTTGCCCTCTCCTTCGAGTGGCATGTTAAATCTTCCTGTGGACAGAGAAGAATCTTGGCTCTCTTATCTCCCAGGGCCAAGAATGTTTTAGCAGATCACTTGAGTTGAAGCTTTGGGAGAAAGAGAAAGTCCACCGCTCCAGGCTGATCCACCGAGAAACTGACCGCTCTTCCTCCAAGCAGATAGGGGTCCCAAGTGCAGGCTAATTGCACTAGCCAAATGGAAAAGAACAGAGAAACTCTGTATAGCCGCACTCCAGATCAGGTAAAACGAATTGTGCCTTTATTGTTTCCACTAAAAAACCTTCACATCATACAGATCACAACAGCAAATGGAAAAAAGAATATAGAACAAAAAATGTTGACGCGTTTCACGCTAAAATTAGCGCTTACAAATGGGCCCTCAACCCCAAGTACCTATGCAAGATCTTTAGGGTCTGGGGGACCCTTTTTTTTTTTTTTTTGGTATTTTAAAAGATAAGTTTTTATTAGGTTTTCAAATAGTACAAAATCGCATGGTGTACATTGTGTTACATTTTACAGCCATCGTAACATACGGAATAACATCGATGATTTGCAGCTGAATGAACAGTGTGCATGTATCCGTGGAGGCAACCACATGTCGTTGCCTTATGAGATCTCCTCAGGGGAGTAAAGCTGGAGAGCGCACCTCGTCCCTGGCGGGTTTCCCCTCTCCTCCCAGACACCCCTTACGGGATCAATTCTGTGTGTGAAATCCATTTGGACCAGGGACTCCATTTTTGGATAACGTGGTCTTTCTTGGAACTGCTGCGTGCAATTGTCAGTTCATATATGTGATGTAGCTGTGTGGTGCTTATCACCTCTGAAAGGGTCGGTGGAGTAGGATTCCTCCACCTTCTAGTTATACCCAGCCTATCTGCCATCAGGATGTGTGAAATAGAGTGTCTCATCTTCGTCGGATATTGGTCCAAGGTCAGGGATAGTAGAGCTAGGTCAGGTCGTGGGGTAATTATAATTTGGGATATAGCTGAGATTAACTGGAAAGTTGATTCCCAGAAGGATGTCAATTTGGGGCAGCTCCAGAATACGTGGAGCATATCCCCTTTGTTCCCACACTGCCTCCAACAAGTCGCGGAGTGCTGATCAGAAAACGTTGACACCCTATCTGGAGTTAGGTACCACCTTTGAGTTAACTTAACGGTCAATTCCCACAGTGTGGTGCATCTGGTGTTTTGGTAGGTGGCCTTGATAGCTGTAGCCCATTGTTCAGGTGTGTACGTGAGGTTAAGGTCTCTTTCCCACTTGAGTATAGGGGCAGATTTTTCAAGTATGTGTTTTTGTTGGAGCAGGTTATAGAAGAGAGAGATGCCCTTGTGTTTGCACGTCGGGTTTGTAAGAAAAAACCATGCAGGGTGGGGGATTTTACAGGTCCAGTTAGGGGAGGCATGGAGGTAATGTTTGGTCCTTAGGTATAGGTAGAAGTCCGAGTCCGGTAGTCTGTATTCTTGTTGTAGGGCAGGGAAGGGCTTTATTTGCCCCGCCATGAATAGATCGTCAACATGTGATATACCCCTAGTCTGCCAAGCAACATAGGAAACCAGGTCAATTTTCTTTTGGAGAACGAGTAGCAGTGTTTTAAGGGTGGCCCTGTTGGTGTATTTGTTGGTAAGATGTAAGAATCTTTTCCAAGTCCGGAGGGTGGCTAACATCGTGGGGGGGAGTTTCTAAATCTTGGAAATAGAATAATTGGAGGAGAGTAGCCAGACAAGGAGATGTTGGCCCGGGGTAAGCGATGCTTCTATCTGACCCCAAAGAGTGTTTTGTGCAGGAGCAACCCATTCACGTATTTGAGTCAGTATGGCAGCCATGTAATAATCGTGGAAGTCGATGTAACCCGCCCCTCCCGCTAGACGAGTTTTAATGAGGTGTTTATGTGCGCTTCTAGCCTTTTTACCTTGCCATATAAAGGCGGACAGCATGGTTTGTAAGGATCTGAGATAGGAGAGGGGAATGATGATCGGTAAAGTCCTGAATAGGTACAGTACTTGGGGTAGATGGAGCATTTTAAAGGCTGCAAGGCGGCCCATCCACGACAGCTCAAAGGACGCTAGTTTGCGAAGGTCATTCTGTAGCTGAGTGCGAAAGGGGATGAAGTTGTGGCAGAAAAGGTCTGCAGAGTCGTTGGTTAGTTGAACCCCTAGATAAGTAATGCTCTTAGCTGCCCATGAGTATGGAAGCTGGTTTCGTAGCATGGAGCTGGTGGAAATATCGAGGCCCAAGTTCAAGATGTGTGATTTAGCATCATTAACTTTGTAAAATGATACTTTGCTAAATTGTGCAAGGGTCCTTTGAACTGCCGGGAGGGAGGCAGTGGGGTTAGAAAGCATAAGAATTACGTCATCCGCGAATAAGCTTATCTTATGAATGTACTTGCCTATTGTTATACCCTGTATTTGATCATTCATTCGGATAGATTGCGTGAGGGGTTCTATTACTAGATTGAAGATTAAGGGTGACAGGGGGCAACCCTGTCTGGTGCCATTGGAGATGCCAAACGGGGATGAGAGCGTATCTGCCGTGAATACTCGGGCAGAGGGGGAGGAATATAGGGCCATTATAGCTCTGTAAATGGGCCCGGTGAACCCAAATTTATCCAGCGCCGCTGACAGATACCCCCAATGTACTCTGTCGAACGCTTTTTCAGCGTCTAGGGACAGGAGCACAGAGGGGGCACCCGTGAGCGGCACATGATGAATGATATCCACCATACGTCTGGTGGCATCAGAGGCTTGGCGGCCCTTTGTGAATCCTGATTGATCTAAATGTACAAGGGTTGGGATAATGTTCAATAGTCTATTGGCGATCATTTTTGCGTAGATTTTTATGTCAACGTTGAGTAAAGAGATGGGGCGGAAATTCTGGGGTGTATTAGGTTCTTTGCCCGGTTTTGGTAGGGTAATTACGATTGCGCTTAGCATTTCTTTCGAGAATGGGGAAGATTGCACTGCCGAGTTGTAAACCTTACATAGTACTGGGGCTAGCAGTTTATGGAATCGTTTGTAGTACTCCCCGTTGAATCCATCTGGGCCAGGTGCTTTAGCGCTTGGGAGTTTTTGGATCGTGAATTCTATTTCAGGGATCGTGAAGGGCTCGTTAAGGCTGTCTAGTTGGGTAGGTGAGAGAGCGGGAAGATCGACTTGAGAGAGAAAGCCTAGAATGTCGTCTTGCGTGGGTTGTATGGTATCCTTATCCGTCTTTAGATTATACAGGTCGCTATAATACGAGCTAAATGCGTCCGCGATTTCAGTAGGTTTAAGAACTTTAGCTTTAGTGTGAGGGTGGTATATATATATGATATCTTGGATTTGATCCTATGACCTTTTAATCTCAGGGCCATTAGTTTACCCGCCTTATTGCCCGTGGAGTAGTTAGTTGCCTTTAATTTAATGTACGATTTTTCGAATGACTCTAATAACAAGGACCGTAGCTCATGGCGTAGTTTAAATATCTGTGATTGGATAGTAGGGGAGGGGTTGTGTTTGTTGAGAGATTCAGCAGCCGCTATATCGGCTGTCAGTTTATCCAAAAGTTGAGATCTTTTTTTCTTCGCTCTGGCCCCTGCCTGAATAAGAACACCTCTAATGACCGCCTTATGGGCGTTCCACACTACCTCCGGGTCAGACACAGATTGTGAGTTAATAGAAAAGAATTCTTCTAATTGTTGCTGAACATGCGAGGCTAATATCGGATCATTGAGAAGATAGCTGTTTAACCTCCATAGTGTGGAGTTGGATTGGTACGATTTTGAGTCAATAGTGATACTAATAGGAGCGTGGTCCGACCAGGTGGTAGTGTGAATCGCCGAGGCTGATATTTTTGAAAGCAGACACTTATCGGTTAGAAATAAATCTATACGTGAGTAGGTGTTATGACGCGGTGAAAGAAACGTATAGTCACGTTCATTCGCATGACAACACCTCCATACATCATACAAGTCATTTGAATGTAAAAATCCCTCTAGTGGTGAAGCAAGTCTCTTACAACCTGCTGTAGAGTCCATGTGGACATTAGGTACAAGATTAAAGTCTCCGCACCAGAGGACGTGCCCCTGTTGGAGGGATTTAACTTTCTTCCATAAGGATTTGATAAACGCCATTTGGCGAAGGTTGGGGGCATATAGGGACACTAGAGTATACATTGAGTTATTGATCTTGCATATTAGGACAATGTAGCGGCCCTCAGCATCCGTGATGCATTGCTGAAGATGAAAGTCAACAGTGTCGCGGATTGCAATGAGAACTCCTCTTTGCTTTTTCGTGAAGGATGATTTGAAGATATGTGGGAATAACTTATGTTGGCATGTGGGTGGAGAGTCCGAGGTGAAATGAGTTTCTTGTACACAGAGTATAGCGCCCTTAAGCGACAGGGCTGTTTTCCATAGGGATGTTCGTTTAGCCGGGTGGTTTAATCCCTTAGCATTCAGGGATAGGATTGTGAATGACATGGTGGTAAGTGATCGTGTGTGAATATTGGTTGCACTTACAGTTCACAGATGACTAGTCCAACGATCGCTGGATGCTGTTGTACCTTGGTCGTACAGGAGATTGCTGTGGTTAGTCAGTTGCGAGGTTCACGGTGGGAGTAACAATATTCGGAGGTGCGTTACTGGAAGTATGAAGTGTCCTCGATCGGTCCCGTTGCTTCTGGAGCTGGAGCATATGATATACAGGAACACTAGAGTGAACTGAGACAAAAACACACAAACAAAAAAAAAAAGAAAAAAGAAACAGAATAGCAAAAACCTTAGCAGGTCAAGATGCAGCCAACAGTGGCTGGGTATAGAGGTAAAACAGGTCAGCTATCACCCGCCTTGAGCTGGAGCTGACTGAACTAGGGGGTAGAGTCTAGGTTCAAGTAGAAGCGAGCCTGGGGCCGGCCCGGATTATACATTGTTGCTCACATGGAAACGGGCAAGAGTGCTCACTTCGATTTAAGTGGAAGACGATCCCTCTGACGGCCATGGGGTGGGGAGGCCTGTTTGTTAGGGCCTAGTTGGTTGTTCTGAAGGGATTCCTGGTGTATACCCCAGGAGTTGAGCAATTTCAGTCCGCCTTCCAGGGTAGAGATCGTGTGCGGGATGCCGTTGTATGCTACCTGAATGGTAGCCGGATGGCGCCACTTGTAGAGCACTTTGTGATTAGTGAGGGCTTTTGTGATTGGTTTTAGTTGTCTCCGTAACTGAAGTGTATATTGTGATAAGTCGGCAAACAGCTGGATGTCTGCATAGGGAGCAGGGAGAGTGACCAGAGCCCTGGCGAGGATCTGCTCTTTTGCCTGAAAAAAGTGGATTCTCAGGAGCACATCTCAAGGTACTGACTCCGCTAGGTGTTTTGGCTTTGGGATCCTGTGGATGCGGTCTATTGTCAGCTCTATGGGAGAGAGTTCAGGTAGCATGGCAGCAAACATGGTGCTAGCAAACTTGTGGAGATCTGCGGGGGGCACCGTTTCCGGTATTCCGCGTATTTTTACATTATTGCGGCGAGAGCGGTCCTCGAGGTCCGCTAATTTGTGTTTGATCCACTCCGTGTCCTCTTTCTGTGCCATACAAGAGTCAACCAAATCATTTACAGTCTCTGTACATTCCTCCATTTTGTCCTCCATATACTGCACTCTGTCACCCATGTGTCTCATTTCTGCTGAGAAGTTATGTATCAGTGAGGACAAGTTAGACATGGGGGATGACTGGAGGGATAATAGCATGTCTTTCATGGTGGAGTCCAATACTGGTTGTCCCGATGTGGGAAACGCCGCAATGGAAGACTGTAGTGAGGCTATTGCATTAACATTATGGAGGTCTGTACTCACTGTGGTTCCGGCCTGGTAAGCTGCATCCAGGCGCATCCGCGCTTTGGCTGGGCTCTGAGAGTTCGGAGTAGATGGAGGTGAATCTGCCCGGCGTGAGGATGGGTAATCTCTGGTTAGTTCTGCCGGATCTCCATCGGGAAGATCGGTGTAGGCCGTCGAATTCCGAGCTGCTGCTCCGGCGGCGCCATCTTGTCTGAGCCCTCCACGCTGAAAGGAGAGGGCTGTCAGCTTTTGAACGTTCCGTTCTTCTTTTCGCTTGCGGGATGACATGCCTGCAAGTCGTGCGGGTCTCCCGGTGAGCGTGTCGGCGGGGTAAATCTTGCCCGTTAAGCGGTGGATGTCCGGTCGGCTAGCGGGAGCTTCAAGCACAAGCGGCCATCCGGTTTGCGCACAAGCCACGCCCCCCCTGGGGGACCCTTTTGATAGATCTTATGGCATTGGAGGAGAATTGTCAACTTCCTTGCTTCTTCTCCCGGACCTGGCATCCACAGGCGTTGGGTCAGGATGCTCTGCCCAGACCTTGAAGCTTCCCCTTTGTGTATGTGTTCCTGCTGCTTCCGTTGGCTCTCAAAATCTTGCTGAAGTTTCAGCGAGAAGGGGTCACAGCAATAATAGTCCTACCTTACTGGCTTAGGAAGCCGTGGTTCCCTCTGGCTTGGAGGATAAAGTTGTGCTCACCAATTCCACTGTCTCCTTGTCAGAATCTCCGTCTGCAGAGTGGGGCCTTACACCCGAACCCCAGGAGGTTGAATTTAATGACTTCGAATTGAGAGGGACCTTAACTGGCTTGGATCTCTCGGCCCATGTAATGGAAACATTATAACAGGCTCGTAAGAGGTCCAGGAGTGTAACCTATCACCAGATCTAGAATACTACAGAAAGGGGTTGGGTCCTTGGATCTTCTTCAGTATCAAACATTTTGGAGATTCCGCAGAGTGGTCTCAATAAGGGGTTAGCTTATAATTCTCTGAAGCGTCAAATCCCCGCCTTGTCGGCTATGTCATGTACAAGATGTGCTCTACATCCATTGGTGATCTGATTTTTAGGGGCAGCCATAGAAATCAGACCACCATTGAAATCACTTTTTTTCCAAAATGGGACTTGACGCTAGTCTTGAGAAACTTGCTGGTTCCTCAGTTCGATCAATCTTTCTCTTGTTCATTGTTTCTTTTAACATTTTCTTTTTTTTGCTAGCCATTGCCTCGGCCAGAAGAGTCTCTGAATTGTGCACCTTCTCATTTAAAGAACCATATTGTTTGGTGCTCCCAGACAAGATAGTCCTTAGGCGGGTACTGAGCGTTTTACCTAAGGTGGCCACATAACTTCATATGAACTGGGAAATCTTTCCTTCAGTCTTTCCGGTGGATACAGCTGATGTTGAGTAGAGTAGGTTAGACCTGGTCCCTGTGGTATCAATGAACTTAAATTTTTTGAAAACAAGATCAGCTGTAGGTTTTCCCAATGGGGCCTAAAACGGCTTTGCAAGCAACATCTACAGTTGTCTTCCTGGATTGTCAAGACCAGGCATATTTGCATACAGAACGCTGGGCCTTTGTCACGTATCAGGTGTGACCAGAGCTGTGTGGACAGCAACAGAGGAACAAACGCAGATAAGGTGAAAATATATAATTTATTAAGATAAGTGAATAAATACAACCACCTCCAATATACTACAATGTGCAACCAAACAACCACCAACAGAAACCCACAAATAATAATAGACAAATATATACAAGTAAAGGGGAATACCAGAATCATAAACAGGGCCAGGCCAGGTTCGACAACAGGGGGTCAGCAGCTGGGGAAGGGAGACAAACAGGAAAAGGAGAGGATGGATGGATCACAGGAGGGACGGGTCAGGTACAAGGCTCAGGGTCCAGGGTTCAACTAACAGACAGGAACAGGAACAGGATAAGGTTCAGATGCAGAGCTTCACATGCTCAGGGTCAGGGCGGAAGGAAGATACCAAGGCAAGGCATCAGTGTGTTTGCCGAGTACTTATACACACCTTATGCAATTACTCAGGTGATGCCTAATTGCAGGAGATGATGTGGGCCCCACACTGCCAGAAACCACCTGCTGGTGGATGCCAGTACTGCATCCCAAGGATCATATAATACTACTATCTGGGGAAGGCTCCCCAGGCAGTTCCAGACTGCCAGGATACACCTGCTGGTGGACCACAGCACTGCACGCCAAATGTCAGACAGTATCATCAGCGGGTGGAACCTTTCCTGACAGCCTTCTTCCTCCTTCAGAGATCAAAGCACATTCGACAAGGGGTACGGCAGCATCCTGGGCAGCATACGCTATGGTCACCTCTGAGGTAGTTTGCATAGCAACAAGCTGTGGCGCACCCAACACCTTTTTAGGCAATACAGGCTTAACGCGGCTTGTCCGCCTGAGGATTTTTTTTTTTTTAAAGAAATGTTTGTTGAGGTTTTATAGTTATGAACAGAATAACAACAATCTTATTGATTGATTCAACTTTGTCATATCGTTATGTTTGATGCACTTTATTACTGGTATTGATACTTTATGCACTTTACTGTGTTGCACTAGTTTTAATATTTTTTGGCACATTTTTATGCACTATATTAATGTATTATATATATATATATATCTTTATATTTTCTTATTTATATATTTATATTGTTTGGTAGTACACATTGAGTGATATGTTAGTTAGCGCCACATAAAACACCCCCCCCCCCCCCCCCCACAGAATAACAGGAATATTATAAGCACTGAATATACAACAAAATATTACAAGCAGAAATATTAAAACGTTTTACACTGGAATTTCAGTAAGAAATAATGCAATTAATTACAACAAAGAAAAAGGGTGTAATTATAGTTTATGAGATAGTTTTCACCCAAGGCAAGGGTGCATTTAACTGGATAGGTTTCAATATGATCCAGGCTAACTCAGAGCTTGGGTGACCCAAGTATCTTTTAGAGAGTAGGGGTTTTCTGTGGGGCGCCGCGATGTCCCTATGTATGTCAACCCTCCATCCATTCACCCTCGAAAGGGAGCTCACTGTGAACGGGAGGGGACCCTTGTACAAGTTCGTAGTGTATAAGAGGACATGGCACTGCCAGCATTATTTAGTATTTAGTATTTTCCTTCATAAAATTACTTATCGTCACAGTGACTGTGGTAGGCAGATGTTTTTGTGAGATAGGTTCACCAAGTTTGTCATAATGGCACTGCATTAGTTCATGTTAAGTGAGTGAAATCCCCTGCCAGTTATGAGAGTTAATGGTAACATAAAGAAAGGGTGGGGAGGGGGGGAATGGGGGGTAGGAACGCCGGAACTTTATATATCAAGGTTAACTTGGTATTTGTTTGTCCCTAGGTTGGGCTGAAGATGGTCGAGTGGGAATGGTGCTTCTCATGGGATCTCTAAAGTGAGTCCAACATGCCCAAGTGTTATTAAATTTAGCGTGTCTCTGAGGAAACATTTGGCTCTACGGTTATTATGGCGGCTGTTGACCATTAAAAAATTTGAGTAGCATTGTATTGAGAGTTTGGCTTATTTTTTTATTTTTTGTCTTCCCTCCCTTCTTAATATTGCTTGGTACATCCCATAGTAGTCTACCTGGGGAGGTGCAGGAATAAGGAAAATTGTTATCCAAACTTACTCTAATTGTCCTTTCTTGGATCCTCCCCATGTCAGCCGGAGGATTCTCACCCAGTTTATCTGTCCCGAGGCAGGTATTTTTTGAACACTGGTGTGGGCAGACAGCCGCCATTCATTGACTAAGAAAGAAGTGGTTCTGGATGGGTCAGAGAGGGCGGACCTGAGTCATAGTAGGCTGAAATGGTGAGGATCCAGGAAAGGAAAATTACGGTAAGTATGGATAACAATTTTCCTTATTCCTGGACCTCCCCATATCAGTCTACTATGAGATGTACCAAGCAATATTAATAATAAATATATATATGTTAGGGGTTGATTTACAAAAGGCAAATCTACTCTGCATTACAAATGCACTTGGAAGTGCAGTCTCTGTAAATCTGAGGGGAAGATCTGAAATGAGGGGACTCTCTGCTGATTTGATCATCCAATCATGGGCAAGCAAAAATGCTGTTTTTTTATTTTCCTTGCATGTCCACCTCAGATCTACAGCAACTGCACTTCCAAGTGCACGTGGAAGTGCCTGGTGGGTTTGCCTTTAGTAAATAACTTCCATAGTATCTTTCTCCTTGCAGGAGATGAAGATGAAAATAAACACAAGTGTGTAAAAAATTTGTGATAAATTATGGTAATAGCATTTTTTTTAATCATTTTGGGCTAATTTTCCTTTGATGATTTTTGAGTGATCTAATGAACCTGTGTCCAGAAAGTGTAAAAAGAGGGGGAAGACCAGAAAACATGTAGCATGTCACCCTTTCCATGTCCACATCTCCAGGAAGTCTCTTACATGGTGGGATATATAGAATGTAGCAGGGCAGGAGTATGGTACCAAAGAGTAACTATTTTATGCCCTGATTCCTGATACTTGTTACATATGGAGGACCTTAAGGGCATGGTAAGGATCTTCACATATGTTGCTGATGACAAAGCAGTCCCCAGATTTTGCTCTCATTGACAATTCAAAGGCCTCCACAAGGAGCCATTTCTAGGTCATGAAAAGGGAGTGATTGAGTGGCATTGCTGTTCAAATTATATCAATTTGTGGGATTTTTTTTCAGGACTGAGTAGGGAATGCAAAAAGTGTGAGCTGCAATATCTGCAAGGTGCTTAATGTGAGTTGAGTAGAGGACATGAAAAAATGATTTGTGCACCAGGTTTGGGCTTGTTTGATACAATTAAAATGTTTATATTGCTCCCTCAGGGCCCAAATTAGGGTAATCACGGATAGGGAGCAGGGACAAAGGCAATGGAGCTGTCCTGAAGGAGTCAAAAGGCATATGGAATGCTTTCCAGGTTGTCCCTATAGTAGGGTGCTTATGTAGTTCCATTGAGGGCAATTTAGAGAACCAAAGGATTACCTCAAAGAGTGTAGAGGAAGCTGTCTATTCTAGCGATACCAACTGTTTCAAGGATAGCCATACCCTTTCTCCTAATTTTTTACCTGATGTTCTCCTGTTAATGCATTTTGCTATAAACTTCTGTCACTAATGTCATAGCTGCTATATACAGGTTTGCTTAGTGACTATAAGCAGAGAGAAGAAAATTCAGCTAGCAAAGGTCAAACACAGAAAACAGCAACTACAACTGCTGAAATATTATTATGTACTGTATAACACCTCCACTAACTCACTACAGCTTATAAGGTTGTAAGACAAGTTGATTTGGGATCAGTGGCGGCCCGTCCATAGGGGCGTATGGGTGCTGCCCCCCATCCAGGCAGTCACAAAAAAAAAGTAATACTGGCCCTTTAAAAAAAAAAAGTACAAAAAAGGTCCTTAAGCGCACTGTGTTCAGATGCCAGACACAGTGCACTTTTGGGAAGCGCCACGTCTATGCAATCACAAGATTGCAGACGTGGAGCTTCATTTGCAAGTGTTTATCCCGCCTTGTGCCGCTTTCCAAAGCGATGAGTAGCTTCTGCCCAGCGCTCGTAGTATCTATTACTACAGCCAGGAGGTTTGATTGACATCTCAGCTTGATGTCACTTCCTGTTTTCTCTTTCCCATTGAGCCCAGAACAGAGGAAACAGGAAGTATGAGAGGAGCAGACTCCTCCATCGATGCTGCCAGTGCCCACACATAAGGAGAGAACACCATACAGCAAAGTAAGTACCGCTGTGCTGCTCCCACAGAGAACGGGGTGGAGAGGGGGGATCGATGTGACACAGGCAAGGATGTATTTGGTGGACACAAGCTGTATTTGGGGGACAACGGCTGCATTTGGTGGGACACAGGCTTCATTTGGTGGGACACAGGTTTTATTTGATGGGACACAGGCTGCATTTGGTGGGACACAGGCTGCATTTGGTGGGACACAAGCTGCATTTGGTGGGATACAGCCTGGCTGCATTTGGTGGGACACAGGTTGCATTTTGTGGGACACATGCTGCATTTTATGGTACACAGGTTACATGCAAGGATGGACTCCGCTGGGTATACCTGATGGCATCTGGTGGCAGGCGACGTGGCTAGTGACATGCTCAGGGTTCCCACTGATTTGGCACTATGGTGAGTTGAATGATTTCATTTTCTATTACAATGTAATAATAGAAATAATGTGCTTCAATCATCCTGGCACCATAACAACCATGGTGTCGGGATGATTGAGGTGCTAACACCAGGTGTTTGAAATATCTTTATCTGTTGATTGTTAAACTTTCTAGAATACACATATTTCTATTGTTGTGTAGGATCTGGGCCTGCTGTCCCTCCATCCCATTCTCCATCTCCCTCCATCCCTCGTTCATCTCAGATGCTAACCACACCACCTTAGAGCCACGCCCACTATTTTGCTGAAACCATGCCCATTTTCACCACGTGGGAGGGGTCAAAAAGGAAGCATGGGTCTGGCGCCCCCCCATCCTAAAACTTCACCAGCCACCACTGTTTGGAATACGCAGCACAGGATAATAACATTTGACATGCATCTGGTCTTGTTCCTTTATATGGATTCTTAACTTATTGCTGACCTTTAATGTATTTAGCTACATAGTTATGTGGGTTTAAAAAGGCATGTGTTTATGACCAATGTCAATTTCACATAAAAATATATTTTTAAATCCAGAGAAAATAATCCTTTGTCAAATGTCTTACAGTAGGAACAATTTTTTTCTGCCCTCATAAATGGCAGTTACTCTCTAGTAGATGTAAACCTTAACTGGATTTAGTTAGCCAAAGCATTGTATCATAAAAACTGCCTTTTTCCCATAAAGTTCTGCTTTCACCTTTTTTTCCATCTTTTTGTGTTTCAGTTTTCTGAACTCTTTGCCCTTGTACACACGGTCGGAAATTCCGACCACAAAATCCGTCTGATTTTTTCCGATAGATTTTGTCCAAAACTGGTGTTGCATAAACACAGTCGGACAAAGTTGTCAGAAAATCCGATCGTTCGGAACGTGATGACGTTCGTTCGTTCCGACAGGACTACGTGCAGCCTAGTAGTCAATAGCTTTGCATCTGAGCATGCGTGGCACTTTGTCTGATCGGAATTCTCTACAAACGATGGGAAAAAGTGCGATTGTATTTTGTTGTCAGAAAATTTGAGATCCTGCTCTCAAATTTTTTACGTCGGAATTACAGACGGAAAAAGTCCGATAGAGCCCACACACAATCGGATTTTCTGACAATATAATCCGATCGGACAGTTTCCGTTGGAATTTCTCACCGTGTGTACATGGGCTTTCAGATAGTTTATATCTACATATACTCGCCTCATTATCAGCTGCATATTATTGCTCTATACCAATATCCTAATAGTGTTAATGGTGGACCATGCCTGTTGGCACAGTCACTTGGAAGCTCCACTAGGAGCGCATGTAAGCCCGTGATAACGCAGGAGAACAAATGAGACACAGTTGTCAACCTATAACAGTACATGGCTGAACAAGGCATTGTTTTAATAAAATCTGCAGATTTACAAAGATTGAAATTAACTTTTCAACATGTTGAAGATTATATTAGATTTTTGGGGTTTAGAGTGATGCTAAAGGCTACATCTTTTTTTTAATAACAAACATGTTGCACTCACCTGCTCTGTGCAATGATTTTTCACAGAGCAGAGCTGATCCTTCTCTTCTCGGGTCTCCTGCTTGCGCTCTGGGCTTCTCCCCCCTGCTGTGTGCCCCCATAATAAGCCCCTTGTTATGGGGGCACTCATACATGCTCGCTCTTTGTGTCCATAAGACACATGGGGGTTTATTTACCAAGAAAACTGAGAAATAATGGTTACTCTACATTTAGTTACTCCCAATTAGGCCAATTAAGACTTCCACTAGGTGAACATGTGAGTGAAAAAGACAGTTAATCCCAGAGAACATACCTTGTAAATATCAAATCGGCACTTTTGCGCATTTGCAAATGCCAATTGCTCCAGAGTTTATTATTTGGAACTGCACTGCAGCCATGATCACATGAATGTGAATAAAACTTTTTTAATGGGAGATGGGCTCTACCTCATGTGCATCTGTTTATGTATATTCCAATTAGTATTTCTAGTTTGTTTTCTTCTTTTAATAACGAATACAGTTATGAATGAGTATTACGAAGTAATGTCTGCTATTCTGTAAAGTTACATGTATTGAAGATTTACAGGTACATATCTGTTCTATTTTTCTTTTTGTAATTTTCATTTTGTTTTTTTGAGACTATAAAGCAGTAATTCTGTATGTTCATACTTTAGGACCAAGCCTATTTTTGACACTTGGTGTTTACAAGTTAAAATCTTTTTTTTTTTTGCTAGAAAATTACTCCCAAACACTACATATACATTTTTTCCAGACACCCTAGAGAATGAAATGGCAGTCATTGCAATACTTAATGTCACATCAATTATTTTCTATATTGTGAAAGACAATGTTATGCCGAGTACATTGTTACCCAACATGCCATGCTTAAAAATTGCGCCCACTTGTGGAATGGCGACAAAATTTGGCATTTAAAAATCCCCATAAGTGACCTTTAAAAATGTCGACTGGTTACCAATTTTGAGTTACAGAGGAGGTCTAGTGCTAGAATTATTGCTCTCACTCTAATGATAGTGGCGATACCTCACATGCATGGTTTCAACACTGTTTTCATATGTGGGTGTGACTTATGTATGCGTTCGCTTCTTATTTTTTATTTTTATACTGTCTTTTTAAAAAAAAAAATTGGATCACTTCTATTGCTATTAAAATGAATGTAAACATCCCTTGTAATAGAAAAAAAGCATGACAGGACCTCTTTAATGTGAGGTCTAAGGTCAAAAAGACCTCAGATCTCACATTTACGCTTAAAAGTAAAAAATGTCTATTTTTTTTAAATAGCCCCTTAAGAGCCGGAGGACGGAAGGGACATTTGATGTTGCGCCTGTCCTCCAAGGGCAAAGAGTTGAATGGGGGCTGTCATTTCCTCACTCATCTTCCTGCCCATCAGGGGAAAATATTGTATCGTCTCCGCCTCTACCGACGAATCTGGTAAGCGGCAGAGACGACCGCGACACCGGAACCTCTTCCGCCACCGATAAAACTGATCTTGCGGCGAATCTGCCACAGAGTACACGTTTACCTAAAAGTGGACCACCCACCGTTGAAAAAAATATCAGGGTTATGGCAGCTATCAATAACTTGAACTTCTCCTGAGCTGGATGGAGAACTTTACCTTGTGCCATTGTCTGGCAATGGAGAAGATATACATTATGTGTCTGTGAGATATAAATAGTTTGGTACATATCCACTGTTGAAGAGAAACCCCTGGAAAGGGTATCTTCTCCACTGAGCCACTCAACACAAGGACAGGAGAGATCATGGTCTCGATAGCATGGGGACGCTGACAGGTGAAGAGCAACACTAGAACAATTCAGTACCTTACAATCTGTATGTTCTCTAGCAGCAAAGAAAGGCAAACTTTGAAAAAAAAAAAACACTGAGCTTGTTCAATGACTATTAAGCAGCAGTGCAGTGCCTCATCCATAAGGAAGCTCAGTATCTCCGTAATTATCAAGGAAAGAGTCCACTCCAGCCATGATATTGCACTGCTTCCCCATTGAGAGTGATTTACACCTCATATGCTGCCCCAGAGACCAGCAAAGGGGATCCCTGATAGATGATACGTTTAGCATGTAAACACAGGGACCACATGCCAGTGGACCAGGATGGACAACATGAACTTTATATGAGCTGGGTAGGAGACTGCCAATTTCCAGGATCTTGTTCCTTCAAGGGGTGAGTGGAAACGACTCCATTAGAGTGTATTGAACACATGTTTAATGAATGTGACAGCCTGTTAGGTGGTGTCATCTTTATCCTTGGCTGCTTGAACCAGGCAAGACTCATACAGTTATTTCCATCCATAGTCTGGATTGTTTTCCTGGGAATGCTTGGAGTCTGTTCATTGTCAGTATAGGTAGCCACTTCACAGGGTGAGTGGAAACACTCCTTTAAGTGTATTGACCACATGCTTTGTAAATGACATTTCCTGTTGCATCATGGCAGCATACACTCTGGGTTGTGACTCCGCCTCCACAACCTGATAGGACCACATAACTATAAGATGATGATACGGCCCCCGCCCCAGCATTCTCTTATTTTTCCTCACCCCAGCCAGGTTCTAGCCTCTCCTGGTTGGAAGTCCTTACCGGTTACAACCTCTAAACAAAACTAAATGGAAGGAATCCCACTCTGGTGATCTCAGGGGTATGTTTTAAAACTCTCTCTGTGACCTTGGGAAAAGCCTTAAACAGGCTTAAAACTGCTTCAAGTTGTCCTCAGCTATCTTCAGTTGAGTCTTAAATAGACTTGGGTGTTGCCTCCTATTCATCATGATAAGCCTTAAACAGGCTTTGCAACATGCTATTGAGCACTCTGACATATAAGCCTTAAACAGGCTTGGTCATAATGCAGTGGTCTCCATTCTATCTGTTCCCTGTGTACCTGTTTTTGTTTCCTTCTTTCCCCATCTGTGTTGGGCATTCGGCTGGGTGCTGTAGTCCTCCCAGGGTCGCTGGAACGTGTGCTGAGCATCCCAGCACTTCCACACATGCACAGTACGATTGCTCTGGGCAGTCTGTTAGTTTTGCCAGTATCTAAGATGGCACCGGCCACCGCTCGGCGCTACTGCACATGTGCAAGCAGGACGTGACCTCAGAAGCCAATTTAAAAAGCTGATTGACTAAAGCTGCATTGCACGTGTCCAAAGCCTAGATTGCGGTAGTTACTTTTCCTGCCTTTAATTTTTCAAATTCCTCATTCACCATACTGAGGTAAGTGGCTGATTATTACTGTATCAATGTATTTTTTTGCCTTTACTGCTGTGTTTCCTCTTTTTCTGTTCCTCTACATGCCAATTGTTTGTACTGTGTATTTTCTTAGGCTTGCCTTTTTCTCCTTTCCATGGAGACCACTGCCCTAGCAGATCACCATCAGCCTAATAGGTAAGGGGGAGGACTTTGGTAAGTAATGAAGATTTAAAAAAAGAGAGCAATCCTAACGCTGCCTATATGGTTAGCCCTACCAGGTCCACAAATTCACCCGAACCAAGGTACAGAGAGACTTCAAGCAGGAGAAGCCATTCCGGCCACAGACGGACCTGCTCAAGTCACAGGAGAAGTCGCTCAAGCCACAGAGGGAGAGTGGTCTCTGAGTCCCCAAGAATTTACACTCATAACTCAGACCTGGGGCCCACCGGACATAGACCTAGCAGCTACTCCAGCAAACGCAAAATGTCAGAGGTTCCTATCAAGAACCCCCTTCCCTTTAGCGGAGGGAATAAACTGACTTTAACATCCCTGGTACTTCAACCTCGGCTACATCTTCCCTCCGACTCCCCTCATAGTGAGGTTTCTCCTAAGGCTCAAGAGGTCGACAGCATTAGTGGTGGTGGTGATCACCTTTTGGTTCACTACTCTCCTTCAGCTGAACACAGCAGATCTGCTTCCTCTTCCACTGTCAGCAGACCTGCTCTCCTAGGGCCAGCTTCTACAACCATACCCGGAGATGTTACATCTCATGGCCTGGAGGCTGAGAGGACTAGGTACCTAGAACAGGGCTGTTCTCAGAAAATAGTGGAGACATTACTTCAGGCTAGGAAGCCGACTACCAACAACACATACCGAAGGATCTGGGAGAGGTTTACCACCTTTTCCCAACAACAAGGTTGGGACATATCTTAACTGACAGAACCAAAAATCCTGGATTTCCTGCAGTCAGGCCTATAGAAAGGTCTTCAATCCAGTACCCTGAAGGTCCAGGTATCAGCCATATCCGCTATGACCATGATAAAATGGGCACACGACCCCCTGGTCATCCAGTTTCAGAAAGCTTGCTTTAAGCTGAGGCCACCTAGAAAACCTTCATTCCCGGCATGGGATCTTTCAGTTGTCCTGGAAATTCTGTCTAAAGAACCTTTTTTCCCGCTCGACAACATCTCCTTTTGGGACCTGACGTTAAAAGTTTCTTTTAATTTTTCATTCAGGAGATCGGAGAACCTCTTGATTCTTCCATATGGCCCTAGGAAAGGTCAAGCGTCATCAGCTCATACCATTGCTTCATGGCTGGTTAAATTACAGATTCCGGAGGGCTTAAAGGCGCATTCCACCAGGGCAGAGGCAACTTCTTGGGCAGCCTATTGTAGGGTCTTGGCGGAGACTATCTGTAAAGCAGCCACCTGGTCTTCCAGAAACACCTTTATATCACATTATAGGGTGGATTCTGCACGGCTTTCAAGAGTAGATTTTGGAAGGGCCGTTATTCAGGCCAACTCTTCTGTTACTTGTTAATACATTTATTTTCTTGCACTCCCACCCAGTCTGCGAGTTACTCCCCAGAGTGTATGCTGCCCTGATGCGACAGGAAACTGGAAAATTGTATACTTATCTTTCTGTAATTTTCCTTTCCTGTCGCATCTTCATGGCAGCATACAATGTCCCACCCGTTTGAGGTAATTTATATATGCGGAGAATGCTGGGGTGGGGGGCGTATCATCATTTTATAGTTGTGTGTAGTGATGGACGAACTTCCGACGGGACGTTTCGCGAACGCGAAATGCGAACGGACCCAAACGTTCGCGAAACCGAACGTTCGCCGCGGGCCCCATTGACTTCAATGGGAGGCGAACTTTGCAAACCTTCATGTCGAATTTGCGGCCACGTGGTAATTATTAGGGGGTAAAACGTAGTCCCACCATCTGGACAATGACATAATACATGTATGAGGTGAATTTGGGATCGATAACTACAAGCATTTTTATTTTATTTGGGAAATTGTTCTAACAATTCAGGACTATGGAGCTAATGAAGGCAATGGAGGAGAGGGAAGGTCAGGGACCAGGGTAGGCAAAGAAGAGGGTGCAGGAGATGATCACCAGCAGCGTGACATACCGGAATGACACATGCACCGTGATAGAGGCATCTGACAGCAGCACCGTAATACAGAGCACTGACAGCAGCACCGTGACATACAGCGCTGACAGCAGCACCGTGACATACAGCGCTGACAGCAGCACCGTGACATACAGCGCTGACAGCAGCACCGTGACATACAGCGCTGACAGCAGCACCGTGACATACAGCGCTGACAGCAGCACCGTGACATACAGCGCTGACAGCAGCACCGTGACATACAGCGCTGACAGCAGCACCGTAAGCAGCCCCAGGAGGAAGTCAGCACAGCACAGGGATGGTGTGATCCCCTCATAATAAGAACCCCCAGGAGGAAGTCAGCACAGCACAGGGATAGTGTGATCCCTTCATAATAAGAACCCCCAGGAGGAAGTCAGCACAGCACAGGGATATCATAAGCAGCCCCAGTAGAAATATGACACCGCTCAACCTCTTCAAAGAGGAGGGTAGGGGCATATAGTACGGTGTGCTTTTTTGGGTCAAGGAAGTGAGCCAAATGAATTAAGAAGGTCTGTGTGCTTGATTAAAAAAATAGTTTATAGACATATACATGGTCTACTGGTCACATGTGTTGAATTCCTCCGAGATCCATGCCTCATTCATTTTTAGAAATGTGAGGTAGTTAACACTGTCGTGAGCTAGGCGAGTACGCTTATCGGTCACAATCCCCCCTGCTGCGCTGAACGTCCTTTCGGACAGGACACTGGATGAGGGGCAAGCCAACAGTTCGATTGCAAATTGGGCAAGCTCTGGCCAGAGGTCAAGCCTGCCCACCCAGTAGTCTAGGGGTTCATCACTCCTCAGAGCGTCCACATCGGCCGTTAACCCAATGTAGTCGGACACCTGACGGTCTAGGCGTTCCCTGATGCTGGATCCGGATGACACCTGTCGATGGGTCGGCTGAAAGAATGACCTCATATCCGAAGTCACCAACACATCTTCAAACCGGCCTCTTCTTGCAGGCGCTGTTGGATTGGTACCCGCAAATCCTTCTCTGGGAGTGGGAATTGCTCCTCTGCCAGCGCACGCAAAAGCAGAATGCAGCATTTCTCGAAGCAAGGCCTGGAAGTGCTGCATTCTGACAGCCCTCTGCGACGGCGGTAACATTTCCGCCATTTTGTGTTTGTACCGGGGGTCTAAGTACGTTGCCACCCAGTACTGGTCCTTGACCCTCATGCTTTTTATACGGGGGTCCCTATTAAAACACTGGAGCATGAAGGCCCCCATTTGCACTAAAGTGGAAGCGGTGTGGTGGCCTGGCTCCTGCTCATCATCCAGGATAATGTCGTCCTCTTCATTCTCCTCTCCCCATCCTCGCACAACAGGGATCCCAGAAAGGTTTAAAGCATGCTCTTCTTGCTCCTGCTCATCCGCCCCGGCACCATCCTCCTCTGACTCCTCATCAGACTCCTGTTGTTGACTTGTCTCAGATAGAGTAGCCCCCCCTGGGAATTCATCCAGCATTGCGACTTCCTCATCTTCCCGCTCCTGCTCCTCCACAGCCTGATCAATGACACGACGCAATGCACGCTCCAGAAAGAAGGCATAAGGTACCATGTCACTGATGGCGCCATGGCTGCGACTGACCAGTTTGGTGATCTCCTCAAATGGCCGCAGAAGTCTGCATGTGTCGCGCATGAGCAGCCACTGGCGCGGTGAAAAAAAACCCAGCTCCCCAGAACCGTTTCTTTCGCAGAGTTCATACAGGTAGACGTTAACTGCACGTTTCTGCTGGAGCAGCCTATCAAGCATATAGAAGGTTGAGTTCCATCGCGTCGGGCAATCGCAAATAAGACGTCTGACCGGCAGATGGTGTCGCCGCTGAATGTCAGCAAGGCGAGCCATGGCCGTGTAAGATCTTCTGAAATGGGCCGAGATTTTCCTTGCCTGCCGCAAGATGTCCTGGACCCCAGGGTATTTGACAAGGAATCGCTGCACGACCAAGTTTAAGACGTGTGCCATGCACGGCACGTGCGTGATTTTGCCCTGTTTCAATGCGCTAAGCAGATTGGCACCGTTGTCACACACCACTTTACCAACTGTCAAATTGAGCGGTGTTAGCCACTCATCTGCCTGTGAACGCAAAGCTGAAAGGAGTGCCGGGCCAGTGTGGCTCTTTGCTTCCAGGCACAACAGACGCAGCACGGCATGGCAACGTCTCACCTGGCATGTGGAATAGGTTCTGGGGAGCTTGGGCGGTGCAGTGGAAGAGACGCTAGCAGCGGAAAAGGAGGAGGCAGCTGAGGAGGAGAGGGAGGAGGATGGAGTAGGAGGAGGAGAAGAAGAGTCAGGCCTGCATGCAATCCGTGGCGGTAAAACCAAATCTACACGGGTGCCACGGGTTACATGCTTGACGGCCGTCAGAAGGTTCACCCAGTGGGCAGTAAAACTGATATACCTTCCCTGCCCGTGTTTGCTAGACCACGTGTCTGTGGTCAGATGTATCTTGGCACCGACACTGTGTGCCAGAGATACATTCACTTGCCGCTGAACATGGCCATATAGCTCTGGGATGCCCTTCTCTGAGAAATACTTCCTTCCTGGGACCTTCCATTGTGGTGTTCCAATGGCCACAAATTTGCGAAAGGCCTCCGAGTCCACCAGTTTATATGGCAGTAGTTGGCGGGCTATGAGTTCTGACAAGCCAGCCGCCAACCGTTGGGCAAGAGGGTTATCCGGCGTCATCATTTTTTTACGCTCAAACATTAGGCCCACGGAAGCCTGCCTTTTTGCAGAAAAATGTGAGCTTGGCGTGATGGAAGGTGGAGTGGAGGACAATTGTGAGGAGAGAGGAGAAGGAGAAGTAGAAGACGAGGCTGGACGGTGAGAGCCTGCAGTGTGGCTTTGTGTGTTCCGTTGCTCCCACTGGGCTCGGTGATGGCTGCTCATGTGCCTTCTTAAGGCGGTCGTCCCTAGGTGAGTATTGGGCTTACCGCGACTAACGCGTTGACTGCAAAGATTGCAGATGGCAACGCTATTGTCAGCAGCGGACACGTTAAAAAAAGCCCACACTGCGGAGCCATGTGCCGGTGTCCTGGGAGCGCCAGATGTGACCGTACATGGTCGATGACTCGCTCCTGATACATTTGCAGTCTGCTTTGTCCCTGCTGTGCAATGTAAGTCATTGCTGCTTCTCCTCCCTATCTGCTGGTCCATATCTCCCTCTGAACTCCCCTCCTCTTCCTCTCTTGTGGGCACCCACGTGACATCACTAGACACGTCATCATCAACGTCACCTTCCCCACCGCTATAAGTAGAGATCTCGGAGTAGGCAGCAACACCGGGGACCAACCTCCTCCTTGGGCTGATCTGGGTACTGGCGTCAGACTGCTGAGTAGCGCTTGTTGCTACCTCCTCTTCCTGATCCAATACCAAGAGTGGCTGCGCATCAGAAATGTCCTCTTGATATGGATCGGAAAATAATTCCAGTGACTCAAGCGGAAGGTATGTGGTGGTGGTGGTGGTGGTCGTGTTGTTGGTGGTAGTGTCTTTGGGGGTGCACATAGCAGAGAGTGAAGAAGAGGGTGCAGATCGAGAGGATGAGGAGGGTGCAGAAGAGTAAGGCTGAGCGAGCCACTCAACCAAGTCTGGTGCATCCTTTAAAGTAATTGAACGCACCTTCTGCAACTTCCCACTTTGGCTCAAGCCTGTTGCTCCTGCCCTACCCCTACCACCCCTGCGGAAGGGCCTGCCTCTTCCTCTGCCTGTCATTTTTTAAATGACCCTGTGACAAAACTCTTAGTCCCTATACCGATGAAGGACTGCTGCAGTATAGGGCAGCGGTCAGCAGTGGTGCACGTCAACCCTATCTATTGTGGACCGATAGCGGTCCTTACAGAACAGCAGACTGTACCGCACTCAAGCCTATGTACCGTAGCACCCTATACCAAGTTACCAGTCCTTATAAGAACTTTTGTGGACCAAGCAGGTTGTGTATTAGTGTTTAGCAGACTGTACGTCAGTCCCTATACCGCTGAAGGACTGCTGCAGTATAGGGCAGCGGTCAGCAGTGGTGCACGTCAACCCTATCTATTGTGGACCGATAGCGGTCCTTACAGAACAGCAGACTGTACCGCACTCAAGCCTATGTACCGTAGCACCCTATACCAAGTTACCAGTCCTTATAAGAACTTTTGTGGAACAAGCAGGTTGTGTGTTAGTGATTAGCAGACTGTACGTCAGTCCCTATACCGCTGAAGGACTGCTGCAGTATAGGTGAGCGGTCAGCAGTGGTGCACGTCAACCCTATCTATTGTGGACCTATAGCGGTCCTTACAGAACAGCAGACTGTACCGCACTCAAGCCTATGTACCGTAGCACCCTATACCAAGTTACCAGTCCTTATAAGAACTTTTGTGGACCAAGCAGGTTGTGTATTAGTGTTTAGCAGACTGTACGTCAGTCCCTATACCGCTGAAGGACTGCTGCAGTATAGGGCAGCGGTCAGCAGTGGTGCACGTCAACCCTATCTATTGTGGACCGATAGCGGTCCTTACAGAACAGCAGACTGTACCGCACTCAAGCCTATGTACCGTAGCACCCTATACCAAGTTACCAGTCCTTATAAGAACTTTTGTGGAACAAGCAGGTTGTGTGTTAGTGATTAGCAGACTGTACGTCAGTCCCTATACCGCTGAAGGACTGCTGCAGTATAGGTGAGCGGTCAGCAGTGGTGCACGTCAACCCTATCTATTGTGGACCTATAGCGGTCCTTACAGAACAGCAGACTGTACCGCACTCAAGCCTATGTACCGTAGCACCCTATACCAAGTTACCAGTCCTTATAAGAACTTTTGTGGACCAAGCAGGTTGTGTATTAGTGTTTAGCAGACTGTACGTCAGTCCCTATACCGCTGAAGGACTGCTGCAGTATAGGGCAGCGGTCAGCAGTGGTGCACGTCAACCCTATCTATTGTGGACCGATAGCGGTCCTTACAGAACAGCAGACTGTACCGCACTCAAGCCTATGTACCGTAGCACCCTATACCAAGTTACCAGTCCTTATAAGAACTTTTGTGGAACAAGCAGGTTGTGTGTTAGTGATTAGCAGACTGTACGTCAGTCCCTATACCGCTGAAGGACTGCTGCAGTATAGGGCAGCGGTCAGCAGTGGTGCACGTCAACCCTATCTATTGTGGACCGATAGCGGTCCTTACAGAACAGCAGACTGTACCGCACTCAAGCCTATGTACCGTAGCACCCTATACCAAGTTACCAGTCCTTATAAGAACTTTTGTGGACCAAGCAGGTTGTGTATTAGTGTTTAGCAGACTGTACGTCAGTCCCTATACCGCTGAAGGACTGCTGCAGTATAGGGCAGCGGTCAGCAGTGGTGCACGTCAACCCTATCTATTGTGGACCGATAGCGGTCCTTACAGAACAGCAGACTGTACCGCACTCAAGCCTATGTACCGTAGCACCCTATACCAAGTTACCAGTCCTTATAAGAACTTTTGTGGAACAAGCAGGTTGTGTGTTAGTGATTAGCAGACTGTACGTCAGTCCCTATACCGCTGAAGGACTGCTGCAGTATAGGTGAGCGGTCAGCAGTGGTGCACGTCAACCCTATCTATTGTGGACCGATAGCGGTCCTTACAGAACAGCAGACTGTACCGCACTCAAGCCTATGTACCGTAGCACCCTATACCAAGTTACCAGTCCTTATAAGAACTTTTGTGGAACAAGTGAGTTGTGAATGTTTAGCAGACTGCAGCAGAAGGGCAGCAGTCAAGTATAATATCCTTTCTATATTTGGAAGAAAGAATATTATACATGTACAAGCCTATTACTGTACCACTGATACCAGTCCTGAAAAGAACCTTTGTGGAACTAATAATAACAGCAAGTCTTTAAAATTACCCTCACTGCCTGACAACACTGCTTCCTTCCTGTCCCTATACAAATTGGCAAAAAAAGAGAACGATTAGTGGTTACTGGAACAGCTCTTTTGTGGACCTTGATAGTAACAGCTAATGATGATGATGATGATGATGATGATGATGATGAAAGACTAATCTGGCTGTCCCTGTAGCATACACCGTCCTTTCCCTTTCTCTAAACTAACAAAAGACACTCAGGCTGCTGCAAGAATCAGCAGCACAGCAAACCTATCAACACCTAACACCTATACCAGTCCTGAAAAGAACTTTTGTGTACCAAATAGCTAGTGGTTTATCTCTCCCTACTCCACACAGGAACCTGTCCCTATCGTAACAGAAGAAAGAATGTAAAATGGCCACCGGATCGGGTGTATTTATAGGTTAGGGGGAATGTACAAGTGTCCATGTGCTGTCATGTCTCAATTGGCTGTCCTGTATCACATGATAAACGTGTCACCAAAGGTTAAAGTTCTTGTATACATTAAACACGTAAGTCCGCCGCGGCGAACGACGGAAAAAGGCGTTCGAACGTGCGGACCGCGAATGTCGGAAATTCGCCGCGAAACGACCGCCGGGCGAACCGTTCGGCCATCACTAGTTGTGTGGTCCTATCAGGTTGTGGAAGCGGAGTCACAACCCAGAGTGTATGCTGCCATGAAGATGTGACAGGAAAGGAAAATTACAGAAAGGTAAGTATACAATGTTCCAGTTTTAGTCAAAAGACTATGACTACAACTAGATTTAAATGTGACGTCAAAATTAAAGAGGAAGTAAACCCTTCCAAACAACTTGGACCTATAGGTAAGCCTAGATTAAGGCTTACCTGTAGGTCCAAGCAATATCTCCTAAACCTATATGGTTTAGGAGATATTTGCCCGAAAATGGGCACCGCTGTCTACGGCGCATGCGCCGTAGACAGCGGCGCGCATGCGCACTAAATGCGGCAAATCCAAGAATGGATTTGCCAAATTTGTCGACTCCCGTGCGCATGCGCGGGAGTGACGTCATCGCGGCTTCGCCGTATGACAGCGGCGGAGCTGCGAGGCGCGACTCCTGTGCGCATGCGCGGGAGTGACGTCATCGCGGTTGCGCCGCTGTGATTCGTCGGAGCTGCGAGACGCCACAAGCAACATGGATGCGGCGGACTACAGGGGACAGCGGCGACTTCGCTGGCTCCTGTGTCAGGTAAGTGACACATAATGAGCTACTATGCGATGCATAGTAGTCCATTATGCTTTACCTTTGCAGGGAAAAAAAGAGGAAGTAAACCCATCAGGGTTTACTTCCTCTTTAACACTGTTACATACCAGGAAAGCATTTTTATAGATCTCTCAAATATTTCTGTATAACAATATACAGTCTGCTCATGTTTTCATAGTTTAGGATTCCCTGAAAGTTTACCTCACAGGTGCTCTGATTGCTCAAATAACAAAAATTAAAATAACTCTAGGTATTAGGAGTCTAAAATTATTGACACTGTCAGATAAGCTAAACTGTTTTATTGCATTCCCCACACTAAAAAAAACTGATCCTTATGATTAGAACAGGCCTACAACTCTATTTTTTAAGCAACAGGCCTATTTTGAAGAGAGAGAAAACACCTCTATGTCCATAACTAAAGCTTAAAAAAGCTCTAGTTCATTAATATGGATGTATACAGCAGTAAAGTCACTATAGAAGAACTCAAACTGTCTCTCTGCCTCTCTTAAATAATGCATCTCCCAGTGTAGATGACTTACAGGTAGAAATCTATAGCACCTATAGAGCTGTCCTGCTCCTGGTGCTTCTGAACAAGTTTAACTAGGAATTTGTAACAGGTACCCTTTCTCAATCTATGACTGAGTCCATCTTTTAAAACCTAATAAGGATGCTCTTTAATTATATCATTCCAGCAGACATCCATTATTAGTAATATGGTACACCCAGACCAGGCAGGTTTTATACTCACTATGTCTACTGTAATATACATCAGAGAATTGCCTACTAAATTACAAATTATACCACAGATTTTGGGCCTTTCATTAGATGGGGTCAAAGCCTTTAATGGCACTACCTGAGGTAAGCATTACTGAAATTCAGTAAATAAGAAATAGATGGTGTTGCGCTCCACACCAAATAAATTAAATCTAATAACACAATTACTAAATAATCGCATAAAATCTTGAAAACGCACTCATGCGATTAAAATTACTATTAATTCTAATAACACAATTACTAAATAATCGCATAAAATCTTGAAAACGTACTCATGCGATTAAAATTACTATTAATTCTAAATTTTAGTGCACAAAATAAATGCCAAGTGAATAATACAGTGCTTGGAGTAAAACTAGTTCCTACTATTATTCATAAATGAAGAAGCTAAAATGATCTATACAATCGTAATAGAGTGACAAAAAAAACGCAAATCTTAAAAATATCAAAAGAATCGTGACATCAAACAAATCTGTGTCAGTCCATGAAAGTGCATCCAAGTGCCAGCATGTGTGCAAAACTTATATATAAAAAAACATATATAATAATAAATACACAATAAAAAAGTATAGAACGGTGTGTGAAAAAATAATTATCACAGAGTACAAAGACAATAGTCCAGCAGACGTGATAACTAAAGGTGTCTCTAAATTAGCATAAAAAGCTAAATAATAAAGTTCATGCAGGGAATGAAATAAATCCACGCTGTGCTATGTGAAGAAATTAATCCTATGAACAACCCCGGGATGATTCCACCAGTGATTTTGCAGCTCCTTAAACGTGGGTGCTCACACACTGAGTGCAGTGGGTACCTTACCTCACTGCTGTCAGTCAGACAGCAATATGCTCCAGTATAGCGGTTGTGTCCTCAAATGGGATGTATATCCTCAGTGGGTATAGGGATACTTCAATACTTTGCGGTGTATATCCTAAATGTAGTATGGGCGCCCCCAAAACCTTTTCCTCCAGATACTCCGCAAGGGATCGCAAGTCAGACCCAAGAAAGAAAGAAGGGGGGCTCCAATAGTGAAGTACGTTCACACAAATACTTTATTATAAAAAGAACCAAGTCCTGGGTACTCACATTTATGCAGTAAAATTCAAACGTTTTTTCAACTAACAAACAACGAACGGCTTCCTCGTTCGTACCCCGGACGTCACTTCCGGTATCCTCCTAGGCCAATCCTACGCGTATCGTCATTGATCACGGCCGTTCGTTGTTTGTTAGTTGAAAAAACGTTTGAATTTTACTGCATAAATGTGAGTACCCAGGACTTGGTTCTTTTTATAATAAAGTATTTGTGTGAACGTACTTCACTATTGGAGCCCCCCTTCTTTCTTTCTTGGGTCTGACTTGCGATCCATTGCGGAGTATCTGGAGGAAAAGGTTTTGGGGGCGCCCATACTACATTTAGGATATACACCGCAAAGTATTGAAGTATCCCTATACCCACTGAGGATATACATCCCATTTGAGGACACAACCGCTATACTGGAGCATATTGCTGTCTGACTGACAGCAGTGAGGTAAGGTACCCACTGCACTCAGTGTGTGAGCACCCACGTTTAAGGAGCTGCAAAATCACTGGTGGAATCATCCCGGGGTTGTTCATAGGATTAATTTCTTCACATAGCACAGCGTGGATTTATTTCATTCCCTGCATGAACTTTATTATTTAGCTTTTTATGCTAATTTAGAGACACCTTTAGTTATCACGTCTGCTGGACTATTGTCTTTGTACTCTGTGATAATTATTTTTTCACACACCGTTCTATACTTTTTTATTGTGTATTTATTATTATATATGTTTTTTTATATATAAGTTTTGCACACATGCTGGCACTTGGATGCACTTTCATGGACTGACACAGATTTGTTTGATGTCACGATTCTTTTGATATTTTTAAGATTTGCGTTTTTTTTTGTCACTCTATTACGATTGTATAGATCATTTTAGCTTCTTCATTTATGAATAATAGTAGGAACTAGTTTTACTCCAAGCACTGTATTATTCACTTGGCATTTATTTTGTGCACTAAAATTTAGAATTAATAGTAATTTTAATCGCATGAGTACGTTTTCAAGATTTTATGCGATTATTTAGTAATTGTGTTATTAGAATTACCGGTAATAGTAATTTTAATCGCATGAGTGCGTTTTCAAGATTTTATGCGATTATTTAGTAATTGTGTTATTAGATTTAATTTATTTGGTGTGGAGCGCAACACCATCTATTTCTTATTTACTGTCACTTTGAGGGGAGGGTTTGCACCTCTGTCGGTGTTTTTTGCTGCAACCACACCAACCTGCTCAAATTTTACCACTATAGCGCGAGGATGACCTACCATTACTAATTACTGAAATTCAACTTTGGTTCCTGCTATAATCCTTGGCTATATTAGTTGCCTTCAAATATTCAGCCCAGTAGCACCTGTTCAAATGAATGGTACCTATCCAGTCCCTTTCTCTTCCCTTTTATTTGCAATGGCCCCAGGGTAATATAGGTTTCCATAACAAGCGCCTAGAGGCGATTCAGTTCGCATTGTGCGCTATATAAGTATTTCATTCATTCATTCATTCAACAATAATGGTGAGGACAAAATGTCACTTTATGCAGATGATGCTTTATTATTTTTAGAAGATACAGCTGGGTCCTTAATTTCAGTTATGTCCTCAATTTCTACATATAGTCAAAATTTGTGATTCATTATAAATTGGAATGAATCTGTGTTAATGGACATCATTGCTGATACTATACTTATGGAGGCCAGTCAAATATCTATAGTACTATATCCATTTTTTAATATTTGGTTGTACAGATATCTTCAGTGTTAGCGGTGTACATCAATCTGAATATAGTACCTCTTTTGATGAAAATAAAAAAAGAACTGCAAAATCTGGGGCAAGTACTATTATCCTTTGTGGGACAGGCAAAAATTATTTGGATGTTCCAATTGCTTTTTTTTTTTTTCATAACTCTCTAATATAGATACCCCTGTGGGTGTTTAAAAGAGTAGACTCCCTTTTCAGAGATCTAATCTGTAAACCGGGAGAGACCTGAAATCAGAATATATGTTCGGTGGCATATGATGGTGGCAGATTAGCAGTACCTAATGCCGGGCTCTATTTTATGGCTTCTCAGTGGCAACAACTTGCAAGATGGGGCACTCTAAGGCCGCGTACACACGGGCGGATTGTCTGCCCAACTAAGTTCGTCAGACAATCTGACAGACAGTCCGTCCAACATTTGAATGAACGGACTTGACCACACACGATGAACAGACAGTCCGCTGAAAGCTTGCGCGATGACGTGTACAGCACGTACGACGGGACTAGAAAAACAACGTCCAATACACTGCAATGCAACCTTCGGCCGTGTAAATCCTTTCTGAGCATGCGCCATACTTAGTCCGTCCAACTTGCCTACACACGAGCGGACTGTCCGCTGAAACCAAGTTTGGACGGACAAAACCAAGTTTGGACGGACAAAATTACGGAAATTCCGAAAGACTTAGTCCGTCAGACTGTCCGCTGAAAAAGTCAGCTGAAGCCCACACACGAGCGGATTGTCCGCTGAAACACGGTTCAGCGGACTAAGTTGGTCAGACAATCCGCCCGTGTGTACGCGGCCTAAATCTACAGGAGCCTATCCAGTGACTGATGTATTTCCTCTTGCCCCAAGACTACCTCATTTCCTTTTTATTTGCTGACCACTTTCATTCTAAATCTCAATATCCTACATTTATATTTATACATAGAGTCTGGAAAATTATCCAATTGATCACTGAACATACTGTCCTTGTCTTTGGATGTCTTAGATAACTGGAAAAAAGCAGGAATCTTTTTTCCTCACCAAAGATTTTCATACAATACACTGCTCTGTTGGAGCAATTTGAAGTATCATTAAACCCTTAATGTATAAAAAATATCATTACAATAAATAGTAAATTGAATACATAACAACTTTCAGCATTGAAAAGTAAAATACACCTGGTTCATCCTAACGTTTAGTAGAGATACCACCTTGTCTGGGGTCATACTTCAGACTTGCTCAGATCAACTTGCTAGACACTCCTCCCACAGATATTTCCCTGCTGATGTGAATGAGCAGGGGAAGCTCATGTGACCTCTACAGAATGCACAGCAAAAATGGTATTTAAATTTTTTTTGCCATTGTTATATATATTGTTATAATGATCAATTGCATGGGACCACTGTGTGGTTAATATCACTTTAACCTACCCAAGCAATTATTTTTTTCAGTATTTTCAATGTTGGCATGCCTTTCAGATACAGACCAAAATAACCCTTTTAATTTACCTTTATTCCCTAATGCCCTGTACACACAACCGGACTTTCCAGCAGACTAGGTCCGACGGACTTCTGGCAGAGTTCCAAAGGACTTTCCGAACGAACGGACTTGCCCACACATGACTGGACTTTCTGGCAGACTAGGTCCGCCGGTCTTCTCGACAGAATTCTGATGGAGTTACGGCGGACTTCCAAATGAACGGACTAAAGTCTGTTCATTTTGAACATGATGAGTTACGACGGGACTAGAAAAGGAAGCCAATCTAGCCGCTTTCATCGCTACTTTTATACACCTTGCGAGCCCCGTCGCCTGGTATGGATTTTAAGGGGTGATCCCACCCCTTATGATGTCACAGTCCTGGGGCATGCTGGGGACTAAGACCCCCGTAGCTGCCTAATAAACTACTTTAAAAACCTGTCTAGTGTGTTTGTTTTTTTATTGACTTTCCCCCAGGTGAATGGGTAGGGGTACAATGTACCCTATACTTATTCACATAGGGTGGGGGGCCGGGATCTGGGGGCCCTTTTACTAAAGAGGGCTCCTGGATTCCGATAAGCCCCCCGCCCGCAGACCCCAACAACCAATGGCCAGGGTTGTCGGGAAGAGGCCCTTGTCCTCATCAACATGGGGACAAGGTGCTTTGGGGTGGGGGTGCCCGCAGGATGCCCCCCTTCCCCAAAGCACCCACCCCCATGTTGAAGGCATGAGGCCTGGTACGGTTCAGGAGGGGGTGGGTGCTTGCTCGTCCCCACCCCCTTTCCTGACCGGCCAGGCTGCGTGCTCGGATAAAGGTCTGGTATGGATCTTGGGGGGACCTCCATACTGTTTTTTCAGCATAGGGGGTTCCCCTTAAAATCCATACCAGACCTAAGGGACATTGTTGCCTCTCTGTCAGGAAAGGTTCCACCCACTGATGATACTGTCTGACATTTGGTGTGCAGTACTGTGGTCCACCAGCAGGTGTCTCCTGGAAGTCTGTAACTGCCTGGGGTGCCTTCCCCTGTAAGTAGTATTATATGATCCTTGGGCCGCAGTACTGGTGTCCACCAGTGGGTGGTTCCTGGCAGTGTGGGGCCGACATCATCTCCTGCAATTAGCCACCCACTTTGACGTCCACCCTCCCCTCACTGAATCACTATCCTCATCAGATGGACTTTAATACTCCACCGGACCGTGATAGGCACTTTTAGCTGGGAAGATCAAAGGAGACTATACTTCACTGTGTCCAGCCATTTCCACCCTTTCCTGCCTGGATCTGAAAATGCCAGCTACACAGGATCTGTTGTGATCTGCAGTCCCACACCATCTCCTCAGCACAGATGATGGAATTGAATGCTACTCCTCTTTCTTTCATGTGAGTGGATATTGCTGTTTAATCAATTGTTTTGTGATACATACTCAGAGGCGCCCTTTTCCTTGTTCATATTCTAGTTTATTGGAACCCGCTTTTGGTTTTCATTGTGGCTGCCCTGACCGACCGTTTGACATATATATATATATATGGGTGTACATATGTGTACATATATACATCATTCTATCTTTGCCTTTGGACTATTGGGTACTACGTTTTGAGGTATCTGCACATTGCACCTTTTTATTTGTTCAATGTCTTATGTTTAGAAGCTTTTAGTGCTACATGCACAGATTCCTGCACCGTGTCCAAAAAAAACTATCATTATTATAATTATCTTGCCATTTTTTATTGTTATTCCCTATTATCGCTTTTTTAAAAAAGGTTCTTTGTTGTTTTATGATCATTTACTGTAACTGCACTATTTGTATGTAATGTATGTTCATTTTACAGTTACCTCTACAAAAAATTTTTCACTAAGTGCATTTACATCCCTTTTGTCCCTTCCCTGTTCCACCTTCCTTTTCATTCATTGCCCATCTTCCTCCCCTCCCTCTCCCCATTCATTTTTTTTTTTTGTTATGGACCTTTTAAAAGACAAGAAACCGATAGACACAATGTTTTAGAAGAATTGTAACTATCTTACCATCAAACATTTTTTCAAATGATATTAAACTAACTGGTGCCACTAGGTATACGCTTTGAGGCAGATTCAAGCACCTAGAAAAAATTGTCAGTAACACCAATCAGCAATGGTGGGACAAATTTTTCTTAGAAAAATACATTTCTGCTAAGGTCTCACCCCGAGGCCATAGAATCACTAAAGATCCTTATTTGGGTGCTGTTAATAAAAAAGAATGGGAAAACATTTCAGAATTTTGCACATCGAAGTGGATGGAAATCCTTATCGAACACAGAACGCATCTGTTTGATAAACTCAGACTTGAAGCTAAACCCAATGCATCAAGTATTATTGAACGGGAGGGTCACTGTTCCACTCTCCTGGCTTGATGTTCTAAAAAAGAACACCAAGTCAGATGAGGACTACCTGATCAAAACAAAATTGTGTAAATTTAAAAGAGACCTTGATGATTTTAACCTTAATATAGTGTTTAACTGGAAATCTAAACCCACATCACCCGTGTTGGAGACCAGATCCATACGCCCCCCTCCCTCACACTCCCTACCTGCTTCAGGTATCAGATCCCTATGTTGCTCCCTCTAATGAGTCTTTCCCTCCCTTGGAGGAATCCTCAAGACAACTCGACTACTAGTCTGGGTAATTTGAGAAACATACAGAAATTCTGCAAACTGTGAAGATTTTTAATCTATCATCCCTTCAGCTTTCCACTGCAGATATCAGTTTACTCAGCAGAGGACTTCATTTTGCTCCTATAAACAAGCCCAATCCCTTTCTCTTATTTAAGGATCTGAACAGGTAAATACGTAACTGACTCTCAAAATATTTTCCCTTGCTAAACAAAATAAACCCACTACAGATGGCATATCTTTCCCTCCAGTCATCCCACCTCAAGAGATATTTGAATATGATGGTGACATCATTGACATCTTAGAACCTTTTACTAATGAAGAAAACACATTAAAGGGATTGTAAAGTGAATATTTTTTTTTTTTTTTTAAATAACAAACATGTTATACTTACCTCCACTGTGCAGCTCGTTTTGCACAGAGTGGCCCCGAATCTGCTCTTCTGGGGTCCCTCGGCAGCTGTCTCGGCTTCCTCCCGCGGGTGCTTCTCACGTTCATGCGAGCTCCCTCGCATGGTGAGAAGCATCTGCGGGCGCGCTCCCGTGATACAGCCGGCGGCTATAGCTGCTCACTGTATCACACGGCCCTGCCCCCGGCACTCCGCGTCAGTGGATGTGATTGACAGCATTGTGAGCCATTGTGAGTCCATTCGTGACGTAACACGTAGGAAATCGGAAGTGACGTTCGTATCATCCATCGATCCGTCTAGTTGTGTGTGCCTGTTTATTCGCTCCTGTCTGTGAGTAGATATAGTTTGTTTTACAAATAAATCGTTCGTTTTAAAACTACTACACCATGGAGGATATCTTTTACTTGTTATTTTGAGCATTGTTGGTCGACCAAAACTACAAGGAAGAGCGGCACTGTCAGAAGTCCCAGTCACAGCCTATCTGATCCCCCGGAATTTCCCCTGCAAATTTGCTTTCTTGCTGTAACCTTACAGCTGTGAGGTAATTATTTAGGATTATCCACATTAACACGGGATACCGCTTGGAGGAGAACTACTTTGGCACATTGCACTTTATGTCTGGTTGTGAAATCACACTTTAGATCTGCACGATTGGACTGTGTATGGGACACTATCGAGATTCACTATTTGTCGCTGCTATTTTGCTGCTATTTTTTTTTTCATTTTTACTAAGGATTATATTGTTGTTTTTTATGTTCTTTTGCACATCTAAACTATCCATAGAATTGTTTTGGATTATTTGCTACACTAATTTATCGGTACATAATTTTTGTAGTTTTATCTTAGATGTTTGAATTTTTCTTTTTTTGTTTTATCTTAGACGTTCCACTCCCTTTTATATAGTTATTGCAATTCACTATTTGCACTTTATAGCTGGAGACCCCTTTTTTTCTTATTGTATAGACACTGGTATGATGCACTATTAATATTTTATATCAGATGTTCATTTCCATGCAATTTTATAGTACCACATACTAAGCACTATTGCACCTGTTTTTCATAGTTTGTGAAGTATTGACAGTTAGTGATGGACGAACTTCCGACGGGACGTTTCGCGAACGCGAAACGCGAACGGACACAAACGTTCGCGAAAACGACCGTTCGCCGCGGGCTCCATTGACTTCAATGGGAGGCGAATTTCGCAAACCTTTAGGTCGAATTTGCGGCCACGGGGTAATTATTAGGGGGTAGCACGTAGTCCCACCACCTGGACAATAGCATAATACATGTATGAGGTGAATTTGGGATCGATAACTACAAGCATTTTTTTTTTATTTGGGAAATTGTTCTGACAATTCAGGACTATGGAGCTAATGAAGGCAATGGAGGAGAGGGAAGGTCAGGGACCAGGGTAGGCAAACAAGAGGGTGCAGGAGATACAGAGCACTGACAGCAGCACCGTAATACAGAGCACTGACATCAGCACCGTGACATACAGCGCTGACAGCAGCTCCGTGACATACAGCGCTGACAGCAGCTCCGTGACATACAGCGCTGACAGCAGCTCCGTGACATACAGCGCTGACAGCAGCTCCGTGACATACAGCGCTGACAGCAGCTCCGTGACATACAGCGCTGACAGCAGCACCGTGACATACAGCGCTGACAGCAGCTCCGTGACATACAGCGCTGACAGCAGCTCCGTGACATACAGCGCTGACAGCAGCTCCGTGACATACAGCACTGACAGCAGCTCCGTGACATACAGCGCTGACAGCAGCTCCGTGACATACAGCGCTGACAGCAGCACCGTGACATACAGCGCTGACAGCAGCTCCGTGACATACAGCGCTGACAGCAGCTCCGTGACATACAGCGCTGACAGCAGCTCCGTGACATACAGCGCTGACAGCAGCTCCGTGACATACAGCGCTGACAGCAGCTCCGTGACATACAGCGCTGACAGCAGCTCCGTGACATACAGCGCTGACAGCAGCTCCGTGACATACAGCGCTGACAGCAGCTCCGTGACATACAGCGCTGACAGCAGCTCCGTGACATACAGCGCTGACAGCAGCTCCGTGACATACAGCGCTGACAGCAGCTCCGTGACATACAGCGCTGACAGCAGCTCCGTGACATACAGCGCTGACAGCAGCACCGTGACATACAGCGCTGACAGCAGCTCCGTGACATACAGCGCTGACAGCAGCTCCGTGACATACAGCGCTGACAGCAGCTCCGTGACATACAGCACTGACAGCAGCTCCGTGACATACAGCGCTGACAGCAGCTCCGTGACATACAGCGCTGACAGCAGCACCGTGACATACAGCGCTGACAGCAGCTCCGTGACATACAGCGCTGACAGCAGCTCCGTGACATACAGCGCTGACAGCAGCTCCGTGACATACAGCGCTGACAGCAGCTCCGTGACATACAGCGCTGACAGCAGCTCCGTGACATACAGCGCTGACAGCAGCTCCGTGACATACAGCGCTGACAGCAGCTCCGTGACATACAGCGCTGACAGCAGCTCCGTGACATACAGCGCTGACAGCAGCTCCGTGACATACAGCGCTGACAGCAGCTCCGTGACATACAGCGCTGACAGCAGCACCGTGACATACAGCGCTGACAGCAGCTCCGTGACATACAGCGCTGACAGCAGCTCCGTGACATACAGCGCTGACAGCAGCTCCGTGACATACAGCGCTGACAGCAGCTCCGTGACATACAGCGCTGACAGCAGCTCCGTGACATACAGCGCTGACAGCAGCACCGTGACATACAGCGCTGACAGCAGCTCCGTGACATACAGCGCTGACAGCAGCTCCGTGACATACAGCGCTGACAGCAGCTCCGTGACATACAGCACTGACAGCAGCTCCGTGACATACAGCGCTGACAGCAGCTCCGTGACATACAGCGCTGACAGCAGCACCGTGACATACAGCGCTGACAGCAGCTCCGTGACATACAGCGCTGACAGCAGCTCCGTGACATACAGCGCTGACAGCAGCTCCGTGACATACAGCGCTGACAGCAGCTCCGTGACATACAGCGCTGACAGCAGCTCCGTGACATACAGCGCTGACAGCAGCACCGTAAGCAGCCCCAGGAGGAAGTCAGCACAGCACAGGGATGGTGTGATCCCCTCATAATAAGAACCCCCAGGAGGAAGTCAGCACAGCACAGGGATGGTGGGAGCCCCTCATAATAAGAACACCCAGGAGGAAGTCAGCACAGCACAGGGATGGTGGGAACCCCTCATAATAAGCAGCCCCAGTAGAAATATGACACCGCTCAACCTCTTCAAAGAGGAGGGTAGGGGCATATAGTACGGTGTGCTTTTTTGGGTCAGGGAAGTGAGCCAAATGAATTAAGAAGGTCTGTGTGCTTGATTCCAAAAATTGTTTATAGACATATACATGGTCTACTGATCACATGTGTTGAATTCCTCCGAGATCCATGCCTCATTCATTTTTAGAAATGTGAGGTAGTTAACACTGTGGTGAGCTAGGCGAGTACGCTTATCGGTCACAATCCCCCCTGCTGCGCTGAACGTCCTTTCGGACAGGACACTGGATGAGGGGCAAGCCAACAGTTCGATTGCAAATTGGGCAAGCTCTGGCCAGAGGTCAAGCCTGCCCACCCAGTAGTCTAGGGGTTCATCACTCCTCAGAGCGTCCACATCGGCCGTTAACCCAATGTAGTCGGACACCTGACGGTCTAGGCGTTCCCTGATGCTGGATCCGGATGACACCTGTCGATGGGTCGGCTGAAAGAATGACCTCATATCCGAAGTCACCAACACATCTTCAAACCGGCCTCTTCTTGCAGGCGCTGTTGGATTGGTACCCGCAAATCCTTCTCTGGGAGTGGGAATTGCTCCTCTGCCAGCGCACGCAAAAGCAGAATGCAGCATTTCTCGAAGCAAGGCCTGGAAGTGCTGCATTCTGACAGCCCTCTGCGACGGCGGTAACATTTCCGCCATTTTGTGTTTGTACCGGGGGTCTAAGTACGTTGCCACCCAGTACTGGTCCTTGACCCTCATGCTTTTTATACGGGGGTCCCTATTAAAACACTGGAGCATGAAGGCCCCCATTTGCACTAAAGTGGAAGCGGTGTGGTGGCCTGGCTCCTGCTCATCATCCAGGATAATGTCGTCCTCTTCATTCTCCTCTCCCCATCCTCGCACAACAGGGATCCCAGAAAGGTTTAAAGCATGCTCTTCTTGCTCCTGCTCATCCGCCCCGGCACCATCCTCCTCTGACTCCTCATCAGACTCCTGTTGTTGACTTGTCTCAGATAGAGTAGCCCCCCCTGGGAATTCATCCAGCATTGCGACTTCCTCATCTTCCCGCTCCTGCTCCTCCACAGCCTGATCAATGACACGACGCAATGCACGCTCCAGAAAGAAGGCATAAGGTACCATGTCACTGATGGCGCCATGGCTGCGACTGACCAGTTTGGTGATCTCCTCAAATGGCCGCAGAAGTCTGCATGTGTCGCGCATGAGCAGCCACTGGCGCGGTGAAAAAAAACCCAGCTCCCCAGAACCGTTTCTTTCGCAGAGTTCATACAGGTAGACGTTAACTGCACGTTTCTGCTGGAGCAGCCTATCAAGCATATAGAAGGTTGAGTTCCATCGCGTCGGGCAATCGCAAATAAGACGTCTGACCGGCAGATGGTGTCGCCGCTGAATGTCAGCAAGGCGAGCCATGGCCGTGTAAGATCTTCTGAAATGGGCCGAGATTTTCCTTGCCTGCCGCAAGATGTCCTGGACCCCAGGGTATTTGACAAGGAATCGCTGCACGACCAAGTTTAAGACGTGTGCCATGCACGGCACGTGCGTGATTTTGCCCTGTTTCAATGCGCTAAGCAGATTGGCACCGTTGTCACACACCACTTTACCAACTGTCAAATTGAGCGGTGTTAGCCACTCATCTGCCTGTGAACGCAAAGCTGAAAGGAGTGCCGGGCCAGTGTGGCTCTTTGCTTCCAGGCACAACAGACGCAGCACGGCATGGCAACGTCTCACCTGGCATGTGGAATAGGTTCTGGGGAGCTTGGGCGGTGCAGTGGAAGAGACGCTAGCAGCGGAAAAGGAGGAGGCAGCTGAGGAGGAGAGGGAGGAGGATGGAGTAGGAGGAGGAGAAGAAGAGTCAGGCCTGCATGCAATCCGTGGCGGTAAAACCAAATCTACACGGGTGCCACGGGTTACATGCTTGACGGCCGTCAGAAGGTTCACCCAGTGGGCAGTAAAACTGATATACCTTCCCTGCCCGTGTTTGCTAGACCACGTGTCTGTGGTCAGATGTATCTTGGCACCGACACTGTGTGCCAGAGATACATTCACTTGCCGCTGAACATGGCCATATAGCTCTGGGATGCCCTTCTCTGAGAAATACTTCCTTCCTGGGACCTTCCATTGTGGTGTTCCAATGGCCACAAATTTGCGAAAGGCCTCCGAGTCCACCAGTTTATATGGCAGTAGTTGGCGGGCTATGAGTTCTGACAAGCCAGCCGCCAACCGTTGGGCAAGAGGGTTATCCGGCGTCATCATTTTTTTACGCTCAAACATTAGGCCCACGGAAGCCTGCCTTTTTGCAGAAAAATGTGAGCTTGGCGTGATGGAAGGTGGAGTGGAGGACAATTGTGAGGAGAGAGGAGAAGGAGAAGTAGAAGACGAGGCTGGACGGTGAGAGCCTGCAGTGTGGCTTTGTGTGTTCCGTTGCTCCCACTGGGCTCGGTGATGGCTGCTCATGTGCCTTCTTAAGGCGGTCGTCCCTAGGTGAGTATTGGGCTTACCGCGACTAACGCGTTGACTGCAAAGATTGCAGATGGCAACGCTATTGTCAGCAGCGGACACGTTAAAAAAAGCCCACACTGCGGAGCCATGTGCCGGTGTCCTGGGAGCGCCAGATGTGACCGTACATGGTCGATGACTCGCTCCTGATACATTTGCAGTCTGCTTTGTCCCTGCTGTGCAATGTAAGTCATTGCTGCTTCTCCTCCCTATCTGCTGGTCCATATCTCCCTCTGAACTCCCCTCCTCTTCCTCTCTTGTGGGCACCCACGTGACATCACTAGACACGTCATCATCAACGTCACCTTCCCCACCGCTATAAGTAGAGTAGGCAGCAACACCGGGGACCAACCTCCTCCTTGGGCTGATCTGGGTACTGGCGTCAGACTGCTGAGTAGCGCTTGTTGCTACCTCCTCTTCCTGATCCAATACCAAGAGTGGCTGCGCATCAGAAATGTCCTCTTGATATGGATCGGAAAATAATTCCAGTGACTCAAGCGGAAGGTATGTGGTGGTGGTGGTGGTGGTCGTGTTGTTGGTGGTAGTGTCTTTGGGGGTGCACATAGCAGAGAGTGAAGAAGAGGGTGCAGATCGAGAGGATGAGGAGGGTGCAGAAGAGTAAGGCTGAGCGAGCCACTCAACCAAGTCTGGTGCATCCTTTAAAGTAATTGAACGCACCTTCTGCAACTTCCCACTTTGGCTCAAGCCTGTTGCTCCTGCCCTACCCCTACCACCCCTGCGGAAGGGCCTGCCTCTTCCTCTGCATGTCATTTTTTAAATGACCCTGTGACAAAACTCTTAGTCCCTATACCGCTGAAGGACTGCTGCAGTATAGGTGAGCGGTCAGCAGTGGTGCACGTCAACCCTATCTATTGTGGACCTATAGCGGTCCTTACAGAACAGCAGACTGTACCGCACTCAAGCCTATGTACCGTAGCACCCTATACCAAGTTACCAGTCCTTATAAGAACTTTTGTGGACCAAGCAGGTTGTGTATTAGTGTTTAGCAGACTGTACGTCAGTCCCTATACCGCTGAAGGACTGCTGCAGTATAGGGCAGCGGTCAGCAGTGGTGCACGTCAACCCTATCTATTGTGGACCGATAGCGGTCCTTACAGAACAGCAGACTGTACCGCACTCAAGCCTATGTACCGTAGCACCCTATACCAAGTTACCAGTCCTTATAAGAACTTTTGTGGACCAAGCAGGTTGTGTATTAGTGTTTAGCAGACTGTACGTCAGTCCCTATACCGCTGAAGGACTGCTGCAGTATAGGGCAGCGGTCAGCAGTGGTGCACGTCAACCCTATCTATTGTGGACCGATAGCGGTCCTTACAGAACAGCAGACTGTACCGCACTCAAGCCTATGTACCGTAGCACCCTATACCAAGTTACCAGTCCTTATAAGAACTTTTGTGGAACAAGCAGGTTGTGTGTTAGTGATTAGCAGACTGTACGTCAGTCCCTATACCAATGAAGGACTGCTGCAGTATAGGGCAGCGGTCAGCAGTAGTGCACGGCAACCCTATGTATTGTGGACCGATAGCGGTCCTTACAGAACAGCAGACTGTACTGCACTCAGGCCTATGTACCGTAGCACCCTATACCAAGTTACCAGTCCTTATAAGAACTTTTGTGGACCAAGCAGGTTGTGTGTTAGTGTTTAGCAGACTGTGCGTCAGTCCCTATACCGCTGAAGGACTGCTGCAGTATAGGGCAGCGGTCAGCAGTAGTGCACGGCAACCCTATGTATTGTGGACCGATAGCGGTCCTTACAGAACAGCAGACTGTAACGCACTCAGGCCTATGTACCGTAGCACCCTATACCAAGTTACCAGTCCTTATAAGAACTTTTGTGGACCAAGCAGGTTGTGTGTTAGTGATTAGCAGACTGTACGTCAGTCCCTATACCAATGAAGGACTGCTGCAGTATAGGGCAGCGGTCAGCAGTAGTGCACGGCAACCCTATGTATTGTGGACCGATAGCGGTCCTTACAGAACAGCAGACTGTAACGCACTCAGGCCTATGTACCGTAGCACCCTATACCAAGTTACCAGTCCTTATAAAAACTTTTGTGGACCAAGCAGGTTGTGTGTTAGTGTTTAGCAGACTGTGCGTCAGTCCCTATACCGCTGAAGGACTGCTGCAGTATAGGGCAGCGGTCAGCAGTGGTGCACGTCAACCCTATCTATTGTGGACCGATAGCGGTCCTTACAGAACAGCAGACTGTACCGCACTCAAGCCTATGTACCGTAGCACCCTATACCAAGTTACCAGTCCTTATAAGAACTTTTGTGGACCAAGCAGGTTGTGTATTAGTGTTTAGCAGACTGTACGTCAGTCCCTATACCGCTGAAGGACTGCTGCAGTATAGGGCAGCGGTCAGCAGTGGTGCACGTCAACCCTATCTATTGTGGACCGATAGCGGTCCTTACAGAACAGCAGACTGTACCGCACTCAAGCCTATGTACCGTAGCACCCTATACCAAGTTACCAGTCCTTATAAGAACTTTTGTGGAACAAGCAGGTTGTGTGTTAGTGATTAGCAGACTGTACGTCAGTCCCTATACCAATGAAGGACTGCTGCAGTATAGGGCAGCGGTCAGCAGTAGTGCACGGCAACCCTATGTATTGTGGACCGATAGCGGTCCTTACAGAACAGCAGACTGTAACGCACTCAGGCCTATGTACCGTAGCACCCTATACCAAGTTACCAGTCCTTATAAGAACTTTTGTGGACCAAGCAGGTTGTGTGTTAGTGATTAGCAGACTGTACGTCAGTCCCTATACCAATGAAGGACTGCTGCAGTATAGGGCAGCGGTCAGCAGTAGTGCACGGCAACCCTATGTATTGTGGACCGATAGCGGTCCTTACAGAACAGCAGACTGTACTGCACTCAGGCCTATGTACCGTAGCACCCTATACCAAGTTACCAGTCCTTATAAAAACTTTTGTGGACCAAGCAGGTTGTGTGTTAGTGTTTAGCAGACTGTGCGTCAGTCCCTATACCGCTGAAGGACTGCTGCAGTATAGGGCAGCGGTCAGCAGTAGTGCACGGCAACCCTATGTATTGTGGACCGATAGCGGTCCTTACAGAACAGCAGACTGTAACGCACTCAGGCCTATGTACCGTAGCACCCTATACCAAGTTACCAGTCCTTATAAGAACTTTTGTGGACCAAGCAGGTTGTGTGTTAGTGATTAGCAGACTGTACGTCAGTCCCTATACCAATGAAGGACTGCTGCAGTATAGGGCAGCGGTCAGCAGTAGTGCACGGCAACCCTATGTATTGTGGACCGATAGCGGTCCTTACAGAACAGCAGACTGTACCGCACCCAAGCCTATGTACCGTAGCACCCTAGACAGACCAAGTTACCAGTCCTGATAAAGAGCTTTGTGGAACAAGTGAGTTGTGAATGATTAGCAGACTGCAGCAGAAGGGCAGCAGTCAAGTATAATATTCTTTCTATATTTGGAAGAAAGAATATTATACGTGTACAAGCCTATTACCGTACCACTGATACCAGTCCTGAAAAGAACCTTTGTGGAACTAATAGTAACAGCAAGTCTTTAAAATTATCCTCACTGCCTGACACACTGCTTCCTGCCTGTCCCTATACAAATTGGCAAAAAAGAGTAGGCTGGAACGATTAGCTGGAACAGCTCTTTTGTGGACCTGATAGTAACAGCTAATGATGATGATGATGATGATGATGAAGAAAGACTAATCTGGCTGAGCTGTCCCTAAAATAGCAGCATACAGCGCTCTGTCCCTTTATCTAAACTGACAAAAGAAACTCAGGCTGCTGACCTAACACCTATACCAGTCCTGAAAAGAACTTTTGTGTACCAAATAGCTAGCGTTTTCTCTGTCCCTACTCCACACAGGATCCTTTCCCTACAGTGACAGAAGAAAGAATGTAAAATGGCCACCGGATCGGGTGTATTTATAGGTTAGGGGGAATGTCCAAGTGTCCATGAGCTGTCATGTCTCAATTGGTTGTCCTGTAACACATGATAAACGTGTCACGAAAGGTTAAAGTTCTTGTATACATTAAACACGTAAGTCCGCCGGGGCGAACGACGGAAAAAGGCGTTCGAACCCGCGGACGGCGAAAGTCGGAAATTCGCCGCGAAACGACCGCCGGGCGAACCGTTCGGCCATCACTATTGACAGTCACCTTTCATCACATAAGTTTATTGTTTATTTTTCTCTTGGTATCTAAGGAAGCGCAACACACCCCCCCTCTGTATTGTGAGCCAATGGCTGCGCTGCTTTCCATCCATCCACTCCAGCCAATCAGCGGCCAGGCTGAACGGTGGAAAGGACGTCGGGGGACGAGCTCGGGACTTTCGAGGGGTGAGGTAAGTAAAACGGGGGGCGCAGGCACTGTCAGATGTTTTTTCACCTTAATGCATAGAATGCATTAAGGTGAAAAAACATTTACCTTTACAACCCCTTTAAGTCTCTTCACACAGCACCTCGCCACCTCACCACCAATAGTACACTCATCTTTTAAACCTAAGTCAGTTTTTTATCCCGCCCAGTCCAAAGGTCCCTACCTTGAAAGTTTTTACAGAGTAGTCTATGCTGATTTCCTCAAGCTTTGTCAGACATCTTCCCATGTACCACCTCATATATATAATCTCTCTCTTTCTGAAACTCAGGCCTTAGACTCCCTTATCCACACGTTGGATGTTATCATTAAATCCGCCGACAAAGATGGAGGCATAGTTTTGCAAAATAAGGCAGACTATATCAAGGAAGCTCACAGATGTCTCTCTGATAGGGCCACATACAAGAAGCTCAAAAAAGATCTGACCACTAATTTTGCTAGTGAAGTTAATGTTTTAGTCAAATCAGCTCTTGAATACAGAGTGATTAGGAAAGCAGAGGCCTCTTTTTTCATAAAAAGCTTTTATCAGACCCCATACTTTTATCATTTGCCCAAAGTCCACAAAAATCTCACTTCCCCTCCTGGCAGGTCCATTGTGGCCGCCATGGATAGTGTCACTACTGGTTGTAGTCAATACATTGATCAATACTTACAACCGATCGTCCAACAGTTACCATCTTATATTAGAGATGGTACACATCTCTTGGAATTACTTGCACCTTATAAGTGGGAATATTCCTACATATGGCTGTCCTTAGATGTCACTTCGATCTATACCTCAATCCCGCATCATTCTGGCCTATTAACCTTGGAATTTTTCCTTGCACAGGACCCCCTAATCAACCCCAGGCAAGCTGCATTTATTCTGGAGGCTACTAACTCTTGCCTGACCTATAATTATTTTGACTTTGATAGCGAATTTTACTTACAAACACAACGGACCGCCATGGGAGCTAACTTCTCCCCATGTTATGCCAATTTGGCTATGGGATTCTGGGAAAAGAATTACATCTCACAGAATAATCCCTACTCTGCAAACATCGCATTTTTTGGCCGATACATTGACAATCTAATCGTAATCTGGGGTGGCTCTCCTGATTTGATTTCCTCATTTGTTCATCATTGCAACCACAATCCCTACGGCATATCTTTTACATATGTCTCCGAATCCAGTAGCCTGGCTTTTTTGGCTTTGGAATTGGGTTACGTGGATGAAACCATCATTGCCAAGAATTATAAAAAACCAACAGCTGGCAATTCTTTTTTGCACTATAGAGGTTGCCATTACTCAAAATGGACACAAAATATACCCAAAGGCCAGTTTTGTAGTTTATGACAAAATTTTACCTTGGACATTGATTACGATACACTAAGTATTTCATAAAAAAGAAATTTGCTGACAAAGAATACACAAAAGAGTTGGTAGATCGAGCATGTGATTACTACTCAAAAGGCAAGCCAACCAGAAAAGAAAGAGATGAAACAACAGATCATTCTATGAGATTTATCACCACCTTCAATTTCCAATACAAAAAAAAATGGAAAACATTTTAAATAAACACTGGAACATGCAGCAGGATCCCCTCCTTAAGACTATTCTTCCATCTGTACCTAAAATGACCTACCACAAAGCCCCCTCTCTTAAAAATAAAATTGCTCAGCGTAAACTCTCAATCGATCAAATCACCCCTAGCCTCATACCTTTGGTGGGCATGTACCAATGCAAAAAAAAAAACTTGTTGTAAAACCTGTATGTTTGTCCAGCATGGTAAAAAAAATCCTTTTATTCTAAGGGCAAAACATACCCACTAGATCACTTCTACAACTGCTCATCTGAGTTTGTTGAATATGGCCTCACGTGCCATTGTGGGTTGATCTATGTTGGGGCAAACTATCTGGGTCTGGGTCATCGAGCAAGTTCCCAAATCAATGACCGAGGCCGAATGTTTCAAAAAATTGTGTGCAAGAGAGAGATTTTGGATATATTGTCTTGATGTTCTCTCGTCTAGTGGCCTCAATGAAGGGATAGAGATAGCTACATATATACCTTTGTCATTTTTATCACAGGTTTCTTTATATTTATCTCTGTTTTTAATATATGGGGGTGGTGGGTTCGCTCTTCATATTTTCAGTAAGTATTGTTAACTCTGTGTCGGGGCTTGCTTAGCCTTTCCTTCTCTGGTTGGCTGCTCAGCTATCGGCTGATGGTCAGCTCTCATCTCTCTCCACAGTTACCAAGCTGTTCCTGATCCCGCTCATCTGACCTGCCTATTTAAAGCTGTCCAGCTCACTATATCTCTGCCTTTGCTTGGTCACATCACAATAAACCATCTCCTGCTACCTGTTTAAAGACTGGCTCGCTGACATTCCTTCTGGCTCCTTATCCTGCTTGCTGTTCCTCCACTTGGATCCCTGACTTCTGGCCTGACTGACTACTCGATCCGGTTACTGGACTCTGGCTATGCTTTGACTATGCTTACACTATTTACCTTTTATTTTTATTTAATAAACAAGTGTGATTTAATTGCACTTCTGTCTCGGTCTGATTCATAGTTTCTGACACTCTGGAGGCAGTGCGATGTCACATCTTGTCCCCATTATTTATGATCCACGATCTTACTATATTTCTCCCCTATTCCCCTTTTCCCTCCCCCCTTTTTTATCTGTGATTCTCTATTTTGATCCATTCATTTTATTTACTTATTTTCAATGAAAATGACCTATATCCCTCTATGAATAATGGCTGTATAGTGACTCATATCTGCTAAATTAATAATTTTACAAAATGTATTTGCAATTGTTTTTTAATTGATTGGTTGCAGTAATTTGTATGTATTTTATTTTAATATGCATCATGTATCAAGTTTTTACTAAGTTTCTCTAGCATTGTGTTTACCTTATATTGTCTTTGTCTATATCACTGTTGGCCCTTTTTCTCCTCCCCCTTCCCTTCCTCCTTCCTCATACACTTTGGTCCCGCCCTTGCCTGCTTATAAAAGTTCTTCCCTATGCCTTTATACTTTATGATTGAGAAAGGAATGTGGCTATTTTTTCCACCTATAGCCAGCTTGTTCTGAAACGCGTTGCATACTTATGATGTCACGGCTGGGCACCGTCCTTTATTTGCTCCCCAAGCCTCACTTTTATTACGGATACACAGCTGTGTGTCCCTCTCCACACCATAGAGGCAGAACAAAAGCTGTGGCTTTGATGTCCACCTTCCCCTCACTGAATCACTATCCTCATCAGATGGACTTTAATACTCCACTGGACCGTGATAGGCACTTTTATCTGGGAAAATCAAAGGAGACTATACTTCGCTGTGTCCAGCCATTTCCACCCTTTCCTGCCTGGATCTGATGCAATGCCAGCTACACAGGATCTGCTGTGACCTGCAGTCCCACACCATCTCCTCAGCCCAGATGATGGAATTGAATGCTATTCCTCTTTCTTTCATGTGAGTGGATATTGCTGTATTAATAAATTGTTTTGTAATACATACTCAGAGGCTGCCCTGACTGACCGTTTGACATATATATATTACGGGTGTATATATATATATATATATATATATATACACACATCATTCTACCTTACCTTTTGAGGTATCTGCATATTGTGCCTTTTTACTTGTTCAATGTGGAGAGATAGGAGCTGAGTGGCCAGCTCAGAGAAGGAAGGGCTGAGCCCAGCCTTGACACAAACCGAACACTCTATCTCTTGTTTGTGATAGAGAAAGTTACCTGCATTGTTCCTGATCAAGCCTCACATTTTTCTGCCTCTCTTTGCTGTTGGATTTCCCTGTGTATTACCTGGATCGGATATTGGACTATTCCCTGAACTCAGCATGCCTTATTACCTAGACTGCCTTAGAACCATGCTATCTGTCTGCTAAACTGCAAGTAGTCTGTTTGCTCTGTTCTCGTCTGCCCCAGTGTGGTGTCTGACCACCTGCATTGAGGTAAACGTGACATTCATGTACATGTAAACGCACCTCCAGCAGTAACGTAGCAGTCAGAGCCTAAAGTTAATAGTTGTATGCTATACTTTAAGCTCAAACCACACTCCTCTGGTTCTGAAGCACAGCGGGTGAGCCTGATTAGTACATGGTTGCAGGGGGGTCCCCAGTCTTGGGCTTTTAGTCTCTCCACAAATGACCCAGCCAGAGGGTCAGTTGAAGGATTTTTCAAGGCCCTGGGTTTACGCTATGGTGATACTGATCATTCCCACTCAGCAGAAGCTAATCTTAGGTCATTACATCAGGGTAAATGCATCGCTGAGCAATACTGTTCTGATTTCCGCCGCTGGGCATCTGACTCAAGGTGGAATGACCCCACTCTAAGAAGCCAATTCAGGTTAGGGTTATGATTCCATCAAGGGAAGGCATACAGAGAGGTTTGTTTCTTTGTCCCCTAGTATGCTGCCCACCTTTTCTTATTTTCCTGAGCCCTCTCAGCCTCACCAGGAGGATGAGCCCATGCAAATTGGTGCTACCAATTTATCCTCTAGGGAAAAGGCTAGAAGGAGATCTCAGGGTCTCTGCTTATATTGTGGCATCCATAGCCACTTTGTCGTTAGCTGTCCTAATAAGCCAAGAAACTCCAAGAGTCTAGTGCAGGTGGGGTCTGCTTCCATAGACCATACTGTGTCTGTGTCCCTCAGAGGTGGCTTATTTGTTTCTGCACAACTTAGTTCTGCCAAGTTTTCTCACCACCTCTCTACTTTCATTGATTCTGGTGCTGCTAGCAATTCGGGACCTAGCACACAGTCTACATATTCCAGTGACTAAAGTGCACAGACCCTTCTCGGTCTTAGCCATTGATAATTCTCCCTTGTCCATGGGTCTGGTGACCTTGTGTATGGTATCTATTACCCTGACCATTGGGGAAGTTCACAGGGAGACAATCAGCTTCTACCTGATCTCTTCTCCTGCTTATCCCCTTATCTTGAGGTATCCCTGGCTGAAACATCATAACTTGCACATAGACTGGGCTGCAGAGGAGATTGGGTCCTGGTCCCAGACCTGCATCCAGAATTGCATTAAAACCGCTGACCAGTTGCCCATGTATATCTCTTGTGTGGCCAGTACCAATCACGTGTCTTTTTTCCAGTCCTATTCAGATCCTGTTCAAGACAACATTTCCAAATATGCCTACAGTTCACATAACCATGTACCTTTTATATGACTCTGTTATAACAAAAGACGCTGACAAGTCTATTGAATTCTCTACAGGCCACCTCTCTAGCCAATGGCTACAGCCTAAACCCTCTCCTCCTAGAAACCGAGCTTGTCTGTTGTCTCGTAGCCTTGAGCCCTGTTTGTAAACTTCCTGTCATGAACTAGATGTGACCAGAACTGTGTGATTGCGACAGAGTGAACCAGACATAAATAGGTGAAGGTAAATTTATTAAAGTAAATGCATATAAATGTGAACACACCACCAATACAGACTGAGTGAACAAACCAAACAAGGAGACAGTGAAGATAAACAAATAAACCAGCATATGTAGCAAAAGGAAGTATCAGAATCGTAGTCAAGCCAGGCCAGGGTCATAAATAGGAGGTCAGCAGTTGGGGGGACAAGGAGAAAGGGATTAGGTTGCAACAGGTTCAGGAGGCAGGCTGCAGGTCAGGGCACAAGGACAATACCAAGGCAAGGTGTGTGTGCACTTGCCGGGTATTTATACCATGGCTGCTATCAGTCATGTGACGCCTGACTGCAGATGGCAATACCTGCTCCACACTGCCAGGATCCCTCCGCTGGTGGACGCCAGTACTGCGGACCAAAGATTACATAATTCCAGCAGGAGACACCTGCTGATGGATCTCAGTACTGCACGCCAAATGATCGATATTACCAGCGGAGGGAACCTTTCCTGACAGTACCCTACATTAAGCTGGGCAGCCAGCATGGGCACATCAAGCGGGGCAGGTGGCACATCAAGTGGAGCAGCAGGCAAATCAAGCTGGGAAGCGGGCACGGGCACATCAAGCTGGGAAACGGGCACATCAAGCTGGGAAGCGGACAGGAACACCTCAGGCTGGACAGCAGACAGAAGCACATCGGACCGGGAAGCTGGCACATCGGACTGGAAGGCCAGCAGCGGCACGTCAGGCTGGAAGGCAGGCAGCAGCACGTCAAGCTGGAAGGCAGGCACTGGGACGTCAAGCTGGAAGGCAGGCACTGGGATGTCAGGCTGGAAGGCAGGCACTGGGACGTCAGGCTGGAAGGCAGGCACTGGGACGTCAGGCACGTCAGGCTGGACAGCAGGCACATCAGACTGGAAGGCATCGGACTGCAAGGCCGAGACATCAGACTGGAAGGCATCGGACTGCAAGGCCGGGACATCAGACTGGAAGGCATCAGGCTGGAAGGCCGGGACATCAGACTGGAAGGCATCAGGCTGGCAGGCCGGGACATCAGACTGGAAGGCATCAGGCTGGAAGGCCGGGACATCAGACTGGAAGGCATCAGGCTGGAAGGCCGGGACATCAGACTGGAAGGCATCAGGCTGGAAGGCCGGGACATCAGACTGGAAGGCATCAGGCTGGAAGGCCGGGACATCAGACTGGAAGGCATCAGGCTGGAAGGCCGGGACATCAGACTGGAAGGCATCAGGCTGGAAGGCCGGGACATCAGACTGGAAGGCATCAGGCTGGAAGGCCGGGACATCAGACTGGAAGGCATCAGGCTGGAAGGCCGGGACATCAGACTGGAAGGCATCAGGCTGGAAGGCCGGGACATCAGACTGGAAGGCATCAGGCTGGAAGGCCTGGACATCAGACTGGAAGGCATCAGGCTGGAAGGCCGGGACATCAGACTGGAAGGCATCAGGCTGGAAGGCCGGGACATCAGACTGGAAGGCATCAGGCTGGAAGGCCGGGACATCAGACTGGAAGGCATCAGGCTGGAAGGCCGGGACATCAGACTGGAAGGCATCAGGCTGGAAGGCTGGGACATCAGACTGGAAGGCATCAGGCTGGAAGGCCGGGACATCAGACTGGAAGGCATCAGGCTGGAAGGCCTGGACATCAGACTGGAAGGCTGGGACATCAGGCTGGAAGGCCTGGACATCAGACTGGAAGGCATCAGGCTGGAAGGCCTGGACATCAGACTGGAAGGCATCAGGCTGGAAGGCCGGGACATCAGACTGAAAGGCCGGGACATCAGACTGGAAGGCATCAGGCTGGAAGGCCTGGACATCAGACTGGAAGGCTGGGACATCAGGCTGGAAGGCCTGGACATCAGACTGGAAGGCATCAGGCTGGAAGGCCGGGCCATCAGACTGGAAGGCATCAGGCTGGAAGGCCGGGACATCAGACTGGAAGGTCGGGACATCAGACTGGAAGGCATCAGGCTGGAAGGCCGGGACATCAGACTGGAAGGCATCAGGCTGGAAGGCCGGGACATCAGACTGGAAGGCATCAGGCTGGAAGGCCGGGACATCAGACTGGAAGGTATCAGGCTGGAAGGCCGGGACATCAGACTGGAAGGCCGGGACATCAGACTGGAAGGCATCAGGCTGGAAGGCCGGGACATCAGACTGGAAGGCATCAGGCTGGAAGGCCGGGACATCAGACTGGAAGGCATCAGGCTGGAAGGCCGGGACATCAGACTGGAAGGCATCAGGCTGGAAGGCCGGGACATCAGACTGGAAGGCATCAGGCTGGAAGGCCGGGACATCAGACTGGAAGGCATCAGGCTGGAAGGCCGGGACATCAGGCTGGAAGGCCTGGACATCAGACTGGAAGGCCGGGACATCAGGCTGGAAGGCCGGGACATCAGACTGGAAGGCATCAGGCTGGAAGGCCTGGACATCAGACTGGAAGGCATCAGGCTGGAAGGCCGGGCCATCAGACTGGAAGGCATCAGGCTGGAAGGCCGGGACATCAGACTGGAAGGTCGGGACATCAGACTGGAAGGCCGGGACATCAGACTGGAAGGCATCAGGCAGGAAGGCCAGGACATCAGACTGGAAGGCATCAGGCTGGAAGGCCGGGACATCAGACTGGAAGGCATCAGGCTGGAAGGCCGGGACATCAGGCTGGAAGGCCGGGACATCAGACTGGAAGGCATCAGGCTGGAAGGCCGGGACATCAGACTGGAAGGCATCAGGCTGGAAGGCCGGGACATCAGACTGGAAGGCATCAGGCTGGAAGGCCGGGACATCAGACTGGAAGGCATCAGGCTTCCCCCCCTTATCGGAGGGTTTTATTGTAATGTTGGCATTTTTTGTCAGCATATCAAGGGCTTTAACTTCCTCTTTGTTTAGATTATCAGGATCCGATTTCCTATATGCCAATTTACAGATGTCCCTAGCTACTAATTTAACAAATATGTCAATATTTGAGTTTAAACTCAAGGGAGGAAATTTCCCTGAGGGTTTCTTGAAATTATGCTGAATTTTATGTGTGGATTCATCAGCCTTTTCGAGTAGCGCTTCCAAATCTATTTGGTCTATAAGGTCCACTGTGTTGTTTTCTTCGTATAGGAGTGTTAAGTCCCGTAGGGCCTTAAATTCCCTCATACTAAACCTTGACCAGTCGGTAATATCGATGTCAGTAGTGCTTTTTGTATGCAGGCTTTTTAGTAAGAGCCTGCGTGCAAATAGTTGGATATCAATAATGGCCCCAAAGGGGTCTAGGTTTGCCTGTGGGCAAAATGGCAGGCCGCGTGCCAGAACATCACTTTCAACCGTAGATAGTGCATAGGACGAAAGATTAATCACACTGAGTGATTCACCTGAATCCGTGTGACAAATGCGTCCAAATTTCCTGTTCCCTTATTTGAATGGGGTGAGGGAAATCCCCGTTTCGGGTTTAAAGAGCTCTGACCTGGTTCTAGGTTGGGTGCTACAATGTCCCTAGCATGTCCATTAGATATCCCATTGTTACAAATAGCCTCGATATTGCGATTAGGTTCCCCTTGGAATATCGGGGCATCCCTTTCTCTCCCACTGCGTGACCCATTGTCACATGTGGAAGTGCCTATGTCATCGGGGTATTTGCATGGAGCTTCCCCAAATGCAAATGCCTCCTGTGCATCTGTATGCAGATCCCGACCGTTCTCGGGTCTCCCTGTTGAGGTGTTATCGGTAATGCGTTTTTTAGTGTTACCTTCAGGGGAATCTTTATTGCTACGGTTCCTTTTAAACTTTCCCCGTGATTTTTGCACCTGTTTAGTTGGTTCATTAGGTTTAGACAGGTCCTTGGATTTATTTGTGTTCTTATTGGGAGGATGTATCTTTCCATTAACATTCTTTTTGGATTGTGTGTTAATACTCCATTTATAGGCTCGTCCCTCTGAGAAGGCAAATTTATCCCTCCAGTATTTAGATTCCTTTTTGTGTAAAATATTTTTATTATAGATAGATAAGTCATCCCGGAGTTTGGTCCGGGTTTCTACAGCTAGGGTATGTGACGCATAGGGTTGTAAAGCCATTTCCAAGGTGTGAATCTCCTTGTCGAGGAGTTCAATCTGCCTGGTGTACTCCTTGACAAGGATAGTCATCATTTGCTGAGAACAAGCATTTAGGTTGGCCTCCCATTCTGTTTTACATTCATTGCTAATTAGATCTATATTTGGAAAAATTTGGACCCTGAGACCCAATGGGTTAATCTTTTCATTCTTATATCTTTCGAACGATTTGATGTGCCAAAATAGTGCTGATTTTCTTTCAAGTGTTCTCATTAGTTTGAAAGTCAAAGTAGTAATCTCAGTATCAACCCGATCATTTTTCTCAAATTCTGTTTCATACCCTAACATCAACAGATCCCAATCATTACCTTGAAACATATTCTTATTTACCATAACAATGTTTGCATAAAAATATACATATAAGGACAAATCAATTCCTCAATGTTAGTTGTGCTAGGCCAAGCTCATGTTTAACCCTCCTGTGTTCAATTCGGGGGAGAGAAAAGGAAAGGGATCATATGAAGAGAAAAGAAAAAAGAAAAAGAAAGAGAAAGGAGGAAAAGGAAAAGGGTGTTTATCCACCCAGTCTGATTAACAATCAAATAAGAACACAGTGCTATAAGAAGCTAGGAGGGTGCTGCTCACCCCAAGTAGATACAAATAGAACTAGTTCCCCCACAAGCGGGGTTTTTAGGCAGCAAGAGACAGTAATAGAAGCCAATAGAAGTAGTATAAAAGGTATTTTAATAATAATAATTGGTAAAAACAAACATGAGCTTCACCTGAACACTTGGATAACAGACAAAATCATGTATATAAAGTACATATAATGTCACATGGAAGTAAAATAACAGACACAACTATGTTACACTGTATGAGTAGATAACAGTGAGAGCATAAAGCTAACGCGTTTCGACCCCAGAGGGGGTCTTCTTCAGAGATGGTGGTCTGTTAAAAGAAAAACAAGATTACACTGAATAAATAAATCCGGTGTTATGCATATTAGGGATTACCCAATATCAATTTAAAAATGGTTTACCCAATAATGTACTTCCAGGTAGGTAAGATGGATTGTAGTGTTTCAAAAGAAAGGTTCTCCCATAAGGCAATATCTCAATTTCCTTTACACATCTTGAGTGGTGCTACAACAAACAAACAAAAAGACACCGCATGTGAAAGTGTGCAAAAACAAGATGCGCTAAACTAGGTGACAGTGGTGAGGGACATAATCAATAAGAGTGTCAAGTGCATAGTAATATATACATATAAAAAAAAAAAAGTGTACTACCTACCTGGAAGTACATTATTGGGTAAACCATTTTTAAATTGATATTGGGTAATCCCTAATATGCATAACACCGGATTTATTTATTCAGTGTAATCTTGTTTTTCTTTTAACAGACCACCATCTCTGAAGAAGACCCCCTCTGGGGTCGAAACGCGTTAGCTTTATGCTCTCACTGTTATCTACTCATACAGTGTAACATAGTTGTGTCTGTTATTTTACTTCCATGTGACATTATATGTACTTTATATACATGATTTTGTCTGTTATCCAAGTGTTCAGGTGAAGCTCATGTTTGTTTTTACCAATTATTATTATTAAAATACCTTTTATACTACTTCTATTGGCTTCTATTACTGTCTCTTGCTGCCTAAAAACCCCGCTTGTGGGGGAACTAGTTCTATTTGTATCTACTTGGGGTGAGCAGCACCCTCCTAGCTTCTTATAGCACTGTGTTCTTATTTGATTGTTAATCAGACTGGGTGGATAAACACCCTTTTCCTTTTCCTCCTTTCTCTTTCTTTTTCTTTTTTCTTTTCTCTTCATATGATCCCTTTCCTTTTCTCTCCCCCGAATTGAACACAGGAGGGTTAAACATGAGCTTGGCCTAGCACAACTAACATTGAGGAATTGATTTGTCCTTATATGTATATTTTTATGCAAACATTGTTATGGTAAATAAGAATATGTTTCAAGGTAATGATTGGGATCTGTTGATGTTAGGGTATGAAACAGAATTTGAGAAAAATGATCGGGTTGATACTGAGATTACTACTTTGACTTTCAAACTAATGAGAACACTTGAAAGAAAATCAGCACTATTTTGGCACATCAAATCGTTCGAAAGATATAAGAATGAAAAGATTAACCCATTGGGTCTCAGGGTCCAAATTTTTCCAAATATAGATCTAATTAGCAATGAATGTAAAACAGAATGGGAGGCCAACCTAAATGCTTGTTCTCAGCAAATGATGACTATCCTTGTCAAGGAGTACACCAGGCAGATTGAACTCCTCGACAAGGAGATTCACACCTTGGAAATGGCTTTACAACCCTATGCGTCACATACCCTAGCTGTAGAAACCCGGACCAAACTCCGGGATGACTTATCTATCTATAATAAAAATATTTTACACAAAAAGGAATCTAAATACTGGAGGGATAAATTTGCCTTCTCAGAGGGACGAGCCTATAAATGGAGTATTAACACACAATCCAAAAAGAATGTTAATGGAAAGATACATCCTCCCAATAAGAACACAAATAAATCCAAGGACCTGTCTAAACCTAATGAACCAACTAAACAGGTGCAAAAATCACAGGGAAAGTTTAAAAGGAACCGTAGCAATAAAGATTCCCCTGAAGGTAACACTAAAAAACGCATTACCGATAACACCTCAACAGGGAGACCCGAGAACGGTCGGGATCTGCATACAGATGCACAGGAGGCATTTGCATTTGGGGAAGCTCCATGCAAATACCCCGATGACATAGGCACTTCCACATGTGACAATGGGTCACGCAGTGGGAGAGAAAGGGATGCCCCGATATTCCAAGGGGAACCTAATCGCAATATCGAGGCTATTTGTAACAATGGGATATCTAATGGACATGCTAGGGACATTGTAGCACCCAACCTAGAACCAGGTCAGAGCTCTTTAAACCCGAAACGGGGATTTCCCTCACCCCATTCAAATAAGGGAACAGGAAATTTGGACGCATTTGTCACACGGATTCAGGTGAATCACTCAGTGTGATTAATCTTTCGTCCTATGCACTATCTACGGTTGAAAGTGATGTTCTGGCACGCGGCCTGCCATTTTGCCCACAGGCAAACCTAGACCCCTTTGGGGCCATTATTGATATCCAACTATTTGCACGCAGGCTCTTACTAAAAAGCCTGCATACAAAAAGCACTACTGACATCGATATTACCGACTGGTCAAGGTTTAGTATGAGGGAATTTAAGGCCCTACGGGACTTAACACTCCTATACGAAGAAAACAACACAGTGGACCTTATAGACCAAATAGATTTGGAAGCGCTACTCGAAAAGGCTGATGAATCCACACATAAAATTCAGCATAATTTCAAGAAACCCTCAGGGAAATTTCCTCCCTTGAGTTTAAACTCAAATATTGACATATTTGTTAAATTAGTAGCTAGGGACATCTGTAAATTGGCATATAGGAAATCGGATTCTGATAATCTAAACAAAGAGGAAGTTAAAGCCCTTGATATGCTGACAAAAAATGCCAACATTACAATAAAACCCTCCGATAAGGGGGGGGACGTAGTCCTAATGGATAATTCGGACTACGTACGGATGTGTCAAGATATCTTAGACAATAAAGAATGGTACAAGGTCATTTCAAATAAACTAATACAGACCTACTATGATAAATTCTATGATTTCATTGACACAGCTCTTACTAAGGGAGGCATTACAAGGGAACAACATGCCTTTGTCAGAACGAAACATCCTAGGGTACCTACCTCCGGAAGAACACAATCAAGCCTCCCTTGCTTTGTAGTGGGGGCCTTACCTTTCCCCTACCCGGGCCTCTCCTTTTTCCCTTCATCATTACATCTCAGGCTCTTTTTCTGTATCCGTCAACAGAGTATTCGGGATTGTTTTGTATATGCAATGTATCCTTATACCAATAATTACCCAGAAAAACCATGTGTTTAACTGTCATGCGTTTCAATTGATGTACATTTTACTATAGTTTGCATATTTGCTCCGTTCAGGCTCTTGATAGAGACTTATATTTACATGATAATAGATGCCATTAAACTTTGAAGAGTACTATGGAATTATACAACTTGATTGGTGAATTCCACTTGGCTTTTTGTGATGGTATGCCCCGACCTGCCACCTACCTCTTTTTTTCCCCCACCCTTGGATCTTCTTCCCCTCCACGAGCACAACCTCCTTTTAATTTCATTTTTTTTTTTTTTTTTTTTTTTTTTCCCTCTAGAAGATCCTGGGTGGGTACTTAGGGGGTATCTGGCTAGTCTCGGCTTTTTGACATCGCTTAATATTAATATTAATTTTTATTTTCTAACAACTTTTTTTCTTCCGGTGAGAATATGTCTCTCTTCCCTCGAAATCTCCAATGGTCCTTTGCCGAGTTGCGGAGGGAGGGAGGGACTAATGTGTCTGCCCCCTGCTCTGACTCCCCGGCAAGGGCAGGAGGGGTTTCTGCCTGTATATTACGGACAGGCCTCTCCATTGGTTCCCCCTCCCCCCTTGTGGAGGGATGGTGGACGTGCATTCCCTTGCCGGTGGCATCCTCGGACACTTCCGGGCGCGTACCTCGGGCGCGTCCGCTCGTTTGGGCGAACGTGCGTGATATACACTTCGCGCGCGTCCGTTCGAACGGACGTGCGCGACGTTGTGACGCCACGTTTTTGCGACGGAAGTGACGAAATTTCGGGGCCGGTTTCCGGCCTTCCAGGACGCCGGGGCGGCCACACGAGGCTGATCCTATTTAGGCAGCCAACACGTTTGGATACGCCGACTGATTGGTGGGCGTTTGCACCTGCAGCCAATCTCCAGGCTTTATATACGAACCTTCATTCATAGGAGGTGTATATTCATCCAGGAGGAAAGAAACCTGTACCCGTGGTTAGGTGAGCACTTATTTTCCCTTTGTACTTGACCTATACTTGGTGATATACTGCACCAAAACAAGCCCTTTTTATTGGCTGTTCAATATGAGGACTGATCTAAACTAATTTACAGATCGGACTTCAGGAAATACGTTGTAGGGGCTGCGCCAGTTACCACTTGTGGTTTAACGCCCAAGTCGCCGTCCCTCATCTTTACCTTCTGGAACAGTTTTCTATTAGGTCCTACAATTCAGGTAATAACCTCACCACCCGCCTGGCTATTCCAATGACGCTAATACACCGGTGCGGTATTTTCCCACACACCACATTCACACACTTTTTTTTTTTTTTTTTTATATGTATATATTACTATGCACTTGACACTCTTATTGATTATGTCCCTCACCACTGTCACCTAGTTTAGCGCATCTTGTTTTTGCACACTTTCACATGCGGTGTCTTTTTGTTTGTTTGTTGTATGACCCGCATATACTATTACTTACTCATGTTTTCACTTTCTCACCATTCCTTTGCGCACTTTTTTCTTTCTCTGTTCAAGCGCATACTCATACCGCTTCCACACATTCCACTTCCCATCACCTTTATTCCTCTTTTTCTTCTCCATTTTTCTCTTTCCCCCGTCCCCCCTTTTTTTTTTTTTTTTTTTTTTTGTATATTAGAGCTCACACACTGACACACATCTGCACACCCACTCACCCCAGGCCATTTTTTCCCTTTTTCCTTTGTTCCCCTCTTTCTTAGGCTTCTTGGACTCCCAGGCGTGGTTTCTCTTTTCCCCCCCTCCTCTTTCTCTCTATGTCTGGGTTTTAGAAAGCATGTTATGTGGACATTTAGGCAATTGGGGGTGCAAGTGTGTATATGTATATGTGCACATGTGCACAACCCTTGGCATACATAACGGGGATATGATACTATTATCCCCATAGTACGTATGCACTCCATGTCTCCAACACTAAATAATCCTTGCTTTCAATTATTTAATTAATTAATTTTTTGCCACTGTTGGGATTTTGCTGCAGGTGTGACCCGCCATATCTTCGGTGTACCCTCACTCGTACCTACCCCCCCCCCGGAATTTCCCCCTCTGGGGGGCAAGGCAATAGTGTGACCTCCCGTGAGTCACGTCAGTGGGTGTATGACACTGCCTCTTCTTCCGTCTGGCATCTTGGCAATACATACGGACCAAGCACCACTCAAGATGTGTAAAGGAAATTTAGATATTGCCTTATGGGAGAACCTTTCTTTTGAAACACTACAATCCATCTTACCTACCTGGAAGTACATTATTGGGTAAACCATTTTTAAATTGATATTGGATTAATCCCTAATATGCATAACACCGGATTTATTTATTCAGTGTAATCTTGTTTTTCTTTTAACAGACCACCATCTCTGAAGAAGACCCCCTCTGGGGTCGAAACGCGTTAGCTTTATGCTCTCACTGTTATCTACTCATACAGTGTAACATAGTTGTGTCTGTTATTTTACTTCCATGTGACATTATATGTACTTTATATACATGATTTTGTCTGTTATCCAAGTGTTCAGGTGAAGCTCATGTTTGTTTTTACCAATTATTATTATTAAAATACCTTTTATACTACTTCTATTGGCTTCTATTACTGTCTCTTGCTGCCTAAAAACCCCGCTTGTGGGGGAACTAGTTCTATTTGTAGCCACTGCATTGATTGGGCCGGTCTGGCCCATGCCCATTGTGCCTCCTGCTTTTTCTTATTCAGGGCTTTCTGTAACCTGGTCTCACCCTATTTCTCGAACTGTTCTAATGCCCTGTACACACGGTCAGACTTTCAGACAGAAAATGTGCGATCGGATCATGTTGTCGGAAAATCCGATCATGTGTGGGCTCCATCTGACTTTTTCCGTCGGAATTTCCAACACACAAAGTTTGAATTCCGATCGTGTGTAGACAATTCCGATGGACAAAGTGCCACGGATGCTCAGAATAAATTATGAGATGAAAGTTATTGGCTACTGACCTCTTTATAGTCCCGTCGTACGTGTTCTACGTCACCGCATTCTGAATGATCGGATTTTCTGACAACTTTCTGCGACCGTGTCTATGCATGACAAGTTTGTGCCAAAATCCATCGGAAAATATCTGACGGATTTTGTAGTCGAAATGTCAGACCGTGTGTACAGGGCATAAAAGGTTCAATGCACCCCATGGATAAACAGCCTTATCCTTTTTTCAGGGCTCTCTGTATTCCGCTCGTGTTGCAGCTGTGCGGCTTGACCCCTGTGATGCGTTCCCTGATAGCCAGCCTGACCTCGTGGATCCCCAGACCTCTGCCCAGTCTGATGGTCCTGCGCTGGATGTCCAACTTGTCTTTGAGGGTCCAGGGGCCCCTCTTTAGAGGGGGTAATGTCATGATCACTTAGTGCCCCTGTTCCTCATTCCAGCACCCGGGTGTTGCCTGCTGCTTTTCTCCTATCTGTGTTCACCTGCAAGATGATTGATCTGATCTGTCTCCTGATATAAGCAAACCAAACACTTTATCCCGTGCTTGTGATAGAGACAGTTACCTGCATTGTTCCTGATCAAGCTTCCCGTTTGTCTGCCTTGATTTGCTGTTGGATTTCCCTGTGTATGACCCAGATCGGATATTGGACTATTCCCTGAAGTCAGCCTGCCTTTAACCTAGACTGTCATTGGATTGGATATTGGACTATTCTCTGAACTCAACCTGCCTTATTACCTGGACCGTCTAAGAACTATGCTATCTGTCTGCTAAACTGCAAGTAGCCTGTTTTCTCTGTTCACATCTGCCTTAGTGTGGTGGCCAGGCACTATAGCACTGTGTATAAGTCCTGGGGGCAACCAAGTACCGGTGTACCTGCTTGTCTTAAGGGAAAGGGGGCTGCTATAGGTGAAGCACACAGTAGCTAGCTATAGTGTCAGACCACCTGCATTGAGGTAGATGTGACATTTGTGACAGTAGTATAGCATCCCCTAAATGTCCTAGGTATATGGATAATAGCATCACTTGGATTCATATGCTCTGCCCTAAATTATTTAGGTAGTGGATGTCCATTTTTCAGACAATTAACAGTCTATGTTCTCTTTCTAAGCTATGAACCCCAAAAAAGCACTGCTGAGTATTGTTCCAGACATATTGTTAGCCTAAATACCTAAAACATATATTATATTACCACTCTTTTTAGCCCATAAATTAGTGGATCAGAAATTGTTGTCCCTTACTCCTCCATCATGCAATCAATGGCAACAAGCAGTCAACAAGGAAAAAATTTACCTACCAGAATTGGGTGTCCCAAAAAGTTTTGTAAACATTGGTCTTTGTGGATATCCTTGGGTATTGGGGGATTATTGCCCGTATCACCCTGTATTTCTCCCCAAAGCCGTATAGAAAATGTTGGTTCATTTTATGCAGTTATATTTTATGCTATTATTTCATTACCAACCCAAGGTTAGCAGACTTCCCAATGTTATTATTTTTGTGAAATGTACTGTATTTTGGTTAGACAGTGATTAATGGCAACTGAATGGTATTGTACCACTATTCAGAATTTTGTATTTCTGTACTTGAGCATTATGAATAGAACAACCTTCGGAAACTTCTGAATTAGCATTTATTGGATATAACGGTTGAACTAGATGGACTTGTGTCTGTTTTCAATCAGACTAACTATGTAAGAAAAAGTCTTAGCTAACAACAGACACCACAAGATGTGCCTTTCTAAAACGTTTCACTTTTTTCTTTGTGACTGTCTAATGTGGGTGTTTTGATGTCCTCTAAGGGAACTTCCATTGAATAGGGGATTACCAATTGGTAAGACATAGTCATACATTTAGGGAAGTTTGCCCCCCAACTATCAACATTTTCTCCTCCTTATGTATGGAGGCTTGAATGTATGTTTCCTTGTCTGCTGAATAGTCCTTGCAATACAATGTTTAAATGATAAATCTTGATACAGACTTTGGTTATATTTATACATATTGAAGCAGATAAAAACTAAGGAAAAATACTTAGTCGTTAAGGAAGCATACTTCATAAAATTGTGCCACCTGTATGTGGGCAGAGCTAAAACATCAAATAGGGGACCCTTGTGAATGCACTCACTATTGCCCGGGACACAAGCATGGGGGCCATGGTCATGCAACAATCAGCATTAAGGCGGCACCCTCTGACTTAGAAGCAAGCCTTTTGCCTTGCACAGTTCCACATTATACACTGAGATCTTCTCTGTTAAGCACTCGTCCCGTGTAACCGTACAACTTCTCCTCTCTTCCAAATGCAGAATTTCTGGTGGTCATTTGGAAAAAAGTCCTGTTGGTGTTCGGTGGGAAGAATGCCCCTGTGGATAGTTTAAAAGATAACTAGTGTCCCCTGTTACTTACCTGGGTGAGGAGAATAGATGCTACATTGGTCACAAACTACTGGTTCTGCTGAGTAATTCCACAAGACATATGTATGTACTGTTAAGTGGAAGAATATTCTACACAAATTGGTCCAACAAATTACCACAATCTCTCAAAGAACCTCTATTGACTTCTTGTGAAACACTGGTGGCTGGGTGCTCCAAAATTTTAATAAGGAAAAACTTCTTCCAGATCCCAGGTAGCTTGTAAAATAATATGCAAGTAATACAATTTTAAGCTGACACTTCGGCCTAACCCCACATCTCACCCTATAATGAAGGTGACAATAAAAGGTACAGACATTACACAATGGAGCATGTTTATGATTCAGCTTTCTCTGATTTCGCATTTTGCATTTTACTGTATTTAGATTGTAATATATGTATTTTTCATTTATTATCATAGGCATTTACACAAGTCTCAACAATTTGTGCAGCTCTTTGCATACTGTACCTTCACATTAATCCACGTTTGTTTTAAATATGATTCACACTTATCCATATGACTCATGTCACACTGTACTTAGTACGTAAAAGTGCCAATTATATAAATTCAGTAATTTGTTTACTTGTCTCAGGGATCCAATTAAATAATACTCTAGAGGAATAACATGACATCACTACAGGCAATGCTGGGCTGCAACCACAAAACTGGCATTAAACACCCTAAGCTATATTAACAGTAGGTAGCCTCTTGGTTCAGAGAAAGGTTAATAGAATATCTGCTGATTAGAGGGATGCTTAAAGATGTTTTGCTTCCATAAACATAAATCAAACTATCTGCAGAAATGACTAGTAGCTTCCACTTATTAACAAGCACCAGTTCCAGTTACCTACATCTTATTGTGAGCAGAGGACTGTTTCTAAAAAAGGCATAAAAGTTTTTATTATAATGTGGAAGATGTTGAAATACACTTGAAATTTAGATTTGAGATGATTATGTTTTGCAATCTTTTTGGAATATCATTAACATGTGTGATTTGTGCGACAAAGGAACATATTAATTTTGCATCCAAATAATGCTAAGCAAACAAAAAAAAATCTATTTTTAAAATCTAACTCTAGTCACATTTATTTTTTTTAGTTTTGGAGGGAGTGAGGTAAAGGGAGAAGTTCTAGGACCCAAGGAGATTTGCACTACTTTTACATGGGCACTTTCAGGCTGCAAAACAGGCAGATGAGGTGATTCCCTGTAAAAAAAAAGTTAGGACTACCCAGGATAGGGAACAGGGGCACAGATACAAGCAATTTTAAAGCATGTTTCCACTTTTGCATTCACATTTGAGAAAACCTCACTAAATGTTTGTTATGCATTCCCATTCACACAGCATACTTATTTATTTATTTATTTTAATGGCTTACCTTTTAGATGTTTCTCAGAATAAGGTGGCATGGCTGAGTGAGACTATCCCAGGTCTGTCCTCATTAGCATACATTGCAAGAAGTACAAGGTTAATTATAGCAAACACAGCTGAATTCTTTCCTTGCTGGATGCTCTAGAAGAGAGCACCTAAAAAAACATAAGCTGCAAATGTAATCTTTTAGCAAGTTATGCTGTGAATGGGGGTATGCAACAAATATAAAGTAAATTATTAACTAATTTTCAGGCCTAAAATTTGAATTTTAAAACGTCTGAAAAACCTGGAAAAGGTTCTTGTAGAAAAGGGTTAAAGACACTTCTGGAAATATAGGTGTATATAGCTTTTTTACTTTTTTTTTTCTAGTCTCGACCCTGTAGTAATAGGGTCACTTTAAATAGTATGTTTTGTAAGTGTATGTTATGTAAGTGTTATCAATGTTTATTAATAACAGGAAGAGAAATGTGCAAAAAAAAAAAAAAAAAAAGAAGAAAAATAAAATAAGATAACCTGAATGAGTAAGTAAAGGAGATTCATTGTGCCCATCAATTGAACCTGTATCGTATTTTGTTTTTCAGATTACAGATCTTTAGAGGTCCCAAAAGATTGTAGTGAGGATATATAGGCTAATGCCAGCTTAAAGCAAGAACCACAGACGTAATGCTTGGGTATATTGTAAGTGTAAGTTACAGCTTAAAAAAAAAAAAAAGCAGAATAATTGTCTAGGAGTCACCTTCCTACACTGAACTATTTACAGTGCTTTAGGAAATATCACCCAGATATTAGTCACTAACATACAGAAGAGACATACATCAAAACCTAGATACAAGGGCTATTTCAGTGTGCAGCTGTGACACTTATTTATTAGAGATGGGCGAACAGTTGAATCATTCGTTGTTCGGACTTTCAGCGAACATCTGAAAAAACAGGTCATTCGACCATTTGTCATCGCCCCCCGAACAGTGCATTGCAAACCCTGATTGGCTAAACCAGTGAAAACTTCAGCCATTAAGGGCACAGAGTACTGTCAGAGTCGTGATTGGACACTGTCATCATGACTTTATCCAATCATGGCTCATTCCCACCACACAATATAAAAGTATTCTTTCAATGGCAGCCATTTTCAGTGTTATTTTGGCGTGGAGAGAGATAGAGCGGGGCTCTGTTCAGTGCTGTTAGTTAGTTAGTGTGCTATACTGTGCTATTTTGCTACAAGTGTCAGTGCAGAATATTAGTTTAGTGTCAGTTTAGCGATAGTGTGAGTGTAGTGAGGTGGACCATCATTCAGCTTTGCATAGTGTGCAGCTAGAGTTGGAACAGCTCAGATAGTTTCACTGTAATGTAGTGAGACCGTGCCATGCATACATACGTTAGTGTAGAGTAGGGACAGCTCGTATAGTTACATTGTAATGTAGTAAGACAGTGTCAGTGATCTTTACATTAGTGTATAGCTAGAGTAGGGACAGTTCAGATAGTATCAGTGTAGTGACGGTTGAACTCCGTCTATTTGATTGTGTTACTGCAAGTTTAACGCCATTTACTTCTGTGTGCATTATTGACTGTTTAAAGTGGGTGTAATCCCTTACAACACACTTTGACCTACAGGTAAGCCTAGATTAAGGCTTACCTGTAGGTCCAAGAAATATCTCCTAAACCTACACGGTTTAGGAGATATTTTCCAAAAGACAGGCACCACTGTCTACGGTGCATGCGCCGTAGACAGCTGCGCGCAGGCACACTGAGCGCGGCACTGTCAACGGCGAATATGCCGCGCGTGGTGGCTCCCGTGCGCATGTCATTCGGCGAAGCCACGAAGACCCACGAGAAGATTGATGCGCCGGACTACAGGGGACAGCGGTGACATCGCTGGCTCCTGTGTCAGGTAAGTGACACATAATGGACTACTATGCGATGCATACTAGTCCATTATGCTTTACCTTTGCAGGGAATGAAAGAGGAACTAAACTCATCAGTGTTTACTTCCTCTTTAACGTCATATAGTTTTGTACATTACTGCAAGTTTAATGCCATTTACTTCTGTGTGTGCGTTACTGCCAGTTTAATGCCATATCATTTTGTGTTTGTTACTTCTAGTTTAACACCATATAGTTTTGTGTGTGTTACTGCCAATTTAACACTATGGTTTTTTGCATTACTGCAATTTTAACGCCATTTACTTCTGTGCGCATTACTGCAAGTTTAAGGCCATATAGTTCTGTGCATCACTGTACGTTTGGCGCATTATATTGAAGTATATTATAGTGTATCCGTGGAGTGTGTCTGTGTAGTGTGAGTACTCAAATTAAAGTGCACCAAACACCACTTTACATTTATTAAACTGCATCTACGTACAGATTTCCACTTCTTTACATTTGCTTATAAGCACCGCCCCCTCCTGCTCAATAATATCTGAGGGGACAACAAGGAGAGGCAGACATTCCCTTTGGCATATCCCACAGCATGCAGAGGAGATGGTGGACTGGCTTACTAACCTTTCCTTATCCTCCTCATCCTCTGTCACGCAAGCAGAGACAAGTGTACAGTCCCCTGCAGTTGCCAAAGTGGATAAACCTGCCTCCTTGTCTACATCTATTCCTGCCATAGCCCCAACACCAGCCATGGAGGAGTCAGGAGTTATTTGAGCAGTGGACTGAGCACACATTCCTGTGGGACACCCGTGCTCAGTGTGGTAGTGCTCGACGTGCTGCAGCCAACATGAACTGACTAAGGTCTTCCAGTTAAAAAGTAAAGGATTCAATTACAGGGGGACAGGTTGAGGCCCAGTGAGTTCAATTTAGTGATAAGTTTCTGAGGAATTATTTTATTAAATGCTGAGCTAAAGTCAATGAACAGCATTCTAGCATAAGAGTCTTTCTGTTCTAAGTGGGTATGGGCCAAGTGAAGAGTAGAGGATACTGCATTGTCCATGGAATGGTTTGAATGGTATGCAACTGATATTGGTCCACCGTGTTTGAAAGACTGGACTTAATGTGATGCATGACTAACCTCTCAAAGCACTTCATCATTATAAGTGCTATGTGACGATAGTCATTCAAACAGCACTAACTCCAATAATAATGAAATTATTGCAGCAGCACATTCTAGACTTGGTACAGATCTACTACTTCACAGGTAGACTAAGGGGACCCCCAGGCTCTATATTGGAAGGAATTTTTCATTTTTATGCTTTCACTTTGAAAATCAAAAAAATCACTGCTCATTTAAAAATGACGTCTTTCGCAAACATGTATGTCCAATTACTTGCATATAAGCCTTCAAAATAGACACTTTTGATTTTTGACGTTCGGGTCCTATTGACTTTAATGGGGTTCGTTATTCGGGTTCGAAATTTTGCTGCATTTTAAAAGTTCTGGTGCGAAACTGAACAGGGGTCCGTTCAGCCCATCCCTAGTCCTGACCAGCAGAGGTCTGGAGGTCCGACCTACATACTGTAATTTGCATGGGCATTCCAACATATAAACTACCCCTTCAAAAGAACACGTTATACATTCTTTCATTTTATGGACCCTTTCTGTAGCCGTAGCTGTAAATTCATTTTTCTTTTTGTCATAACTTCCTTTGGGGGTTTTACATGCTAAACACCTCCCGCATGCATAAAAGCTCCTTAACCACTTGCCGCCCACCCTATAACAGAAACACGGCGGCAAAGTGGTTTAAAAATCCTGACTGGACGTCATATGACATGATCAGGATTTTGAGCCGCTGCGTGCCCCCGGGGGTGTGCATCGCGGGGATCGTTGTTGCGGGGTGTCAGTCTGAAACCCCGCAACTACGATCTCAGTAAAGAGTCTCTGACTGAGACTCTTTACCACGTCATCAGCCGTGTCCAATCATGGCTGATCACGGTGTAAATAGGAAGAGCCAGCGATCGGCTTTTCCTCACTCGCGTCTGTCAGACGCGAGTAGAGGAGAGCCGATCGGCTGCTCCTCTGACAGGGGGGGTCTGTGCTGATCAATTATCAGTGCAGCCCCCCCCCCCCCGAGGATGCCCACACTGGACCACCATGGACGCCACCAGACCACCAGGGATGCCCAGCACAAGGTATGCCACCCTAGACCACCAGGAATTCCAGTCAGTGCCCACAATGGATCCCAATCAGTGCCCACAATGGATGCCAATCAGTGCTCACAATGGGCATCACTGATTGGCATGCATTGTTTGGCACTGATTGGCATCCATCAGTACAGTATAATACAATACAATGCCGCCTATCAGTGCCCATCTGTGCCACCTATCAGTGCCCATCCATGCCCATCTGTGCTGCCTATCCATGCCCATCTGTACTGCCTATCCATGCCCATCTGTACCACCTATCCATGCCCATCCATGCTGCCTATCCATGCCAATCCTTGACAGCTATCAGTGCCAATTTGTGCCACCTATCAGTGCCCATCCGTGTTGCCCATCAGTGCCACCTATCAGTGACCATCAGTGCCGCCTATCAGTGTCCATCAATGCCACCTCATCCGTGCCACTTCATTGGTGCCACCTCATCGGTGCCCATCAGTGCCGCCTTATCAGTGCCCATCAGTGTAGCCACATCAGTGCCCATCCATGAAGGAGAAAACTTACTTATTTACAAAGTTTTGAAACTGAAACAAAAAAAACACATATTTTTTTTTTACATTTTCAGTATTTTTTATTTTTTTAGCAAAAAATAAAAACCGTAGAGGTGATCAAATGGCACCAAAAGAAAGCTCTATTTGTGATAAAAATTTAATTTGGGCAAAGTGTAGCATGACCGTGCTATTGTCATTCAAAGTGCAACCATGCTGAAAGCTCAAAATTGGTCTGGGCAGGAAGGTGTTTAAGTGCCCGGTATTGAAGTGGTTAAGAAAGGTGTCAATGTTCCCAATTTTTACCTGGGGGGGGTCGAGAACTCAGAGGGCCAGAATATTTCTTAGGGTTGGTGCTTTTTTTATATACAAGCAAGGGATGGGGAGGAAGAACACCCCCCAGATACTTTATCCTTTAGCAAAATATTCCAATGATTTTGATTATATTCTCTACCTTGTTCCTTTTGAATATTGTATCCCAGCACTATTCTGTATTCATCTGCTTCTTTACTTACTTTCTTTTTTGTTACTAGTAAGTCCTTCCTTTCCATATTCTTAACTGTCTCCAACTGTTTATTAACAAAAGTACTGTCATAACCCTTTTGTATAAACTTTTCTTCAAACTGTGTTGCTTGTTCCATATATTCTACCGTCCTCATGCAGTTCCTTCTCAATCTGACAAACCGTCCTCTTGGGATATTCAATAACCAAGGTTTAAGATGACAGCTGTCGATTGCTATATGTCCATTTTTATCAGTAGGCTTACAATATTTTTTGGTGTAAATATCCCCCTCATGGACATACATATCAACATCCAGAAACACCATACTCTGCTTATCATGTTTCCATGTTAGTGTTATATTTTTATCCTTTGGATTTAACCCATTCATGAAGGAGAGGAGACTGGTTTATCTCCTCTCCATATCATGAACAGGTCTAATCTATAAATCTATGGTAGCTAATTAGCTCTTCAGGTCTATGTTCAAAGACCACCTTTGATTCCCAGTGCACCAAAAATAAATTAACTACTCAGTGTCAGTGTTTTTGTGTTCCCCTTGCGTTTCCTATTTGTGTGATTTATACTGAAGCCAATTGACCTGTGATCACTGTTTCCTAAATTGTCTTGTATTTCCACATCCGTGATCAGGTTTGTATTGTTGGTAATCAGTAGATCTAGTAACGCATGGTTTCTAGTTGGTGTGTCTATCATCTGACCCATGAAATTGCCCTGCAAATAATTTAGGAGCTGGCGAGCCTTATGCCGCGTACACACGGTCAGAGAATCCGTCGGAATGCGTCTTATCGGACCGTGTCGTCAGATAATCCGACTGTGTGTGGTATGCATCGGACTGATTCCATCCGAATCTCCGTCGGACCCAATTTTCCAACATGTTGGAAATATTTCCCGACCAACTGGGCCGGTCGGATGTAATCCGATCATGTGTAGAGAATTTTGATCGGACCAAGTGCCACGCATGCTCAGATCAAATTCCTACATCAAAGCTATTGGCTACTAGCCTGAATCTAGTCCCATCGTAACGAAATTACGTCATCACGTTCTGACAGATCGGATTTTTCGACAACTTAGTCCAACTGTGTGTATGCAACAGTTTCGGACACAATCCGTCAGACTAAATCTGACGGACAAAATCCGACGGATTTGGTTGGCAGAATCTCCGACCGTGTGTACAGGGGCTTACACAAATGAGTGGTTCCCTCCACCCAGTCTATGTCTGGATAAATAAAGTCCCCCATTATAACACTTTGCATCCTTGCTTCTAATCCAAATTGTGATAGGAGGTCCATCTCCCCCTCCTCCCTCAGGTTAGGGGGCCTACAGCATACTTCCAGTATTATTTTTAGCTTTATGCCTTTGGAGCTATACCCATAAGGATTCCACCTCCTCCCTAGCTCCATTATTAATATCATCTCTCACATTCGCGTGTACATTATTCTTGATATATAAGCATATCCCTCCCCCTTTTCTATCCTCTCTGTCCCTGCGATAAAGGGAATCCCCTTGAATGGTAGCCAGCCAATCATGAGAGCTGTTTAACCAAATGTCCTAAACTGGATGTGACCAGAACTGTGTGACTGCGACAGAGTAAACCAAGCATAAATAGGTGAAAGTAAGTGCTTTTATTAAGATAAATGCATATAATGTGAATACACCACCAATACCAAACAGAGTGAGAAAACCAAATAACAGTGACAACCAACCAGTATATATAACAAAGGGGATACCAAAATTGTAGTCAAGCCAGGACAGGCTCATAAACAGGAGGTCAGCAGATGGGGGATAAGGAGAAAGGGATCAGGTTGCAGGACAAGGTTCCAGGGATGCAGGAATAGACAGGATCAGGTACAACAGGTTCAGGATGCAGGAATCAAGGTTCAGGATCAGGATAACAGGATGCAGGTCAGGGCTCAAGGACAAAGCCAAAGCAAACATGTGAGTGTTTGCCGGGTATTTATAGGCCTGTGATTGGCCTCAAGTGACACTTGATTGCAGGAGGTGCTGTCTGCTCCACACTGGCAGGATCCATCCGCTGGTAGACGCCAGTACTGCAGCCCAAAAATGACATAACATCAGCAGGGAAAAACTCTCCTGACAGTTCCAAACTGCCAGGAGAACACCTGCTGGTGGACCTCAGTACTGCACACCAAAAGACAGATATTACTAGCGGATGGAACATTTCCTGACACCAGGTCTCTGAAATTCCCACAAAGTCAAAATTCTCCTCGTTCAACAGAATCTCTAGTTCACCCATCTTATCCGCCAGGCTCCTGGCATTGGTGAACATGCCACATAGTTTAGACCGATCACTACTGGGTGTTCTGAGATTGCAAATAGGACTTGTTGCTATACTTACCTCGGGTTTATGTGCTTTAGTCAACCTACTACTAATGCCCCCAATACTGTCCTCTGGAATATGTTCATTGCTGACTATCTCTACCTCTAGACCCTCCCCTCCATCACCTAGTTTAAAAACCCCTCTAACGTTTTGGCCATCTTCATCACCAGCAGATCTGTACCCTCCTCATTTAGGTGCAGTCCATCCCTTCTATAGAATTGGTGACCGACTGAGAAGTTGACCCAGTTCTCCAGAAACCCAAATCCCTCCTTACTAAACCAGCTCCTCAGCCACTTGTTTTACTTCCCTAATTTCCCTCTGCCTTTCTGGTCTGGCCTGAGGTACCGGTAGTATTCCTGCCTGAGAAAGCAACCTTGGAGGTAATTTTCCTCAATTTAGCTCATAAGTCCCTAAAACTGTTCTTTAGGATACTCCATCTGCCTCTGACTTTGTTATTGGTGCCAATATGCACCAAGACCGCTGGGTCTTCCCCAGCCCCTCCCAGCAATCTGTCCACCAGATCCATGATTTGCCGAACCCGAGCACCCGGTAGACAGCATACAGTTCGGCGCTTAAGGTCTTTGTCGCAGATTGCCTTCTCTGTCCTTCTAAGAACTGAGTACCCTACCACTAGAATCTGCCTATCCTTTCCCTTCGCTTCCCCCCTACTTTCACTGGAGGAGTTCTTCCCCTGGCAGCTAGGAGAATCCCTCATCTCCAGCAGTGCTGGTCTCTGACCGGTTTCACCAATGTCATTCAATGGAGTGCATTTATTGGGATGCTTCAGCCCAGGATCAGCCTCCCTGGCACTTCCCCCTCTATCCTTCCTGACTGTCACCCATCTACTCATTTCTAGTGCCTGCACCTTTTTGTCTCCACCCGCCTCTGTGCTGGCCCCCCCCGGCACCTTTCGAGGTACGTTCCCGACTCTCCTTTAGTATGGAGGGTCTTCTAAATGCTGACAGTTGCTTCCCTAGATTCCCATCCTAGGCTTCCAGGGAAACAATGTTCTTACATCTTGCACAGCAGTATTCGCCCTTGATCAGATGATCAAGGAAAGCATACATGCCACAAGATGTACACCAAGTCACATATCCACACCCACCGGGCATCGTACCTACTAATTTAATGAGGATTGGGGATTATATCCTGTCCAAATTACCTAAACACTAGCTTCCAGACACTCAACATTACAATACACAGGCAATCGCAGACCACATGCACCCACAGACCGTGTGCACTCGCAGTCCACGTGCACTTGTAGACCTCATGGCAAAGAACTTTCTAAGGATCTGAAAAAAAAAATTGTTACGCTACATTAAGATGACCTAGGCTATAAGAAGATTGCCAATACTCTGAAACTGAGCTGCAGCACAGTGGCCAAGACCATACAGCGGTTTAACAGGACAGGTTCCA